>NC_142833.1:5798483-7043104 GCF_057945365.1 Rhopilema esculentum
TAATAATTAATTAAATGTTCATAAAGAAATTTCTCCTAAAATAAACAAGGTATTTTGATAATATCTTCTTGATGTCTACTATAATTTTTTAAGCCCCCCTCGAATAAGCCCCCCCTCGAATAAGCCCCCAGGAGGCTAATTCGAGGATTTACGGTATGGCATTCCTTACGTTACATTTTTCTATTCCTCATATCTTATCTGCTTCTCAAAGCTTCCACTGTGGCTGATTTATTCCAAATTCCAATAGCAAAACTTATTTTTACTTGTACCACATGTTGAAAATCTTAATCAGTATCTAAAGCCGTAGTTAAACAGGACTGGTTGTTCTTTTAAATTCCTATCAATAGAATGTTTCTGTTAATCCAGTACTGATTATCACGCTTTGAAGAAGTGTCTGTGCAAACGCTGATAAATCAGTGACCCCTCATTTTGCTTCTCCATAGCTCACTTTGTACTGTTCCTATTTGTAGCCAACAGCCGACTTTGGCGATCTTGTTCCTGACCCTACCACAGATTACTATCTGTTTGATCGTGTTGTCAATGTTAGAGACGATGGAGCTGTTCCTATGGGATATCGAGGAACCATTGTTGGGGTGCATGAAAGTGAGTATTGAAATACTGCGCATTTTGACTGAAAATGGGCGAGGGGGGGGGGGGGGGGTGTGGGCTTTTGGGATAGCAGGAATTAAATGCTTTCATTAGTCAGGTACATTTAAACAAACTCTGAACGGTATCTACCTACAAGCATGAATAATAAATTACACTTACGTTTAAAAAGTATTAGGACAAATTCGATAAACGAATTATGGCGTTGCGTTGGATTCGGTTTTGCAACGGGAACTTTTTCAGATTTGGGCAGTCTTTCTCCAAATAATCTAGGCCTGCGTATTTTCAAAGTGGAATAAGAAGTTAAGAAAATGCTTCAACTTATAAATTAAAACCTTGAAAACATAGGATTCTTAAGATTTTCCTGAATAAAACAACAAAATATGCAGAAGGGTTGAATGGCCTAATAACGGCAAAGTAACATGACCTTCACAAAATTTTAGAGATGTCCAAACAAATTCAACTTTTTAATTTCACGTTTGCATAATAACGAAATTTATGAAAGAAATTACAAAATCAAAATTTTAAGCTTCAAATAAAGTTTGCTACATCAACGAAAATGCTACAATTTTATTAAATCATATACTAGATGTATTAAAATTGTTCTGATTACTATTTTTAGTAGCTACGAAAGTTATAGCTGAATGTTTAATGATTTGACGATATTTAAGGATTTAGGCTCACTCTATAGGTAAATTAGATCAGTCTTCAAAAAGTTTGCTCTGAGTGAAAATAACTAGTTTTCTAATTGCCAAACTGATTAAACTCTTTCATGAACCTTGTAGAAAGTCAATAACATACCCCATCTTAGACCCAGTTATTTCAGGCAAAGCATTTCAAGAAATCATATTTAACGCGTTTTTATCTTTCTATTAATTTGATCGTCTATTTTCGCATTGAAATTATTATTCGGTCCTACACACTTCCACACTTTTCAACAAAATCCCTCCACTACTACAGAATCATTTTCAAACTTATGAGTGCATCGTCAACATCTGGTCCCTTTCTTTGCATCTCATTGTCCTTCTTTTCATGCTACAGTTGAAGAGAACAAGACAAGCAGCGACTCGCCAAGTGTTTTGAAATACGAAGTCTTGTTTGACCAACCGTTCCTTGGAGGCCTACAATTAAGGTAGTATCAAAATTTAATCTAGGGCTAGTCTCTTTTCAACTAATAATCTGTTTTTTGTTCTCATACCTTGATATTTTATAGACTGGGTTAGTAAGAGAGTGTCCATCAAGAAACTGTTTAGTTCCAGCAATTTCTTGATTACTTATCTCCTTCTAGATGTAAGGAAAACAAGGGTGCATTCATGAGCAGCAGTTCGTTGCTGAATATATCGTATGGTGAAAGAAAAGAAATGATGAAGAAAGGCTTCACCCCGAAAAGACTGACAGGATTGCAAGAAAAGGCACAGCCGAGATCTCTAAATCAGGGAGCACCTTCGCCGTACGGAGAGTCATCACCATTTTCGCCGCAAAGAAGACGAAACCAGTCCGCAGATAATTCATCTTATGAGAGACCAAGGGAATCAACACCAAAGTATACCAGCAGGGGTGGCTATACGGGCAGAGGTTATAGCCGGAGTGGTAATCGAAGTAAGGGGGACGATGATTTGAAAACCCCGGACTACTGGCTCAGGGGATATGGTGGAAGGACAAAGACGGATTCATCGCCGCGCGGTAACTACAGCCATCGGGAAAGCCCCAAAACGAGCCGCGCTACCAATGAGTGGGTATTGTTATCGCATTTTTTTCTTCTCCAAACTTGTGAAAGATAATTGGAAGATTTTTGTATCAATTTTTATGCTCTGTAATCTTTGAAGCTTCCGAGATCCACCAAATATGCTTCGTCTAGATTTATTTAGAACATGTTCTTTTAATTTGCTGTTGATGGCTGTAGGCTCCATAATTTGAATAATTTGTCAATTTTGTTGTAGCAAGGGTTAACACTCCTTTGAAAAGATATTTCTATTTTTTGCCAATACCCCTTTATGTTGAGTCATATGTTAATCTTCAAAGAAATCTCTCATGATTCAGTGGCTCCTTTTTGAGAAAATCAAACTTTCATTTTGCAGTGATGGGCCAAAATATACAATCTTGAATAAATCTGAGAGCGATGGAAATTTCGAGGAAATGTGGAAGAAGCTGCAAGATTCTGGGAAAAAAGATTATGTCGGGACTCAGGAACCCAAGAAAGATATTCAACATGGTAATTTATGATATCTGCACTGCCTTAAGCGCTTAATCCCCTTTTTCTCTTAGAGCCTTTAATAGAGTAGCCAGTTGAGTTGCTTCGCCAAATCAACCCTCCTGCCAAATTAGCTGACATGTGCCTTTGATATTTGTTCGATAGACGCTTGTGATTGGCCGACGTTAGCTATTGCGTAACTGATCACATTAAGTAATTATTTGTACGATAGCTGTTGCGTGCCTGATCACATGAAGTAATTTTTTGCGCTAGAAAGATGGCGTGCAAGCACAACTGAAAAAGATTATCTATCAATCGAAAACCCCTTGCGTTGTTGTTTGTTTCGTATAGAGTTGTATAGAGCCAATAAGTTTTATTCTTCAGATGTTCCTGGAGAAAACCGTGTTCATTTGTTTGAAAACAACGTTCAAACTTTTCCTTAATTGTATCGAGCACACAAACCGGTAAAACCATATCTAGGTTATCTCAGAAATTGCCTATTGCTATGGTTTAACTTAATGCCACTATTTTCTCTATGGTTTGTGTAAACTCTGGATTATTTTATCAAAACTTCATTAGAAAGAACTTTCCTTCGACATCTTGCACTTGTTTCCTCTGGATTTGCTACTATGTCCATCAATGTCCATCACTCGGTCATTTTCATCGTTGCATATTAATTTTATTATATTGACATCTTTGCATTTGTCATCTGTTATTTCTATATAAAAAATTTAAATCCTGTTTCGGTCCAATTTTCAGATACAATGGGAAATGTAGCACTGGAACAAGAAAAAGTTAACTTGGTGAGGATTTATCTTAACTCCATTCGTTGTATTTAATTTTTTAAGAAAGCCACCCCTGAGGTTTTCTGATGAAAAATAGAATTTTGACAATCTACCCTCATTTATGTCATTGTACGTTGAATGGCTAAATAATTGGTGTGCAATTATTTAGCCATTCAACGTTCACCTTCAATATTCACCAACGTTCACCAACGTTCAACCTTCAATATTCACGCAACTGCTTTTAATAATCTGTAAGTGAGACTTCTCTAGACCCCCACCCCCCTACTCTGTATTCTCATCCGCGGTTCTCTACCAGGGCCTTTTTACATACTAACTAGGGAGGCAATTGCCCCTCCAGCCTTAAGCTCCATTGTTTTAAAGAATAGCTATTTTGTATTGTCCTCCTCGTGTTTAATGTTTATAAGCAAAGGCTTGCCCCCGCAGCTTATTTTCTTTCGAGAAGGCTTTGTTCTGTACGCTAACATATTCGGTGCTTGGTCTTTTCATTCACCTTTACATATGTCCTTTACACTATCATATTTTTGGATCACTCTATTATTTAGGAGGGGACAGCCAGGCTCCAGAAACTACTGAACATCAAGGCAAAGACTGCTCAGCACGCTGGTGATGATAGCCAAAGACAAGCGAGCAAAGAGCAGCAACGAGTTCTGGACAGCACAAAGCCACATGGGAAGCCATCTGCGGATTTGCCGCGCATACACGCGAATGAGATAATAAACAAGCTCTTCCAGAGCAAGAGTAAGTCATGTTGCATTTATGATAACCATTGTGCCTTGTTGGGTCACCATTGCACCTACCATGTCTCAGGCACATGTCTCAAATGTAGCAGGTGAATGTTATTTTTTTCTTTGGGACGGCTCACCCGTAGACCTGCTTCATAATCCTGTAGCTGAAAAGCTTTGTTCTCAGCAATAAAATTGATTTGTTACTGTGATGGAAAATTATAAATGTGCGCCTTACGCCTTGTTGGTCATCTTACGGTTAGTCATTCCTCTTCGCTATACAGTAGTCAAGCTGCCAAACGAGTGGGTCAGGAATGTAGGTTCCACTCCAACAGGGGCGGACACTTGATCAAATATTGGGGGGGGGGGGCAAGCCTATTGTTTTAAAAAGATGACGTCACATTTCCCATTGTTTTAGAACAAAAGATCATTGTCCTCCAAAGTACTGGGGGGTCGCCCCCCCCCCCCAAGTGTCCGCCACTGCACTCCAACGCATACCTATGATTTTGGGGATTGATCCTCTCGTTCTGTTCACCTTTTTCCAAATGGCCATCTTTTTGCAGCAATGAGATGATGTTAACAGCCAATAACTGTTTTGATTTTTACAGGTGCTGATCAGCCGCCATTGAATAGCCCCGCCAGTCCCACAAGTCCTCTGATGCCCGGGTGAGTAGATATATGAGTTAGTTGTGGGCTAATTCAATTTCGAAGCGACGAAGGAGCGAAGGCAGCGCATATATTCAGTATTTTACCGCTGTTGTTAGGCACAGCTGGGTTAGATGAGAGATGATCAGATTTGGTTTGTGAGACAAACACGTCCAGAGATAAAACTCTTGGGAATATGCTAAAGTTGTTTTAATGACGTCACCCACAAAATGCCCTTTACATCTGTGAATTGCAGTTGTTACCCAAAATACGACAATTTATGAAGTTATACACAAAACATGAGCAGCGTAGCATATGATCTGTGTACCATAAATAACTATGAGTTATTAAAATCAATTTTAAATACAGAATGAAACCAGTTATAATTTCATGTGAATGTAACGCTAACAGCATTACTTGAAAGTAGACATTTGCACTCTGAACCAGAGGATTAAGAGTGGAAAATGAAGGATATTTCATGAATCTAGAATTATTTCTGAGAATTTCATCACGATTTGACCGTATGAGCGCCATGTTTTCTTGATGTACATGTTGCAAATGCTAGAAGGTGTAATGAAGTCTTTAGTGCGTAACCAGAAGCTTGCTCCAACCCAAAGTTGGTTCGAACGCAAAATGCTTAAATTCTGGCCGATATCTTTAAAGTCGTTATGGATTCCCAGCACATGAAAATTAATATTTTAACATTATGAATTCACAAGGCCTGAATAAATTGCAAATTGATAAGGGAAATATTTGAATGGCATTTTGGATGTTTTTTGTTTTGTTTTTAGGACTGTATCGGCCCCAGCCAAAGGCCTACAGCAGTGGTGCTTTGAGAGTCAAATGCCAGCACCACAATACACGTATTCCGTGACCCCTCAGGTTGGTTGATCCTTTCATTCATCCGTCTGTCACGGGCATTTGAAAATAATAAAATCATTGACCAGCTTTCCTGTCTCATTGTTGAAAAATTTTGTGGCATGAAAAATTAAATTTAGGACCCCGAATGTGAAAATTAAAGACAACATGTTTAAAAAAGTCTTAAGAAACAATGCGTACCATAAGACCTGGAGTAAGATCCCCTCGAATAACCCCCACCCTAAAGTAATTTTTATGGAATAAGCCCGCACCCTCGAATATAATATTGCCTCGACAACAGTAGGTTTATCCTAATATATCTGTATTGTTAGGCAAACTGACCAACATCAAATAGATGGAGAAAATTCACCCAGATAATATTTCATATTACCCATCCCAATTGTTTCGCGAAATAAGCCCCCGGGGCTACTTCGAGGTCTTTTGGTATTGAAGTTCCCGAGCCTTAAGAAACTGGAGTACTTGACGTCGACCTTTGTTTCTTATCAGAAAAATGAGTGTATATTGTCGTAGTTTGTTTATGTGCGATACTTTTGAAAATACTTTGTACGTGTTGTTCTGTGTATAAACGGTTTAATTAAGGTCTGCCTTTTCCTTGTAGGGTGTGCATGCTGTTGTAAATGTGGGTCCTGCTATTTGCTTTGGTGGTCTGATGTGCAAAAGCAAAGCGGAGGCAGCCGAGAGTGCAGCCGCCATCGCTTTAGGCCATTTGGTAAGTGAATATATTTAGACTAGATTATACAATTACAATTAAGTTACTTCATATAGCGTGGCCTTATGTTACAGCTTATGTTGACCTGCGCCTTGCGATTCGCCAGGTCCCTAACGTTTTGCAACAAATTGATGTGGTTTTTCAAGAAAGCAATACGTAAACATAACTCTGTCACATAATGATCGCTCTGTTACGCCATACCCTTTTTGCAGAAGTTACAGATAAGGAGAAACTTCATGGAGCTTGTAAATTAACCTGCACCCATCCTCTCTTTGAAACAGCGTTAAATTATAACGCATTTTGCTATAACCGTACCCCCTCGCGTCGCCCGACATCATTTTGGAGCGGCCTCTTTGAAGGCAATCTGTCACGACGTTGATTGATTATAAGAACAAAGGGATTTTTTATTGTTTCCAGTCCCCCTTTAATTTATTGCATAGTAAAAATTATGGCGGAGCGCTGGAATCGTATTTAGGCTATTGTTCCAGCTATTGTTCTCGTTTACCAATCCACAACGAGACAGATTGCCTTTAAAACTTAGCAGTATACAAATATAGCTATAAATGCATCGTTTTTATCGTTAGGGTGTGCTGGACGTCGAACTGTTTGGCTTGTAGCCAGGGGGTGTTGTCGTCAGCCCTTTGACATCTGGATTCATGCATTTGTTTTGGGGACGTCTGCTAGACAATTGTGCTCTTGTTGTTATGTTCTCGTTGTTGTTGTTGTTTCCACAAAACGTTTAGACTTTGTGTTTAGCCTGAAGTGTGGAATTTACTCTTCATCAAATTCATGCTTCTTTGATCCCGTTACATCTCGACACAACTTAAGAATTGTGTTCTTCATCTTTCTAATGTCCCAGCCATATAAGGGCTGTGTCCTTCCCGGAGTCATTTCCTCTTATATTTATTATTGGTTAGCTTGAATTGCCTAGTTTTTGTCATATCCTACATGCAAAAAACTTGAAGCTGACACCCAATATTTAACCTCAAAACTTACACACATCATAGTTACTAAGTCTGTTACCACAACTTTTCGTGGAAACTCTTGGCATCTTTCTTTAAAGCCCTGCAGTTTTAGGCTGATATTCAAGGCTATCGACCATGTATCATTACTGGCGATTTTCTGTTTACTGCGATTGTTGATACCCTTACAGATAGCTTTTGAAATTGAATAAAGCGTCTATGTTATCCCTGAAGGGAAGAAAGACGAATACAGCTGCTTCTTTTGTTAATATCAATGTCTTGGCATGTTAGCACTTATTCTTCCAATGCAGCCATCTCTTTTCTGATATATTTATCTCCAAAATCTCATCGCTTCATTGTCGGGACGACATTTTGTGCTATGCTTTCGAAAAGATAAGCCATTAGTGACCCAGGGCTTCTTTCCTATCATTTTTAGATCAATATTCTTGGTACTGTTAGTTAAAACTGTGTATCAAATTCTTGCCTATCTTTTCATATGCGTAGCTATGTTTTCTATTGATGCTTAAAATTTAGATGTAGTAGGCATATGAAATGGAATAGAACTGGCCACAAACTTCCAGAAGGGTCTCTCTAAAAACATTTGGCGTAGATTATGGGAACAGGAAATAGTTTTGTGTTTATGAAATTTTTAAGTGGTTGCGTTGCTGTCAAGTAACATTTCAGATATTTTTAAATTTCCTGGTAATGGTGCAAGCATTTTCAAATTATTTATCAAGAGACGTCCAAACCTGCTGCAGCTCGGATCTCTAGTTATAGTAAGGTGTTAAATGCACCAATTCACTTGTAAAAATATTCACCCAGACTTTGTGGTCCTCTAGATGCATAGCCATGGACCATTTCCTCGAGGTAATCAGCCATTTGCACTCAATAGCCCCCATATGTACATGGGACATCGGCCTAGTGTTGGCTTGCAGCTTCCAGGAGCACCAGTTCCACAACAACTTAGCCCTCGGCAGTTTATTGGTGGAGCCAGTTTGAGGTTTAGGCATGACGCAAACTCGTACCAGTCCCCTCCCAGCAAACCAGGTTCTGTCCAAAGAGCTAACCAGCCATTTCCACTCAATAGTCCACAGCTATACATGGCACATCGGCCTAATGCTGGTTTACAACATCAAGGGACTGGAATGCATCAACAGCACAGTCCTCTACAGCTCACAAGGGGATCTTATGCAGGTAGCCCGTCTCAATCACTCCAAAACCAAATAATGGGGCCGCAGCCTGTCCCTTTTCTGGCGCAGCCAGTGGCCATTCCCGCAAATCTAGCACGTCTAGCCAACCAGCAACCAAGTAATATCAGTGTGTCACCACAAAGGCAACAGATAAGAAGTGATCAGACAGAAACAAAGAACAAAATGTGCCCGCAAGAAAAGGAATCAAACACACAAACGGATACGGACGAGTCACAACTACAGGAAAGCAAAGCAAGTGGCACAGAAAGCAGCAAGGCATCTGGGCCAACATTTGTTCCACTGCAGGTCAATCGTGCTGGTATGAGAGCAAATAAGAGCAGTGCAGATGCTACACTAAAAGTAAGATTGCTTCACTGGCTTTCGTTTATAGGATAAATGAAATTCCATTAATTTTGCTATGGAATTATCTGTCTCTCTTGTAAAGGAGTGTGGCTAAACATAACCCCAATATTGACAAAAAAAATTCCCACGACAGTGCCTAGCATTATAACCTAGCACTATATGACGCCTAGAATTATACCCTCGCATTATCTGAAATTATTTTAAAAGAATAACAGAAGGGATCAAGCGTCAAAATAGGTTTCTATTTTGTTAGTCTGGATTTTGTTTGTGGTTGCCATCTTTCGGAAACAAATTACCCCCAAAAGAAATTTCTTTAATATTTCCTTAACCTGAAAATTTCTTTCTAGTTATTTTCGGTTTTGTATATATCCTAAATTATCAGTGATGCACTCTATGCCTTTCTACGACTTCAAGTAATTGCGAAAGGATAAGGCACTTGCTGCTAACTAGAAGTCAATAAGTCCATATATTGAATATCCCTTACGAGTCCCGCCGAGAGCTTTTCTGGGGCCTGGGGCCAAAAGAAAGACCTGTGATGACGTCATTAATGCAGTGATTGATATTGTTGTTATTGTTAGGGGTTTAGTTATACCTTAGTGGAGCAACTCCTAGCTCTGGAAATCTTGACGGGCCTTCTGCGTATATAGACATTTTATTGACGCGTGCTCATCGCCCATCTAATTTACAGGACGAGTGTTTGGAGCCTAGAAAAACAGAACGCGAGGAAGTCAACCTGATTGACTTCAACATCGAAATAGAGAAAAGCAAATTGCCGGCTGACTTTGAAAGTGTTGTCCCTAGTGAAAGCGTCGAATCTAGCTCCAAGAAAAAGGACGTCGTAGGGAACGAAGGGCCTGTTGGCGCTGCCAAGGCCGAAGATTTCCCCAGTGTTCCAAGGAAAGAAAAACCTCGGAAGAAAAAGTTTCTTGCAGCAAATTTTTCCGCTCCCAAGAAACAATAGATATCAAAGCAATCATCCAGCTTTAAAGGGACAATGATTTATTTGCAATTTATCCACTCATTCGCTTTCAAGTTTTTCAATATGAAAATAATTTGTATTGTAAATAAGAAAATATCTCAATATTGTTGTTCTTATGACGCTTTTAGAGTTTTCATTTCAAAATCATATTGTGTTTCATGTTAGTCTGAATGTAAACGTTCTTTGTGTAAGAACCGAAACTCGGACCTTTCGACCCTTTTTAATTTATGTTTAATTTTAGGATTTCTTTAATCTTTTTTCGAACCAGGGGTGGCAAAATGTTTTCTGATTTAAAAGAAGCAAGTTCAAGTTCGTTTTCTTTTTAAATTCCAGCTAAATACAAATTCCAAGCTAGGTATTTCAAGCTAGGTTTAGATATGAAGTGTCACCAACGGGGCTCATCGTTTTTTGCTTATACAGAATTACTTTTAGAAAAACTCAATAGCAAGGATGAACCGTAATGATTCTTACTCCAATATCAATTTTGTGATATCGGTAGAAATCATTTGTACTGTTTAAGAACTTTTAAGAACCTGCGCGCCGAAATTGTAGAAATAGAAGTCCAACACATACGTTCTCAATCAGCCTGAGTATTGGGAATGCTTCCTATTGTCAGATTGGAATTGCTGTTTGTCAAACCATGGCACTATCAGCCAGATTTAATTTTCGTAAGTGTGATTATTTTCAGGCAATATCTGAATGAACCAAAGATATGCATAGGTCTATGGAATTGAACAAATAAACACAATATTTAATACCTTAGAGTCAAGTAAGAACCTCTCTAAAAGAACCTCGTAAAAGAACAAGTTCAGACTAACAAACAAAATGTAGGCTAGAGGTTTTCATGCTTGTGTATTCTTTGTAGAGTTTGTCAATTTTGGAGTTACTTTCTTTTAAATCGGTTATAGAAGATTTGTATATTGCAAAAGAGATTTTAGGGACTAGTTTAAGGTAAAGGGTTTTATTAAAAACTTGTGTATAAATTCTTTCACGCCTACAAGAATGAAATCTAAAAAAAAATGACGTGTCTGAAATGTGGCAGAATTTTTTCTTTCTGATGTCTTCACTCTCTATATACGAGAAGAAACTTTGGTCCGCACTAAGAGTTTCTTTCCTTGGCATCCGAACTGAACATTTCTTAATTTGGCATCCGAATTTTGGTGTTTCAGTACTATAAGTTTCTTAGTTGATTTCTAATTTTCGGGATCTAAAATTGCCTTACTGTTTTGAAGTTGTGCCTTTTTGTGAATATTATAAACGCAGATCGTCACGAAGAGACCCATGCAAATTCGAAGTATGCTATATTTTCCAAAGGACAATCAACAAAATAAAAACTTGAATTCTTGAAAATATAAATTTTACAGTTTTTCTAATTTTTCTCTAGCCTTGTACTTACGTTTGTAAAATTTTTGGCCATCCTAATACTATTTTCGTCTAAACCAATTTCTGATTAATAAAAAATGTGTATTTTTGATGCCTAAAACGGTTAACCATCGAGATCTTTTGTAAATCACACTCATTTCTTATAAGAACCAGGCAATTGAGTTCTAAAGTGTGACGTCATCAAAAAACCTTTTTTAGAATTTTTTAAATTTGACCACATAAAATTAAAGATAACCACGAAATACTTTCAAATATGCCAAATTGGCCAAATATGTCTAAAA
The DNA here is from genome assembly GCF_057945365.1 of Rhopilema esculentum. Lineage (NCBI taxonomy): Eukaryota > Metazoa > Cnidaria > Scyphozoa > Rhizostomeae > Rhizostomatidae > Rhopilema > Rhopilema esculentum. The sequence goes on from NC_142833.1 coordinate 5,810,200, forward strand.
TCTGCTGAGATATGGCCAATGAAAGATTTGAAGTTTGCTAACGAAAAACTGTTATTTTGCCTCTGTTTATAAAGTTATGAACAGAGACCGAAATACAGAGGTTTGATGGAGAAAGAGCCAATACACATGTGGTCATATCTCTGACAATTCGTAACACAATTGACTCATTTTGCATATTTAGAGGTATGTCATGATGCTCTTTAAGGTTATAGGATCCAAATTCAAACATTCTAAAATTAGATTTTTGTAACGTCATCACTTTAGAACTCTATTTTGGCCAAGAACATTTTTTCAGTCTTGATTTTTTGATGATTTTAGCTCGACTCAGGTGTTATTTTTTCAGCATGAAAATGAGGTTAACTCAGTACACTTTAAAGAAGAAAGATACCTTTCTGCCAGATGCTTCATCTCATTAGATATGAGAATATACAAAAAATAGAGCTATTGTTTAGTTACGAACAATAACGTTTACGATCGCTTTTATTGCACGCTTTCATGCTGTGAGCTGTAAGAATTTACTTCGTCTAAGTTTCTTGTTCAAGTTGTAATCGCCGTTATGTTATGGATAAATTTATTATAAATCGCTTGTTTCTGTGCGGAATAATTAATCTTAAATCTTCTGATTTTAACATTAGAAATGGTATTTTGATGGGTAGGAGGCACACAAGAGACTATAACGAAGTAATCACCATTGTTTTGCAAAAGTTAGGCAATTTTTACGAGCTACTCAGAAAACACATGAAAGATTTCTCGTAATTAAAGAGACAAAATCTATTTTTTAATGAAATTTATATCGCTCTAAATTATATCTTACTGACTATCCACGTAAAGTTAATTTAGTATCTAAAATTTTACTGCCACTCGTCTTTCACAACAATATACTTTTTATTCTAAACAAAACTCAAAATTAGAACACGCCATTGCACATAAAACTATTTTTTAAACATTATATTCATAATAATTTGATGTATTACAATGTTGTCAAAATACAGACTGTTAACAAGTGTGAACAATTAGCTAAATGTTAATTGGTTTTTAGGGCTGCCACACATATTAGCTGGAAACCAAGAATTTTCAAGGAAAAGTAATGGCCATCCTACTACAATGTTGTGGCCCAGGATGATGTGCCCCTAACAGTGCATTCCCCAACGTTCAATATCGAATACGGGACCAAAAAAAATGAAAATCTGAGGCAGTCATATTATAATACCAATGGCCTGTTACCTTGAGAGGCATGGAAAGAATTATGAAAGGGGTTTCACGATGATCAACAATATTGTACTAAAGGAATCTTCCTTACTGACACTAAAGGATTTCAATATTATTTTACAATGATATAAATTTTGATTTCTTAATGGGAGGTGAACAGGGAGAACTTGATCAGCCAATTAATAAGCAAACAAAAATTACTTTATACACACCCTGAAAAAAGGTGGCCAAAATCAAAATCAAACTACTAAGCGTTTTAACATGGCAATTCAATGTGAAAATTATCAACCAAATGTCAAAGTGGGGTATGTTAAATTTTTGAGGCTATCACCCTGATTACCTAAAATTAAAATCTACATTAAATCTGAATATAATCATAAAAATTCTACATGGATAACAACTGAGGTTATCTTTGGATCAAGGTTTAGAACTCAAACAGTATTTATTTAGAGAAATGATTAACCACATCTAAACTTCAAATCCTTCAAAAAGATCAATCACTGATGTGTTATTGACAAAAAATTACATAAATTTACCTGACAGACTTTCAAAATCTTCAGAGCATTGAACTACCATTATGATTATCAAAATTATACACATAAACTTTTCTAGATACCTGCTACACATACATCTATATCGCTGTTGGTATATATCTATATAGATATCTAGATGCTACCCTTAGTATTTAACATAATCCAGAAGTATCACTTGACTTAAGGTTATTTCTGATCAATGTTGCCAATAAGTTTGTTGATGGAGTTCAACATAGACATCCGCTCTTTGTGAAATTCCCGCCTTTCCTCAGCAAAAGCTTTCCTTTCTTCTTCTCTTGCTTTACATTCCTCAACAAGAGAATTTTTGACTGCTTTTAATTCCTCTGTCAACTCTGCAATAGTTTTTCTGTCTGCTTGAAGCCTACTATCAAATATCTGCAAAGGGTTTCCAGCATCACGCTGAAATGATCCTACCAATGCAACGGTTGGAGCATCACCTTGTTGATCTGGTTTTTGCATTGGTGAATCTCTTTGGTCGTGGCCTTCATAGGCAAATTTTTTAACTGCTGGTTCAAAAGATTCTCTAGATGAAGCCATGTCTGAGTTGCTTTGTCCATTCATGAACTCGTTTTTCAGGAGCGGGACTGGACGACTTCTACTTTGTCCAAGCAATCTTGAGGGTGTCTGGAGTGGAGGATTCAGCCCATAGATATCATATAGGTCATCATAGTATTGACATGTTGCCATGGTGTCACCCCTCTTGATTCTCTCAAGTGTTCTTATGTATGTTGCTTTCATGTTTCTCAACTTTCTGTCACACTGCTTAGGTGTGGGGCTATACCCATGTCTTCTCAGTTGAACACAAATATCAACAAAAATTTCTCTTTTCTTTTTGTGTGGGTCACTGAAATCTTTCTGTCTTTCTTTGTAATATTTGAACATAAGCTCAACCTGTGAAAAATCAAGAAATTATACTTATACAGCTTTAAACTTGTCTAAATGTAACATAATTTTGACTGGATTTAGATCTAAGGCCAAACATAAAAGGTTGTAGCAAACTTCAATGTTGGGAAGTTCCTGTACAATATCAGATTTGACCATATTAGATTCAGCAAGTTGAAAAATAGCATTATTAATAATGAAAGAATCTATTACATAGCACTATTAAATCAATATATATTAAATCAGTAACTAAATACACACAGGTATCTAAATTTATAAAAGTTTGATAATCTGTATTATATTCATTTTTGCCTTTGTAATAACTGTTAGTTTCAAACCAGATAATAATCGTTTCTTCTCTCTTTATCAAACTATATTTAGCCTCTAGTCTTTGGAGCTGTTTACTTGGTGTCACTATTGACGGGATATAACCAACTACTTATAGCACCTCTTATCAATGAAACGTGCCCCTGAGGCAGAGAGCTGAAATGTAATTCTACTTATTCGTGGCAAGGCAGTTACCTCCTCCTTGACCCAAACATGGGTTGATTCGTCTGCATTCGAGTTATCCCCAACATCGTATATTTCCACTTCATGCTCCCCAGGCGAAGAAAGGTTATTCAATTGGTCTTGTACTGTGTTTTGATGCGAATCAGAATCAGTGTTTATAGACGGAGATTGTTGATCGTGAAAGGCGGAGATCGCGATGGTACTGTCTTGTTGATGGTCGTTGATGCCCTCGGCCTGATGGGCCTCGATGCTGCCTTGATCGTGGCTAATTTCACCCTGGTTATCAGCCGCAGCAACTCCAGACATGTGTGCTGTGTTAATATTTACAAAAGTAGGGTAGTTTGTCGTTGGCTCTGCGGACATTTGTTGTTTTAAAACTGCGAAAACATCATAAATTTAAAGTTTTGAGAGGCGATCGCCATTCATCGACATTCTTGTGATCCGCGAAAGTGATTAGCGAATGAAATGCGAGAAAAACAATAGTCCATCGAACACGCATCGTAATCATTAAATGGCATAAAATTCGGACCAGAACGTGTCCTTCGCAGTAGCGCGATAAGATAACATAAACTAGTGTGACTAGATCTTTGCGTACAGGAAGTCACGAATAGGGTGTCTGGAGTGGAGGATTCAGCCCATAGATATCATATAGGTCATCATAGTATTGACATGTTGCCATGGTGTCACCCCTCTTGATTCTCTCAAGTGTTCTTATTTAACAAAATAATATTTTGGGGTAGGAGCTTATTTCGAGAAGGGGGGCTTATTAAAAGATAGGGGCTAATATAGCTAATATATAAGTGAACTTTTGTTTATCTTCACTTCATGAAAACACTTTACACCCGCATATGGGGCTGTTACATTGCTAGACCAAGATATTTTGATGTGGTTGATTGGTTGCTATCTCAGTTGGCTTTGATGATTTCCAGAAATAACTTTAAGTGAAACGTATAAGCTACATACATTGTAATATACATAACTACATATAAAATCTCCTCCTGAACATCTCCTGAAGAGTGAGTTACTCACGAAACAGGCTTGTAGAGATAAACCATGTAGTTTTACTTTCTTCAATCTATGATATATCACGCTCTACGTGCTAACGTATTGAGCACTGTGCTACGGAAGTATCAAAAGACAAATTTCTAACTACATATAAATACATATTTATATACATATTTGATTAATTAATTGCGTTAAACAAACTTTCGCATTTTAGTAAAAATCGTGAATTTCGCGCGAATTTCTATTCAACTGGTTTCCTTCTATTTTTATTCCACATGATACCAACAAAACAATGAAAACAATATTAAAATTTGTTCAAAATAATCATTATTCGTCAAAGTTTTCAAGAGAATCAACAGGAAATTTTTTTGGATATTTCACAAAATATACTTTTGCAAATTTAGTATTTCAGGAAGCTTCGAGTATCAAGCATCCGCGATTTCAGGCCAAAAACGCCAAAAAACGCAAACTTTCTCTTTTTCCATGAAAGTTTCTTCCCTTAAAGGCTGGTTTCCACTTTATTCGCTTTGGTCGCGCGACTGAGCGAATGCACATTGGAGCATGCGCAAATTGAACGTTGAACAACTGAGCGACTGGTGGCGTTCGCTGATTCGCTGATTTGTTGATTAGCTTCCGCCCAGTCGCACGACCGAATTGTTTTGTCATGTTACTGTTCAGCTACTGTCTATTGATTTGGATATTCCATGATAGGAATCAAATCAAATAATAGGAATAATAATAACAATTCTGTGCATACGCTAGCCTCTTTTTCAAACAGAATGTCTTGATTTCAGATTTAGCATAGGCTAATTTTTGCAAATTTTACACAATTTTATGAAAATTTTGGCAAACTCCATAGCTGGCATAAAGTTAACATTGACATAAACGATTCTTGTTGAAACCAGCTTTAGCGTCTGATAAATCAAATGCTCTTGAAACTATTTTGCTATTAACGATCATAACCAGAGACGGATTTAAGCGGCAAGAATTAGGGGGATTGGGTGTTAGATAATGATTCAATTTTGGTGAAAAATGATAAAAAAGCCCCTTTTTTAAATTCACTGGCACGTAAATTCATATACAACGGAACTTTTTTTGTGTGGTAGGAGCGCAGTCCTTTTGAATAGACGGAAGGGCCTTTTTCATACTAGTATAAACAACACGTGGGTTGACTGCGAAGAAACATGAAAAATGAATTTACGTGCCAGTGTGATTCTGGCTACGTAGGACGCACTACCCAAAGATTGGGGGATAGAATAAAAAATTATGTTCCGTCTAATATTAGAAACAAAACCCATCCCCAAAGAGAACAGCCACCTCGGTCTTGCAAATCTAAAATTACAACTAAAACCTACGATTCTGCAATCGGGCAGCATTTACTAGAAAACCCAGATTGTGCAAAAAACTATAATGGCGACATGTTTCGGACTATTGGTAAAGCCCGATCGTCGTTCCACCTAGCAGTTTTGGAATCTATCTATATGAGCACGAAAAAACCGCTACTGTGTAGACAAAAGGAGTTCGTTTTCACCTTAGGACTCCATTGGTAACATTCTCAATAGGCAAGCGGCACTGATTGGTAAACCTATACAGTCATATGCTCGTGTTTCTGATTGGCCTATTTCGATCCACAACTGGGTATATATATTTCCTAGCGTAGAGTTTTCGATCTATTTTCTGACGTTTTAAACTCTGAAGAGTGTCAGACGAAAAGCTTTAGTTTACTAAATTTTTGCTTTTTTCAAAGCCACCTTTTATATATGTTTGGAATAGGTTTGCTGTCTTTGAAAAAGGTTTGCTATGTTGAAATAGGTTTGCTATGTTTGAAATAGGTTTGCTGTGTTTGAAATAGGTTTTCTGTGTTTGAAATAGGTTTGCTATGTTTGAAAAAGGTTTGCTGTGTTTGAAATAGGTTTGCTGTGTTTGAAATAGGTTCGCTATGTTTGAAATAGGTTTTCTGTGTTTGAAATAGGTTTGCTATGTTTGAAAAAGGTTTGCTGTGTTTGAAATAGGTTTGCTGTGTTTGAAATAGGTTTGCTGAATTTGAAATAGGTATGTTATGTTTGAAATAGGTTTGCAGTGTTTGAAATAGGTATGTTGTGTCTGAAATAGGTTTGCTGTGTTTGAAATAGGTATGTTGTGTTTGAAATAGGTTTGCTGTGTTTGAAACAGGTATGTTGTGTCCGAAATAGGTTTGCTGTGTTTGAAATAGGTATGTTGTGTCTGAAATAGGTTCACTGTGTTTGAAATAGGTATGTTGTGTCTGAAATAGGTTTGCTATGTCTGAAATAGGTTTGCACATAGTATTTCATGAGTAAAAATCTAGGCAAAGACTACTTTTTGGATATCCTAGATTTATTCACGTCTACAATACCAGAGTTTGAACGAAACAGTCAAGGCTTACAAACAAAGATGGCAAACTGCTTTCAAAATACACGTCGGGACAATCCTGTTAACTTTTCTAACGAAAACTGGCAAGTTCAGGCTACCAAAGTTTTTTAGGATAAATTTAATTCCAATTCCAAAGTGTTTGGCTTGAAGGTTGGTTCTTTATGTTGTGCATTTATACTCTAGGGCCCTCTAGCCATGATAATAGGTAGGGGATATCTATAAACAAATATCTATATGCAGATAAATTTATGCCCAATCTAGACAATTCCTCTCTTCTGTATGAATATTAGTAAGTGTTTAAGTCCTCATCTAATGTGCTTTGGTTGGATCACAGAAAAACATAATATATATGATGATGACATGTTGGATTTATACATATACATTGAATATATCTAATGTGATGAAAACAGTATAGTCTAAAGAAAGATGCTAATATATTTTAAGAAATATGCTAAAGAAATATGCTAATGATAATTAACAGAATCATAGTTTCATTTGGCCAATCATTTTCTGTTAGCCTTTTAACTGCACCTGTTAACTGGCATTTCAGAAACCCCCTATTTCTACAAAAGATGGTTTATAAGTTTTTTCGATGTTCTTTTGTAAGGAAGATGAGGTCTTTGTTGACCGAACTCTAAATGCAAATAAATGGAGATAAAAAATCAAGTTCAACACGATATTCCAATAGCTTGATTTAAGCAAATTGAAATTCTCCCACCCCTGGAAGTTGGAGGAGCCTTTCTTCCCATAAATTGACAGTTTCAAGAGCATTATTTGTGCACTATGAGAATCTCTCAAGAGATTTTAATTGTCAGTTGAAAAAATTGATTGCTGTGGCATCTTAAAAAACTAAAATTTTTGTGCTTGTGAACCATTTTCTGAACAATAAATATTAAATCAAACTACCAATGCTGTTAGCTTCAATGTATGCATTTCATTGTCACTGGCTCCAGTAGGTTACCTTCTGAACAACAAAACATTCCCTTCCTCTATCTTGGAAAGCTTGCAATACAATATATCAGGCCTTGTGAGGAGCTTGAAAAACTTAAATATCATCAAATATCATCAAAAACAAGATTTTGTTTTTCACATTTAATTGTTAGACATAATAAACATGCTAGATGCTTGATCAATCAAGCTGCTAGAACTTTTTAGCTGCATGTAGAGGCACTTGTTGAGCTCAAGTGCCTCTCCTTGCAAGGCCTGCAATATATTTACAAGTACATTCTATATTCATCGATGCTGTGCCCCTGCAGCCTTGAGTACATAGCTGACAGTAAATCCAAATGCAAGGACACCTAACACTACACAAAGATTTGCAATAGTTGACCCTAGATAATTCTGTTCGGTCTGATTGCTTTTCAATGGCTCTTCATTTTTCTCTAGGCTTTGGCTATCTTTATTCCGCTTCTCTTCATTGATTGCTTCAACTTTTTCACAGATCTCCTGAAAAGAGTAGCAAACTTTGAAAATTCTTATAATAGAATATGTTCTCAAAATTCTAACCACCATTTTGAGATGTTTACTCTATTAATTAATCAATTCACGCCACAATTTTGTAAAATAATGGAATATTATTCAAAAGAAGAAAAGTAATCCAAAAAACATAAAAGAATATAGAAAAAAGTCATCATTTTAAATAATGATGCTAAGATAGGCTTTTGCTACATCATTTAGATTTTTCTTACTTGTTAAGCATTCAAAACTAAAATAAAACAAGCTGATCTTACTTGCTACTATATACTATGCAGTGCACACCATACATTTCTAACATTGGTTTTTTGTAACCATCATGTTAATCTTTAGTTATATTGTTGTTGTTAATTAGTTGTTTATTAGCTATCATTGTGTAAACCAAAATTAAATAAATTGAGAAAAGCTCAATATCCACCATTGATGATCGTTTTTTTCTTAACTTAGATCTAAACATACTAATCCCAAATCTCTTACAAGATAAAAATTGAAAGGTTCCCTGACATTTGAGCCAAACTAGGAAACATGAAATTTGTTGCTTTACAAACAAAGAAGCTCTCTGAAGATGAACTACAAGATTTGAGAATCAAAGGGTCTTACCGTCCCTCCTTTATTCCTGATTTAAAGATATATCATTGTTTGATTACTAACTTACTTTGTAAATTTCTGGGAAAAGATCTCGAAATGTTTTGTTTTGAATATTGAATTCCAATGACCGCATGGCAAACTGACGTTTCTAGAAACAAGAGAGTTTGTTATTTAAAAAAGGATGCAGCGGAGAATAATTTGAAGTAAAAATATTAAAAAAGGCTACTATGCAGTGAGCTTTTGAGTATTCCATAAAGACTTGCGTATCCATGGGACCGCTTCGAATGATTTCATTGGAGCTTTATCTTTTTGTGTACTTTTGGCATCACATTACCACAGAACTGGTTCCATTTAAAACTGAATTTCTGAAATACTGTGAAGGCAAAACCTACTTTGCAGCATGAATAAAAAAACTACTTGTCATTACTTCTAAAATCTAAAATATTCATGACCTAAAGTTCAGGCAGGCTTTTGTTGCACGAGGCAACTTTCTTTTGATATTTTTGTCTCAAAAATTGATAACTTGACATTCTAGCAACACCTAACTGTATAATATTTCCTCTTTTGTCCTCTTTTGAAGGAAAATTATAAGCACTTTTAATATCTATAATTTCGGAACCATTTGATATTTTCGCAACATGTATTGTATACCATCGATCATGTATACCATGCATTGTATTGTATTGATTGTATACCATACATCAATGTGACCTGCTTTGCAAATGGATCAGTTGGATGTATGCCTAGCAGTCCAAATGGAACTCTTCTTAGTGGTCCCACAAAAAGCAAGGCCCATCCGTAACAAAACTGTAATAATCTCAATGAGCTTTAATGAAACCTTTATTAACATACAGATTATTATTTATTATTTATTACCTGAAAATCACTTGTTTCTATACTACCAAGAGTAGGAGCACGCTCCAGCTGAAAAAAATTATGCATCTTAGTATTTCCAGAGGAACTCAAAATAATGGTCATGTACACGAAAAGTATCCTCTCAAATTAATTATACAGATGGAAATAAGTATTTTCTAATTTTTAATTTACATTTTGTCATTTATTTTCATGATTTTGAAAGTATTGGACCAGATAACCATTATCTCAGTAAAATTTAATGCATGCTGGGAAATATAGTGTTCTTGAAAATCAAAATTCACAGTTATTAAAATGTTTCTGTACTGAAGGGGAATGTATTATCTATAAATTTTTTTACGTAACTTGAAAAACTTGAAAATTATCTGTAACGTGAATATTGGGTTCTTGAAAAAATTATTAAAATGTATCAATCATGCTTCACAAAGGTTTCATACCATGAAACTAAGGAGCCCAGTCAATATTGTGGAGACTGACCATGCTGGATTCCATGTATCTGGATGAAAATCACTGATTGATAAACATAGTCTAAAAAGGAAGATGTAAATTATTCCATCAAAAGTTAACATTAGCAGCTTCATACTAACACCTGCTGTCAATTAAGCCCTGGTTTTGTGTAGAAAACAGGTAGTCTATTATTTAGATGAATCACTCTTTTTTATAAGAACCAGATAAGTTTAGTTGAGGCTTGATTTTCTAATTCTTTGGCTAATTTGAGGCTTAAATGTTCTTAATGTTATTTCCATTTAAAAATTGATTTTTCTACAACTACATAATATTAATGGTGTTTAAGATCATCAAAAAACAGTTTTCTAATAAGATATTGGAAGCGAGAATGACCAGCTGATGAAGTCTAATAAAATCTTTTTGATTTTTAACACAAGAGTCAATTTTCAAGAAAGCCTAGCTTTTTCTTCAAATTTTCATATGAGGCTGGTGATGTTCTTAAGTAGTTCTTTTTGGCAAATAGTGTCCTGGTGTTCTTATCAAGTTCGCTTCTAGAAGGAACAAGAGTGTATTAAGTAGAACTGTCCATTGCAGGGGAGTATCTGAGGCTTACTTTACAATGCTTTGATTTCAAGGAAGAAATTTTTGATAACATTATTTATTTATCTGTTTTTGGAGATGCCTGTTATTTGAGTGTCTGTTAAAAGAGGCTGTCCTGCATAACGAACAGGACCATAGCAAAGCTTGGGCACAGAAAAAATGTATGGATCTATGCTCATTTTTGTAGAAACATCCATTTTTATCTTCAGAAGATCATAATTTACAAAGTTTGATTTTGTTTATGTTCCTTAAAGTGTATAAATAATTTTGTGTGAAGGAGTTGCCAGGTGTCATGTGAAAAAGGTTGTTATCCAGAATGAATCAAAGGGTGTTATCTTAAGCTAATGAAACAATCTTAAGCTCTAGAGATTTCAAATTTGTCAATGGTATGTACCTTGTATTTGTCTTGAACCTTCCATTTGGTGTAATCATAATAATCTTTGGAGGTTTGAAAGGAAAGTCTTTTGGAAAGACAAGTTTGCCATGGTAATAACCACCTAAAATTGGAGTTGCAATAAATTTCTTTAAGATAGTTATAGTATGATATAAGAAAAATAGATCAAGAATCAAAGGAAAAATTTTTTTGTGCTATAAAAAAACAAAGATTTTTGCATCAAAACATTTTAAAAATAAAGTGGTAATTTGAAATTACATAGAAATATAATGATGTACATCTACCATTACTTTATATTCACATTCAAGGGAACACAATTACTATGAATATTTTGAAACTGAAAATGATTTTCTGAAGTCTTGACAATATTTTACCTTCATAGAGGGATTTTTCTGGCCCTTTGATGACATAATGCCTAGAGCAGATGAAATGGAGAATCTATTAGGAAGTTTATAAACAGAGCAGGACAATTCCTGGTAAAAAGGGGGTCCCCAGATTTGGAGACAAGCAGCTCTTTCTATGGTCTCCTACATATGGTCTGTGGTCTCCCAAACAGAACCCTGGCAACAGAAACAAAATATTTGCTTCGAAAAAAGCAAATATTTTGTAACATGTTACTAAAGCTTTTGGTTTGACACTCTTCAGAGTATAAAACGTCAGAACATAGATCAAATACTATATGCTAGCATATATAAACCCACTTCTGGATCAAAATTGGCCAATCAGAAATGCGAGCACATGACTGTTGAGGTTGCCCAATCAGTGCTGCTTTCCTATTGAAAATGTTACCAGTGGAGTCCTAAGGTGAAAAGAAACTCCTTCTGTCTACAACATAGTGGTTTTTTCATGTTTATGTAGTTATATAAGAACAATACTATTAAGCAAGAATTGCTGTGGTTCCTATCCTGTTTGCTGTAACTTTCCATCATTGATGCTACTTGGAATCTTATTTAATGTGCAGAGAACACAGAGCCAGTGAGAGAGACAGTATGTTGCCTGTATAATTCTGACCTGAACTGGTGACTGACTAAGTTACATACAAATTAACATACATATATACTGAAATCAAATTTATAACTAAGGATTAGTTAGAATGGTGTAATGATGATGCAATGGAGAAGGAAAAATCTAGACTTGGGAAGAAATCAGCATGACATAGATGTGAGAATGTGTGTACAATGGTGAAGGGAACGTCCTTTGGTGGATGATGCCGTGAATGACATAAGTGGATGTGATGGTGATGGCATGATCGATGGAGGAGATGTAGGTATATGGCCTATTTACAATATTGAAATCACTACAGATAGATTCCAAAACTGGTAAATGCAATGAAAATAGGGCTCTACAAATAATTCTGAAAAATTTAACGATTATAGTTTTTGCACATTCTGGATTTTCTGTTGTCTGATAGTGGAATTGCATGTTTTGGTTGTCGTTTTTGATCTGCAAGACCGAGGAGGCTGTTATCTTGAGGGGAGAGTTTGTTTCTAATGCCTTTTCTTTGAAAATGTGTAGTTTAACAAGAAAGCTAAAAAATCCTACAGAGTTCTTAGTTCTTAGGTATGTGAGAAGCTAAAAAATTCTACAGAGTTATTAATTCTTAGGTATGCGAGAATCTAAAAATCCTAGAAAGTTATTAGTTCTTAGGTATGTGATGCATTATGTAAATATAAGTAAAAGCATAAGTATAAGGATTAGTAAAAATATTGAGTGTCTATCAGTGGGCAGAGATTCAACGACTGTGTTTGCAAGATAATTGCCTATTTGAAGAAGTTGACTTAAGAGCTCAAACATTCATATTGAATTACCAGGACATTTAGGGGGAATATGGGGCTGGGGTCCAAAAACTCAACAACCTCCATGTATTGAGGACATCTATCAAAATCACTGTAAAAGAAGGTATCATCCAAAACATTTCCAGAAACAAAATATGTTTAGAAATTTATAGCTTTGCCATCTGTTCAAGTCATTAATTCTGAAGTGAGTTGGAGATAGGGCAAATAAGCAACGCTTCGCATCCTTTGCAGGATACTTACCATTCTAAAATATTCGAGGGTAGTGGTTCTGCTGTGATATAAGGTACTGGGTCTTTTCTTATTCTCATATAATCTTGGCGCAGTCGCAATGAAGCAGTTGCAGAAACGCCTTTATTCATCTTCGTGGAAATGCAGCAACAATGGGCTAGGCCTGTTAAAACCTCGACTGTGTTTGCTATACACTCATTTACACTTTCCACTCTTGAATAAAGAATTTCAAATGTATGTCCTAGTTGGATTTATGTACCATTTTACCGCTGGAGTGCACCATTCAAGCTTCAGAAACCGTGTCATGAACAGATTCTAGGAAGCTGTGAAAAACTCGCTTTTCCTGATCGATTGGTGACGATTCCAACAGGTACTTCATGTAAACCTGCTTAGTTTCGAATCTTCCTCGAACGAAAGGGACCTTTTGAGGAACAAGGAAGACAGAAGGGGGGGGGGCACCTTTTCCCAAAGGTTTAGAGGTGTAGGCTAACCTGTTCTAGCCACTTAAAATAGCAAAATGATATGATTGACAGGCTTTTGTAAAGAAAGTTTGTCACATCCAAAACTTAACAAAACTCCAAAAACTGCATCCATCCAGTTTTTAGCGATCAAAATCAAGTGAATCTTCTTTATACCATCGATGAATCTCTTCCATGACACTGACAGTGATAAAATAAGGCAAGACTTGAACCTCGATGTTCCGTGCTAGGGAGGGACACTATTCAGTCTTTGTTCCTTGACAATTCTATGCTCCTTCAAAAGCTCTCTCATTACGGTTTCAGAGGATAAGTAAAGACTGCCTGCTACCTATCATAGTAAAAGAAGCAAGTAAACCATGGTCAAAGAAAAGAGCCATCGTTTCGTCATATAGGCGAAGGAGCGCCGCAAGGACCTGTTTTAGGAGCAATCCTACTCATTATATCTATCATTGATGGGCCACAATCAACTTCACTCTTGCCAAACTGCCTGCTTATTGTAAGGAATAATCTAAAGCTTTTTCTAACTCGAGAATTTCCATGAACGCTTTAGAGCTAGAAAATTAAAAGTTAGCTCCGAAAAGACGATATGTTCTGTTATCAGTCCCTGAAAAACCTCTTCTTGTATTGTCACTTTTACACTTACTTTGGATAAGCCATCAATTAGTATCAAGTACTTTGGTGTCTTGATAGAGCATCCGAATTTGAAAAACCACATCAACAAGCTCAATAAAGCCCTGATGAAGTTACGGGACATTTTGCTAAACTTTTCATCAAACCTTTTATTTTAGTGAGGTTGAGCGACGCCCTTATGAGGATATCAAAATGTTACTGAGCTTTTCACTAAACTTCAATAAGATCTTTTGAACTGGGAGCTATGAAGAACGAATTGGTCTTACGCAAATGCGAAATGGACTCTGAGCCTGATGAAGCTGCCAAAACTAGTTGACCGGTAAAGGATTACATCAATTTTTTAAAAAATGATTGAGGAGCGATAGCAATGCACATGGGAGATAAAAAAACATACAAATAATTAAAAGAAGGTTATGTTTTCCAAACCTTTAACTTAAGCCCCGGTCAATTAGAACAAACACTTTACTTTACATTTATAAAACAAATGTTTATGAAATGTTAGGCAGGTTTGGCCCCCTTGTTTGGTCACATATCATTTGTTTGGCGATGTCTGATGAACTCATTTGTCATATGCCTTTTATCAAGATTTTCCTTTCAAATATAGATACTCTCAGCTGTTATTTGTTTGTCTCTTCGGCTACAAATTGTACCTTTATTTGTTCCAATTCAAGAATGTGTCTCTTATTAATTTTCTTTAATGATTGATTACTGATGAAGAATTTCATTGAAACGTTTGTAGGAAAATCTTTTTTGATATGATAATCTTGAAATTTAATACCTTTTGTATTTCGCAAGATGTGCCCTCGCTCCCTTTATTTCCGGAATATGTTGAATGCGAGAGCATGCGCAAAATTCTATGCCGCCGCTGTTCGAAGCCAAATTTTGCCCGCGAAAAAAATGGCTGAAGTCACGTTGTATAGTTTTCCACATGTATTGTATTAATTTTGAAGCAAGGCTAGAGCGTTATAAGAAGACATGACTACGGTTGTTTTGAAAAACATGAAGAGTAAAGTAATATCGTATCTCAATGCTTTGTCGTCACGAAATATCCTCTTTGGTGGTGGATTTTTGTCCGTTGCTGGAATATCAGTATGTGGCCTAGGCATCGCATGGAGTTTCCTGTTGGCTGCAACAATCGTAGCAGTATATTTTGTTAGGGACAAGCTGGATAATGGAGACTATGAGAAGGGAGAATCTTTTGAAAATGTCTATTCTGTTAATAAAAGTGAATCGAAACGAAAACGGATGTTTGCTAAAAGAAAAGAAAAATATGAAAGGAAGATGAAACAGGAGAACGATGCTGAAGACGATTTAAGTCGATGTCAGTTACCAGGCGGATTTTTAAGTGAAGAAAATCTGGATGGTACCAGTTATGAGCTATTTGGAGAGTTTGATAGCGTATTTGGCTATTCTGACTCGAATTCGGGAAGAAAGATGACACCAATCATACCTAGTTTGAGGTCGCCACAACCATTGCTATCTGCTTTTAACAGCAGAGTTTCCAAAAGGTCAGTCTAAATTACACCTAGTTTACATAAAATTAGATCATGGGTTCCAGGGAGCATCTTTGATTAGTATACAGATGCATTATCAAGAATAAGGTCTAAAAAGTTTGCTAGTAGATTTTTTAAGTATAAAGAGGCTGCTGGCCAGTCTCCGCCTTGCAGTGATTCCATTACATTCCTTTACATTCATATAGATTGCTTCATTTTTACAGACAGTGGCGTGAGTAGAGATTTTACAAAGACATGGCAACAGTGCAGCTGGAAGCTGATATGATGGCATGGGGATCTTTCATTTAGGTGTAGCCTACCTTCTGTTTTAGTCAGGGTTCTCTTGATCCGCACCTCAAATGTGCCAGATTTTTCTCAAGAAGTGAATGCCTTAATTTTTGAAACTCAGTGCTACTTTCTACCTAATGCCCCTTCTTGAGTGACAAAGAGTTTTCTCAATGATCAGACATTGCAAAGATGAACTACTGTAAAATTAGCTATGATTGTAGATTTACATCAGACTTTTTTTTAAAGTTATGATTTCTTCTTAGGGACAGCTTTAATGATGCACCTCTCAACCAGAGCCACCTGTTATCCCCAAGGTCTGTTTTTGGCAATCTGCAAAACAGAAGAATTCAAAGCCCAGTAAATAGAACCTTCACTGTCAAGGATACAAAGCTTTTTCTAAACAATAGTCAAAATGCACACAAAGCTATGTCACCACCAAGTGGATTATATTTCAGCAGAATCCGACAGGATTTTGAACATAGTAGCATCCTGAGCCCTCAGGGGTTTGAAACCCCTAAAAAAGAACTTTCAAGGTACTTATCATTTTGTACTTGATATGAAGATATTGTTTAAATGTAATCATAAGCTTTTATTTGATAGCTTTGAGCTTTGTGCTTGGTGCTTTGAGAGTAACTGCGATGATACATTCCTGCTGAGAGTATTTCTTCTCTAAGCTTCTTTCAATTCTTGGAAACTGAATCAAGGTATCAACTGGCTTATCAGAGTGCCAACTTGCCCAGCAGACTGGAGGCAGTAAGCAAGTGCTTCAGGGGTGGTAGCTCATTTATAAAGAAGAAGTTTGTCTGTTTTGTAGATACTAATTATTATAAGAACAAGCTGCATGTTCTCTGTATTATTGAAATTATTTGCTTTCACATGTTTATTACCTTGTTTGTTTGTTGTTGTAGGCTTTTTCCTGCAATTTTGTTATTGTTAAAACTTAATCAAAAGAGAAATAATTGGCTTGATCCAAAAATAATTGATCATGTATCTTTTGCTGCAGACAGGAAAGCTCATATTCAAGTATAGAAAGCCAAGGAGAATCATTAAGTAAAGAAGCAGTTGTCAAAGCATTACAGCAAAAAGTTGCAAGGTTGGTAAATTTAGTTAATATGTATACTGAAAACTTTTGCAATTTGTACACAGGCATAGCAGAGTTGCCACTTTGAATTATAGTATTGGGCCAGAAGAAACATGCAAATTAAAAATATGGGACCAAAGGGATAATGATTCATGTAAAAGGTGTCAAGATTTAATAGGAATTGCTTCACCAAGACGCAAAAGTTTATTCGCCCAAAACATCCTAATTCTCTTCTTTTGTGAAATTTAATTCTAAATATTTTGCACTTTTTCAATCTTTGAAACTATCTTTTTGTGAAACTTTCATCCCTGAAAGTATCCCTTGGTATGACACTAGCTTTCTGTGTAGTCCATGAGGATAGAGTAAGTTAAGTTTTGTTCTTTCTGGGAGGGCTTACATCACAGAAGGAAGTGAATTGAGTGTAATCAAGAAAGGTATACCTAGAAGAGCATGCTGCACATCAGTCCATCCTTATTAACATGTAAGGCTATAGAAAAATTTCAAATGGAAGAATGCCCTGTTGTATAGAGCCTTTGTTAAACCTTGAATTTGCTGCACATTTGGAAAACATAATCATACACTGGTTTCTGGTTAAAGAGCTCTTTTCTTTTTTTCAGTAAGAGAAAGAGAACACCACATGGAAATGTAGAATTCAAAACAGATGAAACAGAACAAGGAGTCAAAAAGAGGTACACAGTAGCTCTTATTATATTTATTTGATCACATTTTTCAACAAGGTTTATCATTAAATATGTTCATTAATGATAAATATGTATGATCAGTAATTATGTCACTAATACAGCCCCACACACACATTTGATGTATGTTTAAATGCCTTTTGTCCTTATTCAGTATTGTTAGAGATGTGTATTTACATCACAGTCTATCACAACAAAATAAAAACAATTGACTATAAGTAGAAAAGCAAGAAACAATAGTGATTGTGAACCATATCAAAATAAAGTTGCAAACATCAAGATGCCTCTCTTTGTTGTTTTGGTGGTCAGGGGTGGAAAAAATATTTTACTTTCTGGGACCATAGAAAATGTTGAAAAAAATTTCTGCGGTATATCAAAAACATGTGACAAAACAGAACGTGGAAACTCTGATTTCAATGGGACTTAATGTATCAACCAGTCAATTAGTTAGTCCGTGGTCACAGTCTTGTAATGTTCTAAGTTTTAAAATGATGGAAAGGTTCTAAGGCACTTTATCAAACTGTTTTGAGAAGTCTATCCAACACTTTTGAGTCTCCGTGAAAATCTTTGAGATGGTCTGACAAGGATGCTCTATAGAAATGCCAGTTCTGTCCCTTCCAGTATCTATTCATTGCCTCTTCAATGACCCTGTTGCAATGAGAGAGGTTGGGCCATTCTCTGCAATGAAAAACTCTTCATTTATATTTTCTTCTCCCATATTTCTGGTACTGTCAAAATGATACTCATACAAAGAAACCATTGACTCCAGAATCAACTCGCATGACTGCTTGACACAGGATACAGCAATAGCGTGCATTACCATCTCTATGCCCACAAATAAAGTATCTACAGGGTTGACAACTTTTTAATGAGCTCCTTAGAATCTACAGTTTTGAGCTGCGCCAATGTGTGGCTTGATGTTGACAGCTGAAGTCTTTTCAAAAATTCTCTGTATTGGCCTTTGAGGGCTTTCTCTAGCACAGAAGAAAGGGACCTCACACGTATTGCCAAAACTGCTTCCCTGAACTTGGGGAAGTCTGTTTCAGCAATCTTCATTCTTCCTCCATCTGGCTGGTGTAACTTGACAGCAAAAGCAGGCTGGTCAAGAATCACTTTATGTCATGAATCACATCATTTGATGTTTGATCATACACATCAGATTTCAAACCACTGTGTATTTCTCTCAGCAAGCACAGTATTGCTTGTTTGATGTTGCTTCAGAATCAGGTTCCATCCTCACGGTCAGAGACTGACTTTCTGTGTCATTTTGCAGGCCAGCTTGAATCCCACACTGGGAGACAATAGGTATTCCCCTGATTTCATTTTTTTTTCAAGTCTTTTTCTGCTTGGTTTAATGGCCACAGGCACCTCTGCTTTCTTGATTCTGGTCCCAGTGAGTTACATTTGCTGTGGTCATCTAAGCACTCCCCTATTTTAGGAAGAATATCAACAGCTTCCATAAAAAGCTCCAATCTTTCATGTGGCAATAGGTGAACCATTTGAGCAACATTCACTATCAAGCTAAATTGCCCATATGCATCTGCTAGACCAGACAGTGTGAGCAGGAACCAGGTGTTTAATATCTTAAGCTCTCTTGCCTTGTCTGCCTTTTTCCTCACTCCTGAATTTGCAGGTTTTGTCCCTGATCTGTTCTTCACCCCATCTAAGATTTGTTCCTCCAAGCAGGTCATTATTGCCAGGAACTCTTAATGTATGTTTTTATATACCTGCCTTCTGCTGTTGGCAAATCCTGTCTCTGAAAACCCCACTAAACTTTGCAGGTTGAGCTTCCATAGTGTTGTAGCTGCAACAAGCTTTTCATAATTGGTTCCCCATTAAAATAGGGTGAAAACTTGCTGGCAAATGTGCGTGTCTTCCACAACCCATGCAAATTCTTTCTTTTTGCATGTTTGTGTCTACAAGTCCACTTTTGTGCAATGTGTCATAGCTGAACAGTATGTCCCCATCATTGGTTTCATATAGATAATTGAAGTGCTTCTGTATACTGCAGTGGAAGTAGACACCATCAAATAAACCCCTCCTATTTGACAAGCTGCAATGTAAAATTCATCAAAGCCACCTTTCATGTTCTGGGTGAGTGCTTTACTATCACTACCATGTTTCACAATAGCCTGCCCACAGCTGATATTCTCAATGTGATTTCAGCGAAGAAATTCCAATTTTCATGCCAAATTATTTTCTGCTTTTTGTTGGCTTATTCAAAACAAAATACACAAGTTTTGAGACTGAGCAGAACAGATTGCCAACATTACTGCACATGAACAATAATAATATAATATTCTCACTGAGATTTTAATTTTGTCAGTTCTCATTTTTTCTTCCTTTCAGACCTTTTCATCCTTGGGTTTTACATTTTCTTTTGTTGCTCCCTTCTTTTCCCTTTTTTCTCTCTTCCCCTCTTTCTTTCTTCTTTTTTTCTCTCTTTCCCTCTTTCTTTCTTCCTTTTCTTCCCCCTTTCTTTCTTCTTTTTTTTCTTTTCCTCCTTTTTTCTTTCTGGAGACCCAAAAAATTTCTGGGACCAGTATGTTCTTTTTATAGTATGCATATTTAATAGCTTGATTGAGCCACTTGATCAGTTGAGGGGCTCAATTCTCTGTTCTTTTGTTGCTTGTTCATGTCAAGGCCTGATCACAGATTAGTTAAAGGTCTAGGCTTTGAGTCCTTGCCATAGAATTGTGGTAGAGTGGCAGAATCGTTGGCATTTCATAATTCCAGGCGTAAGAATCTTGAGGTGAGAATCATGAAAATCATGGTCGCATTGAGACTGAGAACCAGGATATTGCTTGATATGCATAATTTCTCACTTAACTAAAAAGTACCTTCAGCTGCTACAAAGGCTGCCAAAGGTCTTGGAACCCTGATGCCAGTTTCATAGGCCATCTCAGTGATCCCCCATCTCCCCCACGAACAATGTTGGCTTGCTATAAAACAGGTTATGCCATTAGGAAGTTCCCTTTATTTATTTTTCTTGTACGATATTTGTCTAAATTTCAACATTGTTCACCAATGGTAAGGGACCGGAAGTAGGAATTTTATTCTGAAAAGGAATGAAATATATAAAATACAACATAAACAGTTTCAAACACTGTTGGCAATGATTTTAAGTAGATACAAATAGTTGCATTCTGGCAGGGGGCCAAGGAGCGCTTCCAACGTCCCTAACTTTAGGCTTGGCGGTAAAAGTTCAGATTCGGTGCCATTTTGTGAAATTATTGGGAGGGTGCAAGGAGTTCTGATTGACTGAAATGATAAGAAATGCTAGGAAGAAAAAGCTGAGAGAATCTGAAGATGTCCCAATCTGAAGAAAATTGTGTTGCATGAGCTGAAAAACATTAAGCAACGACAACAAAAAGTTGATTAAAACCTAAAGAATTTCAGGTAATTTTTGTCAATCAGGCAAATCTGTGATAAACCGAAACAAGGCCTGCCTTGCAGCTGCCTCTGGGCCATTTTTTTAAGAAAGGTTATGGGTGTTGTATTTTCCAGGATCTTCAGTGATTCTAGAGCTATGTTGTAAATATTTGGATACATTTTCTGACAATCCCTAGAACGTCTTCTTTGCATTTTTTTGCCACCAACCATGGTGACGGTCTTCACTAAACTCCTGAACGATCTTACTGCCTCCTCCCTACCCCGCCCCCCCACCCTCCCTCAACAGTGACGGCCTTAATTATCATTCTTGTACTGTTTGATAATACAGCCGCTATTACAACGATACTAAAAAATACTGTTAGGTATTACAATGAATAACATACTCAATTTGAAAATTCTCTATCACGTCCTGTCAGTTATTGACTACTTTATCTCCCCTCATTTGAAGGTCTTCCAGTACGCCACCGATAGATAGATATAGATCAGCGTGCTTCTGAACTCTCGTATATTTCTGCACATTTCAAAAATTTGAAGGAAAATTCGAAGATAGCTAAATGAGGGGCGTCATTTTGACCCTTTGCCCTCTTTGCGGTCTCACCCCCAGCACGCCACTGGACACAAATGGAATTGCAGTATTTTGTCACTATATCTATCATTCCCTAAAGGGTGCAACTATATGTTTTAGATAAATGCCCATTAAATCACTGTCCTCAAACTTCTAAAGTAGTTGTTGGTTCTAGATGAAAAATGCATTTGAAGAGATTTTAATAACAAGGAAATTATAGTGGAAATAAGCCAGTGAGAGCCTGCTTTTGCCACTTTCCAGTGTTGAATTTTGTGACAAGCACTGGATTAAAAGATTGTTTGTTGCCACTTTCTTTGAATCGTGGTTACTCTATTTTACAGGCGAATTCAGAGTGAGATTCTTGAGACAACAGTTGATCAGTTTAACAATGAAAAGACTTTGAGTAAAGAAACAAAAGGGACACCTTTTCAGCAAAGTTCACTGTCAAAACATCGATATGGAAAGGATGAAATTGAAAAAGATGACGATACAGCTGATGAAGATGTGGTGAAAACTCCTGTAAAGAAAAACAAATATGGTATTGACGAAAATGAAGTTGATTCAATATCTGAAGAGGAAAATGTAAGTTAGCTATATTTAGTCCGTCTATGATTATTTTGTACCTCTGAGTGGAGAGATGATTCTGTACAGTGCTTCCAACGTCCCTACCACAGTGGGTTGCCATTGTTTTTACTATTTCTATCTTGAATTAAAACCTGTCCAAGGCGATGAATTAATTTTTGTCGATGGAGGGGGTGGGGGGGGGGGGACTTTTCAAATATCTGTTAAAGTTTTAACTTTGGCAACTGCTGAAGGCATTGATCAGACAGTAAATCAGTAACATCGGATTCGCCTATTTTTAATAATATTAGATATGAATCATTTGAATCATTTTATTTTGTTATATTGCTAGTTTTGTTAGTCCGCCTTTTGTAGCTTTTTATACACACCAATCTATTGGCAGTCTGCTCCCCTTTGTTTCCGGGGTCTCTTTTCATGGCTATGATATTCATGCATAGTTGGTTTAATGCACAAATAACCAATCAGAATGAAGAGGGACAACAGTGCACTTTCATTGAGCGAGTTGCTGTGAATTTTGTTCTTGTCTCAAACGTATAATTCAGTTTCAATGATATAAATATTAGGCATTTTTGTCGTGTTCACCCACAATAACTATTGCCGGATACTGAAAAGGCAGAGGTGGACCCTTCAAAGGCGAGGCTTTCAAGTTAGAATCAGCCAATCACAGAGGGGACAGATTCTCTTTAAAATAATGGGTTGACAGAAAAATGTCCCTCACAGTTGACAGGTCGACATTTTTCTTAATATGCAGTGGCAGCTGACACTAGAAATGTATTTTATGTTTTTAGCTCTATAATTGAGTCTTATTTACTCTAGATGGAAGTTGATAAAAAACAATCCAAAAGAAAAGCTCCAGAAGACAGTGATACTCTGACAAAGGAAAAGAAGAATCGAGAAGATGCTAGAAAAATTACAAAAAAATCAGGTAAGAACAAAAATTTTTTTTAATTGCTTTAAGAGTTTATCAACTAGAGATAATAAAGATGGCGTGGAATAGCGTAAGCATGTCATACCATTTTATCATATATTTCCGTTTTTTCGGGCTATTGTGACAGTGATTGAGGATCTGTGTGGGATATCATGTGACGCGTTTTAATCGATGCATTTGACAGCGTCTGGCACATGTGCAAGTAGCTAACGATGATGTTAGCGAAGGACAGTATATTTTGATTGCCCCTCCGTTGCAAGAAGATGCAATTTTGGTTATTCTTCAAGAGCAGATTCACCAAGCCTATGTCTTACACAAAATTTATAGTTTGTTTCTTTTCAACGTATTGTGAGAGCAGATTTTTAAAATTCTAAAAATTTTTTGTTTAAGTTCTGTTATTTTGATCCCAAAACGATCTAGCCTTATTACCATTGGCTGCATCAAGGTCGGGAAATTCTCAAAAAGCAACGTTTCTTTTTATGTGATACAGCTGCATAAAAGGCAAAGAAATTTCCTAAAATATGCAGACATTCCTAAGTTTATCGTAAAGGTAGCTATTAAGGGCGAATTTATAAGAATGCTACATGCATCGAGAAATAGTAACACAATTGTTATTTCCTTCTTTATCATTCTTAGAGAAATACTGAGCAAACATTTCAATGCAAATTTATAATTTAAAATTAGCATAAAAAAGCTGACAAATTTCATATACTGAAGTATTTTTCGTGCTTTTTGAGTTTAAACGTCGGATAATGTCCAAAGGTAAGCATAATAATTAGTAGGCGACATTTTGATTTTCAAGGCATAAAATAGATTTATTGCTCCTTCAGCATAGTCCTTTCACAAAAATGTTGAACTCTTATATTGCTCCTAGTAGAGGAAAGACGCTGTGAATGAAAACAGTTTTGCAACTAATCTTCAATATTGTGCTATGTATTACTATATACAATGCTATATAGTTTACTATATTCAATTTTGTTCAATGTTATTATTACTTCAGACACCAAACAAACGCCAAAGTCAAAGAAAACTCCAGGGAAAAAGAAAACACCTTTGCGATCTGTGGAAACACAAACTCCAACCAAAATTGATGACGAGAACGAAAAGGAAACCCAGAAGAATTACATTGAAAGTCCAAAATCACCATTTTCTAAGACGGTGAGATTTCTATATTTGCCATATCTGATACTTCGCTACATTGAAGAACGGCTGGAAGATTTTTGGTTAGGTTTGGGTGGCTTTCTAAACCGTCAATCTTTTCATAGGATTTCTCATATTATGTGTGAGAAGGAAGAACCGCAGGATAAGGTGTCCGCCGGATTCTGTGAATCTTGCAATGAGTATAATATAAATACGAGGATAAAATTCAGAAACAAAGCAAAGCGGCGACGAGAATCCAATGTTGTGAGATAAATTTTCCAAAATAAATTAAATTAAACGAATACTAATATTTCGCCCCGGCATACAGGGCTTCTCAGAGTAAATGAAACGATCGAGTGAATGAATTTGAAATGTGAGATGGTGATACCGGATTGGTGGATGTTGAATGGTGTGAATGCAGCGCAGTGGAGAAAAAATGGGATGATGGAAGTGGGGCAGGGAATGGTGGTGGGTGATGTGAGAGAATGTGGGTGGTGCTGTAGATATGGGTGTAATATTTTCTCATATTTTCCTTGTCAATATTCTAGGAAGCCGCATTTGCATGTTCTCTTGGTTCGCCCCATTGCTCTTATAGAAAAGCCTTAGCTTCTTCTTCCAATTCCGTTATCACCAAAAAACTAATGGCCCTCGCTTATGATGGAAATTTTTGAGGAAAAGGCAATGCCGTATCAACTAAGAAGCTCGAGCAATTTAAACCTACCAAAAGTGCGAACCACATGCTATGGTACAGACACCGTAAGGTTCATGGGTCAAAGAATATGGGCAAAATTACCTAAAGAAGTGAAAACTTTAGTCTCTTTGACTGTTTTTAAAAAACATCTTAAGACAACAAAATGCAAACATTTCAACTGTAGGATTTGCAAAACTTTTATATATGGTTTAGGACTTTTGTAATTATTATGTATTTCCTTTGTATACACCTTCTGTAAATAGTTGGCCTTAATTAGCTTTTATTTCTAGCTGTTTCGAACAGCCAACTTTAAATCAAAGTATTAATAATAAATAATAATAATAATAAAAAAACTGATAAAATGCTAATTGTAAAAATAACAAAACTTGATTACCGTAAATCCTTGAATAAGCCCCCGGGGGCTTATTTGCAAAAATAAATTTTTGGGTGGGGGCTTATTCGAGGGGGGTGCTTATTAGAGGGGAGCTTATTTCAAAGTTTAGTATTTTCCCCAAAGGTCGACATAAAAACGACATTATTTTTCTAGCAAATCTAACAAAGAACTAACAAATATTATAATTTTTATCATCACAAAAGTCGCTTTTTTGCTTTTTGGTCTCCAGTCAAAGGAAGTTATACTGTATAGCTATTGTCCTGTGGGGGCTTTCTTGAAATCAGATATTATTCTGCAATTATGCTTACTTCGAATAAGCGCCCATGGGGGCTTATTCAAGGGGGGGGGGCTTATTTGCAAAAATGATTTTTTAGGTGTGGGCTTATTCGAGGGGTGGGGGGGGGCTTATTCGAGGATTTACGGTACTTTGTCATATGGTGTTTGAAATTTTGGTGCCGTGGCCATGAAACGAGCCCAAGTATACTACTACCAAGTAAGAGCTGCTTAAATGTATCAAAATAATCATTTCTTGATTGCGTTGAATGCTGAATGTTAATAGATCCTCGAATGTTCACCCATTGTACTGCATATTACTGCTTTATATTCCATCTGGTACAACTGCAATGTGTATTTCTTCGGCATTGGTATGCGACTAAGCTTTCTTTTTTCCTGCTTGCAGACATCTTTCCAAAGGGTACTAGCATCTGGTTTTCCATCCAACCTTAAAAGCCGGACACCTGAAAAGAGACAAAGGATTCCCATCTACACCGGCTCGCTCGCTGATATTGAAAACATTGAGGTAATGTTAAGTGTCGTTACCCCTGTCTAAATTCAGTCCTTTTAACTATAAGACTGTCAACCCAGACTATTAACAGGCAGTCATAAAAGTTTGTTTCCGTCCATCATTGTGCGAGCAGGGTAGAGTCTGACGATAAATAAAATCCTTGTGTATATAGGCAGGGAGAGTAGATTGATTTTCTCACTTGGATACTTCTGCAATGTGAGGGGTTAGCGGTTGCTGTTTGATCAAAAACAAGGAACCAATGAATCGCCCCGTTCTTATCTTAATTCTTTCAATCTCTCATGTTATATTTGATCTCACCTGCGAATATGTCTCTGCTTCTCCTTTTGGTTGTCCAACGTTCACACTGTGTGGACTTAATGATACGCTAAATACTTACGTTAATATGCTACTTTGTCCGCTGTTCTGTACTATTTTGAAATTTGGAATACTGTACCAGAGTAAGAGTGTGTATTGTTTTACCTAGATGGGACGAGAAGAATACGGAGAGCGCGGAGTGACATGCGAAGCTTACAAAGCAGATAAGAAAGCCGCATTAGAGAGGACAATTGCTTTTATCAATGGTGAAGACGACGAAGAGATTGATCGTACGCGCGCAGGTAGTTTTTAACACTTAATTTAAGAATTGACCTCAGAAAGGGAACAAAGTCCTGTGTAATGAGTTGTTTTGCCAAGAAACTCACTTTTCTAATTTCAGTTTATTGCAGTTCTGCGACTATTTATGATTAGTTCTTTATAGCAGGTTAGTCAAGTTCAAACTTTAAAAAGCAAGTTTTTTCTTACTACTCTTAATTATTCGTTTATTTTTGTGTGACTTGGGCGGGACATAGGTATGTACCACAGACAGACACATGTTTTCTAACTAGAAGATATATATATATATATGATGATTATAGGTAATTATTTATACTCAAGAGAGAGAACCTCTCTCCATGCCTCGTGCATCTAACTCTAATCAATACCGACGGCGGGAGGGCGTAAAGCGAAGAGATTCAGGAAATGCCAAATATGGTAAGATTCCGGAAATGCCAAATATAGTAAGACCTTCTCACAATGTGTCCCGGAGCCCTGGACCCAAATGGAGGTTTTCTGTCTCCTTCGCAGTATATTTCACACATCAGATTATTGAAGGGGGCACATAATGGTAGCTTATGTTTAGCCTTTCAATATTAAGTTTTTAGATTGGCTCTCATTGCTAATAATTTTGGTAAACAAAGTTGGTAGGCAAAGGTGTTCTGTTTGGATCTATTGGCATTTTCCTCAATATCAATTCAATCAATGCATTCACCTGTCGCCTAAACTGCCTCAAGAATAATTTGTTGTACGATACGGGAAAGTGCTATCAATAGTTGTGCAGTGATTCCCAAGTGAGTTGTAAATATTTTGATTTTTAGTTTCTACCGCTGCTGCGTCGACAGTGGATGCAAGCCAGACAACGACGTCGCTTCTTACTGCAACTCAAAGTTCGTTTGAAAAGACAACAGCTACTGTCACGCCAGAGCTAAACAGCAATACACCTGTAACTAAATTGATCTCTACATCGCTATCGTCCTTGACACCTTCAACGACCTCTAGTATTCAGTTTGGTCTTCAACCCACATCATTTGCTTCAGGAGGAGCCTCGCAGAAGGCATCGGAATCAGAAACATCAAAGGAACCAATTACGTCTAAGGAGATTAATGAGGTTAAGCAGCCTTCGGGGTTGATAACGAGCCTTACCGCTGGTTTATCAAATACAACAAATACACCGCCTTTTGGCTCATTCAGTTTTTCAGGTGCAAAGACACCTCTGGATTCTCAGTCTAAAAACACAGAATCAACCGCCCAAGTATCTTCTCAAGGCCAAACTTTGTCGACAACTGGGTTTACCTTTGGGGCAGCTGCACTACCCACGGCACCCATAGCTGGTGGTGGACTCTCTTTTGGAACGCCAACTTCAAACACCTCCTCGTCTTCAGTGGCCACTAGCTTTACATTTGGACAAAAATTAGACACTGCACCAAAACCATCATCAGTGGCATTATCAACACCGGCAAATAATATATCTAGTGCCTCACTGCCTTCTGTAGCGAAATCTCAAGCAAATGCTACAGTTTTTGGAGGACTTACATTTGGTTCAATAGAGACAAAGCAGGGTACTCCAACCGCTAGTTTTGGAGGGACACAAATAACTGGGGGTTCACTAGCAACTGGAAACTCACAAGCATCTGCTTCTGTTTCATTACCAACAACATCTGACACACTACCTAAACCCTTTACTGGCTTTTCTTTTGGCTCGGGGTCTTCTGATTCAAAAACAAGTTCTATAACCTTTGGTACACCCACAGCTCCTGCATCTTCTAATACTGCAGTTGCGGCTACATCTTCCTCTACCTTTTCTGGTTTCGGTTTTGGCTCATCTGCAGCATCCTCGTCCCAGACAGCCAGCACATCTTCTGCCTCCCTTGGCGGATTTAGCTTTGGTTCTGCAAAACCGTCTTTACCAACATCTTCTACAACCCAACCAGCCGGATTTGGTGGATTCAAATTTGATAACAGCAAGCAAGGAGAAGCAGGCATCGGTGGATTTTCCTTTGGAAAAAGCGTCTCATCTGACACAGGAAAGACTTCTGCAAATATTCCCATGTTTGGAACAGATGTTCCAGCGTCAACTACAGCAGGGACCTTATTTCAGACAGCCCTTTCCAAGAATGGTAATCTTTTTGGTGCACAAGCATCTACATCTGGAACTACTAATATTTTTGGTGCTGCAGTTAATCCACTCCAAACTACCCAAAATGTCTTTGGCAGTGCAACCCAAAGTGCAACACAACAGCCGTCCGTTTTCGGTGCCCAAGCTGCTAATCAGACCCCGTCCCTTTTTGGCTCTCAAACACAGCCTGCAACTGCTGCTCCTGCACTTTTTGCGTCAATAACAAAACCAACAAGTGCCAGTAATTCTGTTTTCGGAGCAAGCGCTCCTACTTTGAGTACCACTGGCACTTTATTTGACCAAAATAGCCAACCAGGAGGACAGATGTTTGGCTCTACGCCAGCAGTGACAACCTCTTCATCGTCGATGTTTGGAACTCCCATTTCATCTACAGGCTTTTCTTTCGGCAGTGGAAGTAAACCGGTTTTTGGCAGTGGAAACCCTGCTCAAGCCTCTGCAACAACTGGCGGGTTTTCTTTTGGAGCTAATGCAACTCCCAGTGCTGGATCAGGATCTATCTTTGGACAGTCAAATGCGACACAAAATCCCTTTGGGAGCGGCTCTGTTGGGAGCGGCTCTGTTGGGAGCAGCTCTGTTGGGAGCAGCTCTATTTTCGGGCAATCTAAACCAACCGACCCTGTAACCACTGCAGGTGGCTTCTCATTTGGCTCTACAACCCAAAATGCCTTTGGACAGCCTTCAAGTAACCCAACGAATTTTGGAGCTGGCTCTGCTTTTGGTGCAAATAATGCCCCGAGTCAGATGGGTGGCTTTGATTTCAGTGCTGCCGTCAGTGCTTCCAAACCAGCAGCGTTTTCGTTTGGAGGTGGTGCCGGAGGAGCTAACAGTGGTGAGTTAATTCACGCACATTTTGAAAATTCTTCCCAATGTTTAAAGGCATTGATTCATATTAAAGACCTTCTCTATATATAGGCATTCACTTTCGGGGTGATCGGTGTAGGTAAATGTGATATCAGCATCCGTTATTGACAACTTGCTATTGACATAAGCTGCTTTCAAACCAGTACGAGGCAACTTCATATGATCGGTGTCTGACCAACCAATAGCATTGCAGTACGAAATTGATGACTCAGATATTTGGGTATGTTTGAGTATACCCTCTCCTTTTATCATGACTCAATGCCTTTGACGATCCCTAGTGAAATTTATCAGGGATGTACAGAAGGCCATCCTTAAGTTTCACAAAATATCGTCTGCTATGCTACCACTGATAGCAACTCGAAGACAATCCACAGATACTGTCAATCAAATGGTTTTAGCCAACTGTCAATCAAAACTGGCCAATCAATCAGCGCATTGACACTTACACGTTTATTGATTGGTTAATAGTTGAATGACAGTTGACTAAAGCCTCTTTAGTATTTGTCGATTGCTTGTAAAGCCTGATTTACACGAGACGAATTTTTTCGTGCGAAGCGAATTTTTCGCCGCGAATGCTCGAAAAATATGCACAGAAGTAGAGATTAGAAAATTCGCAGCGTATTCGCTGCGAAAAAGTAGAAATCATTCCTACTTTTTCGCTGCGAAATTTTTCGCCTTGTAAAATAAACCAATCCGAACAGCATTGGAAGACACCTGACTTCTGTTTTGGTTTCAGATGGCCT
Organism: Rhopilema esculentum; assembly: GCF_057945365.1. Lineage (NCBI taxonomy): Eukaryota > Metazoa > Cnidaria > Scyphozoa > Rhizostomeae > Rhizostomatidae > Rhopilema > Rhopilema esculentum. The sequence goes on from NC_142833.1 coordinate 5,840,631, forward strand.
ACGTCTTTCCGCATTCTTTTTCTCAAACACTCTCACCTTTAAAACGTCACTAAAATAGGTTGGTAATTATTCATTTCCTGTTCCTTGTACACAATCCATGTAAGTTGATTTATATCAGATTATTATTCAAACATTTGAATTTCAAATTGATGAAAACTGGCTTGAAAGATTCATCGTTCTACCAATATGCCAGAAATAAAATAGGCAAGAATTTCTTCAAATTGCTGAATTGTTGGCTGCTTATTGGCCTGCTCAAGAGCAACAGTTTTAAGCAGATGCACGAACAGGATCTCGCATGCTTGTGCAAGTTTCGATAGCGACCTTTGAAAGTATTTGAAGAAGTTATACTGGTCTTATAAATGTAAACGTAAACCTCTCTTACCGAAAGATGGAATTCCCACCTTCTTATCCAGTATCGCTTTTTTGATAAATTTAAAGCTTTCTGATAAGAGCACTCTTCGGACAGTCGCTATATTCTTTTGTAATTTTCGCAGCGAATTCGCATAAAAATTTCGTCAGTGTAAATTGAACTTCGAATTCGAGAGAAAAATCCGCAGCTAAATAATTCGTGGCGAAAAATTCGCTTCGCGCGAAAAATTCGCTTAGCGCGAAAAATTCGTCTCGTGTTAATCAGGCTTAAGTATGGAGTGTTTCTTGCTCTCTCTAGTTTGTTTTGGCTAGGTAGCAGACTAGTAGGTTAGAAAATTTATCAAATAACAATATTCAATCAAGTAGGCATGAACAGTTTTATTTTCGGGAACCTCTAAAACGAGGAACTTGTCTGCCGGATGAAATATCGCATTAGATAGTTCCTCTTAAATTTGACATAAAGTACCTTAAAAAAATTTTAATTTGGTTTCAGTTTTAACATTTAAATTGACAGTCGAGGGATGTTTTATTCTCTGCTGTAATAACACAAGATGTAGTTTATTTAAGAAGAATATTGTGACGTTTAACTTGATCATCTGTTTGTTTGCTTGAGAGTTTGATATTGTTCAACTTGAATGCAGACCCCACAAACAGGTCATAGATTGTCAGAAGAATCGTTTTTAGGCATCTTTTCAAAATTTTCCCCTTTCTTGTAGTGTTGATATAATGCAATGAAGAAAGTGAAATAATTTGAAAGAAATATGAAAGGAATTTAAAGCATTGTACTAATCATAAAGTATTACTATAACGGAACACTGATCTCCCTTTCGGAACCCAGCGAATTGAAGCATAAAAACATATTGCAAATATATCTGCAAGTTTTGTTGTTCCTAAAGACATACCTTTGTTTTCCCTTTAAGGTTTTACTAGTCGACCTGGTACCCCTACTCAATTCGGCAGTGCCCCGCCTGCTGCTGGTGATATCATGAGCACCCCGCAACTCCAAGCAGGAGCATTTGCGATTGGATCTGGATCAACCCGACCAACTGTTAAAGGAAGGCGCAGGATGCGAAGATAGCTGCTGGACTTTGGTTCATTTTTGGCACTTCAACAGACAATGCACCAATAAATTTCTAACTGCTAAGGGACTTGATTGTCTGTTATTGTTTCCAGAAGCGGAAATTCAATTTTTCAGGTGGGGAAAGGGGGGTCAAACCTCCAACAACAAGCAACTTGCCTACCAATGATAAAATTTAGTGACAAGAGCGCTAATATTTTGTTTAACCGACAATTCATAAAAAGCTGGGATCTCTCGTTCCCCCCCCCCCTTGGGAGGGGACAGATCAGAAGATGCCTCTAATTACCTTCAACGGTATTAAAACGGATGTACTTTATTTGCGTCTGATATGTTCACCCTGTAACCGTCTTCCCTTGCTAACACACTGTATGCGAAGCCTGGTGTTTCCAGATATTTTTCCTTCAACCCCAAATTGTTTCTTCGCGCAGTGACTGGCATACTTAGAGTCAGAAGTGTAGAGCATTGAAAAAACAACCGGGGTACTCGCTTGTATTTCCTAAAAGTGATTAACAGGAAGAAAAATACTTATTTTTTTGTGCTCAGCCCCCACGAGCTCCCGGCTGCTATACAAATCGTCAAGGCTCTGATGTTTTTTACCATTGGAGGAGGGGGTAGAGGTTTTTGAACTGAGTCATTTAGGGGGTAAGAGCGATGGCTGCACTAAAGCAAGGTGATTAGCTAGCTCCGACCAACACCAAATTTGATTTAGATCAGTGCCAATTTCTGGCAGGCAAATAGTCTTCAGTAAAATTTCCAATGTAAGAAAAATTTCATCTTTACTTAAAGTATTCAGTGCCGTAACGTGTACATTGATTTTAGTTATCATTGCAATTGAAAAGAGCGAAGATTGAATTTGGTAATTGTTCGTTTTTGTTTCTTTCGCCTTTTGTCTAGTATCAATCAGTAGAATTCAAAGACTTCATAGCATTCTCTTTCCAGTTTGGGGCTCACGCTTGGGGGGGGGGTAAGAGGAGGCATTGCCCCTACTTTCTTTGCTCAACAAAAGATTTAAATTTGCCCAATTTAGTGTATAGAAAAACATTGGCAAAAACCTTTTGCCACAGTTGGGGCTAGGAGGTAAGAGGAAAATCTACGAACACCATCCCAGGGCTTTATAGAATCAGACGTTTCCAACCTAAGAATCTTCAAAATCGGTAGATTTTTTTAAAAACTTTTCGTGAAATTGTTGAATTTGCCCCGTTCGCAGAAAATTAATACACTCCAAATTTGCAAAGAAAATTCATAGATATCAGCTCTTGCAAAAAGTGATTTCCTTAAAGCCATTGGTAGGTGGTAAACTTGAAAAGTGAAGTACAACGTTGTCGCTTACCTACATCTCTAGTCAAGTCTACTTTGATACGAATCAAATTTCTATAAAAATACGAAGAAGATCGAGATGACACAAACATTTAAATGTATATCAGTTTTAACGCTCAAATTGAACTTGGATGTTCTCTTTTTCACACACATTTATAAAAGCTTTAGGGAGTTGAAGTGTTTATCTAGTATAAATGTTCGTTCATTATTATTATTATAATTCAATTCAGACAAACAGATTTACATTTTTGCGAAACTATTTATCAATAAACTTCATGTTGTAGTGAGGAGTCAAACATATGTTTTTGTCACTAACAAAATGTGGGGGGGGGGGGGGCTGTGATTTCTCGATTAAAATATTCACAGCTAGATATTTAACTTACGAATGGCGGCCTCTGATTCGCTGGATCACGGAACACGAAACTGAAAAGGTCTGCATCAAGAGCCAGAATACATTTCACAAGCTATATTTCAAGAATCTTAAAGAAAGGTACGATAGCAAACTTTACATGCACTAGTGTAGATATTTTGAAATGGTATTTTAGAACAGATTTATAAAAAAATTCCTGAAAGCAGGAGGTTTGGTTTGAAAGCGGGATATTCTATGTAACGTGTGCCAACAACATGCATGTTCTCTGAGGAGGAGGAGAGATCCGAACAGGAAGCCACTTCAGACGTGCTTCCTTAACGTGTCCCATTTCGGTAAGGATAAAACGGAATTTGACACTTTGCTTTGTGAGCTGTGATAATCACCATGGATATATGCTCTCTGTTGAAAACAAACTTTCGGCCTAAAGGGAATATGACCTGCCAAGAGCTTTGATACCGTATCTGTCTCTTTGGGAATATCCAGCTCCCAAGTCGAATGTAACATGAAGAGAAGCTTCGATGTAAGGCCATTCCCCGAGGATGGTGCATCAGGTGAGGTGCCATCATGCCATTTCGTTTGCAAACCATTTCAGAGTCACTACTGCATTTGTCAGCCGTTTACAAGCAAAACCCTTCTAAATTCATACATATTTTGAGTCAGTTTCAAATTTTCCTGTTTGTAGATTATACAGCAAAAACAGTGCTAACAAAACCTCTTTCAGTTGTATCACATAGATAAAATTGTTCTATTTTCTTTTGTTTGTAACAATATTAAGTTGCAGAATTTAATTTAGGAACGTGCAAAACTTTATATTTATTTAGAAGGTTTATAAAAAACGAAAAGACTTTTGAAAAGTCTATCTCAGTGCAACTGTGTCAAGTTTTTAATTGAAGTTGAAATTTATCAGTTTCAAAGAACTTTAGTGTCATATATTAATATTAACCGCAATCTAATTTCCGTCCACAGAAATTCCTCGAAGCCACACAATTGTTGTTATTTTGTGAAATAAGAGATTTTCTGCAACATTTGAATGCGAACAATGCAAAATTGTTTCTACGTAGACTCAAAACACCTCTAATTGTTTTCAAACATGCGCCGAGATTTATTTTTTGCTTTGAAGGTTTTTCTAAGCTCTTTGCCAACTTTCTTTTAAGGATAATAACAACAATGGGTAATTCTGGTCGGTTTCTGTAAACTCCTTCAGCAATAAAGTGAGTTGATTTGCTTGGAAAGGCAGGCAAATAATGCGCCGTCAAGAAGACCACAATGAGAGGCAAAGCAATGTAAGTTTAACTTCTTCGGTCATTATTAGTATGTTATCATTTGCTAGGTCGAGCAGTTTCTTTGCAGTTATCAAGCTGTCTGTTCGGTCTTTAAAAAGGGTTTAAGAAAATCCAGAGGCTTATCTCTTTATGACGGGTTCTTTTTGTAAATTCGCGTATCACGTATCGCTTATTTCTTTAAAGTTGATTTTGTGAAGAATTTGACACTTTCTCTTTTGGGGACTACCAGTTCAGAAGCAATTTGTTCCAATTTCAACTTTTCTGCCTCCATCTCCAACCCCATCGTTAATATTGATGTTTCTGAGTGTAATTTTGGAAGCACCCTTGTGAGGAGGAGAGGTATGGTTTGACGAAAGTCCAACGTTATCAGCATTGCTACAATGTGTATGTATTTTTATATGAATAAACGTGGTGAATTTATACGGTTAAACGGCTAGAACTGTGACTTTTGGCCAGAGAGCATCCGAATATGCTGCATCTCATACCTACAACTCTGTGCCTCTCCGTATCAGACAATCGAAAACTGTCACAATTTCCAAGGCTCGTAAAATTTTCAAGGCTATACCTGGATGACAGGTAAAGTTGTGACAGCCCCCTCCTCATCGCCAGGTACCGCGGAGCATGTTCCTGGTTGAGGGGGCTAACATGTCTTTTAGGGGGCTCAACATGTTAAAAACCAAAAGCAGGGCAATTTTTGTATGGTTTCAAGTGCATTTTGGAACTTGTTGGGAGGGGCTAAAGCCCCCGTATCTTCCCTCTTCCGCGATCCCTGCTGCCAACGCAATCACCCCCATTGTTATCCACAAGTATCAATGAACATTGCTAGGATACCACGAGTGTATCACAGAAATAGCATTACTGCCTACATCAATAATGTTGGATCTAATCATATAATACCAAGTCTGATTCCAATTTATAAAATTGAATTTCATAGCACTTTTCAAACATTTTAAAATTTGAAGTTATGGCTGCAAGCGATGCGGTGTCACTAATTAATTTTATTTTGTGCTGGTGAAAATGGGAACTTTACTGTTTGTAACCATCTCTATGTTTGTATCAATAGTTTAAGGGTATCTTTAGTTAACTCAAGGGAGCTTTCTGTCTATGTACTCATCCTTTTAGCCCTTTTTATGTTCCATGGGTCACTTTTAAGTGCCAATTATATCTTTTGAAATCTATTCAAAACACCAATGGCCCGTGTCATAGTTTAGCATTAGAGTTGCTGTTGTTGCACATTCGTAGAGCTGTTGTTAAGTCCGATGTTGTTGCCAATGAAGTTCAAACCTGTTGCTGTGAAGGAGAGCATGGGTATACGTTAGAGAACAAATAGACGCTTTGGAAGATTTACACTAAGATTTGATATGTAATTACAACTATTTATCGGTATTGTCTGCAGAGAAAAGCCTTTTTGAGTTACTGTTGACATTGTCCCTGTGTAGAGAACAATAGAATTGCAAATATCACACGTTGTATAGAACCAGGTTGCTTGTTTTATGATCAAAAGCCAGCTTGTGCATGAAACCTGTCCACAGATTTGCTTGCGTGCTTCATTGTTTTGAACGTGCCAAAACTGGACTTTGAAAGAATTGAGTTGACGCGAAGAAACTTTGCTTTTGCCTCTTCAAACTGAATAGCGCTATTTATGACCGACGCTTAATGATATCGAAAGAACAGGTGGTACACCAAACAGCGTTTGCGGGCATCTTCAAGTGAACAACTTCGACTGTTCCTTGATCAGCTCAATTGAAAACTCAGCAGGTATGCTCTGATGAAATGTCTGATCTTCTACTCGCTACACTCGTGTTGTTTCATTCAATATTGCCAAGTCGTGACCTTATCTTATTAACACTCCGTTATTTGATTTATTAAGTTATATATTAAAGAAATTATCTCAGAAAAGCAAGAATTTATCAGACTTTTTTTCTGACTTTTTTTGAGTCAGTTTCTTGTTACGATTTAAGGATGTGTGGCCAACGAAGTTTTATAGAGGCTCGTGCTTTTTAAATTTTAAAAACTAGTAAGAATAAACGTTTTGAAACGGGATAGTACAGACGGCTGCACTAGGATAAAGAAGCGATACTAATTATGTTTATTCGCATTGGGTTATTTTTCCAAATAGTTTGCACATCAGCGTCACTAAAGTCTGCCTTGATATTATATGTTATAGAAAGCTTTTTACGATACTTTCAGTTCTTAAAAGCTTTCTAGTCCGAAGATTCCACGACTTATCATCAAAACACAAGCTTTAAAAACGCACTGAAATATCCATAACAGAAACGCTTTAAGAAAAAAGTTCGAGATTATATGGTTAAATAACTAGTAAGTTGCTCAGTTTGTCTACAAGTTAGATTCCTTGAAAAATATATCCAGCCCCTGACTTCATTGCCTTACATACAGTAGAAACCCGCATAAAAGAACCTATGTTTGTTTCTGGCAGCCTGAATAGGTTCTTAATTAACAGGCTGCTATTCTAACTTCCAGTCTAAAAGGTTTGTAACAAGGCTCTTATATACGTACAGGCCTTGCATACATTAACAATGTTTTCCACCGCAAGAATTCTAATGGACACACTTAAACCAGCTTTTTTTATGACAAATTTCAGCCAATCTTATGAATTTGAATTGTTAGATTGTCCAATTAGAATGCAACATACCATAACCTGATTTACTCCTCTAAAAACCCTTTTTTCTTATATATATATATAAGAACCTTTCCAAATTTCAGCCTCCTGGGGGTTCTTAATTATGGAGTTTTAAAGGTTAAATTTCAGCCTCAATGTTCTTATAAAAACAGGTTCTTTTATGCAGGTTTCTACTGTATACATGTAAGATGTCCAAGTTCTTTAAATTTTCGGTAATTTGAATTAGAAAACCTGCCGTAAAAATTGGATAGTTATAAAGAAAAAGGTTTTAATTGGATTCGGCAAAGATCTGATTTATCAGCTAGTCCTTTTGTATTGTATAAGTTTATTTCAGCCACAGGACAGTTAATAGCCTATAATCATCATCTAGATTTGTGCTTAGGTTTAAGTTCTTTTATTGGTGATTTTTCAAGGTGACCTGTATTTTGATTTTGTTCTCCATGTAGTGCAACCTATTTGTAGAAACAGTATAAACAGCTTTTAAAAAGAGAAACATTTTCAACATTTCAAAGCTGGCGTTCCTTAAAGTATATTTTACGTGAAAATAGTAATTAAAGATGTGCAGTTAGAATATATAAATATGGTGTGGATCGAAATAGGCCAATCAAACGTGAGCAAGACTGCTAAGTTTTCCCAATCAATACAAGATGCCTATAGAAAGTGTTACCACTGGAGTTCAAAAGGAGTTGCAATTCATTGCTTTCCACATGACACAAATTGCGCTAGGGACGCAGATATTATTCTTATATCCGTAAACTTTTTTGCAGCATATGTAAATATATATGAACAAATTAGTCAACAAGGAAGCTTTTACAGTCTCAGTTTACTATCATGTTAAAATGCCAGCTTCCACTTTCTTTGGATTAGTAAGAATCTCAGGTTTTTCAAGAGGATAAAATTGGCCTGTTTATATGATAAGAAGAGTTTAGACAATATAATAATTTTCGTTCAGTAGATTTTGAAAAAATTTTTTGTGAAAGATGTAGCAGCGACTCGGAATGCTAAAATTGGTTAGCCCTTATTGATTCTCGTATCTTGCAATGAGTTCACCTTGAATTATTTTCAATGTTTTTGGATGCTAAGGCCTACTTCATTTTGATACCTTTTAAAAGTCTTTATCTGGCCTTACGATTATCTAAAAGCTAAAAAGATGGAACATGGATCTTCTCTAAGTGTTAAATCAATAAGCATTTGATTTGTGAAATGTGAAATTTATTCATTTCAATGTTCTTCTATTCCAGGAAGGGTATCTCGACAGAAAAACAGATCAACCTCAGCAATTCAATTCAAGCTTTTCAGGTTACAGAAAGGTGTCCAGATTGACATCAAATCGAGACAACGGACAAAGGGTGCCATTGCCTGGCAAATACGCTGCCTTACCACGGAACAATGCGAAATTAAGTGCGAGGTTGGATGAAATTGGGCTGATTAGGAAACCTTCTGCAGAACTCTATCGCAATGCTATGGCAACTGACACAATGGATCTCGCTGCAGCTGGGTCTACTCCAAAAAAAGGGGGGACTGTAAAAGCGTATCAAGAATCAGTATTTAATGATGGTCATGATGCGAGCCAATCACAGAATAACGGAAAGAGTACTGATCGTTTATTAACCCGAATAGGGAATTATGATGCACAAGTTAAAGGGAAAACAGATCCTCGATCAAAAAACCATGTTTTGTATAGTGGTAATTCAACGAATCGTGAAAGACCTGGTTTAAATTCCGAGTTTCTTTCAAAAAGCTTCCCAGCCCTCAAAACAGAAAATGGCTATGATTACAATCATGGCGACTATAGCGATGCTGATCTGTTCAGTAAGTCGACAATGGTTAATCCAGATGCAGATTCCACCTATTCACATCACACCAGTTTAGCAGAGGTTGCTCGAAGCTCGCGTAATAATTCGAGGGTAGAAATAGCATATCGACAGGATGGATTTGGAAATGACTTGTTTAACTCGATCAATTCGCCAGCTTCTATCGATCTTTCTGGCATTTCGAAGTGTGGATCAAAGCAAAGCAATCACGATGTAAATTGCTATGAGAAACGGAAATCGTCTGATGGCGAACTCAGTCTCTCAAACTTTTCTTTTAGCTCAGCAAACGAATCGATGAGTGGGAATGAAGGCGGGAATTCGCGGACAATAATCACTGCCAATCGAAGTAGCAGTACGGAAAGCGTAGGAAATCATGACCATAAGTTAATTCCTTTGATGTCTGATTCAAACGGCATTGCTGATCATGATCCAACTGATCAAGATAACCTGATTGAGGAAATCGAGCGATCGTTGAAGACATTGCGAGACGACTCCCTCTTACAAGAAGCTAAAATCAGTTCCGGACACAGTCCTAAATCCATACTAGATCGGGCAGACATAATCTTGAATCGCATATTATTAGCTTCTTCACTGAGTCGTAATGACATTTCTAAAGACGTCGAAAATAATGATAGTGACGTAATGAAAATAGATAATTCTCCAACAGGATCTGTAGATCTCACAAGGGTAACCACTTTAGATTTGGAAGAGACAGGATCCCGAAAAAGTGTAAGCGACCGTAGTTTAGGCCGATCCGCAAGTGAGGATGGCTCGTTTGATAAAGTTTTTCGCGGTAGGTTCCAAAGTACACCGAAGTTCACATATCGTTATGGTCATTATGATGACGAGGGATCTTTCTCACTTGATGCGACTGATTCGTCTCCTCCAAGACTACAACAATTAGCAGTTGATTTCAACCGCAAAACCATAATGAAGAAATGCATTGTTGCATGGTATAAGGAATATCGACGAAGTAGCATTGAAACTGAAGAAGTTGTGCAAAAAAACAATTCTCGGCGATTGGCAAAAGCCTGGGTCAAGGTACGTAACACCCTGAGTATAATTCTCAAAACATTGCAAAGCAGCTCGTAATATTGTTTACATCTTTTCTCATGTGGACTATCCTGGAAAAAATTTTTTGAGATGGATTTTTGCAGTTTTCTACTTTACACTGCCACGCCTGTAAACTCGAACCCCGTCACTCCCCCCAAATCAATATTTGATTTGTAATTCTATCATTTGTGCTTCAGTAGCTTGCATCCAATATGTTTTTTTAAAAGAAAGAGAAAATATCAACTTTTTGAGCTATTTTTGTCCGGGATTGTAGCTTTACTTTAGGATTTCAACAGCATCTCATGTAAGAGGACTGTGATTGGTTGTAGATCTCTGGTCCTGTGTTTCTATTGGCTCGTTTCGATCCGAAAAAATTTAATCACTTGTTGACCTGATCGAAGTTTTACACCCTGATACTTACTTGGTAAAAAATAGTTTTTTCTTATGAAGAACAAATGTTTGTACGTTTTCGTGCCATACCGAAGCTACACATAATCAGTCGTTCCTATTTGAAGTTTGCTGAGTTGAAACATAGCCTTCACTTCATGTATACTTCACTCCATGACCTATAAGATCTATACTTTCTCCACAAACAGATAAAGAATCTTTATAGTTTACCAAAGTATCCTAATTACAGACGGGAAATTCATTATCTATCTTTTAAGTCCTTATAATCTTTGCTTATTTTATCTTGATACTTCTCAATTTTATCTTAATTCTTTTCAGTGGACGACGGTTTTACACAGAAAGAGAAAGCAAAGGATGAGGTCTGTTTTCGTTCAATGGAAACAAATTCACTTGCAGATGAAACGGTTGGTTCTCATTTTGCAGCAAGATAAAAAATTGATAACGCTACCTCCCACATGCATTGCCACTGAGAGCCTAACTGCTGGCCCTAGGTCAACTTTAGGTCCTTTTTCAGTCTAGCTGTACTGATGAGCTCTGATATTAGGCGAAACCGGTTTACAGCCGACTGTTTGAAGTATCAGTGGTTTTCTTTACTTCACACTATTGTTTACTTTTCGTCATTTGTGTTTTATTGTTTACTACTACCCTCAATTTTGATTTCACGAGTTCCCCATAGCTCTTGCTCGGTTTTGTATTGCGATTAGAATAACCAAATGTTTGCGTGAAGTTTTATTCCTACAATGGTTTGTTTACGTCTGTTTTAACAAAAGCAACCTATTCCAGGCAATTGAGACCTTAATAGAGCAAGTTTTCAATGGGAAAAGCATTTTTACTTACAGGGAAATGCTGACCACGGGTTCGTCTCGGAGAAAAGAAGTCAAAAAAGAATATTATGAATGGAAGTTTCAATTTGAAATGGAGCAAAGCGATGGTTTTGCATCCTTTCATTACAAGTGAGTCAAATTAAATTTTGTGGTACAATTTCCACTCATGTACTTTTTTTGCCAATAATAAGTTGCAGCATTTTCGTTCCTAATGCAGGGATTAAATGCTTTTAAGTTCTACCTGAATTGTAGAATTATTTTTTAACAGTCTTTCTTAAAGATATATTTTATCGTAATCAAAACTGTTGTTTTTTATGCTTAAATTTGCCAATATTTATTTGTTTGCATTATTTCAATTCAGGTTGTCGCTGTTAACAAGATCCTTTCAGCTGTGGAATGTGTATGTCGCCGAAAGACGTGTGAAAAAGAAAATGCAGAACCTTGCTAGGTACAAGAATGTTTCTTGCTGATTTCGATTTACAATAAACCAATGATTTTAGTGATAATGATGGTAGACGTATAATAATGATTATGGTGATTAAATGTGACAATAGTCCTTAGTGTTGTGTGGTTTGTAGTTGACACTAGCAATTTGAAGCATATATATCTAAGAGCAGGGGCGGACACTTGGTCAAATATTGGGGGGGGGCAAGCCTATTGTTTTAATAAGATGACGTCACATTTGCCATTGTTTTCAAACAAAAGACCATTGTCCTGTAAAGTATTGGAGGGGCAGTCGCCCCCCTAGCCCCCCCTCGCTCCCCAGGTGTCCGCCACTGATACAGAGCTTTAAACAGGTTTGACAATCTATTAATCTGTTCAAAATCTATTCTTCGAAATATTTATTTTTGACTACATAGCCGAGAAACATCGAGTGAGATATGAACAATTAAACATTTAAAGCCTGCTAACGGATTACTGTAATTTTTCCTTTCTTCATAAAGTTACGAAATACCCTGGAACTTGAATTTTACTTATTTTGTTCAGTTGCTGAAATTATTTGTTTATGATTTCACAGAATTCGCTTTGAAGTCCAGTCAACAAGGAAACTGTTTCTTCATTGGAGAAACTGCATTGGCAAAAGCTGTTTTGTAAAACGGCAAATGAAGTGAGACTTTGAGATGTTTTTTGTAATTTTTGATACAAGAATTGCAATGTAGTTTGAACGGCTCAGTTCGATTGGCTTCAAGTTCCTCAGTTCGTATTTTAATGAATAATGCAAAGAATAGCTAAACTGTAAGAGCATTTCGATAAATAGCAGAAAATTAATTCGTTTGAAAAAAAAGGGAAAAAGCAAATGGCAGAAACAAAATGTGTATTTATAGAGGCAAAGGAGCAGCTCTCTTAATAATTGAAAGTATTTGTTTGGTTTGCACCTGCACGATTTGATTTTTACAAAATTACTTAAACAGTTCATGTATAATTCTTGCTTAAGAAATTATTGCTCAATCATCGGTCTTTATACGATCCATTTGGTAAATATTCATATAGACAAATTCTTGCCCTATAATGTCTTAAAATTTATTCGATAAAGTTTTATACATTGCAAAATTTTAAACAATTTTTGTAGACAGTATTTTTTGTCAACTCGCAGTTCAGTAATTTTTGTTTATTGTACGACAACATTAATGATATCAAACAATTCTGTTTGCAAATTTATATTATCCTATTGCTCTTTCATTTTCAGCAAAGAGCTTCTCTTAAATGTTTTTAATGGATGGAGAAAATGGACCCAATATTCAAAGTAAGTTGTTCCATCTACATTTTTACTTTTGGATCAAGTTTAAAGTTGTCACGTGATTGAATGACAGGTCAAAGTGTTTTTTAATTCGGTATCGTATTTTTCACGAGTTTATTGTTGTAAGCAATTCAGAAATGTTTTTGCTTCGAACAAAAAAATTTTTGTGTCTTAAAAAAATTCACAAGGCATTCAATCACGAACTTTATTTTGATAATTCAAGTCATAGATTTTTTGCAAACGTCAGTGTAATTGTAAGATGAATCAGAACGCTAACATAGGCCGAATGAGCGGTTTTATGTACAAATTAGGGTTGGGGTGTGTCATAATCAGACAAAAACTGGTCTCTAACAAACTTTCATGTTGTAGGAAAAGGAAACAAGTTTAGAAAGTCTCTCTTTTGAAACGTTTTTCAGATTTTCGTCGTCGTAATCCAAATCCCCATTTTGATATAAACGGATAATATTCATCATTCACATTTTGTTTATTGATGGATATTTCTATGGGTGTTACAAAATTATGTTATGAATATACAACGTGTTGTGTTTTCTGCCCCCCCCCCCTGAGCTATCAACACGCCAAGACTATCAAAATCTCTCATATGTAGGGGATGGGGGATGAAATCAGATGCAATCTCTGTAGCAACATCCATACCTACACTGAAACCATAAGTGAACTGTATTATAAAGAATGTCACAGCTTATTACAAATGATGCCACAAGATGTACCTCAGTTGATACCACCACAATGATTTCCACGGATGATAAAACTTAAAATGTCGCTTTTGATATAACAATTCGAAATTAACCGCAATGGACACCGCAACTTACATACATGCCATGATGGGTATTGACCAGTCTTAAAATTCAATTATATAATGTTATGTAACACTGTTTGATGCACACACGGTTGGCGGAATAGGGGCCCCTTTGTACATATAGCCCTCAATATAAATTAAGAAAAACGTAAGGTTTATGAATGTAAAGAAATGATACTTCTTCCTTCTCTAGTGAACAACGGAACGTAATTGTAGAGAAGGCAAACCGTGGCGAACACCTGGGGGCGAGGGGGGACGACCGCACTTTAGAGGACAATGGTCTTTTGTTCTAAAACAATAGGAAATGTGGCGTCATCTTATTAAAACACTAGGCTTGCCTTCCAATACTTGATCAAGTGTCCACCCCTGAAGGCAAATATTAGGGAACGTTTCTAAAACAAGTTATGAACTCTGACAAAGGTTACTAGGTGGTCAATGAGCTTGTTTTCTTCATTTGGTAACATTATCGTATCTAATTGCTGTATAGTTTGCTCTATAGGAATCTTCTTCAGTTCTTCGGGCTTTTAAACATAACTGCCCAAAATCTGGTTTTTGTCCTTCCCTTTCCCTCTCCTTTTCTTCTCCTTTCGACTCCTTCTTCCCTCCCTCTGTTCTCCTTTCCCTCCTTCATCTCAATCCCTTCCCTTCTTCCTGTCCTACCTCCTTTCCCCTCACATTTTCCAATCTCCCTCCTTTCCCTTTCTTTCCCCTCCTCCTTTTTTCTCCTATTCCTATCTTCTACTCAGTCCCCTCCCTCTTTTTACCTCCTTTCTCCTCCTATTTCACTCTTTCCCCTCGTTTCCTTCCCCTTCCCCTCCTTTTCAATCATTTCCTCTCCTTTCTCCTTCTATTCCTCTCTTCCCCCTCATTCCCCTTTATTTCCCTCCTTCCCCTCCTTTCCCCTCCTTTACCCTCCGGCTTCCCTCCGTTTTTCCTCCTTTTCCCTCCTTTCTCCTCCTATTCCTCTCTTCCCCCTCATTCCCATTCCTTTCCCTTCCTTCCTCCTTTTACATCTGCCTCTCTCATTATTTGCCAAACTTTTCCCAAAGTCTTTTTTACTTTCGTTTATTCATCTCCAGCAAGAACTTCATGTCAGTATAGCATCTACTTTTGTAAGAAGTGTTTGAAAGTAAATGCTAGAACAATTTTATTCCTCAGAATGCTTCACAAGCGCCATCTAAGCGCCTGTAAGGAGTACCGTAGTCGTGCTATGATGAGGGCGGCTCTGGCTAAATGGAGGTCAAAGCTAAAAGCCAGAATGGCCGAGAAGCATCATATTATAGCAATGGAAAGGTAAGTATCGCCATTCTACTTCAATCCCTGTCAAATTCATAGCTTAAAAGTATGGCACATTAGCTCCATATTTTCTCAACTCTATTCACTAGTAGAGTAGTTTTTATCATTTTCACATTGCACAAGTTTAAACTCGTTTTTACATTTCCTTAAGACCAAAAGGTATTTCACTGCCTCCTAACTCATCAAGTATCTCTTTTAAGTTTACTGAGGATGACACCAATCCTGGCTTGTCAAATAGAATCTGTCAAGATAAAATTTAGCTCTCTTCACGGCGTTAATGGTGAAGGAGTAAAGGGTTTTTCCACTATATCAATTAGAGACTGCTATCAAAAGCATGAGAGATTGGCAATCGATATTATGTGGGGCAAACGGTTTATCTAAGTTTTAGTCGTAAAACATCAAAATGTTTTGTTACAGCGTTGCATTTGCAAAACAAAAATTGCTCAAACTTAACAATGTATTAAATGTGACCCTCCGAAACATCTGTTTTGTAGAAGATCGTTTGTCCTATGGAGACTGCAGTGTCGTCGTACGATTCTTCGAAGGCAGATCGCCATCAATCATTCCAATGCGGTAGGTACAGTGACGTCATCAAGATCTAGAATTGTTCCATTCCGACCGTTACTATGCACCAACTCGTTTAAATGTTTTGGAAATTGGCTGATGACCACTTGAGCCCAGGCTCTTTTCTCATCAAATCACTGTTATTTGGTCTTCGTTAAAAAATAACCGAACCAGGCAAAAACAACAACAATCAGTTAGAAAAAGTCATTTCTTATCCTTGATATATCTCATTAAATTTGCAACAAATTTAACTGTTTTTGCACTGTAAGGGGTATTTTATGGTGTTCTTTCAGATTATTTGGCCAAAAATAAAAAAATTATCAAATATATTGGGTATTTGCCTTCTCCTTTAAATCAACTTTTATAATGTATGCATATAATTAGTATTAATGTTTCTTTTTGCTTTAAAATTCAAAAAGGTTCGTTGCGATAAGGCAAAGCAACAATTTTTATGTCAATTGCACTAGCGAAATTGCATGAAAAATAATTTTATGAATTCCTGATATTCTTTTTATTGGAATAACGAACTCTTTTCAAAATAGGGGACTTCCCGTTGCTTTTCCCGAGGAGAGTTGTACAATGAGGCGTAATTTACAGAAATATAACAAGTTTGTTTTTCATATCAGGTGTTGATGGAGAAATGTTTTACACCTTGGATGACATTTTCAATAGCCAGATTAAGAAAAAGAAACATGTTTATCAAGTTGGTTATGAAGATACAGCTAAAATCGATGTTTCAAAAGTGGAAAGATTTCACTGAAAAGTCAGCAAGCCTACGGTAAGAATATGATAAAGATTCTCGGTAAGATGACACTTTTTTCGCCAAATATCCTTGTTAGTTATTCAGCCCTATTGTGAGCAGTGACGGACACCTGGGGGACGAGGAGGTGGTGGTCGCCCCCAATATTTTGGAAGAAAATGGTCGTTTGTTCTAAAAGAATGCGAGAATGTGACGTCATCTTATCAAAGCAATAGGTTCCCCCCCCCCCCAATATTTGCCTAAGTGTCCGCCCCTAGTTGTAAGTTGGCGGTAGAAAAAAAACACTATTTGTTTTTAACTTTGAGTTTGACACCTAAACATTCAACCAAGTATTTATTTAAATTCAAAATAACAGGACAGGACGGCTCTAAATTGCCACTCCGAGTCTCACTCAAAGCTTTTAATAATGCCAAAATTTTCCAGTGTTTTCTTCCTGTCGTTCTTCTTTGAGATATTTTTTGCCTATGTTCCATGCATTGCCCAACATTCCTGTCAAAGATCGCTTTTATTTTAAGTTGTCTCTTTTAAAGTGACAGTTTTGATGAAATATCTACTTTTTTGGAGAGAAAGCCTCCACTTCCGTACCAATTTTCCCGAAGACAATGTTTATCATAAGCAAGTATCATAAATTTTGTTAAACTTTGCATGACCATAATAAATTTTTTTAATTTTGCACCCTGATTTTACAACTTTTAGGCACTGTAAGACCTCGTTTCACTCGCTGCGATCTTCCGTGCTGCTGAAAGAGGCTTTTTCAAAATGGAAGCATTCGCATGACGTCATTAAGTTTAAGGAAAGAATGGCTGAAGATCGATTAAAGAGAATTGTCAGGTAAGAAGAAAGATTGAAAAATCCTTTTTGTAGACATGCAATGAGTGATAAAATTTTGTTCTATTTTTTTTTAATTTAAAATTATTATCTGTGTCACTAAGACTTTTTGATTTTAGGAATGCCGCAATGAAATGGAAAAACAAAATAGTGAAGAGACATCTGAATCAAAAATTGATTGCTGCTTCTCCTTTTTTTGAGTTCCTTCGACTGAAAGGTAACTATTATGTGAAGACTCACTAGTAATACCTTGTCTGGCAAAGTTTGTTATTTTTTCAATATTGAATACAATATTAACTTTATATGATGGTCCAGCCTCGATTCTTGCTTAGAATTCATAATAAAGACACTAACATATATTAGTCTTTCGTCCTTCAAGCATTATTTTCCCGCGGGTAAATTTCCTTCTCTCGTGCTGCGTTATCTGGTCTCCGCCCAGAGCTTAACCTTCAAGATTCTGTTTTGCAAAGCAATTATCCTTTGTGCCTCACCGGAAAAAAATTATAGCAGGTTATTTTCAGAAGAGCTCTTTGCAGTATCGCATGACGTGCACTTTGATTGTATTTGTAGTTTCTGCAGAGGTATCTGCTTGATCAAGACCTTATATTCGTGAGTATCGTTGTAGTATTAATAAAGCCTTGATGTAGTTTTTCGCGCTGCTTTATATGTTATTTCATACTGTTTGACTTGATTTCCAGCTCTCTTTATGCAATGGGTTCGTGAGAAAACGAAATCAGACAGGGACATGCAAAGGGCAAATGTAATTGCAGCAATCCTCGGTAAAAGTTGCAAGGCTCGAGTTTTCACGGCATGGAGGCTGGTCACTCAAGAGGATCACGTGATACATCATATGGTTGCTAGGAAGCAAAGACGCGATCTGGCAAGGTTTGTTGTTTTTCAATGCTTGGATGTTATAAAACAAAATATCAGATCATCATCGAAGTCACCTTTGTTAAACAATGGAAGTATTTTTCTTGACTGATTTCACGGATACATTTGCCAGCATCTTCTTGAGTCTTTTGTAAACTATTAACATGGCTTCCAATATTTTTTAATCTCTTATTTTCTTTTCATTTTATCTGCACTAATGCTATAATTTCTTAGGCTTCAATCAATTGAATAAAAGAATGTTTCTAAACTTTATTGTAGCTGAGTTGATTAAGTATGTTAAACACCTTAAAACCTTATGCAGCTCATAATTCCCAGTGTTGTGGATCTCAGAAACACTTTTGGAGGTTACAGTATCCCGAGGGTACAACCCCTTGGAAGAAATTCTAGCTATTTCTTGAAAAACCTAGCTTTTTCAATACATTTGCAACTTAGAGCCGTCATTTTCTACACATCAAAGTATGTAAAGCTCTGCCTATACGGCACTGAGAACTAGATGACAAACAAACTATAAATTGCAATAGCTTTGCATCCAAGTGGAAACACATTTCTCCATCCATCACAAGAGGAACCTAGTTTTGCAATTTTCAGCAATTTTCAGCAACAACAGAAGTCAGTTACATTTACGATTTATATTTTTAGAGTGTTTGATGCATGGAGGCTTGTAGTCACAAGGAACCTTGTGTCAGTGAAATATAGAAAAGTGAAGGAGTTGGAAAGAACGCAGAAGATTTTCTTCAGTTGGAGGTTCGTGTGTTTGATGTCATTAGCTCATCTAATTTCTAAGATATAAAAGTTTTTGCGCAATGAACTCTTTATGTAATAGGGAAATCGATTGTACATGTAGGTTCATGTTATTTTTGGTTTTCTTTTAGGGAAAGATATTTATTTGTACTGAAGGAAAGAGAATTACGACAGTCTGTTGAGAAGAACTTGCTGTTACGAGTAATATCGAGATGGAAAGGTATGCTATAGCTATATTTGGTTACAAATTACTGTGTTCGTCTTCCTCTACCTTTGTAATGCCTCTACCTCGTTAATACCTTTATTGGAAGTATATATCCCTCGCTGATTCTATTTGCTGATTACTTGCCTGTTGGCAGTTTTCTATGTTTTCAACTCAATTTGAGATATGTACCTTTACAATTACCGCAAAGAAGCACCCATAAACATTCTGTTATAAACCTTTTATTTTCTACTTTTTTAGATATATGTCTTATATACGACTGTTTTATTTTGCTTTGATATACAATTTAAATGATGAAATTCAGTATCTTGTTCATGATTGATAGAAGCCCACAACTTAACCATAAACACTGTAATCCGTGGCAGGATCGTAATGATATTCTTTGGAGTAATATTTGGTAATAATCTAATGTTAATCGTTTTAGTTATATTTACCAATATTCGGTTTATATTCTAATGACAATATTTGACTGATAATTGGCAGTAGCGTAACGGACATCTTAGAGTAATATTTAGCAGTAATCTGGTGGCAATCTTTTGAGTAATATTTAGCAGTAATGTGATCGTAATCTTTTGAGTAATACTTAGCAGTAATCTGATGGTAATCTTTTGAGTAATACTTAGCAGTAATCTGGTGGCGATATTTTGAAAAATACTTAGCAGTAATCTGATGGTAATCTTTGAGTAATACTTAGCAGTAATCTGATGGTAATCTTTTGAGTAATACTTAGCAGTAATCTGATGGTGATATTTTGAAAAATACTTAGCAGTAATCTGATGGTAATCTTTGAGTAATACTTAGCAGTAATCTGATGGTAATCTTTTGAGTAATACTTAGCAGTAATCTGGTGGCGATCTTTTAAGTAATATTTAGCAGTAATGTGATGATAATATTTTGAGTAATATTTAGCAGTAATCTGATGGTAATCTTTTGAGTAATACTTAGCAGTAATCTGATGGTAATCTTTTGAAAAATACTTAGCAGTAATCTGATGGTAATCTTTGAGTAATATTTAGCAGTAATCTGATGGCAATCTTTTGAGTAATATTTAGCAGTAATCTAGTGGCAATCTTTTGAGTAATATTTAGCAGTGATCTGGTGGTAATCTTTGAGTAATATTTAGCAGTAATCTGATGGCAATCTTTTGAGTAATATTTAGCAGTAATCTAGTGGCAATCTTTTGAGTAATATTTAGCAGTGATCTGGTGGCAATCTTTTAAGTAATGCTTAGCAGTAATCTGATGATAATATTTTGAGTAATACTTAGCAGTAATCTAATCATAATCTTTGCGCTATCTTTGGTATTAATTTGATCGTAATCTTGAAGCTGCTGTTGCTAAATGCGGTCTTATTAAGTGTCCATCATTTGCAGATTTCGTAGCAGAGATAAACCATCACAGAAAAGATCTGAGTCGAAGGTATTTAACCCGCTGGCAAACCAATACTGAGGCCAGAGTTGAAAGACGGTCAAGATTACAAGCGTTAGAGGTATTACAACTTCATAGATGTAATTATTACTATTGATCGTCATCAATCTTGTGCATAATTAATGGGAGAAATCTTAAGTCAGTAAAGAACACTCTTTATCGCTCTTTGCCAACATTTATCGCTCCTTATCTTTCAATAAGCAGTTTTGCTGTCGTGGCTTTACATACAACTGTATATTTTGTGAAGAAAATATCTAAGAAAGGTATCATCAATGCACTTATTCAGGTCTAGAGAATATTGTAACCTTCAGATGGTCACTAAGCTTCAGATTGTAACCTTTCCTTTGATAAAGGGCGGGTAGTGCTAGGCTGTTACGAAGTTAGTAACCAATTGGTAGCCTTTTGGTTTGCAATTTCCAAAGCAGTATCCAATTTGTTTCAATCACTTTTTAAGCAAATGTGTTATTGTCAGATTTAACTTGGCAATCAACTCCCTGACAGCCCTACTATGATTTATCAAGACCGATGCTATGATAAACAAGACCGATACTCTGATTAATAAAGACCGATTCTATGATTAAACAAGACTGATACTATGATTAACAAAGACCGAAACTATGAATAAACGAGACTGAATCTGCGATTAATCAAGGCCGATACTTTGACTAATCAAGATGATAAATCATGACCAGACTAATACTATGATTAAACAAGACTGATACTGTGATTAATCAAGACCGATACTATGATTAACAAAGACCTAAACTATGAATAAACAAGACTGAATCTGCGATTAATCAAGACCGATACTTTGACTAATCAAGATGATCAATCATGACCAGACTTATACTATGATTAAACAAGACTGATACTATGATTAATCAAGACCGATACTATGATTAATCAAGACTAATGCTGCATCAAACATCATATCATTTACATTTGCTTTAAAATATATAAACCGTGCTGTTATTAGACTAAACTTGCCATAAATAAAGTCTTTCGAAATGTTGAGTGCAAGAGACAGATGGGACTTTACCGCAAGCTTTAGCTTCCATTGAAGCAATATTTAGGGATTGCTAGGTGGACGAATAGTTGAATTAGTTTGCTTTAAGTAAAATGAGAAGTTCTGAGCTATGCTTATCATTTTAGGCCAACCGTCGCATCAAGCTAAAAATCGGATTTCGAAGGTGGTTATTGAAAGCTGATTTATTGAAAAGAATGAGAGAAGAAAATGAGAACGAAGCGATAAATTTTTGTGCATACAACTCAAAGAGAGTTGCATTATCACGGTGGAGAAGGCAATTTCATGTCCACTGTATTGTCAGGTAGGTGACATTTGCTCCGTTTGCTTGTGAAATCAGCCAAAATTAATCAATGCCTTTCTGTTTGTCAACTAAACTGATTTTGTTTGAATTTGAATAAAGTTCGTTTAGCTAAGCTGACTTGATTTTGGACTGTCTCAGCTGGTCAACGACATCTTATTCCAACAACAAGATTTCTTAGCTAACTTTCTAGGTTGGAGTTCTCCCCTTTGTCTTGGCCCCTATTTTATTTTTTAATTTTGCAAATGAATTGCCACAAGGCTCCTTTTCTGAAACGTGGATCATGGTAACACCAAGAACAATGTTTGCACTGAGCAGATTTTTATTGGAATTTTCAACAATACCTTTGCTTGCATCGCTTTTAAATATTTCTCTTTCTTGTAGCGAATATATCGAGGACAAGAAATTTCAATGTCTCGATGGAGCATTTAGGCAATGGAAAGATTATGTCAAGCACCAAATTCAAGATGCCATAGGCCGGTTCACAGATCGACTAGAAAAAGACACACCAAGAAGTGTCCGCCATCACACCTTATCAGAATCCTACGCTTCTGTTGATATGCCGATTTTAAGATCATCTTCTGGTTACTTTGGGTCCCTACCAAACGTTGCCAAAATCGGCTCGCCTTTGCCTGTATCCCCGCTAGCAACTGCCCGCTCTGTCGCAGGGAGAGACTCGCCAGCCTCGTTGTCCCCAGATTATCCATTTGATCGTAGTCCGAAATCCCCATTGACTGGTCTGTATAGATCTAATACATTCTCATCACCATCAGATCGAGGCAGGACTTCAAGTCTTGAAAGATCAAGGTCAGTCCGCGAGAGATCAAAGTCGCCAAACAGTATCCCGAGTAGTGGAAGTCTTTCTAATAAGAATAAATCGCCTGTTTATGTGCCTCCTTTGTTTACAAACTCGTTCAAAGGCGAGGGTGACGACGACGACTCGGATGAGGTATGTATCTTCAATATGTAGGGTCTATGAATGTAAAGTGAAACTTTTTCCAGTATAAGTGCACCTTCTGTTTTTCGTGTTTCTTAAGCATAGCTAAAAATTTTAAACATTGACGACAAGTATCTGTAGTCTGCCAAGTGAAGAGTATCAACCCAAAGAATTGAGCCAGCGTATTATGATATTTCTTTGTAACCAATTGGAAAGCTCAAGGATTGATCAAGTAGCTGAGGGCAACTGTCTTTGATGACATTTTGTAACTGATAAATGAAGCAGGATTTGAGAAAAATAGATCTTTTCTTTAACAGCCAGTAACGATATCATGTTGTTCACATTTTCTCAGGTTTACACTGAACTTGTGCGCCCATCGTCCCTGCCTCGTCTTGAAAACAACGATCCATTGAATCAGTCCACTTTGTTTCTGCAAAGCGATAAGTCAGCTGATGATGACAGTCCAGCTTCAATATTCGGTCATAACATGGATGAGGCAAGTACTTCTTTGATGTTGGAGCTGACTGACTCTTTGCCATATTATTGATTGCCATTTTAAAAAAGTATATCTTGATTACTTGATTATCAATCATGATCATGAACAACAACAATCATCATTTATTATCATCATCGTTATGCTCATCCCCAACCAGTCAATCACCCAATCAATCAATCACTCCACGTAAATTAATCATATACCTTCATCACAATTTTTCACTTAATCATTCCAATCAAACACCATCAGCAGCAACAATCATAATCATCTATCCTCTTCATCACCTTAAATCATCATTGTAATCATATTGGCTTGTTCCATGTAGGATGCTATGTCTTACTACTCATTTCAAAGTGAGAGCGTCGGGGTCAATCGTGAGCATTTCATGTCTGGTGCGATTCGTCATTGGCGCCATTTGCCTCTCAGCCGAACATTCAGGGCCTGGTTCAAGTATACACAAGAAAGGAAAATCAGAAGAGACCTATTACTGCATTTTGTCAGCAGTAGAAATACCTGGACAGTGAAAAGAGTCTACCTTTTGTGGCACCGGAAACTGTATTGTAGACTGGCAGTAGAGAAATTCTGCGTAAGTCAGACTCGCAAATTCACAGTAAAAAACTTTGTTTTTCTGCTTGCATGTTCTATAAATCCTTGAGTTCTCGAATGGTTTTCCATTCTATCTACGCTTTTGTTCAATGTTGTTATGTATGCTTTAAATGGAAGGTCATAGTTTGCTAGTGTTTGTGTGTATACTCTATAATTGTGGTGTTTGTCTAACATTTTTCATTCAAGAATAGGTTTGCTTTTCACCATAACAGAAATATTAGAAATAGGTACATAATGATTTGGACTCTCCTTCTACGTTTTCTCAGCGAACGAAGATGCTGCAAAAACACTTCAAAGCTGTGTTTACATTTGCCATGCAACAGAGACAGAAAAAGGACCATAATCTCGTCGCAAAGTTACATTTAAGGAACATGAAAATCAACTCAGTGTTTCAACTGTGGAAAAGAAAGGTAAATCGTCTTGGTATTTTATGGTATTCCATGGTAATCCGTAGTTATCAATGGCAATTCCATTGTTATAAATGATATTTCCATTGTTATCCGCAAGTTTGGCTAAGTTTATATAATATTTTGCAGCAATAAAAGTAGCCTTTGCGGCTCATGTTCCTTCAAATTGTCGTGTTTTAGAAAATTTCTAGACCTAAAATATATCAATTGATCGTATCAATTGATTGACCTAAAATATATAAAAAAGATTGCTTTGACATCTGAAGTTTGCGCTCTTCTTCACAAATAGAATGTTTCTGCAATCACCTGACACAAACTCTGCAATTTAACATGCCAAAACAATACAAGCCATTTCTGTAAAACTTTATTTTTTTAACCCTATTCAAACAGTACACTACAAAAAGAAGGCTCCACTCCCTCGTTGGAAGGTGGCAAGAAGCCGTGCATATATCGGAAGGTGACAAGTCAAAGAGTGATCAATTCTTACAACGAAGAAAGCAGAGGATGTTGAGGGAAGCATTTCTGGCATGGAAACAAGCCATGCAAAATTTTGCAGCTGCGGAGGAGTTATCAACCAAACTCCTCATTCGAAGGTAATGGCGCAATTTATTTGGTAAAAGGGTGTTTATCGGATACGTTTCGTCAAGAGAAATTAGATTTGACCTTCTTTTGCACTTACAAATCTTACTTGCTCATGTCATGAGCTCGGAAATCGCAATCTGGGAAAATCCCATCTGTCCAATCTACGCACCTTGACAGACTAAATAGAAGCTACGTAAGAAGGCTTCACAGATTTTCTTCCTAGTGCATGGAAAATGGCAGAAACATGGTAGAAATTCTGATTTGTGACCAGTACATCTGTCATTCAAGCTGGACCGATCATTTTGCTAGCACTTTGCCTTTATCACTTGCCAGAGCTCGAGGTCTTTTACTGCAAAGACATTTAACGTTGAGGCCAATAAAATAAGGCAATGCCTAAAGCAAACTACAATCAAGAGTCAGCTGTCTGTGTTCCTGTTTTCTAAACCTTCCCATTCACGGTTCTATTGTCTCTTTTTTCTGAGAAGAATCTAGTCCTACAAAGTGCATCTTTTCCAGCAATATTTGACGATTGGTAAAATGTTTTGCTAGATCAATAAGTTAAAGAAAAGTGTCAATTTGTCACAACCATTTCTCATATTAACATGGACTAAAAAGAAAATGTCAGTGCGCCAGAAAGAGAATCTTAGCCAAAATCAGAGTACAAGAAGCTCAATAACTAAAACCTAGGCTTGGGGACTTAAAAAGTAAAACTAGATATAATTTGAGAACTTCTGAGGTATTTCTCAGCATGCATTGGATAGCCCGTATTTCTTGTTTGTTTCTTAACCAAGTAAGCATGCATTTCGGAGGCAGAATTTTACAAACAGAAAGGTGACTCAAACAAGAGTTTCTAGCCGTTCATAGTGTTTCAATATACACCGATTTGTATAAAAAAACTTGCTTTAAATAAGTGTAATAATGTTATGCTTGGGAGAAATTTTTTATGTCAAATTCAAATATTTTATTATGTTGGAAGATAAAGGACTTTTGAGATTGATCGTGAAGAATTTGTGAAAACTTTATTAAGATATTCTTCTTTACACAAAATTAAGCTTATTTATAATATCTGTGTGTCTTCGTTGTTTTGTTTTGAGTACTAAATTGTCTTTCTTTATTTATTTCTGAACTTCCAATGCTGGTTTCTGAAAGCAGTTTTCTATTAAAAACGTTTAAATTAAGAAACTCTTGAGAAACAATAAGTATTGACTTTAAAAATATGTACCTTAAGAGTAACCTTTTGAGTTTTTGTAACCTAGGGTGATAATATCTTGGCATAGAGGGGCATCAAAATCAAAGGAGTTAGAGAAGGCATCTCAGAAAGTTGTGAATATGCGAACGTCAAAGGTCTGTTAAATCTTCTTTTTGCTCATTATGAACTTGCCTACTTATTTATGAATCAATTTTCCGTATTATTTCTAGGTAATTATAAACCCCGGTAAATTCGAAAGTGATCCCAGACGTTTGCCCCGATTGCAAATCCATGATGTTGATCAACATATGGGTTTATATGCTTGAAAATCTGGAAAATACATTCTATAAAATGGGGCGGGGGTGTTTTGAGAAAAAAGACCATTCAAGCACCACGAAGAAAATTATGAAAATATCTTCCGAACTATTCTGGGCTTTTTCAGTGGTCAAAGAAAGGTATATTTTGAGAAATGGGGCCCATCGTAACATCAATTAGCATAACGAAGAATTCGTCTAATCTGCACTGTTAAAACTAACATGTCCTCGGTAGTATAGTGGTGAGTATCCCCGCCTGTCACGCGGGAGACCGGGGTTCAATTCCCCGCCGGGGAGGCAATTGTTTTTATTTTTCAATTTTTTGTTAAGATTCAAGCTAATATGCATTAAGCTTATGGAAAATCATCTGTGTTTCAAATGTAGTTAAATTTTTCATGAATAATTTTTATATGTACCATTGATCAGCATATGAGCCCATTTCATTTCAGTTTATCTCATTTAACGTGATTTTTTCTGCTACTTTTAGCATGTTTGCCTATCATTTTATAACCATAATTGCAATAAAAAATTTCTTGCATTTTTTCTTGGTCTATCAGAAATTTATGTTCTATATGTTTATTTCATGGACTCGTTGAAGAGCTAAATGTGCCATTTTGAGGCACAAAAATGAAAAAGATTAGATGAAAAGATCCCTGGTACCAAAGAAATTTTGACATTTTTCTGAAATCCACATTTTGTTAAATCCTTTTACAAAGTAATACTGTCAATTCTTACATTTTTGTGCACCAAAAGGTAAAAAAAAGTTTGATTTCATTCGGTTCCAATAAGAAGTAGTTTTCTACATAAGGTTAGCATGAATTTTTTTTATTTTTGTCTCTAAAGTGTTTTCTAACTCATTAATTTCAACTAAGCGTTTATTTTTCACGACCTTTTCCT
Organism: Rhopilema esculentum; assembly: GCF_057945365.1. Lineage (NCBI taxonomy): Eukaryota > Metazoa > Cnidaria > Scyphozoa > Rhizostomeae > Rhizostomatidae > Rhopilema > Rhopilema esculentum. The sequence goes on from NC_142833.1 coordinate 5,867,826, forward strand.
TTACGAATTTTTCAGGTCTTTTTTACTTGGATGAAATCTTTTAATTCGACCAAGAGAGCTCAATTGCATTATCAGGTAACAGTGAATTTTATAGCTTTCTTGTTGAATTTTTACAACGGGCAAAAAGATTATATTCGTTAAGACCTTTTTCTTTGCTGTTTTCTGTTATAGCGCACTATATAGGGCGGTAGGATGTCGCATATAGTGTAAGAAAGGATGACCCAATGAGGTGTATAGAATACGCTAGAGGGTCAACTCGAGGCAGCCCTGACCACAGGAAGTGAAGCCAGGAGAAATCTCATTTGCACGGCAAGAACGGAGAAGTGCCGTACAAACACTTGAATGAAACGTGCAATATTAAGCAAAGAATTCAGGCGAAAATTCAGTTTTAAGTGATTAAACTGGAAAATCTGAAACACCTACGAACCTAAATTATTGGATTTTAAGGAAAATGGGAAAGTAAAGCATAATTCTGGACATTAACAGTGATGGTACCGACCGTTGTTTTGGAGGATCTATAGCGTTTTTTCGCAGCCCCTCAACAATATTAAACAAAACGAGTTTGTTGATCTGAGGGGGAATACCTGGTTTGTTTTTATTTATGACTTCGCTCATTAATTTTTTTGGCATACCTTCGCAAAACAAACAGCCATATATTTAAAGCCGATATTTTTGACGAGGTGTATCAAGTGATCACCTTGCAAGGCATCGGTCATGAAACAAGGAGGAATCTAGCAAGTACCAAAGAAATAAAATTTAAGAAAAAATGTATAAATTTTACAGAAAAGCGACAATATATTGAAGAACCTAATGGTAAGGATAGGCCTAATCGTCAACAAACCGGTGAAGTAAAATTGATCCATCCCCACTTATATCCGTAGAAATACTGGCGGGAGCCGTTTACTTCCAACACTTTTTTTAAGAATGTCTTTTCTTATCAATCTGTCAATTCTTAGACCAAAAAGAAACGCACGAAACAACAATCCTAATAGCGAGATGCAATAGAACGCCATACACTGTGAGTCACTTCTTGCCGTGCAATGCGGAAATTGATAGGCCTCACTGCATCCCTACAGAGTTATCCCCTTAGCGTATTCTATACACCTCATTGGGATGACCCCAATATTATGAAAATCCCAAAATGCAGGACAAGAACTTAAGGAGAATCTCCCTTTAATATCTTTTATACATCATAATAATGTCACAGAAACTAAGTCTATATTTGATATTCTTCAACAGAATACTCAAGGTCGAAAATTCCGTACCATATTTTACACTTGGTTGGAATGGACGAAGGGTGAGTATGAAGATTAGTTGTTTTTTGCTGTTGTTAAATTTTGTGTCTGAATTAAACAACTTTCAGCTGGTTACGAAAAAGAACTTGGCAAAGGTAGATTAACTACAGTTTTACTGGCAAAGCTAGATTAACTACAGTTTGCTGGCCAGATCACAGAGGTGGCCTAAATTTTCAGCCATTTGGTTGAGTTTTGTATAGACGCCACCAATTCTCCATGAAACTTTGTTGCAAAATTTCTAAAGAAATGAAATGTTGAATATATCAAACACAATTGTTTCTAATGTTTATGGAAAATTGTTACCTCGAAAATGTTGAGTTTGATAACAAATGAAAAGAAGGAAGACATTTCTAAAAAAATGTCTTTAAACTCCATAAAGGATGACTTCTCGGTTAGTGAGGCATTTGAGGGACGATTTTGTAGGCGACATCTGGCTTGCTATTGTGTCTGAATAGCTAATGTAGGAAAAAACACAGAAGGGAAGGGATTGGCATCTTACCATAAACCATAATCTGTTTGCCCATGAAAGTTTCCTTTTTGCAAATCGGTGTTTTGTCAAAAACGTAATGTCAGCATAAATCCACCCTACAATATTTGATTCATCCTTTATCAAAACTAAACCATGATTCGTAAAAAGCCTAATATATCTTCTCATTTGCAACTCATCAGTGTTCAAACATGTTTTCTTTTCCAGAGGAGAAAGCATTGTCGAGACAAGTCGCTCAGTTCCAGAGAAGAAAGAATTTCAAATTAGTTGCCCAGGCTTTCTTCATTTGGTCAGAAGAAGCTGAACGATGCAAGATTGCGGATGACCATTACCGCGAAAGCCTTATGATCAAGTTGGTTCTCTCTCTTTTTATCCTCGACTTGTTGTTGTTGTTGTTTCTGTTTCAAAGAATCTTAAATAAGAAAGGCTCTCGACCGAGGCATCACAGAATTGTGATTAGTCTCCTAAGCTGTAAAAGCACCTATATTTGTGACGATTACGCACTCTGTTGGATGCGTTTTGGATTTATGTTTCTTATTGCACGAGTTTCTATTCGTTTCAATTTTGATTATCGTGAGTTTACAAGTTGGCCGAGAGCTTGAAAATAAGAATGCAAATTTCTTTCGCTAAAACTTACAGAAAATCTGCTTTATTTTCAAGGGTGATTGAATTTTGGCATGAATACACGGAACAAAGATTAGATCTTGTTATTCGCCTAGAAGACTATCAGCAGTCGTCTGTCAGAACCAAGGTAACTGAGGCTGATATAGAAAATGGTTTTCAAAACAGCTTATGCCCCTAGTAAATATGTTGAGATTTTATCTGGTGGTAGAAATTCTGTTATGCTCGTAGCAATTTGGCCTATGCTGTCGGAAATTTATCTAAAGCTTTCCATTAACAATGGTAGAAGGATAGGCAATGCAGCACTCTGACAGCTTGTGGCCCAAAGAACACAATAGAGAGAGAAGAACCTGATTACCCTTGCGGTTCAAAAGCTGTCAGGGAAGCCGAAGGCACTGAATTTGTAGCCAAATTTGTTAACCATATCTTTTTTAAAGGCCCCAAGTTACACACTGAATGTAGTTATAGTTTTTATATAGTTGAACGGAATTTCTTTTCTGGCTTTTAAAAAGATTTTCGTTTACAAGACGACCGTTAAAACATCTTTTGAAGCGTGCAAGGCTGAAAAACCGTGATCTTTTTCAGACGAGAAATGTTTTTGATTGGTGGAAACGCAGTGCTATTTGTTCCCGAGTGTTCAAAGAACGTCAGCAAATCCAGCATAGGGAACGTCAGATGGAGGCTTTTTTGCAATGGCGAAAAAATGTTAGGCAAAGAAAATCTGACAGTCATTATAGAGCACTGATCACAAAGAAAGCATTTCATAATTGGCTTCAGAAGTGTGTAAATATAAACAAGGTGTGTATTGAGTAAAACAGTATAGTTGTTTTTCTCAAAAAAATCAAAGTCGTCTCAATGGCGTTTTTTAGCCAAATTCAATTTTTGGCTTCTTCAAACGTTGCTTGCATATTCGTGCTCTACTCCATTTTGCTTTAATTTTCCAATACTTTTGTTAGAATAAAGATTCCCTCCGGTTCAGCAGCAACTTAATATAGGCCGATATTCAGTACCATTGATTGTTGCGAACACCTTAGAAAAAAATTACGCTGTTGTGAAAACATAAGGTACTGTTTTCCCTGGAACAGAACCACTAACAACTACATATCATTCAGCTGAATAGGAAATATTTTTGGGAAACCCGGGGGTATACTTTGGAAAACGAAGTCTAAGTTTTCTTGTAGTTTTTAGAATTTAAAAAAAACAGCTCTTCTAGTGCTTTGGTACATAATAGCGTTATTCGTAGAGGTTTTGATAAAAGAACCCCCCTGTCACCTAAATTGCGTTCATGAAAGCTGCAATGATAAAGAAGTCTTGCTCTTAGGTATGTTGATGCCGTGAGACACTATCCGGGATTTTTATGGGGACTATTTGCCATACTGAATTTTCAAGAAGGAATGGCTTAACCGAATCGTTTTCTTTGGCGTAGATTGTAATGAATTTCATTAACTTTTACAGAATCCACACTTTTAATCATTAAAAATTGATATTCATGAGAGACTAACATGATTATGAATTCGTTTTAATTCGACAGCAACGAAGGGTAGTTGTCATTGCTGCTAAGAAATGGCTTTCGCAAACGCAAGGTAAGGACACATTATGTTTCTTAAGCCACACGATATAGGCCTTGTTTCTGTAAGGCTCAATTAATGAAATGAGCAAGATATTTCAAATTGCAAGTAAAAGGCTCGCAGTTATAACTGTGGCCCTTGGTCGAGCAAAGTTGACAGTGTTAATGTCTGTGTTGGTTAATGTATAAGAAGAAACAATTCTTAAGGAATCCAAGGATTAAACAGAAAATCAGTCAATTAGCTAAATGGATTTCTATACGGATCTTCTTATTTTCATAAAGCAGGTCTAACGGAAACTTTAACTCTCAGAACATTTATTTCCTAGCTATACCATTAACTTAACGTTTTCCTTTAAAGGGCATGCAAACCATGAAAGAACAAAGCACATCTTTTTAACACATTTAAATTTTCTAAGCTAACAACTTATATCCAGATATTCTTGAGTATACCTTTCACTCACCAGTCATCTGTTACTATTTGATAGCGCATTTGGCCCTTGAAGAGACGGCAAAGATTTTCTTCCAAGAACGAACAAAGGACCTTTTGCAAAGTACGTTTATGCAATGGGTTGACAGTGCAAAGGGTCTGAAAATTGCACGGATTCACCATGAGCAGCATCTAACGACAAGGTAGGATTTTCTTCTAGAACCATTCAAACGTGTCGAGTGAGTCAGTTTACAGACTGTCTGTGTTGGTGTGGCCATTAGTGAATCAAGTATTTTCATGACCCCCTGTACGTAAGTATATACAAGTCTATGCAACTATTTTCAGGGCCCCCTATGTTTAAATCTAAGTACCCACTAGACGTAGATAAAGTTGTTTCGATCTTTGCATTTCCTATCAGACACCTTTGGACATTGATTCGTTTTATCCGTGAATCCTTGCGACTGACAAAGTTTTTTCTCCGATTCTAACTCTAATATCATCGATACCTTACATCAACCCCATAGAACCTGAAAGCATCTCAGAGTTTCAATTTTTGCTACTTCTACATAAATGACCAAAATTTACAGCAAGGAGAAAAATTGATTTTAGCTGTAATCTATATTTTCATCAAAGTTATATCTAGCATTTTTTCCTTATTTTAATCTTAATATCATCAATTATGTTAGTATGCTATTAATATGCAATCATGTTATTTTACAGTGCAATAAATTACTGGTTCGTGAAGACAAGAAGAGCAAAGGAACTCAGGGAGGCCCGAGTCACTGTTGAAACAATTGTTGAAAATAACTTGGTATATATTTTTACGAAATATTTGCTTTTCTCTGAAAAAATCTTTGAACACCAATTTACTACTTTTATATAATCAACTATTAGTTGTTTTTATACATGAAAATGCAAAGAAAATGTGATCAAATCCATTTTTAAAGTAAATCAGAAAATTTTTGGTTTGTTATTCATTATCATCATTATTACAAATGTGGTCTATTGGAACAATTTTTTAAATAGATTGTACAAGAAGAGTCTATTGGAATATTTTTCTAAATAAATTATGCAGAAAGAATTTATTGGAATATTTTTCTAAATAGATTATGCAAAAGAGTCTATTGGAATATTTTTCTAAATAAATTATGCAGAAAGAATTTATTGGAATATTTTTCTAAATAGATTATGCAAAAGAGTCTATTGGAATATTTTTCTAAATAAATTATGCAGAAAGAATTTATTGGAACATTTTTCTAAATAAATTATGCAAAAGAGTCTATTAGAATATTTTTCTAAGTAGATTATGCAAAAAGAATCTATTGGAACATTTTTCTAATTAGATGTTAAATCATGATTCAAACTTTAATATTCTTTATAAATTATTTTCTTATTTGATTTTGCACTTGGGATTCCATTAACCAACGGTATCAAGTGACCAAGAAAATCAGATTATATACAATTTTTTGCTTCTCCTCGATTGTTTCCAGTACATTAAAGTTCCCATACTTTGGTTGTTATTGGGATATGTTGGTTGTTATGTTGCCCTTTGAGATATTGTACAAGGAATCTCTTACAGCCCTGCGCATGCTAACTGTCGTTAAATATTATAGTTTCAATGTAAATTCAACTAATTATTCGTTATTTTAGTTGGCTGTGGCATTCGAAAAGTGGATAACATTCTATAAACATGTACAGAAAAATGACATGGTTTTAGAAAATTACTTGGAGTTGAAGCAGCAAGAAATCCTCAAGCTTTGCTTGGTGAACTTTAGAATCAACGCACTCAAAGGGAGATCAGAAAAGCATTGTAGAGCACTACTTCAGAGAAAAGTATGCAGAAATGTTTAATATAGAGTATTGATATTATGCTTTTGCTCTCAATGAATTATTTTTTGTACGTCAAATCCATTGCTGTACCAGGAATATATTGCCCATTTTCGCATTTTGAACTATTTTTGTTTAAGGATTTATAAAAAGCAGATATTAAATAAGATAGTAAAGAAATTTTTGCTGCAGAATCTTGCTTTGCTCTTTAGTGAATAGGCCTAAGCTTTAGAGGCCTTACTCTATGCATGAAAACTTCATGCATTTTTAAGGCTATGCAGAAAAAGAATTAAAAATTCAAATGATCTGAGCTTCGTTTGTATATTTCTTCGCCTTTTGCTTACCTTCTTTCTTGCAACACGAGAGTGCGCATCGCTCCTTCTTATGTCATATGTGATTTTTGCAGACATTGGACACGTGGTTAAATGCAGCCTATCGAAGCAAAGCATTGGCGAGAATCAAAGAGGTACTCCACATGATTTCACTTTATATTTCGATGCAAATTTCCTTAACATCTCAACAGGCAAAGTTTCAACACCTAGTTGAGTTGGTGAAGAGACTCTTGCCAAGATCCGGCAGTGTGACTCCGTGCACCTTTCACGTTGAAAGCAATGATAACTTAACTTTTCCTCAACTTCTTCAATCTTCTTGACGAAGCTCTTCAATCATATGTATCGAATATGTGTATCAAATCAAATTTATACATACACTTTTAAATTTAACTGTGGTAATAAAAAGTAAAATCTGAGAAACTTTCTTAATCTATTGTATTTTATCTTTGAGAAGGCATGGGTGGAATGTTATGTTGTTTGATTCTAATGAGATCAAATATCTTAGTCACTATGATCTTTTATAGCGCTTGCTGACAATCACTGTTCGAAAATATGCAAATATCTGGAGAAAACGAACCAAAGGTCGGTTTTATTTTAATATAGCAGGTTACTTTCCTCTTACCTCGGTGTAACATGTGTAACACTAAGATACAATTTTAACGTAGTTTATTTTCAAAAATGTATTTCAAAGTAACAAGTGACATTAACTTGTGAAGCAAGTTATGAGTTGATACTGATTCTATATTTCACAATCCTCAAGAAACTAGCTTTTGTTCCAGACCCCTAACTTGAAATTAGAGGAACTTTACTTTCAAGTTAGGGGCCTGGAGCACAGGCTACAAGAAACACGCCTTTTGTATCGTTTAAGCTGCTGGTGATCGAAAAATTTGAGACTGAGGGGTTTAGTTTTTCAATGTAAAATTTAGCACCAACAACTTCCAGTACAGTACTGGATAGCGTTATGGAAATATGACCAAAAGCCTGTGTGGTTACGCAGAGGCTTAATCGAGAGAAAAAACTAATATAAATTGCAATATTTTATCATATATTTAAGTGTTAGCTGATCAAAAAATAAAATCTCTGTCTACTAGTTGCATCTATTTGTGTATAAATAGGGGTGTGAAAAAGGACGCCTACACAAGGGTAAGGGGCAAAGTATTAAGAAAAAGGCAAAAATTAAACTTTCGTTTCCTTTTTTGAAAATGACGCCTTCCATTTTTTTAAAGTTGTGTATATTAGTAAGCAAGGCTGTAAGGAAGTAGCACAAGTAGCACAGGAAACATAGGTAACATAGATGACACAAGTAACGCCGGTAACACAGCCAGTACAGGTAACACAGAGAACACGGCTAGCCAAGTAACGCAGGAACATAGGTAATACAGGTAACACAAGTAACGCCGGTAACACAGCAAGCACAAGTAACGAAGAGAGCACAGGTAACAGAGTAACACGGCTACCCAAGTAACGCAGGAACATAGGTAATACAGGTAACACAAGTAACGCCGGTAACACAGCCAGCAAAAGTAACGCAGAGAGCACAGGTAACAGAGTAACACGGCTACCCAAGTAACACGGGTAACACAGGAACATAGGTTGCAAAACTCAAGTTATGCTGACATTGAGTTGTCCTATTTTAGCTGTGGTTGGCTTAGAAAGTATTGCTGATGCCCAAAGAAAGAAAAAAGATACAAAAGATCTTAAGAAAAGGTTCCAAGCTTGGATGCTTAAAACCAGAGGAAAAACGCTGGCAAGGATGTGCTTTCAGGGAAATTTGTTGAGAAGGTAAATGCATTATTTGTTTTCTTCTTAATTCTTGTATCGTATTTGCAGTGATGCAAGAACAGGGCATGTCTCATTAAGATTGTTTGTTACACATTGTTATTCTGCTAACAAAAATATATCAAATTTGATACGTTCCCGTTGTTTTGTGCAAAGACTCATTCGATTCGCTTGCTTGGACAATTGTCCTGTCTATGGATGGCATTATGAAATTATTAACACTATGCTAAGAAGCTGTTTTGAAGAAACATGCGGTGTTCGGGGAAGCCTGCACTCGAAAGGGCAACGGGGGCAAAGCAAAGCAAAGATAAAGAGCAAACAATTCTTATGCAAGGAATAGTACTCAGTTTTGCGAGGGCAAGGCACAGATGTCCTTGGCGGTGTTAATAATTTTGAAATAATTTCGAAATGTTTGCGAAATTTTTCTTATAGGGAATGATGAAATGTGGCCTAAATAATTATAGGGCGTATCATAGATACATTTTTCTCTCTTTAGACAAGATTCTCTATTTCTATTGTTTGATTCCATAGTAATTTCATTCGATGGCGAAGGCGCACCCAGCGCAAGATGCTTCTGAGGAAAACTTTAGAGTCTTATCAAGAAAAACAAAAGAAAAAACAGGTGAGACTCAGATAAGAGTTAACTAGCATCTTCATAATGATTATGCAGTTATGCATAATGACATTTGTAGTTTTTGTATTTTTGCCATTTTCTTTTTGTCTTATCAAGAAAAACTAAAGAAAAGACAGGTGGGATTTAGATGAGAGTTAATTAGCATCTTTGCATATTATTCCGCAGTTACTGTAATTGTGTTTCCTGCTATGTTGTGTTTCGGTTACTCTCTTCCTTTTGTTTTTTTTTGTCCTTTTGTAATTTCACTTTCCTGACTGTCTTGTTAAATAATTTCAGGTGAATAATCAAAATAATTTAATTTATATTGCCAGCTTCAAGAGCAGTTTCAGACGTGGAAGGAAAAAATGAAACAGCTGCAAAAAGATAAGAAGATGGAGGAGGTTTGTACATCATAGCTATTGAAAAAACATAAAAAATATTTAGTTCCTGAATATAATTGACAAGAAAATATGAGAAATGGTTTATTAGTTTAACGTAAAGCTTGCAAGATGTTTAGTGACATAGTTTCAGGCTGTGTGCATTAATTAGAAAATCTGTTTTTCAATTGATTACTATAAAGCTTTAGAAAATAGTTTTGTAGGACACTAAGAAGCGGTGCTTATCGATCGGGTCTTTGATTTTTTCACCTTGTTATTCCTTCGCCTGCAGCTACAGAGAGCTGGCGACTTTTAGTGAAGGTTTCGTCGTGTCACCCACTCATCCTTGGATGTTTTGTACGCCACCCTAACCATTGAGCCATCCTCACAAATAACAAAACCTTTGGTATTTTGGGGCAAAATGAGAGGGTGCTGTACCACTGTCCACTCAATCCGTGAAATGTGAAGACTGTAACCTGCCAGACTGATTGAAAATTTTTCTTTGAAAAGAAAATGTGAGATTGACTTGATATGAAAACAGGAAAACAAAACATGATACACCATCAAAAGTAAATTTACCTTTTACTGGCAGCTGTAGCCAAAGCCTCAATAATTATGATGGCCATTTACTTTATTAGTCATTAAGAATTCATAGAAACTGTAAATAACAATTTTTATCTTTTAACTTGAAGGTTCATGAACAAATTGCAAGGGCACATTTCCGCAAATCACTGATGTGAGTACTGGTTTTCTCTTTGAGTTCAGCTTAATAACGAGTCCACATTCTATTTTTTCTCATTCCAAACCAACCCATTTTTTTATTTTCTATTTTTCGTTTTACAGTTTAAACAAACAGTTTCCTTTTTTGTCAAACTCGTAATATTAGCCTCCTAGGCCAATGTCTTTGGTCTATCCTTGCTAAATCTCTTCTTATGTTTTCCAATGAATTATGCAGATTGATATCTTAAACTAATCTTTATTTTATTCATTAATTAGGGAGAAGTGCTTCTATGGATGGCGAAAGGAATGTTTAGTTGAGCGAATGCGAATGAAATTGGATTTAAAACTTTGTGCCCAGTATTTTTCTGTATGGAAGGATCAGAGCTTAGGATCGAACAAAGCTGAACGCGCAGTGGGTTCATTTTCAATATATACTTTTAATGTGTTCTTTCTTTCCTGCGCATGGGAAAGTAGTGAGGCGGAAGTCTGTCGTGATACTTATGGTGATGAGATTCATATAATTATGTTGCTTATCCATGTACATTTTTGTTTAACATTTTGGTCTGGCTCCTTCAATTTAAAGCAGAAAAGTATTTCAAAAATATAATGGCGGTACACAGATTCTCTCTCGTCTTTTCTCTTCTACAATTTAGATTTCAAAACTAAATACAGTTTCAAGTTAACATAAACTAAATTTTTTTTCTCGCATTTCTCACCAATTTCTTTCAACACTTCTCTGGCCTCCAAAACTCTCACATCTCAATACTGTCATAACGAAAAACGTTATAATGTAATGTTTTTTCTATAATTGGGCTATCTTATGCTGGTTTAGTATATCAACTTGAAAAATCTACTGTTCATAGCCCCCGTGCTTACTTATTGAATTTTTTTTCGGTTTAGTATGATCAAATGCTGTTGGAAAGGTCTTGGAAGCGTTGGAGGAAAGTGAAAATTAAACTAAAAGTAATAAGAGCTATGGAGATGCACGAGACACGACAGCAGCTTTCAGAGGTATGTTGAGAGAGTAATTGATTCTTGTTATGGCTAGAAACATATGAAGTCACCCTACGTGCCTCGTACTCATATTTTGATCGAATGATTCGTACGTACTCGCAAAGGGCAGACTAAATTGTTTCGAAATGTCGAAAATTCCCATAAAAAAGAATTTGCAATAAACAACTATCATTGTTCAGATAGAAAGGGAAAGATTTTTTGCTGAAAACAGAAAAATTATATTGCCAACCAATCAAGTAATCTGATTTTAATGTGTAGGTATCAACTTCATCAAGCTCTCAACTTTTCAAGGTAAATGCTTAATTATCTGGTTTTAAATTTTTAGGTGTTCTCTGCGTGGTACAATTATACCTACATACGACGTCGTGCTCTTAAGGAATTTGAACTGACAAAGCAGAATAAAATCTTCAGAAAATGGATGCAAGAATACAACAAATCTTGAGAGACGGCAAACTAGCGTTGATTTGGGAACACAAACGATTTCAACGGGCCTATGATACACGTTAAGCTGATATTTTCAAAAAAGATTTCGATATATTATTGCCGTTATTTTTAAAAACTCTTGAAAATTCTCTCAAAATTTTTTTGACAACACTTTTCCTGACTTTCTCACATCTAAAAACTTCTGCATAGAGTCTCTTTGTCTTTAGTTGCATTTTCATTGTCGATTTTTCTTTTTAAAATTTATCCGATTTGAAAATGATCTTACCGTGGGGATATCTTATGTATGGCCTAACACGAAGACCCTATCCTCTTCGCAACTAGCTTTCATGAGTACAAGAGACTTTTTACAAGTACTGGCTTTTCATGATAGACCCGACTTTTAAGAAGTAAAGTTGTACAGTAAATCCTAGGTTTTGTATGCATTGTAATTAATACGAATAAATATATTTTAAATTACTAGATTTCATGAATGTTTGTTATTATTTATATCATTGTAAATAACAACACTGTGAAAGATATTGATAGAAACAATTTTTGTGCTTATAAATTTTGGAAATAATTTTGATTTGAAATTTTGACTATGCTGTAGATAAGTTGATTGACAATAGATATACCTAAATATCCTAATCTGGCCGCCATTTTTATTTTTAAGCCTTTAGACATGAAGACATTTTCAAATATAGGACGAGTTTATGCTTGATAGTTTGCTAAAGGCACAGGACGATGGAGAGCCCTCCCTTTTCCCATGAATACTCTTATGATTAATATATAAAACTATGAAAGCCCTAACGTAATTTTAGCAAACCAATTTCAGACCACTGGCAACTCGGTTTCTGTTTGGCTTGGCCACTAGTTGTTCATCGCCTCTAAACGAGTTTATATGAATTTTACAGTATATTCAACGCAGAATTCTCGCGTTTTTACCGCATATCTTGCGCTTTCATCGCATTGCTTTTAAATTTGACGTCACTGATAACCAAAGAAATCTCACGTCACATTAGAAGAGCTTCGATGTGAATTCGCTTCAATTCTGGTTGAGTTACCGTTGAGTGAGGACCGTTCTGCCGTTTAGGTGAAATTTCGCTGCTTACCTGTGCGTATTTGGAGGAAATCGATCGTGTTTCAGCGTTAAGCTGAATTGCTTTACTTTTATTTAATATTCTTCATTAATTTTACAAATTTTATTGGAAGTTTCAAGTCAGAAGTTGAGAAATCTCGGCCTAGAGCGAGAAAGGTTGGTATCTCTTTCAAGTCAAACTTCTTTTTCAAATCACAAATTCTTACCAAAGAACTACTTAAAGCTAAGATGTATTAAAGTAATACTTGGTGTGTTTAATTTCTTTCACTAGGAAAAGAGTTTTCTTATTGATTTTTGCAAGTTCTCAGGTTTTCTGATGTTGACTTGATCTACTATCTACTTCAGGAGAGCGGTTCGTTTTCGAAGCCCAAGTCACCCTTTGGAAGGGTACACACGTGCATTCCCTTGACCCTCTATCGTGTTTAGGTAGGGGCAAGGAAAGAATGTCGTGTTCAGAAGAGGACGAGGTCATAAACCTTGAAGATTCTGCAAATTCTGAAGGTAAGACGGGGCTGAAAGGCGTACACCTGCCACCTGATGTCGTCGATAGGTGCGATTGGAGTGAAGGCAAGAGCAATGCGACAAGAAAACCAGTCCGTGTGAAGTGGTTTGTGCCACCACCAGTGGTGCAACCGGCTGGGAATACGGAACAAAATGAAGATAGAGAAGGTCAGAGAACTGACACTTTGAAAGCTACAAGTGCCAATACTTTTGATGTTAAGGAAGAAAGCAAAGAGGCTTCCTGGCAGAAAAGCCAAGAGCTGAAGAAAAAGAGGCTTAGATGGCAATTAGAGAAATTAAGAACCACGGAGACTGCCACTAAGCACGAAAATTTGTACCCAGAAGTAAAGGAGGTACATGCCAAAGCGACACAGACACTCAATACCCAAAGCCGAAAAGGGCTGGACGAGAAGATGATGTATAAGATGAAAGAAAAGCAACTGAGCCAACAGGTTGATCAGCTGAAGAAGGAGCTAGCGATATGCAAAAAGAAACTGGCCAAAGAAATACGCAACTTTGAGAAGCAGGAAGTAAGGAGGTTGCTAACAGCAGACAAGTCAGTTCTAGACTCTGAAAATGAAGACATCATCGTGGAGGGGAAAGGCCAATTGGAAAACCGCTGCTCTGTTTCTGAGAGCGAGAAGAAAGACCTGAAAGAGAGACTGGAACAGTCTGAGTCTGATAATGCCCGAATGAAGAGAGAGCTGGATGATCTGGCTGCTAAGTTCAGTGCAATGCAAAGAAACATGGAAATTGCAAAACCTCTGAGTTCGGGAATTCAAGGAGAGGCTGTAAAGAATACCGAGGCTTATGAATCAGAGTTCGTCGATAAAACAGGGTTGGTTCTCGATAAAACTATATCTAATCGCAGCCAAAGCGAAGTTGGTGCTGGAGATGATCAATACAAAAAGAGTAAGTATTGAAGAATTCATAATCATATCTTCGTGAGTCAATTGACGGCTTTTAATTAAAAATTCTTCGAAATTTCTTTGAGAATCCAAAAAGGGTTTCTTCTCTTTCGTAGCTAAGTTTCAACCTAGCTGTAAAAACGATTTTTAGACATTTCAGCCTCAACTTGAGCAAACAATACAAGTGTAGAAATTTTTTGACTTTTGTTTCGATCTTCTTATTACCATGACCGTTTTTGCTTAACTTCAACTAACCAATGATTTGAATTGTTCTGAAATTTAGACAAACATTGCTCTTTTAGGTTCAAAGAATCGAAGTTACTTGGATCGAAGAGAGCAAGAGGTTTTGTCAAGGGGTGGATTTATCCATCATGTCGATGACTTCTCCAACAAGAGTGATGACGAAATCAGCTTGGGAGAGTTTTCACCTCGTAGTAGAGATGAGGCCTCTACTAAGAAAGGGAAATGGAGGTTGATAACGAAGACAAAACGTATGAGGGAGACTGGATACGACAGTTGTGAGGGTGATGATATTTCTTTCAAGGGACAAGGGTTGGTCCTGGGAGCTGTTACGTACAGTGAGAGCAAGACCAATCTTGTTAAGATAAAGAAAGGAACTTTTCGCAGAAAGGAAAGGTATAAAAAGGTTCATTATACCATGGAGAAGAAAAAAGGCCTCATGAGCTTTATCCGTGACTGGAAAATGAAAAGGCGTCTGAAGAAAACTCGGGAACCAGAAGTGTCAGCCAGCAGAGATACAGTCGAAGGACCTGGTACAGATAATGACGTAGTTCCCATTAGAAGTAATTACAGTGAGACAAACCTTTGTCGCAAACAGGGAACCTTGTGGGATGGCCGGCAGGGAAGTCTAGAGCAGTGGGGTATTCAAGACAATGCTCTTTCTGAGGATAGTAGTGGGTCAAACGATCACAGAATTGTGGCACAAAGGCAAGCAGAGAGACCTGCGAAACCCGAGAGTTCTAAAAAAGAAAAGGGAATGAACGGAAGAGTAAAGAGAGAAGATCTCAAGAGAAAGGGGTTGCTAAGCAGTTTGAGAGGATGTTTTGGAGGTAGAAAAGGCAAAGTGTCAGACTGCAATAGTGAAACATATGGGGCAGAGAATACCCCGTATAAAGATGACACAAAGTCTAGTACAAGGACTGCATCTATGGAGTCAAAAACAGAAGTTCGCCGTATTTTGTTTTCTGATCAAAATGAGCCTAAAAATGTTCAAGCCTGGGTGTACAGCGCTGACAGTGATGAAAGTGGGAGTTATACTGGACATAGAATGTTGAATAGGAACTCTCTTGTAGTTGATGTTCATCCGATGCAAGGAGTTGATGATGATGGAAAGGATACTAGAGCTGAAAAAGAAATGCAATTGAAACGAACAATCCTTCAGTTAAGGGAGGAAAATGCACGGCTCAAGACATATGCTTCAAGAAACCAGCAGCAAAATTCATGCGAGGTTTGGTCAAGTAACCAGATGTCAACTGATTTCCATGAGTTGCAAATAGTGAAGAGACAGTTAGGGGATGTGAGAAAGGATTTGAGGGAAGCGGCAAGAATTGCTGAAGAAGCAAATGGTGAAGCTAGGCGTGCAAAAGAAAATGAAAGCAAAGCAACTGCGGTAATGGAAGAATATCGTAGAAAATATGAAGCACTCGAGGAAAACCACGAGAAACTGCAAAAAGAAATGGATGTTATTCTAGAGGAGGCCAAAGGAAAGGAATTCCTCTTTGAACAGAAGGTGCGAAAAATTGCAGGCTACAGAGAGCAAATAAAAGAAGGAGAAATGTTGAGATGTGAGCTCAAAGAAAGATATGAAGAAGAGGCCAGAGAGCTACAAGAGGAACTGGAAGCCTGTAAGCAAAGATGTGCAGAATTTGAAGTTCTGGAACTGGAAAAGGATATAGAGCGAGGCAACGCCATGAAGCTTGAGGAAAAAACAAAAGCTTTAGAGTCGATGGAACAAACCCTGGAGTTGAAGAAACTCGAAACCGAAAGCATGGGGAAAGAGGTCGATGAGCTGCAAGCCATTCAGATGGTTTTAAAAGATAAGGTCTTGGAGCTAGTTGTGAAGGAAAGTATGCTGGAAGATCGAGAACAAGAGCTAGAATCAATTAAGGCCGAATATAGTGAACTCAAATTGCGTGAGCAAGCCTTGGAAGATGAAATTATTGAAATGAAGTTGAATAATAACATTTCGGATGTGTTAATAGAGCAACTAGAGAGTGTTAAGAGAGAGAATGCTGATTTGAGAACAAGCAAGGCTAAATTGGAGGAGAAAATATTGGAGCTTGAAATAGTTACAATAAAAGAGACTGCCAACGATAATGGCAACTTGATCGAGTCCCTACAAAAAGTGGATTCGCAGTTAAATGTTACTTGCCCGGAGGAAAGTGACTGTGATGAAAGAAAAGATGTCGGAAATGAAAAGGAGGCTGTGTGTTCGAGTGAAGTCCTCTCAGAACGACAGAAAACTGTGTCCAATGGAGCAATAGTACAGCAAAGTGGAGCCATGAAAGGGCCTGCAGATGAAAATGTCATATCGCAGTGGGATGCAAAGGCCTTTGAAATCGAAGATTCCCAATTGGCAGCTACCAAAAAAGGGTCAGATTATTTTTTTGATGTTGTATTATAATTTGGTCAAGTTCTACATATATTTTCATTGGCTCCGATGTCTTTTAAACAGGAAGACTTTTGCAAGAGTTGTCCCTTGTATCTGCCTTGATTGAACGAAGGGGTTATTTCCAGGCCAAAGAAAATTGTTCGAAGGTAGAGAGGCATATGAAAAGCATAACAACAAGACCTGCCAAACATAGCCATTCTTGCCCTTATATTTCATTTTCATGGACTCTTTTGGGGTTCGAGGTCGCGTATATTTGAGTTTTTATCCCATTCTATATCCACTACTAAACGTTCTCAAAAGTTTCGTTTTAGTGAATAACGTGAAATCTCTATGCTCATCATGTCCTCAAGAGAATTTGAAACAAAGATTTATTTTATACAGGGACCTGGCATTGGAGAAAAAGGAGCTCGACCTTAATGAGTACCCGAGTGACGATTACTCTGAATGTGATGATTACGATAGAATACCTGAAGAAAGAGACAGTGAAGACGAAACGACAGAACCAATTGGTTCAGTTGTAGAGCAAGGGACAAAGCAAAGTGCTGATGATGATGGCGAACAGGCGACTTTGGTTGAGGATAAGCAAGGGGAACCAGTGGCCAGTGAATCGCGCTCCTCCTCTACCCTTGTATCAATGGCAAGGGGTATAGACGATCCTCTCTCGGCCGAGTCTTTGCTGAAGCATTGTTTATCAGCGAATCGCGTGGTATACGACAAAGAAGCGGTTAAGAGGGAGTTGTGCATAGAGCAGTTTCCTTCGATAACCCTTGAGGAAGGCGAAGTTGTGGGTTACCCAAAGGGAAGGTGCAAACAGTCAAGAGCAAAGCCAGAACATTATGTCGATTTCGTACTGTCGCCAGCAGAGCTCACTGTCAAGTACGACCCGGGCTTTGAACATTACGAGCCACTACCACCCTTTACAGAAACAAAAAAACCAAATAAGAAAAACTAAATATTTGAAACAGTAACAGTTTTATTTTAATTGATTGATTGTTACGACAATACGTCGTGTGGCCATTGTAAATACAGAAAGTTTTATATTTTATGAATTGTGAAAACAATGTTGTTTATTTGTAGTTGATCCTTCTTTGTTTATCAGATTTGCTGATGTTTTCACAGGTGATTGTATCAAACTGAAACTGCTTCAGTTTTGCGTTGGCAAAATGCGTATCTCAGTTTTAAAGATAAAGAGATATTGGTTTTTCTGAAAAAGGATAAAAGAAAGAAGCCGTTATGACTAAGATCGTTAATTGAAGTACACGATGCTACTATTCCATCGCGAAAAACTTCAAATAAGAAGCAAACAAGAATATACTCAATAAAGTTCCCATTTTGAAGTAAACTTGGAAGTTAAGTTTCTGATTTTCGATGCCAAATGTCAATCTGTAGATTGTTTTCATGCACATGGTTTTTATGCTAAAGTTGCCCATTTAATTTTGATTTTTGGCCCATTTTATCCGATGTTTCTACTTGAATGTTTGGTTTGTGAATTACCTTTGTTTGCTGTCATCGGCACTTGAATGTGGAAAAGGAAAGTGACATTTTCTGCTAGAAGTGTTGGGAGAAAGGGGAAAGGGAGAGCCCCTGATTGTTTTCGAAATTGCAGATTCTTCTGAGTATTTCGTGACTGTACCTAAAATGCGAGCTGATTGTTCTCCAGAAATGCAAAAATTTACCTTGGTCATCAAAATTAAACGATCAAAATGCAGCATTCATTTTACAGTTTTGAAATTCCAATCTAAGTACATAACACAACTAAACAATATAATGAAACTAACAAATGTTAAGGGAATCCTGTTAACAAAAGTTCGGAGGGACTGTTCTTCATCTTTAGAATTTGATTTTTGAGCCCAATTTTGGGTTTTTGCCACGTCAATTCTAGATTTGTTAAACAGTTGTTTAAGATCGCGAAATTGATAAACATCGTTTGGGAAGCTATGATTCGCAAGAAAGCCATAGCAACCATTTGATTTTGGTGCAAAAAAATGAAGGGCGGTCATGTTCTTGCAATGCTGTGATTAAAATCTCTCTTTTGCGTTTGTGATGGGTTTGGTTCATGGTCTCCGTGTGAATTTGATGCTGGATTGCAATATAAAAGTCGCAAGTATTTTCTTTAAATCATTTTCGGCTCCTGAAAGCTTTTGTTACGATTTTGTCTTGACATCTGTATTCTCTCGCTGTTATGGGCCTAAATGACGAAAACAAGAGTCACACTTGATATGGATGGAAAAATAAAGGCTGTCATTGAAGAAGCTCTGTTCAATGCTAGTTTGACCACAAGGGATGATTTAACTGAACATATCATATCAAAACTTGAGATGAAAATTATGGAATCCCGTGGCAACAAACTTGAACGTGTAACAAAACCTTTGGTCGACAAAGTAAGTCCTCTCGAAAGCAAAATGGAGGTATACGAAGCCCATCTCAGAGAACTTGAGGAGAATGTAGATGATGCAGAACAATACAATCGGCGTTCCTGCCTCCGGATTTATGGCATCCCCCTTTCAGAGAAAGAAACCTCAGCTCGGTGTCTTAGTAAAGTAAAGGAGATATTTGATAAATTTTAAGTAAGGGTGCCCGCAGAAATCATAGATAGAGCATATAGAATTGCCAAGGCAAAAACAAAACCGGAGATCAAATACGTGAACAGGCAGTTATCGTAAAATTCAATACCTGGGAGACGAGAGTTGCTGTTTAACATGACAAGGAAAAGCTGAATGATGTAGCAATTAAACCTGACTTAACACCTCGCAGGGCTAAACTTGATTCTCTTGCACGTGAAAAAGCTAAAGTCTCTGACAGAATCGAATTCGCCTTCGTGGACATAAATTGCCGCCTTGTCCTGAATACAGAAGAAGGATCGCTAGAATTGTTAATGCTGAAGAAGGGCTGGGAAAACTAACAGCGATGCGTGGTTCAGTTTCTTGAACCTTTTAAGGTCGTATTCTTTACTTCTTACTCTTGCGTTCCATACTTACTCCGTGTTGATATATATATTAATTTCAGTAGGCCAAACAGTAAGAATTTTTGCTTCATGATCATGGCTTACTTAAAAGTTATTTCCTTAGGTACCCCAACAAGGTAGAACAAAAAATATCTTTTCATTTGAATATAAGCTGTTTTTCTTGATAGGAATTCGCATTCCTTGTGTGAAATTTATAATGAAATAATTGTCGATAATTTATAATTTATAATATTGTCGAGCATACAGTATCACGCCTCTGTACCGTTCGTCAAATCAACATCAACAGTCCCAAGAGAATATCGAGCAATTTAAGCCAGTGCTTCCTAATTGCGGTGCACGGAAAAGTGCATCACGTGAGAAAATCTACAATTAACTGGGATGGGAATCGCTTAACTTGCGTCGATGGAGTAGGTGTCTTGTTCTTTTTTATAAATTCAATAATGAACTGACACCAAATCATACAAAAGTACCAATTCCACAAATCCCAGAACCTCCTTACTCTTTTCGTAAACCCAATTTGTTGGGAAAATTTGTTCTAGAATCGTCAGGTGTGAGCCAAATTTGTACAAAAGCCACTTTTACGCTTTTACAAGATGAAATGCTACTTTAAGTTTTGTTGTATGGCTATGAAAGGCTACCAATTGTTGTTAATAGAGAAATAATCATGAAATGCTATGAAAGGCTACCAATTGCTGTTAATAGAGAAATAATCAAGGGAATTCTAAGATATTTTTACTCATCGAAAAGATCTCAGTAGATCAGCGCTGCCTTCCCTATTCACAAACACTGTCTTTCTGTTTTTTTCTTTTTTTTGTGCGTAATCAAAGGATGTTCCAAAGATGTAGCTGGGTGTATATAAAAATCCAACCCCTCCCGGTATATGTTTTTCCTTAATGGGTGTTTCGCGTATTCTATTGTTTGATTCCATCGTAATTTCATTCGATGGCGAAGGTGCACCCAGCGCAAGCTACCTCTGAGGAAAACTTTAGAGTTTTATCAAGAAAAACAAGAGGAAGAACAAGTGGGATTTACATGAGAGTTAATTAGCATCTTTCATATGATTCCGCAGTTACTGTAATTCTGTTTCCTTTTATGTAGCTGGTTACTCTCTTGCTTTTGTAGTTTTTGTCCTTTTGTAATTTCACTTTCCTGACTTTTAGAATAATTTCAGGAGAATTATCAGAATAATTGTAGTTACATTACCAGCTTCAAGAGCAGTTTCAGACGTGGAAGGAAAAAATGAAACAGCTGCAAAAGGTAAGAAGATGGAGGAGGTTTGTACATCATAGCTGTTGAAAAAAAACGTTAAATTGATTTTTGCAAGAGAAGATTGTCCGGATATACAAAGTAAAAGGTAAAAACAGCTCAGAAATATATCATGGAGGATAATTCTGGAATTTTTGAAATTTAAAATAAGATAGAAAGTATTTAATTCCTGAATATAATTGACAAAAGAATATGAAAAACGGTTTATTAGTTTAACGTAAAGGTTCATGAACAAATCGCAAGGGCACATTTCCGCAAATCATTTATGTGAGTACTGGTTTTCTCTTTGAGTTCAGCTTAATAATGAGTCAACATTCCATTTTTTCTCGTTCCAAACAAATCCATTCTTCACTTTCTATTTTTCGATTTACTGTTTAAACATTTTTGACACAAGTATGCATTTTTGTCAAACCCGTAGCATTGGCCAATGTCTTTGGTTTATCCGTGCTAAGTCTCTTCTTATGTTTTCCAATGAATTATGCAGATTGATATCTTAAACTAATCTTTATTTTATTCATGAATTAGGGAGAAGTGCTTCTATGGATGGCGAAAGGAATGTTTAGTTGAGCGAATGCGAATGAAATTGGATTTAAAACTTTGTGCCCAGTATTTTTCTGTATGGAAGGATCAGAGCTTAGGATCGAACAAAGCTGAACGCGCAGTGGGTTCATTTTCAATACATACTTTTGATGTGTTTTTCTTTCCTGCGCATGGGAAAATAGTGAGGCGGAAGTCTGCCGTGATACTTATGTTGATGAGATTCATATAATTATGTTGCTTATCCATGTACTTTTTTGTTAACACTTTAGTCTGGTTCCTTCGATGTAAAGTAGAAAAGTATATCAAAAATATAATGGCGGTACACAGATTCTCTCTCGTCTTTTCTCTTCTTCAATTTAGATTTCAAAGCTAAGTACAGACTGTCATTTTTATTTCATTTCATTTTAGAATTATTTATCCAGGGTACAAATTCAGTCTAAATACTGTTTTACATTTGGCCCTGCAAAAACTACTTACAAAATTAAAAAGTTATATACTATAAAATTTATAATAAAAAAGGCGGAATAATGCTAAATCAAAGATGTATAAATTTAGAACAATACACCTCAATATATAAAAAAGGATTATTTTGCCTTGAGTTTGGACCTGAAGGCATTGATTAAGGGAGCCATTTTTGTGTCCAAATTGAGACTGTTCTAGAGACTGGCGCCAGGATACGCAAAGGATTTCTGGTCATTGCCAGTTCTAAACATGGGTATTACAAGGTCTGTTTTAGAGTTTCGTAACTCTCTTGGATGTACCCTGGATCATTCTTCTCGCGTTTTTCACCAGTTTATTTAGACAGTCCTCTCACATCTCAGCGCTGTCATAACGAAAAAGGTTAAAATGTAATATTTTTTATATAATTGGGCTATCTTATGCTGGTTTAGTATATCAACTTGAAAAATCTACTGTTCATAGCTCCCCTGCTTACTTATTGAATTTTTTTTTGGTTTAGTATAATCAAATGCTGTTGGAAAGGTCTTGGAAGCGTTGGAGGAAAGTGAAAATTAAACTAAAAGTAATAAGAGCTATGGAGATGCACGAGACACGACAGCAGCTTTCAGAGGTATGTTGAGAGAGTCATTGATTCTTGTTATGGCTAGAAACATATGAAGTCACCCTACGTGCCTCGTACTCATATTTTAATCGAATGATTCGTACGTACTCGCAAAGGGCAGACTAAATTGTTTCGAAATGTCGAAAATTCCCATAAAAAAGAATTTGCAATAAACAACGATCATTGTTCAGATAGAAAGGGAAAGATTTTTTGCTTAAAACAGAAAAATTATATTGCCAACCAATCAAGCAAACTGATTCTTATGTGTACGTATCAACTTCATCAAGCTCTCAACTTTTCAAGGTAAATGCTTAATTATCTGGTTTAAAATTTTTAGGTGTTCTCTGCGTGGTACAATTATACTTACATACGACGTCGTGCTCTTAAGGAATTTGAACTGACAAAGCAGAATAAAATCTTCAGAAAATGGATGCAAGAATACAAGAAATCTTGAGACAAGGCGAACTGGCGTTGATTTGTGGAAACAATCGATTTCAATGGGCCTATGATACACATTAAGCTGATATTTTCAAAAATGATTTCGATATATTATTGCCGTTATTTTTAAAAACTCTTGAAAATTCTCTCAAAATTTTTTTGACAACACTTTTCCTGACTTTCTCACATCTAAAAACTTCTGCATAGAGTCTCTTTGTCTTTAGTTGCATTTTCCTTGTCGATTTTTCTTTTTAAAATTTATCCGATTTGAAAATGATCTTACCGTGGGGATATCTTATGTATGGCCTAACACGAAGACCCTATCCTCTTCGCAACTAGCTTTCATGAGTACAAGAGACTTTTTGCAAGTACTGTCTTTTCATGATAGACCCGACTTTTAAGACGTAAAGTTGTACAGAAAATCCTAGGTTTTGTATGCATTGTAATTAATACTAATAAATATATTTTAAATTACTAGACTTCGTGAATGTTTGTTATTATTTATATCATTGTAAATAACAACACTGTGAAAGATATTGATAGAAACAAGTTTTGTGCTTATAAATTTTGGAAATATTTTTGATTTGAAATTTTTGACTATGCTGTAGATAAATTGATTGAGTAGAGATATACGTAAATATGCTAATCTGGCCGCCATTTCTATTTTTAAGCCTTTAGACATGAAGACAATTTCATATATTGGACGAGTTTATGCTTGATAGTTTGCTAAAGGCACAGGACGATGGAGAGCCCTCCCTTTTCCCATGAATACTCTTATGATTAATATATAAAACTATGAAAGACCTAACGTAATTTTAGCAAACCAATTTCAGACCACTGGCAACTCGGTTTCTGTTTGGCTTGGCCATTAGATGTTCATCGCCTCTAAACGAGTTTATATGAATTTAACAGTATATTCAACGCAGAATTCTCGCGTTTTTACCGCATATCTTGCGCTTTCATCGCATTGCTTTTAAATTTGACGTCACTGATAACCAAAGAAATCTCACGTCACATTAGAAGAGCTTCGATGTGAATTCGCTTCAATTCTGGTTGAGTTACCGTTGAGTGAGGACCGTTCTGCCGTTTAGGTGAAATTTCGCTGCTTACCTCTGCGTATTTGGAGGAAATCGATCGTGTTTCAGCGTTAAGCTGAATTGCTTTACTTTTATTTAATATTCTTCATTAATTTTACAAATTTTTTTGGAAGTTTCAAGTCAGAAGTTGAGAAATCTCGGACTAGAGCGAGAAAGGTTGGTATCTCTTTCAAGTCAAACTTCTTTTTCAAATCACAAATTCTTACCAAAGAACTACTTAAAGCTAAGATGTATTAAAGTAATACTTGGTGTGTTTAATTTCTTTCACTAGGAAAAGAGTTTTCTTATTGATTTTTGCAAGTTCTCAGGTTTTCTGATGTTGACTTGATCTACTATCTACTTCAGGAGAGCGGTTCGTTTTCGAAGCCCAAGTCACCCTTTGGAAGGGTACACACGTGCATTCCCTTGACCCTCTATCGTGTTTAGGTAGGGGCAAGGAAAGAATGTCGTGTTCAGAAGAGGACGAGGTCATAAACCTTGAAGATTCTGCAAATTCTGAAGGTAAGACGGGGCTGAAAGGCGTACACCTGCCACCTGATGTCGTCGATAGGTGCGATTGGACTGAAGGCAAGAGCAATGCGACAAGAAAACCAGTCCGTGTGAAGTGGTTTGTGCCACCACCAGTGGTGCAACCGGCTGGGAATACGGAACAAAATGAAGATAGAGAAGGTCAGAGAACTGACACTTTGAAAGCTACAAGTGCCAATACTTTTGATGTTAAGGAAGAAAGCAAAGAGGCTTCCTGGCAGAAAAGCCAAGAGCTGAAGAAAAAGAGGCTTAGATGGCAATTAGAGAAATTAAGAACCACGGAGACTGCCACTAAGCACGAAAATTTGTACCCAGAAGTAAAGGAGGTACATGCCAAAGCGACACAGACACTCAATACCCAAAGCCGAAAAGGGCTGGACGAGAAGATGATGTATAAGATGAAAGAAAAGCAACTGAGCCAACAGGTTGATCAGCTGAAGAAGGAGCTAGCGATATGCAAAAAGAAACTGGCCAAAGAAATACGCAACTTTGAGAAGCAGGAAGTAAGGAGGTTGCTAACAGCAGACAAGTCAGTTCTAGACTCTGAAAATGAAGACATCATCGTGGAGGGGAAAGGCCAATTGGAAAACCGCTGCTCTGTTTCTGAGAGCGAGAAGAAAGACTTGAAAGAGAGACTGGAACAGTCTGAGTCTGATAATGCCCGAATGAAGAGAGAGCTGGATGATTTGGCTGCTAAGTTCAGTGCAATGCAAAGAAACATGGAAATTGCAAAGCCTCTGAGTTCGGGAATTCAAGGAGAGGCTGTAAAGAATATCGAGGCTTATGAATCAGAGTTCGTCGATAAAACAGGGTTGGTTCTCGATAAAACTATATCTAATCGCAGCCAAGGCGAAGTTGGTGCTGGAGATGATCAATACAAAAAGGGTAAGTATTGAAGAATTCATAATCATATCTTCGTGAGTCAATTGACGGCTTTTAATTGAAAATTCTTCGAAATTTCTTTGAGAATCCAAAAAGGGTTTCTTCTATTTCGTAGCTAAGTTTCAACCTAGCTGTAAAAACGATTTTTAGACATTTCAGCCTCAACTTGAGGAAACCATAGTGTAGAAATTTTTTGACTTTTGTTTCGATCTTCTTATTACCATGACCGTTTTTGCTTAACTTCAACTAACCAATGATTTGAATTGTTCTGAAATTTAGACAAACATTGCTCTTTTAGGTTCAAAGAATCGAAGTTACTTGGATCGAAGAGAGCAAGAGGTTTTGTCAAGGGGTGGATTTATCCATCATGTCGATGACTTCTCCAACAAGAGTGATGACGAAATCAGCTTGGGAGAGTTTTCACCTCGTAGTAGAGATGAGGCCTCTACTAAGAAAGGGAAATGGAGGTTGATAACGAAGACAAAACGTATGAGGGAGACTGGATACGACAGTTGTGAGGGTGATGATATTTCTTTCAAGGGACAAGGGTTGGTCCTGGGAGCTGTTACGTACAGTGAGAGCAAGACCAATCTTGTGAAGATAAAGAAAGGGACTTTTCGCAGAAAGGAAAGGTATAAAAAGGTTCATTATACCACGGAGAAGAAAAAAGGCCTCATGAGTTTTATCCGTGACTGGAAAGTGAAAAGGCGTCTGAAGAAAACTCGGGAACCAGAAGTGTCAGCCAGCAGAGATACAGTCGAAGGACCTGGTACAGATAATGACGTAGTTCCCGTTAGAAGTGATTACAGTGAGACAAACCTTTGTCGCAAACAGGGAACCTTGTGGGATGGCCTGCAGGGAAGTCTAGAGCAGTTGGGTATTCAAGACAATGCTCTTTCTGAGGATAGTAGTGGGACAAAGGATCACAGAATTGTGGCACAAAGGCAAGCAGAGCGACCTGCGAAACCCGAGAGTTCTAAAAAAGAAAAGGGAATGAACGGAAGAGTAAAGAGAGAAGATCTCAAGAGGAAGGGGTTGCTAAGCAGTTTGAGAGGATGTTTTGGAGTTAGAAAAGGCAAAGTGTCAGACTGCAATAGTGAAACATATGGGGCAGAGAATACCCCGTATAAAGATGACACAAAGTCTAGTACAAGGACTGCATCTATGGAGTCAAAAACAGAAGTTCGCCGTATTTTGTTTTCTGATCAAAATGAGCCTAAAAATGTTCAAGCCTGGGTGTACAGCGCTGACAGTGATGAAAGTGGGAGTTATACTGGGCATAGAATGTTGAATAGGAACTCTCTTGTAGTTGATGTTCATCCGATGCAAGGAGTTGACGACAACAGGAAGGATACTAGAGCTGAAAAAGAAATGCAATTGAAACGAACAATCCTTCAGTTAAGGGAGGAAAATGCACGGCTCAAGACATATGCTTCAAGAAACCAGCAGCAAAATTCATGCGAGGTTTGGTCAAGTAACCAGATGTCAACTGATTTCCATGAGTTGCAAATAGTGAAGAGACAGTTAGGGGATGTGAGAAAGGATTTGAGGGAAGCGGCAAGAATTGCTGAAGAAGCAAATGGTGAAGCTAGGCGTGCAAAGGAAAATGAAAGCAAAGCAACTGCGGTAATGGAAGAATATCGTAGAAAATATGAAGCACTCGAGGAAAACCACGAGAAACTGCAAAAAGAAATGGATGTTATTCTAGAGGAGGCCAAAGGAAAGGAATTCCTCTTTGAACAGAAGGTGCGAAAAATTGCAGGCTACAGAGAGCAAATAAAAGAAGGAGAAATGTTGAGATGTGAGCTCAAAGAAAGATATGAAGAAGAGGCCAGAGAGCTACAAGAGGAACTGGAAGCCTGTAAGCAAAGATGTGCAGAATTTGAAGTTCTGGAACTGGAAAAGGATATAGAGCGAGGCAACGCCATGAAGCTTGAGGAAAAAACAAAAGCTTTAGAGTCGATGGAACAAACGCTGGAGATGAAGAAACTCGAAACCGAAAGCATGGGGAAAGAGATCGATGAGCTGGAAGCCAATCAGATGGTTTTAAAAGATAAGATCTTGGAGCTAGTTGTGAAGGAAAGTATGCTGGAAGATCGAGAACAAGAGCTAGAATCAGTTAAGGCCCAATATAGTGAACTCAAATTGCGTGAGCAAGCCTTGGAAGATGAAATTATTGAAATGAAGTTGAATAATAACATTTCGGATGTGTTAATAGAGCAACTAGAGAGTGTTAAGAGAGAGAATGCTGATTTGAGAACAAGCAAGGCTAAATTGGAGGAGAAAATATTGGAGCTTGAAATAGTTACAATAAAAGAGACTGCCCACGATAATGGCAACTTGATTGAGTCCCTGCAAAAAGTGGATTCGAAGTTAGATGTTACTTGCCCGGAGGAAAGTGACTGTGATGAAGGAAAAGATGTCGGAAATGAAAAGGAGGCTGTGTGTACCAGTGACGTCCTCTCAGAACGGCAGAAAACTGTGTCCAATGAAGCAATAGGACAGCAAAGTGTCACCATTCAAGGGCATACAGATGAAAATGTCATATCGCAGTGGGATGCAAAGACCTTTGAAATCGAAGATTCCCAATTGGACGCTACCAAAAAAGGGTCAGATTATATTTTTGATGTTGTATTATAATTTTGTCAAGTTCTACATATATTTTCATTGACTTTTGCAAGAGTTGTCCCTTGTATCTGCCTTAATTGAACGAAGGGGTTATTTCCAGGCCAAAGAAAATTGTTCGAAGGTAGAGCGGCATATGAAAAGCATAACCACAAGACCTGCAAAACATAGCCATTCTTGCCCTTATATTTGCTTGTTACTTTCATGGACTCTTTTGGGGTTCGAGGTCGCGTATATTTGAGTTTTTATCCCATTCTATATCCACTACTGAATGTTCCCAAAAGTTTCGTTTTAGTGAATAACGTGAAATCTCTATGCTCATCATGTCCTCAAGAGAATTTGAAACAAAGATATATTTTATACAGGGACCTGGCATTGGAGAAAAAGGAGCTCGACCTTAATGAGTACCCAAGTGACAATTACTCTGAATGTGATGATTACGATGGAATACCTGAAGAAAGAGACAGTGAAGACGAAACGACAGAACCAATTGGTTCAGTTGTGGAGCAAGGGACAAAGCAAAGTGCTGATGATGATGGCGAACAGGCGACTTTGGTTGAAGATAAGCAAGGGGAACCAGTGGCCAGTGAAACGCGCTACTCCTCTACTCTTGTATCAATGGCAAGGGGTATAGACGATCCCCTCTCGGCCGAGTCTTTGCTGAAGCATTGTTTATCAGCGAATCGCGTGGTATACGACAAAGAAGCGGTTAAGAGGGAGTTGTGCATAGAGCAGTTTCCTTCGATAACCCTTGAGGAAGGCGAAGTTGTGGGTTACCCAAAGGGAAGGTGCAAACAGTCAAGAGCAAAGCCAGAACATTATGTCGATTTCGTACTGTCGCCAGCAGAGCTCACTGTCAAATACGACCCGGGCTTTGAACATTACGAGCCACTACCACCCTTTACAGAAACAAAAAAACCAAAAAAGAAGAACTAAATATTTGAAACAGTAACAGTTTTATTTTAATTGATTGATTGTTACGACAATACGTCGTGTGGCCATTGTAAATACAGAACGTTTTATATTTTATGAATTGTGAAAACAATGCTGTTCATTTGTAGTTGATCCTTCTTTGTTTATCAGATTTGCTGATGTTTTCACAGGTGGTTGTATCAAACTGAAACTGCTTAAGTTTTGCGTTGGCAAAATGCGTATCTCAGTTATAAAGATAAAGAGATATTGGTTTATCTGAAAAAGGAAGAAATAGAAGCCGTTTTGACTAAGACCGTTAGTTGAAATACACGATACTAATATTTCACCGCGAAAAAAACTTCAAATAAGAAGCAAACAAGAAACTCCTCAATAAAGTTCACATTTGGAGGTTGATTTAAGAGTGAAATCTCTGATTTTCGCCACTAAAAAGTCACACGTTACATCGTTGTTTTTAAGCTAAAGTTGTTGTCAAGTTTTCAAACTAAAGCTGCCTATTTAACATTGATTTTTGGCCCATTGAATCAAATGGTTCTACTCCAATGTATTTGGTTTGTGAAAAATCGCACTACATCATTTGTAAACTGTTCGTTCTATCTAGGCGTGGTAAAAAAGGCTAAAATCAGACTGCTTTGTTTGAAAATTAGGTAAATCAATGTTTCAGCTTTCTGGTTTTGGTAATCTTCTAGTTATAACGAATATAGAAAATAATTCGTCGGGTTTCCGAAGTATTCTTTCTTACAAGCATTGTCAAAGGAAGGAGTGCTGTCATTAGCATGTGGGGCAAGGTAAATTTAACACCTATAACGAAAGATTTTGTGAAAAGTTATTTTGTTTTGCAAATATGTGGGGGGGGGGGGGGGGGGCGTCAGAGGCCCTGCCACGTTCTATTGAAAATGTAAGAAAAAAGTAAGGTTTTCCGCCAGAAGGAGTAGGGACGGAGAAAGGAAGGACCCCTGATTGTTTTTAAAATTGCAGCTTCTTCTGAGTGCCCCAGAGTCTAAAATACCATTATACCGTGACTATAAACCTGAATTCGAGCAATCTGTTCTTTACAAACTTAAAGATTGACCCTGGTCATCTCAATTAAGCGATCAAAAAGTAATACGCTTCCAGCTTAAGTTGAAACTTATCATTTTAATATTACATTCTACATACAAAACTCAAATAAAGAATACAATGACACTACAAAATACTATTACAAAAAATAATTTTTACAGAAATCCTTTTTAACAAAGCAACTAAAGTTTATGTAGGGGAATTTCTTCAAGGAGGGCCTGTCTCAATTGCTTTTTAATCTAGAAGAGGGCACCCCGTTTATTCAAGGAATACTATTGTGGCCTATCCATTAGGATCGCTATTATTAACGCTTCTTAAAATGAGCATTTGTTATTTTCATTTCAGTTTTACTTATCGTCTAAATTTCAGTTTTTCAGTTTCTATAATTCTATCACCTGTTATAGCTGCTTGTTAAGTATAATTTGTATGCTGTGAATTTTAAAATGAATTTGAAATTAATTGAACATTCATATGAATTTGGAAAGTTACAGACAATTTGTTCTTATTTTATGGATGTTTCGAAACGAGGCAGCAGTTTCATTCTGAGGATGGCCCTTGGTCTTTAGACTTTGATATTTGAGCCCAATGTTGTGGTTTTACCATTTCTGGATTCGTTAAACTGCCGTTAAAGATCGCGCAATTAAAAATGGATATACATCATGCAGGAAGCTACGATTCGCAAGAAAGTAGTAACCATTTGTCGTGCAACGATGACGACGAGCTGCTTCACCAGCACCATCATTTTCAAAGCACAATGGCTGACGATGTAACGCTGTCACAAACTTCCTACTTCTCCGTGTTGGAACTCGATAATGATCTGCTCATTGAACGGGCTGCACAAATGGCTGACATGCTTGAGAAGTCTGCCAGAGACCTTAAAACATATACAAAACTCGCGAGAGCCAAGGATAGGACTGTTCATCAAGAAAAAAGGTCGAGATTTTGTTGTTGTTAGAATATCCCCCCGCCGAAATAATCAGGTCCATGACACCTAGCAACTAAGATTTGGCTGAATCCTCTGTTTGGTTTGGTCTGGAGCAAATTTTGGAGTGGGGGGCTCTAGACAAATTGGCAAACTTTTATGGTAGTTTTTACCCATTATCTTTGGTGCCGAGACACCTGAATATATCATAGTTCAGGAAAATGTGAGACGGCTTTAGCACCCCCCCCCCCCCCCCCGGCGTACCTGATGTTTTCCTTAAGAGATTTCACATAAGACAAGTTCTAGTAGTAACCGTTTTTCTAGAAATTCGCACTCAGGTAACCTGTTGGTCAAAATGAGTTTTCAAAAGGTCTAATTAAAGAAAGCTTCGATTGAGAAAGAAAGGCCACACCACCATTTTATTCTGGGGGTGCACTGAAATTTTCAACCAGTTTATTCTGGGGGTGCACTGAAATTTTCAACCAGTTTATTCTGGGGGTGCACTGAAATTGTCATTTGTCTTAAGAAATTTCCCTATCTACCATCCATTGTCCACCTATCCATGCATTATCCATGCATTGTATTTCATATGGGAAGGATATGGATAGTTTTGGTTCTGTTGATATGAGATCTTGTCAGGAATTACCACCCTTTCCACGCGGGAGTATGATTAATTAATTTACATTTATTTAATCTAGACTAAAATCTAAAGTCACTTTTCATTTATTTAGTTCACCGCAAACTGAAGTCTTGATTTATTTACCAATAAAGTTCTTAAGTGCGAGGTTTTTAGAATTTTAAATCTTAACCACATAGCCTAAAAGAACATCGTGAAATACTTCACAATTCTCCAAAAGAACAAGATCAGTAAGGGGCCATTCACAAAGGACGTCAAAGCTGAAGGGGGAGAGGGGGGTTTGATGAATTTGGATAAATTCGGACATAGGGGGAGAGGGTGTTTACGCATTCCAGATGTCCAGGTTTCAAGACATTGGAACAATACATTTCAAGACTCAGTCTGGATTGACCTTATCGTCAAATATTTGGACAGTCAAAAAGGAAAGGTATCTTCCAGGCCTACTTCTCAAAAAAAGAAATTCTGAGCAGGTCTGCAGTTGGCTAGTATAGGGGAACAACCTGTCAAAGAAAAAAAATTTACACGGGTCTCTTTGAATATAACATCATCTAATGCTTTCTTTGAATATAACATCATACAAAAACGTACTAGAAAATCAAAAATTGTTCATCAAGCCAGATTCTGGTTGGAACAAAGAACGACTTTTTACATTCTATTTACATATGCAAGGTTGAATAGCTTTCAGTATGATATCGGTGGATGTTTGAGGAAGGGGGAGGAAGCTCTGAATACAGACAATGCCAGCCACATGGGGGGAGGGTGGTCAAAAAATTCATCTTTTTCCTGGACGTCCTTTGTGAATAGCCCCTAAAATATGTCTAAAATCAGATAAGATATGTCCAATGAAAGAATTGATGTTTGCCAACCAATCACTGTTATTTTGGCTCTGTTCATAAAATTACAGAGGTGTTGGGGAAGAGCCAGTGTGCATGTGGCAATATATCTGCCATTTCGAAACAAATTTGACTGAATTTGCACATTTAAAGGTGTTTCATGATGTTCTTTCAGGTTATGGGATCAAAATTCAAAAAATTCATAAAAAAAATATTTGTGACATCATCACTTTAGAACTCTATTTGTTTTCACAGGAAACCAAGACTTCCCCCAAGAGTGACAAACAATTTATTGCCAATAACAGCTCTTTGGCAGGCATGTACAAACCCTTTTAATTTCTGTCTATCAATGTTTTTTATTGTATTTAATTGTATATCTATATATATGTATCTCTTATAATCAAAACATCTTATTTTTTAGAAATATCTATATCTTTATCTCATCTTTTACGCTTTTGGTGTATACAACAGGATGGTTCTTAGTTGCTTCTCCAAGTTTCATGTGAAATATCCCAAGTCATCACTGATATGAGTTTATTTGTTGCACAATGTTTCTTATTTTATTCCCAAGAAGATTTAAGTAAAAAATGTGTTAAAGGAAAATGCAGCAGTGGATTCTGAATCCTTAGACAATTTAGAAATATGTCCGACTTTGCTGCTCTGCACCAATAAAACTATCACGGGAGCTGCAAAACATGAGGGACATAAATTATTATCTATAACAATAGCTGCTTAATTGTAAGTTTTATCCTATATCAATGCCATCTTAGATGCCATCTTCCACTTTGTAGTTTGTTTATATTCCAAGCTAAATTTGATGAAGTATTTAGATTTTGAAATTTCTTTTCAGGTTCTGTGCCTCCTTGCATTGACTATTGTTGATGTACTTTACAGGAATATAGAAAAGGATGACAACCACACATTGAGCTACACTATTGTGAGTGTTTTGTGAACTGCATATTCCTTCATTGATATCATTATTGTGTTATTGATTTTAGTATATATAATTCTTATATTTACGTATGAAGCATAAAACGATGCCTTTAAAGAGCAAGAAATAGGAAGCTAACATGTCAAGGAAATTTTTTATTAAAGTCAAATGTAACATTTTTTCCAGAGCATTGGCCTAATGTCTGGTTTTCAGCTCATCAATCTATGTCTTGTTTTTGCAGCAACAGGTAACATCATTAGTTTTGCTTTCTTAGTTGTAATCAATTTTGTATTTGCCTTTCAACGCCAGCATTCATTTCCTAAGTTATACTTAACATAATTTTCTTTACAAAAACTACACGGCAGTGAAAAAGAATCTAATTTTTGAAATCCTTTAATTTCATCTCTTTAGTTTGTCGTTTTTAGAAAAAGTGACTCTATCTGTCTGTAAGTATAATTCTTTGAGCAAGTGTTGAAAATAGAATTGTTTTAAAGAATATGAATTGCACTCGTTTTGGATCTTTCATGTGTGCCACTAATAACGATCAAGTATTGAAATTAAGCAAAATTTGAGTGTGAAAAGTGTTATCATTATTTTGCCATGTATCAGTAGTTTTGCAGGGATGATGTGATTCCCTGTTATGCCTTTAAATCGATTTAATGCGTCTCTTCACGTTCACATCTTTCTTTGTTTATTGTTTTTTACAGTCAAGCTGACGAAGCAATACCTGCACAAAACAGCGAGTAACAGGTTTCTAATCAATGGATATTTCTCAATGATTGTCCTGTTTGCTGGATTGTATATGCTTATATACAGATATGAGGTAGGCTTTGGTAAATGCTAGCTCAAGTCATGGTTAAATTTTTTTGCATATAGAAGGTTATCTGGTATAGTAGCCAGTTGAATATCTAAAGCTGCAAAGCCATTAAACATAGGCCCGAGTTACATGACGTCGGATTGGTTTTCGGTTCGGATTGCCCACCCCAATCCGAAGCAGTTGCACTTCGCTTTACCAAGTGATTTCACGACTTCGGATTGACTTTTGCTCTGCTTTGCTTCGCTGTTACACGATGTCGGATTGCTTTGTTTCAATGTATGGACGCAGTTCATAACACAACAAATTGAAACTATTTCTGGATATACGAAAGTTAAGTCGCCACTCTTCATCATCTTTTACAAGCCCGTTCTTTAGGTTTGACCACCAGCTGCTGCAGCGACTGGTCTTAAGCCAGAAGCGACGCTGGGCCTTGATTTTTCTCCTTTTCCTGGTGCAATAGCTACAAGCAGCTATTTGTTTCATTAACAATTTTCTTCGTGCCAGATAGTTGTGAGTAATGAACTCAAAGAACATGCTGTTCTGCTGCAATAAAGTGGAAAAACCCGTAAACATGCCAAGAAACATTTTGATTAACAATTTGATGTCAGCCATGTTTATGCTGGGTATTTTCTTCTTCAAAAAGCGCGCACATTTTGCACATAACAGAGGCAACGTGATCTGCAACGAGGTTTCGGAGTGAAAATCACTTCGGATTCAGTGTTTACACGAGAAGGAATGCGAAGCGAAGTACTTCGGATTGATTTTCACTTCACCTCCAGAGCGGAATGACTTTCACTCCGGTTACGCCCACCGAAGTACTTCGGATTGCCCCAGCGTCGTGTAACTGAAAACTCTATCCGAAGTGAAAAGCAATCCGAAGTGAACCCAATCCGACGTCGTGTAACTCGGGCCATAGAAGTAAATCACACACGCTATCCAGTGAAACGAATTATGACATAGATTTACCCCAAAAATTGGATATTTTGTTTATAAAATAGAGAAAAGATTAATTCAATTTCTTCTATATGCCCTGTAAAAGTTATTTTTGTAATAACGCATATGTACATGTTTTATAATGAAGGTCTCTTCTGTTTTTCAGAATGACAGTTTCGTTGGCTTTCCAAGTAAAAAGAAGAAGTTTGAATATTCTGTAATAGTGTTCATCCATATGTTGAACGTTTCAATATCAACTGCAACTCTTTGTGGTAGGTTTTGTCTAAGATTTTGGCTGCACTGGTTCGGTCGGCTTCACGACGAGGGGTGTCACATCAATTAGGCCAATGTTGTGGTAGGTTTTGTCTAAGATTTTGGCTGCACTGGTTCGGTCGGCTTCACGACGAGGGGTGTCACATCAATTAGGCCAATGTTGTGGTAGGTTTTGTCTAAGAACTTCGCTTCACTGCTTCGGTCGGCTTCACGACGAGGGGTGTCACATCAATTAGGCCAATGTTGTGGTAGGTTTTGTCTAAGAACTTCGCTTCACTGCTTCGGTCGGCTTCACGACGAGGGGTGTCACATCAATTAGGCCAATGTTGTGGTAGGTTTTGTCTAAGAACTTCGCTTCACTGCTTCGGTCGGCTTCACGACGAGGGGTGTCACATCAATTAGGCCAATGTTGTGGTAGGTTTTGTCTAAGAATTTGGCTTCACTGCTTCGGTCGGCTTCACGACGAGGGGTGTCACATCAATTAGGCCAATGTTGAGCCTCTCTGTTGCCGATTTGCCTGCTTTGTTGAGGAGATGAGTCTAAAAGGATTATTCTATCCATTTGTATGGTATGATATGGACATGTGAATTAGGGCGAAGACAAAATTTACATCTAATGGCGCTTCTCATTATTTAATCAAAATTATTATATATCATGGTTGCATATTTTAAACAGAGTTTTGTTCTCACATTTTCCATGACACCCTTTTCTTTAAGTTTTCTTCGTCTCTTTATTAGATTCAGGCTAGTTCCCATATGTGCCACGAATGTTTCTCTTCCACAGAATATTTTTATTTGTTCGATATGTTTCGGCAACAGCTGTAAAAACCATGAGAGAAATTGTGTCCTTTTCTTGTATGTACTCTTTGCAGTTTTGTAGCAATGAAATCCATACAATGGATGTTTTTTTTACATCCATATAAGATATTACAAGCATAGGCTACATTCTACTATACTTTAAATAACTATGCAACACTACAGGACGATGCCATGGAAGCAAAAATAAATGACTACACCACGGTCATAACATAAAGACATGGAACTAGACTAACATCTACGATACAGCTTGCTTATACCCCATTCACACCGCCAAGCCAAACCAGCCCATACCAAACCAGATCATTGATTTGTGCGTTTTGATTGGATGCATTTGTTTTTCTTATTTGTTTTTCGTGTTTTTCTTTATGTTTTTCTTAAACAGGTGCTGCAAATATAACTGCAGTGGAGTGGTATTCAGCATTGGCTATGTCTTTTCAGGTACGCTAATCCGATATTTTGGGTAAACAAAGATAGACTAGGTGTGACGGATAGTAGTGGCCTAATTTTGTTTTTGGCATGATCCCCGTCGTAGAAGTTAATGCACCACTTCAAGACAAATGAAACAACTTCCAAAAATTGTCTGGACCTCGAAAATGTTTACGTTGCTTTCAATGCTTAAAAGCAGAGACACATAGTTACAATAAAAGTATTCTTTGCGTACTTGTACCAGCACACAAGGCTAAGTTGAAGTCAGAAGTATAATTTCATAGCAGAGATGTTTACTTTAGAATCGCTTGGTATCCTTGATTCGAGCAAAGGAAGACTGAATGTTTTTTGACATGTTCATAACAAACTAAGCCAACAAAGATCAATTTTTTGGCAAAATCAGCAAACCATCTTTCATTCCTTTAACTTACGAGCCACTATGAAATTCTATGGGTAGTAGGATGGGTATTAAATATATATTTAGGGCTTTGATGAACCTCAAAGAACGTTGAAGCTGAATATGGCCTGTTTTTATTGTTTTGTTCTTGCTTCTGCCTTACATCAATGCAATTTGCAAATCGCCTTTCTGCTTTTGCTAATTTGATCCGTTATTCTCTTGTACCTTTTTAGATGTTGGTCAGTTTTATATACTTTGCCTCCTTCCTGTCACAAGTTCTTAATCCACCCCGCCCTGCATCTGGGACCAGTCATAAAGGTGGCAGTATTTTCAGACGAAAAGTGAGAAAGATGTACGGGTCAGGTGAGTGTCTCAAGGTTGTTGTGCGAATCGATTACCCGGAGAAAGATTGGGGGTGGTATTCCAAGTTTGTTTATAGTAATTTCTGTTTATCATCGTCATTCATTTACCCAGGAAGTTGACTGCTTGTACCATAGGCGTAGACTTGCATTTTTTTCAGGGGGGGGGGGGGCTCAAAAAGTTAATGACAATCCCTAATGGCAGCTGCTGATGTCACAGGATAAAAAGTGGATTAGCTAAGGGCTTAAAGATGATTTTTCCATGCATACTTCATTATCGAGGAAGGAAAAACACACAAATGAAATGATTGAAAGTTTATTTTTAAATCATGATCAGTTTCTTTAGGTTGAGATTTATTTTGCTGTAAACGCAATTATCTAATGCAACAAATCTTATGCGTGAAAACAATAATATAACAAAAATATAAAATTGGTAAAGCACTCCCTTATTTTTCAGGGGGGCTCAGCCCCCCCCCCCCACCCTCGGTTTTCGTCAGGAGGGGCTGAAGCCCTAGAGCCCTCCCTGAGTTTACGCCTATGGCTTTGACATCTGTCTACCAGACTATCCCACCGTCTTCTGTCTTCCGCTTGGCGATTGTTTCGTGTACTAATTTTGAGCATTGTTTCTTATTTCACTTGTACAATCACTTTGCCACAGCAAGCTTTCGGAAATGGTTATTTTTAATCATTCCAAGAATGAACTGTCCCCTGCCCCAAAAGGGCAATATTTTTACTGTAGAGATCATTCAAGATCTGGAAATTAATGCCACTTTTTGAAAAGCAATTACAAACTATACTGAACTTTAAGAACATCTGTATTGAACTTTAATGTTATGTTAATGGTAGTTGGAAAACAGAAGAGAGAAAGTTTAATGCTCCCTTACGCCATTTCTTTTTGCTTCTAGTTTGATACCAAGGTTGTTTCAGTATGAAAGCGTGGTTTTGCTGGCACATCAGATGAATTTGATATTTGATGGAGAACTTTCACTGTCTATGTAAATATAACAAATTTCCATGCTTTCTTTAGAATTTGTAACATATCTAAAACAGCTATAATCTGTATTAATGTCAATATCAATAGAAACTTTCGTGAACGCTTTTGTATCAATCAATTCTAAGGCAAGAAAAGTACCAAGCTTGAAAACGAGAAGCAAATTATCTAGCTTTCTTATCACTTTATTATGACCTTGATATGCTATGTATTTCTCATGGCAGAACTCACAACTGCCACCAATGCACCTTTGTTTACAATGCACCAGTGCACCAATGCACCAGGTAGCACATTGTGCATTCACAGTTAATGACAAGTGTTGCCATTTGCTTTCCCTTTTCCCCTTATCCTTTTACATTTTCATTGCAAAAGCTTTTATTTGACAACCTTTAGTTGTAAAAATCGTTTTATTGGTAATATCATTGCTCTTGAACTTAAATGAAGATTTAATTCCGTCAGTTTTTTCATTCCAACCAGATTGTATAATTTTTTAATACATAAGATTTGCAATTTTATTTTAAAAATTACTTGCATACACGCTCCGTATATTAAAATTCCAATAAACCTCACTAATATGCTTTTTATAAATAGTTCTTCATAATATGTAAATTTTGTATTTCGATGTTAATGTTCCATTTGTTTCTACCTGAATGCGTGTATATCGTAACAAAATAAAATGATTAATATATTTTATAATACTTTTAGTGTTACAGCCACACTGGCATGCCGTCCTTTTTCAAAAAAGATTAAACCCCCATTAAGGGCAGATATCAATGACCTCTAGAACAAGGATACGAGACTCAATCCCACAAGAATCATAATATAAAACATTTTCTGAGACACAGGCCTAAGGAAGCAATTATTGTTTTCACAGCAACACCAATTATGCTCGACAGTCACATTTGAATTTTGATTGCCAAACTAATGTAATTCTTATTGAAAAAAAATTGGATGGCAAAATATAAATTAAGTAATTGAAATCACACTTGATAACTTAATTTTTTGTATGCAATTAGTAGTTTGAAAAATATCTACCCTCTCCAAAACACAGACGAGCAAGTATTGAAAAGATTTATCGAGAAATCTTACATCCACTAAAGTAACTAATAAGCCTCTGTTACAATTAAATTTCTGCAGAAATATAGGTTATGAAACATGCCTTATTTTTTCTCGTTTGATGCTCTTATATGTCTCATTTGATGCACTGACATATCCCATTTGATGCTCTTTTCAGATATAGCAATTGGCTTATTTAATGGCTGACTAAATGAACCGCTTTCTTTTAGAGTTTACAGTGCAATTAATTTCACATTTTTTTAACAATCTTAGTTGCTGATTTTTCATTATTCTAATAAAAACAAAAAGAATTGTAAACCTGTATTGCTGGTGAATTCTTGTTTTTTATCGTGTAAATTGGATCTTCCAAAAATTGCAAGCTAAATCGGTAATAATTGGTCAGAAATATTGAGAGAAATGTAAAAGCCGTTGCATTTGATTAGATCTTGCTCTGATGTTAAGAGGCACAGTGGCGGCGCCAAGGGGTGGTATGGGGGGGGGGGGGTAATTACCTCCCCACTTTTCTGAAAATACAGTCTATATATTTCTTCTAAAAATGGATTAAAAAGCGCTGGGTAGGGGTAGATCAAATTTCCCAAGAAAAGGGACAAATCACTGGAACGAGGCCAAAGGGGCGTGGTCATACTGGCCACGCCCATTACCCTCCCACCCTGTAATAGCTGGCGCCGCCACTGAAGAGGCATAAACACTAGAATGGTTGGTATGCTAGGCAGTCTATTTTATCTCATAAGAACTACCCATTAAGTGTTCCCCCATTTGAGTGTTGACTTTATTCGAGTTGTTATGGATACTCAAATGGAAGCGGCAGAGTATTTTATGATAATACAATTTAAAACCTGTAAATTCATATGTTATAACAACTATGAATATAATTATTTTAGAAAAGGCATTAGAAACCCAATTCGTGTTATGTTTCTGGGCCCCTTAATAAAATTATGGATTGTTGCTGATTGCTAGACTATTAGGAACCATTTACCACCTACTGATAAGATGCAAATATCGGTGGTCTTGATTTGCATATCACCCTTCACATCCACTACCAGGCTGGTGCCTGCAATTCCTCTATACAACGTTGTTACTACCACCAGTGGCGTAGCGTCTATGTATGCTACGCTTGCGGCGCAAGCGTAAAAATTTATAGACAAATTCTAAAATTCTTGCAACACTTTCAATGCATAACAATTTCCGCAATAAACGGCTTCTCTTTCTTGTCATGAGCAGCATGCAGTGAACTCTAGCGCCAACAGGCCAATTGGCCCCAAATTGGCTATTTTTCCAAGTAAACAGATCGCTAAAAATTATGAAATTCGAAAAATCTGAAAAACTGAAGCCCCTCCACATCACTCTTTTTGCCTGTCCAAAATAAGAGAAACATGTGATGCTCCAGTGCAGCTTCAGTGCAACTCGAGAGAAGCTTCTGAGAGAAGTGAGAATTTTCCGGACTGGAGCTTGCGGTCGGCCTGAGCGCAAGCCTTCCCAAATATTTGATAATCCACAACATGTTTCTACCTATAAGCTGCTTTTTGCGAATACTCTTTGCGTGATACATCATTTCAAATCCAATTATTTTCCTTTCTTTACTTTGTGACTGTTGAAAAGAGAAACAGTTTCGTCAAAGTGGGGTCAGAGTCTATTTGTCATGATCCGCATTCCGTAATTCAAGTCAAAAGGCTTGCCAGTATAGTCAGAATTTACGGACCAGGGCATGCAGTAGACCTGAGCGCAAGCCTTGCTAAATACATGATGATTTGCCGGGACTAACTTTCTGAAACTTTACAGATGGAAGCATCTTCAATTCTAACAACTCTCACAGCTCACTATTTTCATCTTAGTTAACTATGAGAGTAAAAAATGAGCAGAAACTGTTGCTCCTGTTCGCTTAGGCTCTGCAGTGTGTTAACAATTTCGCAATGTGGAGAGCTCCTTCTTGCGGGAATCCCCAGCTTCATTATAGCATAAAAAATTCTTACATTAGGTGGGCATTAGGTGATGCCTTTTCTTGAGGAATATGAATAAGAATAAAATCTTTTGCAAAGCAGTTTTAGCACTAGGAG
This sequence comes from Rhopilema esculentum, assembly GCF_057945365.1. Classification (NCBI taxonomy): domain Eukaryota; kingdom Metazoa; phylum Cnidaria; class Scyphozoa; order Rhizostomeae; family Rhizostomatidae; genus Rhopilema; species Rhopilema esculentum. Next base: position 5,909,306 of record NC_142833.1, read on the forward strand.
TTATTCTGAAAATTCTTGCTAAACAATTGAGCTTTTTTCAAAAACTTTCGCATGGATGATAATTTTTCCCTTGGCCCCCCTTCACTTTCCAATCTCTGTCGGAGCCTCTGATGCTAAGAATAGACACCTTGATTGATTAGAATTAGAGTACAAATGATTTGTTACTTTGAAAATCAAAATTTGCTATCACGATTATCATTAATTACCGCTTGTATTTTTTAGAAACTGAAATTACCATTACATTTATTCAACATAGCTGTATATTTTATGTTACCGCATGCCTAAGTTCTGCGCTCACGCTACGCCACTGACTACCACCAACATGGCCCCAATCTTTCCAGCAAGATGAATTATAGAAATTTGCTGACCATCTTTGAAGTTCAAGGCGCGGGCCTGGAAACATACCCACTCAAGCACCCTTTGCACCCCTTTTTGATCCAATTAAAAACCCCTGTAGAGTATCTATGGTCTACTTTATTTTACCTTATTATAGCAGGGATAATTGAAGAATAATTAATTTGAATGTCTGGGCGCATGGCTTTGATAGCTCGGTCTTGAGTTCTTAGTAAAACTAATGTTGCAGGCACCGCGGAGCAGGGGGGTGGGGGGGGGGCTTTGGCTTTTTGCAAAAAATGCCAAATATTAAGTATCAAAATACCAGAAAAGTCTCTATTTATACGGTTTTAGCCCCCCCCCCCCCACTTCTTTTAGACCCCACACTTTTCTCAACGCTCCGCGGTGCCTGTGCTGTTTATCTTTACCTTTTTGTATTACTTTATCTCAAAATCTACATCACTGACTGTAACTTAACAACTTTAGAATGGCATAGCATGCAGTTTGCTTGATATGCTGGAAATTTTTTTGAGTTTGAATTTGAGATAACCAATCTGAAGTTGATTTCCACATGGTACCGAGGCGTTGCTGGTTCCAAAGCGAGGGTTTCAAAAAGTGATCTTTGATCGTAATAATTTTTTGTTTTGGTTAGAGTGCAATATTTTTGCAATGTGTGAGATGGCATTTAAGAGGTCAGTTCTAGTACAGGAACGTTGATTTTTATGTTGATTTCAGAATGAGATTTTTTGATTCAGTTATTTTGCTTTCTATCATTTGTGTTGGATTTGCACTCGGTCACAAATCTTTCAAAGATGTAGACGAAAGAAGTCTGAAGATTAAGAAGTCTGAAGATAAGCTAAAAGTCAAATCTCAAGCAATTCAGAGACATTTCTATGAAGGAAATAAAGCAGATTTTCAAAGCAGTAAAAATATATCGGTTATAGCATTTGGAAGTTGCAGGTATTTGCAAATTTAATTCGCTGTTATGTTTTATTCCTTGAAGCATGTTGGTGTTAGTTCTCGAATCGTCTCATTATTGTCATGTGACTTTTGGTTATTGATGTAACGGGATGTATTTTACGTATTCTAGTTCGTATATTTTGCGTATATTTTACTGTGCTATTTATGACACTATGATATTTATACAAAAGTTGAAAAAGGGAATGATCTGCATAGTATTATTAACGCTTTCGTCTGATGACTAAATCAAATGAAGTGTATGAATTCCAACCTACGGCCCATGCTCAATTCAGTCAATATTCTGAATCAGCCACATTTAATCAAGCCTCCTTCTTCCTTTTCGGCTCTTTTCTCACCATGTTCATTATTCTAGTTCACAAGTTAGGTGGATAACAAGGAGGATGAAATTAATATACCACTTAATCATTGAATAATCATTCATTGTCACTATATTGTCTTAAAATGATCTGGATTTTTCATTTGAGAATAAATAAAGTAATAAAACATGATCTAACAAGCATGTGATCATATAAGGGGAATAGCCAATCTGCACAGTATGACAAATTTCTAAAATTCTTTGAGTTGATCATTAATTAAGTGTGTGGATGATTAAGAAGTTAGGGTCACAGACCCAAGAAGCCAAGGTCAGGTTATTTACCATGATCAAAGTTTTACTTTGAGTGTGGAGAGTTCTGATATATTTGAATTTAATTGAATATAAAGAAGTTTCAATAATGGAAATTACAATGCTTTTGCAACTACATCAATGGTTTTAAGACTCAAACTTCAGAGTTGATCACACATGATAATTGGTGAGACAGGGCTATGTGGCTGCTTCCATTTACCTGTTTCCCTCTTTTGTAAGTTTCCTCAATCTTGGTATATTCTGTGTATATCTTTGACATATTATCAATGGCCAAAGTTTGGTTACACAAAGACATTTTAGAAATCATTAGATTACATCACAAAAAGTATGTTGCCAAAATATTAGCTACCCCTCCCTCAACATTTTCTCAATGAATTAAGATGAAATACAAAATTGATCTTGTCAAGGACTGGGGGGAAGCCCCCCCCCCCCATGGAACTGCTTTTAGTTCATTTCTTGTCAGAAAGGTTTTTATATTTTGCAAAATTGTACTTGATTGAGTTTAAAAACTAATTTTTGTACTTTATTCATGTAACCTTTCTATCATTCTAGCCATTAACTCTTTTTGCTTGATTCCTGTAGCTCTTTGGTACTGCTTTTCATAAACTATTCTTTTACAGCTGATGTATGTTTAATAATTAATAGGTCATGTTCTTGCTTTTGCAGCAAACACACTCATAGACAACCATTATGGAAAAATATTTTGGCACAAAAGCCTGATTTATGGATATGGCTTGGAGATGGTAAGTATTTGCAGAAGGGCTATTTACCGTCTGCTTAGTAATGAAGGATTTTTATCATATTTTGATATGAGAAGTTATGTCTTTTCCTGCTGCAAATGGCTAGCTGAAATCATGGGGGCATGGGGGGCTAAATCAGCATTCTTGTTGGAAAATTCGGGCTTTTGCTGGATAAAAGACTAATGTTTAATGAAAACCAATCAAGCAACATGTTATCTAGTCTGAAAAACATGAGCCTGAGCCCCCCAAAATGAAAGCCTGAATTTCCTTTACTGGCAAATGGTGCAGATAAAAGTATTATTGTTGTTTTCATTGATTAAAAAAAAGATAAACTTTGTTAGTAATTGCGGAAATTCAGGCTTTCATTTGGGGATGCCAAGGCCTACAGTTTTCTGACAGGATCACATCTCAGATTATGTCTAGTTTTAAGGAAACTGCCTTAAAACTGCTTTTAAGGAAACATTTTGATGAAAATGGAGATTTTTTGGTAGGATCCTTTAGAAAACTTTGTCAACCACATCATAATTAGGTAGCAAGAAGAACAATTCATTTATGATTTTGATATCAAGATTGATATCTCCTCTAAGGCAGTTGATGATACACGAGGTTGACTGATTACTTCATGATAACAACATGATTGTAATTGTGATGTTCATTTTATGATTTTTATCTTGTTTTCTTCAATGGAAAATATGTTTGAAAATAACTTTTATTTGGAAGAAATGTTCAGCAAATATTTTTTGCAGAATTGAAATCAAATATATAATTCAGAACCAGTTTTGATGCCCCTGAGGTAAAAAGGGAAATACAGAAACTTTGGCAAATGCACAAAATACATTTCACAATGATTTCTTGCAGTAATTTCAACATGTCGTCATGATACTGTTCTCAATTATCCGATGAAAGTCCAAATTTTCCAACAAGATTGCTGATTAGGGAGACCAGAGCCCCCCAAACCCCCATAATTTCTGCCACTGTTTGTTAGTGCCTTTGTTGGTGGGCAAAATTCAGTCTCACTTGCTTGAGTTAGTATTCATTAGTCTAAATGAGAATGACATAGCACTATACTCATAACCAAAAGTTGCATGATCACTTGAAGAACTCCAGTATTTTGCTGAAAGCTACTGCCCTTTTGCCCCTTCGACAATTTATTCTATGAGTGAAATGTGTTTGTTTTTGTAAAACAAAATCAAGAGGAAAGGGTTGTTAAAGGAAAGCATCTCTAACAGAGACACTTCTTTGCTAATATTAAAGTGTAACATTGTAAAGGACCTTTCTATTGTTCCTTGTCCTCTTTCAATTAACACTCCTTTATACTATGTATAAAGGCACTATATCCAAACAGTCCAAGTTTTCTGTAACAAAAGGCTCTGCAGATAATTTAGAATTGAGAAATCAGTTAGGTTTTTGTCAGGCATTGCCTTGTATAAAAGAAATTATAGACTGTTGTATATAACAACCAGTGGGAATCTAGTTGAAGCAAAAGCTCACCAGGACCGAGTGTCTTTAAGCTTTGGATTGCCTTGTAATGTAATGGTGTTCATTTGAATGAAAATTCCCATTAGTATGGTATTTTTAGTCTTCTAGAAGTGTTTTAAAGGGAGCAGGTGTTTTGATCTTTCATTGCTCTGGGCAGCTGTAATTCTACACATGGCTGTAAAACATTTCAAAGGAACATTGAAAGGGATGATTTTCGTAGCTTGAGTTTTTATTTTCCAGCTTAAAAGATGATGGTGAGGAGCAAAAAGCAGGCGCTTGACAAACTAAGCACCTTCAACCTACTGGACGCTCAATTGAGCATCATCAAATATCATCAATAATATAATTTTGTTTTTTGCATATAATTTTTAGACATTATAAACACACTAGGTGCTCGATCAATGAAGCTTCTAGAACTTTCTAGGTGTGTGTGGAGGTGCTTGATCGAGCGCCTCTCCGAGCAAGGCCTGGGGGAGGATATTAAAGAGCATAGACCAATTTATCAGCCCTGTAATGTTGGTCTTACTGCACCTGTAAATGTCCTTGAAATTGTGTGCCAGTTGGCCCTATCTTCATTGTTAAGTGTGAGTTATTCATATCACATTGCTTATTACCTTTTTGCAGCTGTTTATGCAGATACCAGGCTAATGCCTTTTGTATGGATTGTTGCCAGCCTACCTGAAATGCAACATAGGTACAAGCTGCAGAAAGACCATCCTGAGTACCAGGTAACATCAGATATTAGATGTTCTTTATATGGTATTTGATTTAAACTAAATAGCAATGTAAGGGAATTTGGGGATTAAGGTAAAGGTAGGTGTGCCATGAAGGGTGTGTATAATTTGTATCATTCGCTGTTCCTTTGTTAAAATCAAGATTTTGATATTGCTCTTTTTGTCAAACATTTCTTGTCCTAGGGTATCTTGGAGGATCTTAAAATGGGTGATTTCTTTTAGCTATAACAGGCCTTGCCAGGAAAGGCGCTTGATCGAGCGCGAGCACTTAAAGTGCACCTAAAAACAGCCATGAAGAGCGATTTAATGAAGGCCTTAAAATGTGAAACGATATTGCTCCACAGCGAAAAATTGTTTGAAATTAATGTTGATAAAACTTTAACAATCTTCTCAATTAGCTGTGAAATATTTTGGTTTATAAGATTTATACAACAGTTTATACCACTAATCTTTTGATGACTAGATTTTGCACCTGGCTCCTTTTAAGCCACGTCTACAAGAATACTTTTTTTAATGAAAAGGTTTTTTCCATTCAACGAAAATACGAACGTAAAAACACAACACATTTTCATTAAGAAGAAACACAAATTTTTGCAAACAGCAGTTTTACATAAAAGTGTGAAATGGAGCGCCTTGAGTTTTATAGGAGCAACTTCATTTTGCTTAGCACAAGGCCTTATATATATCATAAACTACTTTTGTTAATTTTTTTTTAACCAATTGATATAATTTTTGTCAGATTGTTTTGCCCTGGTTTTATCTTTGATTGTAAGAACTGAATCTCAGTTGCATAAGAATTCTTCATGTCTTTAAACCAAGTAAACTTTTTGTAGCCTTTTGATATATTTTTGTCCTCCTAGCACAATGAAAAAGTATTGTTCATATAGAGTTAAAGTAACAAGCTTAATTTATTTCTAGAAATTTCTACGTTCAAATATACCAATCATTGGCGTTTGGGATGATCATGATTATGGTTCAGATTTTGGCAATAAGGTAAAAAAGTTCTTAATTGATGACGTCACAAAAAGCTATTTTTAGAATTTTGAATTTGATGGCCACATGTGTATTGGCTCTCTCCCCATCAAACCTCTGTACTTTGGTCTCTGTTCATAACTTTATGAACAGAGGCAAAATAACAGTTATTCGTTAGCAAACTTCAAATCTTTCATTGGCCATATCTCAGCAGATTTTAGACATATTTGGCCAATTTTGTATATTTAAAAGTATTTCATGGTGATCTTTTAAGTTATGTGGTTAAAGTTCGAAAATTCTAAAAATAGATATTTCATGGCGTCACTTTTTAGAACTCTAGCAATAGAGCTAAAAATGAATAATATCTCTGAAAAAAAACAAATCTTTATGTATTTTTTGCCGCCAAGCTTTCAAAGGTAGGCTTTAGGACACAGAGAAGCTATGCTCATCGGGCAGTGTCCTGATGGATCTTCTTGATGTATTCACAGTTCCGTGATCCCCACATCGGGAATTAGAGAAAACTAGCAACCACTTATTTGAAATTTTGAAATGAACTTGAATTACAAAATCCTTGTATTTTGAAAAGACGTGTCAGTTAATTCAGTGCATTGTTGCAACCACTAAAGCCTGATTTAAATTTTTTATGCGAAGCAAATTTTTCGCTGCAAAATTTTTTAAGTTGTAAAATAAACCAATCAGAACAGCATATGAAGACAGCTGACTTCTGTTTTGGTTCCTGATGACCTACGTCTTTCCGCATTGATTTTCTCCAACACTCTCAGCCATATAACGTCAATGAAATAGGTTGGTAATTGTTCATTTCCTGTTCCTTGTACACACTCTAGACAGATTATTATTCAAAGTTTTGAATTTCAAATTGACGAAAACTGGTCTGAAAGTTCTATTGCTCTACCAATCTGTCTGAAATAAACGATCGGCAAGAATTTCCTCAAAACGCTGAAATGTTGGCTGCTTATTTGCCTGCTCATCAGAAACAGTTTCAGTCATAAAAGACTCGAGATCTGCTCGATGCAGATGCACTAACAGGATCACGCATTTTTTCTGCAAGCTTAGGTAACGAGATTCGAAAGTATTTGAAGAAGTATTGCTGGTCATGTGAATGTAAATCTCTTACCGAAAGATGAAACACCCTCTTCTGAACATGCATGAATTTTTCTAACCCAGGATCGTTTTTTGCTGTTTTGCTCGCTTTTTCAATAAAATTAACTTTGAAATTTTGGCCTTTCTGATAACAGCACTCTTAGGACAGTGGCTGTATTCTTTTGCATTATTAGCAGCGAATTCGCATAAAAATTTATGCCAGTGTAATTGAACATCCTGGCGAACTAATAATTGAACAGTTAAAAATTTCGTGGCCAAAAACTCGTTTTGTGTAAATCAGTGATTTAAAGTACAATCACTGCCAAAATTACTTGGAACACCCAACACTTTGCGCTGTGCTTTTCTATTTTTCATTTGTTTTCTCGAATACTACTACTTCCGTCCCTCTTTCCCCCAAAACAATGTTGAAAGTATAGAGAAATATCAAACAATCCACAAGAAAAATCATACTCCAGGACCCCTTTCTTTTTTCTATAGTAAATCAACATTGTTCCTGGGGGGAGAGGGGGATTGCTGAATTTGCCTTTGAAAACCTACGTTAGTGTTCCAAGACCTTTGGCAGTGATTGTAGTTTACGCAAAAAGGATAGTTTGATCCAGTAGGGTAATATTTTGCACTCATTCGCCCATTTTTGTATTACATGTGCTTTTAGACAACAGAACTAGAATAGAAAAATATGTAAGAGCCAGATTAAATCACTTTATACCTTGGCAATATCCCTTTTTATTTTCAGTATTTCAAGTACAAATACAGGGCACAGGACATTTTCTTGGACTTCCTGGATGAGCCATTAGACAGTTTGAGAAGAAGAAGGCAAGGAACATTTGCATCATATAAATTCGGAGAAGGAAACAGATCAGTTAAGGTTGGACAAGCAATTTGTTATTCATGTTTTTTCACTATGTTTTTTCATTTACACCTTTATGTTATTTTTATCATGTTAACACGTGATAGATTTTTATCAGGTTTATAACCGATCTAGATCTTAGTCTACAATCCTGGCCACAGCTCTTGAAATAGATGTCTAATCATTTGACGATGAGGATCACCAGGCAAGCAAAGCATGCATCTATTAGCCAGAACTCTTTTGCAGAAGACTGATATCAAAAAATTGAGCTGGACAGGCAGTGGTTGCAATCCTCCACACTATGTGTCTAGGATGTCGAAAAGTTATAATAAAATTATATGAAGGAAGTATGTTACATATGGCAGAGCTGTACTTTAAAACTAAAATGATCCAGCGAAGTTATTAACAAAATTTTACAAGATTCACCATGATTTCCATTTGATACAAACTCGCATTTACTTCAACGGTCATGTTCTTTCAAAGGGCTTAATTTTTCCACACAATTTCATAAACGATATTTTTTCTTCAGATAATTCTGTTGGATGTTCGCAGCAATGCTGAGCCTGGTCACCCATGTGATCTTCTTGGAGAACACCAATGGCAGTGGCTTGAAGACCAGCTAACGAATGACGTCACGCAAATCACCATGATTGGGAGTGGTATGCAGGTATGGCCGTCTATTGCCAATTGCAGCATAGTTTAAGTGCTCCTACTTATAAAAGGTTTTTTGTTTATGGGTCTTTCGGTGTTTGGTCCCTTAAAGTGTTGCAGGCCATTCGTGACGAATAGAAAGGAAAGCTGTCTAGAAATGCCTGAAGTGTTGGAATGCTCTGGGAGAACTGCTCATATAAAATCATAACTTTCCAAACAATGTTACTCAAGTTTTTTGGTGTTTTTTGAAACATATCACATTTGAATCAAGTCAAGATCTTAGATAATCAAGTTTTATAAGAATATTAAGTTTAACAATTGCGGTGCTCACATAGAAGAAACACACGATGATTCAAAAGCAATTGTATTGAAAATCTCATGACCCATCCTCATTGGTTGTCTATTTTTAGCCCGTCACGGCCCCTGGCTTAAGGCTGATTTCCACTAGGCGAATTCTTTCACGCGAATCGAATTTTTGCCAATGTGAGCATGCGTGGTGTCATGTTCTCAGATTTCGCAGCGAAAAAATTCGATTCGCAGAAAGTAGATCACGGTCCTACTCTATCGCTACGAATATTTATTCGATTCGCGCGAAAGAATTCGCCTAGTGGAAATCGGCCTTTAAGCCACTTATTGTCTTAAGCCACGTAGTTTGCCATTAATGATATTGTGGGCTAGTAGTATAGGATCCATAACACCATTTCTCGATACTCTAGAAATATCGATACCAAAGAACCTAACAGCTTACATTATCTAGCTTGCTGTTGATTTTTTGCTACTCATTTGACCATTTAAAAATTCCCTGCATAATCTTATGCATGATATCTCTGTATTGAATATTTGAACACTGTCAGGTGAATGAGTCTGCTCTCTTCTAAGGTATTTTTGTAAATTGTAGATTTAACTTGTGTTTTGATTTTTTCGCTAAGGACATTCTCGTTTATTTTTTTTAGATAGTTTCTGATATTCCCTTTATTGAGAAATGGCAAAGGTGTGTTTCAAGCTTAGATAGGCTCGTTTGGCTGACACAAAAGCGGGACCACGTAAGATTTGAATTCCTTAATTTTCTTCACATGTTTACGAAATTTATTTCCTATGTTTCATCGCCCTTTAAAGGCATTATGTCCACCATTATTCTCAGCCTCTCTTTCATGGCCATGATATTCATGCATCGTTGGTTTAATGCACAAATAACCAATCAGAATGAAGAGCCACAACATTTTACTTTCACTGAGCGAGTTGCTGTGAATTTTGTTTTGGTATCAAACGTCTAAGTCAGTTTCGATGATATAAAGATTAGGCATTTTTTGTCGTGTTCGCCCAATATACTTAGTGACGGATACTAAATAGGCAGAAGAAGACCCTCTTTTAAGGTAAGGCTTTCAAGTTAGAATTAGCCAATCACAGACAGGACAGACTCTTAATTTGAATGGCCTGAGTTTAGATGCCTGTTCTACAAATAGCCTTCCTTGAGTGAACGTTGTTTCACGCAGATTAATTGGATGATTATTACACCTTTTTGGCAAACCGGAAACGCTTTGAGATCATCTCTTTTAACCCGGGTCATTCACTTTAAACATCGGAATTTCTAAACAGTAGCAACATCAATCAGTTTTAATTACCAAGCCAGTAGTGTATCGTATGAAACCTTTTTGATGAGGCCAGGAAGATATTGATTCATTTTTGGCTTTCAAGTCTGGAGTTTCAAATATTTTGTTACCATATTATTCTTTGTCTACTATCTCATTTGTTGATTCATCGATTCATTAAACTTCGTTCCATATTTTTCTATTGTCTAAACACACTTTACGACAACAATTTCCAGTGTTCTGATAACAAGAACATAATAGCTGTCAATCTGTAGTTTTATTGTTCTTTTTGCCAGTTGATGCTCTTAATATAAGCCACATCTGAGCATAGCAATTTTTAATTGAGTTGAACTGCGATTGTTTGTATTATCACTATTGAAATGACCCATTGATACAAAATATCCTCTCGTAAAGGCTTTAGCAATTTTTATGTGGTAAAAATGTGTTCGTGTAGGCACAATATAATTTATAAATATGTTCTCCACATTGAAGGAATTAGCATTTATGGAGGTATTATTAAAAATCAACTCTGAACAATTTTGCATGTTTAGATGTCTTTTTTTCAAAGGTATTTTTTTTGAGTGGAGATGTACACTTTTCAGAAGTCAACTGCATGAACGCAACAAGCTCTGGTATTTATACGTTCGAATATACAATTTGTTACCGCATCTTTTGCCTAAACTAAACCGATAAGTGGGCTATGATAAGTTTATGCGACCCTAAGTTGTCTTTTAAAATCTCCTGACAATGGCCTAAAACCGTTTACTAATCACTATGGTAACTGCTAGCAATGCACCCAAAGAAGCCCATTCCAAGGTTGCCCAGGATCTCAGTGCCCTTTACTTGACACCAGCCATCCTAATTTAACGAGGAATATGAAATAGCGTTTTAATACGCCAAATCTTGTTTTTTGAGACATTTAATCTGGTACAATGCCCTCTGTTTAGCCAATTTGTTGAGAATATGTTTATGGTATTCTATGATCCGATTGGTTTTAATTTTTGAAATCTCAGAATAGCCAATCAGATTACAAGATACTGTCGCAATCAGCCAGGCCTTTTAGGCGATGCAGTCCAACTACCCCATGTAACCCCACTCTGTCCCATCTGCCAAATCCAAAGATCATTCCAGTCATAGCTCCTTGTCATCGTTCTATTCAGTATTGTGTTTAGGTATTCAGAACGTATCAGTGTTGCGTCCAGTCGCATTTAGACCATGTGAATGTTGTTTATTCTGTCCCCTAGGTTACCCATTGTATGAAGTGACGTCGAGCTCGATGACGCATTCTTGCTCATCCTCCTTGTTGCCTTATGGCATTTGTGATTGGACCCTAAAGTGAGCACATTCTCTCAAACTTGTCTGTTAGGCCCAAATAAACATCCTTTGCTTCCACAGTCTCTATCTCACTTGTTAAGAAAACTAGCTGGAGCACTGTTGCTAGGAAAGTATCGGTTAACCTTTGCTTTTTACTGTGCTAAAATAAGTAGTTTTGTAATCCAACAGTCCTACTCGCATTAACTGTCCTACAAACCAACTATAGGAAGCTACTTAAATTCCATTGAACCGGTTGAACTGAAAATTGTCTCACCATGACATGGTTATGGTGGACTTTGCTCAAATTGACATCTTAACTAGATTTTTTTCGCTCCATGAAATGGTTTATTATTCATAGGGATTTTCTACTGGGCTATAATTTATTTCATCGTAGCTCATTATCAATCTTTCCTTCTTTATGGTTAAATCCAAATTATAAAAGAGGATGAGCTTAAAATTTATTGAAATCAACTTTATCATCATCATAAAGTTTTTATCTGATTGAGTATTTTATGGAGCTGTGCAAAATAGTTGTAAAGGTTGTTTTAACTTTTGTTTAATTAAAGTTAAGGGACAAATAAAACTGAACTTAACGTCCAAAATTTAATCGGATTAAAAATAAAGCAAAATCTATAAAAATACCAAAGATTTCTTAATATCAATACTTGAGCTGTCACCTTTGTTTTGGTTGTCACTATAACGCTAGACTAAAAATGTTGTTTTGACTTATTTTCAGTATTTAGGTCTACATTACTTTCTTCTTCATGTCTACTTTGACATATTTTAAATGTAGAATCTTCTCTAGTTTATTATAGGTTACTCCTTCAATAGTTTACTACGGTTTTTAACCATTTTCTTAGATGAAAACTGACTAAAGATATTAAGATCAAGAATAATTCTAACGATAAATTCATCAAAATCGTGAAACATTTCCCCCTATATACCTGATGATTGCTTCTAAATCAGAATCCAGGAATTATTGAAAAAATGTCCAGCTTTTCTTGTTTCTTTATTTATATTATTAATTTTTTTGTTAACAATGAGCTCTGGGCTGGATTGAACAAATTATCACGGCTAACTGGACGTATTGACGTATTGCTCATCTATTTGTTTTATGGCAAAGCTCAAAATGTTTTATTTCCTGGATGTAAATTCGTACAAGGGGGTTTTTAATGCACAGCTAGGATTGATTTAAGGTATTCATGTCACAGCTTTGCTCGATAAAATGTATTCCCTGCACCCGTAAGATCCAGATCCATCTGTATTTATATCCGCTGCAAAGATAGCTTCTTCAATGCTAGTGATCGGATACACTGCTCGTAATTTCTAGTCAAAATCTTCCTCGGGCTTCAATAGCCAAACAAAAGCTTATTGTCATACCATCAATGCCAATATCCTCCAAGCAAAGAAAAATAGCAGTCAAAGGTGACATTTACCAAAAAAGCAGGACTTCTGAAATGTTGCTCCCCTTCTAACCACCAGAAAACGCCCTTTTACCAATAGAGAATGCCAATTTTATCCGAAGAAACGCCTATGACTAACTTTTGTTTGAAAATTGGCGGTTTGAAAATCATAGGATTACATCATAAAAAGTACTGTGTCAAAATATTACCCCTCCCCCAACATTTTCTCATCGAATTTAGACGAAATACAAAATCGATTCTGCTGAGAACTAGGGGGATGTGTTCCCCCCCCCAGTCCTCCCCGTGGCGCCGCTACTGGAAGGCTGATATGGACTGAAAGCCCTGATATCTATTATTTACATACCCTTTTAGCTGCTAAGAAACCCCCCTTTTTGTCAATGTTCTATATGGAAAACTTCCACACCATGTGCCTTGTAAACCATGACACCTGAAAGTTTGATTACCTCCCATTATCGCGTATTTATCTCTCCCTCTTATTACTTTAAACCCAGCTCTTGCCTTTGAGTGAAGCAAAAGTACGTTATCACGATATAGTGCGATAAAGTACGATATAGTACGATATAGTACGTTATCATGCAGTAACAAATAAATAGGATACCGAGATGCAATGCATAGATCCTTTTAATACAACATGGTAACGTTATGTTTTAGGATACCCTATCTATGAATTCACCTCAAGTGGAATGACTCACACATGCTCAGTTCCAAAGCCAAAAAAACTCTGCCAATGGTTTATTAAGTAAGTTAAGTCCAATAGCAATTAATCTCAGAGTGTGGCGTGAGTCGATACTAACAATTAACAATATGGAGTGAAATTGTTTTGTTTATTACTTTTATTCTTTGTGTAGGTGACGAAAGCACTGGCTAAACTTTAAGTTATAAAACACAAAAAGCTTTTTAACTTTTCAATACTTGTTACTTTACAGAGTTATATAGACTAAATACATATAATTTCAATAGTTAATTCACTATTTTGCATTACACAAAAGGTGTGTCAAAGATCCTTAACTTTGACCATCAATGATTATTTTTGTTTACTGATTTTGAAATTAGGTTTCGATACAAATTTTTCATCAACTGCAGAATATGATGCATCGGAAACATGGGAAAAATGCATTGATCACACTTATCCTCTGTCAAAAGTGTTTTCTATAAGTCTTAGAATTTAGTCCTATGCTGCTTAGAGCTAATGTCCTATAGCTCTAAAATCTTACTAGCAAATCCTTTTAGGATTGTCAGTTTGACCATTGTTTTACAATTGATATCCCTTTTATATGTAAATACTCATATTTCCCAAGCAATTTTGCAAGTTTATACATTTCATGATATGTTAATGCTTTTACAAAATCCTTTTATGACATTCTTAATCAGTGCATTGTATTATTTATCCTTGACCTGAAAAACATTGCTAGGTCGACAATTTTATTCCTTGACTTGAAATCTGTGCTGAATATGAATATTAATGTTAAATTGATTGATTAGAAGACCAACAATAAAAAGGATTGACCGATTGGTCGATTCCTCGTCATTATTTTCAAAGAGCATGTGCAGTGATTTGGGATAGCCAGCAAGGACCGCGGAGCATATTACAGATTGAGGGGGCTAAAACGTTTTTCGGGGGGCTAAACATGCAAAAAACAAGAGCAGGGTGATTTTTGTATGGTTTTAAGTACATTTTTAAATTATTGGTGGGGGGGGGGGGCTAAAAACCCCTCAGTCCTTCTGCTTCCGCTGTCACTGATAGCCAATACACATGTCTTGTGTGTCTACTAAGCAATGCTTTTATGCTATTCGATTAAAGTTATTAGTTATTATAAAATTTAAAGTTATTAAAAGCAGACTTATCCAAATATTTATCAATGATTTAAGGAAAAATGATGCAATTCAACAAAATTCCAAGTAGCTGACCACAGCAACGAAGGGATTTTCGAAGGAGTTTTCTAAATTGCAAATTATCGCAAAAGGAACACTTACAATGCTTCATAATAAGAACAATTTTTTGAAATTTTAAATTGATGTACAAAAGAGATTTTTTTAAAACAAAGAAAGTAGTGCTAAGAAATGATTTTAAAATACCTTAAAACTTTATTTAAAATAAATAGTCGATAGTCATAATAATCGGTAATAATTTAGACGCTTTTTTAATGGTATTTAGATACTGATAAACTCTTAAAAATTGAACAACCCTCTCACCTTTATAATTGCATTACAGCCATTCCATAACTAGAATATCTTAGATGTTATTTTATTTTCTTTTTAGAAATGTGGTTGCATCATGCTTTAGAGTCACTAATGTTGTAACAGAAATCAACTACGGATTAATAAAAATCGACTGGAATGCCAAACCAGTAAGTTTTAAAGCATGAATTATTCCAGTTAATCCTGACTTTTTTCATCGAGTTGTCAATTTAACACTCAACTTTATGTATTTTCCCTATTATATAGTGTTAGCCATTTGTTTTCCGTTGGTCTTATGCCTATGATTCACTTGTTCACCCCATCAATGCAGAATAACTCTAGACATGTTTTCATCCACAAATCTTTCCCATCAAGGATAGGTTCGGTTTGTCCAGAGGTACAAACCCCCTGTAAACGAGCCAGCAGAATTAGTTTGAAATATATGGTATATATTGATTAGATATATTGTGCATAATTTTTTCGTATTCGACTTTGTTTATCACATCGCCACACAATCCATCTGAGATACGAAGTTAAAGACTCATTGCTAACAATGAGCCATTGCGCTACGCAAGAACCCCATAATGAATTTTCAGACAGTCTGAAATCAATTATGGTTAATCAGTAGAAGTTTACTGCCATTGTTTGGATTGTCGCCTGGATAATTTGCCACCCTCGCAAAGGCTCATTGTTAGCAATGAGTCTTTAATTTGAGCAATCATATACGCAATATAAGCAGTATTTGGATTTCTATTAATCACATATTTAAATAAAAACAAAATTTCTGAAATTCTTCCTCTCTACCCATGGCTGATGTTGCTATCATTCAACTCCTTCTATTAATCCCCTAAGAGTCCCCTCAGTCAATGGCGGGGCCAGCCACTAAGCTCTGGGGGGGGGGACAAACCAAACCAATTTAAACCACGCCCTTTTAACCACAAGAAAACGCTCTTTTACCAACAGGGAACGCCAATTATATCTGAAGGGAACGCCTATGACAAACTTTTGTTTGAAAATTGGCAGTTTGAAAATCATAGGATTACATCACAAAAAGTACGGTGTCAGAATATTACCCCTCCCCCAACATTTTCTCATCGAATTTAGACGAAATACAAAATCGATTCTGCTGAGCACTGGGGGGACGTGTCCCCCCCAGTCCCCTTCAGTCCCCCCCCCCCGTGGCGCCGCTACTGCCCTCAGTCAACCGTTCAAAGTTTGACTGACGGGACTCAACCTGGAAAAATCGAGAATTAGACGATGGGATACGTGACAATAGGTCTATTGTGTAGTCCAACCAATAGGAAATTTGAATGGCCAGCGAAATGCGTCGGGAAAAATTGCCTTCAAATAGATTAATACATTTTTTTATACTTTCACTTAGAAAAGATCTTTACATTTCTCAGAACTAGCTTTTTTGCATAAGTCGCCAAGAATTGATAATTGGTAGGTGTGAAGTGGGGTCATACAATATGTTGCTATTCATCTTGCTGGTTTTTATTTATCCTTTGAAAAGGTGTATACGTTGCCACTGATTAAGTTTTCCTTTAGGTTCAAATTGCATTGGAGATTCATGGTGAAAATGAGAAATTATCGTCTATAGCAATTCCCTTGAGCGATCTAGAAAGGGTAAGTAATATTGGCATATTTCGTCATTTTTACATTAAGTGGGGTCATCGAGGGGGTATTAATGCGCTATCCCACGCAATTTCAAGTGGAACACAGCCGTTCTGGACATTTTAGCCAAATCCAAAAATTGCTGATAAATGCTGCTGTCCAGAAAAACCAAGATTTGACTAGGTAATTTTTTATAAAATGTGAAAAATTCCACTAATCGTTTAAACGTTATTAAAAATTCTGTATCCAGTATCTATTATTTTTTGAGAAATTCTGCCTCCGGCAATTGTGGAAGTTTCTATCGTTTTCTTGCCAATTTGCCCAAATTTTTTCCGCATTTACACTTAAACTGGATTTATAAACAGTACTCGTGCGTCCACTGTGAAACCATGTTTAGCCCAATCTACGTCATATCAGGACCTTGTTTTGATACTCGGGTAAAGTAAGACAATGTCGAGTACTATACATATGTGCGGGAAATGCTTGTTAGAGGTTAACCTTGTCCAAGGCCAACAACATCTCATATGGTAGGATAACCATTACCTTTCCTTGCTGTCTTTAGCCCCCATCCCCCTCCCCTCCATTGTTGACACTGGATACTTATTTGCTACTTGAAAGACATGAGACGTGCTTTCATTTATAAATTGCCCCCAACATTCAGCACCAAACGTTTTGGCCCCTTCGCTTTTAGGAAGTACCTGACCGTATTTTGTCCTGTGTGATAGAAGCTGTTGTCTTCTGGTCGTAGTTTCTTAATGGCCGGGAGCGAAGGACGGCAGACTGTAGGGTATGCTCTGAAGAAACGTATATGTTAGAAGTTTTTGTCTTCTGGCTGTAGTTTTCTTGATATTTGTTCAGGGTTTGCTCTAGTAAATTGTAAGTCACATTTGCCTTATTCAGCTTCAACTTTTCCTGACCTCTTTAAGCACTTTTCATATTGAATTTTGCTATTAAAAACAGCATATATCTGTTTTTTATTTAGAAAATTACCCCGGCTAGCTGTCCCGTGACCGTTGAGCAGCCAAACTGGTACTGGAAGCGTGTATTCTGGGCATCAGTCATCATCCTAGGAGTTGTTGCAGGCCTAGCTGCACTATGGTAAGTTCGCCAAAATATACTGTATATTTGCACTCTTCAAAGGGACGTGGTTACTTCATCATCACACATCTCTCTTATTATCAGATATCTCCATTAGAAACACTAGCAGTAGCTTACGCAAAGTGACAAGATTGGGGCCTCTAGTGCAGATTTTGGTGGTAGTAGCAATTATTCATTTCAGTAGCAAAGATTAGGGGCAAAGTAGCAAAGATTAGGGGCAAAGTAGCATAGATTAGGAACTTGGTTGTTGTAGCAAATATAGTAACAAAGATTAGGGGCAAAGGCTACTGGAGCAAATCTAACAGAGTGGTCTGGGGAAAGATTTTTTTGACAACAAACTTTTTGGAAACTGTTAAATGCTTCTTTTTGTAAATTTATTTGAATGGGTTACTATCTAAATTCTTGCCCCCCCCCCCTTAGCGACGCCAGTGAACTCCAGAAAACCTATTTCCAAAAACTAAGAAGCCATTTATCGATGTAATATTTTTCTATTGAACAATTTTCATCATTGCTTAAAAACAGGGATTGCTTTCGTCTCACCTCCCCTAACAATTTGCAAAATGAACTTGAAACCATACAAAAAATTTTCTTGTTCGTATTAAACTTGAGACTTTGAGTTATAACTTAGAACCGTCTTTTTCTGTACACTAAAAGCGTATTACGTCTACTCATGAATGTTGCAGTTTATCATTTTTTCCGTTCCATTTCAGGTTGTCTATAATTTCTTGTCGATGGTTTGTAAAAGAAGTTCTCAAAGATATTGACGTTAAGATAAAAAATGGCATGGTAAAACTTAGGAAAAAGAATAAAGTGAAACATGATTAATAGCTTATTTTATTAATTTTAGAAGGAATTCTTAAAATGAACATCAAAACTGTTAGAGAATGTTTAACCCAATTGACGTAATAGAGCACCGAAGTGTGACGTCACCAAAAATGACTGTTGACTGAAAAATGAAAGTTGACTGATTTTGCATATTTCATGAGGTACTTCATGATTCTCTTTGAGGTTATAGGATCAAAATTCAAAAATTCTAAAAATAGATTTTTGTGACGTCATCATTTCTGTGCTCAATTACAGACCTTGTTCTAGGTGTTCTCCTTTTGCTAGTTATTGCATTCTTCCTCCCGTCACGACCGTCCCGTCCAACAAAAATGCCTCCACACAGTGTTACTGAAACAATAGTATGTTGGAAACTGTCTCTTCAAATTTGTTCCAATTTACTGAAAACTGTTGATAATGAGAATATCCAACCCAACAAGCGAGAACTGCGTGGACTGTGTACCCCTGCTTCAAACACCGATAACTATGTCAGCTGAGATTATGATTGGGAAAAACATATCCTAAGTAATTCGTTCGAAATATTACTCTTGTGCTGCAATTGCTGTTAAGATTTTACCTCTAGACGGGTAGCTGGGCAAAAGAAATTTGCTTCGTCATTATTATTGTTTTTATTCCTTTGAAATAGGCCTTAGTGCTTTAACCAATTACAAAGCAGCAAACTATACTGGAAATTAGCCAAGGCCCATCTTAGTACAAAGATTTTCAATTTTGAATAAGTAATTCGTAATATTAGGTATGGAATTAGGAATTTAGTTTATTTCAATTATTTTAATGAATGTTACTTTGACAAGTTATATTTGCTTCCTGTTTCACGTGATATCTTGAGTATTCGTGCTATTAAGAAATGCAGATTGACTCCCATGGGGGAATCCTTGCATCCCCTGGCAATTAGACAAAAGTTTCACCTCCCAAGGGATGCAGATGGATGCTGCTATAGATTTCCGTTTGTAAAAGTGATGCTGCTTGTCAAGGGCTAGGCCTTCTTGGTTCTACAGAAAGCGATAGAAAATCAACAAAAAGTTATGGGGAAAGAGTGCGAAAAGGTAATTTTTGACAGTAATTTCAATGTGAAGCAAGGCCCATCTTAGTACAAAGATTTTCAATTTTGAATAAGTAATTCGTAATATTAGGTATGGAATTAGGAATTTAGTTTATTTCAATTATTTTAATGAATGTTACTTTGACAAGTTATATTTGCTTCCTGTTTCACGTGATATCTTGAGTATTCGTGCATGTTAAGAAATGCAGATTCACTCCCATGGGGGAATCCTTGCATCCCCTGGCAATTAGACAATAGTTTCACCTCCTAAGGGATGCAGATGGATGCTGCAATAGATTTCCGTTTGTGAAAGTGATGCTGCTTGTCAAGGGCTAGGCCTTCTTGGTCCTACAGAAAGCGATAAAAATCAACAGAAAGTTATGGGGGAAAAGAGTGCGAAAAGGTAATTTTTGACAGTAATTTTAATGTGAAGCATGTTTTAGTCAGCTTTATTGCTTTTTATTTAACATAACCGTATACAGTAACCCCAAAACAGACGTGTTTCAAGTCAATCTAAGCAGAAAGCAGGCACCAAGCGTTTTTTGTGGAAAATTCGCAGAAGTATAAAAAATAATTCGTATTTTTAAGTCGCTTTGATGACAACTATCATATAAATTACGTGTGGCATGAACGAAGGTTCTGAATGAAAAGCACGAGAATGACTCAAAAATTCAAACCGAGCTTTGTCGAGAAAAATGTGCAGAAATACAATGATACTATTAAAATGTCAGTCAAGAGCAGATTTTAGAATCTTTCAGTCAAGAGTCTTTTTGCTTAGTACACGAGTTCGCAAGTACAGCCAAAGCTAAAGATTGTTTTTGGCCTATGTTGCAATTTGTTGATGTTTTCCAAAAAAAATTGATTGTAGAATATTACTATTGAATAACCAGGGTTTTCCTGCTTTTGAAAATGATAATAAACACATCTCTTTAATTCACGCTTTCAAAGTGGAAATTCCTCGGGATAATCAGATTTTTGGGTTACAGGTGGTACAAAATATTTGAACGGAATTTCTGCCTTTCTTGAGAAATCTAAAAGACCACTAACCGTAGTTAAGTTTTTATGATCGCATAGACTCGTAGAGGGTACCCCCATTTTTATGTACGAAGAATGAGTACATGAAGGGGGAATTTTGCTCGGCTCGATGGGCATCCATATATATATATATATATATATATATATATATATTTAGTGTTGCATTAGTTTTCACTCTACACGTGGTGTTGGTCGATCAAATCAGGGTTTAGGGGGTCTTTCTAGATTTAGAGGGCGAAGGGGGCCCCATGCGTTTTTCTGGCTATTTGTCCATATTCTTAGAGCTGTATTATAAAACTTTTTATTGTATTTGCAGAAAAATGATATATATACTCCGTGTAAAGCTAGTATCGTCGGACAATTCACA
This sequence comes from Rhopilema esculentum, assembly GCF_057945365.1. Taxonomy (NCBI): domain Eukaryota; kingdom Metazoa; phylum Cnidaria; class Scyphozoa; order Rhizostomeae; family Rhizostomatidae; genus Rhopilema; species Rhopilema esculentum. Next base: position 5,930,291 of record NC_142833.1, read on the forward strand.
TTTTCATTAAGTTGAGGTGTGTAGAGAAAAATTCTGCAGAAAAGAGTATTCACATTCCGTTTTGGAATTATTCTGTCATGAATTCTTCATTCCTCTTTGCTAAAGACAGTGAGAAAGACAGTGATTTGAAGTAGTGATATAACGGTGATCATTTTAAAAGACAATTTTAGATAAAGTGTTGCAAAAGAGTCCTTGTGCATTGAAAATAGTCCATTGTATCCTCACCTTAGGCGTACATGAAGATCTTTGTAAAGTCTACGAGACAAAAAGTAAGATTGTAGTGAACTTTCAAGTTTGTATGGAACATAACTGCAGTTTGGGGATGTTGAGATTGGTGGGCTTAATGTCGAGAAGTAAACTCTTTTTAACCAGTAAGTTTCAGCTCAAGCTGACCGTTCTTACTTTTTTAAACTGGATTATTCTTAATTTGTTCTTAAATCATTAGGTTGTAAGCAGTGCTATTTTCAGCAGTTTGAAGCAATGAAAAAAGTGCAGCCTTTATCTTCTTTTTCCTATTGTTTTTGATGAATATCCCTTCTTTGGATATAAGACCCCATTTTAATCGACTGCAAACATTACTTCCATAAATTAAAATACTTCTTATATACAATTAAAAAGGTGCATCAATACTCAGAGGCCGCTGAAGCGGGTGGTCTACGGGGCTTTAGGCCCCCCCCCCATAATTTTTTTTTTCAAAATGTACTTAAAACCATACAAATGTACTTAAAACTATACTTTTTGCCATGTTTAGCCCCCAAAATATTTTGGCCCCCTCCATCAGTAATATGCTCCGAAACTTCTTAACCCCAGTCTTTTATCTAAGTCTTTTGGCTCAACGGACTTTGGCAACATTTTGTTGTCATGGGGGAGGGGGAAAGCATTTCTTTAGGGTTCCCTAAGCCCGTCAAAACAGTGCATTTTTATCACCTTGCAGAAAAGTATCTTGCAAAATATTGCCATCTTGCAAAATGAAGGCGGTGTTTTATCGCAAAAACTGTTGTCAATAATGCGTAGCTTGCGAGCCCTGTACAAAAACAACACTTACCGCTGTATTCAAGCTCGCTACCCACAGATTCAAGCTCTTCTAGAATTCCATTGAGTTCATCGGTCGTCAGCTTCACGCTGAGGTTTTCAAGGACGCTTTTCAGATCAGAAACCGTGATTTTATCGTTTCCAGATTTGTCGAAGGCCTTGAAAGTCTCTTTTGTTTCATCATAAGCATCCTCTGACTCGCCTGAGTCTCCTGACATTCTTTGCATAAGGACACAGAAGTCGTCAAAATCGATCTCACCTTGTCCTGTTGACCAAAGGCAGAAATCGTAAAGGCATGGCCCGTTGAAAATTGCGTATCATTCAACAAAGTATATCGTGCTCTTATAGAGTACCAAAGTGATGAAGTCATAAAATATAACGTTAGAATTTTTTAATTTTGATCCCAGAGCCTGAAAAAGCATCTTGAAATACCTCTAAACATACAAAATCAATTGAATGCATTGCAAATTGACTGAGATATAATCACATGAGCGCAGGCTCTTTCCCCATCAAACCACTGTAATTTGGTCTAGGTTCATAACTTGGCTTTGGTTATGAACCAGGCGAGAATGACAGTAATTCATTAGCAAACTTGAAATCTTTCGTTGGCCATATCTCGCCATATCTTAGTTACTGATTTTGCACATTGTGAGGTATTTTATGGAAATTCTACGCTAGGAAATATATCACAAATATTGGCCTACCCAATTGTTGATCGAAAAAGGTCTATAAGAAACGCGAGCACATGACTGGTGAGGTTACCCAATCAGTGTCAATGTCCCCAAATGGAGTCATATATATTATATTTCCTAGCGTAGAGTTTTTGAACCATGTTCTGACGTTTTATATTCTGATAAGTGTCAAATGAAAAGCTTTGATTACATGTTTCGAAATGTTTTCCTTGTAATTTTGTACTTCAGAAAGATTGTTTGAAAATTGAAAAACCTCAACATGACCGTGATGCTACGATAGCATGACATCCTCTCAATAGCATGACAACACTACGTCACCCTTAGTACGTCATAGTCTGCACGTCATAGTCGCAACGAATACCGACCTTTTGTGTCGACTTCTTGAACCATGCTTTTGATTTCAGCCTCTGACGGGTTTTGCCCAAGACTTTTCATGACGAGGCCAATCTCAGAAACTGTGACGGTGCCGTCGCCATCTTTGTCGAAGACCAAGAAGGCCTCGCGGAATTCTGTATGAAAATTTGTAAAAACATTTGAATTATAATAATGATAAAAATAATAATTTATTTATTCACAGTAGGCATTGTTTGCAATAGTAGCTAAAAGGTAATTAAAGCCTGTTATTTATAGGAATAAAACTAGGAATAATCTAGGAATATGAATAATGTAGGGATATTTTCTACAAAATGGTGGATACGTAGTGATCAGCAAGAGCAAGTTTCGCTGAATTATTGTGTACAGAACGAGCTTTCTAACAGCTTTTTCGCTGAATACCCGCCTGTGTTTGGAGCGCCATAGAACAAGCTTATCAGAAACGTTTGCAACGCCCTTTTTAGAATTCTATTCAGCTTTGCAAGCAGAGTTTCTAAATATGCGTTGTCTTTCAAGTGGCATTTTTAAGGAACCAGGTTTTGGTTTGAAAACGGCAGGGAGGGCATCAAATGATTAACTTGAGACAATAGATGAAAAGAGCCTTGACCTGGTTTAGACAACGCCGTAAAAAGGTTAAAATCTATGTTACTTCGCCATGTCTCCTGACATCTATCCTGAGAGATTACAAATTATCCGTGTACAGAAATTAAAGAGACTTGAGCATGACGGGAAGGCTTAAGGTATTTGCATTAATAAAATAAGGGATAATCTAACGACAACGTGGGCTACTTAATTAGTAACAATAGAGTTAAAGTTTCTTACCTTTAATCTGTTCTTCTGAAAGTTTCTTGCTCTAAAACAGGTAAAAAATGAATTGCTCTTTATAAGTAGAACGGGTATCACAACTACAATATATTAAAGAGTGTTTTGTATGTGAAAGAAAGAGAGCGTGTGAGTTGTAAAATTTAAACATAAGTTAATTGAGGTTTCCTTCACCAGAAACTCTCTTTTACAAGAGCTACTTTCTATATCTGATAGAGTGATAGGGTGATAGGGTGATAGAATGATAGAGTGATAAATTAAGAGAGTGTATCCCTTCACCCCCAAAACTGTTCAACGGAACAGGAAAGTACCCGGGGTGCCGTTCTAAAAATTTAGGAAGGGGGCTATGCTGTAGGCAAATTCAAGAGGCCACACCCTTAGCACACCCAACGTACTTGCAGCCAAAGACTCTCCGTTGTGAGTAGGAATCATTCAAACTTTTCAATGACACAAGAAGACGAATTTGCTCATTCTTGACACAAGAAGACGAATTTGCTCATTCTTGACAAATTTATGGTAAAATAAAGGGTTGCCAACATGGAACTCGTCCTATCAAATATGAACTCACTTCTTAAGAGGGCTGAGCCCCCCCAAAATCCCTTTGAATTTTAACAAAGGTGGCTGAACCCCCTGGAGCCTCCTGGAGCCCCCTGGAGCCCTCTGGAGCTCTACATTTTCAGGCAAATTAAATACAACGTAGCTTCTTAATAACAATTGCTATTTCACATATCAATCTCTGAAATCGTGAGCAAAGACGTTAAAAATCTTTCAATGATTTGGTTATAGTTTATATTTGACAAGCAACCAGTGGAAAAAATTATGGGGGCTCGCCCCCCCCCCCCCAATCAGCGATGTCGTCGGGAAATTTGGGCTTTCTTCGGATAATTGAACACCGTTTAACGTGTCGAAATTGCTCCAAGAAATCATTCTGAAAAGGAATTTTAAGCTAATTTTAGGGGCGTAATTGCCAAAATTTTCTGCTCGCTTCGCTCGCAGGTGACCCACGTTTCCTTTTCACCCCAGGGGCCTCTATAACACGCTGTGCCCTTTTTGCAAAATTTGAACATAGCATAGCTCATAAAATATCAGCCAGTCCCAAATAATCAATCAAACAATATATGACCAAAATCAAAACTGCTCGTGAATTGTATATTTAATTTCAATTCCGTAAAGATTAGCCAAAATTTCCATCGGATTCTTCTGAACAAAAGTTATTTTCAAATGTATTTCTCACTGACAAAAACAAGATAAAATGCATAAAATGAACGTACGAGTTGTCAAAAGTGTAATCGTTCTACCTCTTGTATCACCAATTGTCTTAGATTAGATATCGATCTTGATATCAAAAATAAAAAATGGATTGTTCTTCTTGCTACTTAATTATGGCGTGGTCAGCAAAGATTTCTAAAGAGTCCCGTCAAAAAATCAACTTTTTTTATCAAAATGTGCAGTTTCTTTAAAATTATACATGGTCCGTGATGTTATCTTGTCGGAAAATCGTAGGCCTGGGTCCCCCCAAGTGAAAGCCTGAATTTCCGCCACTGCAAGCAACCATCCTCATCCAGTCTTTTATACTTTACTGCAGCGAGAACCGCTTCCTGTTAGAAATTTCCTCAAATTCCACACTTTGTAATTACAGCATTTTATTCTTAACGATTGGAAAGTTTCCCTTATGTATGGCTGAATGACTATTTTATGCTAGTACAATGATTAAAACTTATGTATCGGGTAAATTTGATTTCATATGCTTTTAATTGATTTATTGCCCAGCAGAACGCCTTAAAATGAAGAACACCTTGCTAAATGATAGAAATCTTGTAATGATCATGTCATGACAAAGGTTTTTTGTAATCACATCTGAGCCAATCCCCTTACAAAAATTCTTTGCAATTCTTTGAGTTTTTTAACTGACCGATCTGGTATTATCACATATATCAAGTAGAGTACGATGAATCCAGGCGATATTAGCGATAATTAACAATATTGACCGAGTGAAAATGTTCTTCAAAAGACAAACAAATAGCAAAAAGTATCCTTGATACTGAAAGTAAAAAATTATAACAGGCATTTAAGCACAGAGACCTAAAATTGATCTTTTTTCTTATTAACTAAGTTTTCCTATCAGCTACCCCTTGCTATCAGTCGATTACAAAATATCACCTATGATGCATAGACATCCTGCTATGGAGAATATATGATTTGTTAAAGTTAATAAAATATCGGTATAGTACAATCCGATTTTCAAAGGAGCATATGGCAAAATTTTTGCCTTTTAGTACACAAATGTTGCACCGCTCTTTTCAGTTCCAGGACATTCTCTCCCGCTGAACTCAATTCCCGTAACAACTGCTCAATACATTTCTTTTGGAATATACCATAAGAACTTATATTCAAGACAAATTGAAAAAATTTGAAAAACTCACCATTTTTATGAATTTTCGATCAAACAGGAGCAAGATTGTGTGCTAATGTCTTGGAAGCAAGATAAGACAGACGTGGTAAGGAGATTCGGTCTTCTGAATAATAAAGATCATTATTTGTTGCAAGTTTTCAGGGGGTCAGCGCATGTAAGTAGCTTTCTAATATGTTGAGTGTTCTTAACGATAGAATCATAGGGTGTGTCTTCCTTTTAATAAGGCGCTCGGTCTTATATCCTTTTGAATACTGCAAAAATGTTGCTTACACTTTTGATTACACTACGATTTAGATCTCATGAAATGAGACAACTTTGGAAAAACAATCGGAGGCTGAAACCTGTAAACAGAATCGTGCTCAGTGTCTCGTTATTGGGCATTTTAGGCATAGTAAGGAACAAGATGTTGTTCTATAGTGATAAATTGGTGGATGAAATGATATTTAGTTGCATTGTTCTGTAAACATACTCGTGATTTACCTTTGTATTGTAAACAGCTGATTCGAATGGCCAAAAAATCTTTTTGTCCTACAAATTGGCGGTATAAGCATTATAATGCCAATTGTTCTTTTAACCAACTATAAGAACAATGTGGATCAGTCTACCAGCAACATACAAGGGCAGTGCTATAGGAAGGATAGAATTATTGGGGGGCACCATTGTTCGGGGAACAATAGAAACAAAAGGGATTGTTCATTGAAAAGAAAGGATTAAAAATTTTTGGGGGGCATGGGCTCCCCCCAAGAGCAATAGTAGCTACTGAGTGCATGTCTCTCCACCTCATCGGTGGGCATATAATTTTGATCCTGAACCCTGAAACAGATTTGTTTTTGGATTGGTTTTCAATCTTTGCTCTTAATTACTCAAACTAAGGTCATTGATCAAATGTTATATACATTTTCACTTACTTCTAATGACTTAAAGTCTTGTGTAAGGTTCTTGTTTTACATCATTGGTTAACTAACACCACAGGCTAATTTAATCCTGTTTTCTAGACTTTACACAAATAGTCACCTAATCGGTTTCTAGCAATTTGTTAGTCTAGAGCCCAAAAATATTGAATTCCAGGGAACTACCATATCACCTAAACCTTCAAGATTAACTTCAAATAATAATTAAATTGTTCAAGACATTTGGTCACTTTAAAAATAAAGGCAAGCATAATGAGTGTGCTAAAGTCAGTGGCCTTAGAAAGTTGCATTCTGGTGACTTTGGCAATAAAACTCTCTTCGACATATGGTCTTTCAGGGGTGTGGCATTTTCGTAACCATGGGTACACCCAATTTTACAGGTCCATGTCTCAAGATTGTCCAGAATTCTCCATGCAGTTTGAATATAGTGTGCCGTTTTGCAAAAGAGTGCGTTCTCCAGGGGCTTATTCACAAATAGAGACATCATTAGAAATGGAAATCAAAGGGGGGGGGGGTTGGTTTTAGGTCTGTCACTGCTAGGCCTATTCGCCCATCAAAGTGAAAAATATGCCACCTTACAGCAGATTACTTTTTTGACATGGGTAACATGTATTCTTTCTGATTGCGACATGCAAGTTTTTAGGCATGCTTACCGTTTTTTGATTGAATAGGAATTTGAAATAAAATCACGATTGTCAGGAGGCTGAGCGTTTGTTGTTGCCTTGACAACGCCTGACTTTGCTGATAATGGGAGGAAGGCTTATTTCCTTTTCCACGAACAAACAATAATAAAATATATACTTAGTATTTCAAGTATAATTGACACTGTATGTATTATATTCTATTTCTTTAACTGCTGGGGTTTTTAACCCTGAAAAAAGTAATTTTGGTTTTTTAAACTTCAATAGACGAACAAACATTGTTAGCCATATTTGGATAGCGTTCATTGTTTTCCTGAAAGTGAATTCTTCAATGCAAAATAATATTTGTCCAAATCCTTAGTTCACCACTTTCAACTGTACTTGTTCGTGCATGCTAAATTTTTTCATCTGCTTGGATAGACAAGCCCCCGTTTCAAAATGACAATACAAAGAGGTTTTCCGCCGACCTATAAATTACCATTGACACAAGCCAGCCTTAAAGAAGGAGCGATTTTTAACGAAAATTTTGTTAAATCGCAAGTTTTGCTTACGATAATGGTCACTACAAACAAACAGCACATGTAAACAAGAATAAACCAAGTGCTGGGTAGAAACAGGCGATCTCCGAGGAGAGGGTTTTGCACAACAGAGCACAAGTGTTGGTCCCTTTGGCCAAGACAATGAGAAAGCCACTTTTTCAAAGAGACTTTAGGGCAAAGATTAAATAATCTCTGCTTTCTATAATTTCAGATTATCCCTTTGAGAAATATGCGTCAGTTCTCAGAGCAACAGCATAACAATTATTTGTCTCTTTACATGTCCAAAAAAGGTACTTAAATAAGAAGCCATAATTTCTTTCTCGCCTCTGGTAGATTCAAATGATCACAAAATGAGGCCGAGGAAATTTTCCTCCTTAACTGCAATTTACTGTTATCACTGCTCGGTTGTAGAAATCGTTTCAAAGCAAAGCTGGAGTCTTTGCAGTTATTTAATGCTGAGTAGGGTGATCAGAACATTAAAACAATGTTATACGGCACATCATAATATGGTTCTGAATTAGAAATCTGCAAAGGCATTGCTAAACGGATTGAAAAACAAAAGCATTGCCAATGGATAAGGTATAAATGCTAAACACGCCTGGATAAGAGATAAGGTTTACAAAAACTTTGTATCTTCGTCGAACAAATGTTGCTTTCTTAAGACAGAAAATCTTTTATAGACAAATATTTTGAATTAATGGAAAAGGAGGGCTGTTTTGGTTGCATTGATTTCTTGAAGGTTGCGTACACATAAACAGAAGAATTATTCTATGAAGATGGTAAATAAGCTGCTTGTTTGTAAAAATAGTAGTCCCATAACGATGAGTAGTTCATCTGTTTCTACGGACCTCGAATCCAAGAGGCGCTTCTGCCAAGTTGTTACCCTGGGTACCAGAGCCGCAAAAATTAAAAATAAGCTCTCTCATTATTTTTTGCTGCGGTTAATTTTTTGCGGTTCTGGTACCCAGGGTACCAAGTTATTTGTAAATGGCTCCTTTGGTGTTGTAAAAAACATTCCTAAGAGTTCATTGTGGTGTCAATAATGTGGCTTTGTTTCTAGAATATCCAATACAATTGAAATTTTTGTACGAAAGGCAAAGCCGTTCCAGGGATTACAACTTTCACTTAAGGCTAATGAAGATATTTTTCATTTATTATCATACGCTGACTGAGAAAAAAGCCAGACTGAAAATGCAAAACAAATCTAGTTCTTCCTCATCAGAAGGAATAATATAGGCTCTATATGGTCGAAGAAGTTTGTAAGACTACCAAAGGGCTCGATCCGAAAACAAGCAGGAAGGCTAGATAAAACAATTTTCAAGGTATGCGCAGATTCTTAATTCAGTATCTGACATGGCATGGGAAAGTTTATTCAGATAGTTATTAGAGCAATAAAATTAGCCTAATTTCGTTGGGTCCAATCGTTTTCCCTGCAAAAGTTAACTGTTTACACAGATGGCAAATGTTGCGGAGTGAAACAGTCAGGGACGTCGGAACGTCCAAAGGGCTAGGGGACAGGCTTCATTAAAAGGGCATTTGAAAAATATTTCCCGCCTTTCTAAGCCAGCCAGCCTAATTCTTTCATGACTGTTATATTATTTCGATCTTCTATAGGCATCCTGAAAATTGAATCTTTGTGATCTTACCCAACAAAAATTTTTTGATACTGGTCGTTTAAGATACAACAAGAATATAGAGAATGACTTGACCATATCATATTATAAAAACTATTAAGATATTAAGGATCTAACAAATTTACATTCTGCTAAGGATGGGTGCAATGTCTGTTCGCCTAGGGGTACTTTACAGAGTACATAATTTGCCTTGAGAAGACTACCTTTTCGATGTAGGTGAATGTTCTATACAAGTCCATAATGCTACTAATAAATTTCCCTTTGTCTTCTACTAACAGCTTCAGTTAGACTTCGAGCAGCTGACCATGAAAATTTTATTCGAGTTTATCCTTGAATGCTTCTGTATGTCTTGATTTCATCCAGCACATCTTGAAGTTCTTTGTCATCAAATCTTCCCTCTAAGCTACAAATGGAAAAATCTTTTTATATATCATAAAGTTTTTAAGCTGTTTAGAACACATTATTTATAACTTTTGTAATAAACTATAACCTAGTCATTTCATTCGGTGATTAATTTTATTAGGTTTTATCTTAGAAAATTCAGTTTTCTGTGATGCAAGACAGAAACTGGGATTCTTTCCATTTGTAAAGCCATACCTTGTTTAGCCATGTCCAAATATAATTCTCCTTCCGTCCTACATTTATTTTCATTATTTCTTTTTTATTTTCCACCCATTCATTCATTTTCAATTAATTATGACATTTGTTGATTTTTCCTTCTTTTTTTCTCAAATTATATCCTTCTTCTTAATATCTTTATCTTAATTAACTATAGTTTTCATTCTCTACCTATTGAAGGTTGTTCAGCATCTAGTCAATGCCAATTACTTGATCCAGTAATAGCCACTTAGCCAGGCAGCATCACCAACCAATCTATCATTAAATTGCATAGAGTAGCCCAACTGGGAAGTAAAATGCTGTCTATGTAAAAGTGATATAGCTAGTCAAGATACTTAATATAGTGAACTTCTCCCTCAGAGACATGGAAATCAGTGGCGAAGCCAGCTCGGGAGAGTTGGTCATGCACTTGGGGGAAAAAGGTCATGCAGGGTTTTCAACACCACAGCAAGGTACCCATTTCAAGTTAAGGTTAGATCAGTTCCCTTGAGAAAATTGATATCAGCTATTGTGAAAATATCAAGAAAAGTCTTAGGTGGGCATAAAACTGTTGATAATTTGCAAAAAAAATCCTCAGAACTTTCTATAGACATGCTTTGAAGAAGCCTTGGCTTTAGGTGTTTAACTTTAGGTGCTTTAGGTGTTAAATTCTGAAATTAAATTGTTAACTTACAGTTCTTAATGTTAACTTGCTTTTGAATCCTGTTATTCAATTTATTCATATTTACCATTTCAAGAGCTGTTTGATTCACCTAATTAAACTGACAGATAATAAAGAAAGGCTTTTTTAGATAACATATTTAGATTTTATTCTCACAATATCATATAAAGTGTTTAAATTATTTTGCTCTGATACATGACAAGATAAATACACTTTTGATAATCCTTCCTTATTTCTTTACTTAGAACTACTGTACTTACAAATACAAATAGCGTTCTTTTTTACAAATAAAAAAAATCAATACCCCTTAGACAAGGTTCATGCTACACTGCATTTCTTTTAATTTCTTTATTCTTAATTTGGCAAAACTGATTATAATCAGAAAATAGAGAGTTCTCCTCTGAAACAATCTCAATACTCTCATCTCACAAAACATCAATAACAAAAAGGCCATGAAAATATTAGGACAACAGAGAGTTCTAATTTTGTGCCTCATTGTATCTCAAACTTCCATCACATGTCTCTAAGAGCAACAACAATGGATCATTTGTGTTTCTTCTATTAACAATAAGTTCTAGAGACATTCATTCTGAATATTTCAAGCTACATAATATGAAAATTTTGCATGTAAGTCGACCAGCCATAATCAAAGCATGGAATATTTTGAATTTTTTCAATTATCGGCAACAAAATGACATTATAACCGTTAACCAGGCAGTTTGTTTTGTTGTTTTTCTTACAACAGAAGCGTTGACTGCCTTGTCATCAGGCGCAGTAGGCCTAGTTTGTGCATGTCATTTCCTCGTTGACATTGGCTTAACTAAATATTAACTAACATAGTCCACAACAGGAAGAATCTGTTCCACTACCAACTTTTATTTTGCTGCTTCAATTCTGTAAAATCATGGAATTGTTAATCTTTTTCATTTCTCTGCTGCCATATTTCTTGCAGGGTAACAATTCATGAAAACACTTTCCTTATGAACAAGCGTACTTCCTCTTCAGGCTCACTTTTTGAACTCGAACAGGGCAACAATGCGGTTGCTGTGCTTACAATAATCAAGGCCATGGTCATGCCATTCCAAAAATGCACGACTAAAACCTAATAATCATCATGTTTTCCAGGCTCTTTCCATTGTTTTGCATGACCAAACATAGGATTGACATTTGAAGGTACATGACTAAATTGGGATCCCTGCAATATTCGCATGACTGAATTGGAAACCCTTGAGCTTTATTGAGTTTCAAATGTAGAAACCCTATGTTTGCGCCTACGGAGTTACATGAAAGTACACATAGAATAATTTTCTTTGATTTTGGAGAATTTTGAATGTAAAAAAGTCCTTATTGTAAGATATCTAGAAATTTCAACATTGATTAAAAAATTATTTTCCCGGAAAATTTTTTGGTCATGCTTAGCATGACCTGCATGACCTCTAGCTTTGCCACTGGTGGAAATTAGCTGTGGTGAACTACTACCAAACCATTACTGATGATAAGCAGGCAGAACATAAGACTTTGACAAAAACTTAAACAGTGTTTTACCTGGGTATCAGTGCCCTTGCTTCTTCTGCAGTTTCAGGACATGTGTTGGCGAGACATGACAGTTCAAACTTATGAAGCTTTTTCTTTGATAGTAATCTCAAAGTGAAAGAGTACAAGTTAATAAAAAGGAGTAAAAATTGAGCACTGCAAAAATTGAGGCTTCCTTCTCAAATGTTATTATCATGACACAAGAAAATATATATACTTCTGTCTAGGTTATGCAAATGTCAGTAGGGCTTGCTAATTTCAACTTAATTTTGAAATGTTCAGCTATATTCTTTAAAACAGCCATTTAAGAAAGAAGACAATTTTTTAATTCTTGATAAATTCAACAGGTTTGGCTCTTGATGTATGGCAAATGTCTTCTGAAGTTCCTAAAATGATGTAAGTTTAAAAATGTTTATTTATAACAAATAACTAAACATCCTGACATTCGATTTCTAATGTTGAGTTTGAAATTTTGAAGCTTCTGTGCATCTGCCTATGCAAATTTTGGTTGTTCTGAATTCTCTCAATTTCTGTCATCTTCTAACATTTATGTCATTTTTCATTTGACCTGTAGACAGAAAGTGTACTGAATGACCAACAATTCTTAAATACTCACCCCCTAACTTGTGCAATTGTTTCTCTGTTCTTGTATCTGCTGAACTTCTGTGTGTATTCATATGTTTTTCGAAATACTTCTGACATCTCTTGATCTTCATCAGCCATCTCATTCTGTGCTTTTCTGTGTTCCAGCAACATAAATACTTCTGAGTTTAACAAAGTCTCTGCATTTTCAAACTCTGTAATGTATAAAACTTTAATGAATATGTGTCAGTTCATTTAACCACAGTCATGAAAATTAATGTTTGTCAGTCTGTTATTATAGTTTATAGTCTTTTTATATTCCTGTATAAATTCACAATATTTAATACCTACGCTAGATGCAGAAAATACTATTATGTCTAGCTCATGGCCAGTTACACGAAAAGAACAAAATATGATAACATCTGTGAAAGGAAGCATTTTCTGTGTGGAAACTGCAATATGGGACTGAGTGGTGTATATTGAGATCACAGGGAACACCTCATATATAAATTGGTTAAATAAATTCAGGTAGGAGCTGGAGTCAAAATGAGGGATTTTAATAGGATAAAATATAAGATGTTTTTGGGTGTAAACTAGCTTAAAAAATTAAGCCACAGTTTTAGATGTAGAGGCACTTCCATGGAAGGACTGGGGTTGTGCAGGTTTCTTGAACCAAAAGCCTTACAGAGCCAAGGCTAACACCTGTTAAAATTAACAGTTAACTATTCAGATCAGACACATGGATTCTATAATTACATTATTTTGATAAATTTTATTTTGGAATTTTTATCCTATGGCTTTGGGATCAACTCTTTGAGCAATTATTGTGATGAATGTGTACTTCAGTTTTTTTGCTAGCCACTTTGTTGCTACCTAGCTTCCAAAGGTAGCTTTAGGACAACAAGAAGCCATGTAAACATCCTTCCATGATTAACAATAATTTGAGATTAAAAATGAGATTAACAATAATTTGTCCATTAAAATGGTGAAAGTAGCTGAGCTCTTCTAACTTAGATATTTTTATCTGTTATTTGTTCTATGATAGCTTGAATCGTGTTTTGGGTATAACTTCAGACACCGTTCAGTGACTCTTCAACATGTTTGCATATTTAACTACTCTCTATAATACTTAGGGTTACAATGCTTCGGAAGCTGATTTAGGAAACCAAAAGTACTTTGATAAAAATGTGGCGATACAGATTACAATTCTTTTTTCCTAATAACGACCTTAAACTTCTGATGCAGGCAGATAGACAAATCTTTAGCCTGCCTTGATGGCTGTGCTTTACTTCAAAATATAAATCACCCGTGGAAATAAATTTTGAGGAGAATCTATGAGTAATTAGCAGTTATCCAAGAACCATGGCAGTGGCAGTTGAATGCAATGACATTTGGGAAATTAACAAGTTTCTAGACAGGGTCTCTTGATTTTTATTCCTGAAAACTTTATTCCGTACAACATAGTTAGCATTCTGACGATCAACGATCGATAATTCATGGCCATAAAGCTGACAGGAAACTTAGGGCAGAAATTTCCCAAAATCTTTCCATATTTACCTTTTGGAAACATTAATTCTTTAGCATCTTCTTCGTCGATAATAACCTCATCTCCATTCACTTGACCCGCCATGTTAGTGAAGCAAAGCCTCACTTTGGGACAAACAAATTTGTAAACGTGAATGAGGCTAGACAGATTTCTGAATTTTAGAAAAGTTTCGTTTTACACCGATGGACATTCAAAATAGCAAAAATTCCTTGGTATTGTTTGAAAATTATTATGCACCAAATACATTGTTATTTTATACATTAAGTTGATAAGGTTTGACTGATTTTCCACAGGGCCGTCGCTAGCAAGAGGGTGCGGTGGTTGCGGCACCCCCTAGAAAATTCTTGTCGGCAAATTTTCGAAACGTAGAGTTTTGTCGGGTTTTGCTTTCACAGTTTCCAAAGCAATAGCTTCAGCAAACAGTGGGGATGAGATGAGGATAAGACCGAAAAAGTATCACCGAAAAGCTCCACAATTGAAAATAGGCACAGATAGCGAGGCCTCGAGATCTTGGGGGCCTCACTAATAGGCAGGGCATTCCTCTCAACCATCGACCGCATTGCCTAACCTTTGTTTTCTCGGCTGATTATGGAACAATATGGTATAACAAATAATTTAAGCCCTTACAACATTTTCAAAAATTCATCAAAGTCACGTTACCGATGACGTCAAAAAGCTCTGTTTCCTAGACTGAAAATCATTGTAACTTCTTAAGTATACGTCTGACTTTAATAAAAATGCTAGATTCGGGCTCGCCTGAACGAAAGCTTTCTAATGATATATACACATCACTATTTTAACGATGTCAGCAATTTTCAATGATGACGTCATCACTTTCAAAATGGCCGTCGACCAGCGAGCTGACTCTGATTTTGCTAGGCACAATTTGGCATTATCGCAATTTGACATCATGCATGGTTTTGCTTGACACTTTCTTATAACCGAGAAAAAGCTGCTCCTTCGCCATCCACAGCTTTTCATTATTATTCCTTTAATTTTATTAATTAAATCTAAAATAATTGTTTCCGAAGACCGGACCTGAAGCCGTCGGTACGAAACCGAGCTTTGCACAAAGGCCACGGGCTTATATTATTGGCATTGCCAGGAGACGGGAGGAAACAGTTATTATATGATTTATTACTTTAAAGCCTTTATTTAATACCCCTGACAGGGCTAGATACCTTGCCAATCACTCATAAGGTGCCTGTCTATCCAGTATGCAAGGAATATACCTTGATTCTTTCTTAGATATGATCTTGACATATTTCATGTTTTTGTTCATGCGGATGAAATGGGGAAGGCAAAGATGAACCAAATTATGTGAACGAATGCTGACTTGTATAGTCAGATCAAGGTGCTGATGGGTTGCTTTCATCAACTCATGGGTTCGCCAACGTCTTTTCCAAAAAAACACATACAGTCAATGCCCATAAGCAATGGCAGATTGATGCAAAAACTGTTGATTCTTGAAAATCGTCAAAAAACTGAAAAGTCGCTTGAAATCACTAAGCTGGAGGATTTGTCTGCTTTGTTGAGCATGGTAGCAGCTTTGCAGAAAAGCAACACTAAGCTACTTTTGCAAGCAGTGCGTAATATGATTCTGCTTACATTTGCATTGAATCACATCAACTATGCCCGCTACTGGACATACCAACACATCTGCTTCTCCATTTCACTTCAATCATTACAGGGTGAGGGTGAACAAACTACAGCATTCCAAGATTGGAACAAATAAGAATTTAGAGGAAATTTATTGCGATTCAAAAAGCTAAAGGGACTGCAGGTCCATACTGGTCTGGCTTCAGCAAACGTTAATGCGGTTAACACTTGGATTGCTACGTCCCACATTCATAGCAAGTTTAGAGAGGCTCTAAAAAAATACTTTTTCGTAAAGTCATCATCAATTCACAAGTACAGCATTCCAGGTAGGACAAAGCTCCTTCAGAAGCATAATGGTAGCCTTAGAGAACTCTTCGAAGCTATGGCACCAATCGGTTTTCTGTTACACCTGCGAAATCGACTTTAACTGGTGAAGAACTAGAACAATAAAGTTCTACTGACCTCCTTGCAGCGTCGATCATAGGAGAAGGGAATATGCATCGCTTCACAAATGATCGCCTGATTATTGGCAGCGTTTAATTCTTCACGCCGATCAAAAAAACCAAAGCTGAAGGCAGATCTGGAAAAGATCAAGGGGACACCTACCGTGGCCAAAGAACACAAAAACAGGCCTTTAACTACTCATTTTGAAGACAGGAAGTCTGCAAGAGGCATTCATTCATCCCATGACAAGCGTTCCTCTTTCAATTGCTATCGCTACAGCTGGTTTAACTTTGTGTCAGTCAGACAAAGTAACTTTGCAACGACTCTTGCTCGAAGAGTGGCAATGGATCAAAGACATGCCTCCGAAGTCTGCCGTTTGGATAGTAGACGGAGTGGTAGCAGTTCGCTCCATCAAGCCGATGCCAACGTACCGAGCGCGGACGCGCAACCTTATCAAATTTGTTGCTCCTGAAGCTGGGTATAAGTTGGTGAACCAGGGCCAAGAGGTCATTTAGAAGTGTACTACCAAAACATGTTGCAAGGATATAAATGCCACGAGCTCCGATATCAAAATTAGAAGCAAATTTATATCATAAGACTGATTTCTGAAGGAAGACACATTGGGCTTTTGCTTTTCTCCATGTAAAACGCAAATGGTTCCCATTTCGGAAGAGCTGTTTGCCTTAATCTACAGGCTTTACATGCTTTATCTAGGTGTTATTCTAAATCCTATTTCCGCAACGTAGGAAAGGTAAGGTTGCTGAAGACAGTCATCAAGAGCCCGCGATACCTTGAACTGCTTGACAGCCTTGGAGAAGGAAAAGTGGTTAGTGATAGCGATATAGAAGATTTTCAGAAGTTTGTTCACATGGTAATGTATTCTGACAAGGTCAAGAGAAGCTATGTGGAAACAAAACTAAAAATGTATAACAAAATGAAAGTAACATTTAACTCCCTTCTGATTCACATTCCTAGAAGATAGCCTACTGCTGATTGCGTTGCGTAGAACCATCCGTCAAGACTTTCTTTCGAAAGTTGTGGCTGGAAGGGTCTTCTGAAGAGTCTTCCTTAAAATCTTGCTGCCTCCTTCTTTGAAGTCAAGACGGAAAAACAAGAGCCGACTTTCAGAAAACGTTGGGGCAGATGTCGAAAGTGGCAGTAAAATCTCCCTGCCCCAAAGAAATACAAGAGATGTACTGAGGTACCGAAATATGCCCGTAGTGTCGACGAAATCGGTGCTAGTAACGAATACAAGGAAACAACAGACCAGGTAGACTCTGACCTAAGTAGCACTGAACTTTCTGATTAAATAGAGAGTGAACGGGAAGTTTATGACTTCAGTTCGTCGGAGGATTCTGGCGGTAAATGGATTTGAGGCAAATATATAACGTAAATCCTCGAATAAGCCCCTGGGGCATATTCGTGGGGGGGGGGGGGGGGGGCTGATACGAGGGGGGTTATAAAATTATTGTAGACATTAAGAAGATATTAGTAAAAGACGTCATTTATTTTAATAGGAATTTCTTTATGAGCATTTAATTAATTACTACCAAACGTATGAATTGTTGTGGTAATTCAATAAAACGCCGTAGGCAACAGATCAGATGACAAAAATCATCAAATTGAGGGGTCCCATTCGAGAATTTATGGTAGCAGTGGGGGCTTATTCGAGGGGGGCTTATTGACATTTTGTAGTGCTAGGGTGGGGGCTTTTTCGAGGGGGAGGGGGCAATTCGAGGATTTAAACGTTAAATTGAGTGATGCAGAATAATTACCTGACAAAACATTGCCACAAAACGATCCAGAAATGCAGTTGATTAGATCAGAGCTTTTGTCTAAAAATGAACTGTACGACGGCCATTTTGAGAGTGATGACGTCATCATTGAAAATTGCTGACGTCGTTAAAATACTGATGTGTATATATCATTGGAAAGCTTTCCTTCAGGCGAGCCCGAATCTAGCATTTATATTGAAGTCAGACGTATACTTGAGAAGTTACAATGGTTTTGAGTCTAGGAAACATAACTTTGTTGACGTCATCGGTAACGTGACTTTGATGAATTTTTGAAAATGTTGTAAGGGCTTAAATAATTCGTTATACGATATTGTTCCATAATCAGCCGAGAAAACAAAGGTTAGGCAATGCGGTCGATGGTTCAGAGGAATGCCCTGCCTATAAGTAATGAATTCCATTTTAAGAACGGAATTGATGAAAAATAGAAAATATATGCCTAAAAATAGTAGAACGTTCTAAACGATTGCCAGAAATGACTATAAGAAGTATTTTCAAATGCATTTTAAGATAATCTATAGGACGTGGTCGCAAAACATTTTCGCTCGCTCCGCTCGCAGGGGGCCTCGTATTTCGTCGGTTTTCCCCCAAGGCCTCCGAATCCTCTCGGTGGCCCTGCCTCTGAAATCTACTAATAAAGGTTCTATATAACCGTGCTGAATTATCATCTCATTGTTGAACTTGATTTCTAGAATAGAATAAAAAAGGTACCCTAAGGCACTCAGGCAAAGGAAATTACGACGCAAAAATCAAAGCAATGATTGACTGACGAGAAATAGAATCAAGGCAAAATGCTACACCCAAAATTGATATATTGTGGGCCATGTCCCACGTTGTCTACAAATGGGTGATTGGTACTGCACATTCAGAGACGGCCCTGATTTTTGCACATTCAGAGGTATTTCATAATGCGCTTTTAGGAAATATGGTCATGATTGAAAAATTAAAGCTCTATATCTATTTTTAACTCACAATCAATCAAAATTTATAATCCCGTCATTGCGAGTGATGATCGATAATATTCCCAGCTGCAAACGGTTCTAATTATTTTATCCCCATGGGTTACGAAAAATGCAATATTGTTAAATCACTACTTTGATCTAACATAAACGCGTGAGTTCTAAATAGTAAGTAGAATTAACTTACGACCTTGGGCAGAAGAACTCGAATGAAGACACGTCTCGTCTAACGGCAAATGATTTCGACAGCAACTTCATTAATCTACAGCTTTCGGCGAGTCTCTCTAAAAACTACGCTACACGATATATATATGAATATCTAGGGGCAAAGGTTAAAATTAGGAAAATAATACGTCTTTACTAAATATGATTAACAGAAATGTATTTAATGTTTCTGGCCAATCAGGGAAGCGATAGAAAAATATCTGATGCAATGTACATGAACCCGGCACAAAGTACAACGTGTGATCTGATGTCTGATGCAATGCTGGTATGTAGCCATCACGTGACATGCAGCAAAATCAATAATCGAACAAAACAACAGCAACAGCATAAAAGCGATTGTTTAAATGAACTGTCTATTTACAATATAAAAGCCCCCCCCCCCCCCTTAAGTTAAATCGTAGTTTATGACATTCTTGCTCAGTAGGCGTAAAAAATTATCAAAAGCATAATAGACATAAATTAAGTATTCTTCGGGCAAGCCCTGACCGCCATATCAACCTGCTTTGCATAAGAACGATATAAATTTGATTCAGCCTCGATATTCGTAATTGAGTAAGAAACTCGTAAGTAAGAAATGTTTGCTTTGAGCTGAATATATTCTTGAAGTATTCTTATTTTCTAAAATCTGATATGGTTTCAGGAAAACATCGCCCAGCCTCGAATAGGAACCACGACTTTTGAAAAAACGAGATATCTCAGTTCTGCGAATCCTTGATTCAAACATGGCAAAACCGGCAACTGCTGAAAATAAGACATAACTTTACAAACTGAAGTTGAGTTCTTAAAGACATAACTTTGCGAGTTTTCATGATATTTTTAAATTTGGATGATTTGGTGTCTGAATGTTCTCAGTGGAGGAAGTTTAGGCTTTCATTTGAGGGGCTTAGGCCCATGATTTTCCGACAAGATAGCTGGGCATTTATCACTGCTCAATTTAATGAAAAAGTGTAACTTCTTGGCGTGACCCGTAATAATTTTACCACGCCCTTTAATTTAGTAGCTAGAAGAACAATTAATTATTGATTTTCGATTTCACGATTGATATCTTGATACAAGAGGTCGACCGATTACACTATTGTCAAGTCATTCATGATGACAACGTAATTGTAGCTTCTTGAACTAAAAAAAACACAAAATTAAAAGTTGAAGTTCATTTTATGCTTTTATCGTTTTTTCTTTTTTTCATTTTCCTACCCAGTTTCATCGTTTTTTCATTGGAAAATATGTTTAAAAATAACCATTGTTTGGAAGAATTCGATGGAAAATTTGGGTAATATTTACGAAATTGAAATTAGATATACCATTCGCAAGCAGATTTGGTTTTGCCATATATCTTTTGTTTGTTTATTTAATACTGGCTAATATTAGATCAGGTATATTCAAAGGCACAGAGAGGTTATAGAGACTCCTGGGGTAAAACGGGAAATGTGGAACTCCTGCGAGCAGAAAATTTGGCAAAAGTACCCTTTAGATTAGCTTTAATTGAATTTGAGAATGATTTCTGGCAGTTATTATCTTTCGTTTAAAATAGTTTAGTATTTTTAGCTATACTTCCGTTATGTTTGATTAATTCAATACTTCATATAAGATTTCCTTACTTTATGATGTTCCTTACACCTTGAGGCCAAAGGGAATTTGATCACCCCAGTCTCCTCTTTTTGTGACCCTGGGTAGGTTTAGGCTATCAAAGTTTATGAAAAATACGGAAAATTTGCTCGCTTTGACTATGAATTATAGTCTTAACACTGCACACTTTCACTGTTTATCAGGGCACAAATTGGTTATTTCTGCACCTTAAAACTAGGTATGTCTTGTATGGGCTTTTGGCCACTGGTCTCATAAAAAGACTGGATAGAGCTTCTCCAGCCCAGCGCTGATTCCACATTGCAGCGTTCATCTTGAGTCTTCACCGTGTTGTATGAGACGAGAGTGCAATCATCTCGGTTCTAGTTAAACTTGCTTTTTCATAGCAAAATTCAAAGTAACCGTTGAAATTAAAACTTGCAGCATTCGTAAGTGACGTAAAATATTTTTGATGTAGTACTAAGCTTATGTAATGGAGAATCTACTGTTATCTTATTTTTTTAGGCCTGTTGTCTCTTAGGATATTTTAGAATTTAATGATTAATGTACAATTTAAAGCGCAGCACTGTCTGCGCACCATTTTAACAAATGGCAGCCCAAAGCTTTAGGCACAAGTAGTCTTAAGATGGAGAGGTTCATTCGCTTCCTCGAGCTGCTGTAGGAGAACAATAGGTTGTTCGATCCAGTCTTTTTTTGAGATCAGTGGGTACAGCTGGGACAGTGCCCTGGGCCCAAGCCCTGGCGGGGGGCTATATTCGAAATTTACCTTTTTTTATTCTTCAACGATGATGCCTTGCTATTCCATGCTTTCTCCCAAAAGAACCCCAAAAGCCCAAGATTTGATGTTAAAGTATGTGAAGGTAATTCTGTGTTGTTCATGTTTGATACATTTCTCGACAATCTTAAGCTCAGGCTAGCAAAGTTGGTCCGTCAAAACAAAATAACATAGAACGAAGGCTTTAACATGTCACGGCTTCTATCACACCTATTTTGTATAAAAAGAAGCCCCGGCCGAAGGTTTGCAGGGAAGATTGACATTCTTCAAAGCGCTGTATAAAGCCCGTTTTCACCTTCAAATTCAGAGAGAGGGCGTTTCTAGGGGCAAAAGCAGGGCGTGGCCTAAATTTTTTTGCGTAATTTGAAGCCCCGGTATGGCGAATAGAATCCCCCCGAGGCCCGTCCTGCCTGGCGGCGGCCCTGCCTAGAAAGACATCTCTCTGGCTTGAATTTGACAAAGTACTATACTGCTCAACTTAGGTTATAAAATTTGACGTTTCTCAGGAAAAAACTGATCATCGTTTATTGGCAAAAGTTAGGAGGAGGTATGATAAAATTCTAGTGATAGGAGTTGGAGAGGAAGGGAAAACGTATAACGATAGCAGCAGTCTTTGAGCATCCAAAGGTCTTAGAAAATCTATGATTGTTTCTTCAGTCACTGTGATGAAACATTTTTTCCAGCCTCTGGTCGTTAGTCAATTCCTTCGCTTCGGTCCTGACATCAAACCTTTATCTTTGCTTACACAAAGAGGATTTTGATTTTTTGAAGAATACTTATCTTAAATTGCCGAAAAAGGTTCACCAAATGTTTCAAAGGAATTCATAAAATGGTTTGCATAAAAATTGCATTTGAAACTTAAAACAGGTTTTTCTCACAAAACATTTGCTACTTTCCCAATACTTTTGTTTTTACACGAGGGTTACACATCGATTTAAATCCACCAAAAATGCCGAGAATCATGCCTTTGACTCCTACTCCTGGAAAATTGGGGATTTTGAACGCCAGAAAATACCATTTAAAAGAGATTTTTTGCAATTTAGGGGGGGCGTCCGACCTCTCTTGCCCCCTCCCCAAGCTACGCGCCACTGCATTCATTTCATGATTCATTCGACCGCCCTTGCTGGCAGCCTCACTATGATACCGAAACTTGCCTGGCTGGGTTTACTTCCGTGACTGAGTTTACAAAAGGATACAGTTTCGTCTCTTTTTACAAGTTATGGTTTTTCCAAAGTTCAAGTTTCCATGAGAAATGGAAAATTCATAAAACCTGAGCTTTGCCCGCTAATAGAAACAGAGCAGCATAAGGAGAAATGACGGGAAGGTATGTGAGTTTGTTTTCAAATTTTTCGTAGTTGAAGGGCCTATATCTCACAACAGTTCATTTTGTCAGATCTGGGTTATATCATGTCACCTACACTGCGTAAACCATTTCTGGGAATGTGACTTTTTTGCGACTTTTTGGAGTATCTGCCTCTAGTCTAGGGCAGAAAAGTTCAGTAGAAACTTAGGCTGTACTTATCTTGTGACAAGGTGTAATTGAATATTTTATTATGTCGTTACACCGCGGTATAGCCGAGCCGTTCTTGAAAACCTGAAAAAGGTCTTCATTGCTCATCATCATTTATCGCACATGGCTATTTCTCAACGATTTAATTATAGCTGTTAATTACATTCATCCTTTTTGATAAGTTAACTAATAAGTTCTAAACTAGAAGCTATTTGTAAGAATTGCTGCTGATTTCAAGGGTTTTTTTCTTCTATAAAAGCTGACGAGGCATGTTTAAAAACCAGAATGTGTAAACAAGGTATATCTAGTTTCTAGTTTTATTTGATCTTGTAGCTAACTTTCCAAGTGTACTTAATGGAATTAAAGAGTACCCAACTTCATAAAATCTTCATAAAATTTTAAAGTAGGGAAGGAAATAGTAAGTTCAGAGATGTGGAAATATACAGGACAAACATGATTGGCATGGTTGCTCTGTCTCTGGCATTGAACCTGTCTCCAGCATTTAAAGTAGAGATGATTGTAAATAAATGAGAAATTGATACAAGATGAATAACTTTTACCTTGTATCAGCTTACGTGTTTATTAAGACTATTATGTTTTAGTTGTAGGTACAGACCACTCAAAAATATTGTATCTGCAATGTTAATACCTTTCTAAACTGATATTTTATTATAAAAGTGATTTGCCTCCTCTCAGTTATCCAGGTATGAGAATTAAGGCATAGATAGAGAATGAACCAGGAAAAGGAAAATTTATTGTATGCAGCCCTCAGAGAATGTGTGAGAATGTGAATGTGACATTTTACATTTAGCTTTTGCTGTTGTGTCCTTGATCTCAACTTTGCACTCTCATGCTTTTAGTTTTTGTAAATAGATTTGGATAGGTAGCTTGTTGTCTGGTCCTTTTATTTCACAATAGTTAATTCGTAGATGCCACTGACCATTCCATTACAATAATACCCTCTCAATGTCCCCTTTAATTTTCAGTCCCTTTTTGATTTGGTCTTGACGACAAACAAAATTACAGTTTCTCATTTGACATGTATATGCTCAATCAATCTAATCATTGATCAGTGGCATCTTCTAGCACATTTTATCCATTAAACTTCATAATTTTCATTATTTCTTGCACTCTGAGCATTATATCGATACTCGGTCCTGCTCAGTATCGATGTAGATGTAGATAGATGTAGAATAGAAAATCCAATAACCAGTGTATCATTTTCTGCATCCTATAGGTGGTTTCACCCACATATTACCCCCCAGGAGTCAGATGACTTGTTGAAAGGGAATGGTAATGATGGAACGTTTTTAGTGCGACCAAGTCAAAGTCACCAAGGAAATTTTACCATTTCCGTCTTGTAAGTATACATTTGACTTTTAATTCTTGATGCAGAAATAATGGAACATTTGTTAATAACTAATGATAAAACATATTGATAGGAATCAACACACAAAGAGAAATCGAAACATAAGACTTGTAGCCATTGTCATGTTTGTACTGCCAACTTTAACTTTGTTGAATCAGGCAGGTCAAAGATTCAGCGTGTTGAAATTTGCAAATTCATTGAGAAATTATGCACTATTAAGCTAAATATGCCCAATTGAAAATCCTGTACAGGGGCAATGTTGCAAGTGGTGATTTCTAAGGACATGATTGTTGTTACAACCCTCCCTTTCTATGGAAAACTATACATGGCTTTGAAAAAAGCAAGTTATCCAGTCATGTTTGACATCTTCAAGACATGTTTCGGATTATTGGTAAAGCCCGATCGTCTTTCCACCTAGCAGTTTTAGAATCTATCTACATTAGCACGAAAAAACCGCTACTGTGTAGACAAAAGGAGTTTGTTTTCACCTTAGGATTCCACGGGTAACATTCTAATAGGCAAGCGGCACTGATTGGTCAACCTTTACAGTCATGTGCTTGTGTTTCTGATTGGCCTATTTCGATCCACAACTGGGTATATATATTTCTTAGCGTAGAGTTTTCGATCTATGTTCTGACGTTTTAAACTCTGAAGAGTGTCAGACGAAAAGCTTTAGTTTACTAAATGTTTGCTTTTTTCAAAGCCATTTACAAGTTTTGTACCACCAAAAGATTGTTTGGAAAACTATACCCGAAAATACTGCTATTTTTGCAGGAAAAATTGACAGTTTAAAAACTCTAGCGATTAAATGGGGAGGAAAACTGTCATGTTAAATAGTCACCACTAACAAGTTATCATTGCCATCATCTCAAGTCTACATCTTATCTGAGTTTCATATTTATAACTTTCCTTCAAAATGTAAGTGAGTCTAAAATATGGAGTGTTGTCTTCAACAAAGTAGAGTTTTAGAAATGTGAAAATATATGTCAGATTTAGAAAATATACTGAAAAGAAAAATATATGCAGAGAGCTTTCAATAAAAACCAAAAAAGGCCCAAATTTGGCATAAAAAGTTGTCACATGCTTTATTTGGTAGCAATGGAGTCAGGTTCTTGGAGCAGATGTGATGATATGTCAAAATGATGGGATTTTCTTTGCAGAATTTGTGCCTGTCTGTTTTGATATACATAGAAAGACAGAAGTGGCCCTTTAAATGCTGCCCTTGTTTAACTTTCAGGCATCAAAATGAAGTGACAAATATTAAAGTACTCAATGATGGTGATTGCTTTCAGTTAGCTTCATTAGATGGAGCAGCATCAGAACCATTTGCAACATTGAATGATCTTGTTAATCACTGCATGAAAACAAAGAATGCCATTCCACTTAAAGATGGTGGCTGTATTGAGATGAAATATCCACTTGCTTCCCAGGATCCAACATCTGAAAGGTATTCCCATGTCTAAGGGATTTTTAAGTTTTTTCCCAAATTTCATTTTGAATTTTAGTGTCAAAATTATCTAGAGTATTTGTGAGCACTTTCGATGCAAAAAGTCCTTCTTTGAATTTGGTTGATCTAAGGTTATGTGTTTTGCATATCCGTGCTGTTTTGTAGTAAATATATAATTTGGTCTAAATAACTATTCACACATTATCAAGAAAGGTTTGATAATAATCTCTCTTTTTTCAAGGTGGTTTCACGGGCCATTGAAAGGTGCTGAGGCAGAAAAATTGTTATTGTCAAAAGGCACTGTGGGGAATTTTTTGGTCAGGGAGAGTCAAAGCCAGCCAGGCCAGTTTGTGATCAGTGCAAGGTTGTAAATAAAGTTAACTTCTCCAAAACACATAGTCCTTTTAATTTTTTTCATTGACGTTTTTTCAGTGAATTTACCTGAATTGCTACAATCAAAGATTAAGGTCAGAATCAGAAATTGAAGTCATGCATGATTTCACTCAATGATTTCACATTCAACACTCATCAGAAATTGAAGCTTTAGTTTTAGTCTAATATTAACAGCTGTTTTATAACGTTTTGCAGCAAAAAGAAGATAAGACAATTAAACTTTTTATGCATTCAAGATTGATCTTGCATTTAGACTCACTTTACACTCAAATGAAGCCAAAGGAGGTTTTCACACTCGTCCAGCATTACACATGTCCCAATAGGCCCACTTTAAAAACTGCCTAAAAGTACTAATAACAGACTAGGATTGGATCTAATCCTCTGTGTCCAGCGTCAGCCCAACAAGCATTCATATATTTCTGCTAATCGGTCCCTCTTATTTCCTGTCTATCATTTTTCATTATATCGATTCCCGCAATATTTTCGTGTAAGTATTCATTCATGAGTTTATGGAGAATTACCGATAATTTCGTTAAATTGGAGCATAGAAACACAAGAGTACTAGTCTGAAAACACATTTACAAGAACTCTAGAGTAAAGATCGCTACCCTGGATATTAGAATTAGCTCCACCCTTTGCATAAGCCTCCCCGTTAACCCACCGTTTCTAATGCACCGAGCTCATTACTTCACCTCATTACCTCATTAATTCTTTAATTCCTTTAAATTCTTAATTTACTGCATCTATAATCGAACTTCCAATGATCCATTGTTTAATCCATCGTTTGAAGTTTTTTTCTAAGATTATTCATTTCTATTTGAAAGGTGCCAATCGGGCGTGTCACATGTCATTGTGAAAAATAGAAATGGCAAATTTGATGTTGGATCTGGTCTTCAGTTCAATAGCTTGGCACTCCTTGTTGATTATTATAGACAAAATCCGCAACTCAGAGATGCAAATACCCAAACTGATATCAAGTTGGTGGAGGTGAGGATTTGAGTTATTTGAACCAAAGTCATATCTCACTGAAGAACAAAACATTTTTTAAAAATACTTCTCAGACGTGCGTTACTTTCATTTAAGTTAGAATTATTTTTCGTACAGAACATCTTCTCCTTTTACAATTATGCTTTTTTGAACCAACTTTTGATGATTTCAACTCTCGATCGTTCAAGCAATTTTTTTAATTCAAAAGTTCTACATATCGGTTGTTGAGCCAAAATCTTGGTTGAATTTGGTTAAAGTGTTTGGTTATCAAGTTAGATATTTAACTTCTAAGTTTGATGAATCTTCCAGAAGCAAGGATTGATTAGGCCTGATTAACGTGCCATGCTGCTATCGACATGCCAATTGGCAATATTTTCAGCACGCCTGTGACATTTTGATTTTAAATTCGTGCTCTAATGTGTATTGGATGTATCGCCCTTCATTACCTAAGCTTTCACGCAATTATTTTCTTCTGCCACAAGTTCATCCCCTCCTTAGTATCTTTGCGGTGGGGCTTTCCCAGATCTTGTAGAATACGGCTCCTTACGGTGCCTGAGTCAAGCTGCATTGGAAGGTCGTGGCTCGATAAGATTCATCCTCGGACTAGTTTTCAAGTTTTATTTGTGCATTTAGTTGGTGCCATGCTTAAAGATTTCTATGTAGCAGTGTACGATTCTGGGATGACGTATAAACCATTGGTTTTAACGGGAACCTAACAATCACACAAGCAAAGTATCAAATAATTTTTCATTGTTCCTGTAATTGTTGCGTTTCCGTCTACCATTATTATAGTTGTGCTCAAATGCCTTTTTATCATCTGTTTAGTGAAATGCCTCATAAAATTTTTTTGTGATTTTCAAGTGGAAAATAAATAAATGAAAATCTGTATAATTTATTCTGAAGAATGTGTCGAAATTTGTTTACATTTTTTCCCTAGCCATTTTACAGTACAAGTTTCATAGCACGAAATATCGGAGAAAGAATGCAGCAACTGGAAAAGAAAATTCACCCTCGATTAGATGGCTTTGGTGAAGAGTTCGAGGTACTATATTATCTTGCCTGATTTTTCCAATCTTTTGTGAACATTTCAACTCGACTTTTCGATATTTAGGAAATTTTGCCAATTATTGATTTTAGCTTTATCAAGATTATAGTTTGAAATACACCAATTCGACTTACGGCCTCATTTTGAAAAATTCTTCAAATTCTTTTGTACAAAATTTTTGACCTCAGATTCGGATTGACAGCAATGATTTTAGTATACTTGGAAGTTTTCATTTTGATATTGCTCACGATATTGATTTCATGACGACATAAAGACAAAAATTTTATAAGGGATTTGACCGTAGTGGCGACTAGGGGGGTAAAGTTTCCCCCGGAACGATTTTTGCGGTCAAATCCCTTACAAGTTTTCAAACTTCATTTCTCGGTAAAATCTAAAATACAAGCTTAAACAATATGAAAAATGGTATCCCGCCTAAAATTATGACGATAAAACCAAATCTGAGCTTAAAAAAGTCGTATAATGAAGTTTGGAGAAATTTCCAAAACGAGGTCGTAAGTCGAATTGGTCTATTGCGATGCCCATTATGGGCTTTACTGATTATTGTGATAGATAGAACAAAAGATGGTCTGCAAACCAAATATGTTTTCTATACTGTTTCGTATTTTACGTATTTTCCGTAAGGTTTTATTTGTGTATTTAAGTGACACTCGCAACTTGTAAATACTCGTGGCCGATCTCAACATTGCATGCTGATATGACCTCGTTATCTTATTTTGTTACATGGCCTCACCTCAGAAGATTTTCCTTAAAACGCATTGATTTTTCCATTACTTTTATAGGAACAGACTGGAGGTCTTGAAAAATAGGCCTTCCAGGTTGCTTTTACTATAATCTGCAAGAAACTTTCAACATCAACTACTCAGACACTCATATTTTTAACAGCAAAATACCCGTCGGCTAGACTAGACACGTAGCTCGCATCAATGCATTTTATCAATATCGTATGGTCTTTGAACTTAAAAAAGGCTATTTAAAAGCAGAGAGTCCAAGACCCGCGTTGTTGTCATTATTTTTAGAAGAAGGTTTTCCAATGCTTAAGGGTTTTGTCTGGATAAATGATGAACTCTCTCTTTGATTAAACCTCTTTATGAATTCCGCAATACTTTTTGGGAGAAACAGCTTTAGTTCCTGGCTTGTGGCAGCTGTTCTGTCAAAAAAGGCTGATCACTCTGACAAGGTGGCTAAAATACCTGTAATGCTGTCAAATCTCTGTATAAAAATCATGTTTTGCTTAAAAAAAATTGAGATGTTTTGGGTTGTAGACCCTCTTTCTAGCCTTGTCCTTGCACCATCCGTTGTTGAACAAATCTCATTTCAACTTGTTTTTTTTATGTTTTAGCGGCTTCAGTACTTTGATATGAAGCAAGGTGCCTATAGTACAAGGGAAGGCATGAGACCTGAAAACAAAACGAAGAACCGTTATAAGAACATTCTTCCCTGTAAGAATACCAGAATTATTTACTTTTTATTCAATGTTTCACATGTCGTATTCAACTATTTTTCCTTTAAGGTTTGCCCCTGGATTCTCAATTTGACCGGATTTTTTTATTGCGATCATAATATTTAGGCCGTGTAAAAAATGAGAAAAAATTAAAATTAATTGTAATCTTATTACAAATTGCTTCATGCAGAATTCATTAAGAAACATTCCAATGACGATGGAGCCGAGTTTTTTTAAAGCTTTTTAGTCTCCACTCTAAATCCGTGAACAGTATAATGTATCAAATATTAGTTCTCAATACACGAAAACGTTTAATCCCTTCTACTTCTCTCGTCTTTCTAAAATATTACTTTTCAAAATTGTTATAAATTCTTTGACTCTGTTTCCTTTTTATTATTATCTCAGCCTTTGTTTTGGACATTTGGAACTCTTATCAAAAACCTTATTGCAAAATACTGTGTCAATATGAATATCCATGCATGTTTGTCAAAGCACAAGCCTGCCATTTGAGCTTCTTAAGTCTCTGTTTATTGCTGCATCGACGTCAGCACTGTTCTTTGTAGCGACCAGTGATTTGCTACAATTTAAGTTTGAAATATTTCTGCTTTTTTAGACGATCACTCTAGAGTGAAGCTGCAAGGCGCTGAGCCAAGGGTTGTTGGTTCAGATTACATTAATGCTAATTACGTCGATGTAAGTACAGTCGATTACAAGTACTTTCTATTGTTCAGTGATCTGCAAAACACGTCTTTCCAGAGTTTGATGCTCATTCAAAGAATCTGTTACTTGCTTCTTATATGTATTTATTCTTAGATAGCCACATTTGTTGTAGGAAAACGTTTTAAAAAATTACCAGTAGAGGGAAAGCTAGTAAATCAGTGATCCGTAGTCTTCCTTTATCTGCTCGCAGTAATTAATCGATTTATTTTATATAGTAAACGTGTCGTGAAATATAAATAGGTTGTTTTGTGCCAACCCTAGACTATTGCACAGGGTTTTGCCAACCAATCGTTTGTATAGCTCCCGGCTTTTCAGCTGGTTCACAGCCAGTTTATATGAGAACAACGTCGAAGCTTTTTTCCTAGTTCTGTAGCCTGTATGCGTTTTGTTTTATCGCGAAAACCGTTCAATTTTTTTATAAAAGTATTATGTTTTCTTTTGGTTAGTATCACATTATATCGACTCCAGCCTTTGGTGTTGCAACATTTGACAGTACACAATTTCCTTTTTGTAAGAATGTAGCCTACAAAAATATTAAGGCTCAAAATCGCTGAAGTTTAAGAATAATTCAAAAATAATGCCAGGCTGAAGCCTCATCAAGAGTTGAATTATTTGTTTAATTGAATTTTAGGGAAGCAAAACAAATGCGAGTTTGACGCTATATGTTTTTAAAGACTCATTGCTAACAATGAGCCATTGCACTACGCAAGCATCCCATAATGCATTTTTAGACTGTCTGATATCAATTTTGGTTAATCCGTAAAAGTTTACTGCCACTGTTTGGACCGTAGCCCCGCTCGCAAAGGCCCATTGTTAGCAATGAGTCTTTAAATAGACGTATCCGCACTTGAAGTCATTAACACCATAATTCGACTCAGTTACACCTTGTACCGCTGAAGAATAATTTAGGAATAATTTTAGGCCATAAATATAACAGTTAAGAATTTAGAGGCTCGGTAAAAATTTTGTATTCTTATAAAGAAGTTTGTAGTACGGAAAGCGGAAACATGGCATGTTTGAGTACTTTTCATCAGGTATTGCATATGGTAGATGCATCGGACTTCAAAAGTAAGATTGATTTGATTCGTATCTAAGTGTGATTCGAAAGTAAGTGTTCAATATGACTTTATGACGTGTTCAATAGTGAGGTCGTCAATTCAATCAGTTAGCCTATTTGAAAAGCAAGGTTCGTTAATGTAGTATATTTGTAATTCATATCAAGAAAAAGCTACGTAGATTTTTAATTTTACCTTCAAGAGCGAGCTTAAAGAAACCCAGACAAGCTATATCGCAGCTCAGGGATGCTTGCCGTCAACGAGGGCTGCTTTTTGGTCAATGATATACCAAGAAAATTGTCGTATAATTGTTATGCTTACAAACGAAGTGGAACGAGGAAAGGTAAGCTTATTTCTACTTTTTCTCACCTCTTATATGTTTTTTAAATCTGCTGTTTGCTATGATAAATTTTTCTCTAGTCCCTTGAAACGAGAATGGCTTCCATCAGTTGCAGGACATATCTGCCTCTCTATATGAAAGCTGATTTCGAAACCTGCTGAGCTTGTAACAAAAACTTTGATAGTTGCTTGATGGACAAAAAAACCATTTTAGATAAAGAGAATGGAAAGAGCCCAAATAGACGCATTTGTAAACATTCCTTATGCAACTTGTTTTAGTAATCAATTTATATACTAAACAATGCTTACAGTTTCTCACTACAAGTATTGGCAGCATTATTCATATTTTGACTTAAATCATTTTTTGGATACACTTTCCTTATTTGATTTAAACTTATTTGTTTTGTTTGATAACCCTCGACTCAGTTTTGCCCATATGCAAATTCCTATTCTCGTTTTTATTTACTATGTTATCTTGTGTTCACTTGTTTTATAACACAAATAAGCATTGCACAAATATCGAAGGGCATTGATCGTGGTTTATTCGATTGGCCTACTTCCATGTGATTTTTCAAACACTCTGTATATGAAGGGGATATCCATCTTCTTCAGAAACAACTCGAACAGATATTATGTTTGCTGAGAGGCATTATACCTCGGGAGGTAAACTAAGCCTAATTTTGGCTGAAAATTTGGACCCACAATTCCGCAAACATGATGAAAACTATACCCATCATTCCGCAAAGCAAATAAAATTTTTAAAGCACATAAAAATCATTAAAAGAATTTTTCATGTCCTTTGCCCCAAAATCTCAATGTTACAAATACCTCATACTTTTATTTCTAGCTGGACATTCATTTTGCCAATGCCAAATCTCCTTCCTAATAATTCCGCACTTTTCAGGAAAAAGGTACCCCCAAATAATGGCACGTCCCCGTACCTTCAAACATGTTAAGGTACCCACCCCCCCCCCCACCGAGCATTATACAATACACAAGAATGTTGTCTAGTGTGCTCTTCTGAGCTGTACTGTTGGCCTTTTCTGTCCTGCCATGTGAATTTGCTTGGAAACTCTTCAATTTTCTCAGGGAAGGGCTGCGTTAAAATAAAATTAGGAATGTAAGTAAAATCGTACTAGGGAAAACAAACTAATTTTTTAATTTTATACCGGGTTATTCCTACTGGTATTGATGTATTCCTTAAACTGCTGCTATCTTTTAAAGATGTTTCAAGGAATAATTGCAGACATGTTCATTTGACATATTTACCGATTAACGGGTTTGCTAATTAAAGAAGCCAATCATATGTTTCACAAAGAATTAATGCCCTTTTAATAGTTTTTAATCATTATTATCATGATTACATATTTCTGTACTTGCTGTATCAGCTTTTACCAACTATAATAAAACTTTTGCACCATCCAGGCAAAATGTGCGCGTTACTGGCCGGATGCAGGGCAGTCAAATGAATACGACGACATTGTGATCGATAATATGATGGAGAGCCACAAAGGAGATTTCTTAGTTAGAGAACTGCGGCTGTACAAGAAAAATGAGGTAACCGTCAATTTATGCATGACCAAGCTTTCTAATTTCATCGTCATGTCCTTGTTTATTCGCCATTTCCAGCGTTTCTGGTTTTATCTTAATGACTAGACAAAGCGATTCGACAAATCAGCGAACCGGCGAGTGCGACCAGTTCCTCGGTAGTTCAACTGAGTTGAAATACTAGGCGAATGTTTGCGCATTCGAAACGAAAGAGGAAGTTTAGTCTTGCGCATGCTCAGAAATGCGTTCGCTCAGCCGCGCGACCAATACGAATTAAGAGGAAACCGGCCTTAACACTCCCTTCAGTGATGACCCCGCTGAAACGCTCTATATCCAAGGTATAAATATTATTCGCTATCAAGGAAATACGATGATACGATACGGAAATACGCAAATACGATATCAAGGAAAATACGATCATTTTTTATATTAGGATTTATCCACACCCGATTTCCGTTGTTTTCATTTCACTCCTGAAATTATCCCACTTTTTCGTCAAAGCCCGCAAGGAGCTGTGGGGCGTGTCCTATAATACTTGGCATGTGGCATAAAATGACGGGCCCTGACTACGAAAATCTTTCTACCTCAATCCCCATCGCCTTTAATCAAAGTTTGATCAAGTGAAACCTTTTTAATCGAGAGGATCAATAGCTTGGTGTTAGGCCATCTAAGGTAAGAATTTGAGTGAATAAGTGGGAATTAAGTTGTGGTGAAACGCGGTGGTTGTCATCAAAACTGTTATCAAAATTTTGAATGGCATGACAAATTGCTATTTTTTCAAAATTGATTTGACAAATAGACTTACAAATTGTTTGATTACTTATCTTTGTTTATATGTTAACATGAATTTTTTTATTGCTAAGATTTTTTTTCTAACTTGAAAAATTTCTTGATAAATGAGTAAACGGTCATTTGTTTCCGACGATTCCAGGACTCGGTCCCTTGCTACTAATTCCCATTTACAGGCTTTTCTAGTTGTGCTTCTGGTTAATTGCAGGATAAGATTTTGCGTAATCCTAAAATAAGCAGACCTGTTTCTCATTTTGATCATAAATTTGATAACAACGTTTGCAATTTCCAGGCTGATAAAGAGCCTCGAATGATTTACCAATACCATTTTACTGCCTGGCCTGACCATGGAACTCCAGACGAACCGACAGCAGTGTTGGACTTGCTGGATGACATTTATGCCCAGTATCTAAGATGTCATAGAGTAGGCCCTATTCTGTTCCATTGCAGGTACCTTTTGCCATTCTTCAGTTTATGCAATTGACGTCAGTATTCGACCTCTTAAGCGTGTACTTTTTCATTAATGGGTCTTGGCTGATCGACTTTTTTAAGTGACGTAGTCTGAGGTTTACTGAATCAAGAACGTTGAGGTCACAAGTTTAGTTTGGAAGACAACCAGTCTATGTATGTACAGGATAAAACAGCCAGGTTACCACAATTTGCGTATGCATTAGAGTATTTTATTTTATTTTTAATTATGGCCCAATCAGTCAAGAAGATTGCGTTTCAGAGGGCCATTTCAAACTTAACCATAAAAGAAGTTGTAAAAATCTAAGATTGTATATGTTTATCAAGAATATGGGAATTGGAAGTCAAAAGTGGGTTTCATGGAAGTTTTCTTCCGATATCCCTTTCATACCATCTAGTCTTCTACTCAAATCCTCCCTCGATCAAGTCACGTTTTTTTGCTTAGTGCTGGCATTGGCAGAACGGGAACTGTGATTGTCATCGACGTCCTTATTCACTTGCTTGAAGAACAAGGTATGAAAATTGCCGGCATCACTTCTCGAAATGTTTTTGGTTTTGACTTGATTTGTACGGTATCCTCTAATCTAGAATCCCTGCCATTAAGTCCTTGGAACACCATGACGTCATTGAATGGTTTGGGAAAGCTGAAGGTTTCTTCCCCTGTTACAGAAATATTCCCCTCCCCTCCCGATAATCCAAGTTGAAAAGAATATTACTTAAACTATCCGATGAAGCTAATTAAATGAATTTCAAGGACAATTATTGTTGCTACTACATATTGCAACCGCCTCTCTTGCCCGGTGATAGGAGGGGCAAGGGGACCTAAGTGCCCTTTTCTTGAAAGTGCACATGTAAAAATTTTTTTATTACAGAAGTTAGCCCATTTACAAATGAAATGACAAAAAAGTTAGTAGAAGCTGGGATTTTTTTCAAATACCCTTTTACTGCCTCCTTGCCCTTGGTCGTTCCCACATTGCTGCTCATTAATCTATGATGTTTCTTGCCCTGTCAGTTCTTCTTTTCGGACACTACAGCAAGACACCTCCAGCAAATTACCTCAAGTGAGGCAACTCCAGGTTAAGAGCAAGCCCAATGCTTATGAACCAAGCCATTTTCAAGTATTTTTATCACTCGTTGTTATGCTAGTACCTTATTTATTTATTGCATCATTTATTTATATCTTTATCTGTGATTTTGCGTAGGCATTGATTCTGACATTGACATTCAGAAAACGACACAGTTGATCCGAAGCAAGCGCCCAGGAATGATACAAACCCAGGTGAATAACTTGAGTGGGCACCAGTTTCACTTTCTTCAATTGTAACTGATATTATTGTTAAGGTAGAAAGATTGATTTCCATTGACTTTATTTTACCCAATGATCAATGATCAATGAACAGAACAACTCGTTTAGAAAAAATGCTTTACAGGAACCAAATTTGAAGAATAGAAATAATTGATATTTCTCGGAATCTCACCGGTCGCGTTAAAATGCTATAAGAGAGTGATAATTTTAAAGGGTGATCTAATTGGAGATGCATTTTGTGAATCAACAACTCTTTGCTTATGATGGTTATTCCTTTGGATTCTGGTTTTTTATGTATGATCTCTGTTTTCTTCTTTTTTCCGATCTTCCCATTTCCTTAAGAAATACTCATTTCACATCATGTTTATTTTATTCCCATTTTTTTTGTCTTTTTACGCATCCATGTTTTAGATTGTGATTTTTAATGTTTTTATTCCTGTCACTGAGCACGTGTCGCACTGTAGGATAGCCACCTGAGTAATAGAACATTTCTTTTCAGCACCAATATAGATTTGTGTACAGAGCAATTCAGAAACACCTTGAAAGGTTTATGGCTGAGCAAAACTCATCCAAGGTTGGTACAGATATATAAACTTCTATTTTTCTTTTTTTCTCCTTTGTTTGATGAATTAATGAACCTGTCAATAGCTGACGGTATTTGCTTATTGAAATAATTTGATCAATTGGGAGAGCTTTCTCATATGCTTTGGTGTGTCTAACAAAACAGTTCTTTATCTATTGGCATAACCATTTGTCCAGTTTTGTGAGCTGCTCCTCTTTCTTTATTTCATATTTCGTTTTCTGTAAAAAATGAATTTTATGCCCCTTTTCAGTGCGATTTTATACTAAGTACATGAATTCTTCTGCTAAAGGACCTTCAATATTCTTTAAAAAGTTCCTTTTAGGTTTTATTTTTTTGCTAAATGATAGCTGCTGTGCATTGAACATATGATTTAGCTATTTGTAAGCCCTTGATTATGCTGGCAGTTTTGAATGAATATATGAAGAAGATGCCATGACAAGTATTTGCACTTCTATATAACGCAAAGCACTTCTTTAAATCATTGACTGCGTTTTCTAATGCAGGTAACATCTTCCTCGGGTATTTATGAGAATGTCCAAACTGCTGTTGTTGGAAAGTAAGTTCATTTA
This sequence comes from Rhopilema esculentum, assembly GCF_057945365.1. Taxonomy (NCBI): domain Eukaryota; kingdom Metazoa; phylum Cnidaria; class Scyphozoa; order Rhizostomeae; family Rhizostomatidae; genus Rhopilema; species Rhopilema esculentum. The sequence goes on from NC_142833.1 coordinate 5,967,256, forward strand.
AATATATTTCATCAACCTTACTAGCAACTTTCACTGCCTCCAGTTGGATTAATCTAAGGGTGCCTCCAAAACTTCATGTTAACTTATCTTCTTACTGCTGATTATAATGTCTCTAATGCTTCATGGATCTTTGAGCTTTGATTTTAAACCCCTTTGAATTCTAACAATTTTTCAGATAGAGCAAGAAACATAGAATACTATGTTTGTTTCCCTAGGTATATTTTGCTTTTCCGTCCTATCTTCAACTTTGTGGTACCAAAGGCTAATTTAAATATGTCGTTATTTGATCGGAAGTGTGCAGTATTTCATGCTATTTGGGGTTTGCTTGCCTACGGCATCGTTTGTATTTGCTGTCCACATGAACTTGGAATCATTAAAGCCCTGGTCAAACGCATCCAACATTTCATCCAACATTTACTCCCAAAAAATTAGAAAGTTCGTTGATATCTTTCAGCGGGTGGTCAAATGCATCAAACATTTCGCCCAACATTTCATCAACATTTCATCCAACATTTCCATCACCGTGCATCGCCTGCGCAGCGACATGTTTGCAGCACTGGTTTACAGATTATAAAAGGGGGGTAAAACAAAAGTGAATGATGAAAACTGATTTCGAGAACAACACGTTGAAATGCATAGCTTCCCGTTAGGCCTATGCCTAAATCTAGATCGCCATCGCTGCTGTGACTCTCCACGTCAGTGCTGCGATCGTCCTAATCCGCCACCTTTTCCTCAGCTATTAATTGTTAGATTATTTCATAATGCACTTTGCTTTTGCTTTTCATTTTTTACTCGATAACTTTGAAAAAAGTTGCTCACAAATGAATCTGGATTCAGCTCGGCTCAAATGACAATAAAGAAGTTTGAATCATGCGCATGCCTAGAAAATGAAATGTTGAGTGAAATGTTGGATGGAGTGGTCGAACGCATCCAACATTACATCCAACATTGAAAAACAAAATTTGTTTTTGACCGTGATCAAACTTCATCCAACATCGGTTTGCAAATGTTGGGTGACCCAACATGGGTGGTCAAACGCATCCAACATTTCGTCTAACATTGGTTTTCTGCATGTTGGATGAAATGTTGGATGCGTTTAATCGGGGCTTAACGCTGTCATTTGGTTATTTTTCAACTTCAAAATATTTTTCCAGACGCCAAGCTGGAAACCCACGCAGCAGAGGAAATGTTTCTGATAAGGTGAGGCAATCATACTTGAATCAGTGTCTTTCTTTTTTCTCATACCATCTGAGAAAAAATGTTGCTCGAATATTTCATTCAACATACTTTATTCTATCCTAGTTTGCTTTGTGTTATTGAGCAACTGATGTCGAAAAGCTCATGTTTTATAATTGTTGCTATATGGTTTCATATGTATATTTCGATCAGTTTTTTATTCCTTTGAAGTCGGGATAGTTATTAGGTTTCTAGGTTTGTATAAAAAGTGCATTCTGCCTATACAGAATTTGCCTTTACAGAACAGAAATAATTTTAATGTGCCATTTTGCAAGTGTATGCATCAGCAAAGCTATAAGCCACCTAACGATTTTCGTTTATTTTAATGCATTATTGTGTCATAGATACTGTTGCTTTCAGAGTTCTCGCCTCGTATACAAGAGTTCTCGCCTCGTATACATCTGACTGCCTATTTCTTCATTTCGCGTTGCACTTTTCATATTTCTTCCTTGCTTTTCCTTATTCCGTTTTGTTTATTTCAGTCTTTACTTCATTCCAATGGAGATCAGGCGGAGTATAAAAGAAAAGGCAAAAGGTAAAGAAATTTCAGTCATTTACATATGCCCTTGTTTAAAGATACTGTTTTTTGAATGTCCAGTGTTCTATTAGTTCACTTACCTGAGCTTTGAGTGCCGAATGGAACTTTATCAATAGCCTATTATTTAACTAAACCAATGGGAATTGAGGTGATCATCCAATTTTGTCGGGGCATAACATCTTTAAGAAAAGAGACAAACTGTTCCTAAGATCAGTAAAATATCCGAGTTCCTTGGATCATGGAAACAAAGTTTTTCTATTCTAAATTTGCCAAAAGAGATAAAACTTTCTAAGTTCTTCTCAGTTTCAACTTATTCATAGAGTTTAAAGCATAGTCGTCAAATCGTGATTGAGGAATTGCTGCATCAGGAGTTCCCGTTGAATTAAAACAATCGTTTTGCTAGAGATGAGTAAAAAGAGGCGATTGTATTAAGATGCGATCATGATTTGACACCTAAGTTCAAATTCTACTTTGACTTGCAAATGATCAGTATTCGAACTCAGTATTCTTTGCTGGCTATCTCACTACGAAAAAAGGGCACCACATTTTTCCGATAAAGAGTTGATAAACAATATTATTTTTGAAGCCTATGCATACTTTCATTCGGAGAACTTCTTCTTATGTCACTGTTTGACCTCAAGAATATAATGGAAGCTATTACTGGATGAAATGGAAGCTTTATCTCCGAAAAAATGAGAAGCTTTTGCTTTGGGAAACCGGAAGCATTTTATATGAAAATTCGATTCCTGTGTGATTCATGTGGGATTCATGTGGGACATTTCAAAGTCTTCTTTTTGTCCACCTCTCATTACTGTTAAAAAATTAATGAAAAGCTTTCAAAGCTGCCAGATATGTTTCTCAGTTTTGTATTTCAAAATTTAGAAATCTACCCTGATGGCTATTGTTTTTGCTGTCAATGCTGTCATTCTCATTGTTTTTGGATATTTGATTCATTTGTGACATTTCAAAGTCTTCATTTTGTCCACCGCTCGTTACTGTTTTTAAAAAATTCATCGAAATCTTTCAAATCTGCCAGATATGTATTTCGATATCGAGAATTTATCTTGATGTCTATTATTTTGCAGTCAGATAATAAATTCAATTCTATTTTTTCTCAGGTGAAAATTAAGATAAATACGACTGGCAAGTGGATTTGACTTTATGATCTATTTTGGTAGCGGTTGATTCACAATATTTTCTATGGTGATTTGTAATATATACATATTAGGTGGATCATTCTGTTAATTTTTGAAACTTTTTTTGATAATAATATTTGAAGACTCATTATAAATCCTATTGTAAAAACTCTAAAAACATTTCTAGAATTTTATATTGTATGCGTGATTTGCAGCCTTGTTGCAAAGAAACCATCTTACCCTCAGAATTACGACAGGTCAAGGCATAGAAGATCGTATCAGTTATTATGATATTGTACTCAGTATCAACCCTGCTAGGCTTTGCAGATATAATATGCATATACTACAACACATCCCAGATATCTACCTAACAACTGTTCATTAATCGTAATCCCTAAACTGAAACAAGTATTAGTATCATCCAAGGTGCTGTTATTAACTCTATGCAAACTGTAGCTCTCTGCAAACCCTTTTGAACATCACCAAGCAACAAACAACATTTTAAGTCTCAAAACCATTACACGAATGCTTTTTAAAAAGAATCAATGAAATTTTTAATCTTTGACTTTTCATTCCTGTTTGTTTATTTTAACAATGATGCTCATATCTTATTGTTAAGTTATCAGCTTGTTATAGTTATAAGAAGAATACGACATTATTCAGTTACGTATCATAACCTAAACCTAATCTTAAAACCCAAATCTTTCTGTATGAAACAAGTAAAAGGGCATCGTGGTTTTCATAATTGATTGGAATGGTGTAACATCATTTTTCAACAGCGCAAAGTGTGTTTTCATTTGGCCTTTTTCATGTTTAAGTGTGAAATAAAAGGGTCTCCAGAATAGCTCAATTGAATAGTTATTTTGAACTAACTTTGATTGATACCAGTGTATACCCTATCCCCACTCTAACTTTCCAATTACAGTTGCTTTCGTTCCTTAAGTTCATCTAAGCCATTTTCAAGTTCCACTAAAACTGTGTACAGGTGTCACTTGTTGGCTGTCGATCCACGATGCCCTATAAAAGCCAAATATTTTCATGTTTTCTAAATAAATGTATTTTTGATTGTTATGATTACTTTGATTCGAATCATCATTATAGAGGCTTGAAAAATCATAAAAGATTGTCATGATCTTTGTTTAGTCATTCTTTGAAGTGAAATTGTTTGTTGTCCATTTTTATAATCCCAGTTGCATAAAGAACCTATCTACATGTAAAAATTTGCGATCGTTTATGAAAAAACGCATAAAAAGTATTTCCGTCTACACTGATACATTGGATCTTTCACAGAGCGTCTAAAGCTGTCCACTCAGGCTGTCTACACGTAAACATTAAACTGACTGCAATCGAGCATTGTAAACATTTAAAGATGTAAACATTTATCCACATGTAAACATTTGCGATCGTTTATGAAAAAACGCATAAAAAGTATTTCCGTCTACACTGATACATTGGATCTTTCACAGAGCGTCTAAAGCTGTCCACTCAGGCTGTCTACACGTAAACATTGAACTGACTGCATTCTAGCAAATGATAAGAACTTTGAAGCTTTGCACACGTAGAAGTTATTATATTTTATTGGTTTTGGTTGTGACTGACTCGTAGCCTGATGATCGCTTCACGAGTGAAACGTGGATAATCGCACGCACTATCGCATTACGTGCAATATGGTACCGTCCTGTTCTATACACCAGTGCGTGTACAACTCAGTCTATATTGCATCAAGCACATTATGATAAACCGTAAACAGTTATTTGCATTACCTTTTTGTACACATTAATACGGAAAATTTTAAGTTTTAGACTCATTGCTAACAATGAGCCCTTGAGCTACGCAAGCACCCCATAATGCATTTTCAGACAGTCTGTAGAAGTTTACTGCCATTGTTTAGATTGTCGCCTGGATAATTTGCCACCCTCGCAAGGGCTCATTGTTAGCAATGAGTCTTTAAGCAATTAAATGATCTGTTTATGGAATTCCTCGACCTGGGATCTGCAGAGACGCTTAGTAATTTTTTCCATTTTGTTTTTGATTAGATAAAATACTGAGCACCATAAAGAAGTTTATTTGTATAACAATGTTAGAAAACAACATTTTCCAATAATCTCTGAGAAATACCCGGTAGCATTCAAATACAGTTAAACATCGAAATATGTACTACTTTGATAGCAGAGATATCAACATTTAACTGGGGAAGAAAGGTGGTGCAAATTCTTAACAATGACTACCTAAGATTGTGGTATGTTTTACAAAAACTAAACTGTATGATAGCGAAGTATTTCCACTGAGAATATCCACCGACACGCTAGTTGCTGTTCACCTTCTTTAAGAGTCATCACTTTCAACACTTACCTGCGCTTTTGAATCTATTACACCGGGTTGTTCTAAATAAACTTTAGTTTCTTTTGGCCGAAGTCTGCTGGCTTAGAGGTGCTCTCAAACCAGGTGATTCTATTTTTGAAATGCTTCTAACTGAAACACTGTCCCATGATACTATGCAGTATTTGAAGAATACTTACGGTCAAGCCATCCTATTGGGAAATTAACTAACAGCGTCTTGGCAGAGCTTAGCACACACATCAATTCAAGTATTTCGATAGATTAAGTATGAACTTCTTTTTTAAAAATTTTCCAACTTTTGGATGCCAGGCATTTCAACTTGTTTGTAATAAATAGTGTCTGATTAATGGCATAAGGTAATAAGATGGATTATATTCATTTTATCTGCAAAATTTGTTCAGTAATCGTGCGTTTCCAAGAACTGATAATCGCTGGTTGTACCCAGGCGGGGCAAATATACTTCCTTTTCTTGCAAGCTTGCTGCAATGTCAATGGTTTTCAGTTTTCTTAATTTATTATAATGTCATGATTCTGCTCTTTTAGGCTCTTACCATTAAATCATGTACTTGTTAAATTTAAGGTGTATTTGTATGTTATGATATGGGGTAGGGTGGGGGGGGGTAGGGTGGGGGTAGGGTGGGGGGTAGGGTTTGAGGATTACCTTTTGGCATTATAATTCACAGATGATTGCCAAGCTAATATATCAGGGAAGCATTGTTAGGTCTTATTCTTCCAGTCAACTTCCAGACCATCTATTTTTGTTTGATTGGTTTCGAAATTAGCCATACCTTTCGCCCACTGCAAATCTTTGTTCAAATTATTATGGTGTGCTGTGAGGAAGTAATCTTCCTCGTACTGCTGTTGTTGTTGCTACAAGGACAGAACTTGATGGCGGATGCAATTTTGTCACCAGTGGACTTCCTCGTCTTGTCATCATCGAAATCCTACCAGTAATGTCCGATAGAAGGTGAGAATTCTGCATAAAGTTGAAACAAGCCTTTTATTTTCGTCTGCGAATAACAAAGTTGAAAATATGCAATGTTCTATGGAATAATCTTCTATCCAAATTGAAGTGCTGTTGCTAAATTTCAAGCATTAATTTGTTTGCATTGGGCTTTATTGTGTTGTTTCATGCCATACCAGATTCCTTATTCATAATCAGGTTGCAATTTTCAAAGTAACTGCAGCAAGCCATAATGTTTAGGTGGATTAAAGCAAAGGAGGCAAACCAGTCTGGCGCTAACATGGCCTCTTTCGTGATGCTCGTTTCTCTGACACCGCTGAAAGGGCGAGAGGGGTCGAATACTTTCATGAAAATTCAGACTCAGATATTATTTATGATAGAGAATTAAGACTTCAACTAAGAAAAATAATAATAAAATTTAAAAAATTTATCACTATCTCTACAAAAAGAATATTAAATGAACAGTTTGATAAACTTCATTGGACTGTATTCTCAATGGTCACAGTTTAAATTCTCTAAATTGAGTTCAAATTTCTCAGATGCTGCTGTGGAAAACAGATCACTCAGATCAAAAAGGAAGCTAATAGATCTTGGCAATAGTTGTTTGTGACTTTGAAAGTGATAATAAGAACAATGAAGTTCTGGTTTGAAACACAGATAGAGCTCAGTCAGGCCAAGCTCATCAAAATTTCTTCAAACAGCAGTTGATTGTGTGCACATTATTTGTAAACTTTCAGTATGGGAGCATCTAAATAATGTTGATCCTAGCTTGTTTAACACCGACTGCAGATGCAGATAGTAATTATCTGATTTTGCAATCCTTGCAGCTCTCAAGCAGGTCAATTGAGTTGAAGTCGAATCAAGGAGATATCTTCAATTTTTTTCAAAAAAACTGATTAGACCAAGGAGCATATGCACTATTGCTGTTGCAAAGTCTTTGCTGACTGGGGAGACCTACACACAGAGAAAGAAAATTGCACCTTATTTTATTGATGATTTTACTGGTGCCTACAGAAGCATGACAAATGATCTGCAATCCAATTAATCTGCAATTTGTAGATGTTTCACTGGCCCATGTCAATCTTGGCTGTCAAACGATTCTGAAATGCAAAAGGGATTTTGCAAATGCCCAGAGTGACTACCTGCCAAACATATTTGAGCTATTAGTCCTAGGAAGCATTTTGATCTGTTCACAAATTGATTGTGACTTCTTTTATATTCTTTACCATTAGGGACTGATATTCTTCTTGGTGGATTTGTCACCTTCTGCTAAAAAAGATCAAGTTTTGAATTAGCCTCCCCCTATCAAATTATCCTCTCCTTCAAGCAATGAGTTTGAAAAACCACCTTGGGGTTATTAAAAGCTGAACAATATAATATGACAAAAGTAGCAATCCTTTATTGACGCAATATTTAATATAATATTTATCTATTTCAGATGGTTCCACCCAAATATTTCTGGATTAGAGGCAGAACAACTTCTTCTAGAGAAAGGACAAAATGGCAGTTTTCTTTGCAGACCAAGTGAAAGTAATATTGGAGACTTTACGTTGTCTGTAAGGTAGGATATCAACTCATCATTTTATAATGAGCCTTGTGATTTTACAGAGTTTCAAGTACCCTTACTCTTTACACATACAAGTGGCATCACTATTTTATGAAACTTAGAGAGAATGTAAAAGTGGAAATATAATTTCAATAAATAATTCAAGAGAGAGAAACCTGATGTTCCTGTATTAATATTGACTTGGTTATTCAGAAGTGTAACTTGATATAATGCTTGTTTATAAGCCCTATAATATGATAAGCCAGGTTATTTGTCTATAAGTGCAGCTCTGTTCTATTTTTGATTGACAGGCGTGGAGAGCAAGTTACACATGTCAAAATAAAAAATAATGGAGGGAGATATGATTTTCATGGAGGAGAAGTTTTTGCATCACTTACTGAGTTGGTCGAGTATTATATGGAGCATGAGCTCAAGGAAAAAACTGGGGAGGTTATACATTTAATGTATCCAGTTAATGCACAAGTACCAACAAATGAAAGGTTTGTTTTTTCTTGCTTTGTTATTTCTTCCATACCTTCCCAGTGTTGAAATAGCAAAGTCTTGGGTGTTTTTTGAGAGAATTAAAGGAATCTGATGGATTGCTTACAAAGGAAACAAAATTATGATACAGGCTCAATACCAAAACCCTCCCTAACTTATATTTTCACCAGTATTTTAAAGTCAGAACTTGTGCTTCAGCACTTTTGAAGACCTAGTGTCATTTGTATATGTTGCACTGAAAACCTCAAATTATCATAAGCAGCTCATCCTTGGAGGAACTTTGTTGTATGGTCTATTGAAAGTAAAATGAACTTTCTTGCCGGGTTGAGATAGCAAAATTATTTTTCTTCTCTCAAAATTCCTTTATGACCACAAAACTTTTTAAAATGCTTTAGGAATTTTAGACAGCTCCAGCACTAAGTGCATCATATCTTTTTGAATAGCTATTTGTATGGCATTCCTGTTTTGAATTACTGTTATAATACCATTGGCTTTTGGAAGCTCTTTTATTATTTGCTATTGTGGTTTCCATTTCATGAATGCTTTATGGATTTGTTTACATTCCAGGTGGTATCACGGAATGATAAGTGGCAAAGAAGCTGAAAGGCTGTTATTGGATCGAGGGAAGCATGGTTCCTTCCTTGTCAGAGAGAGTGTTAGCAGCCCAGGGGATTATGTCTTGTCTGCAAGGTAGTTTTTTAGCAGTGCCATTGCTTGATCTCTTCATGTGCGGGGGGGGGGGGGTGATTGGTTTGGTTTGGGGGTGATATTGGACTTTGCGTAAATTGAAGGGCATTGTTTGAGTAACAAGGGCAGAGAGCTTTTTGAGTCTGTTTTCTAGCATTCCTAATTTTTTCAATTTTTTAATCCAATTTCTTTTTTATAAGATACATTATTCAATTTTTTTCTTCTCCTTGCAAAATGATCAATTGACAAATTTTAGGGAAAAGGCTCTCAGATCCCTTACCTTCCCACAAAGACTAACAATGCTTTGGCATCATTTCACAATCAATCTCTTAACCTTTACCAAGGAATGGTAATTGATTTACCCTTTTTTCAGCTTATAACAATTTACAATAAATACAATATACAAACGATACCACAGGGAGCATGGAAATGCAACACAACCCTGTGGCCATTAGCAGTTAACTACCAGTCTGTTCAAAAATAGAAGCAGAATGGTGCAGGTTGAGGATTAAGATGTTGAGGTCTGCAGGCAGAGCTCTCAATTGTGCTATGGATCAGCTATTTCGATTTGGGCATTTCTTTTCTTTTTATATTTTTCTCCAACAAGCCCCAAGTCCTTTGGGGTTGCTTGGCCTTCAGAATTTTAGAGTTGCGACTCCAACCCTTAGGTGCTATACACCTGTCTCCCTGATAGCCAAATGTTTTGTTGAAATCTTGTAGGCGATTTAGCACTCTGATTAAAGATAGAATTGAATAAACGTAGGAGATTAGATTTAGGTCATTTTTTGACTTTTACAAAATGGAAAGGGCTTTGATAGTAAAGTATGTAGTGTGTTAATTTGCAGTAAATTTTCTGCAGGTCTGGAATTGAGCATCTTAAGAAGAAAGTGCGGAGCATATCGCGCGTGGAAGAAGCTAAACATTTTGTTGCTAAACATGCCAAAAACAACGAAAACAATTTTTTGCATTGTTTTAAAGCCATTTTGGAAATTATTTTGAGGCTAAAGGCTCCCTGAGCCCCCTTTGCTTCCACAGTCCCTGTCTTTAGACCTCTTGGAAAAGTGGTGTGGAGAATTGTATTAGATAGTGACCTGACATTATGAAATGCAGCAGGAATGTTCAAAGTTTTTCTCCAAGGATAAATTTTATGCTGAGACGTGGATTCAATTGCCATTGAATGGAAAACCCATTTCTGGTACAATAGACTTGGGACTGGGTTATGTGGGGTTTTATCTCCTACGATGAAAACAAGAAGAGTAATACTTGGTCCAAGGTCCCCATATTAATATATTTCCTGACTTTTTTATTTCTTAGAATGGATGATGACATTAAGCACATTATGATACGTCGCAACAATGGCTTTTTTGATGCCGGAGGAGGGCCTACGTTCCCGCAGCTAGCTGATTTGATTGACAACTACAAAAAGAATCCGATGGTGGAAAAGATTGGTGGGACAGTGGTACACCTAAAAGCGGTATGTTATCGAAGGAGTCACATGATTTATCGTTGCTCTTTGAAATATCCCTATCTAGGCCGTTGGCTTCTCACTTTGTCTTGCTGTCTTTGTCGACGCAAGGGCATTGTCCATGCGATAGGCAACGACTAAGTTTCATATAGAGATCTGGTGAAACATATTTCGATTGGGCATCAAACAACCAATTCAGTTTCTTCAGTTATGTAGGTTGTGGGCTTTATTCAGTAGCAAGTTGGCAAGAAGTGAAGTGTATTTCTGAGCAAGAGAAAAAATGAACGAAAAAGGTTTAAGAAAATCAATATTTATATTTCCACACCTGTAAACAGGCAGCCGGTAAAAATGATAAAATTTTTTTCTAGAGATTCGGTATAAATATGTACTTTGGGGTTATGTTCATTGATTCTCTTTAAAATTTTTGATTTCATCAAACAACATTCATTACACAGAAATTTATTGAGGGGGCCTAACGAATCTAGCATTGGACTATACGAATATTGTCTGTGCTGTTCAGTCGACAGTTGAATTTTTTAAGTCGGGGGTTTCGGTGTTATTTTCAAGTCAAGTGTGATCAAAGTTTCATCTGTGGTCATGTTCTTGTTTTCAGGGTCTGTTTTGAGGGCATTTTTCCACAATTTTCAATAATGCTTGATTATTTGAACCTAAAAATGGCACAATTCGTACTTTCCATTGTCAGTTTTTGTATCTTATGTAAGGATAGCGTAAACCTGAGGATTTAAAGAGCGTAGTTTGTGTAAAGAGCCCTTTTGTTTCTAAACAGTCTTCGCGTAGGTACAAACTTTGACAGAACACTAAACATCAAAACGCATGCAAGGCTGTGGCCACCCTTACTCCCGCCAAATTTCATAGTTTTCTTTATCTTACTATTGTTTTCCCCCTCTTCTCTGCTACGTCTCCCTGGCATCCTTGAGTGCAGGGTTTCCCTGATTTCCTCTCTTTATTTTAAAAACAAGGAATTTTTAAATGTGTTTCGTTTTCTACAAAAACAGCCGTTTAACGCTACCAGGGTAACTGCGACTGAGATTGCAGACCGTGTGAAAGAATTGATGAAAGACAACGCGATAGTGCCGGGAAAAAGTGGATTCTGGGAAGAATTTGACGTAAGAGCTTCATATTTTGATATCGATGTTGCTATTATGAAGAAATCGATGTTGCTATTATCGATGTTGCTGTTTTGTTTGTCAGATTTATTTCCTGCTTATATGACAAATTGTAAAAGTTTAAGGAAATTAGTTATCAAAATGGCCTAAGTGTTTTTGAGTTGATAATGCTAGGGAAAAGCTCGGGAGCCTAGAGCAAAGCCCTAACAAGGGTAAAGAGGTAGGCATTAGAAGGTGGCAAGATCAAGAGAAGGAGGCAAGATCAAGTTGTTGATAATGATTTTGAATAAATAAAGGTTTCAAGAGTTTTGAATGCCGGAATTATTACAATGGGTATGCGATATTGTTGCATTTGCTGTGAAGACCTATTTTTCAAGTTCGCAGGAAAATATAATGGAAAATGTGTCAGACAGACATCAGCTATATTGATTTTTAGGGCTTTTAAATCTCATTCTGTTTATTAGATGATATCATGAGATATATTAATCTATACAAAAAAATTAAATGAGAAATTCATTTATGTCAGCATTAACAGATCTTTAATATTTTAATACAATTATAGGAGCTGTATTTTTTCTCTTCAGCATTAGGCTTTATATGTATCTACTTTAATATCTTTGAACAAACTTGTGATAAACAATTAAGCAGTTAAAATCAAGTATTTGAATCAAATCATGCTGTTGAATACTTCTTCAGTATAGGCTGATGCAGCAAAAGCAAATTTATCTATTGATATGTTGATCATTGCCATATTTTTAAGATCAAGACTTAGCAGACTTGATGTTTAAGTATAGAAGCTTTTGTTACAGCAATTGCAGAGAGAGGAAGACCGTCATTTATACACGAGAAACGAAGGACAAAAGCAAGAAAACAAGTCGAAGAACAGATACAAAAATATTTTACCATGTAAGTGATCTTCACCTTGAAGTTTAAGCAGAATTTGATTGTGTCATTACCTTCATTCAAGATTTCATTTCAAAATGAAGCTCTCCTTCAAATATCTTTTCATTTTTTTAAAAGTTATATATTGTACAATGCCTGTTACCTACATTGTAATATGGAAGGATATGGTTTTTTGATTGATCATAAATGTTTTTATAAGCTTCATGGACTGGTTCCACAATACATGTATAATCTTTTCAAAAAAAATCCAAGTTAACTTCTAGGAATGTTAGGATAACATCAACTGACCTAAGGCTACTAGAGAAAAACTGTTTAAAGCTGCTAGGTCTTGGAATTGCATCTCAGCTGTGTGTAAACAGGCATCTTCCCTGAGCAAATTTTAAAAATATCTGTCTCAATTGTAAATAAGTGTTAAGGATTTAGTTTTTATTGTGGATGTTTGCTTTATTTCGTTTTCTTTACTATTATTTTATTTTGTTTATTTTAAAATACTAAGTTCAGATCAAGATAGGGTTTTATTGAAGTTTGTATATAATATTGAGTTGTAATTAGGCTAATTTATTATTTTATATATACTATAACATTTCTTGTAAGTTTTTTTAAGTGGAGGGCCCCTTAAAAATCAGTATTGTTGAAGGGCTACTATCCTTAAATATATGAAAAGAAGTGAATGAAGTAAAATTCAATAAACGGATTTGAAATACAATTCAATTTCAAACTGTTTTTTGGAATCGCCATTCTAAAGTTCACATCCGAAAGCTGGGAGTGGTGGAGCTTGCATTTGCGCCTGTGTTAGGATGGCATGTAACAGGGGTGCAATGGCTAGGGGGAAAGGGGGCTGTAGCATCAAATTTATCAGGAAATGACATGGAGATGCGGTAAAATAGCCAACGAAGGAAACAGCAAATTTTAACTTTAACCCCCCAAGTCTCACTTTCACTGCCCCCTGGCTCATGGCAGAAGTGAGCAAAGAATAATGAAGAGAAGTACTTTTTTGAGACAATCATCAGTTACTAAGTCTGGTTTTCGCAATCTCGTTGGTACTCGCTTGTTACTTCAAGGGTAGCGAAAAACGCCGAGGCAGGTTGATATAAACAATAAATTAAGACATCATACCCCTATCCCATATTTTTTTCAATATTTTGGCGACTGAGATCTTCAGTTGCTCGCCTATACGTTGTTGCAACAGAGCCAGACACTAAGGCTTCATTTAACAACTCCAAGAATGTAAATACATGTACAGAATTTTGATGCAATGTTAATTCATACATCCCAGATACGTTACGGGTGATGTTTAATTAAATTGAAAAAAGATACGATAAATTTGCTTCTAACTTTTCTAAAAAAATGCCTTTCCATTCAGTGCTTTGCCTAAATTAAGAAATCTCAAACTATCTTTTGGGACCTCGTGCCTATAACATAACAGGAAACCTATGCAAAACTTTCCAAACGCCTGAAAAAAACTTATCATAGATATGCAGCTATATTTTGGGTGGGGAGATTTCAAGTAGAAGGGTGCTACTTTTTGTTTGTTTGAAATAAATTATCCCTTGCCAAGTTTTGGAGCAAAATATTCCAAGTGCTTTTAAAAAACCAATTATAAGACAAGAAGCTTCTAGGCTAAATTTTATTTGATGGTTGGTCAGTCTATTCAGGAATATATATATATATATACATTTATTCGGACTTTTGGTTACACTTTTATACGCAAGTCTTACATTTGCTTCCTATAGTTGATCATACTCGTGTGAAATTATCAGATGTCGACCCTGATTTACCCGGCAGTGATTACATTAACGCGAATTTCATTGACGTAAGTTTAATATTTGTCTGTTCTTATGTATGTTTTTTAAAGGATATTTTTAAGGTTGAGCTTTTTCTTTCAACTGACTAACGTCTAAGTTTTTAAACGCTAAAAAAGTCTCTGGAAATTCAAGCAAAACTGCTGAAATCCGATATCGATTTTTGAGAGACTGCTGAAAATTTTTGAAAAGTTTAGCAAAACGTCTTATGTTATCGATTCCTACCTTGAATTGATTATTTTTTGGAGATGTGTTTCGAAATTTGATCATTTGAATTATTGAAGGACCTCGTTCATGTAAATAGAAATTTCTTTATGAGCATTTAATTAACTACTACCAAAAGTATGAATTTGTTGTGGTAATTCAAAAAAACGCCATTGGCAAAAATCATCAAATTGAGGGGTCCAATTTGAGAATTTACGGTAGAAGTGGGGGCTTATTCGAGGGGGGTGGGCTTATTGACAATTTGTAATTCTACGGTGGGTGCTTATCCGAGGGGGGGCTTTTTCGAGAAGGGGGCCAATTCGAGGATTTACTGTGAAAATTTTCTCTATGCTTGTGTCCCCAATTAGCTTGTAAGCTAAATATTTTTTGACACATTAATAAAGTTTTTGATTGATTGATTGATTGATTGATTGATTGCTGGTGCGCTGCTGTTTCTTGCATGTCTGCTTTTATGTGCTGGGACTTAATGTACTCAACCTACCAAGGGATAAATCATTCTTGGCTATTTGATTATGAAGATCTGAATACTGCAATTCTTATTCAGGAAGATACAGGCCTGAAGTACATCGCCACTCAAGGATGTCTGCCAGAAACCGTTGATGATTTCTGGAGAATGGTTTATTTTCAAGACTGTCATATTATACTAAACGTGACGAGAGTTGTTGAACGACAAAGGGTGAGTGTAAACACCCTGTCCATAACAATCTGTATGGCAATTTCTGGAGAAGATTGTTCTTGGCCAGGGGTGGAGAAATTTTATGTCTGTTGCTTTGTGATCTTCACCAATTCGTGTCTACCAGCCGCCCAGTGGTCTGCCTGTTTTAGCAGTATCCCAGAGAATTGTTGTGTGATTAAAAATAGTCACATTAGTGCTTAACTTTTATTAACGGAGGTATCATGTCACTTTTTTTGTCTTTAATATCGCAGTGTAACTTATTGCATGCAACAATAAAATAAGCTAATATTTTTTGGAGAAACTAGATTTATTTGAAGATTCCTTAACTGGATCCCTTTAGACTAATTATAAGTCATAACTAAACCACTTGCCAGAAAAATATTTTTTCAAAACTGTTAACTCTCATAAGATTTATGATTTCATCTTCGTCAGCCTTTTTAAGTCATTAATGTTTTCTGGATTGGTTGTCTATCAGATATATAAACTGCTAGTAGTTTTTGTAGCAGATCTTTGTTTTTCTTTAACGAATAGGGTGTGAGTAATTTCTTTGGACTCTGATCAAAGAAGCTCCGTTTTATGTAGTTAAGAATCCATGTGTTTCCTTATTGGTAGCTAAATATTTTGTTGATAGAGCAAGCATGTCCGTCGGAGCAAAAAAACCTAAGTTTATCGATGCCTTTATTTCAATTATTCTATCGGCATGCGGCACTGATCGGGTAACTTAACCGACTATGTGTTAGCGTTTTTCTGATTGGCCCATTTCAATCCACAACTGGGTATATATTTTCTTTCTTGATCTTTTCTGCCTTTATTTTGACGTTTTATACTCTGAGGAGTGTCAGACGAAAAATCTTTAAGTAGTATTTGTTGTCAAATGTTTGCTTTTTAAAAGCCATTTTCAAATATTGTACCGCTAAAAATGGATAACAACTTTCAATTATTGTACCAAACTTGTTTTTTGTAGACCAAATGTGCAAAATATTGGCCAGATGTTAATCAGACTTTAGAAGGAAACAGTTTTGATGTCAAATCTATCAGCGAAAAAGAAACTCCAGAGTACATCTTTCGGGAACTAGAAGTTACATACAAAATGGTAATTTTTAGACAGTTATACTCTAAAAAAGTACGACATATATTTTGCGACATATATTTGTGACATATAGCGAACTGTGCCAATAGAAAAATGTCTTGTACTTGCAGTCAGATTTGAAGGCATCTCTGAACAAACTTACATTTACCTGAAGATTCTTTGTCTGATCAGATTCTTGCTTTCCCCGACAAGACGACATAACAATCAAGCTCATTTCACGATAAGCGATTAGTCTTTTCCACCTTGTAGCCGTATCCATTAACATAGGATAATTTTAGTGAGTCTCTTCTCTAGACCGAGATATTGATTTAAATCGTACAGCAATTAACAATGTTTCCCTTCTTAGATTCTTTGATTTTGAACTAAGAGGCCTAGCTATCGTAATTGATCAAGATATGAAGGAATCACTTATAAGGGAAGGAGCATTATTCACACAGTGCACTCAACTCAAGAAGATTTTTTTAAAATAAAGTATATGACTTTGCTTGATATTCTACAGACTCAAAATATAAATATTTAGTCGATCCAAGAACCTGATTTTATCCTTCTTGGATCTATTTTGCGAATATCAGACTCTGCTGGCCATCCAAAGGATTTTTATTCTATCCGTCTGTATCACGGAGATTCGTTAGATTATATTATTTCTTGAAGTATTTGGGAACAGATAACTATGACTTAAAAGCTGGATTGGATTAATCGATTTTTTGCTTTCATTGGCGTTTGAATTCTTTCATTCATTCTCAAAATGCTGAAAGAAAAACATACTGACAAAGATAGTTGACATGTCTATTTGTTGAATAGGGGTAAAACCCCGAGTGTAAGATGCTGTAGCAGGTATCGCTGGGCAATTTTACTTCGCTTTTCTAAGAGGGCTTTACAAATGCTATAAATAAGAAATTTTATTCGAGAAGTTTAATGAAATAGGCAACAGGAAATGCTTCAAGATTTGTAAGAAAAAATGAACAGGGTTATGTGAAAGCAAAGAGCCTCAGGCAAAAGTCCCTTAAGATACTTTTAAAATTATCAAATGAAGGGATGAAAAAGCGGCCTTCTCTTCTTTCATTGCTTTCTTTGGCTTCATTTCTCAAGTGTCGCTGCTACAAGTTTTAATTGCTGTTGACCTGGATCTAAGTTGAAATCACTGCCATCGGCAATTAGGTCTATCACTCTATTAACGTGTCTAAACTACTGACCTTACTCATTTAATTTACTTCGAGTAACTGTCTATTTTACAGAAAGAGTAATAATTTGGGTGGGAGCCAAGCTGGTTCATGGGGCAGTTTACCGATAAAGCTACGTAGGATAGGGTAAATGAGCTTTGCTTATGATAAAGAAAGAGGGTAATATTTGATCAAATATTTTTTATTGTTTAAGTTTCAACAATGTGATAGCCCTGTGGTACTTAATTATATTTTCAGCCTCGGAGTGAAACGAAGAGGGTTCGCCAATATCATTATACTGGTTGGCCTGAGCATGGAGCTCCTCCCGATCCCGGATCGGTCCTAGAGGTCTTGCATGATGTATGCTTAGGAAACCGGAATCATCATGGACCCATCGTGGTTCATTGCAGGTATGACTTTAATCTAGCTGACAGGACAGCCAATTTGTTAAGCCTGTTTTACTAGGTCTTTGTCATTAGGGCTTGCTTTTATGTGCAGTTCATCACTATCTGATTGGTCAAAATAATAACATATCTGCTGCTTAGTCAAACAGTGATTCGAAAACCGCTGTGTTTTTCATATTGCTGTTGATACGATGTTGGCACCGCGCGAAATTATGGCTAGGGGCATGACCCCCACACATTTCAGGGGAAATATTGCTAACAATCTTTTGATGGTACAAAACTTGTAAATGGCTTTGAAAAAAGGAAACATTTAGTAAACTGAAGCTTTAGTTTACTAAATGTTTGCTATTTTCAAAGCCATTGGAAATATTGCTATTAATTGATAGTCGCTCTCACTGCTTTATGGCCGCTAACTGTTAGGTGAAAAGAAGGTATTAAGGCATGGCAGCTAACTGTTACAGTTGTAATTTTTCCTGTTAAGATATTGAAAGCATTTCATGTTTTATTGAAAGTGATTCATTTCTGTATGCTCTTCCCCCTTTTCTGTGTTAATGGAACAGAGACAAATCTTTTGCAATCTCAGCTTCAATTTTTAAACCCATCGAAGAGTTTTGTCGTGATTTTTCTTCATTTCATTATTTTATATGAATTAATGCTTTTTTCTTTTTTAATACACATCCTTTTCTAAAGCGTATAGTTTTTAGCTGAACTTTATTTCGTTATACTTATTTGTCTTTAGTAATGGCATTGGACGAACTGGTACTTTCATTGTTATCAATATTTTGCTGGGCATTCTTCAAAAACACGGTAACTTCAAAATTTGTGATTATCCATATTCTTTTACAAAAAGGGTGTTTGAGACGCGTCAATTAATATAAGCCCCCTATCCGACTGTTTCAAATTTGAATTCGCAGGAAATATGCTGCTACTAGTTGATTACATTAGGAAACAGTTTAAGATGGATTCTTGTATCTGTTTTTCGTAGAAAATAAAGGGGGGGGGGGGGGGTAAAATCTGGTAAATGGACATTCGTGCAAGTAAATTGTCCCATTTTATCTCTTTTTCAAAAAAGTAAGATTTAAGAGAAATTTAAAAATTGTTTATCGTGAATAAATTTTTTGTGTGTCTTCTGCGTGTCATTTTTGAGTATTCAATATTGCCGTGAGCTTTTTGTAAAGTAAACTGAGAATTGAATATACCTATTCACTTTTTCGACAGGTCTTGATGCGCAAATCGACATTCCTAAAACAATCCAACTTGTGAGATCACAAAGATCAGGGCTGGTGCAAACGGAGGTATGATTCGAGTCATTATTTACCTAGAACTCAGAGTCGTATTTAGAACAATGAAACAAAAGTCCAACAAGTCGAGCAAAGATTCCCATACACAGAGTTTTTGCTTCGTGGACCTGCAAGACTTAAAGGCCATTATTAATCTGTTATTTAAATACCATTCTATTATACAGTGCATTTTGCGTTAAGCGATCACTTTTAAGTAAGTTTTTAGAAAAACCTTAAAGGAATTTGAGATTTTGAGAATATTTTATAGATTGACTTTGCAAATCCCATGTTTGAGATACATGGTGACTATATATTTACATAAGTCATAGGATCTGGGAAAAAAGTTAACTGTATGCAATTGAAAAGGTATCCAGAACTACTTTTCCCTATATTGCCTAGCTCGAACAATGGCTGGTAGAAATCAATATGATACTGGACGCAATACACATGCCTATACAGGACTGTTTCCGAAAGAGTATATATTGCTGCTTGTCCAGGAAATATATTTTCAGAAGAAAAGAAAACTGCTAGTACTGTAACCAGGGAAGCTAGAATTGAAGCCATTTGAAAGGAGGGAGGTAAAAGGATTGTGCAAGTAAATTGTAGGACCTCATGCCATTTTATTATACTACCAACTAAAGAAACAATACAAAAATTGGAAGGAAATTTTTATTTGGAGTATAACTACATTGGAAGTACAAAGTTCAACAAGATGCTCGCTCCACGATATAGAAGCTAGAAACATCGGTTATACTGAAAACAGTGGATTTTTAACGAAAGTCAGAGCCAATATCATTCTTTGCTTTATGATTCTATATTGCTCCATAAACTGCCTACCCCTTCGTCTTCATTAGATCCGTAAGTGCGTCACACAGTAATAAATCATAAGCACGTTTCAATCAGTTCGCAAAGCTTTGAGAATTTGATATTTCTCCGTGATATATGTTATAGAGGCGTAACAAGATATGTTAAATTCTCTCTTATAGAGAGGTATGTAATATAGCTTTCTGCGTACACAGATTATTTAATACTTTCTGTACTTAAAATAGACATCTATCGTTCTCCGTGAATGGTCGCATAGCCCTATTAATTGTGCGGTTAGACAATCCGGTCTGTTGCTATGAATCTTCAGTTTCCTCAGGCCTGTTGGCACAATGACAATTTTTCATAGCTTGGTGAAAGAAAGGTTCCCTTTTTTGGAAAAGCTTGAAAATTCATCTTGGATTCATCTTGGATTGAAAAGACTACTTGGATTGGTCAATCTTAGAAAGAAATTAGTTGCAATTGTCTTGAGTCGTTAGAGACGGCGCCATCCCTGAAAGGGATGACTTGTTACTCAATGGTCCCAAATTGCTGTCGTCTTGAAGTGAAGACATAGAAGCTTAACTTGCGTCTAGTCCCATGCTTTTATGTCGAAAGTGACATAGAGGCAGAAGTTCCAGGTTTTTGGGTTAGAATAGCGGTCAGTTTTGGCCACCCAAATCTATTGTGTCCCATAATTGTAGTGGTCTTTTCGTCTGTCCACTTAGCAGTGACAGTGGATATTTGAAGGTTTTTTCCTGCCAACCTTACTCTCGTTAGACAATAAAAGTCTGTATGTCTGCAAGTAAGCGTTCAAATACTGTCTGTTTCCATTGGAAACTATTTCAAATAAAATCAGCCCCTAACCTTTGTAGAATTTTTTACTCTTTTTCCTTACTTTTTATGAATTATTAATATGAATAATGACAACTCGTGGCAAGTTTTAAACTCTTCTGAATTCGCCAAGTATTTCATGCCCAAACATGCTAGGCTCTGCAAACGTCACAATAAAACGTTTCAACGCAGTTAGGATTATTTCTTTCCAAAATTCAATTGTATCCCCTCGCTCATTACACTTCCACTTCGTTTGAATTAATAATATACAAGACGTTCATTAAAACACCCTTAGGCAGGCAGCCGTCAAATGTATGTCAACAATGCTGTGAATTTTCGAAATTAAATCTAGCTTAGTATTATATACTGGCCATACCGCATACTTCAGCAAGCCACCGCTCTATTCAATGAATGGAACTGAGACATTATCAAACACTGGAAGTATACAGAAGTGTATTTGGCTAGTCAAGTAGACTGGAAATATACCAGCTGAGATTATTAGTAATCAATTCTTTTTCTCTCAAGAGATTATTAGCTCTCGCTGGACTTTTTCTAAAATAAATTTAAAGACAGGATATTCTTTAGACCTACTTTAGAGGATATATTTCTTATTCCTTGGAAATTGTTAAAACATTTTAATACCTGAACTGCTCTCTCCATATATAAGCTTAAATTTCCTATGGTTGTGTTGAATTATAATTTCGGACGTGGTTAATGCGTGTTTTGATCTCGTCATCCCGATCTTTTCCTGTGAATGGAAAGGACTGAATGCCTTGCCAGGAAAATATTGCAACACCCACAGAATGGGGGTGTAAGTTATAAACGAAGTACCAGTACATTATTTGCACAAAATTTTCAAAACAGCCCTAATATCATGACATTTTATCTGGCTGCCTGATCTGGCTGATATGCCCCTATAGACGTTTCACGGATCACCATTTGACCGCCCAAACAAACATGGAGCCCCCATGACCTTGCCCCAAGGCGCCAGTAAAAGTTTCATACATGTCTTGAATAAAAGGCATCTCGTATTTATAATATATTTTACCCAATACCAGTGCTTGATCCCAAGACTCCTAACTTTTCTTGTGTTGGCTGATTATTTAACTGTTTCAGTATCAGTTATACAGTGTTTAATAGCTAGGCAGCAAGGACTCCCTCCACGCCACATAAAGCCATCATCTTTAATATCAGAGTCATCAAAATCCCTCTATTTAAAGTCAAATTATCTACTAATTACCGTGCAAAGACCTAACAACATAAAACAGCTTTTTAAAATCACCTGCATTAAGTTTCATCCTAGAAACCGTTTCACCTTTCCCTTTTATTTGCTCTTTCTCAAACACCAAATCTCATATCCTCACATGGTAGAATTTCGTCTTATCAACTTAATATAAATAGTGTTGTACAAATCCGAATAACTTTTTCTTTTACCCACAATGTTTTCTCTATACTTGACATTTTGTCTCGTTTATTCTAGACTCAGTATAAATTTATTTACCTCGCATTGGAACATTATGTGGAAACCGAAAAGAGGCGTCAGGGAATGTCAGCACCAAGGGTACTGCTTTTCATTTAGCTGTTTCAAATATTTTCTGTTCTTGTTCAAAGATTTCTGCTTTTTGATTACTTGAAACCAGTCCGCGAAAGTTCGAGAATCCTTCCTTTAACATATTGATCTTCTTTATCCCACTGGTCAACTACATTTTTCAAAACAGAAAAAGGAATTATGAAAATTGATAGACGTTTCAATTACGCTCCACCCTTAGTTTAATTGCTATCATGAACTACCATTAATTAGCATTTGTTTAATTAGCTTCTCACGTAGATTTTGAATACACAGAATTGGGGAATCGGTTTTAGAGAGGGGCTGGGTTTTGAGGTGATCGATTTAACGTCCCAAGCATTTATTCAATTTCAACAAAGTTGTCAATCTCACTCCAGAGCTAAGGCTATCTTTAAAAGAAGAACGCACACTTTTTAGCGAAGAAGATGTTTAATAGCAAATTTAAGACTTCAAATGCCAGAAAATGGAAGGCTTGTTCCCTAAAACTTATCTAGTGGAAATTCTTGCCTCTCATTGGTTTAAGCTGTGATTAAAAGCTACTGTATGTGTATTAAGCTTCTTTATCTCTGTCGTTACGTGCTGGTTTTTGTCTACAACAAAAATGACGACGGAACTGTTTCTATAGAAGCCGTTCGTAAGGCAGCCAGTTGCCAGTAAAGCTCCAAATTTCTAAATAGGTTAAAAGTGGCCATTTTACTTTGGAGCTTCTCTCTAGCTCATTTTTAATTTCATTCAATTCAATGCAGCTGTTTTATCCGTGCAAAATAACCCCATCACCTTGCTAGGTCTGAGCCATGCTCAAGGCGATTTGAATAGAACGTAGGGGATTAACTGATCACAAGGAGCTGTGGATGGGTAACCAAGAAATCCTGTAGGTACCCATGGCTCTTGAGTTAATTGATGAATAGGTTCTATTGTGTCCTGAATGTAAGGTGATTGCCCAACTGCGCAGAGTTAAGGGTTAATGTGGGTAGGAAATGTCATGTTTAGTGTCGACTGAATGGTGTAAATAATCCATCAATGCTTTAATATGGTGATGGTGTGTAGCTTTTGCATATTCCGTTGAATGGGCTTGCAATTCAGTCCATCCCACCCAGATTAATCTGGCGTTGTTATTCATAGCGTTTTCTTGAGAAAAATGTACATGAGATAAGATGATGGTATAAAGGCGATATAATAATTGTGTTATGTGATGTGTCGTGTAGTGTAGTGTGGTGTAGTGTTTAGTGCAGTGTAGTGTTTGTTTAGTGTTTATTGTTTAGTGTTTATTGTTTAGTGTTTATTGTTTAGAGTTTAGTGATTAATGTTTAGTGATTAGTGTTTAGTGTTTAGTGTTTAGTGTTTAGTGTATAGTGTTTAGTGTTTAGTGTTTAGTTTTTAGTGAAGTGTTTAATGTAGTGTTTAGTGTAGTGTTTAGTGTAGTGTTCAGTGTAGTGTTTAGTGTAGTGTTTAGTGAAGTGTTTAGTGAAGTCTAGTAGTGTAGTCTAGTAGTGTAGTCTAGTAGTGTAGTCTAGTAGTGTAGTCTAGTAGTGTAGTCTAGTAGTGTAGTCTAGTAGTGTAGTCTAGTAGTGTAGTCTAGTAGTGTAGTCTAGTAGTGTAGTCTAGTAGTGTAGTCTAGTAGTGTAGTCTAGTAGTGTAGTCTAGTAGTGTAGTCTAGTAGTGTAGTCTAGTAGTGTAGTCTAGTAGTGTAGTCTAGTAGTGTAGTCTAGTAGTGTAGTCTAGTAGTGTAGTCTAGT
The DNA here is from genome assembly GCF_057945365.1 of Rhopilema esculentum. Classification (NCBI taxonomy): domain Eukaryota; kingdom Metazoa; phylum Cnidaria; class Scyphozoa; order Rhizostomeae; family Rhizostomatidae; genus Rhopilema; species Rhopilema esculentum. The sequence continues at coordinate 5,991,274 of NC_142833.1, forward strand.
AGTGTAGTCTAGTAGTGTAGTCTAGTAGTGTAGTCTAGTAGTGTAGTCTAGTAGTGTAGTCTAGTAGTGTAGTCTAGTAGTGTAGTCTAGTAGTGTAGTCTAGTAGTGTAGTCTAGTAGTGTAGTCTAGTAGTGTAGTCTAGTGGTGTAGTCTAGTAGTCTAGTCTAGTAGTGTAGTCTAGTAGTGTAGTGTAGTGGTATCAAGTGATAATTTTTGTTCTTAATCTGTTTAAATTGTTATGCTCTATTTACATTAAATCTACGTTACCTTTCTGTAAGGACCGGACTCATCTAGTAACCAGTATATTATTTTTAAGCCTCTAGATTTTGGGATTGGCCCTCCAAGTCCACATTATGGTTCAGGTAAAAGAACACATTTTTCAACGGGGGATGCAGCCCTTGGAAATGAGAGAATTCCTGGAAGCATTGACAGGTGCGTAGAATTTTTTTTTCCCATTATAATGTATGCAAATATTGCACACAAGACTGTCAAGGCTCTTCGTCTGACAGTCTTAGCATCATGAGACGGCTGGATGATTTGATTTGTTTTGGTTTTATTTCGTTGTGCTACAAAATGAAAATTTTGCAGCAACTGAATAATATATAGCTACAAGTTGGATAAGGTATGAATAAATCGTTTAAAACAACAACAGCAACAAAAACAACAACAGCAAAAAAAACAACAACAGCAACAAAAACAACAACAGCAACCAAAACAACAACAGCAACAATAACTGTAACTGCAACAGCAACAGTGACTTATTTTTAAACGTGAATATCTTTATAACCTTAATATCTTTATAAGATTACATCGTTATATCTTTTTTACAATGACATGATGTTCGATGTAAATGAAAATAAAGCCTTGTTTGAAATTTATGTTTATCCCACTCAGACATGAGTCAAGTTGAGATTAAGCGAAGTTCTCATAGGCATAGGATTTTTTAAAAGGAAATTTTACAAATTTGTCTGATAATCTCAAACATATACGGTTTCGTCATGGTTGAGAGATGATAGCATTTCGACTTTTGAAGGTTTGCAATTCGCGTCTAAAATGTTTGAAGGTTTGCAATTCGCGACTTTTGTTGGCCCATTTGCCGCACATTTTGTCATTCGGGCGTTCTAAATGGCGTCCAAAGAGCGACATTCGTGTAATAAAGTGAAATGAAACGAATACTCATTTTTGAATAAAATTTTAGTTGCATGGTAAAGTTGTAGCTAAAGTTGTTGCAAATAGTGTCTCTGGCACAGGAATAGAAACAGCATCATTTTAAAAAAGGTTTTTTTATTAGTAATTTTATTTGGATTTTGAAGCTGTTAGAGCTACTACTTTTCATGAATTATTTGTGAAGTATCCAAAACAGCTAACTAAAAAAGTTCTTAATCTAATCACTTGTTTCACAAAAGTCGATTATTATCGGTTTCCAAAAGTAAATTTTTCCCAAGCAAGATTCATTTTTTGTTTCAGCCGTTAAATAGGAAACCAATAACAAAAGTTTATCCGCCCTCATTGCTTAAGCTGTAAGACGTTGGAGAATAGAACCAAGATGAATGTTCTCTTTTTTAGAAGCAAGAACTGCTAATGGAACTAAGTTTGATAGCTGTCTCCTTTATGGTGTTACCTTGATATTCAATTTAACTTTATATTATGATGTCATTTCAAGTTCCTGTTTGCCGTTAAGTATAACAGCACAGGGATCGGGATGCTGGCTCAAACAGCCTAACACTACAAAGGTCTCCCAGTAAGCTACAATCGCTAAAAGCCTATTTTGTTTCAAAAGAGATAGGCCGGCGCTGAAAGCAACTCTGTTTCAGATGCCTTGATGAATGATGACTGAAGATGAAATATGAGAAAAACTCCATACAAATCGATCTAAATCGAAACTGCTGTAGCTTTTAATCTTCTTTGTCACAGTGATAAGGGCTATGAAATTCTACAATGAAGCCGAAGCGCTTGAATTTGATGTCAACAAAACTGTCCTCTAAATGGTACTTTTAGTTCAATGTAAGGTGCTGAGTTCTCATCTTAGGTATATTTTGCTATTCAGAAGTTTTTAATCCCGGCTTTCTTTCTTTTACCAAAGGATCCTTTAAATGTTAGTAATTATGAGCGTTTTTTGAGGAAAGAGTTGCAAAGTTAAACCGAAGGCAACACGATCTTAAAGCTACGTCGGCAGTAAAGAGAACTAGGAAGTTCAAAAATAAAAAAGGCTTATTCAGGCGAATGTTCTGCCGAAAAGCACACGGTTATTGAAGCATCGATGCAAAAGAAAAGAAGTCCTGATCTAGTTTTGCAAAATGTCCTTGGAACTATAAAGGAAGTTCTCCATGTAGAATGAATGATAGAAGGTTCAAAAATATGAACGAGAACAGTCTTGTCACGAGAACGAATGACCGATAGAAACCCGAGATTGATCGTGAGTGGGGAGAAGAAGGGAGGTGACTTAGCAAGCGTTAGGGAGTTTCAGGGGATTTGCAGTTGTTTTGTCTTCAAAATGGGGTTTCAAATTTATTCTGTACTTGCTAGGGCCAATTACATTCTGAAAGCGAAAAGACGTACTTCGAAAAAGAAGAAAAGAAACTTGATGCTAACATTTCTGCGCGCAAACATATGCTGCTAAACGAATTCTAGCGATCCTGTCCCCATGCTAAAATGCCCTGTTTTGTAGTTTGACCCAGAAGTGTTTGATAAGAGCAGAACCACACTCAGCCACAGTGCGTTCATCTAAACGATAAGAAGGAGCCCTTCAGATTTTGTTATCAACGAAATACTGGATCACCCATGCTAGTCCAGTCAGGCTGCTTTCACTGTATTAGGTGACCTATTGCTTCAAGTTCTTATCACGAATAGTTATCATACAAGCAGTTAAAACTGCGATAAAAAATAATAACTTTGAAATGTTGGTTGCAAATTAAGTTAGCTAGAGAATTAATTTGATTCCTAATTTGATTTTCGATCAAAATTTGGTGCTTGAATAACATGCTTTCAAATTTTAAATCCTAACATACCCAGAAATCCAATTGGAAATTGTTTATATTGATTTTGTAGTTTTATTGATAAATTTTAGTAAACACAATATTTAGAGAGGCAGGTATCACTAATGACATTAAAGATGATGCATCGTGTGAGCCGTAGTACAAGAAGCAACAACATTTTTAAGAAGCAACAATTCTAAATTTTTTCATTTGACGCAATTTTATTGATTCAAATTGGTGGGGACTCCCGCTTTGGCAATTCCTTTCGCAGCCAATAAAGATTTGACGCCTAAGCTAGTACAAGAGAAATTTGGCGAAAAGAAAGAGGCGAATGAGAAATAGTTTATGGTGCAGGTGAAGAAGAGAAAGATGAAATGAAATAGTTAAAACTTTGCTTTGCAAGAAAAAAATTCTTTTAAAATTTTTATCTTGATGTATAAACAACATGTGTTGCTATAGGCCGAAATTTTAAGAATTAACCAACAAATCTTACACGTGAGTTGCCTTGTTTTTGAAAAACGAGAGCAATCCTCGGTTTTGATTATCAATGTGATATATGAGTGATTATTCGAAGAGATATAAAGGTGGTGCACTGCTTTTTCTAGCTTCAAAACAGTGAATTGAAGCTTCTCTATACTTCATGTTTGATATCTGACCGTTTAAGTTGAATGTGCAGGACATTGCATGGTAGTAAATTTGAGCTTAAATATCGGGATCCTTTGCTAGATAAACAGATTACTAAGCTAAACAGAAATCACATCTGTTATTATGTATACGCAATCATAACATGCACTTCAAGTTTAGTTTTTAGTCCACGTAAAACCATTCGAAACAGGAAAACCATGTAAAACCTATGCAAAGATATTTTTAATTTCGAACCTTGGGATCTCGTCTGAAAAATTGAAGTTCAAAATTTTTCAGCAGAATCCTTCAGATTGCTCGAACCTTGCCCCGTGTCTGAAAACGAAAATTGTTATATGAAATATTTATCATCGTTTTCTGCCAGCAACAGTTACTCACTAATGAACGTACGGGGAACGAATTTGATATCTTGCTCCATAACGTATAATTCATCGATATTTGTCTTAAGGGTGTATTTTTCAAGGGATCAATAGCCCTATTTACGCAAAAAGACCCTAACAGAAGCTTGTATGGTGAAGATGCTGAATAAACTGCGCAAATTTTGAAGACAACCTGCCACAAATGCCTAGTTAAAATAGCCAACTAAGTCAGGGGAGCGAGTTTGTTTTCACCTAACGATTCCCCTATCTTTGCTCGGGAAGAAAATCGAAATGAGAGAAGGTACTGGAAAGCAAGACAGTGGAAGATAATGTCAGAGAAAGAGTAGGCGCCAATATTGCAAGGTTTGAATGAAGGAAAGGCCTAGCATTAAAACTGTAGTGGCTTAAAACTCGAAAAATCCTGGTTCAGAGTGTGTAAGGGAAAATGCGACCAAATCCACGACAGGAATCACTTTAAGTCCGTTTTGTAGGCATCATGCTAAAATGCGGCAACGCTTCAACATAAAAGGTACAAGATTAGGGTTCATTGTTTCGTTTTATAGTCCACACACTAGAGGGCAGAATGGCGAAGGCAACTCTAGAACCCAGGCCAGATTGTGCCTATGGATCTGAATATATACAAAGCTTGTGCGTAGAAAATGCTTTTTGGTAGAAGAATCACTTAGAAATATTCTGATCTACAGTAGTGTCGGAACAGCGTCATTTGTTGATGCCTGCTCCTTGATCTCTTGTTTTTGTCCTTCTTAATTCTACTCGTATGTAAGGGTGAATTGTAACAAGTCTGATATTGTTAATAAATATATTTAATAAAGCTTGTCATATCTCGTCGGTTTCCCAATTATCTTATCAAATTCTTTATCTCTACTTTCTTTGTCTTGCAGGAGATTTCAACCAAATGACCCACCGCCACCAGTTCCAATGCGAAGGCCGGTCCGCGGTGACGTCACTTCCGCTGAATCAACCCTCGAAGCAGCCAATGGTTTTACAGTTAGTATCGTTTTTATAATGCTAACACTGTCTTCATTTTTTACGCTCTCCTTTCTTTAAATTGGGGTCTTTTGCTTTATTCTATTTTGCTTTTTATTATGCACTGTTGTCATTCTTTCTATTTTTATTAATTCTAATTGTTCATGCTTATTATCTTATTGGAACCTTTGCGTCTGGCTTTACGGTCATTTTTAGTTCGCAATTTTTTCCATTGTAATACAGGTAGCCGAGCAAGTAGGAACGATAATAACCAGCAAAAAGTATACTAATAAAGAAAGTATGCCTGCGAAATGCGAAAAAAGCCTGTAATAGGAGACATAAAATCTATGCTTTTGTAGACAGAGTTTGTCTTCAGGACACTTAGTTTTATTGCATCGATTGGTCAGTCAAAATTAGGAGCCAAACAAACGCTCCATTTATTCTGCCAAGCTGTTTATGATTGTTTGGCAAGCTGGTCTGTCTGTCTTATACTCGAAGATGATGTCATAGCCGCGGCTAAGCAGGCCAGAAGAGTATGAGTAATCTGTTGATTGACATCCTTCTCTTTGAACGCTTTGATTTAGTCGAGGATTAAATTTTGAACCTGTAAAATCTCACCGATCTTACAATATGGTTTTATTTTCATATCGAAAGCGACAGTTTTAATAAAGACTAAGCTTGTTCCAATGACTCATAGTCCATTTAAGCAATTTATAAAACAGTTTAAAGACATAGAAAGGTAAGCGCAACTACTGCCATTTAAGAAATAGAACAAGAGGGAATAGGACCATCCACACCGAGAAATTACCTTGGCATGTCGTGAACAACATTTGAAATATCGTTTTACATTTCATTTTTTTGGCCAGTTTTCGTAATGTAACTTTTTGTAAAAATGTTCTGTGTTGTAGGAAAATTGGTTAAAACATGCATTTCAATATAAGGTAATGCTCTTCGAACTCCCAAAGCCCCAGCTGGATAAGGAACCCCCCCCCCCTCATGAAATCTGCTTCCACCCTGGAGAAAATCGTACGGGATTTTCTTTTGCATTGCCATCTTTACTGAAGCTCAGTTTCCACTTATTAAATCGTCCTGAAAGCGAATGGCCTACCCCATTGCCTCGCCTCCCGCAACGAATAGTACTCGGCCAGTCGTGCGATCATAGAGAATCAAGTGGTAATGCGGCTTAAATTGCTATGGTTTGGCAGTTTCTTTTCTCTCTCCCATTTCACCATTAAAAATGATCCTGATACTAGTTTACAGTGGACCTAAATACCATATTAACAACGGGTTGATATTGATTTTAGATTGTTCAACGATTAATTCAATATACTTTTCTAGATACACTAGGCAAAAAAATTTTGAAGACATTTTAAAACCATAGATCTTTTAGTATTTGTAGAAAGACTCCTCTGGTTTTGGCTATCATCTGTGGTTTTCACACGCCGTATTAATTTTGTCTTTACAGCTGAAGTCTGCAGCAAAATTTAAATTGAAATTCTTAGCTGACGTATTTCTTATTTGTATCGGTTAACTAGTCTCAAAGCGAGGCAAACGCTGGCTCAGTTCGAGGTGCTTTCCTAACAAGTCATCCTCTCATATTCACGCAGTTTCAGTTGTCTTATTTCACTTTCAAGTCTTCTAATGAATCATTGTCCAAGAGAGCATCACTTTTTTCATTTTTATTGAACCTTTCAACATTAAAACTTTGTTACGTAATTTTTTTTCTTCTTAAATACAGTTCATTTCATAAACTTTGCGCGTGTTTCCAGAATACAGCAAATTTTTGTTCTTTCTCCAGTCTACCTGAGCTGCAAAAAGCTGTTGACATTCCTCCAAACCTGAAACTTTTGCTCTCAACCTTCCTCATTTTATTTTTAACACAATATATAATTACTGGAAAATCGCTCGACGGTGTTTTGTGAAACAGACAAAAGCATGTAATTAGTGATCTTCCCACATCATTTGTCTGTTTGAGCGCAAGTATCAGATAGATTGCAATATCTACATAAAATGAGGAAAATTTGCTAGACGGTCAATTACTAAGAGAAGAAATGACAAGGACTGATCATTCCATGACAGTTAAGTTAGACAGGTTATTAGTTGTTGGTTTATCAAACATCATTTATCGTTATGGTCGCAAATATATTTTAAACTAATTTTCTGAGAGCTACGAAAATACTTTTATGAGCTAAACCTTTGAAAGAAGGCTTCAATGCTACATTTTTGCAACCAATTTGTCAACCTAAAAGCTACAGATAACCAAATTCATGTGCTCAATGGATTTCATGTTTGGTTTTACCTTTCTGAATGAATTTTTACAATGATTTAACAAGAGAGCTTCCTTAATCCTAACTGTTTACTCTGATGCAAAAGAGCTACCCAGTACATTTCTAAAAAATTTTCCTCAAGGCTTTGCAGTAACTTGTCACTGAAGTCTATGCAGTAACTTCCATCATGCCATTTCACTTCAAATATAAAGAGCCATATTTTGAGAGCTACTTTTTTTTAATTTTATGTGTTGTGCCAGTAAAACCATCATTTTATGTTTTGATGTTCCTTTGAGAATGCTCATCCGTTTTACAGTAAATCACTCTATATCTATAAAAAAAAATAGTTAGAAGTTTATTATACATAATAACCTATCATTTTTATACTTGTATGATTCCTCAGCTTCCCATGCAGTGATATGTCAGTTGTCTTGCTTGAGTCCTCAATCATTGCTAAACCTTACGATTCTTAAGACCATTGGGCAAACAATTTGCTGTTAAATTTTTGCTGCACTTCAAATGAAAGCTTTTCAAAAATCATTTTTCCTGCCACACACATGAATATTTCGTCAAAGATTTTCTCTCTTTCATAACATTGACTGATCGAACCTGATTTTTCTTCTTTGATATAGTTTTGAAATATAACCTCACCAGCTACACACAGTTGACATGATTTTTAATTGTTCTATGTACTTATTGATGATTTATTTTCCACAATTATAAGAACTATACCAACAATATAAAATTAAATTTTTGTCAGCAAAACGTCCTCAATTTTTGACCAAAACCTCCCTCCAAACCAGGTTTGTAGGTGTGCAGTGTTTTTGCGTCTCTGCCTATGACCCCAAATTCAATACCAATAAAAAAGAGTGATTTGGTTGTGATAGCTAAAAGCTTGTTTTCTTTAAGTAATTTTCCCCACGGTTTTGACCCTGCATTGAACACCAAAAGAGAAATTGAGGACATCTCGGGCTTAGAAAAACGTCGTTGAATAGTAAGATACCAGCTATAAGAATGGCAAGTCCCTGGCTATAAGAGATTATATATCTCGAATTCAACGCCATTTTCATCTTGCAAAACAGCAAGCCCTCGTTTCAAGGTCATTACACATGCGCATTATCACTTGAAGCCCTGGCAAGGAGTTCAAGAGTTGTGTGGTCACAGACAGAACTGCTACACGAATACTGTTTTTAATGCGCATGTGCAATGACCCTGCAACACTGATTTGTTTAAGACGGTATTGTTTCGAAACAAAGGACTAAAGGTTTCGTCTCCCGAACAAAGTAGGTAAAAGCAATTGAAAGACTTTAAACGGCTTACGTCATCTGTCAATCAACTCTTTGCCAATCAAGAAGCCCCTGGATGGTATGACACATGTTGATTGGCCAATCAACAATGTTGATTGGCCAATCAACAATGTTGATTGGCCAATGTTGATTGGCCAATGTTGATTGGCCAATGTTGATTGGCCAATGTTGATTGGCCAATGTTGATTGGCCAATGTTGATTCGCCAATGTTGATTCGCCAATGTTGATTGGTCAATGTTGATTGGCCAATGTTGATTGGCCAATGTTGATTGGCCAATCTTGATCCACCAATGTTGATTCGCCAATGTTGATTGGCCAATGTTGATTGACAGATAAACTTTGCCTTCAAAGTTGGCATAATTTATGATAACAAATGAATGGAGTGAAAGATTTGTTGCAATGCTGCTTATTTTTGCAGGAACCAACAGAGGAAAATGCTCCCCCGCCTATCCCATCAAAGGACACCGCCCCACCAATCCCGCCAAGGACGACTAGATAGCAAATCTGTGAGTCTTTGTCGATAAACGTAAAACTTGAATCAAACGACTGTCGTTTATATATAACATTTTCTATTTCTTTTGATACTACTTCATCGAATGAAGAAAATTTTCAAATTAGGATGGCAGTGTTCACAGTTTTGCTCGTGTTTCGCAGAAGTTCAAGTATGTTTCGACTTATGGATTAACCTTTCGATACTATCCGTGAGATTCACTTTTTGTAAGCGCCTATTGTTAACCTACAACCATCTGTAACAGCAGGCTTATTTAGGCTCGCGTTTATATGCCAATCAGCTAAGATAGCAAACCTCCATTTCATGTGCGAAGGAGCATGGCCATCGCAGTGCTTTTGCAGGATCAGGAATCGTCAGAATGAAGAGCATCGAAACTCAAACATTCTATACCTAACAGAATGTTTAAAAGAAAAATATCAAGCTTTTTGCTAGAGCAATCCTTGAATTTATGTGCATAATGGACAATAAAAGGATTGATCTAGGCCCTTAGAGAACCAAACTAATGTGGTATGATATTTGTATGTTATTTTGTATTTTATGAAGATTAAAGTATGCGTTTTTCTGATATTGTAATGTAGTAACAAGAGGATGCATCAGCTGTAGAGCGTTAGCCTCAACCATGCATACTTGTGTGATTACCATTTTTATCATAAGTATTTTGTGATTTATCTATGTCTTCAGTTTTGTAGAATGCTTAGACATAGATGAGCCTTTCATTTAGATTTCTAAAGATTGAGGTATATTCAGTCTATCTTTTCATGTCTTGTGTGACGAAATGCTACTTTGTTTGATTCATATCATACCTAGCATATTCATCTTCTTGGAAAAGGGGTTGCGCTGATTCTAGGTCAATGTGAGTCGGGGAGTTGTTAAAACAATGTTCTCCTTGACACAAACATGATTAGGAAATCAATAAACCTCGCTACTCTCTCAACCCAACATCTCCCCACCCCCCTCCCCCCAAAAAATGCAATCCAAAAATCCATGCTTAAGTAATTTGCTTTTGGCAGCAACTTTGCTAAGAAAGCAACAGCCTTTAAATTCCATAGCTTTCTGGAATCTCGATGCTTTTTGTAAAGGTCATGTAAGGGTTGTAAGTTTCATAGAGATAGCTCTAGAAAAAGGCCTGGACAAAAATTGAGCGGCAAATGAATTTAATAAAAGCTGGTTCCCAATTTTACTTCCATTTCTTTCTGCTCAAAGGCAATTTATTTCAATAAAACTACTAAAAAACTATCAAACCATTTCCCAAATCATTCCAGTTCTTTCGGTCTATGGGGTCCACTTTCCCCACTTACGTAGCATCCTTGTTCCTGGTTCCATTTGCTTGCTATAAGAAAACTAAAGTCAGTTTTCATCTTTAGACAATTCCTGCGATGAGACAGAGATACTGAGAGGGCTTTCGTGGAATATGAGATGGATATGACGGGATGTGTATAATCTGATAAGATTTCACAGAAATTCTTACATCATTATGTAATTTGCTAGTCCAGTATGAAACCTAAGAGACCCTTTATGCAAACACTCGAAAAATAATCTCCCTGAAGGTTAATTTTTTAAAAGCTTTGTAGAACACCCGACCTAAACCAAACTAAATGTGGTAGCAAATTGGGACCTCCCGCTTCAACGGTAACAATGATGATAAGAAATCTATTTTACTCTTGTATTTTGCCCTATTATTGCTTCACTAATTTGTTATAATGTGTACCTAGCCTTTTGTGTACTGGACCACATAAGAGAGTTTCCGATTCATAACGACTAAAATGAAGACGGTTTATGGAGGCCTGGGTACTAAGTGAGTTAAGCCGGTAAAAAGTGATGATGTCATAAAAATCTATTTTGAGAATTTGAAATTTATTTCCAATGATCTAAAAGAACAACATGAATTACCTCTAAATCTGCAAAATCAGTAAAAGCTCTGGCTCCATCAAACCTCTGTAATTTGGTATCAGTTCATAACTTTATGAACAGAGCCAAAATAACAGTGATTCTTTAACAAACTTCAAATCTTTCATTGGGCATATTTCAACCGATTGTAGAGATATTTGCCCAATTTTGCATGCTTGAAAGTTCAAAAATAGTTTTTTGTGACGTCACACTTGAGAACTCTATAATTGTGTATTAATATATTTGGATTGTCTGAAATTGTTATTTACAAAAACAGATGGGAAAAATTAGACAATATAGATTTGGGGGGAAGGTAGATCTTAAAACTACAACAGTTTAACAGATGAAGAGGTTTGCTACAGATTTCCACGTCATGTTTGGGTCAATAATAGCATGCTTATCTTTTTTGCAACCTAGAAACCCCATCATAATGAAGAGTTATGATATCACCCAAGTAAAGGAAGGGTTATTGAAGTTACTTGAGACCGTGGCAGGCATGGAGTAAATGTGTTTGTTGTTATCCGAAACTGTAAGAATGGACAAGTTGTTCGTTAAAAATGACTGTTTTTTGTTCGCAAAACCCTCAAAATGAAATCAAGGTGGCCTCGAGGGAGTCTCAAGGAGGGCTCGAGGAGGTTTCAAGGAGGGCTCGAGGGAGTCTCAAGGAGGGCTCGAGGAGGTAAACTACGAAATTGCAAAAAAAGTCTTCAGAATCGTATTGCACTATTTTTTTTTGAGGTCAGTACGAAGGTTACACGTGCTTGAATAGTGATGTTTCAGCTGTTAGCAATATGCTAAATGAGATCCATTTACATAACCCTTTCAGCGCAAACTGCTTCAGTTGCATTCTTTCGGATCATTTGAAAATGAATTTAACCACACTATCATCCCTACCGCTGAAAACTAATCTTGAAGAAAGATTTCCCCCTTCCTTGTACTTGTGTATTAGGTTGTCTTCTAATAATCATTCGATATTTGACTGTACATTGGCATAAGTTGCAAATAAGAGAATTAAGATACGCTTCTAATTTTTGTTCTCTTTCTAAGGTGACCTAACAACTGCAAATTCATAAGCAAATGCTAGCTTCTATGAACGATTCTTTGGAGCTGGAAACTTATTGACGTTCACCAGAACTAACCAAATCAAGTCTCATGCTTTTTCCAATGTCCTCGCCGTGTCTTTACCCTCACTTTATCTTGTGATTGGTAGATTTACACGAACGATGTTTTAATAGAAAACAACATGTCAGGGAGAGGGAGCAACAGGAATGAGCTGGGTCAACTTAGCAGGTCTGATAAAGTTCTCTCAACCAATTTAAAATTTCTGAAATCCCTAAAGCCTTTACCTGACAATCCCTAAATAAGCAGAATATAGAGTGCTAGAATCTGCTATGTTACGTAACAACTTTCGTCAAGATCAATTCAAACAAAGAATGCATTTTTCAAGAGAAGAGCATAATGTAGCCTGCGTGCAGATTTTACTATCCGTTGCGAAGGAGAGTCAATACGGATTCCGTACTGGCTCTCCTTCGCAACGGATAGTAAAGTTTGCACGCAGGCTAAACATAATGTAATGGAAATGTGTTTTTAGGCCTAAGGATGACCCTAAGGCCATTTTCAATCTACTGTAAAGGTCAAAATAAAAACATTCTAAAAACTTAATTTTTGAAAAGTTCTGCAAGAATTTTCTCCACACCAAACCTAGTTCTCTTTAGTGGAAGAAAAAGACATCTCATTTGTTTAAAATTGAAAATGGCTTTAAAAATGCAAACATGTGAGTAAACTAAAGCTCTTGGTCTGACACACTTCAGAGTTTAAAACGTCGTATCTTTGCTTTTTAAAGCCATTTTCAAGTTTTGTACCACCAAAAGATTATTTGTTTAAATTTGTTTAGAAACATGATAGGCATTTCTATTATTTAACCCTTTGCAAAAATCAGTGCTTATATATCTTTGCTTTTGAAATATATACGGCAAATTTTGAATGGGGGCTATGAAATGTTAGCTACCTTCCATGTAATTCTTTTTTTGTAGACATTTGTATCAACACCTTTGTTAAGGATTGGAGACCATGTTGGAGACCCATTTACCCTTTCCTTTCTTAGACTCCATCTATCTTATGCCAATTGCTTTTCCTGTGCTTTTTCATGTTAAAATTTGAGTTTAAAGGAATTTGACTTCAGTACAGCAAAAGTAAAGCGCAAGCAAATACGATGGCCAGATGTAAAAATGCAGTAGGTAAATGTTTACCTTCACTTTTATTTTACTAATCTTTTTATCCTCATACTTTTCTTAATACTTTCCGAGTTGATGTGAAGGTTTGCTCTACGAATTAGTTATCACTAGAAATCTTTTGGGTGTAAGATTGACACCAGCACACCTGTAACCTAGTCATCTACATTTGCCATTTGTGCTAAACTGGATGGCATGGGCTTGCATGATCAGTGAAAATAACACGATAAGCACCCAGGGCCGTCGCTGGGTTTTGTTCACGAGGGGGGGGGGAGAGGGGGGGGTTCCGATCCCATTTACGGACAAAGTGGTTGGGCCATCCTTTATTTGCTGACATATCTGAAAATTCGCCGACAGAGCACCCAAAAATGCCAAAATTGCTCGTTTTAAATAAATGTTCTTCCAAAGGGATATTACAACCCCACACACCCCAAAGCAGCGCTCAGACGGTTGTACAAAGGGGGCGGGGGGCATTGCCCTGAAATGACGCGTGCTGATAAAAGTAAAATCATTTTCAATATGTGGACACTTATTCATTCGCAGTGAAATTGTCACCCACTGCTTCTATTGATAGTATGTGCCTGGGCAAGTATTTGCTTGAACTTTGCATTAAGGATCCATGTTTGTTCACGTACTTGAAAAGCATTATCATGTATATTTTGAGAACTATAACGGAAATTTTCCAAATATCATCGTTTCAGCTATTCGAGATGATTTGCCGCGGGTTGAACTCCTTGCTTGATAATATAAGGGCAGGCTTGCAAAAAATTAGATAGAGAACCTCGGAAAGAAATTGTTCTAGTTTTTCAAGATTTGGTAGAAAAACTTTCTTGTACTGTTACAACAAGTACGCATAGTTTTCGCTTATATTTCCCCTTGTGTTCAACCGTGTTCAATTCCCGTATGCAATACTTTAGGGAATACACCCCGTGTTTTTCTACGGTGAAAAATTCAGTATCACCAAGCACGCTCCTCTTGACAACTGGATGATTCAGGGTTTCTTGAATATTTTCACAGTACATTAATAAAAAGCAATCCATTTTCATTTATTTTATCAAAATTTATCTACTTGCAGCTATTGTCATTTTTAGACCTCCATTTTAGGCCCAATTAGACCATCCCTATGTTTCATTAAAACACCCCGCATTTTTCTGAAAAACGTATTCAAATTTTAACCCTTTCTCCACCGTATGAAAATGTATTGTAAGACCTCCCAAGGGTTTTAAATCTTGCCCTCTCGTGCAGGTTTAACAAATTGGTTAAAGGCCTGGAGTTGAAACACCCTTAAGCCATATCGAGAAGGAAAAGTCTCGTTAATTTTGTTCTAATTTAACTAAAATGATACAATTAAGAGTCAAGATGCAACGCAAAGAAAGCCACACAAGATTTTACAATTTCAAAGCAGATGCAAAATGTGAAGCAATCGTGTAACTCGACATGTCAAAATCAGCGGATCATCTCAAAATAAGCTACGACGTTTTACACCTTTGAGTCAAAAGTAGGGAAGCGTTAGGCCAAGATGGCGGCTCACAGTGGCCAAGGGCCTATCTCGACAAACTTTTTCAACGATAAAGAGAGTTTATGATGGGAAAATGCATTCCCCTCTTACGGTAAGCTTTTGACGTTAAACCAAAGTATCTAACTTGGATGTTTATGGGTTGCATCGTGTTTTTAAATCGAAATTTAACGTTAATTTACTGTTTCAGATAATGTTTAGGACACATAGAAGAATAACCAAAACAATTTTTGTAGTTTGCTGTGAGTGAATGTTTACTCGAATAATTTTTAGTGTTTCTAAGGTAGCAATTTTCACATCACGGAACAAGCATCAATTGTCTCCTTAGGAAAAAGGTACAGACGGAGACTAGCATTCTATCTGAAAAGCATAGAGATGCATTTTAAGAAAATAGAAGCAACCTTATTGAGAGAAGGTCAGTGGTATTAATGATTGTACTCACTTTCTTGATTTTTAGAATTAATCCATTACTACAGACCAATTTTTAAATTTTTTGTGCTACGAACTGTGAACAAATTAAAACGCGCGCATCATTTAAAATAAAACGAGGTTGTGGTACCATTGCGAGGTTTTCGAGTGAGTTTCCGATTTACGACGCGCAAAGCGAAGACGACTCGCGGGATCTGTGTACTAGCTCAGTCGTTAAGTTCTCTTTCGTGCGTACTTTAGCGGGGGAGATGTAGGGGGTATTTCTGTGTCCATCGATGAATTTTGCTTCCTTTTCTTTCAAAGTCATTTTCTTGTCATTAGTAACAAAATAACATCAAAGTGTTTCTTTATTTATCTTCTTATCTTCTTTAAAGTTAAAAACCAAACTTTGAATATGGGCGTTTCAATCATTCTCCAGAAGGGTGTGATACCAAAATCCAACTAGTGTCTTACACCCCCCCCCCCCCCGATCATTGTTGCCATCTCTGGCCTCCAGCTACGAATGACGATCGTGAGGTCTGCTTTAAAGATAGCCGTAAAATTGCTGAAACTTTTGAAATGCTGGTTTTCTCACAAATACAACGGTAAATGCTGGTGACCAATGTTCATGTTGTTTGATTTTCATGGAAAAATATTTGATCATATTGATGCAAATATATATTGGTATAGATATGCTTCCCTGCGTCTTTTGTTTCATTGTTCTTCTTTCATGTCTTAATAATTTTTGGAAATTAAGACCTAATTACAGTATCGTTGATAAAGTAATCAGATTTTCAAAGCAATTCCAAGAATTTTTCTCTTAAGGCCCCTTTTTCTGTCATTATTCGCCAACATTTTCAAGTCAAAAACATATTTCCGCTTCGTTCATAATAACAAATATTGCAAACGATAAAAAATGTTTTTGTAAAGAAAACTGTTTTAAATGTTATACAATTTTTCATTTAAAAGTCACTTCTGCCTAGGGTTATCTTAAGGGTATTATATCATCGTCAAGAATTAGGATCAATACTTAACTTAGTTAGTTTCATTTAATTTCATCTAATTGATTTCGTTTCCTTCATTTTATGGTATTCTTTTTTATCACCTTTCTGCTAGAATTGGCACCACCGCAGCCAATCTCTCATGCATGCCATGTGCTCAGTACAAAGAGCTGGTTAAGGACCCATAGTTGCCTGCTTTAGAGATTACTGCAATAAACAACGACTCTATTCAGCAAAACCCTAAACTTTTAGTTAGTCATTTTCATGCAGCTTCGTTCCATTTTAATAGCCTCATGTCTGTATAGTTAGCTTTTGCTGGTAACTTCTATAAGCAAAGCAGCAGGGAATTACCCTGAATGAATCTGCAGATAAATTTTGTGAAAGTGGATTCGAATTTTTAGATAAGTAGTGAATTTGATTTCTTCTCGGAATAATAGCTCTTTTACAGCATGTTTATAGCTTGTTTCTTTTCCAAACAAGGCATACTTGCTAGACTGGACCTCATCTCAAAGATTGTTGGAGAAGTGACAGTACTAAAGGGGGTATGAGGGTAATTACCCCCCCCCCCCTCCCCCATACACACACACTTTTTTGCTTGCCTCGAAAAAGGACACCTAGCATATAGCACTTAAATGAGGCATAACTGAGTAAGGATGGCCTCAAAATACTCTTCATGTGTCCCCCTCCCCTCGCCATAAACTCCACCGTCGCTGGCACCTCGATTGCCTCTGGACAGAAATTGTCGCCCCTGAGGAAACGAACTTTGGCCCTAAAAGTTGCAGAAATTTTAAAAGCTTTTATTTCATGTTTGATGCTTTATTGCTAGCCAACGCTTAAGCTCTTGTGGCAACGCACTCTGAAGGGCTCTGTCAAGCATCCTACATCTTTCAGTCATTTCTTGCAGTATGGGCTAAGCCTGGGTCTCATCCTTAACCAATGCTTTAGGCAATAGGATTAAACAGATTAGGGATTATGCAATTGTCGATGAAAAAAAACGGAAACTTTGCTTGAAACTAAAAAATGCTTGCTTTTAAACCTTTTATATGAGTGTCATGACACCAGACCCGTCTGACATCGTAAATTGAAGGCTTCTTTTGAGCCAAGAAGAACCAGTTTAGGGTGTGGCATAGCTTTTTTAACACACTCTCCAACGAAAGGAACTGAAACATGATAAATTAATAACCAGCAACACATCCATGGGTATGGCGTCATTGTCCACGACTACAAGTTGGAGAGGTTTCGTATTGCGCTCTTTAGTTGAATCAGTTTCTAACTTTCATCATAACCAGAACAATCATCCAGAGGCGGCGCCAAGAAATTCAAAGTGGGGGGGGGGGGGGCTTGAGTTTTTAGCATTATTAGACTAAAATGTCAACTTTTGAAAAACACGCTAAAATGGTTCACGATATGCCTATGATTTCATAGGGCAATTGTTATGCTAGCGGTACATAAGAAGGGGGCGAAGAGAGGTTTTCGGGGGGTCTAGGAGTATCTAAAAGAAGAATTTTTTTTGCGACCACGTCCTTTAGATAAGCTTAAAATGCAGTTCAGAATATTTCTTGCAGTCATTTTCTTGCAATCATTCAAACAATTTTGCTATTTTTAAGGCATGCTTTTAGTATGTTTGATCAATTCCAGCCTTCAAATGGAATTCATTACTTTATAAGGCCCAATAGACCTCGGCTTATTCCTTGGAAATTAAACAATTAAATGATCTTTTGCACTATTCTTTTCTTCTATTTCTTTCTTTTGTTTTTTTATCTTTTTAAAAACATTGTTTGCCCCCAGTGATGCCCCCAGCTCCCCTCTGCAGTAAAAATAACGCAAGCAAGCATTTGCACCCATTTCAAATCTTATAACTGGAAAAGGAGTGCAGCGTTGGTCTAAGAGAGGTGTGATCAACCAGCTTCAACCTTTACTCCTATTTTCTTTTCCAAACATACCACTGAGTGTAGGTGACTAGGTTAATCATACAACTACGATGCAAATTTGTCAGAAACCAAAACCAGTACACAGTTGTTTCGTTTCTTGCTACCGACCTTTTAAAGAGGTCTTTAATAAAAGCATGTAGAAAGAATGCGATAATTTGCAGAATGGGAATACCCTTGATCTCGAGCTCTTGCGACCAAATTGATTTAGCCAAACACCAATACGACAAAAGATAAATCTCTAAATGCAATATATCTTTTATAGTTCTTCAGAAGGTTCAGTACATCAACAGACCATCATTGTCTAATCTTGCTTGATTGCAGATTAAGTACCAGGAAAAACCTATCTGAATGGCGCTGCTATTCTTTCAACAAAGCTTAATTACCGAGAAACCAATTCCTTGTTTAATGCCTGAAAACTGAAAATTTTCAGCCTGAAAATTCCAGGCTGAAAATTGCAATCTGATTGCGATGGATCGAGTTGTTTTGCTCATTGGCATCAACATGCCATGTTTTACTCAGTATGCCATGTTATAAGTGACACGATGCGTCTTAAGAGCTCTTTCCATTTAACGTCGAAGTGAGCATGCGCACTTTCGTTCATGAATCTTTGCGCGCCAAGAGAAATCGCAAGATTGTCAAGATATCCCGTCAGTCAATGCGTAACAAAAAGTCTATTGTAAAACGCAACCAATGGAATTCAAATGTCCATCGAAATAACTAGGGGAATTTTGCCTTTTTAAAGGAGCTATTTTTATGAATCTTTTCAAGCACAAAAAGGCAAAAATGATGCATGGTGATGTGGTGTGGTGCATACTTAGTTGTATTCAATGCGACCAGTGGCATTGTCAGGGGTATCATGGGGGCGATTGCAAACCTCCGCCCGTCATCTAATTGAAAAAGTTTGTCTTCAGGTGCTGATACTTAAAAGAACTCGTACATAGTTATACAAGTTCGCATCGCAATGCTAAGCATGCTTTTGGTAAAGCCTTCTAAGAAAAAGTAAAAAGCGTATCCCGCAATATTTTCATGAGGGCCTCGCCCAATGGCGTCGCCAGCCACTAAGCTCTGGGAGGGGGGGTGACAAAACAAAAAAATTCAAGTCATGCCCATTTAACCAACAGAAGACGGCCTTTTACCAACAGAGAACGCCAATTTTATCCGAAAGGAAGTTTGAAAATCATAGGATCACATCACAAAAAGTACGCTGTCAAAATATTATCCCTCCCCCAAAATTTTCTCATCGAATTTAGACGAAATACAAAATCGATTCTGCCGAAAACTGGGGGACGTGTCCTTCCCCCGTGACGCTGCTACTGGCCTCACCCCAGATCCCTAATCTGCCATATTATTCACTCTGGCCACGCTGCTCTGTGTGAATATACAAATCTGAAGTTTAATTCAGAGACACTCAAGATTTGCTCTCATGAAGATCTCGGCGAGACCACAATGCGATTTTCGACGCCGGGCCTGGCTTTAAAGTGTTTTTCAGCATTTTTCTTTCAAAGTTTCTATAGCTTTATCCTTATCTTAAGAATTGATTCGCTATTATTTACCTATTACTTTGAATTGAATGCAGAATGACTTCCACATGCTTTACTTGGCATGTAATCCTTAGCTACGCATGCAAAGAAACCAAACCACTGAAGTAATTCATGCTGCTTGGATCATCGATATTCATGCAAAGCCATTTTCTACTGTTTGACTTAACTATTGAATACGCGCTTCTTTCTGTTGCCTCAAGCTTTTGTGCGCTCAGAAATTACCAGGAATAAATGTCTTACAAGTGAATGAACAAATTCTTGTTGAATAAATTTGTGACGCAGATGCAATATCTCATCTCACACCAACTAGTAACTACATCCTCATTGAGGACTCAACCAGTGTGCAAAGCATTACGTAACTTGTAGCCAGCAGCACACTAGCGCGTCATTGACTCACGCCCTAATCCCAGCTAAAATATTGTTTTCAGAGACACTTTAAAGAAGTGGAAAGAGGATCATGTTTTATGATTTTATGTTTCATTTTCACCAATTTATTTTGAAAACACAAATTGATTCGGTTTGAAAGAAAATTTATTTCAGAACATTTAGGTACCTCTTTTAATATTTTAAGATTTGAGCCATTTTTCATCCTTGTTCCTTTGCGCAACCAACTTTGAGGATAATCAGAGCAATCAAAAAAAGCAAAAATGAACTAAGGACCAGCAAGTAGCAAAGAAACCATTTTAAAACGGGTGTAAAAGGGACACTGAATGCCTCTGTTACAGCGTTAGCTTTTTTATCTTTCGCTTATTTTTTGTTTAGAAAAAATACTCGTTCAATTGTTGAAACAATCAGTCCATTAAAAGCTCAAGGAAATTCTCAAAACAACATTGAACGCCTAAAGATGCAAGTGATTTGATTAAAAAATGGATTTTAAATATGAAGTCCAACATTGTTAGACTGCTAGCTTGTACACTTTGTTCTCCAACTCGTTAATGAGTTTTTATTGAGAATCAATTAGTTTTCTTTTCTTAAAATATGTATTGGTTCATCAATTGCTACACGAAAATTGACGAATTTCTTGCTGATGCAGATGTTTGTAACCAGTTGTAGCACAGACCGGAAACATACCATATTTATAAAAAAAAGTCTTGTCCGTATACTGTTTACCATTCGATGGCCAGACCCAAAGAAGAAATATTGAGAAAGTCCTAAAGGGGGCAACTGCCCCACCAATGTTGCTTGTGTATTGTCGATAATATTAGTAAAATGGGGTTTGGGTCCTTTTCTGTTCTCAATTTTTACTTCGCCTACATAAGATTGAATCCATGCCGTTGACTACAGCCCCTCAGGATATGACTATTGATAGGTTACTATTACCATAGTAGTCAAAGAGACTAGCAATAATCATTCCGTTGTTGTACTTGTTTATGTCATTATCAATTACGATTTATAAGTAATAATCAAAGAGTGTTGACGTAAAATAATATTAGATGCCCACGAGTTGCAATTTCTAGCCTGACAGCACAACATGCAATTTCCAGCTCGAATAGGGTTAATCTAAATAAGAAACAATAGCCCCAAACATCCGTATAGTCTAAGAATTTAGATTGAGATGCCAGTCCATTTAGATTGACTTGTTGTCAAATCTGAAACATTTATCTATTTCAAACAAATGAAACAAATTCTTCTCTTGTTTGAATATTTAGAATAAAGGACATGAAAAATTCAGAATAATAGGGTGTAAGCAGTGTGATTGCTAGCTTTTTCGCTTTAGGGAGGTGTTCAGGCCTCATTTGCCAACAAATTGAGTGAGACAACCTTCATTTGCCGACAAGTTTGAATATTCACCGAAAAAGCACCCACACATGGCTAAATATCCTTGTTATTAAGATGAAACGTTGTTCAAAATTGAATAATACAGTAGCTCAGTCTCAACTCGTTCTTAATTTGTTCTTAACTTTTGACAAAGTTTAAGGCTCGAGTTCTTACAAAATTGTTCTTATAAAAGAAAGAATGTACAGAAACTTGGGTTTTACGGCATACAAAATCAAAATGTTGTTTGACCTTACATCATAAGCATTTTTTTAACGCCTTTACTTGATACTCAAAAATTGTAATGTCTTTTAATTGGGATAACAGTCAAATCCACACCCCCCCCCCCCCCCCAGCGATGACACGAGTTTTGCACAAGGCTGTCACCCCACCAGTCTCTTAATAACAAGGCTAAGACACTATGCTGAGACAAATATGGAAAGAATTGTCTCAAAATGTTCCCATCGCGAGTTCAAGAAACAAATTTGATACGTCATACTCAATTTCAATATTCGCAATTTGCAAATTCCAAAATGGTTGTAATCTGGGCGTATTCGCGGTTGTTTTCAAGCCACGAAGATTTGCTCGTCAACATGGTTTGGTCAAATTCGAGACTAGGGTAATCCATCTTTTTAAATAAATACTTTAAAACTTTTGACGAAGGAACATTTAGTAAAGGGCATCATCTTGCACTTGAGAGGTTGACGAAAAACGATACATTATTCAATACTATTTCAAACGAGTGATGTTAAAATGATTGAGATTGAGGGGAGTGGCTACAAAGACTGCAAGTATTGTGATGTATCCTTCTAAGATGTCTCATAAGTTGAGCCCAGCGTTATTCTTACTTGTAAAGAATAGCAAATAAAATTTAATAAATTGTAAGGAACTCAGACAAGGTGCCCTGAAACAAAGACAATAGAAAGAATCTGTCATCATTTCATTTTCAGCAAAACTTTGTCTCACAAGACGATTTAAAGACGACTTTTTAGAGCATTTAAATCCCTAAGCATTATCAGGGCCGTCGCTACCGAAGGGGGGGGGGGGGGGAGGGGGGTTTGGGGTATGTGTGTAAAAAACATCCATTGTAAAAATGACCAGATTTTTTATAATCTAGGGGTGCTCCAGATTTTTCGGCAAGTAGAGGATGGTAGTGACAAATTGGTTTCTCGAAGTGGCTTTGTGTAAACGAACAGGTTTTCAAATCAGAAGGTCTGCATCACTACACGGAAACGATATGGTTTAAAGTCTTTGCATTTTAAAGCAACCGTCTCTTGGTTCAAGGAAAATCGGCATTTGTTTGTGAACAAAAACTTTGTGTTAACAAAGTTTGCGAACAAAAACAAGTTAGGTCATACACAATATGTAGTTTTTAAAGGGGTTGAGGAATAATGAAGCTTTTATACATAAAAACCACCCTTTTAGAACAACAGGGGTGCGCACGTCTTTACTACCATAAAATGCGAAAAATGTTCTTTTTGAGATGATGACAAGCACTGTAAATTAAAATGACGTTTCTATTTTGAGTAGACTTTCGAGTCATATCGAATAAGAGCCTTCCCAGCCCTCATCTTTCGCAATTGTCATTCTACCGTTACACAACACCTGGTCTACGTTATTCACTGGTTGCACGATATTTTATTTACATACTCTTATGTTTGATCTATCTACCTCTAGAAACTCCAAATAATTCGAACTAACTATTTTGCGAAATCCTATACACAGCTTGGCAGTGACAGCTGTCGACGTAGGCCCGTGGCCTGAAGGGGGCATTGGGGCTGAGCCCACCTGAGACGGAGAAAATGCTATTGTTCAGTTAATATACTTCTTAACAGGTTGTGGCTTTGGCCACCCCTCCTCCCATCCCTAAGAACTTTATCCTGGCCTAGAGCTCGTCTCGACCTGATAAACTGTATCCAATAATAATAATAATAATAGATGCACTTAAATAACAGTATGTGAATATCAAAAACGACTAGGTGAGGTCTGAGTGAAATGTGACAATTCAAACACCCGTCTGTCAGAGTCAATTCAAATGTCTCTTGAAATTTCACAATTCGGTCGAACGTGATCGTACCATGTCAGTAGGGGGCATTGGTGTCGATGTTCTGTTGTGTAAAGATTTTTCAGATAGCCGCCTCCTCACCCCTTGATTTGAACCTGGCCATGAAAATGCCGTTGCGGCACGCGTAGGCACGCTCGATTCTTCGTGTTTGCCATGTAGATTTGTTCCTGTATCTTTTTGGCTTGGGTAGGATGACGATAAACTGCTTCTACGTATGTAAGAAGCATTTTTCTTCGGAAAAGGGGTACCACATCTGGGCGGAGTGGGGGTTTGAAATCGAATTTCGTTTGGTTTTGCGGCAAATGCGTTAGTTCTTTGAGCCATATCGAGCTTCGCTTCTGCAGCATCACAGTTGTGCCGTGGCGTAACCACATTGTTCTTTCTTTGCCAAGAATTTGACAACCTCACTGACAGTTCCGACCCAACTTGCATACATTTAGAACCACTTTCCATATTTCTGATCACCCCGTAATCCATCCTGTTCGAGTTCAAACTATTCTTCTCTCTAGCACGCATACTCCACAGTCTTTCTGAATCAGCACGTTCTTTTGTAGTTACTGGGTCTCCCCTGATCAATGGTATACGAAGCGTAGTTTTTTCACGAATTTCCTCAAAGCAATTCACTTTTGGCACGCAGTTTACATATGACTGCTGTTTGATCCATTGGCAAACTGATTTCATTTTATCTGTATTTTCTTTTTGTTTAATAAAATCTTGGTCTTTCGCATCTAAATCCCACAAATTTAATTTCCTTACTCCGTTAATCTTGAAACTGCTTTCATTACTCTTATGTTTTTCTCCAGGACGACTTTTCCATCCTTGGTCGGCAATATATTTGCTCCCTTCGTCACTGTCTACGAAAACATCACTTTCATCGTCTCCAATAGACACGCAACTTTCTTCATCAAGTCCCGTTTGAGAAGCATTCTCATTTCCTGTATTCACAAGTTTGCCTCTCTCTTTACCAGATATGTCGGAGCTGTTGGAGTTTTCAGTTAAACTAGGTAATTTGGAAATCTTACGATTTTCATTTACAGGATTAATTGCTGATTTCAACAACAGTTTTTTCTCTGATTTCAAGTCTCCAAAGTCACCATATTCAAACAGGGTTGGCAATGAGATATGTCTGATGCGCCGATTTAATTCTTCACTGTTCCGTTTGCTCATGACTGACAAAAAGAAATCAAGAACACAATTTTCATTACAATGAATATAGAAAAAGAATCGTAGGAAATTGATTCAATAACAGGTGCGAAGTTTTTGAAACGCGAAAATATAAAACTTACCTTTCCATGCAAAATACTTTGTCCGAAATTGTTTGTTATTTGAGATATCTCCGTATTTGATAATTACGAATGATCCGATCCGAAAATCCTGAATTCTTCGTTACCAATGCCAACCAAACCCCAGAAACGGTGTCGATAGCCAAAACGGCGAGACTAAAATCTCTTCAGTAAATTATAAACACAAAAATGAATACAGGCCGATAGAAGCAGTTTGATTTGGCATCGACCAATTTAAAAGCCTGGAATCAAGCTAAGCTACAGTACAGTCGACTTGATTGTCTGTCTCACAAAGTCATTTGATAGCCACCCATTCAAAACGAACGAGTATATGTATTTCCTCGATTCCCTGTGACGTCCCGCGTGCAAAAGCCGATAAACCGCAGAAGAAAATAGCGCATTGGTTCTCTAAATCTTCTTCCTAAACTTTCATCAGGTATGTTAAATGTTATGTAAGATATTGAATCGTGTCAATGGACTACTGCTATAAAAAATTTATGTTACTGCTATAAAAGTTTCCGGTCACGGGTGGTGAATGAATGACAAAATACGTCCAAGGGAAACCAAATACATTGATCTATTGCACCTCTTAACCGTAGCTAAAAATGAGAATGGACAGTAGCGGATTTAAGGGGAAAACTGGGGGCAGCAATGGCGGTGCCAGCCAATAAGCTCTGGGTGGGACAAAAATGAAAAATTTCGACAACACCCTTTTTACCACAAGAAAACACCCTTTTACCAACAGGAAAGCCAATTTTTTCCGAAGGGGAACGTCCATGACTAACTTTTGGTTACATAGAGGCAGTTATAAAATCATAGAATTACATCTCGAAAAGTAGGCTGTCATAATATTACCCCTCCCCCAGCATTCTCATCGAATTTGGACGAAAAACAAAATCGATCTTGCCGACAACTGGGGGGAGTCCCTACTGGGGGCAGTTGGCCCCTCTCCAAATCGAAGCAAGTCTGGGAACCTTTTTTGGAAATTGTGGCCCAGACTTGCTTCTGAACCCCAGACTTAATTTACTTCAAGGATATTCTCAAAGTAAACTTTTTCATTCAGAAGATGGATCGTGTTCTGGAACCCATAATGTTGTGTTCTTTAATTCCTGCCTTCATTCAAACAATTTTCTATTGCTTGTTTTCTATCTTCATATCATAACCAAACAATACAGAACCATGGACCATAACTGTGATAGAATGTTTGTTTGTTGTGCCAAGGATCCTTAGTTCTCAGTCGGTGTTTCAAATATTCTAGACCCATTTTCTGGCTATCCCTAGAACTAGCAATCTTAACTATACCCTGGGTTCCATCCCGCAACCCCCTATTTCCTCGAGGCCCTATTTCCTCGACACTGACGCTCTGGAACCCAGAGTATCTTAACTACTGCCTATGTCACTGAACTTTAATCGTAGCCCCCCTGGATTCAATTTCGTGGCGCCTACTAAACGGCAACCTAGCGTTTTAAACATGAATGGCTCTTAGTAGCAATAACTTCTGTTGCAATTAGCGTACGTCACGTGACGTTATTTAATTTGCATGGTGTTTTGTTTAGCAGTGGTTGAAGAGACTGATAGACTTATGTTGCGTTGAAGAGTTGTGGCATTCAAAGTATGAACTAATTTTAATTTAAGAAAGTGATTATAGAGTCAAGCTTGCATTGTATATATTATTATTTTGTAAATAGCCTTGTTGATTTGAGAAAATTATTGGAGTCAAGTTTGGAATTGGGTTGTATTCAGTTATGTGTTATCTGCTAGGATTCCACGAACCAGGATGAAGAAACACATGTTTAAATAATAAAAACAGCCTAGATTCAATTCATATCAACTTGGATAACAGGTTAGTAATAGATACCCTGGGAGTTTTAGTTGCCCGAAGGGAAATTGACTTGTGAAAATAGTTCTTGCTGACGTCTTCATAACCGAGTGCAGTTATGACGTAAGACTCTCTTTGTCAAAGCAATCAGTTTTTATTGCAATTTGATAAAAGATGACTTTACAGAAGTTGGCTGTCACCTATCAACTCTGATGCAGTTTCCCATTTGAATGACAATTTCATTATTGGAATAAGCAATTTCCCTATTTTAACCTTCAGAGTCCTCTGAGATCTACCCTGGGTACCAGACTCACTATATAAAATAATAGAGAGTCTGGTCTAGTGCGCCCCATTCTCGTTCTGGTGAACTTACTTGAAAGAACTGAAGTCTATTTAACAGACTAGGCCTGTGAAACAAGACTGTCAGATAAATAACAAAGAAACTCAGTGGTCAGAGGAGTTTTGGGAAATCTTAAAGCAAATGTGTTTTATTTAGTTCTTTAAAGTCGACATTTTTAATACAGTGGTAATAGACTTTTCTGCCTCAAGATAACAATCAAATCAGGTTTGAAACGCCATTTGGCAGCAAAAAACATGTGCGAAGCATGAAATTAAAGTTAGCACAATGCAGTTATTAAATGTTAATCATTATCAAATTTCGTATACAACTTGAAATAAGTCTTTTGTAATTTTCTCATAAATTGTGGGTACTTTGAACGTCTACTTCCTCACTGTGAAGGCAGCGCGCTTGGACACCGCGGCGGTTAGAATCATCACGTTGGAAGGTCACCACAGCAAATATGGCCAATACGACAAGCGAAGCCCCGTATGCCAGGCGAAATATTAGCTATAACTGATTAACTGTGTTTGTTGTTGTTTGTTCTCGGCGCCTTGCGGTGTTTCTTATCTACTGCATTTCACTACAAGGCCTAATTTCTTTGCAACGAGAGGCACAGCCTGAAATATCAGAGACTTTCCAAAGCCAGTTGGCAATATGGCGAAGGTGTCTCTTCTCTTTACAAACAAGGCTTTCAATGCTGTTCTGTTTTCAGTTCCACAACATGCGGAAAATATTCTTTGAGTACAGTTTTAACAGCATCTTCAAACTCAATCGTTACGGTCGCTAGCATCTATTTATGTTCTGTTCTGTTCGATGTTTTACACCAGAGCTAAGTTTATTGTTTCGCTGTGACCTTTGAACGTACAGAAATCTGTACACTCGCTCCTGATTGGTTAATATCAGCACACCAGAACGAGAATGGGGCGCACTAGACCAGACTCTCTATTTTATTTCATTTATAGTGAGTCTGGTACCCAGGGTATCTGAGATCTAGCAATAGTTTTATCTCGATTTGGAAAAGTGCTAAAATCTGAATAAAAGCAACGCTGTGTTTATAGTTGATTGTTAACTTGCATGGCCGCCGAAAGGTTTCGGAGGCCCTAGGGCAAAACTGAAAGGCGATGCCCTCGCGAGCAAAGTGAACAAAACATTTTTGTGACCACGCCCTTTACATTAGCTAAAAATGCATATGAGAATATTGCTTGCAGTTACTTTCTTGCAATCTCTTTAAAGAAGATGGACTATTTCATAAGCATACCTTTGTTATGTTTGATTGAATTATTTCTTAAAATCGGTTTCATTTCTTTATGACGCCCCGTAGACCTTGAGCCCCTGGGATAATTTACTCCCATTCCCCTTCTCTCAGCGACATTGCTGTGCGACATGCCTCTTCTCCAAGCATGTTTCTTTTTCGATCACCATGCATCCTTGACAACTTGACAACTAAAGTGGCCGTGCTCTGAGGTTGTTATGCAGCAGCAACACTGATTTCTATCTATTTTTCATGTGTGAATCTTAGTTTGTCCCGTTTGCGGCGAATGCAATGAGGTGAATAGAATACGCGTATTCAGGGTCCACGCCATGAATTTCAAGGTGGAGGGGCCAAGTTAGGGCCGTTTTATAAGTCGCGCCGTGCCGCGCCGAACCAGCAGGTTTTTGGTTCGATTGAGGTTCGACTGTGATTCACCTCCGTTTTATGAAGGCAAAAAGTTGGTCGCGCCGAACTGTAGTTTCGCATGCGCATAACCACTTGAGTCTTTCGTCTGAGAAAACAAGATGGCAGACGAAAGAAGTGTCATTTAAGCGCGGCGCAGATCCACTGTTGGTTTTATAAGTCACTCTGGGTCGACCCAGCCGAGCATCCCTAGCCGTAAGGCTCGACTCAGTCGAACCACGTCGAACCAGGCGACAAATTGGTTTTATAAAAGTCGCACCGCGCCACATCGCACAAACCAAATTTCACGTGGCTCGGCACGACTTATAAAACGGACCTTATATACATCGAACTTGAATTTAGAGCTTCAAAACAGGGCCTCTATGGAAACATTTTTGCTAACCAAAATATTGTCGTGCCGTGCAATGGCGGCGCCGGCCACTAAACTCTGGGGGGGGGGACAAACCAAGAATATTTAAGCCACGCCCTTTTAACCACAAGAAAACGCCCTTTTACCAACAGGGAACGCCAATTTTATCTGAAGGGAATGCCAATTACTAACTTTTGTTTGCAAATTGGTAGTTTTAAAATCATAGGATTACATCAAAAAGTACGGTGTCAAAATATTACCCCTCCCCCAACATTTTCTCATCGAATTTAGACGAAATACAAAATTGATTCTGCTGAGAACTGGGGGGGACGTGTCCCCCCCCCCCCCCCCCCCCCCCCCCCGCTTCTGGCGCGATTCCAGGCGCTTCTTCTGGTGCCGTGCCCTGGTACCTATTATTAATCTCACTGGGCAATGGAATTCTTGGTAGCATAAGTAGGGGCCATCTTGATTTAGTGTTTCTTTACATCGAGTTGTTCTGCTTGTTGGACTTTGATGGTACGGTACGATACGATTGCCCACAAAGTTGTAAGCATCATATTCGAAAAGGAACTGTGCATCAACAAAGATGTCTTCTTTTAATGCAAAACAATGTTACTTGGTTGTTTATAATGCAATCCTTTGCATAGGATGGTCTGCAATATTGGCTGGAATCGCGGTCGAATTTGCAGCGCAAGGAGGAGGGAATCTAGGACAGGACAGTTTGTTGGAGTTGTTGTATTTGAGAGTGGAGAAATTGCTTAAGATATGTCAAACAGCTGCAGTTTTAGAAGTCATCCATTGCATTGTCAAAATAGTACCTTCATCTCCAGTTCTCACAGGATTCCAAGTTGCATCGAGGCTTTTTGTTTTGTGGATGGTAACAGATCTGGTCCCCCTCACTCAAAAGGCACCTGGAGTTATACTTTTCCTTCTCTGCTGGTCTATCACTGAAGTTATTAGATATGCATATTATGTTCTAAACATTTTCGGGCAAGTTCCTTATGCTTTGCTTTGGTGTCGATATACATTCTTTTTTCTACTTTACCCATTCGGTGTGACTGGCGAACTCATCACCATTATGAAGGCCTTGCCAGTGGTTAAGGATCAAGGGTTACTGAGTGTTTTCCTACCAAATGCTGTAAATTTCAGCTTCAGCTATTTCCACTTTCTCATCTTTGTGATGCTTTGTTATATCCCAATATTTCCTCAGCTGTACTTTCATATGATTGCCCAACGAAAGAAATTTATTGGTTCGGTTGCAAAGAAAGTGGAATAGAACTATGGCTTATTGAAACCTGAAGCTGAAAATTGACAAGAGAAATTGTATCACAAGTTGGATAACATACATATTAGGATTAGACAAAAACTTGAAGCTAGAATCAAACATGGTGCTTGGCAAAATGTTGTAGTAACGTGGTTACCTTGATTTCGATAATTTGATTTTCAAATTGAACTTCTGCCTTCTGTCCTTGTGCCTGCAAACACAAAATATTGCAAGATGTACCTGCAGTATCTAGGAATCAACTTTAGAAATATACTTTGCAGCGACTGTTGAGTATTTTTATGAGCGTGGCTAAGTTTTTTAATTAGATCTCATATCTAAACTGACCTTTATTTTGAACACATTTGGATAAAGTTAGATATATGTATTTTCTTCACATCAATGGTAGTAACATTAAGTTTCATTTACTTTTTGTGTATTACTTTTGTTGCTCAGAAAGGTGAATTTGAAATGAGCTCGGAAATCACCACTAAGTTATCAAAAAATGCACAATTTGATGTATGCTGACAATAGCTAGATCATTTTACTGCAATTAGGAAAGAAACCACAATGGAAGTTTAGAAGAAATTTTTAATAATATACCTGCATAATATATCTGGTTGCAGGATCTTCTTACCAACCATGGCTTGTGCACTTTGATAATTTCCTGGAAAAACTTTCACTTTCACTTAATCCCCTGGAAAAACTTTTGTATAATTTCTCATGAAATTGGCAAGCTACAAAGTCAGAACTGACATCGTGTTCTCTATGATATTGCATTGCATTTCTCTGTATTAATATTTTGTGGCACAGGCATTGAAATTGAGCCCCCTTTCCAGGTAGAGAAACACGAACATTAATTACTTATGTTTTCACTTCCTATGATACACTGGATTGGCTCACTAGGAAGTGGAATTACAGTTGTCTAGTGGAAATATGTTCACTGGTATATTCTATAAAACTTTCTAATCTACAAAATTCAAATTCTCCCTTTGCACTTCATTTTACACCATTGAATGTAGTTACCTTAATAACTGTAGATACATTTTACTGCAGCCTATCAATTGATTTATTTTTTTTATCAAAATTCAGGATAGGTAAGCAAGGATTCTGTCAATTTTTATCTGATTTCAAGTGAATAACTTTAGTTGGAAGTTGAGATTTCAAAGCAATTTGGCTTGCAAAAAATAGATATGATGATCATCCAACCAAAATGAGAGAGCCACAGCTCGTGCAAGAGTCTCTTTTACCAGTTTTAACCACAGCACATCTCATGGTCATGCCTGAATTGCAGTAAACTGAAGGTTCTTTTGCCTTTCAACACAGGCCATTCACTTTAATGAGAGACCACTTCCATCCCAAATTTATCCCAAAAGTACTTCAAGCAATGCATTTTTTTGAAAGTTAAATGCCATAAGTGAAGCAGTAAAAGGATATTACTTGATGAGCAACAGCATTTTCCAAAATTTATAAAGATTCAAACAAAGATCCACTTTTTTTAAAAAGGTTTAAAGCTATAGACTTATGAAAAATGAAAATTGTTTCCCCTTCTTTTGTTCAAGTGAAGACAAATTTTCAAAAAAGTACATAAATAATTTTTCGTAATTTTTTTCAATTTCCTGCTTTTTCTGCTTTTTTGCCATTTCTTTGTCTTCTTAAGCCTGATTTACACGAGACGAATTTTTTCGTGCGAAGCGAATTTTTCGCCACGAATTTTTCGCCTGCGAATTCGCTGCGAATTCGAAGTTCAATTTCCACTGGCAGAATTTCTTTTGCGAATTCGCCGCGAATAATGCAAAATAAAATGGCGTCTGTTCGAAGATTGTTGTTATTAAAAAAAGCGAGCAAAAAAGCAAAGAAAGGGGTACTTGGTTCGAAAAATTTATTCAGAACGTCTACAGAAGGGGGAGTTTCATCTTTTGGTAAGGGACTTACGCTTACATGACCAAGAATAAATACTTTCGAATGTCGCCAACTACATATGAGGAGCTTTTATCGTTTATTGCACCAAAGACGCCTGTTGCTAGAAACGTCCCATTGCATTGTTTATGTTATAGGTGCGGGATTTTCCCAGCATTGTTTAGGCCTAGTCATAGGTTACTCATTCTTCACCCATGTTGTTGTTTGAACCATTGCGTAGTTTTCTGTCGTTTTGCATACTTTTGAATTAGATATGTTTACATTGCGTAGTACCATTCGGGCTAGCCCTTCCTTTGGGTTCGTGTCAGATGTCTTCAATTGCTGTTCTGATTGGTTTATTTTACAAGGCGAAAAAATTCGCAGCGAAAAAGTAGGAATGGTTTCTACTTTTTCGCAGCGAATTATTCGCTGCGAATTCGCTGCGAATTTCCTAATCTCCACTTCTGCGCATAATTTTCGCGCATTCGCGGCGAAAAATTCGCTTCGCACGAAAAAATTCGTCTCGTGTAAATCAGGCTTTACACTGGCAAACGCAAATCAGAGCTTTTTAAGAGCTCGATTCTAACAATTTAGGCCAGTTTTTCAATGACAATTTTTCCCACAAAAATCGAATATTTCCAAAGGCTATAGCCTTAATTTCTAAGAAAACACAAACTTCTTTTTACTACTTTTCTGTTTGTTATATTGCCTCTATCTAAGAAGGAGAGAAGCCAATCCGGATTCGTTAGGCGCTCACTTTAAACATTTTAGGTAAATTCTTCGCTGAAGAAGTTCCGGCTCAAGATTGGAATTTTCCAAAGCCTATATTATTAATCTTTTTTAGACAAATGTCGTTCTCTATTCTTTCTTTTCTATTAATTTTATCGTTAATAAAAAGGAGAGAGCCCAGTTAGGACTTGGTCCAGGTTCAATTACAACGATTAAGGAGAATCTTTCACTGGGAATTGTCCGGTGAAAAAACGAAATTTTTCACCGTTATTTTTTCTTTCACTTCTGTTAGTTATATTGCTTCGACAAACGTCAGAGCCCAATCTGGACTCGTTGAAGGTTCAATTGCAACACTTCAGGTAAATTTTTCACTTAAAATTTTCCGATCAAAATTCAAAATTTTCAAAAACCTATAACCTTACTTTTTTATAGAAAAACATCCTACTCTTTTCTTTTTTTAAGTTAGTTCATTTCTCTTAGAAAGAACAAAGGCCAATCACGACATGGTAGAGATTGAATTAAAAAATTTCAGGTAAGTTTTTCACTGGTAATTTTCCGGCCAAAAAATCAAAATTTTCCAAAGCCTATAGCCTTACCTTTTGATGGAAAGAGATCGTTCTTTTTTCGCTCATTTCTGTTAGTTATATTGCTTTTAGGAAAGACAGAAGCCAATCCAGACTTGCTAGAGGTTCAATTCAAACATTTCAAACAAATTTTTCACTGGTACTTCTCTGGCTAAGAAATCGAAATTTTCCAAAGCCTATAGTCTTACTTTTTTGTGAAAAAACACCGTTCTTTTTTCTCTCATTTCCTTTAGTTATAATGCTTCTAGGAAAGACAGAGGCCAATACAGACTTGCTAGAGGTTCAATTCAAACATTTCTGGCCAAAAATCGAAATTTTCCAAAGCCTATAGCCTTACTTTTTTGTGGAAAAACATCGTTCTTTTTTCTCTCATTTGTTAAAGTTATATTTTTTCTAGGAAAGACAGGGGCCAATACAGACTTGATAGAGGTTCAATTCAAACTTTTATAGTAAATTTTTTGCCGGTAATTTTATGGCCAAAAATCGATTTTTTACAGAGCCTATAGCCTTAATTTTTGTGGAAAAACATGGTTCTTTTTCCGTTTATTTCTGTTAGTTATATTGCTTCTAGGAAAGACAGGAGCCAATACAGACTTGCTAGAGGTTCAATTCAAACATTCATGGTAAATATTTCACTGGTAATTTTCTGGCCAAAAATCGAAATTTTCCAAAGCCTATAGCCTTACTTTTTTGAGGAAAAACATCATTCTTTTTTCTCTCATTTCTTTTAGTTTTAGTGCTTCTAGGAAGGACAGGGGCCAATACAGACTTGCTAGAGGTTCAATTCAAACATTTATGGTAAATTTTTTGCTGGTAATTTTATGGCCAAAAATCGATTTTTTCCAATGCCTAAAGCCTTACTTTTTTGTGGAAAAACATCGTTCTTTTTTCGTTTATTTCTGTTAGTTATATTGTTTCTAGGAAGGACAGGGGCCAATACAGACTTACTAGAGGTTCAATTCAAACATTTATGTTGAATATTTCACTGGTAATTTTCTAGCCAAGAATCGAAATTTTCCAAAGCCTATATCCTTACTTATTTGTGGAAAAACATCGTTCTTCTTTCTTTCTTTCGATTTAGTTATTTTTTTTCTAGGAAGGACAGGGGCCAATACAGACTTGCTAGAGGTTCAATTCAAACATTTATGGTAAATATTTCACTGGTAATTTTCTGGCCAAAGATCGAAATTTTCCAAAACCTGTAGCCTTACTTTTTTATGAAAAAACACCGTTCTTTTTTCTCTCATTTCCTTTAGTTATATTGCTTCTAGGAAGGACAGGGGCCAATACAGACTTGCTAGAGGTTTAATTCAAACATTTATGGTAAATTTTTCACTGGTGATTTTTTCGCCAAAAATCGAAATTTTCCAAAGCCTATAGCCTTACTTTTTTGTGGAAAAACATCGTTCTTTTTTCTCTCATTTCTGTTTATTTATTTGCTTTTAGGAAGGACAAGGGCCACTACAAACTTGCTAAAGGTTCAATTCAAACATTTATGGTAAATTTTTTGCTGGTAATTTTCTGGCAAAAAATCGAAATTTTCCAAAGCCTATAGCCTTACTTTTTTGTGGAAAAACATGGTTCTTTTTTCGTTCATTTTTTTTAGTTATATTGCTTTTAGGAAGGACAGGGGCAACTACAGGCTTGCTAGAGGTTCAATTCAGACATTTACCGTAAACTTTTCACTAGTAATTTTCTGGCCAAAAATCGAAATTTTCCAAAGCCTATAGCCTTACTTTTTTGTGGAAAAACATCGTTCTTTTTTCTCTCATTTCTGTTTATTTATTTGCTTTTAGGAAGGACAGGGGCCACTACAAACTTGCTAGAGGTTCAATTCAAACATTTATGGTAAATTTTTTGCTGGTAATTTTCTGGCCAAAGATCGAAATTTTCCAAAACCTGTAGCCTTACTTTTTTATGAAAAAACACCGTTCTTTTTTCTCTCATTTCCTTTAGTTATATTGCTTCTAGGAAGGACAGGGGCCAATACAGACTTGCTAGAGGTTCAATTCAAACATTTATGGTAAATTTTTCACTGGTGATTTTCTCGCCAAAAATCGAAATTTTCCAAAGCTTATAGCTTTACTTTTTTTGTGGAAAAACATCGTTCTTTTTTCTCTCATTTCTGTTTATTTATTTGCTTTTAGGAAGGACAGGGGCCACTACAAACTTGCTAGAGGTTCAATTCAAACATTTATGGTAAATTTTTTGCTGGTAATTTTCTGGCCAAAAATCGATTTTTTCCAATGCCTAAAGCCTTACTTTTTTGTGGAAAAACATTGTTCTTTTTTCTCTCATTTCTTTTAGTTATATTGTTTCTAGGAAGGACAGGGGCCAATACAGACTTACTAGAGGCTCAATTCAAACATTTATGGTAAATATTTCACTGGTAATTTTCTGGCCAAAAATCGAAATTTTCCAAAGCCTATAGCCTTACTTTTTTGAGTAAAAACATCGTTCTTTTTTCTCTCATTTCTTTTAGTTTAATTCTTCTAGGAAGGACAGGGGCCAATACAGACTTGCTAGAGGTTCAATTCAAACATTTATGTTAAATATTTCACTGGTAATTTTCTAGC
This sequence comes from Rhopilema esculentum, assembly GCF_057945365.1. Lineage (NCBI taxonomy): Eukaryota > Metazoa > Cnidaria > Scyphozoa > Rhizostomeae > Rhizostomatidae > Rhopilema > Rhopilema esculentum. The sequence continues at coordinate 6,027,173 of NC_142833.1, forward strand.
AAAGAATCGAAATTTTCCAAAGCCTATATCCTTACTTATTTTTGGAAAAACATCGTTCTTCTTTCTTTCTTTTGATTTAGTTATTTTTTTTCTAGGAAGGACAGGGGCCAATACAGACTTGCTAGAGGTTCAATTCAAACATTTATGGTAAATATTTCACTGGTAATTTTCTGGCCAAAGATCGAAATTTTCCAAAACCTGTAGCCTTACTTTTTTATGAAAAAAACCGTTCTTTTTTCTCTCATTTCCTTTAGTTATATTGCTTCTAGGAAGGACAGGGGCCAATACAGACTTGCTAGAGGTTCAATTCAAACATTTATGGTAAATTTTTCACTGGTGATTTTCTCGCCAAAAATCGAAATTTTCCAAAGCCTATAGCCTTACTTTTTTGTGGAAAAACATCGTTCTTTTTTCTCTCATTTCTGTTTATTTATTTGCTTTTAGGAAGGACAGGGGCCACTACAAACTTGCTAGAGGTTCAATTCAAACATTTATGGTAAATTTTTTGCTGGTAATTTTCTGGCAAAAAATCGAAATTTTCCAAAACCTGTAGCCTTACTTTTTTATGAAAAAACACCGTTCTTTTTTCTCTCATTTCCTTTAGTTATATTGCTTCTAGGAAGGACAGGGGCCAATACAGACTTGCTAGAGGTTCAATTCAAACATTTATGGTAAATTTTTCGCTGGTGATTTTCTGGCCAGAAATCGAAATTTTCAAAAGCCGATAGCCTTACTTTTTGTGGAAAAAAAATTGTTCTTTTTTCTCTCATTTCTGTTTATTTAATTCCTTTAGGAAGGACAGGGGTCAATACAGACCTGCTAGAGGCTCAATTCAGACATTTACCGTAAACTTTTCACTAGTAATTTTTTGGCCAAAAATCGATTTTTTCCAAAGCCTATAGCTTTACTTTTTTGTGGAAAAACATGGTTCGTTTTTCGTTCATTTCTTTTAGTTAAATTGATTTTAGGAAAGACAGGGGCCAATACAGACTTGCTAGAGGTTCAATTCAAACATTTTTCGTAAATTTTTCGCTGGTAATTTTCTTGCCAAAAATCGATATTTTCCGAAGCCTATAGCCTTACTTTTTTGTGGAAAAACATCGTTCTTTTTTCCCACATTTCTGTTCCTTTTATTGCTTTTAGGAAGGACAGGGGCAGATACAGACTTGCTAGAGATTCAAATCAAACATTTATGGTAAATTTTTCGCTGGTATTTTTGAGGCCAAAAATCCACATTTTCCAAAGCCTATAGCCTTACTTTTTTGTGAAAAAACATCGTTCTTTTTTCTCTCATTTCTGTTTGTTTTATTTCTTTTAGGAAGGACAGGGGCCACTACAGACCTGTTAGATGTTCAATTCAGACATTTACCTTAAACTTTTCACTAGTAATTTTTTGGCCAAAAATCGATTTTTTCCAAAGCCTATAGCCTTACTCTTTTGTGGAAAAACATCGTTCTTTTTTCTCTCATTTCTGTTTATTTAATTGCTTTTAGGAAGGACAGGGGCCACTACAGGCTTGCTAGAGGTTCAATTCAAACATTTATGGTAAATTTTTCGCTGATAATTTTCTGGCCAAAAATCGAAATTTTCCAAAGCCTATAGCCTTACTTTTTGGTGGAAAAACATCGTTCTTTTTTCTCTCATTTCTGTATGTTTTATTGCTTCTAGGAAGGAAAGGCGCCAATACAGACTTGCTAGAGGTTCAATTCAAACATTTATGGTAAATTTTTCACTGGTGATTTTCTGGCCAAAAATTGAAATTTTCCAAAGCCTATAGCCTTACTTTTTTGTGAAAAAACATCGTTCTTTTTTCTCTCATTTCTGTTTATTTAATTGCTTTTAGGAAGGCCAGGGGCCAATACAGACTTGCTAGAGGTTCAATTCAAACATTTATGGTAAATTTTTCGCTGGTAATTTTCTGGCCAAAAATCGAAATTTTCCAAAGCCTATAGCCTTACTTTTTTGTGAAAAAACATCGTTCTTTTTTCTCTGATTTCTGTTTATTTAATTGCTTTTAGGAAGGACAGGGGCCACTACGGACTTGCTAGAGGTTCAATTCAAACATTTATGGTAAATTTTTCGCTGGTGATTTTCTGGCCAGAAATCGAAATTTTCAAAAGCCGATAGCCTTACTTTTTGTGGAAAAAAAATTGTTCTTTTTTCTCTCATTTCTGTTTATTTAATTCCTTTAGGAAGGACAGGGGTCAATACAGACCTGCTAGAGGCTCAATTCAGACATTTACCGTAAACTTTTCACTAGTAATTTTTTGGCCAAAAATCGATTTTTTCCAAAGCCTATAGCTTTACTTTTTTGTGGAAAAACATGGTTCGTTTTTCGTTCATTTCTTTTAGTTAAATTGATTTTAGGAAAGACAGGGGCCAATACAGACTTGCTAGAGGTTCAATTCAAACATTTTTCGTAAATTTTTCGCTGGTAATTTTCTTGCCAAAAATCGATATTTTCCGAAGCCTATAGCCTTACTTTTTTGTGGAAAAACATCGTTCTTTTTTCCCACATTTCTGTTCCTTTTATTGCTTTTTGGAAGGACAGGGGCAGATACAGACTTGCTAGAGATTCAAATCAAACATTTATGGTAAATTTTTCGCTGGTATTTTTGAGGCCAAAATTCCACATTTTCCAAAGCCTATAGCCTTACTTTTTTGTGAAAAAACATCGTTCTTTTTTCTCTCATTTCTGTTTGTTTTATTTCTTTTAGGAAGGACAGGGGCCACTACAGACCTGTTAGATGTTCAATTCAGACATTTACCGTAAACTTTTCACTAGTAATTTTTTGGCCAAAAATCGATTTTTTCCAAAGCCTATAGCCTTACTCTTTTGTGGAAAAACATCGTTCTTTTTTCTCTCATTTCTGTTTATTTAATTGCTTTTAGGAAGGACAGGGGCCACTACAGGCTTGCTAGAGGTTCAATTCAAACATTTATGGTAAATTTTTCGCTGATAATTTTCTGGCCAAAAATCGAAATTTTCCAAAGCCTATAGCCTTACTTTTTGGTGGAAAAACATCGTTCTTTTTTCTCTCATTTCTGTATGTTTTATTGCTTCTAGGAAGGAAAGGCGCCAATACAGACTTGCTAGAGGTTCAATTCAAACATTTATGGTAAATTTTTCACTGGTGATTTTCTGGCCAAAAATTGAAATTTTCCAAAGCTTATAGCCTTACTTTTTTGTGAAAAAACATCGTTCTTTTTTCTCTCATTTCTGTTTATTTAATTGCTTTTAGGAAGGCCAGGGGCCAATACAGACTTGCTAGAGGTTCAATTCAAACATTTATGGTAAATTTTTCGCTGGTAATTTTCTGGCCAAAAATCGAAATTTTCCAAAGCCTATAGCCTTACTTTTTTGTGAAAAAACATCGTTCTTTTTTCTCTGATTTCTGTTTATTTAATTGCTTTTAGGAAGGACAGGGGCCACTACGGACTTGCTAGAGGCTCAATTCAAACATTTATCGTAAATTTTTCACTGGTAATTTTCTGGCCATAAATTGATATTTTCCAAAGCCTATAGCCTTACTTTTTGGTGGAAAAACATCGTTCTTTTTTCTCTCATTTCTGTTTATTTAATTGCTTTTAGGAAGGACAGGGGCCACTACAGGCTTGCTAGAGGTTCAATTCAAACATTTATGGTAAATTTTTCGCTGGTAATTTTCTGGCCAAATATTGAGATTTTCCAAAGCCTATAGCCTTACTTTTCTGTGAAAAAACATCGTTCTTTTTTCTCTGATTTCTGTTTATTTAATTGCTTTTAGGAAGGACAGGCGCCAATACGGACTTGATAGAGGTTCAATTCAAACATTTATGGTAAATTTTTCGCTGGTAATTTTCTGGCCAAAAATCGAAATTTTCCAAAGCCTATAGCCTTACTTTTTTGTGAAAAAACATCGTTCTTTTTTCTCTGATTTCTGTTTATTTAATTGCTTTTAGGAAGGACAGGGGCCACTACGGACTTGCTAGAGGCTCAATTCAAACATTTATCGTAAATTTTTCACTGGTAATTTTCTGGCCATAAATTGATATTTTCCAAAGCCTATAGCCTTACTTTTTGGTGGAAAAACATCGTTCTTTTTTCTCTCATTTCTGTTTATTTAATTGCTTTTAGGAAGGACAGGGGCCACTACAGGCTTGCTAGAGGTTCAATTCAAACATTTATGGTAAATTTTTCGCTGGTAATTTTCTGGCCAAATATTGAGATTTTCCAAAGCCTATAGCCTTACTTTTCTGTGAAAAAACATCGTTCTTTTTTCTCTGATTTCTGTTTATTTAATTGCTTTTAGGAAGGACAGGCGCCAATACGGACTTGATAGAGGTTCAATTCAAACATTTATGGTAAATTTTTCGCTGGTAATTTTCTGGCCAAAAATCGAAATTTTCCAAAGCCTATAGCCTTACTTTTTTGTGAAAAAACATCGTTCTTTTTTCTCTCATTTCTGTTTATTTAATTGCTTTTAGGAAGGCCAGGGGCCAATAGAGACTTGCTAGAGGTTCAATTCAAACATTTATGGTAAATTTTTCGCTGGTAATTTTCTGGCCTAAAATCGAAATTTTCCAAAGCCTATAGCCTTACTTTTTGGTGGAAAAACATCGTTCTTTTTTCTCTCATTTCTGTATGTTTTATTGCTTCTACGAAGGAAAGGCGCCAATACAGACTTGCTAGAGGTTCAATTCAAACATTTATGGTAAATTTTTCGCTGGTAATTTTCTGGCCTAAAATCGAAATTTTCCAAAGCCTATAGCCTTACATTTTGGTGGAAAAACATGGTTCTTTTTTCTTTCATTTCTGTATGTTTTATTGCCTCTAGGAAGGAAATCGCCAATACAGACTTGCCAGAGGTTCAATTCAAACATTTATGGTAAATTTTTCACTGGTGATTTTCTGGCCAAAAATTGAAATTTTCCAAAGCCTATAGCCTTACTTTTTTGTGAAAAAACATCGTTCTTTTTTCTCTCATTTCTGTTTATTTAATTGCTTTTAGGAAGGCCAGGGGCCAATACAGACTTTCTAGAGGTTCAATTCAAACATTTATGGTAAATTTTTCGCTGGTAATTTTCTGGCCAAAAATCGAAATTTTCCAAAGCCTATAGCCTTACTTTTTGGTGGAAAAACATCGTTCTTTTTTCTCTCATCTCTGTATGTTTTATTGCTTCTAGGAAGGAAAGGCGCCAATACAGACTTGCTAGAGGTTCAATTAAAACATTTATGGTAAATTTTTCGCTGGTAATTTTCTGGCCTAAAATCGAAATTTTCCAAAGCCTATAGCCTTACTTTTTTGTGAAAAAACATCGTTCTTTTTTCTCTCATTTCTGTATGTTTTATTGCTTCTAGGAAGGAAAGGCGCCAATACAGACTTGCTAGAGGTTCAATTCAAACATTTATGGTAAATTTTTCACTGGTGATTTTCTGGCCAAAAATTGAAATTTCCCAAAGCCTATAGCCTTACTTTTTGTGGAAAAAAAATTGTTCTTTTTTCTCTCATTTCTGTTTATTTAATTGCTTTTAGGAAAGACAGGGGCCAATACAGACTTGCTAGAGGTTCAATTCAAACATTTTTCGTAAATTTTTCTTTGGTAATTTTCTTGCCAAAAATCGATATTTTCCGAAGCCTATAGCCTTACTTTTTCGTGGAAAAACATCGTTCTTTTTTCCCACATTTCTGTTCTTTTTATTGCTTTTAGGAAGGACAGGGGCAGATACAGACTTGCTAGAGATTCAAATCAAACATTTATGGTAAATTTTTCCCTGGTATTTTTGAGGCCAAAAATCCACATTTTCCAAAGCCTATAGCCTTACTTTTTTGTGAAAAAACATCGTTCTTTTTTCTCTCATTTCTGTTTGTTAAATTGCTTTTAGGAAGGACAGGGGCCACTACAGGCTTGCTAGAGGTTCAATTCAAACATTTATGGTAAATTTTTCGCTGATAATTTTCTGGCCAAAAATCGAAATTTTCCAAAGCCTATAGCCTTACTTTTTGGTGGAAAAACATCGTTCTTTTTTCTCTCATTTCTGTATGTTTTATTGCTTCTAGGAAGGAAAGGCGCCAATACAGACTTGCTAGAGGTTCAATTCAAACATTTATGGTAAATTTTTCACTGGTGATTTTCTGGCCAAAAATTGAAATTTTCCAAAGCCTATAGCCTTACTTTTTTGTGAAAAAACATGGTTCTTTTTTCGTTCATTTCTTTCAGTTATATTGATTTTAGGAAAGACAGGGGCCAATACAGACTTGCTAGAGGCTCAATTCAAACATTTATCGTAAATTTTTCGCTGGTAATTTTCTGGCCAAAATTCGATATTTTCCAAAGCCTATAGCCTTACTTTTTGGTGGAAAACCATCGTTCTTTTTTCTCTCATTTCTGTTTGTTTTATTGCTTCTAGGAAGGACAGGCGCCAATACAGACTTGCTAGAGGTTCAATTCAAACATTTATGGTAAATTTTTCACTGGTGATTTTCTGGCCAAAAATTGAAATTTCCCAAAGCCTATAGCCTTACTTTCATGTGAAAAAACATCGTTCTTTTTTCTATCATTTCTGTTTATTTAATTGCTTTTAGGAAGGACAGGGGCCACTACGGATTTGCTAGAGGTTCAATTCAAACATTTATGGTAAATTTTTCGCTGGTAATTTTCTGGCGAAAAATCGAAATTTTCCAAAGCCTATAGCCTTACTTTTTTGTGGAAAAACATGGTTCTTATTTCGTTCATTTCTTTCAGTTATATTGCTTTTAGGAAGGACAGGGGCCAGTACAGACCTGCTAGAGGTTAAATTCAAACATTTATGGTAAATTTTTCGTTGGTAATTTTCTGGCCAAAAATCGAATTTTTCCAAAGCCTATAGCCTTACTTTTTTGTGAAAAAAACGTCGTTCTTTTTTCTATCATTTCTGTTTGTTTTATTGCTTTTAGGAAGGCCAGGGGCCAATACAGACTTGCTAGAGGTTCAATTCAAACATTTATGGTAAATTTTTTCCTGGTAATTTTCTGGCCAAAAATCGAAATTTTCAAAAGCCTATAGTCTTACTTTTTTGTGAAAAAACATCGTTCTTTTTTCTCTCATTTCCGTTTATTTAATTGCTTTTAGGAAGGACAGGGGCCACTACAGACTCAATAGAGGTTCAATTCAAACATTTATTGTAAATTTTTCGCTAGTGATTTTCTGGCCAAAATTCGAAATTTTCCAAAGCCTATAGCCTTACTTTTTTGTGAAAAAACATGGTTCTTTTTTCGTTCATTTCTTTCATTTATATTGATTCTAGGAAAGACAGGAGCCAATACAGACTTGCTAGAGGCTCAATTCAAACATTTATCGTAAATTTTTCGCTGGTAATTTTCTGGCCATAAATCGATATTTTCCAAAGCCTATAGCCTTACTTTTTGGTGGAAAACCATCGTTCTTTTTTCTCTCATTTCTGTTTGTTTTATTGCTTCTAGGAAGGACAGGCGCCAATACAGACTTGCTAGAGGTTCAATTCAAACATTTATGGTAAATTTTTCACTGGTGATTTTCTGGCCAAAAATTGAAATTTCCCAAAGCCTATAGCCTTACTTTTTGTGGAAAAAAAATTGTTCTTTTTTCTCTCATTTCTGTTTATTTAATTGCTTTTAGGAAAGACAGGGGCCAATACAGACTTGCTAGAGGTTCAATTCAAACATTTTTCGTAAATTTTTCTTTGGTAATTTTCTTGCCAAAAATCGATATTTTCCGAAGCCTATAGCCTTACTTTTTCGTGGAAAAACATCGTTCTTTTTTCCCACATTTCTGTTCTTTTTATTGCTTTTAGGAAGGACAGGGGCAGATACAGACTTGCTAGAGATTCAAATCAAACATTTATGGTAAATTTTTCCCTGGTATTTTTGAGGCCAAAAATCCACATTTTCCAAAGCCTATAGCCTTACTTTTTTGTGAAAAAACATCGTTCTTTTTTCTCTCATTTCTGTTTGTTAAATTGCTTTTAGGAAGGACAGGGGCCACTACAGGCTTGCTAGAGGTTCAATTCAAACATTTATGGTAAATTTTTCGCTGATAATTTTCTGGCCAAAAATCGAAATTTTCCAAAGCCTATAGCCTTACTTTTTGGTGGAAAAACATCGTTCTTTTTTCTCTCATTTCTGTATGTTTTATTGCTTCTAGGAAGGAAAGGCGCCAATACAGACTTGCTAGAGGTTCAATTCAAACATTTATGGTAAATTTTTCACTGGTGATTTTCTGGCCAAAAATTGAAATTTTCCAAAGCCTATAGCCTTACTTTTTTGTGAAAAAACATCGTTCTTTTTTCTCTCATTTCTGTTTATTTAATTGCTTTTAGGAAGGCCAGGGGCCAATACAGACTTGCTAGAGGTTCAATTCAAACATTTATGGTAAATTTTTCGCTGGTAATTTTCTGGCCTAAAATCGAAATTTTCCAAAGCCTATAGCCTTACTTTTTGGTGGAAAAACATCGTTCTTTTTTCTCTCATTTCTGTATGTTTTATTGCTTCTACGAAGGAAAGGCGCCAATACAGACTTGCTAGAGGTTCAATTCAAACATTTATGGTAAATTTTTCACTGGTGATTTTCTGGCCAAAAATTGAAATTTCCCAAAGCCTATAGCCTTACTTTTTGTGGAAAAAAAATTGTTCTTTTTTCTCTCATTTCTGTTTATTTAATTGCTTTTAGGAAAGACAGGGGCCAATACAGACTTGCTAGAGGTTCAATTCAAACATTTTTCGTAAATTTTTCTTTGGTAATTTTCTTGCCAAAAATCGATATTTTCCGAAGCCTATAGCCTTACTTTTTCGTGGAAAAACATCGTTCTTTTTTCCCACATTTCTGTTCTTTTTATTGCTTTTAGGAAGGACAGGGGCAGATACAGACTTGCTAGAGATTCAAATCAAACATTTATGGTAAATTTTTCCCTGGTATTTTTGAGGCCAAAAATCCACATTTTCCAAAGCCTATAGCCTTACTTTTTTGTGAAAAAACATCGTTCTTTTTTCTCTCATTTCTGTTTGTTAAATTGCTTTTAGGAAGGACAGGGGCCACTACAGGCTTGCTAGAGGTTCAATTCAAACATTTATGGTAAATTTTTCGCTGATAATTTTCTGGCCAAAAATCGAAATTTTCCAAAGCCTATAGCCTTACTTTTTGGTGGAAAAACATCGTTCTTTTTTCTCTCATTTCTGTATGTTTTATTGCTTCTAGGAAGGAAAGGCGCCAATACAGACTTGCTAGAGGTTCAATTCAAACATTTATGGTAAATTTTTCACTGGTGATTTTCTGGCCAAAAATTGAAATTTTCCAAAGCCTATAGCCTTACTTTTTTGTGAAAAAACATCGTTCTTTTTTCTCTCATTTCTGTTTATTTAATTGCTTTTAGGAAGGCCAGGGGCCAATACAGACTTGCTAGAGGTTCAATTCAAACATTTATGGTAAATTTTTCGCTGGTAATTTTCTGGCCAAAAATCGAAATTTTCCAAAGCCTATAGCCTTACTTTTTTGTGAAAAAACATCGTTCTTTTTTCTCTCATTTCCGTTTATTTAATTGCTTTTAGGAAGGACAGGGGCCACTACAGACTCAATAGAGGTTCAATTCAAACATTTATTGTAAATTTTTCGCTAGTAATTTTCTGGCCAAAAATCGAAATTTTCCAAAGCCTATAGCCTTACTTTTTTGTGGAAAAACATCGTTCTTTTTTCCCACATTTCTGTTCCTTTTATTGCTTTTAGGAAGGACAGGGGCAGATACAGACTTGCTAGAGATCCAAATCAAACATTTATGGTAAATTTTTCGCTGGTATTTTTGAGGCCAAAAATCCACATTTTCCAAAGCCTATAGCCTTACTTTTTTGTGAAAAAACATCGTTCTTTTTTCTCTCATTTCTGTTTGTTTAATTGCTTTTAGGAAGGACAGGGGCCACTACAGGCTTGCTAGAGGTTCAATTCAAACATTTATGGTAAATTTTTCGCTGATAATTTTCTGGCCAAAAATCGAAATTTTCCAAAGCCTATAGCCTTACTTTTTGGTGGAAAAACATCGTTCTTTTTTCTCTCATTTCTGTATGTTTTATTGCTTCTAGGAAGGAAAGGCGCCAATACAGACTTGCTAGAGGTTCAATTCAAACATTTATGGTAAATTTTTCACTGGTAATTTTCTGGCCAAAAATTGAAATTTTCCAAAGCCTATAGCCTTACTTTTTTGTGAAAAAACATGGTTCTTTTTTCGTCCATTTCTTTCAGTTATATTGATTTTAGGAAAGACAGGGGCCAATACAGACTTGCTAGAGGCTCAATTCAAACATTTATCGTAAATTTTTCGCTGGTAATTTTCTGGCCAAAATTCGATATTTTCCAAAGCCTATAGCCTTACTTTTTGGTGGAAAACCATCGTTCTTTTTTCTCTCATTTCTGTTTGTTTTATTGCTTCTAGGAAGGACAGGCGCCAATACAGACTTGCTAGAGGTTCAATTCAAACATTTATGGTAAATTTTTCACTGGTGATTTTCTGGCCAAAAATTGAAATTTCCCAAAGCCTATAGCCTTACTTTCATGTGAAAAAACATCGTTCTTTTTTCTATCATTTCTGTTTATTTAATTGCTTTTAGGAAGGACAGGGGCCACTACGGATTTGCTAGAGGTTCAATTCAAACATTTATGGTAAATTTTTCGTTGGTAATTTTCTGGCCAAAAATCGAATTTTTCCAAAGCCTATAGCCTTACTTTTTTGTGAAAAAAACGTCGTTCTTTTTTCTATCATTTCTATTTGTTTTATTGCTTTTAGGAAGGCCAGGGGCCAATACAGATTTGCTAGAGGTTCAATTCAAACATTTATGGTAAATTTTTTGCTGGTAATTTTCTGGCCAAAAATCGAAATTTTCAAAAGCCTATAGCCTTACTTTTTTGTGAAAAAACATCGTTCTTTTTTCTCTCATTTCCGTTTATTTAATTGCTTTTAGGAAGGACAGGGGCCACTACAGACTCAATAGAGGTTCAATTCAAACATTTATTGTAAATTTTTCGCTAGTAATTTTCTGGCCAAAAATCGAAATTTTCCAAAGCCTATAGCCTTACTTTTTTGTGATAAAACATGGTTCTTTTTTCGTTCATTTCTTTCAGTTATATTGATTTTAGGAAAGACAGAGGCCAATACAGACTTGCTAGAGGCTCAATTCAAACATTTTTTGTAAATTTTTCGCTGGTAATTTTCTGGCCAAAAATCGAAATTTTCCAAAGCCTATAGCCTTACTTTTTTGTGAAAAAACATGGTTCTTTTTTCGTTCATTTCTTTCATTTATATTGATTCTAGGAAAGACAGGAGCCAATACAGACTTGCTAGAGGCTCAATTCAAACATTTATCGTAAATTTTTCGCTGGTAATTTTCTGGCCATAAATCGATATTTTCCAAAGCCTATAGCCTTACTTTTTGGTGGAAAACCATCGTTCTTTTTTCTCTCATTTCTGTTTGTTTTATTGCTTCTAGGAAGGACAGGCGCATATACAGACTTGCTAGAGGTTCAATTCAAACATTTATGGTAAATTTTTCACTGGTGATTTTCTGGCCATAAATCGATATTTTCCAAAGCCTATAGCCTTACTTTCATGTGAAAAAACATCGTTCTTTTTTATCTCATTTCTGTTTATTTAATTGCTTTTAGGAAGGACAGGGGCCACTACGGATTTGCTAGAGGTTCAATTCAAACATTTATGGTAAATTTTTCGCTGGTAATTTTCTGGCGAAAAATCGAAATTTTCCAAAGCCTATAGCCTTACTTTTTTGTGGAAAAACATGGTTCTTATTTCGTTCATTTCTTTCAGTTATATTGCTTTTAGGAAGGACAGGGGCCAGTACAGACCTGCTAGAGGTTAAATTCAAACATTTATGGTAAATTTTTCGTTGGTAATTTTCTGGCCAAAAATCGAATTTTTCCAAAGCCTATAGCCTTACTTTTTTGTGAAAAAAACGTCGTTCTTTTTTCTATCATTTCTGTTTGTTTTATTGCTTTTAGGAAGGCCAGGGGCCAATACAGACTTGCTAGAGGTTCAATTCAAACATTTATGGTAAATTTATCGCTGGTAATTTTCTGGCCAAAAATCGAAATTTTCCAAAGCCTATAGCCTTACTTTTTTGTGAAAAAACATCGTTCTTTTTTCTCTCATTTCCGTTTATTTAATTGCTTTTAGGAAGGACAGGGGCCACTACAGACTCAATAGAGGTTCAATTCAAACATTTATTGTAAATTTTTCGCTAGTAATTTTCTGGCCAAAAATCGAAATTTTCCAAAGCCTATAGCCTTACTTTTTTGTGATAAAACATGGTTCTTTTTTCGTTCATTTCTTTCAGTTATATTGATTTTAGGAAAGACAGGGGCCAATACAGACTTGCTAGAGGCTCAATTCAAACATTTTTTGTAAATTTTTCGCTGGTAATTTTCTGGCCAAAAATCGAAATTTTCCAAAGCCTATAGCCTTACTTTTTTGTGAAAAAACATGGTTCTTTTTTCGTTCATTTCTTTCATTTATATTGATTCTAGGAAAGACAGGAGCCAATACAGACTTGCTAGAGGCTCAATTCAAACATTCATCGTAAATTTTTCGCTGGTAATTTTCTGGCCATAAATCGATATTTTCCAAAGCCTATAGCCTTACTTTTTGGTGGAAAACCATCGTTCTTTTTTCTCTCATTTCTGTTTGTTTTATTGCTTCTAGGAAGGACAGGCGCCAATACAGACTTGCTAGAGGTTCAATTCAAACATTTATGGTAAATTTTTCACTGGTGATTTTCTGGCCAAAAATTGAAATTTCCCAAAGCCTATAGCCTTACTTTTTTGTGAAAAAACATCGTTCTTTTTTCTCTCATTTCTGTATGTTTTATTGCTTCTAGGAAGGAAAGGCGCCAATACAGACTTGCTAGAGGTTCAATTCAAACATTTATGGTAAATTTTTCACTGGTAATTTTCTGGCCAAAAATTGAAATTTTCCAAAGCCTATAGCCTTACTTTTTTGTGAAAAAACATGATTCTTTTTTCGTTCATTTCTTTCAGTTATATTGATTTTAGGAAAGACAGGGGCCAATACAGACTTGCTAGAGGCTCAATTGAAACATTTATCGTAAATTTTTCGCTGGTAATTTTCTGGCCAAAATTCGATATTTTCCAAAGCCTATAGCCTTACTTTTTTGTGGAAAACCATCGTTCTTTTTTCTCTCATTTCTGTTTGTTTTATTGCTTCTAGGAAGGACAGGCGCCAATACAGACTTGCTAGAGGTTCAATTCAAACATTTATGGTAAATTTTTCGCTGGTAATTTTCTGGCGAAAAATCGAAATTTTCCAAAGCCTATAGCCTTACTTTTTTGTGGAAAAACATGGTTCTTATTTCGTTCATTTCTTTCAGTTATATTGCTTTTAGGAAGGACAGGGGCCAGTACAGACCTGCTAGAGGTTAAATTCAAACATTTATGGTAAATTTTTCGTTGGTAATTTTCTGGCCAAAAATCGAATTTTTCCAAAGCCTATAGCCTTACTTTTTTGTGATAAAACATGGTTCTTTTTTCGTTCATTTCTTTCAGTTATATTGATTTTAGGAAAGACAGGGGCCAATACAGACTTGCTAGAGGCTCAATTCAAACATTTATCGTAAATTTTTCGCTGGTAATTTTCTGGCCAAAATTCGATATTTTCCAAAGCCTATAGCCTTACTTTTTGGTGGAAAACCATCGTTCTTTTTTCTCTCATTTCTGTTTGTTTTATTGCTTCTAGGAAGGACAGGCGCCAATACAGACTTGCTAGAGGTTCAATTCAAACATTTATGGTAAATTTTTCACTGGTGATTTTCTGGCCAAAAATTGAAACTTCCCAAAGCTTATAGCCTTACTTTCATGTGAAAAAACATCGTTCTTTTTTATCTCATTTCTGTTTATTTAATTGCTTTTAGGAAGGACAGGGGCCACTACGGATTTGCTAGAGGTTCAATTCAAACATTTATGGTAAATTTTTCGCTGGTAATTTTCTGGCGAAAAATCGAAATTTTCCAAAGCCTATAGCCTTACTTTTTTGTGGAAAAACATGGTTCTTATTTCGTTCATTTCTTTCAGTTATATTGCTTTTAGGAAGGACAGGGGCCAGTACAGACCTGCTAGAGGTTAAATTCAAACATTTATGGTAAATTTTTCGTTGGTAATTTTCTGGCCAAAAATCGAATTTTTCCAAAGCCTATAGCCTTACTTTTTTGTGAAAAAAACGTCGTTCTTTTTTCTATCATTTCTGTTTGTTTTATTGCTTTTAGGAAGGCCAGGGGCCAATACAGACTTGCTAGAGGTTCAATTCAAACATTTATGGTAAATTTTTCGCTGGTAATTTTCTGGCCAAAAATCGAAATTTTCCAAAGCCTATAGCCTTACTTTTTTGTGAAAAAACATCGTTCTTTTTTCTCTCATTTCCGTTTATTTAATTGCTTTGAGGAAGGACAGGGGCCACTACGGATTTGCTAGAGGTTCAATTCAAACATTTATGGTAAATTTTTCGTTGGTAATTTTCTGGCCAAAAATCGAATTTTTCCAAAGCCTATAGCCTTACTTTTTTGTGAAAAAAACGTCGTTCTTTTTTCTATCATTTCTATTTGTTTTATTGCTTTTAGGAAGGCCAGGGGCCAATACAGATTTGCTAGAGGTTCAATTCAAACATTTATGGTAAATTTTTTGCTGGTAATTTTCTGGCCAAAAATCGAAATTTTCAAAAGCCTATAGCCTTACTTTTTTGTGAAAAAACATCGTTCTTTTTTCTCTCATTTCCGTTTATTTAATTGCTTTTAGGAAGGACAGGGGCCACTACAGACTCAATAGAGGTTCAATTCAAACATTTATTGTAAATTTTTCGCTAGTAATTTTCTGGCCAAAAATCGAAATTTTCCAAAGCCTATAGCCTTACTTTTTTGTGATAAAACATGGTTCTTTTTTCGTTCATTTCTTTCAGTTATATTGATTTTAGGAAAGACAGAGGCCAATACAGACTTGCTAGAGGCTCAATTCAAACATTTTTTGTAAATTTTTCGCTGGTAATTTTCTGGCCAAAAATCGAAATTTTCCAAAGCCTATAGCCTTACTTTTTTGTGAAAAAACATGGTTCTTTTTTCGTTCATTTCTTTCATTTATATTGATTCTAGGAAAGACAGGAGCCAATACAGACTTGCTAGAGGCTCAATTCAAACATTTATCGTAAATTTTTCGCTGGTAATTTTCTGGCCATAAATCGATATTTTCCAAAGCCTATAGCCTTACTTTCATGTGAAAAAACATCGTTCTTTTTTATCTCATTTCTGTTTATTTAATTGCTTTTAGGAAGGACAGGGGCCACTACGGATTTGCTAGAGGTTCAATTCAAACATTTATGGTAAATTTTTCGCTGGTAATTTTCTGGCGAAAAATCGAAATTTTCCAAAGCCTATAGCCTTACTTTTTTGTGGAAAAACATGGTTCTTATTTCGTTCATTTCTTTCAGTTATATTGCTTTTAGGAAGGACAGGGGCCAGTACAGACCTGCTAGAGGTTAAATTCAAACATTTATGGTAAATTTTTCGTTGGTAATTTTCTGGCCAAAAATCGAATTTTTCCAAAGCCTATAGCCTTACTTTTTTGTGAAAAAAACGTCGTTCTTTTTTCTATCATTTCTGTTTGTTTTATTGCTTTTAGGAAGGCCAGGGGCCAATACAGACTTGCTAGAGGTTCAATTCAAACATTTATGGTAAATTTTTCGCTGGTAATTTTCTGGCCAAAAATCGAAATTTTCCAAAGCCTATAGCCTTACTTTTTTGTGAAAAAACATCGTTCTTTTTTCTCTCATTTCCGTTTATTTAATTGCTTTTAGGAAGGACAGGGGCCACTACAGACTCAATAGAGGTTCAATTCAAACATTTATTGTAAATTTTTCGCTAGTAATTTTCTGGCCAAAAATCGAAATTTTCCAAAGCCTATAGCCTTACTTTTTTGTGATAAAACATGGTTCTTTTTTCGTTCATTTCTTTCAGTTATATTGATTTTAGGAAAGACAGGGGCCAATACAGACTTGCTAGAGGCTCAATTCAAACATTTTTTGTAAATTTTTCGCTGGTAATTTTCTGGCCAAAAATCGAAATTTTCCAAAGCCTATAGCCTTACTTTTTTGTGAAAAAACATGGTTCTTTTTTCGTTCATTTCTTTCATTTATATTGATTCTAGGAAAGACAGGAGCCAATACAGACTTGCTAGAGGCTCAATTCAAACATTCATCGTAAATTTTTCGCTGGTAATTTTCTGGCCATAAATCGATATTTTCCAAAGCCTATAGCCTTACTTTTTGGTGGAAAACCATCGTTCTTTTTTCTCTCATTTCTGTTTGTTTTATTGCTTCTAGGAAGGACAGGCGCCAATACAGACTTGCTAGAGGTTCAATTCAAACATTTATGGTAAATTTTTCACTGGTGATTTTCTGGCCAAAAATTGAAATTTCCCAAAGCCTATAGCCTTACTTTTTTGTGAAAAAACATCGTTCTTTTTTCTCTCATTTCTGTATGTTTTATTGCTTCTAGGAAGGAAAGGCGCCAATACAGACTTGCTAGAGGTTCAATTCAAACATTTATGGTAAATTTTTCACTGGTAATTTTCTGGCCAAAAATTGAAATTTTCCAAAGCCTATAGCCTTACTTTTTTGTGAAAAAACATGATTCTTTTTTCGTTCATTTCTTTCAGTTATATTGATTTTAGGAAAGACAGGGGCCAATACAGACTTGCTAGAGGCTCAATTGAAACATTTATCGTAAATTTTTCGCTGGTAATTTTCTGGCCAAAATTCGATATTTTCCAAAGCCTATAGCCTTACTTTTTTGTGGAAAACCATCGTTCTTTTTTCTCTCATTTCTGTTTGTTTTATTGCTTCTAGGAAGGACAGGCGCCAATACAGACTTGCTAGAGGTTCAATTCAAACATTTATGGTAAATTTTTCGCTGGTAATTTTCTGGCGAAAAATCGAAATTTTCCAAAGCCTATAGCCTTACTTTTTTGTGGAAAAACATGGTTCTTATTTCGTTCATTTCTTTCAGTTATATTGCTTTTAGGAAGGACAGGGGCCAGTACAGACCTGCTAGAGGTTAAATTCAAACATTTATGGTAAATTTTTCGTTGGTAATTTTCTGGCCAAAAATCGAATTTTTCCAAAGCCTATAGCCTTACTTTTTTGTGATAAAACATGGTTCTTTTTTCGTTCATTTCTTTCAGTTATATTGATTTTAGGAAAGACAGGGGCCAATACAGACTTGCTAGAGGCTCAATGCAAACATTTATCGTAAATTTTTCGCTGGTAATTTTCTGGCCAAAATTCGATATTTTCCAAAGCCTATAGCCTTACTTTTTGGTGGAAAACCATCGTTCTTTTTTCTCTCATTTCTGTTTGTTTTATTGCTTCTAGGAAGGACAGGCGCCAATACAGACTTGCTAGAGGTTCAATTCAAACATTTATGGTAAATTTTTCACTGGTGATTTTCTGGCCAAAAATTGAAACTTCCCTAAGCTTATAGCCTTACTTTCATGTGAAAAAACATCGTTCTTTTTTATCTCATTTCTGTTTATTTAATTGATTTTAGGAAGGACAGGGGCCACTACGGATTTGCTAGAGGTTCAATTCAAACATTTATGGTAAATTTTTCGCTGGTAATTTTCTGGCGAAAAATCGAAATTTTCCAAAGCCTATAGCCTTACTTTTTTGTGGAAAAACATGGTTCTTTTTTCGTTCATTTCTTTCAGTTATATTGCTTTTAGGAAGGACAGGGGCCAGTACAGACCTGCTAGAGGTTAAATTCAAACATTTATGGTAAATTTTTCGTTGGTAATTTTCTGGCCAAAAATCGAATTTTTCCAAAGCCTATAGCCTGACTTTTTTGTGAAAAAAACGTCGTTCTTTTTTCTATCATTTCTGTTTGTTTTATTGCTTTTAGGAAGGCCAGGGGCCAATACAGACTTGCTAGAGGTTCAATTCAAACATTTATGATAAATTTTTCGCTGGTAATTTTCTGGCCAAAAATCGAAATTTTCCAAAGCCTATAGCCTTACTTTTTGGTGGAAAAACATCGTTCTTTTTTCTCTCATTTCTGTATGTTTAATTGCTTTTAGGAAGGAAAGGCGCCAATACAGACTTGCTAGAGGTTCAATTCAAACATTTATGGTAAATTTTTTGCTGGTAATTTTCTGGCCTAAAATCGAAATTTTCCAAAGCCTATAGCCTTACTTTTCTGTGAAAAACATCGTTCTTTTTTCTCTAATTTCTGTTTATTTAATTGCTTTTAGGAAGGACAGGGGCCACTACGGACTTGATAGAGGTTCAATTGAAACATTTATGGTAAATTTTTCGCTGGTAATTTTCTGGCCAAAAATCGAAATTTTCCAAAGCCTATAGCCTTACTTTTTTGTGAAAAAACATTGTTCTTTTTTCTCTCATTTCTGTTTATTTAATTGCTTTTAGGAAGGACAGGGGCCACTACAGACTTAATAGAGCTTCAATTCAAACATTTTTTGTAAATTTTTCGCTGGTAGATTTCTGGCCAAAAATCGAAATTTTCCAAAGCCTATAGCCTTACTTTTTTGTGAAAAACATGGTTCTTTTTTCGTTCATTTCTTTCTGTTATATTGATTCTAAGAAAGACAGGAGCCAATACAGACTTGCTAGAGGCTCAATTCAAACATTTATCGTAAATTTTTCGCTGGTAATTTTCTGGCCATAAATCGATATTTTCCAAAGCCTATAGCCTTACTTTTTGGTGGAAAACCATCGTTCTTTTTTCATCATTTCTGTTTGTTTTATTGCTTCTAGGAAGGACAGGCCCCAATACAGACTTGCTAGAGGTTCAATTCAAACATTTATGGTAAATTTTTCACTGGTGATTTTCTGGCCAAAAATTGAAATTTCCCAAAGCCTATAGCCTTACTTTTTTGTGAAAAAACATCGTTCTTTTTTCTCTCATTTCTGTATGTTTTATTGCTTCTAGGAAGGAAAGGCGCCAATACAGACTTGCTAGAGGTTCAATTCAAACATTTATGGTAAATTTTTCGCTGGTAATTTTCTGGCCAAAAATCGAAATTTTTCAAAGCCTATAGCCTTACTTTTTGGTGGAAAAACATCGTTCTTTTTTCTCTCATTTCTGTATGTTTTATTGCTTCTAGGAAGGAAAGGCGCCAATACAGACTTGCTAGAGGTTCAATTCAAACATTTATGGTAAATTTTTCACTGGTAATTTTCTGGCCAAAAATTGAAATTTTCCAAAGCCTATAGCCTTACTTTTTTGTGAAAAAACATGGTTCTTTTTTCGTTCATTTCTTTCAGTTATATTGATTTTAGGAAAGACAGGGGCCAATACAGACTTGCTAGAGGCTCAATTCAAACATTTATCGTAAATTTTTCGCTGGTAATTTTCTGGCCATAAATCGAAATTTTCCAAAGCCTATAGCCTTACTTTTTTGTGATAAAACATGGTTCTTTTTTCGTTCAATTCTTTCAGTTATATTGATTTTAGGAAAGACAGGGGCCAATACAGACTTGCTAGAGGCTCAATTCAAACATTTATCGTAAATTTTTCGCTGGTAATTTTCTGGCCAAAATTCGATATTTTCCAAAGCCTATAGCCTTACTTTTTGGTGGAAAACCATCGTTCTTTTTTCTCTCATTTCTGTTTGTTTTATTGCTTCTAGGAAGGACAGGCGCCAATACAGACTTGCTAGAGGTTCAATTCAAACATTTATGGTAAATTTTTCACTGGTGATTTTCTGGCCAAAAATTGAAATTTCCCAAAGCCTATAGCCTTACTTTCATGTGAAAAAACATCGTTCTTTTTTATCTCAATTCTGTTTATTTAATTGCTTTTAGGAAGGCCAGGGGCCAATACAGACTTGCTAGAGGTTCAATTCAAACATTTATGGTAAATTTTTCGCTGGTAATTTTCTGGCCAAAAATCGAAATTTTTCAAAGCCTATAGCCTTACTTTTTGGTGGAAAAACATCGTTCTTTTTTCTCTCATTTCTGTATGTTTTATTGCTTCTAGGAAGGAAAGGCGCCAATACAGACTTGCTAGAGGTTCAATTCAAACATTTATGGTAAATTTTTCACTGGTAATTTTCTGGCCAAAAATTGAAATTTTCCAAAGCCTATAGCCTTACTTTTTTGTGAAAAAACATGGTTCTTTTTTCGTTCATTTCTTTCAGTTATATTGATTTTAGGAAAGACAGGGGCCAATACAGACTTGCTAGAGGCTCAATTCAAACATTTATCGTAAATTTTTCGCTGGTAATTTTCTGGCCAAAATTCGATATTTTCCAAAGCCTATAGCCTTACTTTTTGGTGGAAAACCATCGTTCTTTTTTCTCTCATTTCTGTTTGTTTTATTGCTTCTAGGAAGGACAGGCGCCAATACAGACTTGCTAGAGGTTCAATTCAAACATTTATGGTAAATTTTTCACTGGTGATTTTCTGGCCAAAAATTGAAATTTCCCAAAGCCTATAGCCTTACTTTCATGTGAAAAAACATCGTTCTTTTTTATCTCATTTCTGTTTATTTAATTGCTTTTAGGAAGGACAGGGGCCACTACGGATTTGCTAGAGGCTCAATTCAAACATTTATGGTAAATTTTTCGCTGGTAATTTTCTGGCGAAAAATCGAAATTTTCCAAAGCCTATAGCCTTACTTTTTTGTGGAAAAACATGGTTCTTATTTCGTTTATTTCTTTCAGTTATATTGCTTTTAGGAAGGACAGGGGCCAGTACAGACCTGCTAGAGGTTAAATTCAAACATTTATGGTAAATTTTTCGTTGGTAATTTTCTGGCCAAAAATCGAATTTTTCCAAAGCCTATAGCCTTACTTTTTTGTGAAAAAAACGTCGTTCTTTTTTCTATCATTTCTGTTTGTTTTATTGCTTTTAGGAAGGCCAGGGGCCAATACAGACTTGCTAGAGGTTCAATTCAAACATTTATGGTAAATTTTTCGCTCGTAATTTTCTGGCCAAAAATCGAAATTTTCCAAAGCCTATAGCCTTACTTTTTTGTGAAAAAACATCGTTCTTTTTTCTCTCATTTCCGTTTATTTAATTGCTTTTAGGAAGGACAGGGGCCACTACAGACTCAATAGAGGTTCAATTCAAACATTTATTGTAAATTTTTCGCTAGTAATTTTCTGGCCAAAAATCGAAATTTTCCAAAGCCTATAGCCTTACTTTTTTGTGATAAAACATGGTTCTTTTTTCGTTCAATTCTTTCAGTTATATTGATTTTAGGAAAGACAGGGGCCAATACAGACTTGCTAGAGGCTCAATTCAAACATTTATCGTAAATTTTTCGCTGGTAATTTTCTGGCCAAAATTCGATATTTTCCAAAGCCTATAGCCTTACTTTTTGGTGGAAAACCATCGTTCTTTTTTCTCTCATTTCTGTTTGTTTTATTGCTTCTAGGAAGGACAGGCGCCAATACAGACTTGCTAGAGGTTCAATTCAAACATTTATGGTAAATTTTTCACTGGTGATTTTCTGGCCAAAAATTGAAATTTCCCAAAGCCTATAGCCTTACTTTCATGTGAAAAAACATCGTTCTTTTTTATCTCATTTCTGTTTATTTAATTGCTTTTAGGAAGGAGAGGGGCCACTACGGACTTGATAGAGGTTCAATTCAAACATTTATGGTAAATTTTTCGCTGGTAATTTTCTGGCCAAAAATTGAAATTTTCCAAAGCCTATAGCCTTACTTTTTTGTGAAAAACCATCGTTCTTTTTTCTCTCATTTCTGTTTATTTAATTGCTTTTAGGAAGGCCAGGGGCCAATACAGAATTGCTAGAGGTTCAATTCAAACATTTATGGTAAATTTTTTGCTGGTAATTTTCTGGCCTAAAATCGAAATTTTCCAAAGCCTATAGCCTTACTTTTCTGTGAAAAACATCGTTCTTTTTTCTCTCATTTCTGTTTATTTAATTGCTTTTAGGAAGGACAGGGGCCACTACGGACTTGATAGAGGTTCAATTGAAACATTTATGGTAAATTTTTCGCTGGTAATTTTCTGGCCAAAAATCGAAATTTTCCAAAGCCTATAGCCTTACTTTTTTGTGAAAAAACATTGTTCTTTTTTCTCTCATTTCTGTTTATTTAATTGCTTTTAGGAAGGACAGGGGCCACTACAGACTTAATAGACGTTCAATTCAAACATTTTTTGTAAATTTTTCGCTGGTAATTTTCTGGCCAAAAATCGAAATTTTCCAAAGCCTATAGCCTTACTTTTTTGTGAAAAAACATTGTTCTTTTTTCTCTCATTTCTGTTTATTTAATTGCTTTTAGGAAGGACAAGGGCCACTACAGACTTAATAGAGGTTCAATTCAAACATTTTTTGTAAATTTTTCGCTGGTAATTTTCTGGCCAAAAATCGAAATTTTCCAAAGCCTATAGCCTTACTTTTTTGTGAAAAAACATGGTTCTTTTTTCGTTCATTTCTTTCAGTTATATTGATTCTAGGAAAGACAGGAGCCAATACAGACTTGCTAGAGGCTCAATTCAAACATTTATCGTAAATTTTTCGCTGGTAATTTTCTGGCCATAAATCGATATTTTCCAAAGCCTATAGCCTTACTTTTTGGTGGAAAACCATCGTTCTTTTTTCTCTCATTTCTGTTTGTTTTATTGCTTCTAGGAAGGACAGGCGCCAATACAGACTTGCTAGAGGTTCAATTCAAACATTTATGGTAAATTTTTCACTGGTGATTTTCTGGCCAAAAATTGAAATTTCCCAAAGCCTATAGCCTTACTTTTTTGTGAAAAAACATCGTTCTTTTTTCTCTCATTTCTGTATGTTTTATTGCTTCTAGGAAGGAAAGGCGCCAATACAGACTTGCTAGATGATCAATTCAAACATTTATGGTAAATTTTTCACTGGTGATTTTCTGGCCAAAAATTGAAATTTTCCAAAGCCTATAGCCTCACTTTTTTGTGAAAAAACATCGTTCTTTTTTCTCTCATTTCTGTTTATTTAATTGCTTTTAGGAAGGCCAGGGGCCAATACAGACTTGCTAGAGGTTCAATTCAAACATTTATGGTAAATTTTTCGCTCGTAATTTTCTGGCCAAAAATCGAAATTTTCCAAAGCCTATAGCCTTACTTTTTTGTGAAAAAACATCGTTCTTTTTTCTCTCATTTCCGTTTATTTAATTGCTTTTAGGAAGGACAGGGGCCAATACAGACTCAATAGAGGTTCAATTCAAACATTTATTGTAAATTTTTCGCTAGTAATTTTCTGGCCAAAAATCGAAATTTTCCAAAGCCTATAGCCTTACTTTTTTGTGATAAAACATGGTTCTTTTTTCGTTCATTTCTTTCAGTTATATTGATTTTAGGAAAGACAGGGGCCAATACAGACTTGCTAGAGGCTCAATTCAAACATTTATCGTAAATTTTTCCCTGGTAATTTTCTGGCCAAAATTCGATATTTTCCAAAGCCTATAGCCTTACTTTTTGGTGGAAAACCATCGTTCTTTTTTCTCTCATTTCTGTTTGTTTTATTGCTTCTAGGAAGGACAGGCGCCAATACAGACTTGCTAGAGGTTCAATTCAAACATTTATGGTAAGTTTTTTACTGGTGATTTTCTGGCCAAAAATTGAAATTTCCCAAAGCCTATAGCCTTACTTTCATGTGAAAAAACATCGTTCTTTTTTATCTCATTTCTGTTTATTTAATTGCTTTTAGGAAGGACAGGGGCCACTACGGATTTGCTAGAGGTTCAATTCAAACATTTATGGTAAATTTTTCGCTGGTAATTTTCTGGCGAAAAATCGAAATTTTCCAAAGCCTATAGCCTTACTTTTTTGTGGAAAAACATGGTTCTTATTTCGTTCATTTCTTTCAGTTATATTGCTTTTAGGAAGGACAGGGGCCAGTACAGACCTGCTAGAGGTTAAATTCAAACATTTATGGTAAATTTTTCGTTGGTAATTTTCTGGCCAAAAATCGAATTTTTCCAAAGCCTATAGCCTTACTTTTTTGTGAAAAAAACGTCGTTCTTTTTTCTATCATTTCTGTTTGTTTTATTGCTTTTAGGAAGGCCAGGGGCCAATACAGACTTGCTAGAGGTTCATTTCAAACATTTATGGTAAATTTTTCGCTGGTAATTTTCTGGCCAAAAATCGAAATTTTCCAAAGCCTATAGCCTTACTTTTTTGTGAAAAAACATCGTTCTTTTTTCTCTTATTTCCGTTTATTTAATTGCTTTTAGGAAGGACAGGGGCCACTACAGACTCAATAGAGGTTCAATTCAAACATTTATTGTAAATTTTTCGCTAGTAATTTTCTGGCCAAAAATCGAAATTTTCCAAAGCCTATAGCCTTACTTTTTTGTGATAAAACATGGTTCTTTTTTCGTTCATTTCTTTCAGTTATATTGATTTTAGGAAAGACAGGGGCCAATACAGACTTGCTAGAGGCTCAATTCAAACATTTATCGTAAATTTTTCACTGGTAATTTTCTGGCCATAAATTGAAATTTTCCAAAGCCTATAGCCTTACTTTTTTGTGAAAAAACATCGTTCTTTTTTCTCTCATTTCTGTTTATTTAATTGCTTTTAGGAAGGACAGGGGCCACTACAGGCTTGCTAGAGGATCAATTCAAACATTTATGGTAAATTTTTAGCTGGTAATTTTCTGGCCAAAAATTGAGATTTTCCAAAGCCTATAGCCTTACTTTTCTGTGAAAAAACATCGTTCTTTTTTCTCTCATTTCTGTTTATTTAATTGCTTTTAGGAAGGACAGGGGCCACTACGGACTTGATAGAGGTTCAATTCAAACATTTATGGTAAGTTTTTTACTGGTGATTTTCTGGCCAATAATTGAAATTTCCCAAAGCCTATAGCCTTACTTTCATGTGAAAAAACATCGTTCTTTTTTATCTCATTTCTGTTTATTTAATTGCTTTTAGGAAGGACAGGGGCCACTACGGATTTGCTAGAGGTTCAATTCAAACATTTATGGTAAATTTTTCGCTGGTAATTTTCTGGCGAAAAATCGAAATTTTCCAAAGCCTATAGCCTTACTTTTTTGTGGAAAAACATGGTTCTTATTTCGTTCATTTTTTTCAGTTATATTGCTTTTAGGAAGGACAGGGGCCAGTACAGACCTGCTAGAGGTTAAATTCAAACATTTATGGTAAATTTTTCGTTGGTAATTTTCTGGCCAAAAATCGAATTTTTCCAAAGCCTATAGCCTTACTTTTTTGTGAAAAAAACGTCGTTCTTTTTTCTATCATTTCTGTTTGTTTTATTGCTTTTAGGAAGGCCAGGGGCCAATACAGACTTGCTAGAGGTTCATTTCAAACATTTATGGTAAATTTTTCGCTGGTAATTTTCTGGCCAAAAATCGAAATTTTCCAAAGCCTATAGCCTTACTTTTTTGTGAAAAAACATCGTTCTTTTTTCTCTTATTTCCGTTTATTTAATTGCTTTTAGGAAGGACAGGGGCCACTACAGACTCAATAGAGGTTCAATTCAAACATTTATTGTAAATTTTTCGCTAGTAATTTTCTGGCCAAAAATTGAAATTTCCCAAAGCCTATAGCCTTACTTTCATGTGAAAAAACATCGTTCTTTTTTATCTCATTTCTGTTTATTTAATTGCTTTTAGGAAGGACAGGGGCCACTACGGATTTGCTAGAGGTTCAATTCAAACATTTATGGTAAATTTTTCGCTGGTAATTTTCTGGCGAAAAATCGAAATTTTCCAAAGCCTATAGCCTTACTTTTTTGTGGAAAAACATGGTTCTTATTTCGTTCATTTCTTTCAGTTATATTGCTTTTAGGAAGGACAGGGGCCAGTACAGACCTGCTAGAGGTTAAATTCAAACATTTATGGTAAATTTTTCGTTGGTAATTTTCTGGCCAAAAATCGAATTTTTCCAAAGCCTATAGCCTTACTTTTTTGTGAAAAAAACGTCGTTCTTTTTTCTATCATTTCTGTTTGTTTTATTGCTTTTAGGAAGGCCAGGGGCCAATACAGACTTGCTAGAGGTTCATTTCAAACATTTATGGTAAATTTTTCGCTGGTAATTTTCTGGCCAAAAATCGAAATTTTCCAAAGCCTATAGCCTTACTTTTTTGTGAAAAAACATCGTTCTTTTTTCTCTTATTTCCGTTTATTTAATTGCTTTTAGGAAGGACAGGGGCCACTACAGACTCAATAGAGGTTCAATTCAAACATTTATTGTAAATTTTTCGCTAGTAATTTTCTGGCCAAAAATCGAAATTTTCCAAAGCCTATAGCCTTACTTTTTTGTGATAAAACATGGTTCTTTTTTCGTTCATTTCTTTCAGTTATATTGATTTTAGGAAAGACAGGGGCCAATACAGACTTGCTAGAGGCTCAATTCAAACATTTATCGTAAATTTTTCACTGGTAATTTTCTGGCCATAAATTGATATTTTCCAAAGCCTATAGCCTTACTTTTTTGTGAAAAAACATCGTTCTTTTTTCTCTCATTTCTGTTTATTTAATTGCTTTTAGGAAGGACAGGGGCCACTACAGGCTTGCTAGAGGATCAATTCAAACATTTATGGTAAATTTTTAGCTGGTAATTTTCTGGCCAAAAATTGAGATTTTCCAAAGCCTATAGCCTTACTTTTCTGTGAAAAAACATCGTTCTTTTTTCTCTCATTTCTGTTTATTTAATTGCTTTTAGGAAGGACAGGGGCCACTACGGACTTGATAGAGGTTCAATTCAAACATTTATGGTAAATTTTTCGCTGGTAATTTTCTGGCCAAAAATCGAAATTTTCCAAAGCCTATAGCCTTACTTTTTTGTGAAAAACCATCGTTCTTTTTTCTCTCATTTCTGTTTATTTAATTGCTTTTAGGAAGGCCAGGGGCCAATAGAGACTTGCTAGAGGTTCAATTCAAACATTTATGGTAAATTTTTCGCTGGTAATTTTCTGGCCTAAAATCTAAATTTTCCAAAGCCTATAGCCTTACTTTTTGGTGGAAAAACATCGTTCTTTTTTCTCTCATTTCTGTATGTTTTATTGCTTCTAGGAAGGAAAGGCGCCAATACAGACTTGCTAGAGGTTCAATTCAAACATTTATGGTAAATTTTTCGCTGGTAATTTTCTGGCCTAAAATCGAAATTTTCCAAAGCCTATAGCCTTACTTTTTTGTGAAAAAACATCGTTCTTTTTTCTCTCATTTCCGTTTATTTAATTGCTTTTAGGAAGGACAGGGGCCACTACGGACTTGATAGAGGTTCAATTCAAACATTTATTGTAAATTTTTCGCTAGTAATTTTCTGGCCAAAAATCGAAATTTTCCAAAGCCTATAGCCTTACTTTTTTGTGGAAAACCATCGTTCTTTTTTCTCTCATTTCTGTTTGTTTTATTGCTTCTAGGAAGGACAGGCGCCAATACAGACTTGCTAGAGGTTCAATTCAAACATTTATGGTAAATTTTTCACTGGTGATTTTCTGGCCAAAAATTGAAATTTCCCAAAGCCTATAGCCTTACTTTCATGTGAAAAAACATCGTTCTTTTTTATCTCATTTCTGTTTATTTAATTGCTTTTAGGAAGGACAGGGGCCACTACGGATTTGCTAGAGGTTCAATTCAAACATTTATGGTAAATTTTTCGCTGGTAATTTTCTGGCGAAAAATCGAAATTTTCCAAAGCCTATAGCCTTACTTTTTTGTGGAAAAACATGGTTCTTATTTCGTTCATTTCTTTCAGTTATATTGCTTTTAGGAAGGACAGGGGCCAGTACAGACCTGCTAGAGGTTAAATTCAAACATTTATGGTAAATTTTTCGTTGGTAATTTTCTGGCCAAAAATCGAATTTTTCCAAAGCCTATAGCCTTACTTTTTTGTGAAAAAAACGTCGTTCTTTTTTCTATCATTTCTGTTTGTTTTATTGCTTTTAGGAAGGCCAGGGGCCAATACAGACTTGCTAGAGGTTCAATTCAAACATTTATGGTAAATTTTTTGCTGGTAATTTTCTGGCCAAAAATCGAAATTTTCCAAAGCCTATAGCCTTACTTTTTGGTGGAAAACCATCGTTCTTTTTTCTCTCATTTCTGTTTGTTTTATTGCTTCTAGGAAGGACAGGCGCCAATACAGACTTGCTAGAGGTTCAATTCAAACATTTATGGTAAATTTTTCACTGGTGATTTTCTGGCCAAAAATTGAAATTTCCCAAAGCCTATAGCCTTACTTTCATGTGAAAAAACATCGTTCTTTTTTATCTCATTTCTGTTTATTTAATTGCTTTTAGGAAGGACAGGGTCCACTACGGATTTGCTAGAGGTTCAATTCAAACATTTATGGTAAATTTTTCGCTGGTAATTTTCTGGCGAAAAATCGAAATTTTCCAAAGCCTATAGCCTTACTTTTTTGTGGAAAAACATGGTTCTTATTTCGTTCATTTCTTTCAGTTATATTGCTTTTAGGAAGGCCAGGGGCCAATACAGACTTGCTAGAGGTTCAATTCAAACATTCACGGTAAATTTTTTGCTGGTAATTTTCTGGCCAAAAATCGAAATTTTCCAAAGCCTACAGCCTTACTTTTTTGTGAAAAAACATCGTTCTTTTTTCTCTCATTTCCGTTTATTTAATTGCTTTTAGGAAGGACAGGGGCCACTACAGACTCAATAGAGGTTCAATTCAAACATTTATTGTAAATTTTTCGCTAGTAATTTTCTGGCCAAAAATCGAAATTTTCCAAAGCCTATAGCCTTACTTTTTTGTGATAAAACGTGGTTCTTTTTTCGTTCATTTCTTTCAGTTATATTGATTTTAGGAAAGACAGGGGCCAATACAGACTTGCTAGAGGCTCAATTCAAACATTTATCGTAAATTTTTCACTGGTAATTTTCTGGCCATAAATTGATATTTTCCAAAGCCTATAGCCTTACTTTTTTGTGGAAAAACATCGTTCTTTTTTCTCTCATTTCTGTTTATTTAATTGCTTTTAGGAAGGACAGGGGCCACTACAGGCTTGCTAGAGGTTCAATTCAAACATTTATGGTAAATTTTTAGCTGGTAATTTTCTGGTCAAAAATTGAGATTTTCCAAAGCCTATAGCCTTACTTTTCTGTGAAAAAACATCGTTCTTTTTTCTCTCATTTCTGTTTATTTAATTGCTTTTAGGAAGGACAGGGGCCACTACGGACTTGATAGAGGTTCAATTCAAACATTTATGGTAAATTTTTCGCTGGTAATTTTCTGGCCAAAAATCGAAATTTTCCAAAGCCTATAGCCTTACTTTTTTGTGAAAAAACATCGTTCTTTTTTCTCTCATTTCTGTTTATTTAATTGCTTTTAGGAAGGCCAGGGGCCAATAGAGACTTGCTAGAGGTTCAATTCAAACATTTATGGTAAATTTTTCGCTGGTAATTTTCTGGCCTAAAATCGAAATTTTCCAAAGCCTATAGCCTTACTTTTTGGTGGAAAAACATCGTTCTTTTTTCTCTCATTTCTGTATGTTTTATTGCTTCTAGGAAGGAAAGGCGCCAATACAGACTTGCTAGAGGTTCAATTCAAACATTTATGGTAAATTTTTCGCTGGTATTTTTCTGGCCAAAAATCGAAATTTTCGAAAGCCTATAGCCTTACTTTTTGGTGGAAAAACATCGTTCTTTTTTCTCTCATTTCTGTATGTTTTATTGCCTCTAGGAAGGAAAGCGCCAATACAGACTTGCTAGAGGTTCAATTCAAACATTTATGGTAAATTTTTCACTGGTAATTTTCTGGCCTAAAATCGAAATTTTCCAAAGCCTATAGCCTTACTTTTTTGTGAAAAAACATCGTTCTTTTTTCTCTCATTTCCGTTTATTTAATTGCTTTTAGGAAGGACAGGGGCCACTACAGACTCAATAGAGGTTCAATTCAAACATTTATTGTAAATTTTTCGCTAGTAATTTTCTGGCCAAAAATCGAAATTTTCCAAAGCCTATAGCCTTACTTTTTTGTGATAAAACATGGTTCTTTTTTCGTTCATTTCTTTCAGTTATATTGATTTTAGGAAAGACAGGGGCCAATACAGACTTGCTAGAGGCTCAATTCAAACATTTATCGTAAATTTTTCGCTGGTAATTTTCTGGCCAAAATTCGATATTTTCCAAAGCCTATAGCCTTACTTTTTGGTGGAAAACCATCGTTCTTTTTTCTCTCATTTCTGTTTGTTTTATTGCTTCTAGGAAGGACAGGCGCCAATACAGACTTGCTAGAGGTTCAATTCAAACATTTATGGTAAATTTTTCACTGGTGATTTTCTGGCCAAAAATTGAAATTTCCCAAAGCCTATAGCCTTACTTTCATGTGAAAAAACATCGTTCTTTTTTATCTCATTTCTGTTTATTTAATTGCTTTTAGGAAGGACAGGGGCCACTACGGATTTGCTAGAGGTTCAATTCAAACATTTATGGTAAATTTTTCGCTGGTAATTTTCTGGCGAAAAATCGAAATTTTCCAAAGCCTATAGCCTTACTTTTTTGTGGAAAAACATGGTTCTTATTTCGTTCATTTCTTTCAGTTATATTGCTTTTAGGAAGGACAGGGGCCAGTACAGACCTGCTAGAGGTTAAATTCAAACATTTATGGTAAATTTTTCGTTGGTAATTTTCTGGCCAAAAATCGAATTTTTCCAAAGCCTATAGCCTTACTTTTTTGTGAAAAAAACGTCGTTCTTTTTTCTATCATTTCTGTTTGTTTTATTGCTTTTAGGAAGGCCAGGGGCCAATACAGACTTGCTAGAGGTTCAATTCAAACATTTATGGTAAATTTTTTGCTGGTAATTTTCTGGCCAAAAATCGAAATTTTCCAAAGCCTATAGCCTTACTTTTTTGTGAAAAAACATCGTTCTTTTTTCTCTCATTTCCGTTTATTTAATTGCTTTTAGGAAGGACAGGGGCCACTACAGACTCAATAGAGGTTCAATTCAAACATTTATTGTAAATTTTTCGCTAGTAATTTTCTGGCCAAAAATCGAAATTTTCCAAAGCCTATAGCCTTACTTTTTTGTGATAAAACATGGTTCTTTTTTCTCTCATTTCTGTTTATTTAATTGCTTTTAGGAAGGACAGGGGCCACTACGGATTTGCTAGAGGTTCAATTCAAACATTTATGGTAAATTTTTCGCTGGTAATTTTCTGGCGAAAAATCGAAATTTTCCAAAGCCTATAGCCTTACTTTTTTGTGGAAAAACATGGTTCTTATTTCGTTCATTTCTTTCAGTTATATTGATTTTAGGAAAGACAGGGGCCAATACAGACTTGCTAGAGGCTCAATTCAAACATTTATCGTAAATTTTTCACTGGTAATTTTC
Organism: Rhopilema esculentum; assembly: GCF_057945365.1. Classification (NCBI taxonomy): domain Eukaryota; kingdom Metazoa; phylum Cnidaria; class Scyphozoa; order Rhizostomeae; family Rhizostomatidae; genus Rhopilema; species Rhopilema esculentum. Next base: position 6,058,498 of record NC_142833.1, read on the forward strand.
TGGCCATAAATTGATATTTTCCAAAGCCTATAGCCTTACTTTTTTGTGGAAAAACATCGTTCTTTTTTCTCTCATTTCTGTTTATTTAATTGCTTTTAGGAAGGACAGGGGCCACTACAGGCTTGCTAGAGGTTCAATTCAAACATTTATGGTAAATTTTTAGCTGGTAATTTTCTGGCCAAAAATTGAGATTTTCCAAAGCCTATAGCCTTACTTTTCTGTGAAAAAACATCGTTCTTTTTTCTCTCATTTCTGTTTATTTAATTGCTTTTAGGAAGGACAGGGGCCACTACGGATTTGCTAGAGGTTCAATTCAAACATTTATGGTAAATTTTTCGCTGGTAATTTTCTGGCGAAAAATCGAAATTTTCCAAAGCCTATAGCCTTACTTTTTTGTGGAAAAACATGGTTCTTATTTCGTTCATTTCTTTCAGTTATATTGCTTTTAGGAAGGACAGGGGCCAGTACAGACCTGCTAGAGGTTAAATTCAAACATTTATGGTAAATTTTTCGTTGGTAATTTTCTGGCCAAAAATCGAATTTTTCCAAAGCCTATAGCCTTACTTTTTTGTGAAAAAAACGTCGTTCTTTTTTCTATCATTTCTGTTTGTTTTATTGCTTTTAGGAAGGCCAGGGGCCAATACAGACTTGCTAGAGGTTCAATTCAAACATTTATGGTAAATTTTTTGCTGGTAATTTTCTGGCCAAAAATCGAAATTTTCCAAAGCCTATAGCCTTACTTTTTTGTGAAAAAACATCGTTCTTTTTTCTCTCATTTCCGTTTATTTAATTGCTTTTAGGAAGGACAGGGGCCACTACAGACTCAATAGAGGTTCAATTCAAACATTTATTGTAAATTTTTCTCTAGTAATTTTCTGGCCAAAAATCGAAATTTTCCAAAGCCTATAGCCTTACTTTTTTGTGGAAAAACATCGTTCTTTTTTCTCTCATTTCTGTTTATTTAATTGCTTTTAGGAAGGACAGGGGCCACTACAGGCTTGCTAGAGGTTCAATTCAAACATTTATGGTAAATTTTTAGCTGGTAATTTTCTGGCCAAAAATTGAGATTTTCCAAAGCCTATAGCCTTACTTTTCTGTGAAAAAACATCGTTCTTTTTTCTCTCATTTCTGTTTATTTTATTGCTTTTAGGAAGGACAGGGGCCACTACAGACTTGATAGAGGTTCAATTCAAACATTTATGGTAAATTTTTCGCTGGTAATTTTCTGGCCAAAAATCGAAATTTTCCAAAGCCTATAGCCTTACTTTTTTGTGAAAAAACATCGTTCTTTTTTCTCTCATTTCTGATTATTTAATTGCTTTTAGGAAGGCCAGGGGCCAATAGAGACTTGCTAGAGGTTCAATTCAAACATTTATGGTAAATTTTTCGCTGGTAATTTTCTGGCCTAAAATCGAAATTTTCCAAAGCCTATAGCCTTACTTTTTGGTGGAAAAACATCGTTCTTTTTTCTCTCATTTCTGTATGTTTTATTGCTTCTAGGAAGGAAAGGCGCCAATACAGACTTGCTAGAGGTTCAATTCAAACATTTATGGTAAATTTTTCGCTGGTAATTTTCTGGCCTAAAATCGAAATTTTCCAAAGCCTATAGCCTTACGTTTTGGTGGAAAAACATCGTTCTTTTTTCTCTCATTTCTGTATGTTTTATTGCCTCTAGGAAGGAAAGCGCCAATACAGACTTGCTAGAGGTTCAATTCAAACATTTATGGTAAATTTTTCAAAGGTGATTTTCTGGCCAAAAATTGAAATTTTCCAAAGCTTATAGCCTTACTTTTTTGTGAAAAAACATCGTTCTTTTTTCTCTCATTTCTGTTTATTTAATTGCTTTTAAGAAGGCCAGGGGCCAATACAGACTTGCTAGAGGTTCAATTCAAACATTTATGGTAAATTTTTTGCTGGTAATTTTCTGGCCTAAAATCGAAATTTTCCAAAGCCTATAGCATTACTTTTCTGTGAAAAACATCGTTCTTTTTTCTCTCATTTCTGTTTATTTAATTGCTTTTAGGAAGGACAGGGGCCACTACGGACTTGATAGAGGTTCAATTGAAACATTTATGGTAAATTTTTCGCTGGTAATTTTCTGGCAAAAAATCGAAATTTTCCAAAGCCTATAGCCTTACTTTTTTGTGAAAAAACATTGTTCTTTTTTCTCTCATTTCTGTTAATTTAATTGCTTTTAGGAAGGACAGGGGCCACTACAGACTTAATAGAGGTTCAATTCAAACATTTTTTGTAAATTTTTCGCTGGTAATTTTCTGGCCAAAAATCGAAATTTTCCAAAGCCTATAGCCTTACTTTTTTGTGAAAAAACATGGTTCTTTTTTCGTTCATTTCTTTCAGTTATATTGATTCTAGGAAAGACAGGAGCCAATACAGACTTGCTAGAGGCTCAATTCAAACATTTATGGTAAATTTTTCGCTGGTAATTTTCTGGCCATAAATCGATATTTTCCAAAGCCTATAGCCTTACTTTTTGGTGGAAAAACATCGTTCTTTTTTCTCTCATTTCTGTTTGTTTTATTGCTTCTAGGAAGGACAGGCGCCAATACAGACTTGCTAGAGGTTCAATTCAAACATTTATGGTAAATTTTTCACTGGTGATTTTCTGGCCAAAAATTGAAATTTCCCAAAGCCTATAGCCTTACTTTTTTGTGAAAAAACATCGTTCTTTTTTCTCTCATTTCTGTTTATTTAATTGCTTTTAGGAAGGACAGGGACCACTACGGACTTGCTAGAGGTTCAATTCAAACATTTATGGTAAATTTTTCGCTGGTAATTTTCTGGCCAAAAATCGAAATTTTCCAAAGCCTATAGCCTTACTTTTTTGTGAAAAAACATCGTTCTTTTTTCTCTCATTTCTGTTTATTTAAATGCTTTTAGGAAGGACAGGGGCCACTACAGACTTAATAGAGGTTCAATTCAAACATTTATTGTAAATTTTTCGCTGGTGATTTTCTGGCAAAAAATCAAAATTTTCCAAAGCCTACAGCCTTACTTGTTTGTGAAAAAACATCGTTCTTTTTTCTCTCATTTCTGTTCGTTTTATTGCTTTTAGGAAGGACAGGGGGCCAATACAGACCTGCTAGAGGTTCAATTCAGACATTTACCGTAAACTTTTCACTAGTATTTTTTTGGCCAAAAATCGATTTTTTCCAAAGCCTATACCCTTACTCTTTTGTGGAAAAACATCGTTCTTTTTTCTCTCATTTCTGTTTTTTTAATTGCTTTTAGGAAGGACAGGGACCACTACAGGCTTGCTACAGGTTCAATTCAAACATTTATGGTAAATTTTTCGCTGGTAATTTTCTGGCCAAAAATCGAAATTTTCCAAAGCCTATAGCCTTACTTTTTTGTGAAAAAACATGGTTCTTTTTTCGTTCATTTCTTTCAGTTATATTGATTCTAGGAAAGACAGGAGCCAATACAGACTTGCTAGAGCCTCAATTCAAACATTTATCGTAAATTTTTCGCTGGTAATTTTCTGGCCATAAATCGATATTTTCCAAAGCCTATAGCCTTACTTTTTTGTGGAAAACCATCGTTCTTTTTTCTCTCATTTCTGTTTGTTTTATTGCTTCTAGGAAGGACAGGCGCCAATACAGACTTGCTAGAGGTTCAATTCAAACACTTATGGTAAATTTTTCACTGGTGATTTTCTGGCCAAAAATTGAAATTTCCCAAAGCCTATAGCCTTACTTTTTTGTGAAAAAACATCGTTCTTTTTTCTCTCATTTCTGTTTTTTTAATTGCTTTTAGGAAGGACAGGGGCCACTACAGGCTTGCTAGAGGTTCAATTCAAACATTTATGGTAAATTTTTCGCTGGTAATTTTCTGGCCATAAATCGATATTTTCCAAAGCCTATAGCCTCACTTTTTTGTGGAAAACCATCGTTCTTTTTTCTCTCATTTCTGTTTGTTTTATTGCTTCTAGGAAGGACAGGCGCCAATACAGACTTGCTAGAGGTTCAATTCAAACATTTATGGTAAATTTTTCACTGGTGATTTTCTGGCCAAAAATTGAAATTTCCCAAAGCCTATAGCCTTACTTTTTTGTGAAAAAACATCGTTCTTTTTTCTCTCATTTCTGTTTATTTAATTGCTTTTAGGAAGGACAGGGACCACTACGGACTTGCTAGAGGTTCAATTCAAACATTTATGGTAAATTTTTCGCTGGTAATTTTCTGGCCAAAAATTGAAATTTTCCAAAGCCTATAGCCTTACTTTTTTGTGGAAAAACATGGTTCTTTTTTCGGTCATTTCTTTCAGTTATATTGCTTTTAGGAAGGACAGGGACCACTACGGACTTGCTAGAGGTTCAATTCAAACATTTATGGTAAATTTTTCGCTGGTAATTTTCTGGCCAAAAATTGAATTTTTCCAAAGCCTACAGCCTTACTTGTTTGTGAAAAAACATCGTTCTTCTTTCTCTCATTTCTGTTCGTTTTATTGCTTTTAGGAAGGACAGGGGGCCAATACAGACCTGCTAGAGGTTCAATTCAGACATTTACCGTAAACTTTTCACTAGTATTTTTTTGGCCAAAAATCGATTTTTTCCAAAGCCAATAGCCTTACTCTTTTGTGGAAAAACATCGTTCTTTTTTTTCTCATTTCTGTTTTTTTAATTGCTTTTAGGAAGGACAGGGGCCACTACAGGCTTGCTAGAGGTTCAATTCAAACATTTATGGTAAATTTTTCGCTGGTAATTTTCTGGCCATAAATCGATATTTTCCAAAGCCTATAGCCTTACTTTTTGGTGGAAAAACATCGTTCTTTTTTCTCTCATTTCTGTTTGTTTTATTGCTTCTAGGAAGGACAGGCGCCAATACAGACTTGCTAGAGATTCAATTCAAACATTTATGGTAAATTTTTCACTGGTGATTTTCTGGCCAAAAATTGAAATTTTCCAAAGGCTATAGCCTTACTTTTTTGTGAAAAAACATCGTTCTTTTTTCTCTCATTTCTGTTTATTAAATTGCTTTTAGGAAGGACAGGGGCCACTTCCGACTTGATAGAGGTTCAATTCAAACATTTATGGTAAATTTTTCGCTGGTAATTTTCTGGCCAAAAATCGAAATTTTCCAAAGCCTATAGCCTTACTTTTTTGTGAAAAAACATGGTTCTTTTTTCGTTCATTTCTTTCAGTTATATTGATTTTAGGAAAGACAGGGGCCAATACAGACTTGCTAGAGGCTCAATTGAAACATTTATCGTAAATTTTTCACTGGTAATTTTCTGGCCATAAATCGATATTTTCCAAAGCCTATAGCCTTACTTTTTGGTGGAAAAACATCGTTCTTTTTTCTCTCATTTCTGTTTATTAAATTGCTTTTAGGAAGGACAGGGGCCACTTCCGACTTGATAGAGGTTCAATTCAAACATTTATGGTAAATTTTTCGCTGGTAATTTTCTGGCCAAAAATCGAAATTTTCCAAAGCCTATAGCCTTACTTTTTTGTGAAAAAACATGGTTCTTTTTTCGTTCATTTCTTTCAGTTATATTGATTTTAGGAAAGACAGGGGCCAATACAGACTTCCTAGAGGTTCAATTCAAACTTTTATCGTAAACCTTTCGCTGGTAATTTTCTGGCCAAAAATCGATATTTTCCAAAGCCTAAAGCCTTACTTTTTTGTGGAAAAACATCGTTCTTTTTTCTCTCATTTCTGTTCCTTTTATTGCTTTTAGGAAGGACAGGGGCAGATACAGACTTGCTAGAGATTCAAAACAAACATTTATGTTAAATTTTTCGCTGGTATTTTTCTGGCCAAAAATCGAAATTTTTCAAAGCCTATAGCCTTACTTTTTTGTGAAAAAACATGGTTCTTTTTTCGTTCATTTCTTTCAGTTATATTGATTTTAGGAAAGACAGGGGCCAATACAGACTTAATAGAGGTTCAATTCAAACATTTTTCGTAAATTTTTCGCGGGTAATTTTCTGGCCAAAAATCGATATTTTCCAAAGCCTATAGCCTTACTTTTTGGTGAAAAAACATCGTTCTTTTTTCTCTCATTTCTGTTTGTTTTATTGCTTCTAGGAAGGACAGGCGCCAATACAGACTTGCTAGAGATTCAATTCAAACATTTATGGTAAATTTTTCACTGGTGATTTTCTGGCCAAAAATTGAAATTTTTCAAAGCCTATAGCCTTACTTTTTTGTGAAAAAACATCGTTCTTTTTTCTCTCATTTCTGTTTATTAAATTGCTTTTAGGAAGGACAGGGGCCACTTCCGACTTGATAGAGGTTCAATTCAAACATTTATGGTAAATTTTTCGCTGGTAATTTTCTGGCCAAAAATCGAAATTTTCCAAAGCCTATAGCCTTACTTTTTTGTGAAAAAACATGGTTCTTTTTTCGTTCATTTCTTTCAGTTATATTGATTTTAGGAAAGACAGGGGCCAATACAGACTTGCTAGAGGCTCAATTCAAACATTTATGGTAAATTTTTCACTGGTAATTTTCTGGCCATAAATCGATATTTTCCAAAGCCTATAGCCTTACTTTTTGGTGGAAAAACATCGTTCTTTTTTCTCTCATTTCTGTTTATTAAATTGCTTTTAGGAAGGACAGGGGCCACTTCCGACTTGATAGAGGTTCAATTCAAACATTTATGGTAAATTTTTCGCTGGTAATTTTCTGGCCAAAAATCGAAATTTTCCAAAGCCTATAGCCTTACTTTTTTGTGAAAAAACATGGTTCTTTTTTCGTTCATTTCTTTCAGTTATATTGATTTTAGGAAAGACAGGGGCCAATACAGACTTCCTAGAGGTTCAATTCAAACTTTTATCGTAAACCTTTCGCTGGTAATTTTCTGGCCAAAAATCGATATTTTCCAAAGCCTAAAGCCTTACTTTTTTGTGGAAAAACATCGTTCTTTTTTCTCTCATTTCTGTTCCTTTTATTGCTTTTAGGAAGGACAGGGGCAGATACAGACTTGCTAGAGATTCAAAACAAACATTTATGTTAAATTTTTCGCTGGTATTTTTCTGGCCAAAAATCGAAATTTTTCAAAGCCTATAGCCTTACTTTTTTGTGAAAAAACATGGTTCTTTTTTCGTTCATTTCTTTCAGTTATATTGATTTTAGGAAAGACAGGGGCCAATACAGACTTAATAGAGGTTCAATTCAAACATTTTTCGTAAATTTTTCGCGGGTAATTTTCTGGCCAAAAATCGATATTTTCCAAAGCCTATAGCCTTACTTTTTGGTGAAAAAACATCGTTCTTTTTTCTCTCATTTCTGTTTGTTTTATTGCTTCTAGGAAGGACAGGCGCCAATACAGACTTGCTAGAGATTCAATTCAAACATTTATGGTAAATTTTTCACTGGTGATTTTCTGGCCAAAAATTGAAATTTTTCAAAGCCTATAGCCTTACTTTTTTGTGAAAAAACATCGTTCTTTTTTCTCTCATTTCTGTTTATTTAATTGCTTTTAGGAAGGACAGGGGCCACTACGGACTTGATAGAGGTTCAATTCAAACATTTATGGTAAATTTTTCGCTGGTAATTTTCTGGCCAAAAATCGAAATTTTCCAAAGCCTATAGCCTTACTTTTTTGTGAAAAAACATCGTTCTTTTTTCTCTCATTTCTGTTTGTTTTATTGCTTCTAGGAAGGACAGGCGCCACTACAAACTTGATAGAGGTTCAATTCAAACATTTATGGTAAATTTTTCGCTGGTGATTTTCTGGCCAAAAATCGAAATTTTCCAAAGCCTATAGCCTTACTTTTTTGTGGAAAAACATGGTTCTTTTTTCGTTCATTTCTTTCAGTGATATCGATTTTAGGAAGGAAAGGGGCCAATACAGACTTCCTAGAGGTTCAATTCAAACATTTATCGTAAACCTTTCGCTGGTAATTTTCTGGCCAAAAATCGATATTTTCCAAAGCCTAAAGCCTTACTTTTTTGTGGAAAAACATCGTTCTTTTTTCTCTCATTTCTGTTTATTTAATTGCTTTTAGGAAGGACAGGGGCCACTACGGACTTGCTAGAGGTTCAATTCAAACATTTATGGTAAATTTTTCGCTGGTGATTTTCTGGCCAAAAATCGAAATTTTCCAAAGCCTATAGCCTTACTTTTTTGTGGAAAAACATGGTTCTTTTTTCGTTCATTTCTTTCAGTGATATCGATTTTAGGAAGGAAAGGGGCCAATACAGACTTCCTAGAGGTTCAATTCAAACATTTATCGCAAACCTTTCGCTGGTAATTTTCTGGCCAAAAATCGATATTTTCCAAAGCCTAAAGCCTTACTTTTTTGTGGAAAAACATCGTTCTTTTTTCTCTCATTTCTGTTCCTTTTATTGCTTTTAGGAAGGACAGGGGCAGATACAGACTTGCTAGAGATTCAAATCAAACATTTATGGTAAATTTTTCGCTGGTATTTTTCTGGCCAAAAATCGAAATTTTTCAAAGCCTATAGCCTTACTTTTTTGTGGAAAAACATCGTTCTTTTTTCTCTCATTTCTGTTCCTTTTATTGCTTTTAGGAAGGACAGGGGCCACTACAGACTTAATAGAGGTTCAATTCAAACATTCATTGTAAATTTTTCGCTGGTGATTTTCTGGCAAAAAATCAAAATTTTCCAAAGCCTATAGCCTTACTTTTTTGTGGAAAAACATGGTTCTTTTTTCGTTCATTTCTTTCAGTGATATCGATTATAGGAAGGAAAGGGGCCAATACAGACTTCCTAGAGGTTCAATTCAAACTTTTATCGTAAACCTTTCGCTGGTAATTTTCTGGCCAAAAATCGATATTTTCCAAAGCCTAAAGCCTTACTTTTTTGTGGAAAAACATCGTTCTTTTTTCTCTCATTTCTGTTCCTTTTATTGCTTTTAGGAAGGACAGGGGCAGATACAGACTTGCTAGAGATTCAAAACAAACATTTATGTTAAATTTTTCGCTGGTATATTTCTGGCCAAAAATCGAAATTTTTCAAAGCCTATAGCCTTACTTTTTTGTGAAAAAACATGGTTCTTTTTTCGTTCATTTCTTTCAGTTATATTGATTTTAGGAAAGACAGGGGCCAATACAGACTTAATAGAGGTTCAATTCAAACATTTTTCGTAAATTTTTCGCGGGTAATTTTCTGGCCAAAAATCGATATTTTCCAAAGCCTATAGCCTTACTTTTTGGTGAAAAAACATCGTTCTTTTTTCTCTCATTTCTGTTTGTTTTATTGCTTCTAGGAAGGACAGGCGCCAATACAGACTTGCTAGAGATTCAATTCAAACATTTATGGTAAATTTTTCACTGGTGATTTTCTGGCCAAAAATTGAAATTTTTCAAAGCCTATAGCCTTACTTTTTTGTGAAAAAACATCGTTCTTTTTTCTCTCATTTCTGTTTATTTAATTGCTTTTAGGAAGGACAGGGGCCACTACGGACTTGATAGAGGTTCAATTCAAACATTTATGGTAAATTTTTCGCTGGTAATTTTCTGGCCAAAAATCGAAATTTTCCAAAGCCTATAGCCTTACTTTTTTGTGAAAAAACATCGTTCTTTTTTCTCTCATTTCTGTTTGTTTTATTGCTTCTAGGAAGGACAGGCGCCACTACAAACTTGATAGAGGTTCAATTCAAACATTTATGGTAAATTTTTCGCTGGTGATTTTCTGGCCAAAAATCGAAATTTTCCAAAGCCTATAGCCTTACTTTTTTGTGGAAAAACATGGTTCTTTTTTCGTTCATTTCTTTCAGTGATATCGATTTTAGGAAGGAAAGGGGCCAATACAGACTTCCTAGAGGTTCAATTCAAACATTTATCGTAAACCTTTCGCTGGTAATTTTCTGGCCAAAAATCGATATTTTCCAAAGCCTAAAGCCTTACTTTTTTGTGGAAAAACATCGTTCTTTTTTCTCTCATTTCTGTTCCTTTTATTGCTTTTAGGAAGGACAGGGGCAGATACAGACTTGCTAGAGATTCAAATCAAACATTTATGGTAAATTTTTCGCTGGTATTTTTCTGGCCAAAAATCGAAATTTTTCAAAGCCTATAGCCTTACTTTTTTGTGGAAAAACATCGTTCTTTTTTCTCTCATTTCTGTTCCTTTTATTGCTTTTAGGAAGGACAGGGGCCACTACAGACTTAATAGAGGTTCAATTCAAACATTTATGGTAAATTTTTCACTGGTATTTTTCTGGCCATAAATCGATATTTTCCAAAGCCTATAGCCTTACTTTTTGGTGGAAAAACATCGTTCTTTTTTCTCTCATTTCTGTTTGTTTTATTGCTTCTAGGAAGGACAGGCGCCAATACAGACTTGCTAGAGATTCAATTCAAACATTTATGGTAAATTTTTCACTGGTGATTTTCTGGCCAAAAATAGAAATTTTCCAAAGCCTATAGCCTTACTTTTTTGTGAAAAAACATCGTTCTTTTTTCTCTCATTTCTGTTTATTTAATTGCTTTTAGGAAGGACAGGGGCCACTACGGACTTGCTAGAGGTTCAATTCAAACATTTATGGTAAATTTTTCGCTGGTGATTTTCTGGCCAAAAATCGAAATTTTCCAAAGCCTATAGCCTTACTTTTTTGTGGAAAAACATGGTTCTTTTTTCGTTCATTTCTTTCAGTGATATCGATTTTAGGAAGGAAAGGGGCCAATACAGACTTCCTAGAGGTTCAATTCAAACATTTATCGCAAACCTTTCGCTGGTAATTTTCTGGCCAAAAATCGATATTTTCCAAAGCCTAAAGCCTTACTTTTTTGTGGAAAAACATCGTTCTTTTTTCTCTCATTTCTGTTCCTTTTATTGCTTTTAGGAAGGACAGGGGCAGATACAGACTTGCTAGAGATTCAAATCAAACATTTATGGTAAATTTTTCGCTGGTATTTTTCTGGCCAAAAATCGAAATTTTTCAAAGCCTATAGCCTTACTTTTTTGTGGAAAAACATCGTTCTTTTTTCTCTCATTTCTGTTCCTTTTATTGCTTTTAGGAAGGACAGGGGCCACTACAGACTTAATAGAGGTTCAATTCAAACATTTATGGTAAATTTTTCGCTGGTAATTTTCTGGCCAAAAATCGAAATTTTCCAAAGCCTATAGCCTTACTTTTTTGTGAAAAAACATGGTTCTTTTTTCGTTCATTTCTTTCAGTTATATTGATTTTAGGAAAGACAGGGGCCAATACAGACTTAATAGAGGTTCAATTCAAACATTTTTCGTAAATTTTTCGCTGGTAATTTTCTGGCCAAAAATCGATATTTTCCAAAGCCTATAGCCTTACTTTTTGGTGAAAAAACATCGTTCTTTTTTCTCTCATTTCTGTTTGTTTTATTGCTTCTAGGAAGGACAGGGGCCAATACAGACTTGCTAGAGGTTCAATTCAAACATTTATGGTAAATTTTTCACTGGTGATTTTCTGGCCAAAAATTGAAATTTTCCAAAGCCTATAGCCTTACTTTTTTGTGAAAAAAACATCGTTCTTTTTTCGTTCATTTCTTTCAGTTATATTGATTTTAGGAAGGATAAAGGCCAATACAGACTTGCTAGAGGTTCAATTCAAATATTTCCAGTAACGTTTTCAAGGAACATTGTGCCGCGAAAAATCGGAATTTCCGAAAGTCAATTTTTATATTATTCTTTAGATGATAACATTACTTTTTTTCTTATTTTTCAGCCATCTTTATTTTTTCTAGAAATGACAGACGCCAAGCAGGATTCTTTGAAGGTCGAATTCTAACTATATAAAGATTTTTTTAGTGAAATTTTTCACGACAAAAAGATGAAGTTTTCAAAACTTGATATCCTTACCTTTTAGGAAATAAGCATTGTACATTTCCTTTAAACTGTTTCTTGCTGATAAATCTTAAATCCGTTTGTTTACGATTGGAACACTGTTTGAGATGCGTTGGATGATTTTCAAGCTCGACTTAAAATTGGAGTTATTTTTCATAAAAATCTGTGACTCTGTACAAGCAAAAGCTTCAAAATTGTCATTTTTCAAATAAAACTTTATTCGCTTGAAAAAACCTAAAGTACCTTATTGTCTGTTCACAACACAATTTGAGATGATATTTTGAAAAAATTCCTAGACATTTTTCAAATATTCAACTTTCTGAAAAGTTATATGTTGCTCCAAACAACCTAAAATACGTCAATCTATATTCATGACAAAATTTGAGATGTTTTGACAGACTTTAAGCTCACTTGTTTCGAAAAAGATGCTACTGTTTTTCAAAATAATCTGCCACCCTAGATATGCAAAAAACTTCAAAAATTGGGAATCTTGGAAAAAAGTTTTCGCACGAAACATCCTAAATGTCTTAATTTACAATCCCGACAACATTTGAAGTGATTTGGAACAATTGCAAGCTCATATTTATAGAAAAAGATCCTAGTCATTTGTCAAATAATATGTGACCCCAGCTATGCAAAAAACTTTAAAAATTGTCACTTTTTAGAAAAAATATTTGTTGGCTCAAAACCAAATAAAACAGCATATATTATGTTTACAACACAATTTGAGATGTCTTGAAGGGAAATTCAAGCTGAAATATTTAGAAAAGGATCCTAGTCATTCTTCAAAAATTATGTGACCCCGAATAATAAAAATCTTTAGAAAATGTCAACCTAAACACACAAATATTGTTTTTTTTAAAAACTTTGTGATGCTATAAAATACCTTTTTGCCGTTATTTAAAGACTTTTCCGTGAGTTTCCCAATGATATCTGAAAGAAACAGACAAGATGAACTTTGAAAAAAACTATGAAATCAGATCTACAAAAAGCTAAACAAATTGTCAAAGTTAAAAAAATATTTCACTGAAAGCAACCTAAAATTCCATAAACTATGTTGCCGACATCATTTGAGGTATTTTGGATGAATTTCAGGCTCATATATTTTGAAAAATCCCTAGACATTTTCCAAAAACTTTCTGACTCTCAGGGGCGCTTAAATAAGATTAAGGCAGGAGGGGCAGTGTTGGTGCTGAGGGCAAACAGTAGAATTTTTTCCACTACCATAATCGAATCGAGCAAATTGTTGACAAAATTCTTCATGCAAGTGGGTATTTAAAGGCCTTGTCATTATTCGAAATTTTTGTGAACAATTTTTGGGCGGTACAGAACTTGAAAATGGCTTTGAAAAGGCATTCTCTTTGAAAAAAGCAAACATTTTGCAACATACTAAAAGCTTTTTCATCTGACAGTCACCCCTCAGGGTACAAAATATCAGAATAAGGGTCCAAAAGAACACGATGGAAAATACATACCCAGATGTGGATCGAAATAGGCCAATCAGAAAATCGCAAGCACCAGACCGGTATAGTTGACCAATCAGTGCCGCGTGCCTAAAGAAAAATTACCACTGGAGTCCAAAAGAGAAAACGAGCTCCTTCTGTCTACACAATGGCGGCTTTTTCGTCTGTATGTAGATTGATTCCAAAACTGCTAGATGAAACGACGACCGGGCTCTGCCAATTATCCGAAACATGTCGTCATTATAGAGTTTTGCACAATCTGGGTTGTCTAAAAGATGTTGACCGATGGCAGAATCACTTGTTTTTTGCTGTGTTTTTAGCCCTACAAAATCAAGATCGAAATTCATAAAAATATAGCTTTACGAAAATCATGGCAAATAAAAATTGGCTGTCAGTAAAACTTTGATTGTCCGCTTAGTTTCGATACTCCATAGTTGCGTAATCATTGAGAGTGTAAAATGGCAAATAATAACCACAAGAATCTTTTCAAGAATTCTTTTATTAAGGTATAAAATAAGCGTAGCATCCTTGTTCTGATGATGGAAAAAATAGTTAGTGTCTAATAAGAAACCGTTGGTTTTTGAAGCTTGTTATCGTCACCGACAGCAAGAAAGGGAAATTTTTCTATTTTTTTATAATTCTAATGGAAATATACATAATGAGAGTGGCTAATCTATTCATCAATTATCTAGAAGATTCTCTAGTATTTTCTTAGGAGTGAATATTTAAGGGCAAGTGGGCAGGATGGGCAGCTGCCCTTGCAGCCCCTCCAGGGTAGCCGCCCCTCTAGGGTAGGCACCCCTGGTGACCCTGGATATGAAAAAAACTTTGAAAATTGTTAATTTAAAGAAAAAATATAATTTGCTCGAAACAACCTACACAATTTGAGATGTTTTGGACAAACTTCAAGCTCGCATTTTCAAAAAAAGATCCTAGTCATTTATCGAAATATTTGTGACCCTGGAAATGCAAAAAAACTTTAAAAAGTTGCAATTTTGGAAAAATATATTTTGCTCGAAACAACCTGAAAGACCTTAATTTGCGATCGTGATATCTTTTGAGGTGCCTTAGATGAATTTTAAGCTCATATACTTAGAAAAAGATCCTAGTTACTTTTGAAAAAGCCTGTGACCCTGGATATGCAAAAAACTTCAAAAAATGGCAATTTTTGGAAAAATTATCTTTTGCTCGAAACAACCTGAAAGATCTTATTTTACGACCTTGACATCTTTTGAGGTGCCTTGGATGAATTTTAAGCTCATATTTAGAAAAAGATCCTAGTTACTTTTAAAAAAGCCTGTGACCCTGGATATGCAAAAAACTTCAAAAAATGGCAATTTTTGGAAAAATTATCTTTTGCTCGAAACAACCTGAAAGATCTTAATTTGCGATCCTGACATCTTTTGAGGTGCCTTGGATGAATTTTAAGCTCATATACTTAGAAAAGGATCCTAGTTACTTTTAAAAAAGCCTGTGACCCTCGATATGCAAAAAACTTCAAAAAATGGCAATTTTTGGAAAAATTATCTTTTGCTTGAAACAACCTGAAAGATCTAAATTTACGATCCTGACATCTTTTGAGGTGCCTTGGATGAATTTTAAGCTAATATATTTAGAAAAAGATCCTAGTTACTTTAAAAAGCCTGTGACCCTGGATATGCAAATATGACTTCAAAAAATGGCAATTTTTGGAAAAATTATCTTTTGCTCGAAACAACCTGAAAGACCTTAATTTACGACCCTGACATCTTTGAGGTGCCTTGGATGAATTTTAAGCTCATATATTTAGAAAAAGATCCTAACTACTTTTGAAAAAGCCTGTGACCCTGGATATGCAAAAAACTTCAAAAAATGGCAATTTTTGGAAAAATTATCTTTTGCTCGAAACAACCTGAAAGACCTTAATTTGTGATCGTGATATCTTTTGAGGTGCCTTAGATGAATTTTAAGCTCATATACTTAGAAAAAGATCCTAGTTACTTTTGAAAAAGCCTGTGACCCTGGATATGCAAAAAATTTCAAAAAATGGCAATTTTTGGAAAAATTATCTTTTGCTCGAAACAACCTGAAAGACCTTAATTTGTGATCGTGATATCTTTTGAGGTGCCTTAGATGAATTTTAAGCTCATATACTTAGAAAAAGATCCTAGTTACTTTTGAAAAAGCCTGTGACCCTGGATATGCAAAAAACTTCAAAAAATGGCAATTTTTGGAAAAATTATCTTTTGCTCGAAACAACCTGAAAGATCTTAATTTACGACCTTGACATCTTTTGAGGTGCCTTGGATGAATTTTAAGCTCATATTTAGAAAAAGATCCTAGTTACTTTTAAAAAAGCCTGTGACCCTGGATATGCAAAAAACTTCAAAAAATGGCAATTTTTGGAAAAATCTCGAAACAACCTGAAAGATCTTAATTTGCGATCCTGACATCTTTTGAGGTGCCTTGGATGAATTTTAAGCTCATATACTTAGAAAAGGATCCTAGTTACTTTTAAAAAAGCCTGTGACCCTCGATATGCAAAAAACTTCAAAAAATGGCAATTTTTGGAAAAATTATCTTTTGCTCGAAACAACCTGAAAGATCTTAATTTACGATCCTGACATCTTTTGAGGTGCCTTGGATGAATTTTAAGCTAATATATTTAGAAAAAGATCCTAGTTACTTTAAAAAGCCTGTGACCCTGGATATGCAAATATGACTTCAAAAAATGGCAATTTTTGGAAAAATTATCTTTTGCTCGAAACAACCTGAAAGACCTTAATTTACGACCCTGACATCTTTGAGGTGCCTTGGATGAATTTTAAGCTCATATTTAGAAAAAGATCCTAGTTACTTTTAAAAAAGCCTGTGACCCTGGATATGCAAAAAACTTCAAAAAATGGCAATTTTTGGAAAAATTATCTTTTGCTCGAAACAACCTGAAAGATCTTATTTTACGACCTTGACATCTTTTGAGGTGCCTTGGATGAATTTTAAGCTCATATTTAGAAAAAGATCCTAGTTACTTTTAAAAAAGCCTGTGACCCTGGATATGCAAAAAACTTCAAAAAATGGCAATTTTTGGAAAAATTATCTTTTGCTCGAAACAACCTGAAAGATCTTAATTTGCGATCCTGACATCTTTTGAGGTGCCTTGGATGAATTTTAAGCTCATATACTTAGAAAAGGATCCTAGTTACTTTTAAAAAAGCCTGTGACCCTCGATATGCAAAAAACTTCAAAAAATGGCAATTTTTGGAAAAATTATCTTTTGCTCGAAACAACCTGAAAGATCTAAATTTACGATCCTGACATCTTTTGAGGTGCCTTGGATGAATTTTAAGCTAATATATTTAGAAAAAGATCCTAGTTACTTTAAAAAGCCTGTGACCCTGGATATGCAAATATGACTTCAAAAAATGGCAATTTTTGGAAAAATTATCTTTTGCTCGAAACAACCTGAAAGACCTTAATTTACGACCCTGACATCTTTGAGGTGCCTTGGATGAATTTTAAGCTCATATATTTAGAAAAAGATCCTAACTACTTTTGAAAAAGCCTGTGACCCTGGATATGCAAAAAACTTCAAAAAATGGCAATTTTTGGAAAAATTATCTTTTGCTCGAAACAACCTGAAAGACCTTAATTTGTGATCGTGATATCTTTTGAGGTGCCTTAGATGAATTTTAAGCTCATATACTTAGAAAAAGATCCTAGTTACTTTTGAAAAAGCCTGTGACCCTGGATATGCAAAAAATTTCAAAAAATGGCAATTTTTGGAAAAATTATCTTTTGCTCGAAACAACCTGAAAGACCTTAATTTGTGATCGTGATATCTTTTGAGGTGCCTTAGATGAATTTTAAGCTCATATACTTAGAAAAAGATCCTAGTTACTTTTGAAAAAGCCTGTGACCCTGGATATGCAAAAAACTTCAAAAAATGGCAATTTTTGGAAAAATTATCTTTTGCTCGAAACAACCTGAAAGATCTTAATTTACGACCTTGACATCTTTTGAGGTGCCTTGGATGAATTTTAAGCTCATATTTAGAAAAAGATCCTAGTTACTTTTAAAAAAGCCTGTGACCCTGGATATGCAAAAAACTTCAAAAAATGGCAATTTTTGGAAAAATCTCGAAACAACCTGAAAGATCTTAATTTGCGATCCTGACATCTTTTGAGGTGCCTTGGATGAATTTTAAGCTCATATACTTAGAAAAGGATCCTAGTTACTTTTAAAAAAGCCTGTGACCCTCGATATGCAAAAAACTTCAAAAAATGGCAATTTTTGGAAAAATTATCTTTTGCTCGAAACAACCTGAAAGATCTTAATTTACGATCCTGACATCTTTTGAGGTGCCTTGGATGAATTTTAAGCTAATATATTTAGAAAAAGATCCTAGTTACTTTAAAAAGCCTGTGACCCTGGATATGCAAATATGACTTCAAAAAATGGCAATTTTTGGAAAAATTATCTTTTGCTCGAAACAACCTGAAAGACCTTAATTTACGACCCTGACATCTTTGAGGTGCCTTGGATGAATTTTAAGCTCATATATTTAGAAAAAGATCCTAACTACTTTTGAAAAAGCCTGTGACCCTGGATATGCAAAAAACTTCAAAAAATGGCAATTTTTGGAAAAATTATCTTTTGCTCGAAACAACCTGAAAGACCTTAATTTGTGATCGTGATATCTTTTGAGGTGCCTTAGATGAATTTTAAGCTCATATACTTAGAAAAAGATCCTAGTTACTTTTGAAAAAGCCTGTGACCCTGGATATGCAAAAAATTTCAAAAAATGGCAATTTTTGGAAAAATTATCTTTTGCTCGAAACAACCTGAAAGACCTTAATTTGTGATCGTGATATCTTTTGAGGTGCCTTAGATGAATTTTAAGCTCATATACTTAGAAAAAGATCCTAGTTACTTTTGAAAAAGCCTGTGACCCTGGATATGCAAAAAACTTCAAAAAATGGCAATTTTTGGAAAAATTATCTTTTGCTCGAAACAACCTGAAAGATCTTAATTTACGACCTTGACATCTTTTGAGGTGCCTTGGATGAATTTTAAGCTCATATTTAGAAAAAGATCCTAGTTACTTTTAAAAAAGCCTGTGACCCTGGATATGCAAAAAACTTCAAAAAATGGCAATTTTTGGAAAAATCTCGAAACAACCTGAAAGATCTTAATTTGCGATCCTGACATCTTTTGAGGTGCCTTGGATGAATTTTAAGCTCATATACTTAGAAAAGGATCCTAGTTACTTTTAAAAAAGCCTGTGACCCTCGATATGCAAAAAACTTCAAAAAATGGCAATTTTTGGAAAAATTATCTTTTGCTCGAAACAACCTGAAAGATCTTAATTTACGATCCTGACATCTTTTGAGGTGCCTTGGATGAATTTTAAGCTAATATATTTAGAAAAAGATCCTAGTTACTTTAAAAAGCCTGTGACCCTGGATATGCAAATATGACTTCAAAAAATGGCAATTTTTGGAAAAATTATCTTTTGCTCGAAACAACCTGAAAGACCTTAATTTACGACCCTGACATCTTTGAGGTGCCTTGGATGAATTTTAAGCTCATATATTTAGAAAAAGATCCTAACTACTTTTGAAAAAGCCTGTGACCCTGGATATGCAAAAAACTTCAAAAAATGGCAATTTTTGGAAAAATTATCTTTTGCTCGAAACAACCTGAAAGATCTTAATTTACGATCCTGACATCTTTTGAGGTGCCTTGGATGAATTTTAAGCTAATATATTTAGAAAAAGATCCTAGTTACTTTAAAAAGCCTGTGACCCTTGATATGCAAATATGACTTCAAAAAATGGCAATTTTTGGAAAAATTATCTTTTGCTCGAAACAACCTGAAAGACCTTAATTTACGATCCTGACATCTTTTGAGGTGCCTTGGATGAATTTTAAGCTCATATATTTAGAAAAAGATCCTAACTACTTTTGAAAAAGCCTGTGACCCTGGATATGCAAATAAAACTTCAAAAAATGGCAATTTTTGGAAAAATTATCTTTTGCTCGAAACAACCTGAAAGACCTTAATTTACGACCTTGACATCTTTTGAGGTGCCTTGGATGAATTTTAAGCTCGAATATTTAGAAAAAGATCCTAACTACTTTTGAAAAAGCCTGTGACCCTGGATATGCAAAAAACTTCAAAAAATGGCAATTTTTGGAAAAATTATCTTTTGCTCGAAACAACCTGAAAGATCTTAATTTACGACCTTGACATCTTTTGAGGTGCCTTGGATGAATTTTAAGCTCGAATATTTAGAAAAAGATCCTAACTACTTTTGAAAAAGCCTGCGACCCTGGATATGCAAAAAACTTCAAAAAATGGCAATTTTTGGAAAAATTATCTTTTGCTCGAAACAACCTGAAAGACCTTAATTTACGATCCTGACATCTTTTGAGGTGCCTTGGATGAATTTTATGCTCATATATTTAGAAAAAGATCCTAACTACTTTTGAAAAAGCCTGTGACCCTGGATATGCAAAAAACTTCAAAAAATGGCAATTTTTGGAAAAATTATCTTTTGCTCGAAACAACCTGAAAGACCTTAATTTACGATCCTGACATCTTTTGAGGTGCCTTGGATGAATTTTAAGCTCATATATTTAGAAAAAGATCCTAACTACTTTTGAAAAAGCCTGTGGCCCTGGATATGCAAATAAAACTTCAAAAAATGGCAATTTTTGGAAAAATTATCTTTTGCTCGAAACAACCTGAAAGATCTTAATTTACGACCTTGACATCTTTTGAGGTGCCTTGGATGAATTTTAAGCTCGAATATTTAGAAAAAGATCCTAACTACTTTTGAAAAAGCCTGTGGCCCTGGATATGCAAAAAACTTCAAAAAATGGCAATTTTTGGAAACATTATCTTTTGCTCTAAACAACCTGAAAGATCTTAATTTACGACCTTGACATCTTTTGAGGTGCCTTGGATGAAATTTAAGCTCATATATTTAGAAAAAGATCCTAGTTACTTTTGAAAAAGCCTTTGGCCCTGGATATGCAAATATGACTTCAAAAAATGGCAATTTTTGGAAAAATTATCTTTTGCTCGAAACAACCTGAAAGACCTTAATTTACGACCCTGACATCTTTTGAGGTGCCTTGGATGAATTTTAAGCTCATATACTTAGAAAAGGATCCTAGTTACTTTTAAAAAAGCCTGTGACCCTGGATATGCAAAAAACTTCAAAAAATGGCAATTTTTGGAAAAATTATCTTTTGCTCGAAACAACCTGAAAGATCTTAATTTACGACCTTGACATCTTTTGAGGTGCCTTGGATGAATTTTAAGCTCATATATTTAGAAAAAGATCCTAACTACTTTTGAAAAAGCCTGTGACCCTGGATATGCAAAAAACTTCAAAAAATGGCAATTTTTGGAAAAATTATCTTTTGCTCGAAACAACCTGAAAGATCTTAATTTGCGACCTTGACATCTTTTGAGGTGCCTTGGATGAATTTTAATCTCATATATTTAGAAAAAGATCCTAACTACTTTTGAAAAAGCCTGTGACCCTGGATATGCAAAAAACTTCAAAAAATGGCAATTTTTGGAAAAATTATCTTTTGCTCGAAACAACCTGAAAGATCTTAATTTGCGATCCTGATATCTTTTGAGGTGCCTTGGATGAAATTTAAGCTCATATACTTAGAAAAGGATCCTAGTTACTTTTAAAAAAGCCTGTGACCCTGGATATGCAAAAAACTTCAAAAAATGGGAAGTTTTGGACAAAATATTTCTTGCTCAAAGCAGCCACCCTTATTTATCTTCAGGACACGGTTTGATATGTTTCTGATGAATTTCAAGCTCAGATATTTAGAAAAAGATCCTAGTCATTTTAAAAAAAATCTGTGATTCAGATATGCAAAAGAATTAAAAATTGTCATCAGCTTTAAATGTCTTAATTTACGTTCGCCACACTATTTGAGGTGTTTTGGGTGAATTTCGTTACATGATCATATTTCGAAAAAAAGATCCCAGTCATTTTTCAAAAATTCAAAACAAAACAAGCACACTCACCATCGTATGTTTGTTGGTTCAAATTCTGCTGCATCAATAATCATTCCACTGAAGGTGATCTTCTAAGATACCTAGATGAAATGAGCATAACAACAAACCATCAGTTTTCAACCTAAGCATCGTTTTGTTCAGTGCAGATATTTTAAGACAACGTTTAATCAGCATTCTTTCTTTCTATTTGTTTTTTTAGAGTTCTGAATATTTGCACAGTGCGAGGTTTATCTAAAATGTTCATTACAAGGATGCAGCCTGTTATTTTGCTCAAAACATCCTAAAATGCATTAATTTTGTTCGCGACACTATTTGAGATATGTTGGATGAGTTTCTACGCATAGTTCGAGAAAACGATCCTAGTCATTTTGAAAAAATCTGGGAACCAGGATGAGCGAAAAACCTCGAAAAGTTCAATCTTCACAAAAAATTTCCCTTGAGACTCTACCCCATAAAAAGGAGAGAGCTTCTACCTCATTTCTATTTAAGGCTAGCCTTGATAATAGAGGGTCACAGAGGAGTCAAAGTTATTCACCACAATCTGTAGCAGCGAAAGCTTCCTTTGATCTCATGACCCACTCAGAGGCACATCTTTTCATCTTGCCAAGGCTAACCTTACTATTGAACGCCAGGAGTCGTAGGCTGTCTGCGTAACGGGCTTCAATGAGGGCTTAAAGAGTTCCTATAATAACATACTATAAAACAAGCATTCTCACCATTATATTTATTGTTTGTGCCAATTCACAGCAGCTCCATACATTATACTGAATCTGATCTTCTCGGCAACCTAGAAGTGTATAAAAATTTATCAACAGTTGTCAATTTCAGCATTGTTTTGTTTAGTACAGAGATTTTAATATAAGGATTCATCGGCTTAACTTTTTTCCTATTTGCACAGCTTAATGTCTAGTTACCAAATTTAATTATTAGAATGCAGCAGCTATCCCAGAATCTTGAAAGATAATGGTCGACCGAAGTTTTTTAAACTTTTTCATACAAGTTTACAGATGCTAAGACAAACGTAAGAGAAGCGTTTGTTACAGACTATATTTTCAATGCAGTCAATGACTCTCGATTTTATCATGAAAAAGAGTGAGGTAGAAAATTCGGACTTTTCAAATAAGCCTTATGCTCAAACTCCAAAACACGGACTTTTGACGAAATTATCAAAATTTTCGTTCTCCAACAAGTGTCGTGGTGGCCAGGGGAACTTTGCATACCTGCCTACCCCTAACCCCTAGTAACCAGGAATCAAGGGACTCCGAAGGCGATCCAGCTCTGAAAAAGCGAATTTAAAGCAAACGTACATGAAAAAGACAATTCGAAAAAGCTGAGTTCGAAGAGATGCATACTTCAATATGAATATATCTTTTCCTCGTCTGCTTCTTTTCTCCTCTACACTTCAGCCCCATTCTACCTTCTCTGCCATCGTTAAAACGTTTGACGCTCCGGAACCTATAATATTAATAATAATCAATTTATTAAAAGTTGGCGCTACGTAGCTATTTGCAGTGAAGTAAGCTAGGTCTCATCCCAGCCAACTGTAGAAACTAATATATTGAATAAATACATACAAGATTAAATACATGAAATTTCAAGTGCATAGTAAATTTCAAAACATAGTGGTATAAAAATCTGAGCTATTTAAAACCCGGAAGTCCACCTATGAATGTGACGATAGTCTTACAAAAATCCAAAAATACAAAAAGTTGTAGTATGAACGTCCTACATAATTTGCATGTGCAGTCAGTGCAATTCCATTATAATTTCATTCTTAATCTCATTGATAGATTGAGCATTCCTTATGTGCTAAGGTTGAGAGAGCCAAAGACGCTGCCCTCTATATTCGGATCTGTAGTAGCAAAAATTCCTTATTGTTTCTCAAATTATAAATAGGATAGGGCTCAGGATGCAGTAGCATCTTACCACACATCATGTAAGTAACACGCTGATCTGCTTGACCTCAAGGTTGTTTAATATGAGACATATCTGCGATGGGAAGCTTTTATGATGAGATTTTATAAAATATAACTTGACTTTACAAAGAAAATTAGGCTTGTATTTTTAGTAGTATATAGTAGTAGTAGTATTCTGTCGATATTCTTACGTTTATTGTGAAGCATGTTGCTAAAATTTTTTGTGGCCATGTCATGGTCAAATTCAGAGCTCCGAGATAAAATTATGAAAATAAGTTTATGAATATTCTCAAGAATCTCCTTCGGGCCTAATCTAAGTATCTTGTACGCATTTCGGATGCAATTTTCGGCCATTGCTAGAAAAACTGTACTTTCAAAATTTTCCGTGGCTTTACTAAGCCCTTGAACAATCTTGAGATTTTGGCATTATAATAAAGTAAAATTTTTGAAAATTTCTTAGGATCATCCTCGGGTCTAAACGTATATTGTAAGACTAGTTTTCGGCCGTCCAAAACATCCAATTTGTTCAATTGTTCTTGCCACCAACCATAGCGGTGTCCTTTATCAATGCCCATAACTATTTTTTTGGCATAATGATAAGAAGATCTCATGAAATGTTGCTCAGGATTTCCCGTCAGTTTACTTTCAAAATTATCCGTACGGCCTCGAATGGTGGCCGGTTATTTCTAAGTGCCTCAACAATCTTGATATTTGGCATAAAAATAGAGGAAAGCTTATTAATACTGCCCAGGATATTCCGCAAGTCAAAATGAAATATTTTTGATGCAATTTTCCGCTGTCCCTAGAATGCTATACTATTTTGTCGCCAACCATGGTGGCAGCCTTCACGAAACCCCTGAAAAATCTTAACATAATGGTCCCAAACTTTCTATGACTTTTGTCGACCCTGATAAAGTTGACAAAGCAGCTCGGCGTAGTAGTTATCCAGGGGCGTCAAAAATATGGGTGCCTCTCTAGCTAATTTGGAGCCACCGCGCCATTGGTCCAAGCTATCAAATTTCCCCTATGCTGTAAAAGGAAACTCGGACATGTCGTTTTAAACTCTGAAGAATATCAGACGAAAAGCTTTAGTTTACTAAATGTTTGCTTTTTTCAAAGCCATTTAAAAATCAATCATTAAAACTTAATATTTGATCTTAAAAATAATGTTAAACTGTAAACAGATACAAATTGCATCTATGTAAATAGCAAAGGGCTCTGAGCTGGATACCTGTTTTGGCTTTCTTAAGTGTCCTACGGAACATCCCAACACAAAAATATTACTACTTATTGCGAACAATTTTATATCTAACCACCTTGAGGTCAAGCAGATCAGTGTGTTACTTATAAATGTTGATAAGCAATGATGAACTGCAAAGGGATGCTAGGATGCTACTACATCCCAGGCCTCACCCTAGGTTCCAGAGGGTTAAAGGTTTTGAGCAGGTAGCACAAAGAGTGGAGTGGTGCTGAAATGTGAAGGAAAAAGAAAGAGTCGGGAAAAGTTTTTTTTCAAATTGTCTTTTTCATGTACCTGTATAGAAACTCACAAAAGCTGTTGGCAATATTCTTGATCTGATTCTACCATTTTGGTTACTGCCTATGAAAAGCAAGAACTTCATGAGGTGCCATCAAAAAGATTTGAGACTGCTCTTTGATATTTAAACTTCCTTAAAAAATATTGGTATGTGCAAGTTTTCCACCCTTAAAATCCAACTGATAAAATCTTTGTGTGATCCTGCTTTTACAAAATGCATTAGTAAACAAAAACCTGTTATTATAGGGTCAAAAATTAACTCAATAAACCTCATTCTGTGGATCGAATTGTGTAAGAATAAACTGGATGAGTGAAACTTTACAGGGTTTACACCCTCATTTGTATACCCCTGTTGCACTTTCTATAGATATGTTGACAGGGGGGTCAAACAATAAATTTTAGGCCTATAAACAAATAATATAAGTGACCTAGTTAAAATTTTCTGAAATGCCCCAAAGCTCTTTAGCAGCAACAAATGCTTTACATGTATTGGTATATCATGATATCTATATGCAGAATAAGGCAGTTTTTGACAAGATACTGGGTGTGCCAACAGTCCTGCACCATGAGTGCAGGTGCAAGGAAGTTGCCTAAGGGTGCAAAGTGGGCCAGAACTGTCCATGCCCAGTGGGGAATCTATGTAGCTTACCCCCAGATGTAATCGGCATAAACTAACTATTTCCAATTCTATTTCTATAATTATTTTTTTGGTGTATATCCGGCATGAGCTTTACATGGATTCCACCCTGGGCTACTACAACTGTTGGAGCTTTCCAAAAATTTTCTAACTCATTTTTGCAAAAAAGTGAGGGGGGGGCTATAGCCCCTGCTAGCTCAAAGGCCATGCAGTACATGGAATAAAGCTAGCTGTTAGGGTCACCCTTAACAATATCATGTCTGTAGCCTGGGTAGGCAATCACCATGCTCTGCATATTGGTTGTGATATTGGCTTAGGCTGCATTTTGCTCATTGAAGCTTGCTGCACACATTCGACCAAAATTTAATAGTGTGCCAGTCTGCAGAGCGTGGCAGATCTCGACAAGATCTTGTCTGTGCAAGAGCAAATATAAATGTGTGCAAGAGCAAATATAAATGTGTGCAAGAGTGCTGACAAAGTGTGCAATGTGTGTACACTGTTCAGTTTTGATCCAATGTTTGCAATAAGCTTCTAATGGGCAAAGTATTTGTCAATTTGTCTCACAATGAGTGCAATGAAATTATTTCTGCAAAAGCGCTTTCAAGCATTTCACAAAATTGGATCTATCATATATTTTGTATGATTAAATTTCAATTATTTTGACCCCTCTCCCTTGTAGATAGTCAAACTTCTAAGTGGGGGTGTGGGATTGAAAGGTAACCCTTAAAAAGTTCACTCAGTAAGTTGATTTTAACATAATTCAGGCCACAGAATTATCCTTACAGAGTAAATTCTTGGCTCTATAATCATGCTTGAGCACAAGCCAGCTACTTTTAGCTTCCCAAATAATCTTACTTTCTTTGATTCGGACCTTTTTATAACCCTTTTCAGTAACCGGCAAGGCCTCTTCTTACAAGCCCTTGCTTAGGAAATTGAGAATAAACCAAGACTCTAGTTTCTCAGAGAAGTGGAATATGCTAGTTAGATTATCTGGGCATCGATGGATTTAGGGCGAGCATAGGTCATTTCAAAATATCAAATCAAAATACTGAGATAGGAGATGACTTCAGGGCCATTCTGCGGTAATCTATAGGGTGTGGCCCTTAAAAATTTTCACCTTAAAAGCAACCCTGAGAAAGCTGTGCCTCATATTTCATTCAATGTATTTGCATGCCAGACCTTTTCAAATTAGGAGA
This sequence comes from Rhopilema esculentum, assembly GCF_057945365.1. NCBI lineage: Eukaryota > Metazoa > Cnidaria > Scyphozoa > Rhizostomeae > Rhizostomatidae > Rhopilema > Rhopilema esculentum. The sequence goes on from NC_142833.1 coordinate 6,085,028, forward strand.
GTATCATCTATAGGGAAACTCAATCTGCTCACAATATGCACATAGCAAAAGTGGTACATGTTCTCAAATTTAGTTATAGACAGCAACTTTTTCAACTTGTGACAATCAGATGATTCTGATGCTGACCAACACTTGAAGTTAAAGTTGTTTTATGAATACTTAAGTCCCAATTCATCAGCATTTCAAAATTTTAAAGAAAATGTTGTTTAGACCAAGATAGGAAAACATGTTTCAAAAAATGGTGGTCCCTAAAATTTTTCCAGTACCCGTTTTTGCACATGCCACACTCTGCAGACTGGATAGTGTGCACCCATTGCATACTATGCCAGGAGGCTTGTACACATGTATACATTTCAATTGCCGTTGCACACACAAGATCTTGTCGAGAATTGCCATGCTCTTAAGATTAGAGAAATTTAATGTTGCCCAACAACATTTTACCCTCCAGCCTTTGTGTGCTAATTAGTTAAGTGTGCAACCAGCAACTGCAAAAAACTCGAGTGTGAATTTGCCATGTTTTTTTACTATGGCAAACTGGACCAGCCCCACTCAAGTAAAAAACAGTTACAAAAAATCTCTCCAAAGAGCAGCGGAAAATTCAATTGAAAAGTACAGGAAAAGCTAAATTTTGAAATCGGCGTAATTCGGTGCATAACTGCACAAACAACATGAAAGTTTAAGTGCTTGGAATTTCGATAAGACCAGCTTCGATAAAACACCACAGCTGTACATGCTTGGAAACAGAGAATGGCGCCCTGTATATCTAGTATTGAGAGAAATTGACAAATTAATGTACACTATAAGGTCACTCACCAAGTTTCATTTTGATGTTCGAACGGAAAGTAAACGACGTCAATCCTTGTTTTTGTCAAATTCGACCCTTCGAGGTATTGAGCCTTCGTAATTCATTTTTAAAATGGCCGCCAAAACAACCTTTGCCTCACTGCGCACTGCGCACTACTGAGACTTCTAGCGCCTTCGGCGTTTCTATATGATTGGAGCTGACCGCTGCGCGCAGGCTAACCAGTGGCGTATCACTATGAAACTAACAAGGGGGGCTCGTGCACATAAAGTTGCTAAAACAATAGCAAAAGTAGAAATTGGCTAATTTTAGGCATTAACAAGAGAGGCTCAGTCCCCCCGAATCCCCTTAGCATTACATTAAATTTTTACATTTACATTTTCAATCATTTAGGCACGGTAGCCCCGTCAGTCCATGCTTTTCAGGGGGCCGTGACAAAAACATTAATAAGTAAGAAGGTAGATACTACGAAATAGGAATGGTCGTTCATAGTTACTTTTTTATTCTTCTCTTAAAGGTGGCTAGGGAAGGTGCCTGTTTGGCATCAGGTTCAAGTTGGTTCCAAAGCTTAGGTCCACGAAGAGAAATAGCTCTCTGTCCATTGTTTGTTTTCCATCATTGCTTGTTTTCTAACATTTTGAGTCAAATTTTTTTTCGAACAGGTTGGAAAGGTACTCTGGGACGAGCCCATTTAACGACTTGTACCTTGTTCTAGCTGTTTCGCTTCTAATAATGTCATCTAAAGTTGGCCAACCCAAACTGCGAATCAGTGGCATAGCAGGCGCATCAACTCTGCTTTTAACTACAATTCTAGCTGCTCGATTCTGCAGCTTTTGCAACGATTGCAGTTTAGTCACCCCACAGCACCCCCATACCGAACAGCAAAACCAAAGATGGGGCTCGACGATACCCTCAACACATTTTACTCAACGTGTTTTGAGGTAAAAATTTTCTGGAATATTTCAAGAATCCGATTGCACGAGAAAGTTTGGTACGGGACTGTTAACGTGTTCTTCCCAAATCAAGCTTCTATCGATTATCACACCCAGATACTTTGTTCGGTCAACATTTTCAACTTGAGAGTCACCAAAAGAAACTGTGGATGATCAACTGTTTTATCTGTAATTTTCTTAATTTTGGGCTGGGAGCCTATAATCAGAGCTTGTATTTTTAGAACGTTCAGATAAAGTTTATTACCTTGCAACCATTGCCTCAAATCGTTCAGTTCACTGTTTAGAGTTTGATTTATATCTGCTAAGCTCGAAGAAGAGTAAGAAATACTTGTGTCGTCGGCGTACATTGTCACTCTACTTTTTTTCAGAAAGAAGGGAAGATCATTGATATAAATCAGAAACAATAGAGGGCCAAGACATGAACCCTGAGGGACTCCACAGTGAATATCTTTGGTTTTAGAACATACCCCATTTACTTTGCAGAATTGCTTTCTAGTGGTTAGATATGACGTAAACCAAGTAAGTTCTAGGTTTTCAACACCAAACTTCCTCAACTTCGCAAGTGAAATGTCATGGTCTACAGTGTCAAATGCTCTTTTGAGATCAATGAAATTATTTGCAGTGTATCTGCCATTGTCCATGTTCACATACAAGTCATCTGTGTTGTTAAGAAGGCAAGTGACAACAGAATGAAGAGCTCTGAAGCCAGATAGGTTTGAAGATAGATTGTTTGTTTGTCCAAATAATCGTACAGCTGGTGAAAGATAAGTTTTCAAATACCCTGGCTAAAACAGGCAGGACAAATATAGGTCGGTAGTTAGATCGATCGTTAGGTTGACCATTTTTAAAAAATTGGGGCTACTTTGGCAATTTTCCAGCTATCAGGAAAACAACCAGTAGCAATTGAAAGATTGAAAAAATCGCAAAAAGATTCTGAGATAACCGGAAAGGCAATATTCAGGAAACAGCTATAAATGCCATCAGTACCACAACCCTTTGAGGTTTTGAATTTGCCAGAAACGTTACCTAACTGGAGGGTGTCAGTAACGTGGAACTTAAATTTGGTTTTTTGTGGATTTACATCATAATCATTCTCAAGAAGAGGGTATTTTGCTATGGGGATTTTGTCACTAAGTGTCTCTCCGATGGGACAGAAGTAGTTATTCATAGATTCTGCTATGTCAGCACTGTTAGAGATGTGCTTCCCGTCGATGTTTATGGACGAAATGTGAGTGGTTTTGAATTTCTTGTTTAAAACGTTATTGGTGGTCTTTCACGTGTTTCTGAGGTCTCCTTAGCAGGAAACAATTTTGTGGGTGAAATTAACTGCCCATTTAGGCTATGTTCACATTGCTACGTATTCATTTTTATCCGTTTTAGTATCGATCCGTTTTACCTGTTCACACTGCTCCGGATACATTTGAAAACGGCATGAAAACCATGAAGCGTTCACATTGCTCCGCTCTGGATAAAAAGGAAAACACCACCAACTGGTTTACAGACCTTGCCACTGCTAATAAACTTTTCAAACAGATCAATGCCACTAATATTCCTCCGAGTAGTATGCTAACTTTGAGTGAATCAGCCATGTTAAGAAAAGTTGTTCAAATTGGTGCAGAGGGCTAGGGGGGCCACAGCCCCTCCGTCGGAAGCATCTAGCCCCCCTCCCTCATCGGAGGAAATTTTAAGTTATTTTCGGAGCAAATTTGACAAAATAACGTACGAAAACTGCTTATTTTAGTCATTTTAGCCCCCCTGTCGGAAGCTCCAACCCCTCTGTCGGAAGATTTCTGGCGCCACCACTGGGGACATTGGCGGTTATAAAATCTGAAACCCCGAACCCTAGTCAAATTTCATTGAAAGAATTAATTAAGATGTTTCCTCCACGAAAGTTAAAATGCAGTCCCAGTTCAAACGCCAGTGAGCCCAATTTCAACCAGTCGATTGACTTGCCGTCTTTTCATTTCTAGTTTTTCTGAGTCTCCTCTGTATAGGATACTTGAGACAGCCACCTGTCGGACCTTTCGCCTAGTTGCTTTCGCGAGGTCGATCAGTTTGTTTGCAGCAAGATCTGGAGGTTCTTTCTTTAAATTATTAGTCCCACATAGAATTATAACACCATCTGGGCTCAATTTGATTGTTTGTTCCAGATAAGAATGCATATGTCCAATTGTGGCTCCAGGAAACATTTTAATGAATATTTTAATACGGAATATGTTGACATCTTGTTTTCGTAGTCTGCGTAGCATCCCTGAGGCTAACCTCTACGGGCCTTTTACTTTTCCGATATTTTTGAGAGACTTTAAAAACCTCCGCGGCTTATTTAACCTCCCATCACTCTCCATCGGCGAAAACATTCGGCTAAATATTCAAAATGTCCTTTCAAGTCATTGATAAAGGAATGGAACCTATAAGTAAAAAGAAACTACGATATGGAAGGATGGTTATCCCACCTCTTTTGTATCAAGATGATATTATGTTTGCATCTATTTCAAAAGAGAAAATACAACAAATGTTGAACATAGCAGAAGAATTTCAAAAACAAAATCTACTAAATGTTAACCTTGATAATAGTGAAAGAATGATAATGAATTTTAGAAACAAACAGAGTAGAGATCGAGGTAAGAAACTAAGGCTAACTGAGGCAACCCAAAAAGAGGTGAGCAAATATAAATACCTAGGAGATATAAAAAATAACAGAGGAACAGTAGAGGAATGCATTAATAGCAGGAAAAATTCAGCAAAGGCAATCATTAATGAAATCAAATTCTTAATCAGCCAATCAGCATTCAAAAAACAAAGCATGGAAATAAGCATAGAATTAATTGAAAGTGTACTTATCCCTAAAATCTTATATGGGTGTGAAACATGGACTAATATGAACAAAAAAATTTTAAAAATCCTTGAAAATATACAAAAAGATGCGATAACCCTAACCACCTCAATACCAAAATCAACACCCTATCAAGGCTTACTATATGAATGTGGACTTATGCCAATGGTTTATCGAATAAAACTAAGAAGACTATTGTATCTACATAAACTAATAAACATGAAAGAAACACGTTTAACAAAACAAGTATACCAAGAACAAAAGCCCCTTAACCTAAGAAATTGTTGGTATGATGAAAAAATGAATGACTTGATTGAAGTAAATATAAAATACTCAGAAAAACAAATTTCAGATCTATCAAGGGAAGATTGGAAAAAATAGTAAAAAGCAAAATCATAAAGAGGATAGAGCAGCAAGTTAAGAATAGCGAAAAAACAAAGATGAGGTTCATTGAAAAAGGCAATTCTGGAATAAAAGTGTTTTTTTTTGGAATAAAAGAATAAAAGTACTAAAATTAAAACTAAACATGACCGATTTAAAAACTTATTACAAAGGAAAATGTGATAATATAAGTTGCATAGAATTCAAAAGACACCTTCCAGGAATAGAGCAAATTCTAAAAAGCAACGCAAAAGGCTTGATAGAAATCGAGAGATTGGTTGAACTTTCTCAAAACTAAGTGAAAATTAGCCTGTGGTATATACTGCACATGACGTCTTTCCTGTCAATTCTGTGTTTGTGCTATCGTAACTGCTCCGAAACGGAGATTTGGCGAAATATTATTATCATTATTATTCAAGGCCGTCCTGTTAGGGAAAGAGGCCTCAGAATAGCAAAAGTGGCCAGAGTTGCCATTTTGCCTTTTTGACCACTCATCTAAAACACAGTGTATTCATAATTCGTCTCCATTTTAGGCGTGTTCAAATCTCCTTGGCCATCATAAAATGATTCGGATGAAGAAGCAAAAATTGGATGAATTCTAGAGTCGCATGTTGTTAAAGGCCACAAGAATGCAAAGAAAACAAAAATTTTGGCACACATAGCATTCAAAATTTTCTAAAATAATTTCGAAATTTTAAATGACGAAATATGAAACAAAATAAAAGATAACAAACAATTTAAGATGAAGGTAAGTGAAAGCTTTTGTAACCTACAAAGCAAATTTTGGTTACACTATCACTCCTCATAATTAGCAAAAGTTTAGCTTTTTCTGTATTTTCTTTAGCTGGCTGAATTTGGCCACCAACGGTAAAATATTTGGCTGCCAATCATTTCTGGTATCCCTGAAAATGGAAAGTCACCATTTACTCCCAAAATGGTGTTAAGTGTTTGCATTCAGTAATGATGGATAATGGATCAATCAAAACAATTATTTTTTGAAACATTTCAAGATTGTGCCAGAGTTATGATATGCTAGGTTTCAAATTATGCAAACTAGTGTGCTAAACAACGATTTTTGGCCAATATTATGCTAGATCTGGTCACACTGTTTCAAGTACTCACTATCAACAAAACTTTCGGTACAGAAAAGATCAACCCATTTCCTACTCCAATTAAAAAATATCTCATTGTTCCAGTGGCGTAGTGGCTCCATATTGGCTAGGGGGCTCCTAGAATCTTTTTGGGTGCTCCTAGAGAAATATGTTTTTGATACGACTCTATGACGGTCAGTGAAACATGATTGAAAGTGCGGGGGGTCACATAGCCTGTGCTCCAGACCCCTAAAATAGTTAAAGGGATGACTAGTGCTCCAGACCCCTTTCTGTTCAAGGGACGGCCACAAAATCCATCTAAAATAATTGCAACATTGATGTAGACCAAAGGAAGATCATAGGCAGTGGCGTGGTGGCAGGGGGGCCAGGGGGCCAGGGGGGCCATGGCCTCCCCTGAATATGGGCACAAATGGAGATAAGGGGGCGCCAAAATTGTTTGCTTGTAATATTTGGCTAGGAACATCAAAGTTGATCGTACACGGGTAGAACACTTTGCTGTAACTTGCTATGAACAATCTAAAAAAACGTGTGATTCTACGATCGAAGCACGTTTCGTTGCCATGACTCAATCAACATTTGTGTCATATGTTTTCGTGTTAACCATGTACGTGGCTTCATGTTTAGCACGCCAACTAACGAAGATTTACGTATGCCAAAAATGTTTGCTATAAGTTTGCACTCGGAACTCCAAAAAACCTGAGTGTACGCCGAAGATCTTTGGGCCAAGTACATGGAATGCACCCTGGCAATCAAAACAGCAGCTTTTTGTTATTTACATAGATGTGCATTCTGAACCAAAGGTCGCCTTTTCTTTTTTTCCCCAACGCATGAATCCTCCCCTCCCAAATCTTTAAAGAAAATCAAAAATCAATGTTTTTCTTAGCATCGTCGAACTGTCTATTCTGAGCGGTAGAGGATTTTAGTACGGGAGATGCATTTTTAGCCTTTCTAGAAGGCTTGATTTCAAAAATTTTCTTTCGCCTCGGACCCAACCATGGTGGGTCCTCCTATGTCACTAAACTTGATTCTTAGCCCCCCCCCCCTCCCATATAATATAATAAGCGAGTTCCAGGGGGGGGGGGGGTACCAGCTATATGTTGTATGAAACAACTATGTATTTGAGATAGAACGTCTTTTGATTAGTTTTTTAAGTTTTTGCTACCATATTCCTTGAAAATAGGCCGACTCTCGAAAAAAAGCCAATTCAAAATAGCTGGATATTTTACCGAACCACGATCGTAAAGGTCAAATGTTAGGATTACATAATTTTTTCCATTCATACTGGCATTTTTAATCAAAATTTATTCATGAAATTTTGAATTCAAGTTCCAAAAATTTATTACACTTCTAGAAACACGTGCTTTTATGTAACCCCAATATAAAGATAGGGCGCAAAAATCGACTTGGCCACCCCAGGGAGAACATAGCCACCCCGCTACTGATCCTAGGCAATATTCACAAGCTCTCTTTTATCATTATTCAAAAATGTTAAGATTGTTTAGGGGTTTTAAAAAGAGAATTTCTAAAGCCTATAACCTTCCTTTTTAATGAAGAAGTATTATTTTTTCTGCTTTCTTAGCAATTTCCATGGCTTCCAAGAGTAACAGAGGCCTATCAAGACTCTTTTGAGGTTCAAATAACACCATCTAGACACTTTTAAAATAAAAAAATTTTTCTTAGGCACTTTTTCTTAAAACCTTACTTGTTTATGAAAAAATGAAATTATTTGTTCTGCCTTTTCTGCAATTTATTTTGCTTCTAGGATGGACATGGGTGAATCAAGACGAGGTCCAAGTCAAACATTTTGGAAAAATTTTTAAATAAAAAATTTTTCCATTACAAAATCGGTAGGAAAAAACATAATTTGTTTTTCTGTCTTTTCTGCCATTCATATTCCTTCTAGGGTTTGACAGGGGCCAATTATTCTTCCTTCCAATAATGGGATTGATCTGCAATTTTTGAAATATTACGACTATAGAATTAAAAAATTTCCGAACTTTTCAGTTAATTTTTTCTGAAAAAGCAAAGAAGTAAATTTTTTCTGAAACTGCAAAAAAGTATGATGTTATACTTGAATGAACACAGTGTTTTATTGTTATTGCAGGAAAGAGTTCTCTAGCACGATAAATCCCTTCTTCATTGGGCAGCTTTGTTACAAAAGTAAAGTGTAGGCTTACAAAAATGACGACAAAAACCTAACGGAAATAGTTTTCTCCAAGAATTTATGTAATATGTAATATGGAAATATGTAAAAAAGGAATTTAAAAAACATTTTATAGCTGTTAGCCAATGATAAAAGCCAATTTCTATCGCTATGTCTCCATGAGACAAAGCTATTTTAGTGTAATATATTATGATGCCGAGTTTTTCTAGCCGGGTTATCTAGAGATGTCTTGGTAACAAGGTTTTAGATGGCTGTAGAGTGAACGCAGCAGAAGAAGAAAAAATTTGAAAAAAATTATTAGGAATTTCAATCTAGCAACCATCAAATCGAATTTTCATGTGGTTGTTTTTATCTGTCTATATGAAAACTTATGGTCTTGATTTTAGTAGAATTAGTGCTCGTTGCTCGTTGTCTTTAAAACAATCTTCAAAAAGCTTGAATGGGGACAGAGCCTTAAAATTCCCTGTTTCATACGTTCTTGCTTAGATGATGCAATTTTTACTGCCAACATTGTCTTTCAGGTTTCTTTCAGGCCTATTTCTATCACCTATCATTTCAGTTCTTAATTTTTGGGAAGTCAGCTGCGTGAATTTGCACCAGTGCTTTCAAAGCTGTGCCGAGAAGTCGTGCTTTCGTATTAACTCTTAACTTTGTACCCTAGCCACGAATTGTTTCAGCTTGTTTTTGGGGTATCGTTAACCAGACCTATTTGTGAAACAAGTGTGATATTTTATCCGAAATCTGGTCATATCAAAGTTGTTATTGTTTAATTCGCTAATTTCTATCACATTTCGTGCCACTTTAATCGCTTCCCGCACGCTGTCGATTTGTAGGAAATGTGTTCTTGCATGGACGCACATGTTATAAACATTGTCAAAACAAAAACATGTCGGACTCTGACAAGGATTCGTGAAAATGATTCTCTGTTTCTATGGTTGTTTCAACCAAAAATGTGTCTTGATTGTGAATGCGAAAAATCGTCTGTAGTTTTTTCTAGGGCTGACAGAAGCAGGGGATGGGGACAAAAACAATTTCATGGTTGTACCAGCGGCGTCGCCACGGGTTAGACTGGGGTGAACATGTCCCCGGAATCAATTTTTTAATTTCTCAAAATCCGTTGAAAAACCTTTGGAGAGGGGGGGAGGCAGATCAGATCGATTTCGATTTTGCACTTGCAAAAAGCCACCGGTACGAAAAATGCTGCTTGAGACAGTTGCTTGTCCCAAAATTTCGAACTAGATCTAAAATACTAAAAAGCTTTTCAAAGAGTCTGAAGAGCGTGGCCGAGATAATTTTTATCTCTCCATCCTAGTTTTTTTCGAGCTGGCGATGCCACTGGGTTTTGCATATTTTAATTTCAGCAGCTTATTGTTACTCACACTTTAGTCTTGTTCTTTCTTTGTTAACCACCTCCCGCTCTACAATACAATAAACAAGATCAACTATCAAGCATACAACTTAGAAAAATTCATAGGAGGGACAACAAATTTAGATATCTTGACAGGTTTAGATTTCCCAAAATAATGAATTATAACTGAAAAAACAGGAGATAAAGTCTTATCATTTATTCATTTATGTCATAAATTCTTACCTCCAAAAAAGCATTTTTGAGTATCTTATCTAACTGTAAAAGATCTGATTTAAAATAGTGATGTTCAGCTTTAATATCTTGTTTCTTATAATTTAACACTTATATAAAAAATGGACAACTATGTTATATTTCCGATAGCATCAGAAGTTTTCCAACAGAAGTTAAATTTTTGTTTAGCTTTACAGGCGGGCTTTTTGCCCCCTCTGACACCCCTTTATCTACGTCACTGTCCGCAGTCCAAGTAACACTGAGACAGATCTTGGGTTGCCAAGAGAATACCAGCATGTAGGACAAAAATATGGAATAGTCTTCCCACTAGACGGCATCTTCCCAGAATAGTTACAACAAATCTACTGAATGTTAAACCTTTAATTTCTAGTTATATTGTAAATAATGCAAAAAATGTAAATGAATTATATCCTTTTCTTAGTAGTCCTTTATTTCAAATTGTGAAGAGTGCATTCTTCAAAGGTTGGCTATCAATCCATATGCTTATTTTATATCCACAATCCATATGCTTGTGTCAATCCATATGCTTATTTTCACCCCCTGTGAATCCACAACATAGTTCTCCTTTTCCTCCCCTTTTCTGCAATCCCCCTCTCCCTCCCCAATAGCCTCTGCAGATGAAAGTACTTTTTTTTTCTTTATGAAAATAACTTCACAATACCTCCCTGAATCTTTGACTAAACAGGCACAAACTGTAACTTATTTGTGTCATTCCAGAATGATTTTGGCTCTGTATTGAAACCCGTTTCAAACGCTGCATACTCGCCGCTTGGTAAGATTCAGAAATCAGTAAAGAATTAACTGAGCAACAAACGATGCTTCATTGCAACACTGAGACTTCATAGGCTGTAGGAAAAGGAAACAGGAATACTTACTTGGGGATTCACAAAGCTTTGGCAAATTCATTTCTCGGTTGAAACTGCAAAATTGGTAGTCTTCTTTGAAACTTCACAATGGGTGGAAAGTCTCATCAGCAATTACAACCTTACGTTGAACCAAGGAAAGCCATTTCTACAACAGATATACAATTTTTAGGCCTTCGGATTGTAAATAGAATTTTTGTTAGCTAGTCTGCCTTTTTAAGGAATGGGGCTAAAAGTTAATTTTACCCACAAATTCTGACGAACTAGAATGAAATTTGACAAAGCAAAATTTCCTTGCAAACTTGAAACGTTAAGGGGGGGACGGGTATCTTCCTCAGGGCCTCCGACGAAGGGGGGGGGGGGGGGGCCGGGGGGCCTTGCCCCCCCCACTTTTTTGCAAAACAATAGAGTTTTTTTCAAAATCTTTTGTTATGGGTGTCAAATTTTCCTTTGCCCCCCCCCACTTTTCAACCTTTGTCGGAGCCCATGATTTCTATTGCCCTTAATCCACTGCGTAACTGGTGCCGAGGGGTTAAGGGGCATTGTCTATGCCCAGTCTATGCCTCTCCTAAGTAAGCACTGGCCAGCCCTGCCATTAACAGAAATCAGCCTTTTGGGCAGATCATATACTAAATGTTCCCGTTTTCTTGTTCCTTTTAACAAGCGTGTAAACAATGTGACGTTTATTAACAATATTGACTAAAATTATCATAGGAAAGCTTTTGGAAGCCAAATTTTCAACTTAGGAAGGATCATTTTGAAAACCATGAAAAAAGTAAATCAAATTATAGGCTATTAGGTAGTTTAAAATATTTCAAAAATTGGGGAAAGTTTGACTAATCCTTTCAATTAACTGGCTTTCTCTAACTACAACGACAAGAAGCACGCTTTTCCGGTATGGATGTGTGCCAGAAATGGCAATAACTAATGAATTATGTATGCTTACAAGCTGTTTAAAAACAACGTTCAAAGTCAAAAGGCGTTGCCTTTTTCTAAGCTAGACTTTTGGACAAAAATATCGAGACAAAAGTAACAGCAACAGAAGTAGTGGTACCCCTCTTCTAATTCCCCACAAATCAATATTGGATCAAAGAGCAAAAACCATTTCAACGTTCAAATTTGGGTGTTGGGGAGGGCAGGGGGAGAGCTTTCTACAATCTTTGAAAATCTAAATCGTTTGTGGCAGGGATTATTGTTTCAAATACATTTGAGTCTACGTTGAGTTTATCATGCTTAGAGAAGGTATACAGGGCATCTTACACCATACACGACTTAATAAATAGTGCCGAAAAATGTCAGTATTCCACGCCAGCATTGTCACTCCAATCAGTACTTTTTATTTATTTCAGATAATGTACCAATTACTCCCACCTTTACTTGTTACTCTCTTGTGAAAACAACTACAAATAATTTTATACTGATATAAATATTTAAGTTGTTCTACTTTGTCCCTTCCTTCTGGACATTGTCAAGGGTTTCTCCATCTTTTTCACTACTTAATCTAAATGGTTGGTGAATGAAGAGAGAATCTCCTTCAATAATATCTTCTTCTCTCTTCTTTCATTTTTTTAAAATTGCAGGACTTTTAACGAGTGTCCCTTATTTGGTTAACGAGGTTCGGGTAGGTATGCAATTGGTAAATTAACGAGATCCTTCCCACGTTGCAGAAAACATTTTAAGAATCACAGAAAATTGTGAAGAATCAAAGGTACGAAAAAGACTAGAAAAATCTCTCAAAACTGTTTGTTCAATTTGAAACCGAATTCAAACTCCTTAAAATACTTAAAATGAATTAAATATAATTTAACTCAATAAAATTACCAAATTTAAATAAATTTCAGGAGATTTAACTTGATCTTTACAATAAAGAAGCAAAATTTGGCAGCAATATAGCCCAACCTATATAAACACAAGAACTGGACACATGAAGCACTTTGCTTATAAAACATCTAGTTAGTTTCTCTTTATACAATGCCTTTTAAAGGTGGTTTTGGGGAGGCAAGTTCTGTGTTGTGAAAAAATAATAGTTTCTAATGGGCAAAACCTTATGGGCGAAACTTTATAAACAGAAAATTTGTGTAGAAAATATTTTGCAATAAATTAATGACATGAAGATCTTATGCATGGAAATTTTACTTAAAAGAGAACACTTAACAAACTGTATTGGTTTTTATGTCACATTTATGATACTTGCTTTGACGCAAATCACCCTGTCTAAAAATGTGTTTGTGTGCTATCGAACACAAATTCTAGTTTTTGCTGCCATTGCTACTGCTTAAAACAGGGACCGCGATTCGAAATTCAAGAAAAAGCAAGCCAATTATTAGCAATATACTTAACTATAAAATTGGGGTATGCCCCTCTGGCCCCCCTCTAATGCAGTCCCTGTTAAACGCAGGTTGTGTTGAAATTAGAAATATGAACGCGAAGATAAAATTCTGATTTGAAAATACTACAACAACAATACCATAATAATAACAATAATATTAAATTGCTTCTCTTAAACCTGAAATAAATTCATTAATCTCTCTGCATTATCATATTTTTTATATAAATTCAAATGGTGAAAGTTATTTACTCTAATCTACGAGTATCAATTTGATATTAGAAACATATCATAAAGCCTTGTCAAATGCGACGGTTCTATAATACAGGCTGTAGGATAGGACCAATCTGGCCTAAGTAGAAGGCCCTAAGCAAATGTTACGTCGGTGGGATAGAAGGTGGTCAAATTTCAAATCTGAAATACTCTTTGAATCAATGTTGCTATAAATGTAATCGAAATCCAACATTTTGAAAGAAGCATTGTCGTAAAGAAAAGGTCATAGCATCATAACAGCCACGATTTGACCTGGTGCCTGCTTTCCCACACGTAACGATGAAAGGACTATTCGGGTCAAGTAAATAAGAATTCGCGTTTGATCAATAATAAATAATTGTATGAAAAGATTTTCCTCTAAAAAAACAAAAACGAGTCCAAGTCATCTTATGCATGACCCTAAACAATATAACTGTCCTTTCTTCTGTGCATGCTTTCGAAGCAAAAGCAGCACGCCACACGTCTTAAACGATGCTTCACCATCAGTTTTGGTTGTGTTAATTTTCTTGATCTTCTTGTACTGAAAACAGGGTTGCAACTGGCGTGCTACTGATTCACATTGTCTACAGCTTATGAAGGGCTGTTCGGCCGGGCAGGGATACCACGCTCACTGCACGCGAAGTGTGTCTTGTTTCATGACTCGTACACCAAGTACTTTTTCAATTCCATGGGCAAATCGGTCAGATCCAGCAATTCCTTTGACATGTTCTCTTTGCCAATGGTTTTACGCAATTGGAATCGACACAGATCCATTAGTGGTAGCGGTTCAGCTAAAAGAAGAAATGAAAGCTTTATAAACTTCTGTATATTGAACAATAAAACGTTCGAGGTTGGCAACAACGTTAAGAATAGGAGGTAAAACACAAAATGTAATCTGGCACAAGAATATGTTTTTTTAGAAAATAATCATTCTCGCTCCAAGAAGATACAAATTAATCCACGTGCTCACATGTGCAACTACCTTAGAAACTGCTGCTATTTGAAACGGTGCCAATGTCTGAAGGGGCATACCAGGAGAGCACGACAAGCACTATCAGAATCAATTCATTATATCCCCTTAAATTAATGTCTAGACTTGAGGTAATGAGAGGTGCATCACAGCAGACAGCCCTTTGCAAAACGGTAAAAAAGGGCAAGCATTTTGAAATCTCGCCTACAAAAATACGGAAAATTTAAAGCACAAGCTAGCCAAAGGAAAAAAATGGGTGTTCTTCAAATGAAAAGGTTTTCCTTTTATTCCTATGACGTAAAAGCGTGCCGTGTTTCGAATCAATGTGGTTGGGTGATTTGTCATGGCAACGAAATTGCGCGAAATCCTGTACCATAGGTGAAGGAACAGATGATAAATGTTTTGAAAAAAGGATAAAGAGAGCGCGTGCTTGAATATAAACCAATGGCTTTTGCAATAGATGTGGCCAGTGAATTTGCACACCTAAGTCCACCTGCAACCTATGGTAACCCTAAAGAGATCAACCGTCAACATGGCTTCTTTCAAATTCGCTGATGCTTGAGGGCCACGTGCGCTTTTGTTCAATTCAATTCAATACTAGCGCGACCAGTGACCTGCTTGAGTAAACGTGGACCTTTTGTTCCGATGAAAGAGGGCTGCCCCTGTTCAATGATCTACGCGTGAAAATGTGCGAAAATCATATGGAAAACCTTCACAACTTGCAGGTCATACTTATGAATAACTGGTAAAAATGGCTTAATTTGAAAATCTATTGCAGGGTTGAAATGCCTACATATAACTAGCCTTAAAACAGTATTTCTTTCTAAGTCCCAGACAACAATTTATCGAATTAAGTTTAAACAAAAGAGTGTCTGGACATATGTTGACACGTCTTCCATATCAAACATATCCCCTATTTTCATTCTTAGCAACAGACAGTCAAAATTCTAGAGAATCCTTTATCAGTAAATAACGAGATTCGAAAACTGAATTACAGCAATAACACTAATTATGGATGCAGTGAAACCATGTTTCGAGGCAGTAAACAACTAAACGAGGTTATGCCACCTGAGGCCCAGGTGATTCCAACGTAATAATTAATGAAAATGGTTATTTGAATTACAAGATAAGTTACGTCAACTAAACTCCAACAAAAGAAGACTTTTAGGCAAACTGTAATACCTATTATTAAACGCCACATCACCAGACGTCAAAGGTCCTTTTAGTCGCATGAAGCCTATTCAAGTATTGTGTTTAGCAAATGACGTAATGGAATGGTGTTTATAATGAAACCACATAGCCAAAAGTACTGGGCATATCATGACAAGGAAGCTCTTAGTGAAAATATCAGGTCAAATGAAAACTTCCATTTTCGTTTGACAAACATAGTAAAAGATAGCCTAATATTTGAAACTTGTGTTTTTCTGAGAGCTTAATGGAAGCTGGTCAAACTTTAGTCGGAAATGCCTCACCCACGTGCTACTTAAGCACCAGTTTTCTTTCAAAACTGAAGCAGTAACATAATTAATAATTGCATGTCTTTACAAATATATTGTTTAAGGAAATAATCGATCTTATATTTACACCAAAAAAGGAGGACGAATGGCAGTTCTATGGCCCACAAAAATTTGAACCAAACAATAAAAGGGTTTTTTGCTTCATACAAAAGTTTTGAATGGACAAATATCGTCCACAATGGACGCACAAGGATTTCCTTTTCACTTAACCAAAGGAACTGACTGTTCAACTTCCTGTTGGGAAGTGGCAACAAAAAATTTGAAAGAAGTTTTTTTGTAACAGGAAGATCTCGCTTTCAACTTCAATTAAACATTCCCGCGAAAGAAAATGGGTGTTTTTAAAAAAACTTCTAATCTAAGAAAACTGAAGTTTCCAATAAACAAGCATGGAAGGGCAACATCATATAGAAAGTGTGGTGTAAAAAAACAAGTCGAAAATAAATAATACTTACAATCAATGCATCCAATGTATTTCATAGTGACTTCACAATGACCCCAAACCGCTGAGACCATAGGATAAACACAATGTCCTTTCAAATTTCTGAAGGCAGGGCCTAAATATTGTCCATCGACTTCGAAAGCTAGAGTTCCTTCGTCAAGATCTAGGATCATTCTTATCGAGTCTGGTACAACGAAGGTTTCATCAGGTCCTAAATTCTTTGGATAACTTTTTCCAACAAATGTTTTTTCGTTGTGGAAGAGTTTATTTCGCCCTAAATCCCATCCCCAACTCTCCGAATTACTGCCAACTAGCGAGTGATATCCGGCACAATGAAGGGCAGCCTTCTTCGTTGCAACACCAATAACTGCGTGAGTTCCGCGCTGTCTTGTTGCCCAGTGGAAGTCCCAAGCATGTAGGCCCTTTGAGAACCCGACTTTTCCCCTTATACCATCCGTGCTTTGAGCCACAGGATGCCTGTGAAGTGTTAGTGGATCATCCTCCTTGACATAAATGTTCATACTCCTGTCGTCTTGATTCCAACCATGCTCTATTTGTGTTTGCTTTGACAACATAGGCCTATCGAGTAGAATGTCAAGTTTCCTTGGCCTAGGTGTAGAGTGATCTCCGTTTTGATTGAGTACGTCTTTCTTTCCCTTGAGTCGACGACGATATTTAGTTGCCTCTTTACGATCATTTTGTTGATCGATGGTCCTTTTTGTTGAAGAGATGCGAGACCCCATTCTCAAGTAATCCCGAAGGGGTTGGTACGATGTTAAGCGAGTTATTTTGGCTGTCAGGTCAAAAAACCCAGCGACTGCTATGAAAATTACGTATTGCACGGCCAACAAAAATCCTCCGAAAACGATCGAGCGTCTATAATTACCCTCAATTTTGGCACACTGACAAAAACAACATTTAATGTCCTCTATAGAATGAACTCATCTGATTTGAACTGGTAAGGAACGGTTGTTCAACTTTATTTATACGCTCTGTGATCCTGTGATTGCTATCGAACAATCGTGGGTCGATGATTAAATATCCGTCACAATCCGCCTCTCAATAGTTTTATCACCAATTGTAAATTTTATCTGCGATCTAATTACTTTTTCTTTCTTTCTTTTCCTGAATACCCAGTTCTGTTGGGCAACTTTGCTCTCAAGAGACTCGTCTAGCCTTTATGGCTTCTTCGTTTATTCAAATCCAAACACTGCAACCATATTTATTGTTGTTTCTAACGTGTCACGTGACTGGTTACGTATAAGCATGTTATTTGCACGAAGCTGCACGACGGCCTTAAGCCTCTGGTCACCGCAGCCGTTGCGTGGAAGCCATGCGGTAACCGAATGATCTCAACAACTTGTCCCACGATGCATAACAGCCACCATGTCAATGAGGATTTTCACAATCTAGGTGTTACAAAAATTTTGGCGCACGAAGCTTTCTGTAGAAATACAGGAAATGAAATTAATATGTATTCCCCAATAAATATGTATTCCCCAAACTACCACTGTATATCCAAATAATTTAAGAATGGAAATTACTAGAAACTAGGGGAGGGGTACTTATACAGTCTGTCTTTTTAACACAAGGGGACCCAGGCAAGAAATGAGATGCTGAAAACCAGAAATGTTGAGCAACAAACGAAAAACGATAGTTCCTAAAATATAACATACTTTTCAAGATTCAATTTAATATCAAATACGGTTACTGTCTAAAATGACAGCTTTCAGTTTTGATAGTTTTGTGTCGCTATTTCAACTAAAATTACCAATTTGTCAAGTGTATTTATGTGAAATTTAAAACCATTCCATTTTCTTTTTAACAAATATATGTAAACATCCTCTATTTCGAAGAAATGGTCTATAAAGGTCCCGAGACATTAAGATCCCATAGATGGTCTCAGACAGTGGAAGAGAGAAAGAAGAGAAAAAAATGATCACAACTGTCATCCAGTTCTCCAGAAAGGCAAGACCTTTGTTCGAGTGACAAACTCTGCCTAGTTTGTTTTCAGGATATACAGGGGATGTTATTGACGCATTGAATCAGAAAATGGACATTCTCTGTTGTTCTCTGGCACAATAGTGGTTAAGACTAAGTTCATCAGCCAATGTGAATGCTACTGTTTGCTCTGCCCTTATGTGACGTATGACTTATAGAAAACGCCCAAATCGGCAAATAAGGGACTCTTTTTGAGAGGCTGAAACCTGAAATAGCCCAGAGAGGATAGGGGAGCAATAATATAACCTTTGATTGAAATTAATCTTATCGAAACATTGTAGTATAACCAAAATCAATATTTACATCTGTAGAACAATGATTTTTATCACAAACAATTATTCCTTGGCACAAAGTTATACATAGCTTTCTGACCAGAAACTCAATGAAAAATTCGTTCACCTTTAGGGGGAATTTTATCGTGTTACTTACAAATCTGTGAAATTCATTTGTCTAGGTGGAAGAAGCGCACGCCTTTTGCAAGGGCCAATTTTCTTTAAAAGAATCATGTACCATATTTCATGAGAAAACTCAAACTACGAAATAAATGAAGCATGCCCTTCTTTAAGGAGAGGTAAGAGAGGTTTCTATGTTACAATGAAACCCTCCAAACGGGCACAGTGACAAGGTCCCTTCTGACATATTTAACATGTTAGGAGACTTGCCCCACTACATAACATTTTATAAGAATACAGCCTATACGAAAACAAAGGCTCAAAATCGCTGAAATTTCTGAATAGATTTAGAATTATCCAAGGCTCAATCTTCTTCAAGAAATTAATCTTTGCTTATTTGAGTTTTTTGGAAAGAAAAAAATGCGAGTTTCACGCTATAAATTTTGAAACAGACGTATCTGGCCTTGGAGTCATAAACATTATAATGCAACTCAGTCCCAGTCCCACCTTGTGACGCTTGAGAATAATTTAAGAACAACTTTAGGCTTCAAATAAAAAGATTTCTCAGCAAAAAAATTAGGTATTCTTATAAAAAAGTGTGTAGCGCTAGTGAATATTTTTATTTCAATCAACAGAACATTGTATTTTTCTCATAACAACAATAGCGTCCCCATTCACACTCTAGTTTAAGACACAGGCAGATAGAACAGATCATATATCTTCCTACCTAACCTTGGGAAGAAATGTACAGCCAATTATGACACACTGACCAAGTAAAGCATGCATGTTGGATCATTTGCTAATATTCCAGTCGGGGCATTTTTTGACGTTCTAGCCAGGTGGCGCATGCCCCCCCCCTCCCAAATATAGTGACATCTCCCTGTTTCTGATGATATGAATTGTCTCCGTTCGTTCGAAAAAACTAAGTTTAACCCCTGCCCCCGGCTTTAGTCCCATAACAGAACTACACAATTCCAAAGTACTGTAATGGGACTAAAGAGGCTTAGAAAAAAACTACTGAAGCTTAGGAAACGCCAAGGCACTGCAGAAGGAAGCAGGGGTGAATATAGTTTTGAAAGATCTCTAGCTTATCACTTTTCCAAATTTTAAAAATTTCAATTATTAACGGAATTAAACTTCTAAATTTCATAAAAAATTTAAAGAAAAAATATTTTTCAAATATAAAACATCACGACAGCCGCTGAGAGCCTTTCAAGATATCGTGGCTTCTCAAATCGGTATGCTTGTATCGAAACTGTAAAAACATCCATTTAAAACATGATAAATATAGTCATCAGAATCCTTATTTCAATGACAATTAATTTGCAAAAAAAGTGGAATTTGTCTCTTTCAGGGACATTGGAGTTTGAAAAGGGTGCTGAGCCACGAAACGTCGGCCAACACACGAGGTTAGGCCAAAAGAGCACGGAGACGGCTGTTTATTGGCACCAGCTAGAACACAGGTAACACAATTACAAATTGGAGACTAACGTACCGGACCAATGAGCAACGATACATGCTGCTCACTGACCACGCTTTCGACCAAGGGCCTTGCCTTTTCCACCTGTTTTCAAAACACACATTATAGTCTCAAAAGACAAAAAACAAAGCTTCGTGCAATCTTACAGACAAATTACTTATCTAACGGCAATATTTTTAATAAGTCGCCAAAACTTTCGAATTAAGCGCCATTTTTCAAGCCACAAGTGCCCTTTAAGCCAAAAAATAAAACTTGTCTACAGAGCTGATGTCTTTTCGCCCACATAGCGAGACAATTTTGACAATTTTTCATTGTACCTCGATCATCACTGAAACACCTTCCGCTGCCTTTTGGCTAAGTCTAGAAATCGTAAATCGATGCCAGTATTCTCCCAAGATATTCTTACAAAATGTATAGAGGTAGCAAAATTTTCGGTGTTGAAAGACGATATCAAACCCTTTCAGAGTACTGATAGATGCAAGAATCATTAAGAGCTTAGAAGGCTGGTGTCATAAAACTAGAGCCTTCAGGTTTTCGTGACATAAACTCTGCGTCCTTAAAAAGATTTCTTTGACCTAAAGCCGTTCACTGTTTGGTTATGAAATACTTAGCACCTGGAAACAATAAGTATTGCAATACGGCTACGGAGGTGTGACGAATAATTTAGAAATTTCACAAATATAATCAACTCGTATGAGAAGCTATGAAAAGGTGTTATTGGGCGGGAAATTAGGATAGGTCACAGATTTGCACGGAATATTTAGGACACGCGATAATTTAGGCCAGTGGGAAGGCGGCTACGTCATCACAACAGCAAGGGAACGGTGCGGGATGAAGCAAAACGAGGCGAAACATGCTGGGTTATGTTGAATATTGAATGGTCCTTGTCATGTGTAGTCATGTTTTTGTGTGGATAAATTTATACAATCGACAATCAGGTAATTGAAAAAGACAAAGATACAGCGGTTTTGGAGATTATGCGCCGCTGAATCACGCAATTTGATATTATAATTCGTCCCATCCTTTCCGGGTATTGTTTTCTTTGTGATTCAGCTTTTTAATAACGGTTTGATAGTGACCAAACCCTGAAACCTCAGGGTGTTTGGCACTTTAGAGGCATGAAAAATGAATGGTGTTCTTCTCTATTCAATGCACTCAAGCAAGTTTCTATGGCCGTCACGGAAGACTTCCTCAAATGAAAGTCTTAAAATGAATGAACGGCAATGTATTAAGTTTGTGCTTACTGGACCACGTGGTCACGAAACTTGTTTTGAAAAACTTTTAATTATTTATTTGGCTGAAATGCATGAATGCTCAAAAACCATTCTGAAAACAGTTCAGAGATGAGATTCGGAAGGGGGAGAGGAAGGGGGTTGATTAGCAAACATCATCTACATTTACAACCCTTACAACCCTCTTTCAGATCAATGAGGAGTGAGCCACCAGCCCCCAAACCCCAAAATAAAATCATCCCTTGTTAGAGTTTTGAGTTCATGGAACATTTAATTGAGAAATGGGGGCACCGGGTTTTGAAGGAGAACGCTGCAAATGAAGTGATAATGTTTTATCGCTACAGGATTTCTCAATGAGAAAAAGTTCAAAAGGAGACTGTAAAACTTTAGATTAGGTGAGATAGAATTTAATCAAACTTGATGATTAAACAGTAACAGTATAATGTGCCACTTCCATAGTCAATGGGTCCCGCGGATATTCATATCATTTTTCAGTGGCCAATGATGGTTTCCCTGGCGATTAAATAGATATTTTTGCGGTATTTCGCCTCTTTTAGACACAAGGTATTTTTAGCAATTCACGCCTTGGTCGAGATACCAAACTTCTTTCAAGGATTATGTGAGCCATGCCTAAATGCCTCCCAAAATACCGCCCTTGTTGACATAAAAAACAGAAGGAATGGGTTTGTGCGGGTTTGGCAACAAGCCATTATTTGTATAACTATTTTACGTTGCTGCAATCTGAGTTGTCAGGACTCCCACTCATTTCAAACTAGTATGAAAATGCTCATGAATACGAACCCACCATAACAGAGCTAATGTTGTTTTTCTGCTCTCACAAAACAAAGGTTTGTGTACCTATGCCATATACGGGATGCTTTCATGCATTTGATGCATCACACGACGTCATGATTGTTGACTATTCTATGGAAAACACTCAGCAATAAAGCTCAAAGTGATTACGTCACAAACATCATTCGTAATGTTATCTTGTTTGGATTATACAACAGCATCACCAGTTATCAACATATTCAACTTATTTTCCATTTTAGAATTTATTTCATGGTGGTCTTTTGGGTCAAAAAGACTCTAGAGCTACATTTTTTATGACGTGAAATCTCTGACTATTAATGAAGTAAATAAGGATCTTTTCGATATCAAGAGCAACATCCTTTTAGAAACACCACAGTGAAAAGCTTGAAAGCAAAATTTGCAACGAAAAATTTCAAAGCAATGACTTTGGTAAAGGAATGAAAATGAGAGCTGACGACATTTGTTTTAAATCGTATCTGAATTCAGGAACAAGTTCTTATCTGAAAATCAGGTGGCCACTTAAATAGGCTATGGCGTACGAGACACAGGGGCTGGGAGGGCTATAGCCCCTCTAATCAGCAAAAATTCATCGCATTTCAGGCTTCACTTGAGCAGTTCTTTCTCAATTAAGCAATAATAACCGGGCAAAAACTAAGCCCCCCTCTTCTAAAAATATAGCGTCCTCCACGCCCATGCACACAGGGACTCCGACGATGGGATACAGTGTTTTCTTTTGTTACCTGTTACTTTTTGTTACGTTACATACCTAGGCACATAATTTTTCGCTATTAGCCAGTAATTGTCTCTCCACCCTTCACTTTTAAACTTGCTTCGAAACTCCTGCTAAAAGTGTGGTCAAGAAAATATAGGAAGATGTTCTACTTTGAGCAGATCGGTGAATAGAATAATCTAACCAGAAATGTCTCCGGCAAGAACTTCAAAAGGGAGAAAGGTACATTTTCTTAGCAAAGAAACCATAATAAATTATCTCTTTAATAATGCACAAAGCTTTTGGATGCAAAACATAATTTCTGATTTTTTGGGATGCAAGAAATATTTATACAATGCTATTCAGGAGATAAATAAAAATGAACTGATTAGAATTAATACAATCTAAGGTGCTTCTTGAAATTCGGACAAAATCAATCAGCTAGTTTTGAAGATATCAAAAAGATATCCAATTTGCTTTATAAAAATCAATAGAAGTTTTAAGTTAAATATCTTAAAAAATGAATTTATTTGCAGTTTTCTTCGGAAAATTCCGAAGGCTTTCCTAATTCTGAGAGACCCTTGTTCCCAAGATGTCTGTTTTTGTCTGTTATTTTATATCGTTCGTTTTTTCACGGAGACACACAAAATATAGTCCAGTTTCTCTGCTTGCATAAATTGACGAAGAATAACTGAAAATAAGCTGCACAGCATATCTTTGCAGTTAAGTGTGCTCAAGCATCGTGAAATTCGATGTTTAACATGGCTGAATTTTTACGAGAGTTTGTTATATAGATCATATGGGAACTGTTTAGAAACAAATATGCTGCAACGATGCATTGATGGAAGATTAATTCATTTAGTAAAGTGCAAAAGTTTGTCGTTGTTCCTTTTCAAAGGACAAATAACACGTACAACGAAACAGAAAGTTTCATCTATTTGGTTCTTAGAAATCTTCAACGAGAATGCACTGAAATGGAGAGTAAAAAAGGCTTGAAAAACTCTGCTAAAAATCTTACCACAATTTCCTTAAGAACTCCTTGAAATGCAACTTAAAAATGCTAGAGCCTTCCATGCATACCCATCGTCCTCACAAAACGTTAAAGTGTGTATCTTTACTTCCAGAAGAAACGAGCTTCCTCTTACTCGGAGTTTAGATCATCAGGGAAATTAGTTTTTTGAACAATCGGTAATTAATAGGAGCGAACAGGTACAAGGGACTTTGACTTAAGTCATGCTTCTCAAAGAGGGCTCAAAATATATCGGCCCAGTCTTTTCAAAGAACGCGCACTGCGATTCTGACGTAAGGTGAAAACGCATCGCTTACAAGGCATTTTTGGTTGCTTCAAAACGTGGGGAGTGTATATAATTACTAAGAATAAAAAGCTAGAGGATTGGATGACTAAAGATAGATGAAGACCTGGATTTTGATTTACTTCGGAAGTTTCTGTGAATCTTTAGCAGTAATCTTTCAATCCCAAACCTTGCACAGCAGAATTAAAGTTTAGACAGATTATCCGTGTAGTTGCAATTTTCGTTTAAAGATGGCGGGCACGTAAATAGCTCTTAGCATTAATTTTGTATTTTGCCTTAAATTTAAGCGATTCACCTAATCCTATCACAAATAAGCTTCAATGATTGCAGAAAGTAAAAATTTTGAAGCCAAAGATGACATTTAGACACAGGCTCGTTAGTAAAATAATCTGGCGGGAACGAATCACGGAAGATTTTAGGCGATAAAATTAATTTCACAAAAGGAAGCGTCACGAAAGTTTTTGACTGTCTTCCTGTTGTCTATATATTGTCAGCTTCTCGTGACATTATATTACTGTTAAGAATATTACTTTTTTCCAAAATACACGTAATTAAGATTGTTTGGTGCCTGCAACACTTTGGTAATTTCACATTAAGCGAACTGCTTCTCTTAAAACTGGTCGCACTGGACTTCTGTGTCGCTTCTATAACATTGGTCATATCCAACTCCTCCCAGTCAGACCATGTTAGACAGTTAATATCAAAGTACCACATTAAAGTTTTTCACATTTTTACATAGGTTTCAGGTACTGCAAGCGCAATAAAAGATGCTACGTTCCAATGCACACACTGTTAACATGCCTATGATCATTGCAAGCCTTTACTCTAGAACAGTGCGTTCCTCCTAGTTGTCTACACTCGAGTGCCTCTTGTAAAAGGCTCGTTTATTGTGCTCTAATACAATGAAAGCAAGGTTGCGGAGGAATCTGCCTAACACTTACACTCTTTTTTTTATAAGAACAATTTTATAAGAACACGAGCCTCAAAACAGATCAAAAGTTAAGAACACATTAAGAACAAGCTGAGGCTGAGCTTCTGCAAAATGCAATTTTGAACAACATTTTTTCTCAAAATCGAGGATTTTTAGCGATGTGTGGGTGCTTTTTCGGTAAACATTAAAATTTGTCAGCAAATTAAGGCTGTCTCACTCACTTTGTTGGCAAATGAGGCCTGAACACCTCCTTAGAGCGAAAAAGCTAACAACAGCACTGCTCACACCCTCTTAATTTAAGAACAAATTAAGAACAATCCAGCCTCTGATTTTTTGAAAAAATTAAGAACAGTCAGCCTGAACTTAAATTTACTGGTTCTTATAAAAAAAAGAATGTAATATCAAAGTACCACATTAAATTTTTTACATTTTTGTCTGAAAACAAAGTGATTGAGTTATTCCAAATTCAATCCAGCCTTGGATGAGACAGCATTAAACAAAATATAATTCGAGCGAGTAAATCTTCGCGGATTGATTTAAACGGGAAAATATCCACGAGACTGATGGCATGTAAAAGCTTTGGTTACGGCTGCATGGGTGTGGCATGCGTCTGAACAGGGATCAATAAGTCAAGGCCAGACAAAAATGGGCCTGAGGCGATTTTACCTGTAACGTGACCACGTAAAAGGTATTGACTGGACTCGCAAACGTTGAATGCTTAAATTAGATAAAGGCATTGGCGGGCAATTAACCTTTTAAGTGAGGTTAATTAGCAGTTATTCAGAAAAATCGAACCTTCACATCTGGTCCCGCTCCTGCCCTTCTCAGCGCATAGTCGAAGGCGCCACTAAGGAATTGCTATCACATTTTCATACTTCTCAAACCTCAGACGTCTCTCGTAGTGCATAGGAGTTCCCGATAATGCGTTTCTCTAGACAGTTTTTTATAACACTTTATTCAATTGAAATAAGATAAACACCAAAAGATTGCAAAATCTATTTTTTGGCTACACAAATGAGTTTTCTTACCAGAAAGCAAGACAGGAAAGAAATTAGAGAAAGGAAAAAAGTAGTTAAATCTATTAATACTGTTAGCTTCCTTAATGAGAAAATAGGCAAGCATTTTTTAAGAGAAAGTGACGTATTATTTCAGCACGCGGTAAGCAGAGTTTTAGCAAATGCCTTTTCTTCCCCTGTTTTTTTAAAATATTAAATGTTTATAACGCTTAAAGCTACATTGTATCATGTAAAACTTATCAAATAAATGAACAACTTCCTTTTCAAATAATTTTAGGTGGTGCAAATTTTAAGAATGGCTTTGAAAAAAGGGAACATTCAAGACACTAAAAAGCTTTTAAATTGTCACTATTTAGAGATAAAAACGTAAGAATAATGACTGCAAATTTTAATTTAGAAAATATATGTGCCAGTCAGATCAAAATAAGTAACCTGAACCCATGACTGTTCAGAATGCGCAATCAGTGCTGCTTGCCTATAGAAAATATTACCAATCGAGTCCAAGGGCAAAAAGAACTCCTTCTGTATACACAATTGAGTTTTCTAAATGCTGCCCCGACGGCAGAATCACAAATCAGCAGCCAAAACATGTGATTGAAAACCAACTGGCCACAAAGCGAATGTTGTCAAGTTCTAATGAAACAGTTGACTTTGCTATTCAATGCTAACCGGATCAATTATTTGTTGCTTCGAAATATCCAAATAAGAATAATTTTAGCCGCTTTTGTGATGCCTAATAGTCATATAACATGTTCCGGAGATATAAATTTTTCTGGCAAGGTGTTTCCTATTGTGTTCCGCGCCTAACTCGATTTTCAGTTTAATTTAAGAAACACAACAAAACCGGACACATCTTGGTAAAACCGGAGATAACTACTAAATTGATCACTAGATGCGAGACACATGTATTTATACTGATTTAACCTTGTTTTGTGATTTATTCCGGTCGTCTGTGGGAAATTCTTAGGATCTGCTACTATTCTCAAAACAAACATGATTTGGATACCGGTTCTCTCTGGCCACATGCTTACTAGGCCAGGAAAACTGCCCTTTCGCCCTTATGAAAACACAACTTCGCTAAAACGCAAAACGTGGCTCCAACCACTAAAATAAAGAAAACTCACACAGGCCAGAAGAGACAGAAAGTTGCTGGTGGTACACCCTAGATTAGTTTCCTTGTAAAGTGCCCATAAAACGGAATCTTAGAGATCTTTTTTTGATCAAAATTAAAATGTATGCATACCCTTTTACTAACAAAAACAAAATAAGTTGGAAAATGTACTGGAAAATACCTGTTAGGGGTCCCATGACGAATGAGTGCATGTGACACCGTTTCTGATTTGTGACGTCACAAGGTTTGCACGCACCTTTTCTTCAAACTGCGCAATGACCCTAGAGGGCTGGGACGTTTATCCCGTTAAAACAGTTAACTCATAAGCTTTACGATATTTCATGGGTTATATATTCAACCAAAGCTAAGACTTTTCTTTCAATTAAATTGTTGTTTGTAAAGAAGTTAGGGTCGACATTAGTGATGGCAATTAAATGGGGCAAAATAGATCAAAATAGACATTATGGGGGCATGGGAGCGATTTCCTAAAAGGCGACAGTTGCAGTGTGACAATTTTAATATTCAAACAAAGTATTGGCATTTGCGCAACAAACCAAGCTTCATTGCATGCATCTATGACTACTAAATTTCTTTGCAGAATGATATAATTTGCATGGTCTGCTCAAGCAAGAGAAAAGAGGAACAAGAAACTCGAAGTTGCTAGTTGTTAGCCATATATCGACAGCGTTCTAATTCATGTAATATTCAGACCTGGCTGCCACACAGAAAGACTAACGAACAAATAGGGCTACACAACTGTATTACTACCCAAAGCAGAGTCAGGAAAACATTACGGTCGCACGGCCACTGACCAGAGGGAGGTCCATGAAAAACAATAGAAGTTCCTATGACACACCCAAGTCACGCCCACTTTCTATTGTTTTGTGAGGAAGGTTTGCCTTCTGGGATGTTTGTGTCTGGAGGAAGGTTAACTACTTTTCTGGACTCTGACCCAAAGATTCTGACCTTAAAGTGATCAAACAAGTATTCCATTTTTACAGCAAATTCACAATACTTCGAAATTCTGCTTGTTATTCAAAACTTTTTTAATACTTTAATATGGTACATTAAAATTAATTGTCTAACGGGGAAGAGATGGATATGACATTGAAGGTCAGCGAGAGGGGTCTTAAGAGAAACAGTTCGCCAAATGTGAAACATTTCAGTGAATTTCTTTAGTCACGTGATGAAAAATGACAGTTGTAACCGTAAAGATCAATATGACAGATCAAGACCAAATTCATAGTTAGTTTGGGGGAAAAGAAAATACAGCGTCACTTAAAATGATAAGGGACCGAAGTTCAGAGTATCGCGTTGCGTTATCTCATGATACCAGTTACATTAAATAATTCATATATCATTGCCACAGACCACAAGTATCTAAAAATGGTGCACGTGAAAAAAAGATAGATAAAGATGGACACTTTGGATTGTATTGTATCGCTGCCCTTGAGAGTCTTAACTTGTCTCGCAATCGTCGCATTTTTATGCCTGCAAGACAAGAGCACCGAAGTGTTAGATTTAAGTCTAATAATCTCATGTAAACCTCGGCATTTATTTCCATCCTTTTCCTTTCCTTAAAGACCGTTTAATTGGTTTATATCAAGAAAACTATTTAAAATAACACAAAAAGATTTCCTCCTTCAAATACGTACTTATTCAGAACGACCTATTGAGCATTAATAGCCTCTTAAAATGCAATCAATAAATCTTGAGCATCTTATTGGAGACGGCATATGGCCTAATTCCCAAGTGTCATAATTCTAAAGCGCTTAATTTCCAAAGTGTATTTCATATCGTTTATTGAATTGGTAAAACACCTCCGCACTTAAGTACTTTTGAAAACTGATTAATGAAGTAATATTTCTTGTGCAATGGTTCCTCAATTCATAAAACCAGGCTAATTTTACACAGAAACGTTAATGTTTTCCTCTTTCTTGTTCGCACCCATAATTTTAACTCGAACTCAAAGGTAAATTTATAGCTATGAGAGACTGACCAAGATGAACCATGAATTGAGGCCACTTTGTTTTAGTAATAAAAAGATTTACAGAGGAAACTGACAGAAATGAAAGAGAAGGGGTGGGGATTTTGAAAAGACCTCAAAGCACGTGCTAAGTGCAAGTGCCAAAAAATCCCCAATGTGTAGAAAGTATGGAGACTGTGTTGAAGAAAGGGACATTCCCCACGCTTATAATCCCCACGCTCTGATGTAAAGTTTGACATTGACTGCCAAAATTCATTTGTCATAATTTTCCATAATATAAACTTTTCATACGTATTGCCATTTAAGGACATCGACTTGCATATGGAGGAAATCGTTGTTGCAGCGGTACCTTCCTGTGACAATGTTTGAAAATGAATTGAAATGAATATTGACAGACCAATCCAGTGATCCTAAAAAGGAGGCACAGCCTCGATTTAGGGTGGGGGTAAAACTTATCGACAGGGTGTTGAGCCCACTTATAAGGATTACGTTGCATTTGATAAATGTGGTCCTCGTTGTTTCAACAATAATGCGAAAAAGTGGTCAAAACGTAGTATTTTTAATATTCTTTTTACAAATAGTAATCTCATAGAATACTTTCTTTACGATAAAAGAGTTGTCGTGGTAGCTATTCGCCATCTGTCAGTCATTTATGATCAAGTATTGAATGTTCAAAATTTGAAGAAAGTTGAAATAACTGAAGCAAAATACAGGCAAAGAAGAAGTTTCTTTGATCAAAAAACCAAGTTCTTCTATTTTGCTATTATAAGCCAGGAAATTCTAGGTTTTTCCTCGTGCCCTAAATGATGTTCTGAATCCAGTAAAACGATTAACTGCGCTGGACGTCAGAGAAATGGTGTCACTTAAAAGTAATCCTAAACTGGTGAATCTTGTAATTCTGATTCAGCTTCAATGACCATTCCGGGAAGGGAAATCGCTTTGATGTCACATGTTGCTTCGTCAATTCTGACGCAAAAGGTTCTGCGGTTTCAATTTGAAGCGATCGCCATGGACATTCGTCATTCAAACAGTTAAATTTCATTTGTCATAAAAGCATTCAGATCGCGGTTACGGGTCAATGAGAGACAAGCCGTGGATAAAATGTAGCAAGGTGAAGAGCCATTCACATTATTTTGGGTAACGCCAAAAAAATCTTCGCTATACGGATTCAGAGCCCACACAATTATTCACATATTAACATACTTATTCGTTTCATTGACAAAAACTCCTTCAATGGAATAGTAACAATTCCAGTTCATTTATACAAAAGAAACACAAGAATATTTTCCATTCAAATTTGAACTTACAATACTGAAATTGAACGATTTTTTTCGAAAATTGGCAAATTTTAAGCTTGGGATGTATTTCAGGGTATCGAAGGCCTCTAAGCTGTGCGTGAAACAAGAAGGGTGACATTGGACCAAAATATTAAAACGACGGCTGCTAGTAAAAGGAACTGAATGGAACATCGCTCTTCTTATGTTCCTAATCCAAGTAGCAGGTTCGACGCATGTGAAGTTTGACGTTTAGCTTAGGCCTAAGAAAAATTGCAACGTCATTTTCCTAAATATTCCA
This sequence comes from Rhopilema esculentum, assembly GCF_057945365.1. NCBI lineage: Eukaryota > Metazoa > Cnidaria > Scyphozoa > Rhizostomeae > Rhizostomatidae > Rhopilema > Rhopilema esculentum. The sequence continues at coordinate 6,115,800 of NC_142833.1, forward strand.
AGATACATTCTAAGCGACCCAATGGCCTACCTATTTAAAAATTGCCAGAAAAGCGGAAATTTTGCAGCTAAAGGGCTAATTTGACCTAAAAGTTGGGTGAACCTTTTCTTAATTCGTTAGACCGTCCTACTGGAAACTTTTTACATACTGCGTGTTAAAAAGGATGCAGCTGGTTTGTGAAATGTGTGCAGCCACAGCCCCTCAGGGGTGTACCTGATCCTAGTGATGGTGTAACTACTTGTGGCTACCCTTATTACACGTGAAATCGAAGAGCAAAACCACATGTACGCATTTAATAGTTTTTAAGTTGCGTATCTTTTTTATCAGAACAAGATATTCTTCCAAGGCACGGTGTTCCTATTTTTTGGATGATTCAATGCTTGAATGTTCTCGATGTTGCTCTATAGCTGCATCGTATAAACTGTTTTTAACACAACTTTTAAATGGTATCTTATGTAGTTTGTATGATTTTTCCAACAGCAATGTTGATTAGCCCAGCAAAGACCTCGTCTGCTCTTTTTAACACGAGCGTAAGTTTTCAAAAACACATTGCCTTTTTCTCTTAATTTTTAATATTAGGTTGGTCATGTTCTAAACTTCTTCATATTTTCTTGGCCAATCCAAAACTTACGCTCGTGTTCTTACTAACTGTGTTCTTATAAAAAGACCTTTATTTTGCATTTACCTTCGCTAATAATACAGTCTCGCAACTTAGAAGGTCAATAAAAGGAAATTATTTTCTGAATTTCACCCCACCCCCTTCAATTGAAAACGGGCATCTGCCCAAAATTTTTGTGATCTTCCCAATCGCCTTATCCAATACACTGTTAGTAAGGAACAGAAAATTGTACGTTAATATATGTACAAACCGAAACCCTTTATGGCTATATAAAAAGATCCCGTTTGTTTGTATTGCATAATAATGTAGCCCAATTTACTCATTTCCATTTTCAACATCTGTTGAATTACAAAGGCAATGTCACAATTCTTGATTTCACAAGTGATAAGGCAATGTCACAATTTTCTTTCATCTTATTATCTCTAATATCAGAAGAAAAGAAAATTACAGTCGATGAAACTACTTTATTTTCGGGACAGACCGAAAAACGAAATTGCTAGAAAGCGTTACCGAAAATCAAAGCAACAAAAGCACCGAGACAATTGGCGAAATCTCGGCGACACCTTCCCTGAGCCGATAAATCTCTGATTGTTTTGTTAACAAAGACAGACAGATTTAAATTGCATAATCGCTTGCAACTCTATTTCGTAATTAGACGAAAAGCAGATATCATTAACCAACAAAGGCGAACAAGGTGTGAAAATTTAGTACGAGAAATATCTCGCCTTTCGGTATATTCGCGCGAGAGATTGATCACGTTTCATTCAACTCCCAGCTGGCTCTTTGCCCGCGGCCCCATAACTGAAGCCGTCCGCGCCAGCGTTCTTACTTTAATGAACACAACGGTGCGTATATATACCGAACATCTGGCTGGCGACAATTTTGTTTAATTGCGGAAAAGGTCTATATAAACTGATGACTAGACTCCTGATAAAACTCACAGCTTTCCAAAGAAAAGAGCAACGGCTGCAGAGCGATGCAAAAGACAACGAAGCGATCTCAATACATATTCATCGATTTGTTTGTGCCGATCTCGGACGCAACACAATACTTCTATTACGCTAAAATCAAGAGGAAGACAAGATATTCGAAAGCAATTTTTGCACTAGCTTTAAACAGTCTCCGCACCTGTGTAAAACTATTGCGTCAGCCACGTTGATAGACAAGATTCTTTTCAGCGCTGTTGATTCATCTGGTATAGGTGAGATAAGGGCAATATATTGAGGTTTGCGTTGTTTCTGCAATAAGACCCTCGTTCTGATTACCCTACCATTAAAGTATCGAATTACCAAACATGGACTTCACTTGAAGCAGCCAAATACTTGTTTTAAAGAACATGTAAACTCTCTTTTTTATTAAGAACAATCTTATAAGAACACGAGCCTCAAAATTGGTCAAAAGTTAAGAACATTTTCGGCAAATCAAGGCTGCCTCGCTCACTTTGTTGGCAAACGAGGCCCGAACACCTCCTTAGAACGAAAAGCTAGCAATTGCACTGCTTAAACCCTATTAATTTACACACAAATTAAGAACAATCCAGCCCCAGATTTTCTAAAAAAACACGAACAGTCAGACTGAACTTAAATTCACTGGTTCTTATAAAAAAGAGTGTAAGTTTGCTGATATGCAAATATTCTTTGAAAGGTTTTGTACCAGCTTAGTATTTTCATAGGAGAGCATACTTGATAAGAACACCGAGGCTTGTTTTGCCAAAAAACCTGGCACATAGCCCAGCCTCACACGAAAAATTAACAAGGAAAAGCAATGTGTTTTTTGAAAATTTTCCCTTATGTTACTAGAAACAGCAAATGTTATCAGCAAATCAGCCGCGTGCTTGCCATTTCATACTGATCCGTTATTTATTGGTCTTAGAAACAATTAATAGTATCTAGTTTTTGATAAATCAATGCTGGAATAAAAACAATTTTAAAGGTAATGTGTCCATATAAAAGGATTGCGCATACCCAGCTTATCAAGTAACATCAAAATAACGGCTTGCGATTGGTCAGTATTCTTGCGATGCAAAACTGCTCACATGAAATGCTAGCATGGCAGCAGTGTAGATAATAGACCAATTCGACTTACGGCCTCTTTTTGAAAAAATCTTCAAATTCTTTTCTACAAAAATTTTTAACCTTAGATTCGGATTAAGAGCAATGATTTTAGTCTACTTGGAAATTTTCATTATGGTATTGCTCACGATATTGATTTTATGACGACATAAAGATAAAAATTTTATAAGAGATTTGACGGTGATTGGCGACTAGGGCGGTAAAGTTTCGCTCGGAATGATTTTTGCGGTCAAATCCATTACAAGTTTTCAAACTTCATTTCTCCATAAAATCTAAATAACAAGCACCAACAAAATGAAAAAATTGTATCCAGTCTAAATCTATTGTGATAAAACCAAATCTGAGCTTAAAAAAGTCGTATAATTCATTTTGGAGAAATTTCCAAAACGAGGCCGTAAGTCGAATTGGTCTCTGGAACGATGATATGAAAAATCACATGTTTCTGAAAACCCCTGCAGAGTTGCTTGCTTTAGCTGCACACATTACCTTTAAGAACACCCAAGTATCAAAATAACAAGAACATTGAGGCCCGTCATCAACATAAATACAAAATCGCCATACCTAATAAGAAGGTATTCTCCGTTACGGGTTGATGCATGTCATCGATTTTGCATCTCACTATCTACAGATCTTTCTTAACAATGGATTTCAGATTTGAAAATGTCGTCTAATACTGAAAATGTTGAAAACTGAATATAAGCTAAGACTGAAAACTTCATGTTGTTTGGACTGTTCGGTCGAGAGTTACGTCAATTTGAAAATTTAGAAAATTCTTTAGTTTTACCGTAATAATTTAGTTTTACTGTAAATATTTTCACTACAGTAACAAATTCCATTGAATTGTATAGGAAAAGCTAAATTTTGAAAATGGGGGTAATTCGCTGTTTGACGGCCCAAACAACAAGAAAGTTTCAGCACAGACTAATTTCAAAACGAAGATTCCAATTTTTGGCAAATGCCCGGAACAGAGGATAACAATATATCATAGACTAGAACGAACAGCGAATACCAAAGAAAGAAAACTCAAAGTTGTTACAAATTATACAATTAACATTATGTACACAATGCACATAAAGTCCCCCCCCCCAAAGATTCCCGTGATTGAAAAGAAAGCGATGTAACAGCTATTGATATCAGACTTACGATATCTGCTTGACTCAACAAGACAAACTCGTCACAAAGATAAAATGATGAAATTCTTGGAAACTTTGAATAAATCACAGGCGCAAAATAGAATTTCTAGCATTCGGCTCTAGGGTTAAACCATTTTCCCATGTCTACCAGTTCCTTGAGTAAAAAAATCTTAAAAAAAAGAACTTGAAGTAGCAAATTTTTGCATGCATTTATCGAGTTTTCTATTATCAAGAGAGCTATTGAGGTCACACAAGAATGCAAATGTCAAAAAGTTATATCAGTTCAATCAAAGATTTTATCCTGGCAGAATTTTAGAATTACCCAGAAAAAGGAGGAGGGGACGCAGCCCTCCTTCAAAAAGTAGAAGGGGGCTGAGCCTCCCTCTCTGACAGTAGATGTATTAAAAAAAAATGAAAATAGGGACATTTTCTATCAGCTTTGGGAAAAATATGGTTCCCAAATCAACTGGCAACAATCCCGTTAAGAGCACCGAGACGTAGATTTGCAAAGTTTGATACTTTCTACTTGCAAACTAAAAATCAAAATAATGCTCGACTTATTAACAGTTTTAAAAAGATGCGTGTGTACAAAGCTTTATATCGAGTTTAATTCAAAGTTTTCACAGGCAAAGTTTACGCAAAATTAAAGCACGAACATGGCAATGCACATACCACAACGAGAGCATTTCTTGCACTTAAATTTGTGGTCAAAGGTAACAATTCTAAAAGAAGCCTTTTCACACATAAGAACTCTTTTGCTAGCTCTATATACAGAAAAACCTATTACCAACTTTAAACATTATTGCATTCGGCTATAGAGTTAGGAATATTCCTAACTCCATTTTTAGGCCACTTCTCAGGAGTATAATCTGATGAAAACTTCTCAGGATTTGGACAACATCTTCCAAGCCTTGTCACCTAAAGGTTAATGTCCGTTAATTCGCCTTTCTAAAAGAAATCCTTAAAATCATTAAATTTCGCTATTGTATTTCGATTGAAAATATTTGCTCTTATCAACTGAATCATTAAAGGAATCCCCCCGTGAGTAAATTCCAGTTTAGTTTTGACAGTTTAGTTTAACTACTGCTATCCCAAAGGCAAGGATACATTCTCTTGCCTATGCTGCTCAATATGATTCATCATTGAGATGACAAATAAATGGGAGAAAATCATCCATGCTACACTCTATAAATAACTATCTAACTATATACCGTGTCCTTTTAGGACATAGGTAACCATGGGTTTCCACAAATCTCTATCTTTACAGGCTATTAGCACCTTCTTCACTGTAAAACTTTCCTGCTCCTCAACAGGCACATGGGCCTGCATCTATTTACCAAGACTCGTCAGGTAATTCAGAGGTCTCCCTCTTCCTCTTCCCCTTTTCCTTCAATCTTGCCTGTCGTTACTATCTCTTCCAGTTGCTTTTTTCTCATAATAAGTCCCAAGATAAGACAAATATTAATCTATTTCCCAATATAGCAACATTCCTCAGAGCAATGGTCTAAATGGGGGCAACCCAGTTTTTTTCAACTTACACTTCTTCTTTAAATCAAACTCAATTTCAAACTTCCTTCCTAAAAATCAATTTTTGAAGCAACAACTAATACACAATCTGAAAAAACGAACCAATATAACAAGCTACATAAAAACCTAACAAGAAAGTTTTGTATAGAAGGGAAAGTTAGCTCAGCTCTGTAAATGTTTAAAGTAATTGCAGAAGTAATGCTCTGAAAAAAAAATACTAAAAATCATATTCCAGCACTTTGAAATAACCACAGAATGATCCTCGAACGATGATCTTTATTTCTTTTACGCCCAAGCAGTTAACTGTCTTATCTTTTCCATATACTACTTTTGAGATATGGATTGTATTGCAGGTAGATCCAAGGGGCTCCAAAAAGATAAATTCATGGAGATTTATTGTCGAAGATTCATGGGGATCAACAGAAATACTTGGAGTTTGAGATTGGTTCTTTTAGAATGAACAATATTTCCATTTTTTTCATCTCCTCCGCAGCAAATAAACTCCTGCAATCAAGAGTAATGCCATAGCCTATTCTAAGGGAAATTAGCTGCGGGGGCAACCTTTGTTTATACAAAAAGGGACAATAGCCTATTGTTTAAAACAATAGAAAGTCACTTGGGATGCAGGGGCAATTGCCCCCTAGTAGGAATTTAAAAAAAGGCCCTGAGTAATGCTAGTGGTTGATCTGTTGCTACAAGGGCATGACAACATATTTTACAGCACACGCTCCCTGTTTGTGAGTGTGGCTTCTTCGACAGTGATCTCACAGTATGAGAACGTAAATAGCAACATACAATTTAAACACAGCAAAGCAATAATGGTGGATTTGTGCAGTGCTTTTGTGTTGGATTGTTGAAAATGGCGGATGCAAAAGACAGGAAATCAGCTGTTGAATGCATTCGATTGTATTGAAAACGTTGCAAGCTATGGGTTTAATAATTCTTATTATCTCGAATAAATGGTAACAGATGGCCTAAGCTACAAAGGGGATAAGAGAATAAAGCTAAGCTGAATTGAATCTTTAATTTGCCACGACAGTTGATAAATTCGAAAAACTACACACGTGCTTGTACTGGGTGAACAGCGGAGATGGCTTATTAGCAATTCTCTTTCTTTGTCAAGATACCGTTAGCCGTTTTCGACGTTTGGATTAAGACTGCAGTGTCAATAGCAACAATAAAGTGATCGAGAATTCCTCACAGCATGTCCTTCTGTAGGAAAGATCGTACTGAGAGCAAGGTCCGCTGTGACGTGCTTCGTTACTGAGGATTTATTTCATTAATGCATAAATATTGCAATCATCTAATAAACTCTTATGTTTATTGCAGGCCGTTCTTCCTACGCAGCTATCATAATATTCAAATATTAAAATGAGAAGAAGACAACACGTAGATATTTTATACACGACAAAGCAGTTTTCATTGTATAATCATCAATTATATAACGTGAATTATCAATTTATCGTGAATAATAGATCATAATGCTTAATGTATAAGCAAACAGAAATAAACTAGCCACAGCAAAAATATCAAAGCTATAATGAAGTAGGACCTTAACAATGAAATTAAAACAGAAAGCCTTGACTAACCATTGTAAATTAGCTTTGTCACGGTTTTCTAAACAAACCAAATACACGGGACATTGTGCGTTCTTAGCCTAATTTGCACATCGGGAAAATGGCGGATGGTGCTCCGGTCAATCAGACTGGCTTTAGACTGGTTTTGGGTGGTTTTTGGTGGTTTTGGCTGGCTTTTGATGGTTTTTGGTAGTTTTGGCTGGCTTAGATTGGTTTTAGCTGGCTTGTTTGAAATCCTATGCCAATATGAAAGCTCTTTTGTAATACATTTCTTCAACATTCAATCTTCAAATATCAATTAGATTAAATTGTTGACTTCAGGTGTGGATTGAGGACCAGAATTCTAGTCTACCACTACAATTTTATGATGCTGGTGCTCGATATATTAATTTTCTGACGACACAAAGTTTGAAGCTTTAAAGTTGACAAAATGTCTACAAATAGTCTATCAACATTGAAGGTATAATCTTTATACTTTATATATAGAACACCCAGATGTCCTATGTAAAAATATACAAGCTTAGCTCATATAAAAGTTAAAGAACTTCAAATAGCAAACATATGATTATATTGTATTAAATGACTATGTTTAATGACATTCACAGCCCTATCTAAGATAACAACATGTTTTATATATTGGTAATAGCTGAACTTGTGACAATCAGATAGACTACGCATTAGCAGGGCCAATCTGGCACCACGAAGGAGGCAACTGACATCATAAACAGTTCAATTTCGAAACCTCCGACTACATCATTCGAGCATTCAGATCAAATGGTCCGAGGCAAAACGTTGTTAGAAATCCGAGACATCAATGTTATCTAAAGTAGTGTCCCATTTATTATTATCATTATTGCTTTTCTTCTGAAATAATATTGTTTTTCATAACGAAATTTCTCCGAAAGAGGGGTGGGGGGACTTGTTACACATATTTTAAATTCAAAAAAGGATCGTACTGAAAATGTCCTGTTTACAACTACCTGAAATAGCTTGATAACTGGCAATCTCCAAGTGTTACCCAGGGGCGTCGCGACCGGAGACGTGTGGGGGGGGGGGGTGTCAATAGTATCTCGATAGGAAATTTCAGGTAAAATCCGCCCAGTGGAAGAAACGCTTTAGGTATTTCAGCGACCTTCATGTATTAACATCAATAAAGGATCAAGCAAACATAGTTGCTCCTTTGGCTAAACATGATATTTCTTGATATGGAGGAAGATAAAAACTAATGACTTGAAGATTTGAAGATTTCTTGTTGGCACTAAATCTAAAAATCTAGGCACTCTTTAGATAAAATTGTGTCTTGTGTCCATTTCCCCTAAAAAGACATGCTAAGGTGGAAAGAGGGATCTAAATTGGCAACCAGTGCTGCTTGTTACCTAGCTTTAGAAGTAACTGACAACATGGAATTTTTCAAGACCACGGCGAAATTGTACCAGTTGTTTTTATCTGATCTTTAATTTGTTTGCAAAAATAAAAGAATTTTCGGTAGGGTTAGGAGGATTGCTTTAGTAAATTTTACTTAAAAGAGTGCATATTCCAGGTAACTGGAAGCATCAAAATTTCGAAAATTTTCTGGTCCTTCGGCGGCAACCATGGTGCCACCTCGGGTAGTTACCCGTCCCGGTATACAGATTTGGCAAAACTATTAGGAAAGTCCGTTATTATCATTTTAAAATGAATGTTGTAAATTATAAACCACACAGTTAGATTGACAAAATGTATTGCAGAGGTTTGTGACAGCAACTTAAGAATTTCAGGTAATTATTTTTTTATCAGGTAAATTTGTAGTCCTCGCGACGGCCCTGTGTTACCTAATATTTTACCAATATTTTCCGATAAATATTTTCCCTATTCTAATGATGGGCTTTCTTTCAAGGGGAGATATAACAGAAGGTGTACTTTCTTACATTTTGACATCATTAGAGAGGTGCTTTTTTCAGGGGGCGTTAAAAATGGTGTGTTTTCTTAAAGCATTTAAGGCTATGTTCACATTGCTCCGTATTAATTTTAATCTGTTTTCATATCGATCCGTTTTACCTGTTCACACTGATCCGGATACATTTGAAAACGTTATGAAAATGATGAAGCGTTCACATTGCTCCGCTATGGCTAAAAAGGAAAACGCCACGAACTGGTTTACAGCACTTGCAACTGCTAATAAACTTTTCAAACAACTCACTGCCACTAATTTTACTCCGAGTAGTATACTAACTTCGAGTGAATCAGCCATTTTAAGATTAGTTGTTAAAATTGGCGCGGTCTAAGAATCTTGCTTTATTTTTTGTTGTTGTTAGCGCAAGGCACAAACAGAAACTTTTTTATCCGTTTTCATATGAATACGGAGCAGTGTGAACGGGGCCTAAAGCAAATCTGCACTTAAAGCGACGAGGTCGAAGATCAGGCTGACTGTTCGTAATTTCTCCAAACTTTTCAGGCTGGATTGTTATTTATTAATTTCTAAATATTTCATTTGCAATTTTGATAAGTTTGGATACGAGATAAAACCTTGTTGCAAGTAATTGCAACATTTTCAACAATCAGGAAAGTATTTTTAAATTGTAGCTTATGCGTATGCATTGTGAATCTCTACAGGGAAGTCATTTTGCAGCGAAGTTATCTCTGCAGGGAAGTCTGAAGCGGGTTTAACACCTGCCTTTTCGACATGCTTCTGCATGATGCAACGAACGAATTATGCAACACCATAAGCACAGAATGGCAGGAAATAAAAGCATAGGTTTCCAAATCGATGAACAAATGCCAACGAAAAAGAGATGCAAAACTGAATCAAATTCTAAGGTCGACGATGACTAAGTGCTTTTGATTCAGATATAAATTCTATTGACTCTCCAAGATCTCTGATCGTTTGAGATGAACCTAAATGAGATTTCAACAAATAAGACAAACAGTTTACAAGATCTACATGTTCAATTTATATGAAATATGAAGATGATTAAGGAAATAAGATAAAAAACCATGTATCTGGCAAACACTAAAATCTATAAAAATACAATACCATCTAATCCCATACCAAATTAACAGGATTACCGGATCTGAACGAATCTTCACAAGCTTGTGCAATCTTGCAGGCACTTAGGGTATCTTCTGAACTGATAGAAATCTTCTGTCCATTCAAAGCATCTAAGAAATGGTCTAGTTCCCTACGATAGCCCTCTGCATATCTTGTATTGAACGAGTACTCGAGTATGTCACATGCTATAGCATTGCCATCTGAAAAGCATACGGATGATTTTGAAGGATTTTTGCTCTCTAGCATGCCTTTACTACCAAAAACCTCCAACCTCTGATCGTAACCGTATGTAGCCAATCTGCTTAAATCTATCAACGCTAATAAACCGCTTGGAAACTTCATTGTTATGGCAACAGTATCCACGTCGTTCATCTTTGCGATGTCACTGCAGAATGCGTGACCCATTGCGCTTACGGTAACGGGCTTTTCACGCGCAATCCACATCACTAAATCAATGTCATGAATACCGCAGTCGTGAAAAATACCGTGCGATAATTTCAAGTACGCTAGGGGCGGGAAGGGTGAGTCGCGACTACATGTTTTAATAACTTGTAACTGGCCTACCTTACCAGCATTGACTTCGTCGCGAACTTTGCTGTGAGTTGGGTCAAATCTCCGATTGAAAGCGCAAAGCAAAGGGATATTTTTCTCTTCAGCAATCTTGTAGCATCTTTCTACAAAAGCAAAAGAGAAAAACTGTAGTCACAATATTGAATAAATCGAGCTACACATCGTTCGGATTGTGGTGTTAGGATCTTTGATTTGCGGTTGTGATGAAAAAATATAATTACAAAGTTGGTAAGGTTACCTTAATTTCTATACATATCGAGAATAGTCACTGGGAATCTTTTAGAGAAGAAGGAAAATCCCAAAACAAAACTTCCTCGTTTCGAAAAAAAGTACCTTTAATTAGGGATATGTCCCAGTTTTAGGTCATGACTGAATGATGATGAACAGGCTAACTGTTCTTTGAAAAAAAGCCCATTTCATGCAGCTTTCCTAGGCTTATGATATACACTCTTTTCTTTATAAGAACCAGTAAATTAAATTTGAGACGTGCTGTTTTTAATTTTTTGGAAAATTTGAGGCTGGAATGTTCTTAATTTGTTCCTAAGCTATTAGGGTGTAAACAGTGCAATTGCTAGCTTGCACTAGGGTGTTGTTAAGGCCTTATCTGCCAATAAAGTGTGTGAGACATCCTTGATTAGCAGACAAATTTTAAAATTCAGCAAAAAAGTACCTCAAGATGAAAAAAAAACTTTTGAAGTAAAATGTTGAGAGGGTTTCACAGCATTAAAATTTTTAAAATTTTCACATTTAACAGCCCCAGCTAGTTCTTCGTTTGTTCTTAAATTTTGACAAAGTTTTTTATGTTTTTATATGTTGCCACTAATTGAGTTTTTGGTTAATTTTTCAATGATTTAATCCCTTCTCACAAAAAGTGTAGTTTTTGTAACCTGGTGACATCTTCATTTTTAAACTGATGTTCTTCAGAATTAACATGACTCTTCAAGGATTTATGATGCCATGGTGGTGCTACGATGGTGAATGGAGTTGTGACACCCAATTGGAAATACATTTAATTTCAGCGCATAAACAAGAAGTTTTTTGCCATGTAGGGGTGATTGCCAGCAAATTTTCAGATCTGTTAGCAAACAAAGTTTGCCTCACCCATTTTGTCAGAAAATGGGATCTATGCACCCCCCTTAGTAATGATCCTGTTGAAAATAAAAACTGTCTTTATTCATTAAATCTCTCTCATCTATGCTCACGCTCATTCAAAATCTTAGGGCTTCAGTTTCTGTTTCATATTTTAAATTCTCTACAATTTCTCATATACTGAAAACAATGATCTAAACTACAGTATTATAACATATAAATGGGAAACTAATCATAAAAAGAAAAGGGGTGACAAAAATAAAAAAGGAAGTGTCTTTTACCTGTTCCTTCATAGGTTTCAGCTAAAGGTTTTTCACAAAAAACAGCTTTGCCTGCATGAAGACACTTCAGGACATATTCTTCATGGGTGCTTGTTATAGTTGATATAATCAAGCCATGTAAATCTGGATCAGCTACAAAGCAAGAGACATGTAGAATAAACTATAAAATATCATATCCTAGAAAATAGCTTTGTTTCAAATGATTTGCACACTGCTTTCAAATATGTTTATTTGGTGTTGCATTATTTTAACCAACTAAACCAGATCATATTTACATAAATCAATTTCATTTCTAACAACAGTTTCAGCATTTCTCACCACAAACTCAAATTTAAGAGATACAAAAATTTAGAGATGGGGAAAAAGGCAGAGAAACAGAATCAAGTCTTGATGGTGTTGCCTGTGGTGGCTGCAAAAAAACTGATAATCCCAAGGCCCTAGCTGTATGTATATTGCATACCACAGTGATTTTTTACAGATTAAAAATATATTTTTCTTAAGCTGCTCTTGATTGGTTTCTTCTAAGGGTTCTGGCTTATATCTTCATAAAATAGTTTGTTAAAAGCTCTGTAGATACAAGGACATCATATGATTAATATATTCAGGCTCATTCTTTTAATTTTGTTTATCTAATTGCCTGTCTCCATCACTCAAAGATAACAGCTACCAAAATTTGATCTTAATTTTTACGTATTTTCCTTTGTTATAATAAACTTTAAGATTCTTGTAAATATTCTCACAAGTTAGGAGGTTTGTATATTGCTATGCCCTAATTCCAAACCAATTTAGCATTCCTGGCAATAAAAAATTTGTTGGTGTGTTAATAATCCAAAGTCTTGAAAAGTTTAGGCATGCAATGCCGTGCGATCCATAAAATGGAGACCTTATAATTTTTATGGAAACCTGATTGGCTTTTAGACACAGCAAAGACAGAGACATCAGAAAACTGAGTCATTCAATCTCAGCAAAAAGAGCACAAACAAAGGATATGAGAACGGATATAAATGGAGTAATGGAAACACCCACATTATGGTTTAACCAAAACAAAGTGGCTCAGGGTAATGTACTCAATCCCTGGCCCTGTATTACTAAGTTTACAAAGTCAGCTACTTAATTCCAATTTCTCCACTTGTAATCATTGTTATTTGCAATGCACCAATTTGACTTGTGGCCTCATTTTGGAAATTCCTCTAAAATACGACTTTTTTAACCTTAGATTTGATTTTATCAACATAATTTCAAGCCAGATGCAATTGTTTGTGCTTGTATCTTAGATTTTATGGAGAAATGAAGTTTGAAAACTTATAAGAGATTTGATAGCAAAAACATTCCAGGTGAAACTTTTACCCCCTAGTCCCCAATCACAGTCAAATCCCATATAATTTTTTTATCTTTATGTTCTCATAAAATCAATATCGTGAGCAATACCATAATGAAAACTTCCAAATAGACTAAAATCATTGGTCTTAATCCAAATCTGTGGTAAAAAATTTTGTACAAAAGAAGTTGAAGAACCAAAATGAGGCCATAATTTGAACTGGTGTATTCATATTTTTTGATTAACAGTTTTGTTGTAACTTTTGATTTTGTTGAAAAATTGAGGAAATCCTCCTTTTACCTATCATATGACGTGCAAACAGAAGTTTTCTACATTAGTGCTATTGTAAATTTGGCATTCCTATATTAGTGCAATTTCAAATTTTGTCATTCCTAACTAAACTACATTGTACTCGTGTACTGACTTGGGCACATGGCCCGATTGCTCCCCTTCAGTGTTTCCATGTGTTCATTATATTATATTTCTTATAAACTTTTCCCATTCATTCTCAGTTAATTTGTACGTAATTGCTGTTTTGCTGATAAAAAGAACTTCAGTTTATTCTTGTCTTGGGGTTGGGTCCTCAGGGAACTTCTTCCTGTCCAGAAAATAATTCTCTACCAGAAATAATTTCAAACTAGAAATATAGCTTGCTTCATAATTAATAATCTCAGTCCCCGAAAAGATCTAAAAATTGAGCAAAAGATCAATCAATCAACCAATAATAAAAAAGTTTGAAGCATTTTACCTAAGACAGAACTGAATTCGCTTGGCGGATGCACGGTCGTCCTATCAAGTTTCAAGTCTGCCACTAATTTCTTCCCTTTCTCTACGTCTATATCAATAACATATCTAAGCTCAACACGCCTGTTTGATATACAGTTGTTGACATGAATTGTTCCTGCCCGTCCGATACCAATGATCGCTATGCCTACTCTTCCGTTATCCGCCATTTTGCTTCGCTTCTACAAATCAGTGCACAGGTGCACAGGAACGAGCGTAGTCTAGCTTTCCTACAGCGAGCGCTTGTTGGTTAACACCACAGCACAACAAGGTCTGGAATAGACCTATTCGAGCAAAAGGAGAACTCTTCTTCGTGGTTATTGTCAAGATCATGACATGAGATAAAGATGGGCAATCCCGCGCAGAGCGATTACAATCTTATCTGATGGATTATTCCTACAGCAAGTGCTTATTGGTTAACACCACAGCAGAACAAGGTCTGGGATAGACCTATTCGAGCAAAAGGAGAACATTCGTGATTATTGTCAAGATCATGACATGAGATAAAGAGGGGCAATCCCGCGCAGAGCGATTACAATCTTATCTGATGGATTATTCCTACAGCAAGTGCTTATTGGTTAACACCACAGCAGAAGAAGGTCTGGGATAGACCTATTCGAGCAAAAGGAGAACATTCGTGGTTATTGTCAAGATCATGACATGAGATAAAGAGGGGCAATCCCGCGCAGAGCGATTACAATCTTATTTGATGAATTATTCCTACAGCGAGTGCTTATTGGTTAATACCACAGCAGAACAAGGTCTGGGATACACCTATTCGAGCAAAAGGAGAACTTTCGTGGTTATTGTCAAGATCATGACATGAGATAAAGATGGGCAATCCCGCGCAGAGCGATTACAATCTTTTTTGATGGATTACAAGCAAGTCAAAGAGTTTTCTGTCTTTAAAAGAAAATCAGAAGACCAAATAACGCACTTTGGACCCTATCTCGACTTGGTTACTTTGCGGATCACTTTCAATTGTTAAAAACTCTACTTTGGACGTAGCATCCCACATATCCGACCGGTGAGTAATCTATCGTTTGTTTCAGCTGATTGAGCGAAGCTCGCCTGAACGGGTCTTGTCACATTTGAGTCTGAACTATCCTATGCCAGATTGCCAGTCGGATTGCTCCAGGGAACTACAGTACAGAAACTGGGGACATTCTGTCTGTTGTGGATGACAAAAAGCTTATCTTAGTAGCCCCTACGATACCATAGCATATTAAAAGACTCTAAAAAAGTAGGTTTTTTCAGGAAAACCTCTTGACTTGTTTTCATCAGATCTCAGCAACATATTGCAATGTGTACAGTTCACAAATGAATCGGTTAGAGAAAAACTTAAGTATGGAATGGAGTGCCAAAGCGATTTCAAATTTGTCATAAAATGACATCTTATTGTAACTCTCACTGTAACGTAACTAAGGTTCTACCCACAATAAATACTCTTAAACACCAAGAAGGGGGTTTCGTCAATTAAAAAAACCCAACAGCAAAGGACTGTAATGATCCATCGCCATTGTCCTATTTGTATGTGTCAAAAACCCATATCATTACGAACGTAACAGGACTGAGAACCCAAAGCTCTTATAAAAACTCTAAAACGTTTAAAGAACAGCAAACAATGCAGACATCATTGCATACGTATATTTTCAAAACAGGTATTTACAAAGATAAAAGAAAATTATTTTCCATCGTTAGTTTTAACAGATTTTTCTGCTAATCTTGAAGTTCTTCGTTTTACAACGCCAGCAGGTTTCTGATCTGTTGTCTTTTTATCGGGAGGCTGTTTTCCACCAGTTTTGGCGACTAAAAGGGGAAATTAGAAAATAATTTAGACAAAACAAGCTAAGCAATCGAATAAATCGTACTTTCATCATTACATATAAACTATTCATATCTTCACAAACCAGGTGAATGATTTTACAACAGATGGGGAAAATTCTTGATATCAGCAAACAATGGTTGTGACTGAAAAACTGAAATATTTCCTTGTTATTCTTGGGTTTGGTTCAAAATTAAAGCATAGTAAATAGAAAAATAGTGTTTTCTATTGACTATGATTCAAGTTATTATCCGCCACCCCTATGCGTTGTGCTTCCACTTCTTTCTTCTCCTGGATTATGAGCCCATAGTCTAGATTTGTTGAATAACGAACCTGCTAAAGGCGTATTGCGATTTAAACTTTGTATAACTAGACTATAACAGAAAAAAAAAGATCTTTTTCTGTCATCGAAATACTTTTCCAATGATTGAAGTATATATTGGGATGATCAACTAGCAATCTGTTCTTCAAAAGTATGCGAGGCACACGCAGTGATACAGGGGCAGCTCCTGAAGGTGTTTTTCTTTGTTTCTACCTAGCATCCAAAAATAGTTTTTAGGACATTCAAAAGCTATGCTTATCGAGAAGTGGTTCGGTTCTTCCTCTCGATGTGACCAAACCTCGTGATTCCTCTGCCTAGAATTGCAGATAGATGGTGACTCCTTCCACTCAAGGTGAAAGTTTGGTCATGTCAGGTAATCTAACCCCGGACCCTTTGACCTGTAGACGCGACCTCAAATACTGAGCCAACCTTGCACCATTGCTTGGAGGACGTAAACCAAACGAAAACATAATAATAAAACTACTTTGTGTTGCGAAAATAAGATGGAAAAGAAATCTTGGGCGATATATAGTACTGTATACAGCAATGTCATGAATACAGAATAAGCGGTGCGATCTCACTGTTGTGAACTGCAGAGACAAAGTTATTTGGTTGGAAAGATATCGCTAACCTAACTGTCTTTTTGAATACGGTCTTTGCATGAAATCAGTACATTGTACATTCAGTAGCGGCGCTAGGGGGGGGGGGGGGACACCCCAGTTCTCAGCAGAATCGATTTTGTATTTCGTCTAAATTCGATGAGAAAATGTTGGGAGATAGGTAATATTTTGATACCGTACTTTTTGTGATGTAATCCTATGATTTTCAAACTGCCAATTTTCAAATAAACGTTAGTCATAAGCTTCCCCTTCGGATAAAATTGGCGTTCCTTGTTGGTAAAAGGGCGTTTTCTGGTGGTTAAAAAGGCGCGGCTTAAATTTTTTTGGTTTGTCCCTTCAGGGCTTAGTGGCTGGCGCCGCCATTCAATTGTACATTCAATTGCCGGGCAGAGCAGTGAAATCTGGATTTAACTTGAGCTGTGGCCAAGTGGCTAGCGGTTAAGGCTTGAGTACCGTAAGGTCTGTCTGGGTATTACAAATGCATGTCCCGCTATATTATCTAATATAACGAAACCTTTCCGTTGTCGGTGCATGCTTGTTCAGGCATACTCAAGGCTTGGGGATTTAGCGCCATAGGTTACTACCAGTTGATGCACATAGTCTTTGATTATCCAGATTCAGAGAAATGCAAGAACAGATAGGAGGCTTGTATAACAAAGTTTGTAGAAGAGAAACGCTCAATAATTAATTTTCCTTTTTTTGTTAAAATTAGTCAACAACTTTGGCTGATGCATTGCGATCGCCTACGTCAATAACAGCTACAGCAACAAGAACAGTATTATGTCGAGTAGCAATATTCACTGTCATGCTAGGATCTAAGAACATACCCGAAGTGAAGGAATTTCTTCAACCGCCAAATATTTTATGATATTACTTTTATGAAGCTGGTGATACTGCTCACAGGAAGCAAAATCAACATTTTACGAGTCTAAGGGCTTTTCACAGTGATTAAGGCAAACCTTTCTCACGGTAACAAATTTCTTCACGCTACACCAGAGATCTAGAAGCATTGGCTTAAGGCCTAAAAAGTATGGTCTCCCCAATCATCCTACCCAAGATTAGAAAAATTTATCTTAAAAACTCTAATGGCTTCCCATATTTTTTTCAATACCTCTACTAACTGCATTTTTTATGATAATCAAAAACCCTGTTTAGCATTCTGGTCTTTCAGAACCTTCTTCAGAATCTTATCTTCTCGCAAACACAGCTAGCGACTAAGGGCAATTGTTGGAAACGACCAATTCTACTGGTAAACTTACAAAAAGCGTCCTTATATAACAATAATTCAATCGTTAGATTTTGGGCCTAAAATCGATTGAAACCCTTTTTGGCATCTCCGATGCTGCAAGCTATTAATAAAACCAATATTAGAAAAAACACAGACTGTAACTATCGACCAAGTTGTAGGATTTATGGCGACACTAAACACTCACAAATAGAACAGTTTATAGCAATGTAATTAAAATGAAAAATATCAAAACATCCTTTTTCAGTGTAGGTGTAAAGTAGTCTCAGTATAAATTAACAAATAGCCGTGAATCCACGCATAGCAGTTGTTTGTTTTGTTTTTTATTGTAGAAATATGAATGGAAACGCTTGCTGCGTAAGGCCTCTGTGTGTTGACTATGGTTCGATAAGTGAATAAATGAATAGCACGTTTTCAGATATGGCAAATACCGGCAAAGGAAACAGAGTGCAACATTTCAATCAAATATATTGCCTAAAGTTGCCTAAATTATACGAGATTAGGAGTAGAGAGCACAACAAACGATATCTTAAGTCGAAATCCTCTATGCAAGTGTCAAAAAATGGATTGGCAGCCAAATATCAACGAAGTAAATCCGAAGAAGTATTTGCCTAGAAAAAGAGCTGTGGATTTTCAAGGAAATAGGACACCAAGTTTTCTTTTCACCTCCAAAGCTTAGACTATGAAATGTAACTCAGGTTGAGAGTATCCCTAAGCATCTTCCTCAACATGCACGTACTAGCACTCGAGACAACTACACGATCCATAGCCTATTAAACCTGTTATTTCAAAAGAAGTCCAAAAGATCTCCTTGTTTTCGATATCAATTTACAGTTTGACTTGAAAATGTTGTTGAACGTAGTAATGAATTCCTGACGGCAGCAACAATATATATAGAGGGGATTACCTTTCCCCTCTAAAACTGTAACTAGGCAATCGTACCAAAATAAGCAAGAAATTGGGGTCTAAAGTGCGATATATCTCTGCATCAGTCTCCAGTCTCCGCATCAACTTGGTCTTAAACTTATTTTTCGTTACCCCAATCAACATATTAGACTCAAATTTTCAGTCCCACTACATTTAAAGGAAGAATTTTAAGGTTCAAAGTTTCTAACAGAATAGCACTCTGTTTCAATCTATTTCTCAAATAGACTGATGCACTATTAGAAGATGAAAAGCATTCAGAGGAAGGGACAAGTTTACTTAAGTTCCCTTTTGATTCGCTTCTTCATTTTCGTAAAACTGCGAACAAGCTTGATTCAATAATATAACATTTTGATGACACCTTCTATAAAAATTAAACCTAACACAGACCTATCTATCATAAATCTATACATATATAATGCAATTAAAAACTAATGGAAAACAGAAAATATAGACTACCTTTCTTTTGCTGTTGCAGTCTTTTCGTATTTGCTTTACAGTCGTTCACCAGATGCTTTTTCCAGCCCTAAAACCACATCACGCATGTCAATTAAGACTGAAGATTGTATTTTGTGTTTGTTTCTACCTAGCATCAGGAAGTAGCTCTTTGGACACTGCAAAGCTGGACATAAAGAGCAGAATCTTGGTCCTAAAAATGCTAGATGAATCCCATTAGATATAAATCCAGTTGGAGGTAAACAATGTGACGATGAGGAACTACAGTGTTTCATATAGGTCATAATTTTTAATTGTAATCATAACTCTAGTAGCAAATCTTGGATAAAAATGCTTTTAATCTCTTCAACATGGTTTCATTTATCAGAGACGGAGTGCGACAACCACACATTTTGAAAGAAATAAATTGAAAATAACATATGCGTTTTACCTCTTCACCGTCAGCAACTTTTTCTTTGCAAAGTGGACATCTGTTAAAGGGTTTGTCTCCTCGTGTTGCTACAAAGATAAAAACAAGTTACATCTTCAAAATAGATAGTATCATACACACTGCCATTAAGATAACGTGTTCCTGCCACCTGCCGTTCAGAATTTCGCAGAATCTCGCAGAATCTCGCAGAATTTCGCAGAATTTCGCAGAAAATCTTTAGCAGAATATCTTTAGCAGAATTTTGGTGAGCAACGGCTAAAATTCCCTGAGTTTTTCCTTACATTTTTCCAAATTAAGATGAAAATTGAAAACTAATATAGCATTCAAGAGCATGATGAATGATGCATCTCAAATAGATTCACTTTGCCCATACAAAACAAAATTCTATCTTTCAGAATTTGCAACTTTAATAGTCATATTTTCTTAAAACCTCAAAACTATCTGAGTGTTATTTGGCTTTGCCTGAATCAAGATTAAAAAGGCACAATTTTTCTTGACAAATAAGACTTCGAAGAAGGCAACACGTGACGATAGGCGCTCCGCATTCATTTGCTTTGCAAACGAGAAACAACGTAGAATTTGAGAAATTGTGCTTTGTTTTGATAAGTTTAAAAATATTAAAAAAACCCAATTTCCAGGTTCTTCCCTGACTTTTACTTCAATCATTTTCCAGGTTCTCAAGGTTTAAAGACTCTGTACGAGCACTGTATAGTCATTGACTGCCTAAATAGCACCATTCCTGTCGAATGTCAGACATTATGGGTCTTGTCTTTGATTAAACAGTATAGATTTCTGTTCATTACGAAACATTGCCCTATATTGCCACTTGACGCAGGTGCACACTTTTAAGTATAGTCAAGCCTTTTGTCTAACACTTTTCAGAGTATCAAACGTTAGAATAATCAGAATAATGATCGAAAAGTTTAAGCCTCGAATTATGTTTACTAATTTAAAGCCATTTTAAAAATTGTGTAGCATCAAAAAATCATTGATGTAATTAGTAAATTTCTGACTGAACAATTCAAGAGTAATTGTGTAAA
Organism: Rhopilema esculentum; assembly: GCF_057945365.1. NCBI lineage: Eukaryota > Metazoa > Cnidaria > Scyphozoa > Rhizostomeae > Rhizostomatidae > Rhopilema > Rhopilema esculentum. The sequence goes on from NC_142833.1 coordinate 6,136,660, forward strand.
AATTTTATAGAAACTATCAGGGTCTTTTACAAAATGGTAGCATTTTCAAAAAATGAGTTGAGGTCTTTGACGATTTGAGAAATGAAAAAAAAATTATATAGTTTTTAAATGATATCCAGTCTAGTCCTTATGTAGTGAGGTCGGATGGACAAACCTGAACACAAGAAAAGCTAGTTGATAAAAATATTTTTGTTATTTTGATTAGTAATAGCAAATGGAAAAGACTTTTTCTACTAAGAATACTCTAATTAATAATAATGGAGTAATAATGGGCTGTGATTGTCATAGCTGCACTTTATTCTGTCCATCAAACATTCTAACTCCAAAGAAAAGTAATTCGGTCAAAAGAATGAAGATTCCCAAGAAACAAGTAACACCAATATAGGGACACATTTACCTGGACATGCCTTGGCTTTCACGTGACTATCTAGCTGTGGCTTTGCAATGGCTTCTTGGCAACGTGGACACTTCTTGAAATCAGCCTTTCTTTCGCATTCGGTTAACAGATGTTCGTTTAGATTGCAGATCTCAATCACCTATAATGTATGATTGTACGAGTGAAGACGCAATTTACACGAACAAAGATAGCACATCGATCTGATGTTTTATCGCCCATATAAGATTATGAATGACCGAACATATGACTTCAGAGGTTTTTTCGTTAAGCGATCAAAGAAATTTCATACAATATAGAACTTGAAATGTTCACGTTTCTTCAAAAAAAGGTTTAAGGCAATGTTTAACCCGTGAACAGCTAAAAAACTGAAGTTCTTCATATTTTAACGGATTCATAAAATACCCTATAAAATACCATGCAACAAACGAGATGTTACCTGAATTTTTTACTTACTTTTTATTCAATAGTAGAGCACAAAAATGGAGAGCAATAAACAGAAAAAGACATTGTTTGAAGATGTCTTTATGGGTGAGTCCTTTATAAAACAAAGTGTTAAACGATCAGTAGTAATCCATTCTCTTCACATGAAGCGGAAGTTTCAGCTGTAGAATAAAATTTAGAAAGTTCCTACATATCATATCAATCTCTATCTTTCACAATTCTGACTGTGAAATACTGACGCACATTCACCCCTACAATGCCTGCCAAAAGTCTTGGAACACAGACGTCAAATTTCAAGGTCAAAATCAATCATCCCCCTCTCCCCTAAAGAACAATGTTGGTTTACTATCAAACGGGTTAGGATTTTAGGAAGCACTTTCTTTTGCGCTTCTTTTATGATATTTCTCTAAATCATCAACATTGTTTTAGGGGGCAGGTGGAGGAAGCAGTAATTTTTTCTTAATGAAAGGAATGAAAGATATCAAATGCAGCGTAAATGGCTGGGTGTTCCAAGTACTTTTGGCAGGCATTGTACCTGTTCAATATAAAATGCGTAGAACTGAAAACTTACTTGACTACAGTTGTTGCATTTCTTAAGCATTGGACAACTTTTCGCATAATGACCATCTAGTGTTTCTTGGCTCAGTTTCTCGTTAAAATCACCACAAAAGATGCAAATGCTATGAAATAAAATGCAGGCATTAGAACATGCAAATGCATTCGCAAATTATGAAAACGAGTACTGCAAAAATCCTTTAATAAAAGAGGAGAAGAATTTAATATCACAACTAATACTTTGAAATATGTGTTAATAACATGACTGGGGATACCTGAAAATTTTCATGGCAAAAAAATCGAAATTGTTCAAATAAAATAATTTTATATCGAAAAATTTAACATCACCGTACCATGAAAGTTATCCATTCATAGAATGAAAGAATCATTGAATAAATCATTCATCCGAAGAATCACCTTCCTTAATAATAATATTTTTGTTTGTTTATTTTTTAATTCAAATTTGTAATGCTCTGCCACCAATTCAAAGGATATTTCGTCTTGCTCATAAAAAAGAGATTTGGAAACGGAAGCAAGATAGCAATTGTGTTATGCAGCACCTTCTGTGTGCTATGATGGAGAGAGAACTATTCAAATAAAGCTATTTTATCAACTAAGCGAAAATCAAGGTTGATAAATATACAGTAAACTTATTATGAGGGAACATAGCCTCAAAAGCCTGTGAGGGCTATGGCTTAGTTTGGTCAGAGGGGGCAACGCAAAGAAGATTTTTCGTTTTTTGTATATCGCTATCAAGTAAGAAAATGATGTCAATTAAATGAGAATTGAGTTTATAAATATACATACTGATCGATATTATCAGAATCTTGAGATAAAAGATCTGTAAACAAACAAAAGTAAAAGGTTACTAAATACATAAAAACATAGGTATCCTGTCGCTGTGTACGAAGAATGCCGGTACTCTTTTGATGCTTTGTAGGTAGTTTCATAGCATCTGCTACACCCATGGGTAGTTCTACTTCATAAACTTGAGTCGCTTTTTGGAATGGAAACCGTTATAAAGCTTTCAATATTAACTGATGCGATGATCTTCGAACCTTTCACCTACAGCATCTGAGGGCAGAAACGCTGAGCCGCGAAATTTAGTTGTTTGTTGCGACAAAGATAGTTATTCTTTGCTTACTTGCTTTTTGGATTTGAAATTGCTTTAATTGGAAATTGTGGTGTTATTACGTTGCAAAGTATTAGTTTAGGTGACACGATTTGTAAGATCTTTTCAGTCGCGAAGTGCACAGCTCCATGCACGTTGGAGTGCTAGAGGACGTGCTGAGGTATCTTCATGGTAGGAGCACAGGGCTCTGATATGCGAAGAATAACAATGGCAAAATTGACAATAGCAATGCACTTTTACCAATCAAAACTTTTATTGCCACTATATCCGTTTCTTAAATCACGTCATGCCACAAAGGATTGATTGTTTTCACGAAAAGCCGTGCCAACTTCCCTTCTGGCAATAATATAATGCTTCTTTGCATCGTTGACTTCGTAATGACCCTAATTACAGGAAAACGAGCATGCCTTGCATAGCAAAAAAGTTACGGAAAGCGTCTCTATATATATATATAGGTATATGTATGCGTTCCCCGCGACCCACTACATAGTGTACTCAATTCTTCGTACACAAAAAGTAATAAAATATATTTGAAGCTTTTTCATTTTTGAGTAGAATAGGCACTGAAGATAACACTTGTGGGATTCTAACTGACAATTGAATGTTTTGCCATCATTGTTTCATAATAAAAACTGCCGAGGGAGCTGAAGTTCAAAGCCCAAAGAAATATCTAAATAAAATGTGTGATATTTAAGATCGTAAACCTAACAAATTCTTATTTTGTCTATGTAAAGCTATGTGTTTTTAAGAAAATATATCTTAAATTGAAAACAAATTTTGATAAGCAACAGTCGAATGAAAACCCTTTGCGTTTTCATTTGCATTGAAACTCGAGATTGACTTGCAAAAATTCTCAAAAATACTTATACGACTTTTCTTTGTGCCGTTCTTGGGGAATAACCCCCCCCCCCCTTTCCGAAATATCAATACACTTGAAAAATACACTTTAATATCGTTGCGATCGATATGTGTGTAATGAAACTCACCTTTTGAAAGCGTTTTTACAATCAAAAGGCCCAATCATTTCAAGTTCTTTTTGCAGTTCGCGTGAGCTAGCTGAATTTTTCTGTCAGATAGCACAAACAGTGGACTGCCTTAATGTTATCCAGGGTAAGAAGATATGACAATGATATCGATTCAGCTTTTTTTAAAGACCACTTTCACGCAAGAGACGTCCGGATATGAATGTGATACTATCAAAAACTCGATAGAAACCATAAGAATGCTTTACTATATTCTGTTTTCTCAACCTCCTGAAAGTGATCACATTAAAAATAGCTTAGGCCTTCTCATAGACAAACCTCCAGTGACTGTGGTGTCATTAGGTCTTTCTCCTTTCTGTAGAAAAAGAAAATTATCTGTTACGAAATTCAAAGCCTTGAAAACCAAGCAAAATGTTTGATTATTTTCAAATAACGATAGTTTTAAAAAGCCATTAAGCAGGGAGAGTGTCAGTAGCAAAAGTGATGAGTTATTTTCAACAAAAGGCCTAAGATATCAAAATAACAGGTAGATAGATATCTGAAGAAGATTCCGACGATTACATGGAAATTTTTTCCACTGAACAAAACTTAGGGTGGTCATGGGTAATGTCGGACGCTGGGCAATCACGGACAAATCTACTTGAGAATATTTTCTGAAACTGTCATGAGCATTAAATACAAAGATTTTAAAAGCATGTTTTAGTACCTTTTTTCTCTTTTTGAGCCCTTTTATTGTGCGTGCTAATGAATAAATGTGTTTGAATGCATGTCGGTGAAGTGAGTGGGCCTAAATTCCATCGATTTTCTCAGGAAATTCTCCATGTTCTTGTTTTGTATTTATACAATCATTGATTGAATGATTGAAAAATATAACCCCATAACATTGATATCCTTATCACATGGCACGATTTTGAGATTCCCCAAAATTCCGGGACGAAGTCAAAGTGCACTTACGTTCGAAAAGTATTGCACCACTTCGACGAACGAGTAATGGCGATGGAGTTGTAAACAATATGACCTTAGAAATTCAAACCACTTTTGTTAAGCCATCAGACGTCAGTTTGAAGTCCCAATCAATCAAGCATTACTTCAAAACATCAGCAACATTTCAAGTTCAAATTTTGAGAAAAATTCATTTTTAGAATATTCTAAATCCAAATTGTGTACTGACCAGACTCAAAGCTTTCAAACCCTTGTACGACTTGCTAAATTTTATCAAAAACTTTTTGAGGCAGGCTGTTTTATATGTCACATGTTGTTTTTAAAAAGACATTCGCAAGATCAGATTGAGGTGTCTGAGATCACAGATGATCGTTACTAGCCTCCAATTTTGGCAGAAAGTGACACTTTTCCGGCCGTTTTTTAATGAAGACTCTTTCAATGCCATTGAGACACTTGCATGTCTCTGTTTGCGACTGTCAATCCCCTGTCAATCGCAGAAAGTTTAGTACTTCCATTCAACGAGAAGATGAAATGTTGCTTTGAGCAAGTTACAGCATTATTTGTTCTCTAAACAACGTCACATAGAGTGGAATGGAGTGGAAAATATGAAATTAAAGACTAGTCACATTGTTTTATCGCGATAATCTTTTTGTATGATGCTACGAAATGGTCTTCGAAATTAGGCCCGTTGCAGTGCGAGAAGTGTGCGACCAAGACTTTTGAAAAAATCTTTATTATCAGTCAGGAAAGGAAACAGTTTTTGACACCCAAGCAGAATTGTGCTTAGAACACATTTTTATTGCAATTTTTTTACAGGTACTCCTATCATCCTATCTTGCTTTTCGTGATTTTGCAGTGGTCGGAAATAAGAAAATATCAAGCGTATTTTCTTGTTTTTCATTTTCATAGCTAAAAGGCTGTGTGGCGGGTGGTGCAATACTTTTCGAACGTAAGTGTATATTGCACGTGCGCGTGGGCAATGCAGGACAGCTAATGGGATGATTCCTTGAAAAATGGCGTGGCCAGAAAATGAAAATGACAAATCGAATGGAATAAATGGAAGAAAAAACGTACACTTTTAGTTTCATCAGCTGCTTCTTTAAGGGCTCTCAGCTCCTTTAGTTGCGCTTGTAAGGCTGCAATCTAAAAAGAAATTCTTACATTACATTAACCAAAACATTAGAAATAATTATATCTAAACGGAGCGTGTATTATCATATGAAAATTGCCTGCTGGCTTTGTGCACAAGAACGAGACGTTACGCACTAACATGTTCTTAGACTTCGTATTATTTAAGTAACTGATTCTATTAATTGCAAAACACGAGCGTCCTCTCAATACAGGACAAGAATAAACGTTTTTTGAAAATTTCCTTAACGCAATAACGAATACAGTATGATTTTTGAGCACCGAATACAGTATGATTTTTGAGCACCGAATACAGTATGATTTTTGAGCACCGAATACAGTATGATTTTTGAGCACCAAAGACAGTATGATTTTTGAGCACCGAATACTGTACGATTTTTGAGCACCGAATACAGTATGATTTTTGAGCACCGAATACAGTATGATTTTTGAGCACCGAATACAGTACGATTATGAGGACCGAATACAGTATGATTTTTGAGCACCAAAGACAGTATGATTTTTGAGCACCGAATACTGTACGATTTTTGAGCACCGAATACAGTATGATTTTTGAGCACCGAATACTGTACGATTTTTGAGCACCGAATACAGTACGATTTTTGAGCACCGAATACTGTACGATTTTTGAGCACCGAATACAGTACGATTTTTGAGCACCGAATACAGTACGATTATGAGGACCGAATACAGTATGATTTTTGAGGACCGAACATAGTACGATTTTTGAACACCTAATACAGTACGATTTTTGAACAACGAATACAGTTTGGTTTTTGAGCACCGAATAAAGTAGGACTTTAGCTTTGGATCGTCAGCAACAAAAAACTCCAAACGTTTGATTTCCAAAAATGTCTCTCACAATAATAATCGTGTGCCTTTTCTGCTGCAAAAAGAATTATATTTCAGGTTAACGATAAAAGATGATAGCTTTTGATTAGCCTATTAGCAGATTTTTAAGAAGAGATTGCTAGAAATTCATAAAATTTTTCTCTAATTGTTCTTAGAAAGTCCTTAACCATGACACATTTGCAACTAAAAAAACAAAAAAATTACACAACCTGTTTCAATCTATGATCACAAATTAAAGTATACTTTGTCATAGATTATGGTGCACATAAATTAGTGCTATCCAAGCTTACTCTGTATCATTGTATCATCCATATAACCTAGACTTACTCCACGAGCCTCTGTTTCACTACTGCCTCACTTGACCACAGTGACTTGGCGGAGCGTCCGTAAACGTCTAGATATATCCTAAAGTGATATAATGGCAACAGAACAGTGGACTTCGCTTGATGGGCATCTTGCTGTAGTTGCCATGTTTACATTCGATTTTGCGTGATGCATAACTTTCGTTTTTGATCATTAAAAATCCAGTGAAAACGCGTACATAGCGATCCAATTTCTTTGCTTATTCAACATATGCTGCGTTTGAGAATCACCGCGATATTGCATAAGCATAAAGATGTTTATTGGTTGCCATGCAGCATCATCCTGAACACGAGCGCATATGTATATGCATAAAGACAGATGGCAATGCAACGCTCTTTGTTAGCCTGTTACCTTGGGACGACTACAAAAATATCCCAATCCTGACGATGCAAAAAAGTTACAGAAGCATTGAGCTTTCAAATTAAGCCATATTTAAATGTACAGTGAACTGTGTCATTTCTTGATCGCTTTCAAATATTCTTGTCTTCACGGCGCCCAGTCCACCGGTAGATGCGGTTCACAAGTCAATTCTTTTGTGGAGATGACAATTACAGCACTGGGTTCGGGCAGGTTCGCAAAATAATCCCTGATTCAGGTGATTTCAATGACAGCCAACATCAAATACTCTTTCTGATAACAACACACTTAATAAAAACCTCAAAGCTTGATTTACCAAAAAAATCAAAAACAAGATGAGCACATCCCAGTTTACGATGAGAAATTAAAGAATTTTTTTTTTAAACTTTCTTTCATATTAACAAAACAGAGCAGACTTTATCAGCAATTCGACTGAGCTGCTAAAACTTCATGCAAAACTGTTTCTTAGTGATCTTAGAAACAAATGATAGTCATTATTTAGAGAAGGAATAAGGAACAGCTGATGAACGTGTGATTTGCATCACAAAGCAAGCTATATGTAAATGCAATAATGACACGAAGATACCTGCTTCGGAAACATATTTTTTGTAACGAATTGATGCGAAACGAGCAGTCACGCATATTACCTCTTGCTTTTTTACTTTCTCCGTTTCTTCTTTCTCCTGTTTTGCCTGCAACTACAGAAAATCACATGTTTAAGATTCACCAAAAATCGCTTAGCATCTTTATCGCATCATTTGAACCTAGCTACACACTTTTTATATATAAGACTTTAGTCTAAAAGAATATTAAGGCTCAAAATCGCTGAAATTTAAGAACAATTTAAGAATTATGCAAGGCTCAAGTTTCAAGCGAAGCAAATGCGAGTTTCATTCCATATGTTTTGAAAATAACGTATCCGCCATTGAAGTCAACATTATAATGCGACTCGGTTACACCTTGTATCGCTGAAGAATAATTTAATAATAGCCTTAAGCGCAAAATCTTAAAAATTTGAGAATATTGAGGCTCAGCAAAATATTAGGTATTCTTTTAAAAAAGTGTATAGAACAGATGTCACGTATTTGATACAGAATCCCTATTGAGAACGCGAGGAAACTGCACGCATCGGTGAAAGAGGCTGTAAGCCGATGGCCATGGGCCACGCTGCATTCGATGTCCATACGCAGTTATAGAACAACAATACAAGCACCACAGTCACATGTTTGGAATTTAAAGGCAACGAGCCGGTAGAATACACGCTGATTGTGATTGTCCTGAACCAAAAAACACGGATACAGATGCTCTGTTGAGTAGCTGCTTATAATGGGCCCTTCTGCCTATAAAAGATTTTTCTCAGAATCGCGGATATTTTGCCATGTGTGGCTGGTTTTTTGGTAAATATTCAAACTTGTCGGCAAATGAAGGTTGTCTCACTCACTTTGTTGGCAAATGTCAGCCTGAACTTAAATTTACTGGTTCTTATTGATATTAAAAGTGTGTAAGTATAAAACCGGTAGTCAACTAGGGTTTAAGGCGATATTTTACTGCTTTGTCATACCAACACAAAACTATTTTCTCACTACATTCTCTTGTAGAAGAATAAGCATTATAAGAGCCCCGAGGCCAGATTTGAAAAAGACAATAAGAACACAGCGAGAACATGTCCAGCTTCAGATGACAAATTACAACAACAGCAATGTGTTTCTGAAAATTGAAAAAAAACAGAGCGGATTTTATTCGCAAATGAGCTGTGCTGCTAAATGTCATCCATGACTTTCATTTAGTTGTTTTAAAAACAATTAGAGTAGGTAGTCAGTAAAATTAATTTAGAAAAATCAATGTTGAAATGAGTACAACATTAAGAGCATCGAGCATCAGCAAAATTTTCTTATTTTTACAAAATGAGTGTATTATAATATGATATTCATTTTTCTACTTTCAAACCTTCAATAAGAATAATTTAAACATTCCAATTTCTCTAATGGAAAATATCTGTATAACTAATTAAAATTTCTAATTTTGAAATTTTGCGACTTATTAGCAGTCAACTTAAGCTTCTTAATAACTGGTCTCGCCTTGAAAGCTACAAACGACTAAACATACAATTACTAAAAATTTTACTCAACTTTTGTTTAGTGAAGTTGAACGAAGTTTAGCGAGGGTGGCAAAACGTGACTAAACTTTTCAATAAACTTTGCTCAACATTCGGAACTGTGACCTGTGTAGAGCGCTGTGGGGTTGTAGGAGTTCTTGCATAGGGATTTTGATTTCTGTTTGTTTTGAAAAATTTAGCAAATGACAGCCTAAGGTTTGTTTTGCAAATGACAGTCTAGTAGTTCATTTCAATTTGTCTCCTCTGTTGCAGTTACAGCGGCATTGACGTTGTGTCTCGCTAACCAGATACTATGTACTTAACCCCCGTCTTCTTTGGGAATCATGCCCGTCTTCCAGACATGCAGTAGCCCCCGTTTCGGGGTCATTGCATATGCGCATTATTACTTCAAACCCCTGCAAGAATTTCAAGGATTGTGTGGTCGCAGACAGAACAGCTGTGCGAACACTGTTATTAATGCGCATGTGCTATGACCCCGCAACACTGATTGGTTTAAGACGGTATTGTTTCGAAACAAAGGACTGATAGTTTCGTCTCCCGAACAAAAACATGTCGCTTTAATGCGATAAATATGGCTTATTGTAATTTGCGAAATTTCGCCGAAATTTCGTTACATGAAATCCACCTTTTATACCTGAAATCGAACCACAAACCAATTGAAAGTGATATATAAACCTTACATTCCTTGTCTACCATCATAAGAACGCATATTTATTGCATTAAAGCGACATGTTTCTTCTCAGTCTCCAGCGGTAGAAGCCATGCTTTCCGAGCCCGTCCCAAAGAAGACGGGGGTTTAGTACATAGTATCTGGCTAGCGAGACACCACGTCAATGCCGCTGTGACTGCAACAGAGGAGACAAAGTGTAATGAACAATTAGGCTGTCATTTGCAAATGCAACCTTTCAATCGTTCCAAAATTATCAACAAAGTATTTACGAGAGGTCTGTCCAAAATAAATTTTTGCAGTGGAAAACAGCTTAAGTCATATTTTATGCTTATTTTAGTTAGAATTAGGATCCAAAAGATTACCATGATCCACGGGAGAATCAAATATAGCAAAATCCTCGCTTTAAACTGCGTTTTAAAAAATTAGTTATTTACGAAATTTCGTAAAATACAGTTTTTTTACAACTACTCAAATGTGGCCCTATCCTATAAACGACTTTTACCCTCATTTTGTTGACACATCATACCCTACCGACGTGATTTATGTTGATAGGGCCACATTTAAGAAGTTGTAAAAAAACTGTATTTTGCGAAATTTCGCAAATTACTAATTTTTTAAAACGCAGTTTAAAACGAGGATTTTGCTGTAATTGTGTTCCCTTTTGATCGTAAAGTCGTTTTCTATTCTTTTCCAAAATGATATGATCTTTATCATATGAAAATTTGGTCGATTTCCTAAGGGCCGAGAGTCAAACCTAAAATCTCTAAAGCAGGACTAAACAGCAACAGGGCATACATTGTTAATGGCAATGGCGACTTGTTCCTTTATTTTGTAGACACATCATACCCTACTGACGTGATTTATGTTGATACGGCCCCATTTGAGTAGTTGTAAAAAAACTGTATTTTGCGAAATTTCGCAAATTACTAATTTTTAAAAACGCAGTTTAAAGTGAGGATTTTGCTGTAATTGTGTTCCCTTTTGATCGTAAAGTCGTTTTCTATTCTTTTCCAAAATGATATGATCTTTATCATATGAAAATTTGGTCGATTTCCTAAGGGCCGAGAGTCAAACCTAAAATCTCTAAAGCAGGACTAAACAGCAACAGGGCATACATTGTTAATGGCAATGGCGACTTGTTCCTTCATTTTGTAGACACATCATACCCTACTGACGTGATTTATGTTGATATGGCCCCATTTGAGTAGTTGTAAAAAACTGTATTTTGCGAAATTTCGCAAATTACTAATTTTTTAAAACGCAGTTTAAAGCGAGGATTTTGCTGTAATTGTGTTCCCTTTTGATCGTAAAGTCGTTTTCTATTCTTTTCCAAAATGATATGATCTTTATCATATGAAAATTTGGTCGATTTCCTAAGGGCCGAGAGTCAAACCTAAAATCTCTAAAGCAGGACTAAACAGCAACAGGGCATACATTGTTAATGGCAATGGCGACTTGTTCCTTTATTTTGTAGACACATCATACCCTACTGACGTGATTTATGTTGATACGGCCCCATTTGAGTAGTTGTAAAAAAACTGTATTTTGCGAAATTTCGCAAATTACTAATTTTTAAAAACGCAGTTTAAAGTGAGGATTTTGCTGTAATTGTGTTCCCTTTTGATCGTAAAGTCGTTTTCTATTCTTTTCCAAAATGATATGATCTTTATCATATGAAAATTTGGTCGATTTCCTAAGGGCCGAGAGTCAAACCTAAAATCTCTAAAGCAGGACTAAACAGCAACAGGGCATACATTGTTAATGGCAATGGCGACTTGTTCCTTCATTTTGTAGACACATCATACCCTACTGACGTGATTTATGTTGATATGGCCCCATTTGAGTAGTTGTAAAAAACTGTATTTTGCGAAATTTCGCAAATTACTAATTTTTTAAAACGCAGTTTAAAGCGAGGATTTTGCTGTAATTGTGTTCCCTTTTGATCGTAAAGTCGTTTTCTATTCTTTTCCAAAATGATATGATCTTTATCATATGAAAATTTGGTCGATTTCCTAAGGGCCGAGAGTCAAACCTAAAATCTCTAAAGCAGGACTAAACAGCAACAGGGCATACATTGTTAATGGCAATGGCGACTTGTTCCTTTATTTTGTAGACACATCATACCCTACTGACGTGATTTATGTCGATACGGCCCCATTTGAGTAGTTGTAAAAAACTGTATTTTGCGAAATTTCGCAAATTACTAATTTTTTAAAACGCAGTTTAAAGCGAGGATTTTGCTATATTTGATTCTCCCGTGGATCATGGTAATCTTTTGGATCCTAATTCTAACTAAAATAAGCATACAATATGACTTAAGCTGTTTTCCACTGCAAAAATTTATTTTGGACAGACCTCTCGTAAATACTTTGTTGATAATTTTGGAACGATTGAAAGGTTGCATTTGCAAATGACAGCCTAATTGTTCATTACACTTTGTCTCCTCTGTTGCAGTCACAGCGGCATTGACGTGGTGTCTCGCTAGCCAGATACTATGTACTAAACCCCCGTCTTCTTTGGGACGGGCTCGGAAAGCATGGCTTCTACCGCTGGAGACTGAGAAGAAACATGTCGCTTTAATGCAATAAATATGCGTTCTTATGATGGTAGACAAGGAATGTAAGGTTTATATATCACTTTCAATTGGTTTGTGGTTCGATTTCAGGTATAAAAGGTGGATTTCATGTAACGAAATTTCGGCGAAATTTCGCAAATTACAATAAGCCGTTTTCAGCTATAAAAGGCGGATATTATGTAACGAAATTTCGCAAATTACAATAAGCCCTCCTGCGATCTCATCCCCAGCAAGCCACTGACAACCAGATGTCTCACGAAGGCATTCTAGAAATTTTGGGTCACAAAGAGACAGGAAAAATGACGAAAACCTCTGGATTTCCACAGCTACGGCGCCTGCACTAGCACAACAGATGTATAATTGGTGGCAAAACGACTAAACATTCGCTTAACAACACTAAACAACGCTAAAAAATTTTGACCAGAATCAAACTTTGCTCAACAACACTAAACACGACTAAAAAACACTGAACAGGGTGACAAAACGAACCAACTTTCCACTAAACTTGTCACCAAACAAAAGTTGACTGAAATGCTTAGTGAAATGTTTAGCCGTTTTGCCAGGGCTTTGGAATGGGGCGCACCACCCAAGAATCTATGGCAGATTTACAAGATTAAAGATGCCAATTGGCATTAATTTGGAGGTGATTAGAAGAATAAGTAGCAGACAAAAAACGATCCGACGATAAGAGTCAGACAACATTAGTCAGACAACAAAAATCAGACAAGCCAGCACTGATAATAGAGAGCTTACGATTTTCCAAGACGACGACTCACAGGGGGCCTGTAAACTAGCGCGGTCACATCGTCCCAGTAGTGTCCCATTTTGTTTTTGTTGTTGTTACGAAATCTCACTACGACGACTCAAAGTCAACATGGCTAACGTAGATCGAGTGAATGAAATTCTCTATGCCTACAATGATGCTGGTCTCATCGATGATCAGGAGTTACTTCTCCTGGCAGATAGAAATGTCCGAAGGAATCCATACTTTCCGTATTGGCATTACGCAAGGTTTGATTTGGAGCAAATGGATGATGATGAATGCAAGGCAGAGTTTCGATTTAGGAAAGAAGATGTTTACACCCTGCTAGATGCACTTCATCTGCCACCAGAGATTAGAGTCTACAATGGTGTTGTTTTTGACTCCGTTGAAGCTCTCTGTATTCTCCTTCGTCGCCTTTCATATCCTTGCAGATATGGCGATTTAATTCCAAGGTTTGGACGACCAGTTCCCCAGTTGAGCATGATTTCCAACAAGCTTGTTGGCATGCTGCACACACGATTTGGTTATCTTCTCCGAAACTTAGACCAACCTTGGCTTTCTAGAGCCAATTTGAAGGCTTATGCAGATGCAATTCACCAGACAGGTGCTGCTTTAGATAACTGCTGGGGATTTATTGACGGGACAGTTAGACCCATATGCAGGCCGAAACAAAATCAAAGGGCTGTTTACAACGGTCACAAAAGGGTCCATGCAATCAAATTCCAATCGGTAGTTGCACCAAATGGTTTGATTGCCAACCTGTTTGGTCCTGTAGAGGGAAGGCGTCATGACAGTGCTTTGCTTGCAATGTCTGGGCTTTTACCTCAACTGGCAGAGTATTCTTTCTCCCCAGAAGGTCAAGCACTATGTCTGTATGGTGATCCGGCATACCCCCACAGGGTTCATTTACAACGCCCATTTCCTAGAAGACCTTACCTGACACCAGAAGAGCATGCATTCAATCAGTCCATGAGCAGAGTTAGGGTGTCAGTTGAATGGATTTTTGGTGATATCATCAATAGTTTTAAATTCATGGACTTCAAGAAAAATCAGAAAATTGGGTTGAGTCCTGTGGGTCAGTTCTACATTGTCAGTGCTCTCCTTCGTAATGCCAATACCTGCTTGTATGGATCAAGTACCTCAGAATATTTTAATCTCCAGCCTCCTGCACTTGGAGATTATTTCATATAAATATGCCAAAGGAGACCAGCAAATTTAAAACCAAAAAAGTTTTTTTAAAAACTACCACTTGGCCAATTATTTCAAACTCAGTTATGCACACGGTTTTGACAACTTTCATGACTACATTTCATCGAAATAATAACATACTTTAGTGCTTGGAAGAGGACAGCTCCAAGTTGCAACTCCTAGTTTCAGGCAAAAACAAAAAAAGCTCTGTTGATATAGTACCAAGCACTCTTATTACAGCCTTGTGCACAGTAATTTTCACAAGTAACAACACAGCAAAGGTCAATAGATTGTAAACTATCTTAAATTTAAAAAAATACTGCAATCAATGTTATTAAGGTTTGAGCATTGCTATTTGCAAATGATTTTCAAAAAATTTTGATGTTTCTTGTTGGAAAAAAGTACAGGCTGAAAGGCTGAAAGTTGTAATGTGGAAAAAGTTCAGAATATAAGTAAATTAACATGTTTTCTCAAGTAGCTACTGCTCTCAATAAAAAGCAAAATTTTATTATAAAAATCATGCTTATTAATAGAAGAGAAATTTTGGCAGATAAATGGAATTTTCAAATGGAAGCCACAGTGATTCAACCCTTAGTATTTAAGTTAATTGTAGGCATTTGCATTTTTAGAGAAATCCATGAGAGCAACAAACTTTAAGCCATGCACTTCTGAAAATATGGTAAGAAGATGGAGACACCAATGGTACTTCATAGACACCCAATTTTTAACCAATTCTAAGCTTTAATTGGAGTGGGTAATATTTGAATTTTCAAATTTTGGTCAATAAAATGTTTTTAAAAAAATACCTCAAAATTACTAGTCTGAAGAGCTTTGTGTAATTAAATTCATTATCTTAGAATTTTGCTCTTTGATCTCCTGCAAAATAATATGCTGCTGTTGCTGCTGTTGATTCAAAAAATTGACTTTCTCCTCAAGCTGCAGCAGCATATTATTTTGCCATTCCTCCCTTTGGCAACATTGTAGTTTCCCCTCTACTTCCTTTTCTTTTATTTTCAAGGCCTTCTCTTTGACATCCAGTTCTCTTTCTTTCAACTCCAATTTCTTTTCCATAAAATGCTTCCCCCTTTCATTTTTTTCTTTCAAATACTCAATTGTGTCTGAGCCATAATAGTGTCTCTTCTTCTTCTTTCCTGTTCCTTCCTTCTCTCTCTCTAATGTCTCTGCTAATGTTTCCATTGAGCGCTTTCTAACATTCTCTGCGACTTGCTTCTCATTCTCCTCCCTCTTCTTTTCAATTCCTCTCCCAGTTTTCACTGCCTCCTCCATCATTTCAATAATATTTTCTAGGGCTTCATCAAGCTCTGTCATTTCTGGGGATATCCCACTTGCTCGTTCCTCGCTAGCCATTCTTTTTCTATAGTATCTCTCCAACTTTGAGAATCTATCTCTTACTGCCCTCTGGTCCACAGAAAACTTTGGGTAACTTAAAGAACTCAAATTTTCTGCAATTGAATCCCAGCATTGGCCCCTTTCTCTACTACCCACTTTAAATCTATATGGCTCCAGAACAAGAATCTCACGGCATAATGCAACATCATGTGCAGTTGTCCAACTCATCTTGGGCCTAAGCGAAATTTAGCTTTAAAATAAATAAGAAAAGCGCAAGAAACATAGACATTTTTTGCCAGTAATATTTATAATTTTATACAAACTTTAATGCCAAAGGATTCAAAATATCCAAAAATAAAGTTAAATGTACATTGTTCAATTAAAATGTCGTAATCTTATACATCGAAGGCTCAAAGGAAATTTTGAGATTGAATTACTAGCATAATAATTTACACAAAACAAGAACTACATCAGTTTCGATAGTCTACCTGTCACAAATAGATATTTTTTAGAAATAAACGTTAAGATATCTTCTCCTCGTTCGGATAGACACATGATAGGCCTACTACTTCGATAAGAAATTTACGGAAAGTTCCCTTCGACGGAAGAGGGCTATAAAATCTGCAAAATGTTTAGAAATACATAAACTAACACACATTTACATTAAAAGCAAGAAATCAATGTTCTATATCGATTCTTCAATTCGTACTGATAAGAACTAACATTTGAATTCGGCTTGCTTTCTTCTCATTTGATGCGCTCATCTTGCGTTTGATAAAGCAAAGAAACAACGAGTTCTAAAAAATGAAAAGTTTCTGATGAAAGTTTGTTGAAGCTCATTTTGATATATTATTGAAACAAAACGATTAAGCGAAAATATTCCTATAAAAATATAATGCATACTCACAGAACTAAGACGACGATGAATCCGGAAAATCTCGGCCTCTTCGATTTCACTACGACCAGAAATGGGGGTTTCCTTGGAGGATCGCGCTAGATCCAGGCTACTTTGGGTCGTCCTATTGATCGTCGTCGTGAATCGTAAGCTCTCTAATGCTAGATCTGGCAACACGCAAGTGAAAAAAACATGGCGAGGTCGTGTCTACATTTAGTAAGAAAAGCAGAGCTACAGATTATCATAAGAATTAATTTTCAAAGTTTTCATTTATATTTAGAAGAAGTACAATTAATATGAATTTTCTTTCCTAGATGCCATTTTTCTAGTTGCAGTTTCTGTTATTCCCTGCAGTATTTCTACCAAACTAACTGTACCCTAGAGACAGGTTACAAAAGATTCCGGTGTAGCAAATATTGTAAAGGTGTAGCAAATTTATTCCAATGGGATTTCTCCATAAACGAAATCAACAAAAAACAATGACTTCAATCTTAATCTGTAACATGGCGCATGAAAACGGTAATTTCTTTTTTGATGAAACAAGTTTTTCCACAAATTTTGGTACGGCAAATTAACCTAAGAGCAAAACAGTTTAAACCTTAAAATAATCCATATTGAAACATTTCAAACAAGAGGTGTATTTTCAGAGGTCAGGTTTTCTTCTCTTACATGCCGTTATCGTGACATTAATTTAAGACAGGTCTAACTAAATTGAAACAGATAAATTGAGGTATTCTCTTAATTTACGTAAATTAATTTACGTTAATTAAGAGACGTAAAATACGTAATTACGTAAATTAATTTACGTAAATTAAGAGAATACCTCAATTTACGTCATGCTACTGGAAAAATACCAGGAACAATTCACGAAAACAAAGAGAAAAATTGCATTAATCGAGAAGCAATTTGGAAATACAAGACAGCAGACAAGACACAGACGATAACACGGCGGACAACAACATCCCTGACCAGGATAGCAGGCTAAAATCTTTGACCCAGACTCAATTACAATTTTCTATAGAGAAACAAACTCATAGGGTGAAACATGAAGTTTTGCGTCGTAAATATTCAGTTTTTTACAGCCAAAACAAGCTGACTCGATTGTAATTTTCTGAAAAAAATCTTTAGAAAAAGCAAAATGACACGAAATTGCTTTGCTGCAGATTTTTCATCTACCAAAGAATTGCCAACACGGCTAGTTTTTGTAAGCCTGTTGCAAGCTTATAAACGGTTTTGGATATGCATGACTTTAAATAGAATAAAGGATGTAAACAGATAGAAAATAAGGTGGAATGAGGGTGAAATAACATCAACGTTATATCATATATTAGACCTTCAATTATGTCCATAATAACATTGATTTAATAACGTTGTTCAAAGCAATAATCATTGATATATTCAACAAATAACATTGATATTTCATTATTCTTAATAGGCACCTCACTCTCTTGTTCATTTAAAAATATCCCAGGCTGTACCATAAGCAAATGATGTCAAATCTAGCCTATACTTTGGAGGATACTGTTATTTATCCTGAATAAGCATCATTTTGGCCTAGGATTTGAATGAACAAATCCAAAAGGGTGTAATGGATTGGCTTGGAGAGATTATAGAATCATCAAGTAGATGGCATGAGAACAAAATAGAGCAGAATAGGCTGAAAATAAATTTCAGTTTGTGTCCCCTAGAATGCAAAATCAGAAATATGCATAAGATACCATATCCATGTTCTTTATCCACAAAGATTCACAAATATATACGTATAGTAAACAAACCTTTTGTTCCGCTTTGGTTGGTTTTCCATCAATCTTATCAAGGCCGTCGAATATTCTGCTGTACAAAGGATTTTTTCTTGTTGATGGTTCATCTGGAGGCAAATATGCTCTTACAGTATTTCCAACCTATAAAATAAGATCATAACTTACAAAGATGCACGAATGATAAAACACGGTAAAAAGAGAAGCTGTTTGGTTCAAGGTGGAATGGGTAAAATTAAAAGGATATTGAGATTTTATTTCAAGATAGGTTTACAGTCGTTAACTTAGCTGCCAGGATTCCATAGAATAAATCTTTCAACGCAAGGAGCTCTATACAAACGAGCATGACAATGTTTCGTGATATCAGAGGTAGCATGGGGAAGATATAGGGAGAGGGAGTGTTATGAATACAGCTGAAAAAAGGGGAAAACATGACAAATCCTGTAGTAACAGGCTTAACTTTGCTAGGAAATATAAGATTTTGTTTAACCAAACTTTTAAAAGCAAGCACGATAAAAAAGGAACATGCAGTGAAAGTCGAAAAAGATAAATATTAAGAAACAAAGAGAGGAAAAGAGAAAAGGAGAGAAGAAGAGAGATAAAGCCATATTTTCTAAGTACCTATGAAAGGATTCAAACACATGTATAGAAACTAAAACATCAAAATAAAATAAAACACCAACCTTTTTATACATGTCAAGGAGCAATGCAATTCCTGCTTCTCTAACCTCCTTATTACTATGCTCAATAGCCTTCTTGACAAACTAAAATGAATACAATAACTAATGAATTAAACTGAAAATTTAATGAAAATTTATGAAGAAAATAAAAAACCATATTTCTTCTTTTTCTGTTAATCTATAACATAACATGCTTGTGTAAGGTGAAATTTACCATTTCTTAAACAGATTTAAAAGCCTACGGAGAGTACTGTTTTGATACCGCACAGGAGGATACCCATTTTCTCTATTAAACATTGGACTTGGTGAAGTTCTCAATTTTCTCATAATGATAAAACAAGAACGATGAGTCAAGTACTACATCGACTTCTGTGGTATTAGTTTTGGTCTTGGTGAAAATAAGGTCCCTTTTTTGACAAATTTGATGACAAAAAGCGGTGTTAAGATTTTCATGAATCTTCGTAGAGTTTCGCAAAGCATTTTTTCACAGTGATGCCGTGTCCAGTAGTGAGAGCCAAAATTACACAATTTTCCCAGTAGTTTGTGGCACTGGCGACTTCCACTGACCTCTGTTGTTTTTTTAAAAAACTTTTTCATGAAATTATCTTTATTTCTTGACTTTGTATTTTTTTTTGCAATTTATAAATTAGATTTATATTATATCGCCTATTGTTTCACACTTTTTTGTCCGGTCCTGTGAAACAGGATAACGGCATATCTCATTATATCCAACTCAAATCAATCTTTTCTACTCACCCTACAACGTCATAGTACAATGCTTTTATCAGAAACATTATATACAACTCTACAGCGAAGCTGTGCTCCTTTTATGTAGCCACAATACCCACATAACAAACTGGATCCTACCCTGGGTATCATAGCCACATAAATTTGTGAATGGAAATAGAAGATAAGGACAGGAAGCGGCGGAGCGTCTATTTAAGACGAAGGGTTAGCCCAGAGCCATTTTTCATTCTTCTCAGAAAGACACTCTTCAACCTGCCGTCCCTATCTTCTATCTCTAGGCTCGAATTTGGTACCCGGGGTAACTGGATCCCTGATCCTTTAACGGTTTAAGAACTTGTGACTGCCCAGTGCGAACCAGCTGAGGTTGGCATTACATTGTTTTTTCTTAATTTTTTTCCCTAGCTGTGCTTGTTTTTTCCTTGGTTTTAAAAAAACAGTTCACCGCAGCGTAGAGCCGTGTGCTTCTTTCGGTTATATCTCGTTGGGCCTTTTTGCGAATTTTCGCCAGCAGTGAAAATTTCTTAAAAATGCTCTGGAGTTTCGATAAAATGGTGGCTTGAGAATTTAGCCTTTTTAATAGTTCTTAAGTCCGTAAAAAAGAAATACAATTACGCACATTTTTTGTTCGTAGTTAGTTTGAATGTTTCAACTAAATTCAGCAAAGATTCTTTTTACTAAACCATCATTTAATTTGCCAAGACCGTCGACTAGAAATGACAGGGATAACATTCCATTTATCTATTGCCATCTCAACTGTTTGTGATCAAGAACTCAGCTCATGGCGGGAACAGTTAACTAAAGTAATTCTTAGGGTTTATGTGGGAAGATTTGAGAGGGTTTGCGGTGAAAGTCGTTATATTTTTGACTGCCAAAAGTGAAGCCTTTATAAAGCTTAAATGCGTTGTGTGAGGGCTAATGCTCCTTGTAGGTAGGTGTCAGTTGTCAGAGGGGGGGGGGGGGGCGGTACTCTTCGGAATGACTACCCTGGGAAACGAATTTTAAGATTTTCGGTCTTTATATTACTGTCAATTGTTTAGAAACTACTGTTGTTGGGAGCTGTCTGTTAATAAAGAGTTAATTGTATAAATTAACACTGACTCGACATTAACACTGTAATTTCGAACTATACCTGCATAACACCATCCGTTGTGAAAGACCTGAGGAAAAAACCAATAAACTACCAATCAGAAAGCATGATCTTAAACCCAATTTAGAGGAACGTCAACGATACTACATGTAAGAAGGACCTTTAAGGAGCAGAAGACAGTGAAGTTATTTGACATTTACAACAAATTCAACCACCATACAGTAACATCCGTTGCTTGATAGGCTTGGAATGAATTTCTCAACGTGCATCAATTTGTAAACTTCTTTTGAAATCGTTAATATAAAATGGGAGCTTAAATGAGATGAAAAGAAAAGTAGCAAGACACCAAAGCCATCTTGAGCTGCTTTATCGAGCACCATTACCACAAGATCTACATTGAAATTACTTGGAAAAAACAGCTTCCCTTGATATCGAATCAAATTCACAGACTTACCCTTGTTTATCAACATCTAATGGCTCTAAGAGATTGTGTATCACCTCAATTCGTCCTTTAAATAGCCGCCAGGGAACCTACAAAATTGTCTTTATTAATGCTCGCAACGTTTGATGACTTTAGAAAAGGCAATTAGACTGCGCAAACCTCAGTAAAAATTACTTGAAAATTTTTAGAGAAAGGCAGACAAAAACCACATTTTAAAAAGACACGATAAAAAGGGTCGATATTAGGTAGAGATGGTGCTGAGACTGCAACTTAACCTCCTTTAACGTAGCTATGCATCTCAAAAGTCAGGGTTAAGGCTTTTAAATGAATTAACGACAGCCTACTTTCACACTGAATAATCTAAAACGTCATATTCATAAGTTAAATCTATAAGTAAATTGAATTCAGAAGCAAAAGTAAAACATATCGTGTATAAAAACAGAATACTAAATTGTTTATGTGCCTCAACACTCAGTGACGTAAAACTGGACTTAGAAGTCAATCAAATAAAAACGAGAAAACATCCATAATGAGCAAGCACATTTGATTTATTTGCATTACAAGCAAAGTCAGTTCTGTTTGCCCAAAATGAAATCTGTATGCCTCACATATATTGGTGTTATAAGCACAATCATTCACGCAAGAAAAAACTGAACCAAAATCTGTGTGAAAATATTCACCTGCCCCTTGCTTTTTAAAGGATGAACTAGCATTTCTGGTATGGTGCCAAGTGCCTAGAAATAAAACAAAATTGTTGCTTCCATCCCATTTCTTAAAGTTCTTCTGCACCGTACAGCATCAATACGACTTGAATTCAGGACACAATGCAGAACTCATCTCACCTTTGTTTACTTCAAAATTTATACAGTCTTTGGCTCTCTTCTTCGAGATATTTTATTCTCTTTTTCCATTAGCATGAGAAGTATAAAAAAAAGACACATGCAGAAGACAAAATGGCCAGTTTTGGTTTTGAATCACATGGAACTAGTAAACAAAACAAAATTACCTTGACATCTTTTATGACTGCCGAATCTTGTATGAGTGAAACTGCGCTTTCTTTTGTTCTTGGGGCCTAAGATGGCAAAACAACGGGTATAATGGTGTGATGGCATATATCCTTACAAAGAGATCTAAAGCAAATGCCAAAAACAAAGTATAGTTGAAGGTCCTGTAGACTAGATTGAGGCTCGAGAGAGACTTTTTCAATCTTAAGTGTTGATGATTTTAGATAAGATGAAAAGAAACGAGCATATTTTCAGCATTTTATAAAATCTACTTTTCGTAGGCTGAATTTATTTAGCCCAAGGTGCTTTTAGAAAAAATTATAATTTAGCAATTTGCGAAACATCTCCCGGTATTCCATGTTATAATTATAATGCTTGATCTAACCATAGCCAAGCAAAAAAGGTCTTGTGTGTTCAATCGGGTTATTACTACTTTTAAAGACCTGTTAAAAAGAAAAGAAGAAAACAGGAAAAAGCATCAAAACTAGCGAAAATTTATTATAATAAGCTTTGTTAGAGGTTTTCTGGATTTTGGAACTTACCATGTCACCAACTCTTGTTAGTAGGACTGGAATTGTCTGAATGGTGAAAAATTGGAATATTTAAAGAACTTCAATTTTAGAAAATCGAAGAATATTGATAGATACAATCATAAACAGTTTTTTATTTCATAGTAAGAATCTAACAAACGAAGAATTAAAACAAGCTTTTTCTTTGTATAAGGAAACTTTGTACTTTACCTTGTCAACTACAAATGCATATTCAGATTTCCCAAGTCTGAAAACAGAAAAAAATTTATAAGATATTCGTGCTTAAAAGCTAAGATACTACAAAATAGAACAGAGGCGTGCATAAAAACGTTTATAAGTTATAATAAAACCTAGCTTTTCAACGCAACATAGATATAATAGTTAGGGGAGAAATATTATTTACAAATTTAGGAGCAAAGATAAGTATATCAATTTCAGACGTAAATCTTGCTTGGTATGAAAATATCACTTATGTTTTACTAGCCTTAATGTTTACGTTCCTCAAGGGGGTCAGTAGCACAATAAAAATGGAAGGAATTTAGTCCAAAAAGCACTTTGGGCTGAAAAAAAATTTGCTCGAGGAGGAGAAAATTAAAATACAAGTATCAATACGGACGCGAATTTTTATCATTTTTGTCTTAGTTCTTAGGTAAATATAACAGTAGTTGACGAAGATATCAAATTTCTTAGATTTCGTATCATTAGATGGTAAATGATAATTTAAAATAACGATCTATTTCCTGACAAAAGTTCCTCAAATCTCAATATTTTCCTCTTCAAATAAGTCCAAGACCTTGATGTGAACATAGACTGAATTTCTTTAAGAGGAATCAAATGTCAAAATTCAAACTCGTCTTCCAAAATATATATTTATAAAAATAAAAATCGCAAATCAATTGGAAATTCACTTGAACCTACTTTTTACGAGGAATATAATCTGCTAACAGCGTGCTTTCTACTTTGACAGCTTCTGTGAAAACCTAGGAAAAAATCGAGAGCAGAGATGTGATTAAAACTGAGCAGAAACCGGAACATATATTTATACATATAAAGAACATTCAAGTGCTTTAAATAACATCTTTAGGTCTGTAAAAACTACCAGGTAACATATATCGACACTACACTAAATAATAAATAACATGATAATATTACATGAAAATAAATAAAATTCAAAGTTCGCAAAAAGATATCAATATAAAACAAAAAACGATACCAGAAAGTAAAATATAAAAATGAAACTATTACATAAAACATGAAATAGCATAGCTTTTACAAGGAGGAAAACCAAATACAGAAACTTATAACAAGAGTATAACACGACACAATAAGGAAGCAAAAGAAATAATATAACAGGATACCATACGATATATGTATATAACGGGACCCATGGCAAAGTTCAAATACAAAATACAATACAATACAATACAATACAATACAATACAATACAATACAATACAATACAATACAATACAATACAATAAGATTCAATAAATGTAAAAGCACAATGGACAAATAGCATGAAATACCAATACATTGTGATATAAAAATACATACGGTAACAACATTGTCTTGTAGCATCTTTTTCAATAACAACGTTGTTGCTCTAACGATAGCCTTTGGTTCACTTTCAAATATCAGCTTCCCATCATCTACCGAGATCTCCCCCATCACCTTCTCTAAAGCGTCCTGTCGATGCTTCCATATTTTTGAATATGCTAACTGAACCTAAGAATAAGCAAGTGAATTTATTGCATTTGGCAGAAAAACACTGACACAAAGAAATTGATGGTTATAATAAAGATAGAACTATCTTTTGTCAAGTTGTCTTTGGTCGGGGTCAAAACCAAATCACCGCACGAGAGCCACATTGGCACAGAACAAACAGGCACAAATCAACATGATAATGGAAAATAGTGAACAGATACACGTCAAAGGAGTTTATCGATGGTTACAGCAAGGGTTGGGCTATTTGAACAGAATTAGGTTAAGTCAATTTTGCTCTAGCCGTAGAACAAGGCGATACAGATTTGTAACCTTTAGTTGGCTGATAACCATATAAAATGTCGAAGTTGCACAACTTTGTATTCCTGTTTCACTATTTTTCTAAAACTGCCCTATCCCGCATATATGAACGGACGAATTCTTTAAAGTGCATAATCTACATCAAATTCAAGCGACAAAAAATCATATTTATTGATACTTACGAGGTAAAGACCATAAACATCAATTATTGGAGTAGCTTCAGATTCATCTCTTTCGCTGAGCTCCCCTGGTTTTTCTGAAGATGTTAAAAAACTCGTATATAGTTAATTCCATATAACTTAATAACCTCTAAAGACATGATATTGGGCATCGTGTTATATCAAATTTATGTTTATATTTACGCGGAACTTGCTGTTGTAGCTGTAATTTTTGTTAGATTATTGATGCAATACTTTAAGAGGCCACTTTTGCCTAGATTAATAGATAAATGAAAAAAATTGAAAAAACAAAAAAGCTAGCATGATAGGTAGCAAAAAAAAGCACAAAAACGTTTCCGCGAAAAGGCTTTAATCTAATAGTGGCGGGCTTCACTAAGCTCTATAGCCGCTTAACATGTAGTATGTTCTTTGGGGTTGAGGCGAGAAACTATGAGCTTTGAGCTACGCAAAATATAATGAAGATATTTCTATATTTAAGGTCTCCTTGCTTCACAGCTGAATACACAATGTTCGCATAGCTTATCAGTGATTTCAGTCAGATCTTAAAAGCCCGACTTAAATTAAATTTAAATTTCACAAAATCCAAACAACATCTGGTTGAATCTCTCTTTATATTATAATGTTTTTACAGTTCAATCTGAGCAAGCGTCAATTGTCAGTACGCGTCAATTCAAATCTTCATGTAAAAATACGCTTAATAACCCTATGTAAACTCTGTGTCTACGAATGGCAGTTAACAAGAATAACGAAGAGCAACAACTAAGAGTGATAGAAAAAATAAACTAGGGAAGAAATACCGTCATCGTGAGTGCCACTATTCCCTGAAAAAAGAAATTGTTTTTAGGAAGCTTGGTACATGTTTTGATTCTAAAAACCATGATTAAAAGACACACACACGATCATAATTTCTTCTTAGAATTTTCTCAGTAGAAACTCTGAATTCGTTAATCCTCAGTGAGCCAATGACCGCGCTTGTGTATTTTTAATTATGGTTTTTAACCTCAAAGTACCAAGTTACCTCAAAGTTGTAACACTGGTCAACAAAATTTTTGTGTCTAAGTTTTTTTAGCTGATTTTGTGTAAGTTTGATGTGCTGAATCCAAAAAATCATGTTTGTTTTGGCCCAATCAGGTCAATCCTACTGCAGCAGACATATAGAACACCTCCTTTTCTTCTCTGAAGAAAAGGACTTGGCGTATTACACTGACATAACACAGCTTCTGCAAAAACTAAGTGTTACAAATATCAACCCAAAGAGTGGAGACTGTTCATTGACAGTAGCAACGATCACTGTCAACGATCACATAAAATGTGTTTTGTTGTATAATGACAACCATTTTGCTTGTGTCGCACTCAATCACACTAAAAGAGAGCCATGACGCTGTAAAGTATGTTCCGGTGAAGATACGTTGTGATAAGCATGAGCGGTTGATTTGCATCGACCTTAAGATGGTCAACTTTTTGTTGGTACAACAGTCTGGGTTTACCAAGAATCCATGTTTTCTGTGTGTGTACGACAGTAGGGACCGAGCACAACATAACATAAAGAAAGAGTGGCTTGTACGGGAGGAATTGGTGCCATGCAGAACAAGGAACATTCTCAACAAGCTATGGGTGAACAGAGACAGGACCCTATTCCAACCTCTGACATCAAACTCAGCTTGATCAAGCAACTCACAAAGACTATGGACAAGCCTAGTGACTGCTTTTAATACGTGTGTCAAGCCTTTCCGGGTTTGACGTTCGAGAAATTGAAAGCCGGGATTTTCTATGGTCCACAAATTCAGCAGCTCATAAGAGATCCCGAGTTTGAGAGCTCAATGAGTTAAGCGGAGCTTGAGGCCTGGCAAGCTTTTGTTAAGGTTGTGAGGAATTTTCTTGGAAACAACAAAGTCCGAAACTACAAAGAACTTGTCACCAAGTGCTCTTGGAAACAACAAAGTCAGAAACTACAAAGAACTTGTCACCAAATGCTCTTGGAAACAACAAAGTCAGAAACTACAAAGAACTTGTCACCAAATGCTCTTGGAAACAACAAAGTCAGAAACTACAAAGAACTTGTCACCAAATGCTCTTGGAAACAACAAAGTCAGAAACTACAAAGAACTTGTCACCAAATGCTCTTGGAAACAACAAAGTCAGAAACTACAAAGAACTTGTCACCAAATGCTCTTGGAAACAACAAAGTCAGAAACTACAAAGAACTTGTCACCAAATGCTCTTGGAAACAACAAAGTCAGAAACTACAAAGAACTTGTCACCAAATGCTCTTGGAAACAACAAAGTCAGAAACTACAAAGAACTTGTCACCAAATGCTCTTGGAAACAACAAAGTCAGAAACTCAAAGGACTTGTCACCAAATGCTCTTGGAAACAACAAAGTCAGAAACTACAAAGAACTTGTCAACAAAATGCTAATTGCTTATAAAACCTCGGATGCAACATGAGCATCAAAATGCACTACATGTTTGCAAATTTGGATTGGTTCCCTTAGAACCTCGGTTCTATGAGTGACGAGCAAGGAAAAAGATTGCATCAGGACATGAAAGAGATGGAGGCCATGTATCAGGGATGCTGGGATGCAGTTATGATGACTGAGACACCCCCTGCTGCTAATCAAATAAGTGCAAGTTAAATGCCTGAATTTTGAATAACCTTTACTTGCCCATATCAAAGTACATACTGTTCAAGTTTTGGATCATTCAGTTCATAAAAACTGCAAGAAAATAAATATTTGCTTTTTAAATCCAATATTTGATCAGAGGACATACAATAAATCGATCTTTAAAAGATGAAATTTAGTGAAAAATCGATTTTATCCTTTCGAGAAAAAGGGAAATCATTTTCAATTCAGAACATCAAACTTATACAATATCAGCTCAAAAAATTTGGACACCTTGAAAATTTTTTTGTACCCCGGTGTAATTTTTCGTTTAACACACGGTATCTCAACAAATCATGGCTCAAAATACAAAAAACAAAAAAAAACAAAAAAAATAAATTCATTTTTTCAACATGTGAACAAGCCTGAAGTCTGTAAATGGTGTGCCAAAGTCACATATCGATGGTGTTTAAACTTAAATGCTATTCGTTGTCTCACAATTCTTACAGAAGAGTCAGGTAAGTTGATAAAGGAGAATAATTCATCTACAAAAATATTAAAATTTTGGCAAATCATTTACAACAAGATCTTTTTTATTTGAATGGAATTTAAAAGGATTGTTAAGCAAATAAAAAGCTATGATAGGAAACAATAGAATTTAAGTAGATTCGAAAAAGCTGACTTTCGTACCATCTGATGGAAATTCCAAATTCTCTTCAAAGTTTCCTTTGCTACAAATAAAAAGGCTTTTCTTATTCAGCTATGATGCCAAGAACTACCCAGAAAAATTGCCTTAATCTTCATCCTTTATAATAAACTTATTAGAAATTAACTCGCTGCTTTACAAAATTGTTTAAAAAATCTTTTGGTGGTACATAACTTGAAAATGGCTTGATCGAAAACTGTACGCTAGGAAATATATATACCCAGTTGTGGATCGAAATAGGCCAATCAGAAACGCGAGCACATGACTGTTGAGGTTGCCCAATCACTGTCGCTTGCCTATTGAGACTCCATTGGTAACATTCTCAATAGGCAAGCGGCAGTGATTGGGCAACCTCAATTGTTTAAGCTTAACCAGGTACCTATATGTAACATCAAATGCTATACACCAATCGAGAATTGTCACAATTATTGAATAATTGAGAGAGGTTAGATGGCTTCAAATACCAAAAAACCAAAGCAATACCAGTTTACATTCCATTGCCGCCTTCACCATTTCTTTATATAGACATGTCACATACAAAAGGTCGGTTCTTTATTTGAGATACATTCTTCAGTAGCTCAAATTAAACTTAATGTCTCTTGAAAGGCTTAAATTATAGAGTCCATGAGTAAAATATCTGTATTTGAATCATTTTATATTCCGGTTTTTATATCTTTCCATGAAGTAAAACTATATTCATATACAAATTAATATCAAGGAGAAATGCTGTACCTAACAGTGAATAAGCCAAGTTCAGCAAATGTAAATACTGCATTCGTAACAAATTTTCTTATAAACAAAACAATTCAAAGATTTGAAACGCAAAACAGCAACGTGGAAATCAAAATTTCTACGGATGTTAGCTGACTAGATTGAAACTTAGGGTATGCCAAAACAGTTCACAAGCTTGCAGTATAGCTTATACTTCAGATAAATATGACTGCAAGCCTTTTGCTATCTGCTTGAAAAAAGATGAAGAACATTGCGTTAAGATACCTTTTAAGAGCTGGTATTGGCCTGTCTTCCGGATCTTGAAGCTGAAATATAAACAACATTTAGTTGGATTAGAGAGCGAGAGAGAGAGAGAGAGAGAGAGAGAGAGAGAGAGAGAGAGAGAGAGAGAGAGAGAGAGAGAGAGAGAGAGAGAGAGAGAGAGAGAGAGAGAGAGAGAGAGAGAGAGAGAGAGAGAGAGAGAGAGAGAGAGAGAGAGAGAGAGAGAGAGAGAGAGAGAGAAAGAGAGAGAGAGAGACGATCTTGAACGCTTTTGTAACAAGAATTATTCCAAAATTGCTTTGCTGGTAAGATTGAAGGCAATGTACATAAGACAAGAATTCCGATAAAATTGTCATTTCATCAAAAAAAATAAACCACATCATCTTTCTCAAGGGTTCACTTTCAAAATATCGATTTGATACGAAAACAACCAAAAATAACTTTAATAGAAAACAATTGCTTAAATGCTGCCAGTTTAAAAATAGTGTTCGCGATTTGGAAAATGGAAAACCTCCTGCCTTTGCATCAGTTGCATCAAAAAACAGTATATAAGAATATTTAAGCTTCCATATGGCCTATTTGGTTCTGTTTTTGAACTTTTTAATCATATGCGTTTATGTTCCATCTTTCTTTCATTGACTTTCAATCCTTGACCGCCATATACATAGTAATTAATTCTAGGTAGGTTAGAGAAGCTGTTCTTCTTATTATAAAATGGGGTCTACAGCAGCAGATAGGGTAATATCGCAAATCAAAGCAGCGAAACACCATTTATTCTAACGCAAATCAAAGTAAAACTGGGAAACTCCTTGAGACTACACAACGTTGATTGAACTTCAGAATTTTTGAAATTTTTTGTGGCAACTAACAAGTGTACAGTCGATGCGCCCGGTATCAATTATCTTAGATAAATGACTTGCAGATTTGAAAATAAAAATCAGGACTTCCTCTTTTTAAATAACATTGACACATCAAACATTTATACAGATATAAAAGGCGGGGCCGGGTAGCAGTGAATGAGTGATGTCCGATTATTCAGAATATATTTTGCAAAATATAATTATACACAACAAATTATTAGCTACACGACAAAAACTGAAACGAGGAGACAGTCAAGGAATACCCTTCCTACAAGATAGAAAGCTTGCAACCTTTAGGCAAAAAGTACCATTCAAAGCAAATACCCTATTTCCCTTTTGAAAGCCATCTTTGCATCAAAAAACGATGCAGTTACTTACCTGAGGTGATGATTGCAATCTCACTTTATCCGGTGTCCTTGGCAGCCTCGAAACAGGGGTCGACTCGCGCTCAACCGTGGTCATTTGGAGAATGTGTCCAGAGGCAGGTGAAACAATGGGCGGCAAAACAGGGGACTCAGATTTAGTTACTGTATGTGGCTTTGAATCACTTTGGACAGAAGGAAACGTCGTTTGTAGCCTCGCTTCATTTAGAACTACAAAAACGAATAAATTGAAAGCTAGGATCAAGATGTTTGAGTAAACTAAGACATGATAATTATCAAAAAAGCAAAAGGAATTAAGCAGGTTATTCATTTAGCATTATAGCGACTCAATGTAATTTTACTTTCAAATATCACCCATCGTGTAGTATAAAATAGTAAAAATAAGTTTGCTTCAAGCCACAGCAAAAGAAATAAAAATATTATATATTCAACAGGAAATATCATTGTTTTTATTTGCATGCTAAAAACACCTGTCGATATTAAAGTTTTTGGATGCAGCGATACGTCATCGTTATATTAGGCGATGGAGCTTGCCTTACGATTCAGCTTCAATCCTTGCCAAAACCTCTTGAAGAAAACCGCACACAACCCTCGCCCCCTAAACAATGTTGATTAGCAAACTTTTAGTCTTTCTTGACCACAAGAAAAATTAGCACATTAAAAAGAATGTTTATAAAGCGTAAATTATTCGACATTGTTTCAGAGGATGGAGAAATGCGGAAAAATCAAGGGAACATTTTCAAGTTTTTTGGTAAGGATAATTGCTATTTCAACATGGCCTAGCAAATCCGATTTGTGATTAAGAAAATGACTTCGTACAACAAAGTTAAACAGTAAGAAGCCTGTTTACCTGCCGTATGTTGCTGTTGTTTGGAGTGAATCTGAGATGTTATGAATACTGATGGGGGCTGTTGTCGTTTTGATTCAACCTTCAATAAAAAGGAACAGCCATGCTGAACGTAAACCTTTACTATAAACTAGCAATACAGAACCTTACTAGTTTCGAAATACAAGCACATAATTGCACAAAAAGTACAAGAAGGTAATTTTTGAGAGCAATTTTGAAATTTGCAAAAGAAACGATAGTCGTATTAACATCCCAAATCTTATAAGGTAGCGCAATGCCGCAAGCGAAAAATGTAAGTTAGGAAAAAACCAATCGCCAATTTGGACCACATTTTAATCCAAAAATTCGGTCCAAAAGATTTTATCTGTTGAAGGGTTCTTTGCTGAAATAGCAGTTGAAAAAACAAAAGATTGACGTTCTCCTGTGTAGGTTTTAAAAGCGTTAATTCATGAATCGGAGGATCCAAGCAAAAATAATGAAGGTATCTTGAAAATTTCGCGAGGGTTACACCCGGTATACCACTAAGCCAAGATGAGATTATTCTTCAACATTTAACTCTCAGATGCTTAAAAATCTGCCTATTTTTGGAGAAAAATTTCGATCAAAGCAAAAAAGGCCTAGTCAATCAGGGATCAAATATTTATCAGTATGGGAAATGGTAGGCTTGGAACATTGAAAGACATAAGTTTTCTAACTGCACCGGTTAAAGAGAAGAAAGGAAAGGGGGTGCTAGAGACGTATTTCGATGATTAAAATCCTCTCACACAGTCAACAATTAATATATAGTGGGCAAAAACATCATAATGTAGAAGCAACTGGTGAGTAATTGAATTGTCGTTGAATGGAAGAGAAAAATCTGCTACCGACATCATTCTTATAAATCCTTCAGAAACAGTAACTCCTGACAGATGGTTAAAAGCAGCAAACATCAAGATTTTCCTGAATCCTTCAAAACAATCAAACAGATGGCAAAAAGGAAGAATCATTTAGCGAGTGCAGGTTGAATGTTCGTTTTCCTGCTGAGTCTAAGCATATAAGCACGAACCAAAAAAAAGGTTCATAAAAAGTGTCACGTTTGTCCAAGTTGAATGTCGATCGTGGTTACTGCGATGAGTCTGGAAATAGAGCAAAATAAGAAGGTTTAACAAAAACAGGCTTGTGAGAAGACTGCTGAGATGGTCATGAAAATGGTAAGAGCTTTTTGCGATGCTGCTACCCTCTAGCAACACCTGCAAAAATTGTGTCGTTCGACTAAAAACAAACAAACAAAACTTGAACGAAGGAATGTAGCAATTACGCCAGCCGTGGCAATTACTATGTGAACGATTAATCAAGCAGCTGAGAACTTATATAAGTAAGTAGAAAATCTTCATCGACAAAACTTTGGCATCAGTGATGTGTTTGTGACAGAAACAAATACACAAACACAAGAGACACACATCATTTTATACTCCATCAATAAAAAGTTGCTTGAGATGGCAAAAAAATAAATTGTGTTTAACATCTAAGTTACTCTATTGATTAATTAATCTATTGATTGCAACTTGAGTGCCAAAAATACGTTATCTTGGCTGCCAAGTAAATCACTCTGGACATGTAAGGAGATTTTATTAAACTACAATTATTTTATCAAGAGGTCACGCAAGGAAGGAAGGTTTAGCAATCTGAAGAGCAAATTGCAGGAGAACAAGGACAATGTCAGGAAACTCGAGCGAGATGGTTTTCAAGATGCATCTAGAGTGTTCAGAAATCGAGAGCATATATAAAGATCCGATGTGGAGTATTCAGACCAATGCGATTATCGTCGGCGTGTTAAGTAGCTTTCTCGCTATAACAGCAACGGCAGGAAATTTGATAATCCTTATCATGTTTATACGAACTCCATCACTACATAACCCTTCTAATACTCTCATTGGAAGCCTTTGCTTGTGTGATTTGTTGATAGGAAGCATTTTTCAGCCAATTTTTATAATCAAGTACTTCTTGGAAGCCGCTGATGTATACGTTTGTACATTGACGAACATCACCGAATATTCCTTTTCGACTTCCAGTAGCATAGCACTGTTAACAATCACATTAATAAGTATAGATCGCTATATCGCAGTATGTTGGCCATTTATCTACCAAGTTCGAGCTGAAAGTGTTAAATATCTGAAGATATTGGCTGTTATATGGGTGGTAATTTTCGTATTTTTCTTACTGGGTTACCAAGGAGTAATCAAATTGGATTACATTTTCATGACAGCAGCAATTTTCTGTGTTCTGAGCATAGTTCTAACGATAGCATGTTACATAGCCATTTATTGTGCGGTCCTGTATCAAAGAAGAGGAGTTGCAGCAGAGATACCGGCACCCCTTGAAGGGGATGAGCCAGTCAGTGCAGTGCCAAAACAAAAAGAAGAACGATCCAAGTCACTAACGATTGGACTGATCGTGATCGCTCTATTTGTGTGCTTTCTGCCACACTGGTTGGCCTCTGTAACTCTTACACAGCTGGGTATCAACCCACAAATCAGATACCTGTATCAAATGTGGTGCTCTTTGATTGCCTTTGCTAATTCAACATTGAACCCGATTATATACATATATAGAAACAAGACGTTGAAAGAAAGTACCAAGGAGGTTCTTAGAAAAGGCTTGCTAAGAAGGCGCAATTTAGTTACCAATCTACAGCAGTAATGAAGTAAGGGTACTTGAGGTTCTTGGAAGAGCAAACGCGGAAGAAAATAAAGGAAAAAATAAGATATAAAATAATGAAATGTAAATAGAGCTAAAAATTAGAGAAATATTGAAGCACTGACAGACATAAAACAGGAAAGAAAGAGCCTATAACAAAATATTTGGCCAATGTAGCCGAATCGGAATATGTCAGTAATCAGGTTCAAATCTTGGTTGTCTGACTATGGTAAATTTATAGCTCTAGGTTGCATTGCAAAAGCCTATATACTACCAAAACATAAGCGAGGGAAGATTTGTATATGAAAATGTTTCACAACTAACTAGGTCACGTTAACATTAACGTACGCTGTAAGTTAACTCTGCAATTGACGGCAGAATATAAATAATTGAATATGCATGTAAATAATATGCTTTAAGATATATTGCGATTGTAGTAGAAATGCAGGGAGGAAAAGCATCTTCCTTACGTCAAACGGAAATTGTATTCTACGATCAACACAAAATTGCAGGCACCGCAGAACGATAAGAAAAGTGAGGGGTCTAAAAAGTGGGGGGGGGGCTAAAACCAAATAAAAACAGGCCTGACTGATGGTTCATTTCTTAACACTTTGCATTTTTGGCAAAGCCCCCCAGCTCCCCTTCTCCGCGGTGCCTGTATTGGTAGTACGTGTAATTTGGTTTTCTCAAGTGTAACTCTCCGTGAGGAATCGAAGGCTCTTGGCTGAACGTTACGGAACTTTGATAAGGGCTGATAAGTTTTGGTGTGGAATGTTGATAAGGGCTTTAGAAAACCTTGACCAAACCAACTAAGCCTTCGATTGAGACGCATCACACTGTAAATGATGACACGGCTAATGTTTAGCTTGTTTGGCAGGCCAATTAGACTTGTTTGATTTATAAAGGTTCAATAGAATATCAAACTTTTCCATTGCTATGGGTTAGTTTGAGCGCTGCTCGGTGAAGTGGTGTATCGAAAAAAATTTGGCTATGTCAAGGAACAGCAATACCAGATTGAATAAATGCGATGAAGAGTTTGGCATATGACCAATCATTGGCTGGGGTTGGGGGGGGGTTGAGGGTCTGTACTACATATGCATGCTAAACTTCATGTATGTAGATATTATTCTGTATTCAGGGTGATAAACTAAGCCAGAAAATAGGGAATTGAGACTGTGACGTCATAAAACACCCGCAAAAGACATGAGATCGTTATGAGGAAAAATCATAGATATAAGGAATAAATCTTTACCAATTGTTATTGTACTTTTTTGCAATGTGACTGGCTTTCGGGAGGGGGGTGTGTACATTAACATGTTTGAAGGTACGGGGACCTTCCATTATTTAGGGGTACCTTTTTTCTAAAAAGTGCGGAATTATCGGTATCAGTTTTTGAAATTTGTGCGGAACTATGGGTACCATTTGAAGAAACATGCAGAATTATGGGTGTAGTTTTCATCATGTTTGCGGAATTATGAGTCACATTCTTTCAGACATTTGCGGAATTATGGGTCCAAAATTTTAACCAAAATGGCACGTCCCCGTCCAAAATTAGGCATAGTTTACCCCCGCGGGCTGGCTTCTTCTGGCTTTTTTAACTTATACGCCGGCTTTCCTTCGATTTGAAACTAGGGGCCTTGGACAATAGCAGCGCCAAGGGGGACAACTGGCGAAACACGTCCTCGGATCAATATATTAAGTGGGTAATATTTTGGCGACGTACTTTTTGTGACGTAATCCTATGATTTTCAAACTGCCTTTGCGTAACGAAAAGTTAGTCGTGGGCATTTCCTTAAATTGGCCTTCCTTGTTGGTAAAAGGATGTTTCTGGCGGTAAAAGGAGGTAGCCCAGAAACTCTGCTTTGTCCCCAGAGCCTAGCTGCTGGCGCCCCCACTTATTTGGGGTTGCAATTAGGTGACAGGAGGATCTTTGTATGTGTTCAGTAAGAGCCTACCTGTTTTATTTCCAACAAATCAGGAAGATCCAGTTGCTTGTAAACGTGCAGACGATATTCATCAGCTTGTAACTGGAATAGAAATAATAATCGTTAGATTGACGTATTAATAAACATATTATTCAATAAAGGCAACAAAAGCCTACTGCATTTGATACTAAAATTCAGAGTACCCTTTTATTTCAGCAGAGGACAGGCGTAGAATAACAACGATGAACCATTATTTGCTTTTGCTGCTGTTCTTGTTATTGTTTTGTTGTTTCTAAAAAGTCGTATAGCCACGTTTAAAGGCAGTCTGTCCCCTCCTTGATTGGCTAATTCTAACTTGAAAGCCTTGCCTTGATTGGCTAATTCTAACTTGAAAGCCTTGCCTTGATTGGCTAATTCTAACTTGAAAGCCTTGCCTTGATTGGCTAATTCTAACTTGAAAGCCTTGCCTTGATTGGCTAATTCTAATAATAATGGGGACATAATGCCTTTAAACTATGTCGTGTTTCCAGTCGCGTGCAACAGACTCGCAAGGTGTGCCACGTCACTTCTCTTGCATCAGCTATGCCACGTAAATTATAGGCATTGGACAAATAAAGAATTACTTTTTGCGTTTACCCTTATTTAGAAATCATATTCCGTTATTTAGAACATTAAACCCTGCCCACTTACATTAAACCCTGCTTAAATATTCCTATATACGTATGTAGTTTATTTGGTGGTTTTTAAGTCGTCGTCACAGTAGTTGCAGATGTAAAAAGTCGTAAAGTGTAGCCGTTGAGCCGAAGCGGTGTGCATTTAAAAAAAAACAAATTGTGTTATTGACGTCGTTTCTGCGAACAAAGGTCCGTAAGTCTACAGTGATCATTCCTTATATTGTTTTTGATACAACTCACGCAACCCTCTAAGCCAGGAATCGGTGGTTTAACACAGGGGCAACTCTGGGTACCTCTAAGCAATTGCCAGGAATTTTTTAATTATCATAATTATTTTACGGTAAGTCTAATTTATAACAAAGCTTGGCTAGTTAAAGGAAAGGAGGACCACCGGAATGGCGGCCGCCTTTAGAAAACTGAACGGTTCTTTGAATTTCAAATGACGCTAAATGCATCTGAAGCATCGCATGTAAAATAATCAACCAAATGTATAACGATACCGTGGAAATAGGACGTCTCTATGAACGATACGCGCTTGTTTCTAGGACAAGGATAATGTATAACGATACCGATAGGACTAGGACTAGGATAATGTATAACGATACCGTGGAAATAGGACGTCTCTATGAACGATACGCGCTTGTTTCTAGGACAAGGAATGGGGAATCGAGGAATGGAATCGAGGAAAAGTAGAGAGTCGGGGAATATAGGGAAATCTAGGAATAAAGGAAAATCGGGTAATATCGGGAATAGGAGAATTTTGGGGAAGTGGGGATTATAAGTGAACAAAGGGGAATCGGGGAATATGGGGAATCGGAGAATCGGGGAATAGTGGGAAATCGGGGAATATACAGAAATATAAAGGAATCGGAAAATAAAGGGGAATATAGAGGAATAGGGGAATAAAGGGTGATAAAGGGGAATAAAGGGGAATAAAGGGGAATATAGGGGAATATAGGGGAATATAGGGGAATATAGGGGAACCGATAAGCCAATTGGCTAGTTTTAAACTTTTTCAAAAGGTCTTCGCGTAAATATTCCATTACTTTTGCCCTGTTTTAGTAAAAGCCATGGTATGCTGACTTCAGAAAACATAGCAGTAACAATGCCAACGAAGCTAAAGAAGAACATTAGAAACAAAACAAATGACACATCCATATCCCAAAAAGGACTCTAAGGCTGAGCCCGTGAAAGCAAAGACAAAACAATACAAATGCATACTTTCTTTGCTTTTGCCATATCATAATCTTCTATTTCAATAGCTCGCCTCTTCTCAACCTCAAACCGTCCGAGTTTCTCACCAACCTACGAAAAAGAAGCAAAATTCATCTTTCGCTAGATGATCACCTTACCATAATGATTGAACAGCGATAATGATTTCACTCTTTCAAATAGCGTACGAGATTTCCGCGAAAACAAAAGAATTTCTAGGAAGTTTCAGACGAAACAATAGGATTTTCAAGAAAAGTGTACGAGATTCATCCTACTGAAATTTACCATGTCAGTAAACCTTTAGTAAAACTAACACAAACTAACAATTTTCCCTGAATCAGTAATTGTTTGAAAAAAAACATACTAAAAACCATTTCAGCAAACTGTATTTACCTTTTGTAAATCTGCCATTGCCTGCTTCAGTTTTTTGGCATAGTCGAATCTTTCCTCTGCACAAAAAAAACACAATTAATTTTTATCATGCTACAACTGTACACGCAAGTTTTTCAATCTGTTTATACGGAAAAATATCTTAAATGATAAGGGAATGATAATCATTGTTTTACCGATCTGTCATAAAATTCTCGACGCTGAATAGGTAGAGCTGTACACGCTTCTGTGTTTAGGAAAGGACGGTTCTAAAGGCCGATTTCCATTTGACATTCTTTGTGCGCGCGGGCGTAGCGCCCAAATCTGAGCATGCGTAGTTAAGTGATGCTGTCAAGTGGCCGAGCGCACAAAAACTATCAACTATCAACTTTCTGGCGCTCGCAGCAGACGCAAAATCGAGACCACTTGATTTCAACTACGCATGCTCAGATTTAGGCGCTACGCCCGCGCGTACAAAAAATGTCAAATGGAAGTTGGCCTTAAGTTACAATTCCGAGTTTCACACTAAACGCGATCATCAGGCAGTTGTGTTAAAGGAGAAATGATACGGGAGATGGCTTTTTACTCATGGTTTTTAAAAAGACAAAATATAGGGCGATATGGTCCTCTAATTTGCAACTGTAAATGAGTATCAAATTGTTTGACATCAATGCATCAACACAAACACTTGGGTGTCTATTTGTTAGAATATTTAAAATGGCAATGTTGTTTGCAAAACCATAACTAAAAATAATAACTTTTAGTGGTATAGAATTAAATCAGCTGGGTATATACTTCTTAGCTTAGAGTTTTCGGAGAGTATCTGACGCAAAGCTTTAGTATGTTTCACAAGGTCTACTTTCTAAAGCCATTAGGCCTAAGCCTCGCCTGTTCCGAAATCTATAGATAAACTATTATGAGGAGAACCTAAACAAATTACATGTTCACTATGAATTTCATTCTTTCACTTAAAGCTCTAGAGATATCGTTGATGAAAACCAAGTCCCTTTATTGATACCAGCTTATCGTAGATTTTAGTCCAAACACCTTTGTCCTGTTGGCACTCTTCAAGTTTCTCTGCTCTAGGTTCTGAGTCCACATAAAAAACTTTGGCCAAAGACAAAACCGTTAAAAGGAAGTCTATAATTAAGTGTATATGTTTGCGCCCTTCCGTGAATAGCAGCTTATGAGCTAATTCCGGATAAAACGGAGTACCAAACATGGTGAATAGAGCCACATTGAAAGCCATCTTGATTCGCAAAAGCCTGCTATGAAGCATTGGAATTGAAGAGCTATCGCACTAGTCAAAACTTTCAAAAGTACAACTCATTATTTCGTATTTTCAGTCGTAGCAGATAATACATCTGTTTATGAAGTGTTACGGCCTTCATAACATGGATAAAAGACGCTAGAAAAATCAGTTATAGTTAAAAACGACATTGGCCTGTTTTCGGACATCGCATTACAATGAAATATTTTCTTTAAAAACATGCCTACAATAGAGATTTTGTAAATACCTATTACTGTTCTAAAAAATTGAATTTTGAAGAGAACGCACATTTCAAGAATAAACAAAATGCACATATTCATTGTTGTATTAGAGTCGAAAGTACACTGCCAAAGTTGACAAAAATTTCAAACTACAATTGGCCAAGGAAACAAATAACCGTTTTGAAAACAGACTAGGGTTTGTGCACGTGCAGCGAGCAAACCTACCTAGTACAGCATCCTGCTTTTTAGCTTCAAGTCGTCGAATTAACTGGGCGGTCTCTGAATCCTGAGATAAAAAAAGAAAGAAATTTAAGCCAATCAAACAACCCTCAGGTGTCACCTGATTCACAAATGACTAATTTATGCATAATTTATATTAAACATGCAAAGGTATGGTAATGATGCTTTGTGTTGACTTGAAGGTTTATACTCAACTAAATGGTAAGCGTAAATAAAAAACATGAATTCTGTTTTCATGAAGATTAACTAATAAGAATTCTGACTAGATTTCTCGAAAATTAAGTCTACTGATTACAAGAATCAATTTCACTTTTACGACTAGGAATCTCAAAAGATTTCTTAATTTCTTACTAACTTCTCAAGAAATTACCAAACAACAACATCTAGGGTCATTATAATTTGGGCAATAAAATGTTACGCTCCCGATGTTAAGGCCAATTTCCATTTGACATTTTTGTCCGTGCGGGTGTAGCGCCCAAATCTGAGCATGCGTAGTTAAAATCAAGTGGTCTCGATTTTGCGTCCGCTGTGAGCGCCAGAAAGTTAATAGGGTCTCAACATTTTTGTACGCTCGGCCACTTGACAGCAGCACGTAGCTACGCATGCACAGATTTGGGCGCTATGCCCGCGCGCACAAAAAATGTCAAATGGCAATCGACCTTTACGCTCAACGAATTATTAATGAAAATAACCTGGTAAATATCAAACGCCAAGTCATCTAGAGGTGAGATATAATCAGGTCGACTTCTTCGTACAATATCTTTGCGTAGCTCTGATGTGTCACCACCAGACATAAATTTTTCAACCAAATCTTCAGCTGCTGTTGACTGCTAAAAACGAGAATTCACAATTTACTGTTTCAAATAATTTCAAAACCACCCAGCACAAATTCTAAATTTATAAGTTTTTTCAAGGTTCTGGAACATTAATGCAAGAAATAAAATTACAAGAATGCTTTAGTGAATAAAAAACATAAAATATTTGCAACTGTAATTAGTAATTTGCAACTTTGCAACTGTAATTAGTAATTTGCAACTTTGCAACTGTAATTAGTAATTTGCAACTTTGCAACTGTAATTAGTAATTTGCAGGACAAATCCAATGATCCAATGATCTATCAAACCAACAGACCAATAATTAATTCATAAAAATAAATGATATTCCAAATTTTGTTGTCAACTTTGACTTATATGTGCACGATGTGCATCAGCACAGAACAATTGATACATATATATATTATATAGTCTGTCTGATATGATTACTGCGCAAGCACGAAACTCGGAGTAAAAGAAAACAAGTCTAACTTTTAGCCTATCTTCTGCTATAAAAGTAAATACTATATTTATAAATGTTTCGAAAACTTAACACAACAGACTCATATACCTTATATCTTTCAAAAATTGAATGATGCCAAAAAGAAATTGTTCTGTTTGAAAGTGGCTTTCCGATTTCATAAGCATGTAAGACATAAGCATACAGGGGAAAGTTGAATAAAACAAAATGGAGACATAATCTCCAAAAAGGTATTTTATAATTGGCGGGAAAATCCTCTAAGGTTTAGTTGAAGTGGTGAATTAAGAAAGCATTCCGTTATTGCTAACTTAAGCAGGACACAAACTAGCAGACTGATGAGACACATCGTCACCAAATTGCAATCAGATACTGCAAATCCTCGAATCAGCCCCCTTGGGGCTTATAAATTTTTCATATTTTTGGATGGGGGGTTATTCGTGGAGGCTTATACGAAGGGGGGGCTTATAAAATTATAGTAAACATCAAAAAGACATTATCAAAAGACGTTGTATATTTAGTAGGAATTTCTTCATTAACATTTAATTAATTACTACCAAAGCATCAATTTTTGTGGTAATTCTATAAAACACCAAAAGCAATCAACAAACCGAGGGGGCTTATTCGAGGGGGGGGGGGATTATTGACAATTTTTTTAGTTCTAGGGTGGGGCTTATTCGATGGGGGGGCTTTTTCAATGGAGGAGAGGGCCAATTCGCGGATTTATGGTATAGAGAATATATTTGTAAAAGCTTATTATAAATATGTCCGGTTTTAACATTGGATAAAGGAGTTTTGAAAGAGAAGCATAATAATGAAACATTGAAGAAACAACCAGGTATTCTTCGTGCAGAGTTTAACTTCGAACCAAAAACAATGACTTTGCTGACTTTTGTTGAAAGTATAAATATTTGACCACCAGGAAATAATTTATCACTAATATTTGTAGCCGGTTAAAATTTAGTAACGGAATAATCTTAATTTCAACCTTTGTTCTCTTTGAGAAATGAAAATAGATTTACAACATTACCACTGTTAGTTCCTTATGCTAGGGAAAAGCATTAGGGGCCTAAAGCAATACCAAGAAAATTTATACGATACTTTTCAATCGTGGAAAATGATCCTCACCAGGTTCATTTTTTTGGTCTCAGAGTACATCTCGTCGATAGGGTCTCCAATTAAATTGACGGCTATAACGTTAATCTGGCAAAAAGCAAGCGAATAGTGTTAGAAATACAATAAAAGCAGCGTAGACGAAGAGTAGATCTTAAACATTTATTAAAGGACAGTTGAATGAGAATGTTGGCCAAAAACAATAGTTTGTTTGTTTTGAAATAGCTTTCTCATTTTCAATTCAATGAGCGTGAATGCTGTGAGTAAGAATACCGAATGCGGAATAGGGATGAAAAAACAAGTAAATCAAACGACATCCAGGTTACTGGCTGCTGTAGGGAAGTGTCCACTGTTGGGAGGTGCCTACTGTAGGGAGGTGTCCGTTGTAGGGAGGTGTCCAATGTAGAGAGATGTCTGCTGTAGAGAGGTGTCGACTGTAGGGAGGTGTAATAATAATGATAATAATAATAATAATAAACTTCTTATTTACATTTGGTGTGAATTAATAATAGCTCGTACTCTTAAGAAAAGTGAGCTAATAAAAAGTGTTTGCTTTTGGGTGGTGCCTGCTGTAGAGAGAATTTAGCTGTAGGGAGATGTATTCTGTAGAGAAGTGTCCACTGTTGGGGATGTCTGCTATAGGGAGATGCCTGCCATTAGGGGGGGGGTGACATCTGTAGAAAAAGGGCCCGATGCTGTAGGGAGATGCTGCTATCAGGAGGTATCCGCTGTAGGGGAGTGTTCTTTGTCGGGTTGTTACCTTTTTTACAGCAGGGGCAAATTGTTTGACCTTGGTTTGGAGGTGTCTGTTAATGACTGGATGGGACTTGTGTATGGTTTTTTGTTAAGTTAACTATTATGGGCAAAAGGCAGAGAATAAACGGTACCAAACTGGACTCCAGTTACTGTCCGTTGGAAAAAGTCTGACTTGTCAGTCTATTGTCTAGAGGTTACTAACGAAAGACTGTGGCTATGAGAAAGACATGAACGATATAAATGATGTCCGTTATTGGAAATGCTGGGAGGTCTGTGAAACAGAGGTTTTAGGTTTTGGTTTATAGTGTATTGTTTTGTCTGTCGATTCTAGAAGATTCTAGAAGAAATGTTGATGCAGTAACTGTGCTAAAGAAACTTTTAAGGTTGG
The DNA here is from genome assembly GCF_057945365.1 of Rhopilema esculentum. Lineage (NCBI taxonomy): Eukaryota > Metazoa > Cnidaria > Scyphozoa > Rhizostomeae > Rhizostomatidae > Rhopilema > Rhopilema esculentum. The sequence goes on from NC_142833.1 coordinate 6,180,361, forward strand.
GTTTAAAATCGTTTTTAGAGACACCCTTATCGCTCTTGAAGTTACATGTCTCTTCAAATTGCTGCATCCTAAATGTTCTTATGGCCGCGTAGCCTGTTTCATGGGTTTCAATGCCTTTAGTCGAGGCTAAACTCCTATTACTGCGTCCTGGATAACAGCCAAACATTATGGAAGACAAAAATAATTTGGACACTGAAGGGTTAATTTAGCTTAGACTGCTGGTGTTCGAAGTTTTTATAAGTATGTGGTCATGGTCTAAAGAAATAAGTCTCATTGGTGAGTAAATTGATGTCTAAACAAATTAAATCTACAGGCAGTTGGCTTTTGATGAAAACGGGCACGTTAAAGTGGAATAAATTGTGGTTAAATTCACTGTCATCTGGTGAAATCCTATCGGAGGATCAAAGCAAAATTTTCCAAGTAATCATTATTTACCTCGAAATTACTTAACAGCTAATAATGAATAATCAATTTTAATAAATATTATATTAATTGCAATAAAGACAGAACATTCAATCTTAAAAAACAGATAAAAACCCGGTAAATGAAATTTTTGCATAGTCGTATTAAAGAACATTTCCAGAGAAATCAGTATTAATATAAAATAGATAAATAAATAAAAACCTGATTATAAAGATTATGCTTGTTAACGTGATTCTTGTGGACAAGAAATTTCACGAACTGACACTCTATATTCAAGCTGACGGACTTTAACTCGCGCGTCTACAAAACAAGACATATCATCATGATTTACGAAATAACTTGCGAACAGAAAAACGAGCAATGCGAACAGAAAAAGGAGCAAATAAACAAAAGAGGAAACTAAGGAATTAAATTTGATCGGTCAAGCTAATAGTGCCATTTCTCATTTGTTCCAATTCCCCACACCTTCCTATCATTCTGCAATCATTTTGCATTCATGCTGCATTCATTCATTCCTGCATTCATATTAAAACCTATGCAAATAAAGCTTCTTGTTAGGATCTGGTTTTGTGTAAGCTACAGATTGCGTAAGCATAAAATTTGGTTTTGCTTAAGCTACAGATTTTGTTTGATCTATGCTTTTTTAATAAGAACAAAATTGCTGGAATTTTTTTAAAAGTAAAAAAAGTGTCTAACATTAAACAGAGTATAAAGCATCGGATAATTTCAAAAAGGTAAGCGGAAATTAATTTTTGACACCAATCTTCCGCTCATGTTACTTTTGATCAACACTTGAATACAAATATCTGCTTACTGTTGGTCAACCCTCAAAGGACTATCAGAATAATAGCAACCTTATATACTATGTTCCCACTTTCTAGTTTTCCAGTACAAGAGGCTTATTTGGTATCCAAAGTGAAGGCTAGGCCACTTAGGCTACTGGTGTAAAAAACGATTTAATTTTTTCTGATTATAATTCATTTGCAAAGAAATGTGAGAAAACTATATCGCAAATTTTTTCGAAATTAGCATTCTATGAAAAATTACCTTAAAGTTTGACTGTTCATTACTTGAAAGAGAAACATATCTAAAAAATGAAGAAATTAAAAGCATAGATCACTATACAACTTGAACACAATAAAAAAACCCAGTCAGACGAAAAATCACACCATAGTTGGTGTATAGGAACAATACAGGAATTAAATTTACAGTCCTGCTCCAAATCTCATTGTTCAAATTACTCCAAATCTCATTGTGCCATTTTCAAGCCCAGATTAGGATTCACCACCATAAGTTTAGCCTTGGTACAGTTCTCGTACTGTTTTTCCTTCCATTAGAGATATAATGATGATATACAATTTGAAAAGTTATTACGCATTGGACAGCAAAAACTGTTCAGGAGAAACTTTCCATCCTTAGTCGCCAAAATTGGTCAAAATTTCCTTTCCTTTAATGTTGTCAGTTAATGTCACTAGCATCTTTAAAACTTATACAAAGACTAAAATTTTGTCTTTCATCCTAATCCAAAGACACAAATTTGCTTCAAAGAAATTTGTTTCCTTATTGAACTGGTGTATTTGACCAATGGCTGCAGCCTATATATTTGCAAAATTCTATATATTTGAGTATCTAAATATTTGCAAAAAACTGGAAAGAAACTGTGAACTTCAAAATATTGTGAATCATCATAGATCAAAGTGAAAACTAATCTTATAATCTTGATTGCCAAAAAAACATCTTTGCCAAAAATAAACACACTTTGGATTGATGAAATCCAGTTTTCAGCATGTATGGAGATATGTTACAATAATTTGGCAAATTTGGATTTCACTATTAATTCTTACCCAAGTCTGGTAAATTTACAGTTTATCAGTGATGGCGCCTGTTGATTTGATGCAAGACCAGCAAATATCTCCACTTTTGAGGCTGAAAGAAGAAATTTAACAACAATGTTTCAACACTATATTTTTTATGTAATACTCTATTTTAAAAAGAATTCAAGCACCCTCACAATAGAAAATATTTTATCACCTTAAATAAATTTATCATGACTTAAGAATTACATTGAAAAACCAACCAGAGTAAATATACCAAGACATGTGTAATTTAGCATTAAACTGCAATTTTCCCTAATTTTCACTCTACTTTGAGTAACAAAAATCAGCATTGTTTTGAACAGTACTGTGGATAATTGGTTACAGACTGGGTCTGCCTTCATATCACAATCTCTGAAATATCTTGTTTTCAAATGCTGCATTAACAAATAACACTTGCTCCAATGAGGCTTTATATCTAAGATAAATGTCTTACCAATAAGATACTGATGTGACAAAATTTGTAGCTTGCGAAGATTTGCTGGTTCTTTGAGTTTCAATACAACTTCTTGTGGGTAGACACAAAATCTTGAAAAAGACATAAAAATGTAGACTAACAGTGTAAAAAAACTTTATCAATAATCATGAGCTTGATTTAAGATGATGTTTTCAATGCTGAAGAAAAAAGAGCAAAACAAAAAGGAAACTAAAAAGAGGTGAAGACTGTGAATTAAAAAGAAAATGAAAAAATAACAAATAATGTATAATTTGTCTGGTTATCTTAAACTTAGATTGTTGTTAATCTAGAAAGGAGGGTCCACAAACAATAATCGATGTAGCAATAACAGTTGTTTCATCTGACTATTTAATACAAAATGTACACACATAAGCTTGAGTACAACATTTGCTTATAGCATAAATGACCAGACATGTCTGTGCCACATCTTTTATAAGAGTTATACATACATGATTTTGGCTGAATCAACATAAAATGTACTTTAAAAATAATAATATCTAAACAAACTTTTGAGATTGCCATCCTTTGGTAACAGGGCTATGAAGCTACAAACAAATAGAGAAAAAACAGAATAGTTTTTTCCGATAATTTTATTACATAGAGAAAATCATGTTTTTCTTAGTATTTCTATCAATTGGTAAATATAGAAATTAAAGCACTACTGATATCAATAATAGATCAGGACTTAGTAAAAAGATGATTTATTCATTTGTCTCCAATCGAAAAAAAACCCATTTTCTCATTTGAAAAGAACAACATCAGTAGCATTGAAAAGATACTTAAAGTTAATCTTAGCACTAAATAACTGAGTTAGTCAAGAATGATAGATCTGTTATTGGACCATCTACATATTAAAACATGCTTTCATTATAATAAAAAAGATGTGCCCTTTAATCCACTTTTCTAATGAGTTTTAGCTATTCAAGCAGGTAGTACCACCCACTGTTTAGAAACCTTGCACTGAAATCAATATCTCGTGTAGCAAACATGGATTTAGCACTTAAGAGTTGAGGTAGCCTTAAGTCACCTCATATAAAACTTTTAAACTATTTGCAATTATTGAATTTCAAACAGGGTGCTCTCACCTCAATTACCTTAGTAGTGAGAGAGCCCCTACTCAGAAAATTCTCTGCACAAAATTTCCTTTTTATCATAATTATAAAATTTAGTTATAGTTCTGTCCCTCTTGTATTGGATATATCTGTCTAGTTTGTAATTTTTTGAATTGTATGTAGTGTATTTTGAATTTTGAACTGAAACTCAAACTATGGTACTATGAGGAGAGTTTGTGTGCAGAAAAACATTAATATGTTTCTCATTTCAAATAACAGAACAACAATAAACAGGAAACTATTCACTCACTTCAAGCTCTTTTGGGCCATACCCTGGTTCATGTCCTGAAACATGTACTACTTGAAACTGGAGCTTTCTAGGCATTCTCCCTGGGAAAATTACAAAATATATTATTCAAACACTGATAGGTATAAGGCACATGAAACAAAGAATTCATAAAACTCTTAACAATTCACATAGTAATCCTTGCTACTGTAGGCTTTTGATCACAAAGTCATTATTTCTTCTGATATCATAAAGTACATAAACATGTGTAAAATCATTTGAAACACCTTCCAAGCACAATGCTTTGGTGTGTTAAAATGAATTAGACCTTGTTACTTTAAAATTTTCATAAATAAAGATGTTAGAAAATGCAAGATTTTTGCCATGGCAAAACTAAACTTATTTAGATAAAATTGCTAAACTCTTATGCCATGATAACTACATGTTGACTTACTTTGTTATTTACAAATTATTAAACTATAATGAAAGAGCAAAGGAATTCTTGATTGAAATAATTTTACAGGTATAGCAGGAAAAACCTTTCAAGTTCTCCAAACTTTGATTGGATACTGATAAATAAGAAAAAATGACCAAGATGATCAAATTATTTTTGTATTGAAAGCAAATATTTGCAGTTATCTAATAAATTTTACTATGGTGTATCAATCTTAAGATTAAAGGAATATTTTTGATTTGGAGGGCGAGGGATCGGGGGTTCCTTGTGATTATTGTTGGATTGTCTGGCGGTATTGCTTGTCTTAAACTTCCCACTCAGAGGGAGAGGGGTAGATCATATCACTATAGCTTTTATTTATTTCTTCTTTTCTTCTTTTTGTTATATGCAATAACCTTCAGCTTGTTGAAGTTTACACTATTTGATAGACGTAGACTAGCTGTTTAAATATTTAAAATTTGTATTGACACGCAGAAACAATATGCCACCTGAAATTTCACTATACGTATATTTACTCTCGCAACTGACAGATTTACAACTCAATTACAAGTAAATTAAAAACATTAACTGCAAGATAAAACTATTTAACCAGAAAAAATAACAAATAATCTTGTTGATAGTTTAGAGGGCCTAACCAATAACATTGCAAAAATCAACAAGATCAGAAACAGTGCTTACAAAGCACACTCATTGGGCCCATTTAAGGAAACTGCAAAGTTAACTTACCCGTGATGATCTTCGAGTGTTTTTATTTATTAGTTTGTCTCCCCATTGAGAATTTTAAGTGACTCTGGCGGCAAGAAATTCCTGGCTTAATCTCATTCGTATCTGTGTTGCTTTCGAAATTCTGCATCCTGCGGTATACACAACAACAACCAAACATAGCAACCTCGTCTTTGTTCCCGCCTTAATTCCCTTGATCATATGTCTTGTCCTCCACAGCTACTTGCTATTGTGTGTACCTCTGTGTATACCACACATAAGGCATTGGTATACCCACTATGTGCATGTAAACCAATTTCCGTCTAAGAAACCTGATGTAAATAAACGGATAAACGCCCTTGACCATATTTATTCCAAACTTTCAATCCTTTTAGCCGGCGTTTATTTAAGATCCCTATTTATTTGGAGCCCAGCATTAATAAAAAACAGTGTAAGAAATCACATTTTAGTGACGGTTACATTTTTTCATCTTTAAAAGATCACTTGATGATTACCATCACGTCATTTCCAAATATTAAGCAACAATTCTTAATTATTTGCTATACCGCAATGTGACTTACAATAGTCATTTGAAATGAAATCTTTGAAAAATATTCGAACAAAGCAATACGAAATCGCTGACGTTAAAAACTATTCAAATCGAGATTACTTCTCCAAAAAATCTTTTAGTGTAGCTGCTTAATACGCGGAATCTTTTGATTGCCAAGTGAATGCCTACTTTCAAAATAAACTGCACGAATTTTTCTAAAATATTGAAACGGTGTGGTTTCTTAATTCATTCTTTCTATTTCGCACGAGAGTATATCTTAACAACTGTTACATCCAAAGACCACTGGCAAGACATTTTCCAGTCCCCTTTAGATGTATCTTAACTGTGGACCACCGCATTACTGCAGCACAAAAATGGCCTGTAATATGGCTTGGTCAGTTTTAGGGAAATTCCCATCTGTTTATCTGGGCCTAATTCAGGAACGAGCCTATTGCTACGTCAGCAATGGCACCCATTTTAACACATCCCTGCTATGGACCCACAGAAGGTTGTCCCTCTCCATAAAGAAATCTCTCAAACGATTCTAAAGTGCTTTGCGATCTCTAAGATTCGCTTAAATGTTATGTGAAGACCAACAAAGCGATGTTTGGTATTCACTGGTTGACTGAGAATAAAGTACGAAACAGGCGTGTCACTTTTCTTCGAGTGTTATATTGTTTGAACGTTTTTTCACCCTTGGTCATTTAACGACGTTCAAAACATCGAGGGGTGTCGCAAACAGCTGCGGTATAAGGTGGTTTTCTAAGTTTTTCAAAAGCAGAGGCAACATATTAATAAAGAAATGATAAAAAATGTTAGTAAGGCCTGGTAAGAAAGACATTACCATCCTAAAACAACGAAATCATTCTAAAAGACGAATTTTTAAGCCGGCCATTGCATCTTCATTGAATGATAAAGATGGAAGAAATCACAGAAAAAAGACAACAATTATTAATGAGAATGAAAATATAATGCTTCGTCGGTATTATAAATTCTTTGTATAAATACATTAATCGATATGAAAATTAAATGACTGCAGAAATTCTGGTTCTATACGACAATGAATTTTCAAATGATATAGTCATTCTGAGACTTGTTCCTGTTCTAGATGCTCGCAAAAATAAAACCAGACTCAAAACTCATGGCTGTCATCGAAATTGCTTGAATTTTACTGATTCATATAAAATTTAAACGCAGAAAGTGGTTTACATGACTACTTGTAAGCTCGTTCTAATTCCATTAATTCTCTGAATGTCAAATAAATCTCTTAATTTCAAGATTCTGCTATACCACATACTGAATATTAATTTGTGGTTACAAAAAAACGATCGTGTTCTACATCAACGAATATAAAAACACTATCGCAGCCTTTCTCAATGCAAAATAACACGGAATCAATTAATACAAGAAAAGGTAAGGGAAGAAAAGCATGATTTCAATATGTTTATAACTGAGGACTATAACCGGTGGAGGTAAAAAATTTTGGTCTGTTTATCAAAGAATTAGACTCAAGTGTTACAATCCTTGCCAAAAGTCTTGGTACACTAAGCTAAAATATCGCATTACTTTAGTAGCACCCCCTCTCCCCCTTGAAACAATGTTGAATAACAACAGTTTCAAAGCTTGATATTCATCCAATCTTACTTTATCAGCTATGGTAAGTAATAGGCTTTTCAACCAACATTCTTTTGGGGGAGGGGGGGGATATTTCTGTATTTTACAGCTAGAAACCTTTATTGATAGCAGGGTGTTCCAAGGACTTTTGCCAAGTATTGTACGAACTGAATTACGAGGACAGGTTTGTAAAGTAATGAAGCATGCAACCTGGTTTAATAAACAAACTAAGGTGGTCCTAGTTAACGATTTGTGAAAAATAAAATTCAAAAGATTGGAGCTTTCGAAAATTCAATTCAGTTTCCGTCTATATTTTAATGAAAAACTGGCTAGATTCACCGAAAACTGGGACTATTTCTTTCCTAGTTCAATAAAGTTGAAAATATTATAAATAAAAACGCAAGTTAAAATTTCTGGTATCAATAAATGAGGGGATATCTAAAAGAATAACAAGCAAACACAGATTGAGCTGGGTTTGTAGGCACATAGCATATCCTTACGTTAAACAATGAGCAGGCAAGCAAGCGAAGGTCTTAAAAATCTAAGGTCGAGATGAGACAAGTTTTTGCATATGATTAGTGTAAGTTTACATGAAGTAATTTATTACTTTCTACAAGACAAATTTGCTTTTGCATGACAAACAGTTTCCAACAATAGTGACTGGAAAGTTATAAAACTATATCAAAAAATTATTCAATTCAGAAAAATGACTTTTTGCCAATTCATGCCTAACCTGGTCAGAAACAGGCATCTAACGAAACGAACAGCTGTTTCAAATTTCTAACACTGGACACTACCCAACATTACCCCCAAAGGGAAACTCCTACTTTTTCAAGAATCCAACTTTCTCGTTTCTTATTTCCAAGTTCTATACACTTATTTTGGGTCAACGATTATTATTCATTCATGGCTGTCGCTAGCTATTCTGCTCAAGAGAGGTGCTCAGGTGCAATTTGTCGATAAGGTGGTTAAATCATTCTTTTTATACCGACAATTCTGAAATTTTTGGATGAAGCATTCCTGCATTAAAAAAACTTTGTTTTTAAAACAAATCTTTTTCCAAGATCACACTCCTTCCCCTGCACCGCCATAGCGACAGCCCTGGTTATTTTTCCTGCATTTGGGAGAGAAAGGAGCTAAAATATCTTAAACAATAATAACTTCAATTCAATATCTTTTTGGGACAAAAATTAGTTTTAGGTACGCATGATAGCCTTGGGGTTTGGGGCTCAAAATTTCCAACTGCACTTAAAGATTTGCAGATTTTCCAACTGCAGCTCAAAATTTGCAGGCTACACTTAAAGACGATTCTTGGTCAACATGCAAAAAATCAAGATGTCTGTTAAATTAGGCCCTTTATGTTTCTCAGCCTAAGAAAAGTTCTTAATGTAAGACGCTTGATAAAGAATGGGAACCTGTAAGTTCTTATATTCTTAAGTTCTTATATTCTTAAGTTCTTCTTTGCGAAAACTGCTACCATGATATAAATGCCGGCTAATGACAAGGTCTGACAGGCAATCGGCGAAAATACTTTTAACTGTCGGTCATTACCCTGACCTATTTAAGCATGCATATCAATATATCTATTTTTATGTTTGTGTAATATTTTCTTACTGCAATAATCGTACTAATTTGATGTACAAAAGCATTTACAAACATACAAAATTTAAATCCTGATAAATATGAACGATATACAGTAATTTACAACGAGGAAACCTCAAGATCCAATTTTAGATTCTTCGGACAAACATCAATCCAGATTTGAATAATGTCAGCCTCCGAGCACAACAGCCTCGACTTGGTACAAAAAGTCGATATAGATACTAAACCAGTTATAACTGTACAGTCGATTCCAACGTCAGTCTTGAAGAGATTTCTTTGCCAGTGCATCCGATACCCAATGTTATAGTTCATCCGGCTGTACATGGACCATAAACCGTAGCAATCTACACATTTTAATAGACTGGCTCGTTGTCAACCTTTTTATAGAATTTTTAAGAAACTTAAGAAACATTCGCCTTAGACGTCAACATAATCTGTTAGACGTCTAGCCGTTATTTCCACAGCGAATTGTTCGAATTCCTAGAAAATAAACACGGAAATGTAAATCAAGGAAGTAAAGAAGCTTAGATAAATTAAAAGGTCATCAGTAATTTTAAAAACCTTTTGGGTTGGTAGCTATTCCTAAAGCAGTGAGCTCTTGACAAAATGTGTATATACTTCTGCCTTTGCTACAATTTTTTAAAGAGAAACAAAAAAATTCCACCTATATAGTTCATATGTTTAGCTTGTTTGGGAAGAATGCTAAAACAACATTACAAGGTCTCCTAACATAATATCCATCACAAACATGTCTATCGACTTTTCACAGGTAAAGGTGGTATGGGTAATATAAAGGAGGCTATCTTGGTACGCTATCTTAAAGATTATCATAAAGGCTATCGAATAGAAAATATCAATCGTAGAGAATAAATTTTGGCGCTAATCTCTGCTCACCGCAATTTTCAAAAAAGCATCTTTGCTAAGTCCATTTTCGGTCGTATTTGAGGCCTCCTTTGCACTTTGGTTATGTCCCATTCCATCTGGCTCGTCTAATTCCGATACCGAACTGACGCTACTCGTTTTCCGGGTGCGGACAGAGTCAACTTTATATTCATCCGAGCTTTTTAAATCAGCTGAGCCAACAGCCGGGCTAGGAACGAAATCATTTACACCAAATGTCCCATCCGTAGAACTATCGAGTGAAGACATACTTGCTCTATTGATGCTCAAATCACTCAGATCAGAGTGTCTTTTTGAAGCACTGAAAAGTTTGAAGTTATGTGATAGTGACCTTTTCCTCACAGCGGGGCTAAGGCTTTCGCTCGATACAACTTTGTCCGTATTGTCTCGCTGATGGCTTGCTTTATGGTTCGCTTGAGAAGTCTTTTGGTTACTTTTGAATTTAGAAAATAATTGCTGCTTATTTTTCTTTTTTCCTTCCTTAAAAACATTTTCTGGAGGTATATCTGCCGTTCTATTTATTAAAAGCAATTCTTTTTCTATATTTTCAAGTTTGTTTTCTAATAATAACAAATTTTGCTCCTCCTCTGCAGTTTCTGAGTCTGTTCCATCAGCACTGCTTCTACCCACCCTTGTTCTTAATGCTTTAACCTTCTGATCGATGACATCTTTTCTCAACTTAAGGGAGTTCCTACGCTTCATTAACAGCGTCTGTTGTTGCAAATCACCCTGCAAGTCATCTGTTACATCTTGAGCATCCGTAACGTCTGTTGGTAAAATCATGGACTTAGAAAGACCTCTACTATTTATCATCGATCTATGTCGATGTTTCATGTTGCCTGTCAATTTCGTGCCTGGACAAGGGCTAGCTTCCAATTTGAAAGATCTGCTTCTCTTTGGGTAGCTGGAACACATTTTCTCGAAAGAGCTAACATCTGCATGATTATCATTTTCATCAAGAACGGCACTTTTCCTTCCATAAGCATACACAGACGAGGCTCGTTGATAATCAAATTTTCCGCCCTTGTCCGGATACTGGTTTTTATCATGAGCTTCTTTCAATTTTAGTAATTCTTCCAAACAAGAGCGACGTTGTCGATTGAACTCTTCATAAGTCAACACTGACTTTTGGGTAAACACTGGCATTGAATAACGATTACGAGGCAATCTTCGTTGGTCCTCCACATTCAAATATTCGATAGGCCTAAGTGTTTCCTTTGTTGCCTTGTCAACCGTTTCAAATCTGTGCCTGACAGGGCTACGAGGGGACGGTGGGCTTGATTCACAATGCACCACTGGCCTATGTGTGTTTCGAATGCTAGCAACGCGTCCCTTAGAGTTTTCTTCTGAATCTTGCACGTGAACATTTGGCTCTGTAATGACCACGGGTTGCGGAAGAGCTGAACTTGTCTTCCTTCGCCTTGCCATCTGCAAAAGTGACGTATAAAACCTTCTAAAGTGACGCAAACTATATTTTCTTAATCTCTTAGTTAAAATCTAATTTCTCTCTGCAAATTAATGTTCGTAAAATTTTAGTCTTTAAGTTATTGATCAGTGCCCAGAAAACTACCGTGTTTTGACGAAAGTAAAACTCACATGAATTCATTCTAAACTAATTTCTGCAAAATAGATTTTCTGCTCTGATTTTGATGAAATTTCTAGCTATGCTATAGAGAGGAAACCATGAAACAAGGTTGCTTTCAAATTGACCAATAGGGGTTTTAAACGTATAATAGTCAGCATTTCAAAAAGCTGCAGGAATGATGAAATGCAAAAAGATGCCACTGTAGGCATACCTTATCTTTCCGGTCGGATGCATACTGATCGATGCCAACATTGGAAGCATCACTGCCTTCAAAACACGATATATCACCATCTGTTCCACTGTCCGTGCTTTCGTGTTTTTCGCGTTGTGTTTTAATTTCTCCTGTATGAATCTTAAAAGGAGCAAAACAGAAAATGTAGGGCTTGAATGACGGTTTAAAGTAAACTTAATATGAATTGAACCATACTTGACTTGGTTAGACAAACGCCCAACTGCGCTAGCTTAAGAAGTGCTAGCCAGTGTTCCAGGGTCCTAAATTTCAAGTAAAGAGCACAAGCTAAAGAAAGGGTGGCATTTTAGTTTAGTCCTCAAAAGAAACAAAACACTTTTTGCAGATGTGGGGATACGCAAGGGATCAAATGTATGACCAAAGTTATTTTCCGACTTTGGAAAATTCCGTTACTGTTGTCTTTGTTGTTTGATAAGGCATTAGCGACCTGCATGTCATTTTTCGGGCATGATTTCATGCCCGTTGCTAGAGGGCGTCCTCGGAAACTAGATAACCGCCATTTGACACTTCTCTGAATTATACAAAAAGTATACAATAAGTTACGTTCGAAAAATTTCAAAATTACCTGTGGGTAATGTTCACTTTCTGAGTACGGTATAATAGCATCATCAAATGTCATGCCATCTCTTTCTAGGCCATTCGAATCATCGTTGCCAGGTGACATTCCTTGATCTGAATCTGGTCAAGAAAGGTCCCACATATCAAACTGATACCAAAATATTGCTAGTTATAATGCAACGTTTACAAAAGGAGGGAAATGCTCATACCTTCTTAAAGTGAGGAAATTATATTGTAAAAACTTCTCAATTCTTACAAAAAACAATCTGTAAAAGACCGAGTGCTAAAATGACCATAAAATTAAGAAACTGATCACTCTGAACCTAGAGAATCAGCTTGAAATCATTTTTCAAAGAGGGATTGAAATTGCTCGTCTCTTTGATTAGGTACAATGCCCGCCAAAAGTACTTGGAACACCCAGCAATTTACGCTGCATTTGATATCTTTCATTCCTTTCATGAAAAAAATTGGTACTTCCGCCCCCTTCCCCCTAAAACAATGTTGATGATTTAGAGAAATATCATAAAAGAAGCGCAAAAGAAAGTGCTTCCTAAAATCCTAGTCCGTTTGATAGTAAACCAACATTGTTCTGTAGGGGAGAGGGAGATGATTGATTTTGACCTTGGAAATTGATGTCAGTGTTCCAAGACTTTTGGCAGCCATTGTACATATTTTCAGCGCAATTGAAAAAAAAATCATTCCCGATTTCTCTCATGTTTTTAGTTTCTAAATGCTTTTGGCATTCGGTATTTAAAAACCTTTAAGAAACTTCTAACACTGGAAATCCACAAAAGATGAAGAAACTGTAAGGTAATCTCAAGCTTAGTTTCTTATAAAAAAACAAATGTACTTAAGTAATTAAATGTTCCCTAGTGTCACTGGGAAGGGTGGTCCATAAAGGTTCATAACAACAACAATATCCTTCGAAAAGCCGAAAATGTATTTCAACTTTTGATGACTTAAATTAAAAAGCAATCTTGCAGAAAAAAAGTTGGATATCACGAAACCACAAACATTAAAGACACTGGCATTTAAGGCACTACGTCCCGACACATTTTACTGGCCATTCAATAGACTATACAATAGAACTATTGTTACGGAGCCAATCGGCTAACCTTCAATGTTTTCTGGATTGTTGAATGACGGGACATAGTGACTGACGGGCTAGAATTTCAGGTAAAGCGTGAATGTAAGAAATTTTGCAAACTGAAATTTATCAAGAACGTTAACTGATAGCGTAGGCATTCCGACTTTTCTTAAAACAGAACAATCGACTCTATTATTTTAATTTTCAATCGTATCTGATTTGAGATTTTCATGTCGTTCGATAAGATAACCATACACATGATCGAAAGTTGTATGAAACCAAGAACAGGCATATTTTATATTATTAACAGGCTACATGTATACTCAATTTTTTCCGATAATAAAAAAGTAGAATATCTGGTATCAAAATTTAGAATGTTCTGCACACTTCTGCAGACAAAATTGAATTATAAAACAATATTATCTGTGATGAATAGCGGCAAAACTTTAGGAAGTTTACAAACCGGGGTAACCTCTTAAAAGAAAGTTTCCAAAAATGTCAACGACATTTTAGACTGGTTGAACAAGCAAGCAATATAATAAAGATTCTTGTTTAAAAATTCATAAATTTAAATTTAAAAATTTAAAAGAGTTTAAAAACCAACAAAAATAATTTAAAGACACAAGGATGAACCATAAAATCAACGAAGAATACCCTTTATAGCGACTTATTAGTCCATGAAAATGTCTTAAAATATTTGATTGCACACTATTCAGTAACAGATAACACAAATATTTAAATTATTTACTTTTTAAAATTTTCAATCAATGATTCCAGACTCCGATCTCCGATCTCCGATCTCATCTTTAGAAGATAAGACTAACAAAGTTATTGGCACCAATCAGCAAAGGCATAGCTGTCTACAAGGTTCTAAACAGATGCTGAAGGGAAGGAGGGAGCCTTCCTACCCAAAATGGCGAGATCCTGATAGTTATTGGCCGAGATTGCGATTATGCGCAGATAGGACCAGCCCTGGTAGCTGAGACTCTCTTGCTGGTAACAGGGCTGTCCCTGACACAAGGGCAGGATTCGCTGGACAAAAAATTGGCCATATTGCAAGCAACTCAAAAACGTTTTGCTCAATTGGTGCACAGGGATAGAAGTGGGGCCATAAGATAGGTTTTCATTAAACAGGACCAGCCCCTACCATTAGAAATTATAAATGCTTTCATGTTTACCTGCCAGACGTCCTGAGTCTTTGATCTTCTGTAGGCTTGAAATGATAACTTTATAACTGTCTTCGGTCAACATTGCCAATTCGTGGCTTTTGCCGTCTATCTCGAGCAGCTGAAAAACGAGATAAAATGGCGTTACAACGTTTCAGATAGTATTCTGTATTGACAAAAAGTACGAGGTTAAAAAAGTTCATAATAAAGGAAGAGTCAAGTAATTGCAACTCTGAGCACAAGTTACAAACTTTTTTCATTTTCTCGACCAACAAAGGAGTCATTTCAATTAATGTATCGAAAGGTTCAATCAACTTGCTCCATTGAAAAATTGAAGCCTTTTTTATTTATATATATGACCAAAAGGAATTTAAAATTGGAAATTTTGACTAATGTGCAGAATGACTTTAGCTTCAAAAACAGTAAAACCCCCTCAAACCCCCTCAAACCCCCTCAAACCCCCTGTGTTGATCCTGCCCAATCTGTTGCTTCCTATGATGCCCTAGAGTAACAGCAAGACCAAATAAGGGACAAGCCCCTTTTCTTAATCTAGGTAACAGCTTTGTTGTCATCAAAACATGTAGGAAACAGCAAAAACCTACATCAAATAATCAGAGAATTAACGACGGTTCTTTGGAATTTATACAAAAAGGAACCGTTAGACCTCGGGAAGCAAACAGTCTTCAGAAGCAACGTTGGTGCAGAAATATCAACTGGAAATTCGAGACAAAGCTAGGGGAGATCGAGTCTTCTAAAGAATGCAAAGTCCGGAGGACAGACTTTGGAATTAAACGCCGTCGATGCTTAAACACAAGATAAATTATAGGTCACAGCATATTCATATCAGAGTTACTCTGTTATTGTGTAAAAATATATGTTGCCTACAAACATGGTCTTTGCCCATTTAGACAGGGAACTTGAGGGGTTTGTGTCAGTAATTCTTTTCATTGCGCATAAATCAAGATCGAAGAATTTTATGAACGCAAGCCTATTTCTGCAAATGGCATTATCCTGTTTGGGAAAGGATAAGCTCAACAAAGGCGCGGTTTTCTGGCGTTGTTTCTGAAACCAAACTGTTATTAAACGAAGCGACAAATGGATGGTAATCGTATGAGAATGCTTTACTCTAAATCAGTGTTTATCCCTAGGGTTTCCGCGTGTTCCTTTCAGCATAATCACCCCCATTTCATCTTTGGTTAGAGATCCGAACATAACCTCATTTTTGCAAAGACAGCCTATTCAATAAATTTAACATTAAGTTCGAAGAGTATAACGAATTTTTGAAAACTGCCACCCAGACTCTTCCCAGTCCAAAAAACCTTCCTGCAAGACTATTTTATCGGTGGTGGAGGGTGGATTGTTCACAGAATAATAAAGTCAACAGCCCCCAAATAGCTAGTTTATATGGATTTATAACAACTTAGCTCCAGGCAATTTTGCAATTGGCTTTTCGACAAAAACCTGTGACACACTATCGAATGGTTTCAAAATCTCTCACGCAATTAGGTATAAAAAGCAAATCAGCAAAGGATTTTGAGGATACAAAAAAAAGATAAAAGATTTGGTGGCGAGTGAAACTAACCTTAAAACTAAGAAACCCCTGCTCTTGGTTCTCAGTTGGGATTTCCAGCTTACAAGCCCGAACATCAAGAGCAAAGTCTGGTGATCTGTAGGCAGAGTCTTTATAGAAAATCAGGCATCCTTCATAGAGGGCATACCACCGCTCTTTCCACTTGCCATTGTTGTTCCATAATAATGGTTCCAAGTTGTCTGTGCCAGTCAAATCTTTCTTAATTCCACGCTTTTGTCCTAGAGAAAATTATACAACCAATGTTAAGCTGTTTCTGTAGACATAGACATGTACAGCGTTGTCGGAACAAAATTCATATTAGGGGCTGTCCAGTGCATTGCTTTCAATTCAGGTTACTATTATAAAGGAAATATAGTACAGTTTGACAATCTTTTGGGAGGCTCCAGCCCCCCGAACACACTTTAGAATTACACTGAGGCTCGACTAGCCAAAAGAACAACTTCTCCCAGACTCTGATGAAAGATTTGCAGACTGAAGCAATGTGCTTTCGAAAATGTTCTCTGTACTTTGCAAACAAGAAGATCGGCACTACCTACAGCTGGGACGAATACCTCCCCTTTAAAAATGAAAAATGCAGATGTTCCATGTTTACAAGGATCTAAGAATTTTATGAAAAAATTTTGGTGGAAGGAAAACTCCAGATACATAAAAAAAATAGAAGAACTCGATTTCATCCCAGTTTTTCTTATAAAGCTTATATTTAGGTACACAGGTCTGAACTTCATTCCTTGATCTTAAACTTCATTGACAAATGTTCGGTGGTGTTTCTGTTTACAGCGATCACCAAAGGTTGGCACCATAAATTTTCTTTCGAATATCTTCCTTAAATTAAGAGTAATTCGGTAGAATGATACGAATGCAAGAGTAACGCACCTTTATTTTTTCTTCCAGGCAAGCGATCCTTTAACTGATTTAATAGCTGGCTCATGGAGGCTCGTTTTTCTAACTTCATGTTTGGTGATCGTCCTGGTCGTGGTGTCATCGTGACTGTCCCTGAAAACGGTGCTACGACATCAGTACCTCCTGCTGTTCCATCCAAAACACGCCCGTTCTTGCTTTCCGAAGTTGCAGGCTTTATAGTATTGTGCACTGAGAAGATAGAAAGAATATATTACAATCAATTAATCTGATAGTCAAATGTCAAAATGGGCAAACCGAGCAAAATGTTGGAAAGAAGGATAGCTTGAAAGAGCAAGGCTTCGTTTGAAATTAGAGATGCTTGTGATGAGAAGGGTTAAAACACTGTATCCATTCATTGAGAGTCAAAGTTCGATATTTGGCAGTTTTTCACAAAGGTTTGTAACAAAGAATAATACACACCAGCATATAACGAGTGTGCAGAACGAATAGGGGCATAAAAAAGGATGGGTATAGGCGCGTCGCCATGACAAAAACATATTAAAGTGGGTTTTTGGAAAGCGCAGATGATGATGGCGCAAAAGTAAATCGGGATGCTTTCGGGAACATTTATGTCGCGAAAATTATGCTTAGTGCAAGGAATGGAAATCAAACGGATAGTGGTGTACCTTGACCTATCTGATAATCGAAGGGTATGATTAGGAAAAACTATCTACAGGGACATTTAGAGGAAAGTGGTCCAGAAAAGTGGGAGTGTCAACGCCCCCCCCCCTTTACCCGTTAGATGCGTTAGATATTTGGTAGTATGATTAAGATGACTAACAAAATGCAGTCGTGACTTAACGTGTCATTTAAATAAAAATTGTATCTCAGAATTTGTTTGCGGTCAACGAACGTTGCGGCGCTTGCGGCTGCCGCGGTTGCATCAGATCAGCCTGCTGACGGAGGCAGAGCTGATGACGTCAGCTGGATGCATTTTTCAAGCCCAATGACCACAGTACACAGAAATGAATTCGTCGTATTTGTTTGGGCTGTCGATACAGTTACTTCCCAAGCAATACTCTATGATCAAAAGAACACAACCGGGGGTGCAGATGATGGACGTATGCGGCTACTCCTCTACGACCCCCTTTTCTAGGTACTACGGAAACAGGAGCTGAGGGGGGCAAGCCTCTCAAAGTTCTAATATGTACTTAAAACATATAATAAATCGCCTTGATCGCAGCTTTGGGCATGTTTAGCGGTCCCCACTAAAAAAATATTGAATCTCAATCCTTATTATTATGAATTAGGCTTCTTAATCCTTAACATAGTCCATGGTTGATCATAAAATACACGTGTTCTCTTTGAAGTATTTAATGTCCTATTACTAACACATCACAGGCATCCCTACAGTTATCTTACTGCATACGAAGAATAACATTTTGTAAAGATATTTAACTTTAAACGAATCTAGTATGGTACAAAGCAATTGGATTATATGTGGGAATAAATGATCGCATTTAAGAGTTGAATTGGTGCCTGACGGGATTGGTGCCGATACTTCTGTAACAACCCATCTTTTCTCGACCACCGCCTTTGTTTGAATCAGAGAATCCTTTGTTTGAATACAGGATTATCAAAGAGCACGTAATAAGAAGGCAAAACGTGTAGAATAAAGGATGGAAAAAACCGCCGGGCGACTGGGAAGCTTTACGCTAGGCCTAACTTAACAAAACACTCATAAGAAAATGTTTTGAAAAAGCTCTTTTGTTTTGCAAAAAAGTGGGGGGGGGGCGCCCTGTAAACTTTTGCATTGCAAATATGTCTTCATTTTGGCTTTAGGCAGTGAATGTAGGTCGGTGACTTCTAAGAAACGGCATTAGATAAGGCTATAGTACACAAAATTTGTGTTTGCCAAGCCAGGTACAGATAAAAACAGTTGATAGTTCGAAGAAACCTCAAGATTTCGATGAAAATAATACTGATTCCTTTATTAACCACTGTGTATTAACATTAAAGCACTCATTAACGTATTCCTTTCAGGAAATCGATTTGACAACTGCTCTTAAACCTCTTGTTTACAACGGGGGCTGAAACGTCACTTTATGTAGACGATGGAGCTACCCTCAATAAGGGCTGTGTTTCATGTGACTCTTGCATTAGAATAAAATATATTCGATGGACGTTATAGAAATAAGGGCTCGCATCATTCTTTATAAAACACGCATACAACTTGCAATTTGTTGCATACATGGTTACCTGCAAAAGGGATTTAGCTGCATAAAAAGCAAGATCTTTTGAACAGAACTGTGTAAACTTACAATGAAACTTTGCAACAACAACAAATTCAAGCTTTCCAGGTCCAGCCGTCACAAATTCCAGTCAAGCAAGTCAGACTTTCCTGCCACTGTTCACCATGAAAGCGTACGACGACTGTTTTCGCGTTCAGTTTTATACCCGGAGATTTTCAGCGAACAACAAATCACGGGCACATAGAAATTGTTTCTACTTCCTGAGGCGAGTAGCCGAAAAGCGATAATGGCTATTAGCAAATATTTTGGTTTGGACGCTGTACCGGCGCTTACTATTTGCGTCAAAACAACAAAAACTCAAAACGGCGAGCATTTTTCCTTGAGATTAGAAGCCAAACTCATAAGCGAGGGCTGGCCTAATTATTTGCTATGAAAACGTGATTTGAATTCCAAATGCCAGAGGAGATTCCATCGTCGTTGAAATATGGCATATACTATGGTAGCATCTTATTTCTTACCTTAGTAAGCAATTTTCAAGCAAAGTAAAAGGCTGCTAAAGGCGGGAGGTTCTCCTCCATTGCATTTGCCAAGTTATGTATTGAGGGAAGCAAGCAGTGAACGTTTTGTATAAAGGGACAACGAAAAAATATATAGCATTGTAATATATTTTGAGCTGTTTATGAGAAGCTTATCAAATCACATTTCCAAGAAAAACAACCAATTTCACCCCCAGATTGTTAGTAACTGCAACAGATTCTAGTTCCCTCAATTCAGACCCGCACTTGTGGTAGCCATATCGTCTTCTACCAAAAGTACCCTGAACCAAGTAAGATAGAAAGTCATTTTACTGAACCAAGAAAGTAGACCTCCTGTGTTATATAAATCTACAAACTCAACCGACTTTTTGAAGAGAATTATCGCCTCTAAACCCCTCCAAAAAATCTCAGCATACATTGATTCCTTGTAGTCGTAGATTGTGGAAAAAACAAGGAAATAAATGGCGTATCATTTCTGTTTGCCTCGGGGGAAAGCAAATAGACCAAAGACAATTTATGGTCTATGGTTATCCACGAAAGAATTTGACAGAAACGCATATCAAAATACATCGAGAAATTTCCTTTATGATACGCTTTCAACGAACTATTTTTCTCGTTTTAGGCCAGAACCGAGGTTGACCTCAATTTTTCATCTGTACAGGGCGAGGTTGTGGCTGTACTACTAGGGCAGAGGTGCACAGACTGGTCAGTATGGCTACGATCTCTTTGGAAATGTTCAGCCACAGTTGTAACTTTTATAAATCTTTCAGTTTCATATGTCGGAAACGCAAAACTTGCTTTAGCAAAGAGCCTAAATGTATCAATACCAGGTCGAACAGGAGGCTTGGGAACAATAGGCTTTTTATGTCGCCGATGTGACGCAAATGCTGAGCGCCGTCTTGCAATTCTTCCTACGCTTAGTACACAAAACATTTGAAAGACCGTACAGCGTTACACGAGGTATTAAAACGATAAGTGGATAAGAAATAACAAATGGTGGATAACTTTCTTTGGCCTAAGAAAAAAATTGAATGTCGCGATATTGTTGGCGCACCCTGAGACAGTTGTGCTTCATTGTTGAATGCTTTAAGTGAAGGTGTCGTAACAACAATGAAGCCAAAAGAGATGGACAGGGCACCTTTCTTGCTCAAGGCCTCATGGGTTTCCGTTAGAAATCCTATTTCACCTATACATATTGTACGTAAAAAACGTAAATCACCTTGCTACTTTATCTAGGCAGAATTCGAAATGGAGTATGCAAATCAAACATCGTGTAGGCACTAATGCACTAACGTATCTCTTAGGTACTTATCCTGACCAAAACTCTACCAGCATGCGTGATTTCAAATGAGAGATGCCGCGCATAGAGGTACGATGGTGCGTTAGCGCCCTCCTTCTGACTTACCATAGCAAACTTTCATAGTTTCCAAATTAGAACACCAGCATATAACTCTAATGAAAGACCATAAATTGACACACAAAAGTTGCATGCATCTACTCTTTGCAGCTTGCTGGTTATCAGATTCCAAGGCAAATTCTGCGTCCATCTACTAACGATAAAGCAAAGTCTGTTCGTTTGATGGACAGACAGTTTCTACAAAATCGGAACTACTGTTTGCGTTTTAACAATAAAGAGAACAAACACCAGTGTTTACAAGAGAGCGATTGACTCTTGCATAGATTGTGCTTATCTTAAAAGCAAATAGGCATGGGCAAGATGAGTAAATACAACACGGAATGGCATTTGAATTAAGTTTGCTCACTGCTGCCACCAAAAGGTACACATTTTCGCTTGCCAACCAAATCCAAAATCCATTGAATCCTCTTGCATCGTCATAATAATTGGCACGCTTATGTAAACTTCCTTCAATTCTATATGCTCCACGTATCATACAGCACAAAATATAATACACCAAATTATTTTATTCCACAATGAGAAAAGATCTTCCCGGGTTACTTTAAAACCAAACTCCAACTTCTGTCCTTGCATTCTGTTTATACCGACAACAATAACGCTCGCCAAAGTTAGCCTAGATATCTTCAAGGCTTCTGGAAATTCTTTTAGCTGCTTCATGCGTGCAACATTCTTTATTTACTCACGCATGAAATACGTCACTACCCTTTTTATACGCGTACTTTGAACACGTTCAAACATCCTAAGTCAGTTTGAATGGGATTATGGGATGCCTGGAGTTCAGATAGCATCAACTACAGTCAAGAAAAGAATAGAAACAAGGGTCTTAACTGTATGGAAATCTTTGAAAGTGGGTATTTGCTGTGTCTTATAGACTCAACTGGCATTCAAAAACGTTTCTTTTTTATGTTTCTATTTTGACGAAATCTATTTATGAATGACTTTTAAAAAAGCATTTGAAAATACACTGAATTTTTTCGTCTGTCACCCTTCAGAGTACAAAACACCAGGATAATGGTCGAAATTTCTAAGCTGGTATGCATGGCTACATTCGAAACTATAAGATATATTTAAATTTGTACTAGCTTGGAATTCTCGATCAATGTTCTATACTCTGAAGAGTGTCAAATGAATTTGTGTTTTTTGTTTGCTGGTGTGAAAGACATTTATGAATTTTGAATCATCAAAAAACATTGATTAAATCATGAGTGTTTATGAAAATGTTGCTGAATTTCATGTAAAACTGTTATCGGTGTCTTCAGAACTTGGGCAAGGGCAGCCAGGATTATGTAGTGCCACGCTGAGTAGCCCTATTAGCCAGTAGAAACACTATCATTTGTGAAAAATTACCAAAACAAACTGCAAGATATCTTCACCTTTCTAATTCCGGCATCGGTTCGTTGTGACGCATAAAGAAATCAAATCATGACGTCGTAACGGTCACATGATGGAAAGTGATTCTTCAACATTGTGCATCCATTCATACTTTTAGGTCGTTAGGATTCAAGCTGTTGTAAACATTACCATTTGGCTCTCTTTAATTTGAACTTCGGCCTAATTACATCAATTGACATCATTCCGAAGATATCAAAGATTTATTGAATTCTCAAAATATCGCAATTGAAATGACCTGGTACAATGAAGTTTTGCTTCCATGATTCTGTAAAATCTTAAACCTTAGGCTGCACTTTGAACTTGAACATGGAGGGTAAAAAAGTAGAAATTCAAGTTTCTCGATAGGCACGATTTGCTCGTTATTGTAATCGTAGTTGTAGGAGGGCATTCCCAGCATCCTCGACGACTTATGATTAGCTAATTTCAGTCAACTTCTTATCATTTATGGCATCAAGTCAGGAATAATCTAGAGTAATATGATAGAGTTGGCCAGTTTGTAAAAATGAGCTAGTAGGGCTTTGGATGATATATTCTTGCATGCTATCGTGATGGCAAAAAAACACCCTAAATTAGAGAAGTCAATATTTTTGTATATAATTTATTTAATATATAATTATTTTATACATAATGACGATACGTAGTTACTGGAATCAATAGTAACAAACCTACCATTTCAAAGTTTATCAAAAAATCCAGTGTTTGGCAGTAATACTCGTATATTTTTTTAAGTGGAGAAGGAGTCCAAAATATCGTCTCGTAACAGTAGAATGGATATCGATATTCAATGGTTTTGCAAAAAGTAGTGGGACATGACCCCAACTTTATTTTGTCCGAGGTACATTTGAGCTCTGTAGAAATGGGAACTTGTACTAAAAGGTTCGAAACTCTGTGTGAATTCTGTATGAGTAAAAAGCATGCTTATCGAAAGAATAGAACGCCAATTTTCAACTAAATGAAAATAAACATGAAACAAAAATAGTAAAATATTAAAAATTGAATGTTCTTCGTTGATCATCTTATGAATTTGTTTAAGCTCATAGCTTTGCATCTAGCAATCTCAGTTTCATTGGAGACAAAGAAATCAATATTGTATCATTTGCTTCTGGGTTGAAATGCACCTTATTAAAATTTTGGTCAAATGAGTATACAGAATATAATGTTGGTTAACTTGACGATATGATAATATCTTATATCAGTGTTGCCAAAAGAAAATGTTAAGAGTCATCCATTCCCTATTGACGACACCTTCATTGCTCTAGGCTGAAATCACGAACGTCACTCCGTTGTTATTACTATGCTGCCCTGGTACATTGATGGAGGCATGTCTGTGGTGCCCTTTATAGGATCATGTGCTATATTCTATGCTTCAGAGGCAAACAATCTCTTCCCGGCTAAATCAAAGAAAATCAGACAATCTCCTTGGGATGATCTGTTGCTTCCAAAATATTTGCCCGGATATATGAAAACCGAGTTTCTGTACGAAGAATTTAAAAGTTTATAACGGAACGGAACATTTACGGGACCTAAAACTGCACCTGACCCAGAGACCCTGAAACATGGTATTAAAAAGAGTCCACTCTCCCGAAACATGGTGGAACTGGTCTTAAAAAAATCTTGTCGCATTAACTTGGCTCGAAAGAGGAAATTACTAATAATGACACAGAACTTGTGGTCCAGCGACCACGCGACGCGTTATGAGAGTTATGTAGCAATATGCTAGCAAATCAAAAGAATTAAAAACTATGCATGTTTGTGGTGTCCGTCTAGGCCCTTGCAATGTGCATTTAGCAATCAAAAAGAGCAGTACAGACTTCTACTACGACACTGCGACAATGTTGGAACATTTCAGCAAAATGGTAGCTTACATGGGTACCTGATATGAAAGAATTCAAACGCATTCACCAACTTAGCTCTGAACAATCGTGCGTTTAGACCATTCGTGTTCATATCAAATGTAACTGATTACACCAGAGACGATAAAAGTTCCAAATGTGCCAAGGAGCGATATTCACGATCCACAAATAATTACAGTTGACAAGGAACTGAAAATTTGCCTACCCAATGTCGAGATGATTCTGAAATCCTGAATATCTTCATGGTTATAACAAACGGCTGCCATTTAGTCCATAAACACAGCCTTGCGTTGATGTGCCGTTCGAGGACCTAATCATTGAAGTCAATATGGAATTCCACCAACATAACTTGCGTTGATTAATAAGATAGACTTCCATATTTGAAACTCGAGCAATTAAACGGACCAAAGGAAAATCGGATTGGTGGATCCTGGAGCACTGGAATTCCGTAAACGTGATGGTTTGAAACACAACCATCACGTTTATAGACCTAATTAATTGCCATTTATAAACCTAATTTGAAGTTTTCTACAAAACGTAAGAGCTACTGAAAAGTTTCATGTTTGTCTATAAGTTTGATGTAGAAAAAAAACATACAACAAAACTTGAGAAAAGGTACGTCGCTTAAAAGGGATATCCTACATTCTTCTTCATCGTCTAAGAGAATGCGCTAAACCAACCGACAAAGACGCAAATGTTTCTGGGCTCAGTGGCTAACCAATGCTTGTATTGTATATGATTTGGTTCCCTGATTGAATTTGTAATTAAATGACTGTATATTCGAAGTTATCTCCTGAATCAAAACAGTGGCAACGACAAAAATTGGGCCTGCTTTGAATTGCTATAACATACCACAAAAGTTGATGGCTAAAGACAGGCTTGGTGGATAGTAGCCATCTCAAGAGTCAAGTGTCAAATGTTAGCGCCATGGCGAATACCAAAGCTAGAAAAGCTTGTTGAACATCAGTTTTGGAAATCTTAAACTATGCAGACCATTTTTCCAAGGGTAGGGAGCTCGGGAGGCTGAGCCATCTTTCAAAACAGAACTGTCTACCGCTATGGTTTTTAAATTTTCATAACTTTTGTCAAAAAACTTTTGGTACCACAAAATTTAAAGATGGCACGAGATAGCAAAATAGTGGAACAAAATATGTTTCTGCTTTTTCATGCCATCTTCAAAGTTCAACAATTTTATAGATTCTTCCACCATTTCCTTCACAAGTATCACTCCCCAGATCTTTCAGTCGCACAACAGACAAGGAACTCTCCCTCTCAGATGAAATAATATGGTTTTGCATCTCTTACAACGCCCCCCCCCTCCCCCCACCAGCGAAAATGGTCAGGCGACGCCACTTGTTACAAGAGGATCGCATGGTTTCTACATATGATCACTAGCTCCGGTAACACCAAAATTGGTCCGGCTTATAGCCCATGTTGCTGTGGTTTGAGTAGTCAAAGATCAGGCATGGACTGACTCGCATCCGGGAATTCTGATAATTTCCGCTCACCCCCAAACATAACTGAAACAAATTCTTCCTTATTACAAGAATGTTAATAAAAGAAGCTCCCTTTACGTTTATAGCGGAATATTATTCTCAACAAACTGTAGGAAACCATTTACCAAGGTCATTTGAGAAGTTGAGATTACGTGACATACAGTTTCTGTTGGTGAACTGAACATGATACATGTCTTAGGAATGTAAGAAGCTATTGGGTTTTAGCACAATCAATTCTTTTAACGTTATCGCTATGATATGCTGACCAAGGACCGCGGAGCAGATTACAGATTGTGGGGGCTAAAAATTTTTTGGGGTCTAAACATTCTTAAAATCAAAACAATGGAGATTTTTGTATGGTTTTAAGTACATTTTGGAAATATTTTGAGGGCCAATGCCCCCGTAGCCCCCACCCCGCGTCCGCGGTCCCTGATGCTGACTTCTTATTTTTGATTTCTTGATTGCTCAGTGCTTAGCTAAAAACCAATTCCCCCACTGGATGGTTTTTTGTTGTTCTGGCAGGAGATCTCAAAGAAACTTTGAGAAAAAAACATGGAGCAGTGCCCCCTTTTCCACAGTGACAAATAAAAGAAAGCGAATGTTTAGAGAAAAAGAAAATGTCCTTATCGATTTCAAATTCAAAGATGAAATTACACATATCACGTCACGATGTGACAGAATACACTCATTTTTTAACAAGAAACTGGCTATAAGAAACGAGTACTGGACGGTCAGAAAAAATTATGAAACTTCAGTACTCGAGGCAAGAAATTTAGAAACTATTAAATCGTTACTATTAAATTTTGTAAAATTCAAAAACATGATTGCCCTGTTGGCTTAAAACTTAACAAACAAGGGATAAAAATATACTTCCCACATCTAAATACAGCATCAGAGCGGAAGCAAACCTCTTGACGTGATAAAAAAGGTCACGAATATTTCATAACATCATTCATGACATCATGATTAAAAAAAATCTTAAGAAACAATGAGTATTGAAATTTCCAGACCATTAAGAAACTGGAGTACTCAACATCGACCTTTGTTTCTTATAAAAAAATGAGTGTAGGAGCACGGTGCTAGATAAAGTCATTTTGAGCTATCAACAGCAATACGAAAACTGTAATATTTGTGATCAAAAACTTTAACAATTGATTGAATCGAATGTCCTTTATCAAAACAAGGCTGAAATGATAAATATAGCATATGCTTAATTGAATTGACATTTATCATGGATTCCACTAGCATTGATAAAAAAAGGAGTTCTCGTGTGGAAATGACACAAGGGTAGTGTCATTATGGTCACCGTGAACCTTTTAGAGAATGCGGAAGATTCTCCTAGCCACGATAATGATTTCTCTGAGATTTTACATTTTTCAAAGTAAAATCAATTACATTCGGCGGAAATTATCGAAGTGCCTCGTTTTGATGGCTCAGTGCCTCGTGAATGATAGTATTTTTCATCCTTAAAATGGTAGCAAGTGCCTTTTTATAATGTGGTGATTCCAAAAAGTCTATCAAGATTTCTAATGATATAGCTTTAGAATGCAGGGCATTCTGCAACTTTTGATGGAGACTCTTGCAATTTGATGGACATTTAAATTCTAATTACTATCATTCTTGTTTTGCTGAAAGTTCAATGATCTTCTACCAAGCAATTTGATCTTACTCGTGTTTAGCTGCAGATAGAGATGGACGGTGTCTGGGCGTCTTGGGGATGCCCCGTTCTTCTTTGTGCCTGAGCCCCTCCGAACGAAAACCTTAATTTCCTTCACTGTTGGTGGATGCCAGCGAAAAAATCTTAGCATTTTCTTTTTGACACAAAAACGTGCCCAAAACTAGCAAATTCGTTGTCTTTATTTTTGTTTTTTCCCTGGGCTTTTTCGTCAGAGTGAAGTTACTTTGAAGGAGTCAATGACAATCGACTAAATAAATATCATACGTCTTTTGGAATTCACAAAAGATCACAATTCTTGTTGCTTAATTGTGACATCATCTGGAACAAATATCTAGGTAAAACGTCCATCAAAATAAGAGGATACAGAAGCTCGTTCCAATTATGACACCCTGGGCGATGTTGACTCTGTGTGTTGTTTTTGTATGGTTATAACAACGAGAAGATTAAATCATTAAATTTAGTCAATGTATTCAGTCTTCTTAATTACTAACCTTATCTTTCGCAATTGGATAAAGGTAAATGTTGCTGGTTTATTGCCATAGCTTTATTTCTATCTACATAAAATAACTTAAGCATGATTTTCGTTTACTTTAAAAGTTTGTCAGTTTATAATCAATAGCAACTATTTAACAATCAAAATATTAGCGAAGGCTGAACGATTTGCCGGTTCTGCTTTTGGGAAATTATCCTTTATCAAGACGATTTGTGGATGAATTCGGACCAAACATAAATAGATCCAGTACAAAAGTAACTCGTATACGAAATTAAAAGCCAATAGTTACAATATGATAAACAGATCAAGATCACGGCCGTCGGGAGCGGGAAGGGCTGGAGGGGGCTGGATCCCCTAATATTTGTCAAACTGTACTATATTTTCTTTCAAATTGAGTACTGAATGGGAAGCAAGACAGACTGTACCTTACTGTATACAGAAAAGCATGCAAAAGTGTACAGCAATATTTCCCACTGTGACTGACCCCGAAGTTAGTTTATTAGGAAAATCAAACATAAAAGGCAATAACGTTGGACCTATGCCTTTGAAGTTTTTAAAGTGGTAAAGATACTGAAGGAGGAGGAGTATGACAAGTGAAAAAGGAACTTACCATGTTGCTGATTGTAAACTTGTTGTGATTCCATCGGCTCATTTGCGACCTGGACAGAAAATCATTTAAATCAAAGGCACGTATCAATGAGATACGAAATCAATGAGCATTCAACATGTTAACCGTAAAAAATTTCCAGTATACAATTCATTGCAAGATTAAAGTTCTTGAAATACACTGTTATCTTTCGATGACAAAAAGTCAGAGAGACGACATAAAATGTTTCATTCGGCCACCCTATTTATGAATTACCAAAATCTTCGCGCGGAGGACACCTACTTAAACAATTTTTCGAATATTTTCTTTAATTAACATTTGTTGTTGATATTAATTTTATTAATGCTGTCATTTTTGTTGTTGCTTTATCTTGTTGTTGCTACATTATCTCACTTCAAACATATTCGATTTTTCAAAAAATTTACTTCAGAAGAAA
Organism: Rhopilema esculentum; assembly: GCF_057945365.1. Classification (NCBI taxonomy): domain Eukaryota; kingdom Metazoa; phylum Cnidaria; class Scyphozoa; order Rhizostomeae; family Rhizostomatidae; genus Rhopilema; species Rhopilema esculentum. The sequence continues at coordinate 6,209,512 of NC_142833.1, forward strand.
CCGATACCGTTGCAAACAAACTTTTTCGGCAGGTATGTAGTTATGGCAGAGCGAAATTTTATTTTGAACAAAATTAGGAATGAATTGGGATTCCAATTCAAAGCGTCGATAAACCACAATAAAACTCTGATGAGTATAACAGGGACTACTTCACACAAGCAGATATAGCAGACAAGCATACTTATTTTTATAAAAGGATATAGATGGCATATTGGCATTTTATTCGGCATAGACCGAGTGGCTTAAAGGATAAATGCCTTGACAATAGCACAGACAAATTAGACTAAGACGCTTTTACAAGATTGATTATTAGTATATTGTGCTCGTTGTTTTAAAAGTATGTAAATTGCGCGGAGTTAAGACATTTTATTTGAGAGGGTAGTCAAATATAAAAACAACATTATGCAAAGATAATCTTGTTTTTCGTAGATTTTAAATCATATTCTAAATTTCTTGGATACCTAGATGTTCAGACGGATTTTCGTATCACTTGTAAAAGAAAATGTGTACAGAGAGGGATGGGTTTTCTTCTCTTTAAAACTCGATTATGGCTACCAATAAAAGTGCACGTTCAAGTTAACGATTAGAATATTTTTTATTAGAAACACGACATCCCCTGATATGTAAGTCAGAGGACAAGGTGAAAATGTTCACTACACAAAAAACTCGTTGTCTTATAGCTTTGATCGTAAATCAAGCAACTCTACCTTTTCCTTTATTCCTTTTAGCTTTCTTCCTCCTTGTTTCATTCCCATAAACCTTCTACTTTTCCCCCCTTCTTTCTCCCCTCCCCTTCTCCTCCACCTCTCCTTCTCTCCCACCTCCCTATCTCCCCACCTCTCCTTCTCCCACCTCCTCCTCTCCCCCAACTTCCCTTCTCTCCCACTTCTCCTTTTTCCCCTCTCATTCTCCCCAGCTCCCCTTCCCGACTTTTCACAGCTTTTCTATGCCACTGTCATTTTCACAATTTAACTCCAGAATGTTCAATTTTTATAAAAAGTGATTGCAACTACATACCTCTGCTTCATTTTCTAATTCAGTTTTCTCATCGTTGTTGTTGTTGATCTCATCAATATTGCTCACTGACGATTTCCTTTGATCCAAGCTCTCGTTGGTTGATAAACTCTCCTTTGAACAATACCCGCTTTCTAGATATGACATGGGAGAACCTTGTATACCTGGATGGAATACACTCGAATCGCCATCGACATCGACGTTCAAATCAGCGATTCCATCGGATGCGACGCTGCTACATTTACGCTGTCGTAAATTGTCGTTAAGTCTTTCTTTTTCGCCAGTATCTACATTCGTAACTTCCAGTGTGGTTGCTGATTCATTTTTTTCAGTATTTATATAGGACGAGCTTGCTGCTTGTTCTGCTATATCGTGCTCGTCACTCTCCGATAGCCGAATATGTTCTCCTTTCCTTGTCACTGATGTTTTACGGGTCCTACTTTCCGCTTCCATGAGCTTCCCTTTCATGTCTGGTGACAAAGTCGGATCAAAGAAAATTCTCGAGTAATCGAAACGCCCTTGTCTTGATGGTCGCAAATAACTTTTTGAAATATTCGGTTCTGAATGATGTTTACTGACTTCTGGTCTTTTGTTACCAGTTGTATTTTCGATATTTTCACTATTATTTCGATTTACAAAATTAACGTGCATATCATAGGTATTTACACTGTCCTCCTCCTTGGAAAGAGAAGCAAAATGCCCAGATTCATTCGCTGTCTCTCCGTTCTCTCCTCGGCCATTTCCACCTGCTCCCCGTTCATTCGACTTGTCAACATTCCGACCACCTTGAAGATAAGTAGTGGATGAGCCTTCTGCTCTTTCACCGGTATGGATGCGATCGTTTATTTCTGTTTCGTAACTTCTCATATTCAGGTCCATTCTTGTCTGACTGCTCGCTTCTTCTGCATACGATTCTGTTGAAATATCAATATCTGAGAAAACAGAAGTTAAATTCGCTCTTCTTCTTCTAGGCCCAATCCAGCGATAGCTATTATCCAAGTCTATATCATCACCACCCATTTTCGGTCGACCGGTCACAAAAAATGTAGGTTCTGATTGGCTCCTTGTACCCCTTAAACTACCACCAAATCCGGACTCACGATAGGCTTTATTAGGTCCCGAATTATTACGCGTACGATAATTAAGTTTTTCTCCCTTTATAGCTGACGACCAACCAGCCTTTTTGAATCCGTGAAGCCATAAATGAAGTAAATCAGCACTTTCTGTATCGAATAGAAATATTTTCGAGCCAACTGAGTTTGGATCAGTTTCATTCAAAACAAAGAAAGTATTCGCTTGAGCTCGTTGAGCGGATATCCAGCTACTGCTGCTCATAAAACAGTGAATGGGATCTGCACTTGAGTCCGGACTTTCATGAACACGTAGAAGACCTTCGCACAGAGTGCAGAAAACCGTAGACCATCTACTTATTAGGCCGACTTTGAATTTAACTCGTCCCGAGTACACGACTTCCTCGTCTTCCATCGACATCATGAACGGTTCACATGCCTGTGAAAATCAAAAAAATTATTGCATAAAGTGTGTTGATAAGCTGTGGTCTTAGATAATTTCTTGAATCTAGAAACCCAGTCTCTTGAATGGGCCCACGACAAGTAAACCGAAACTTTCGCAACAGAGGGTCATTCTGGATTTTAATTCACATATCGATTAAATGGGCACCCAAATTCTGACACTTGAGACAAAATGTACAACAGGGCACGTAACTCATATTCCACAATGGTCACCTTTAACACATAGATCAAAATCAATCGAAATTAAAAGCCAATAGAAGAGACCTTTAGCCCAGGGTGCAACTGCGAAAGGTAAGCCCTTTCATCCAAATACAAAAACTGTTGTCGCAAATAGAGCGACAGCAATCAATCCTAAAGACAACACAATATCTGATGTCCTTCAACGGTGAAGAGCAACAAACTTTTGGATGGGCAATGTTGGACAATTTTTGTTTGGTGAAGCTAAACAAGAAAGGAAATTAAGCCCTGTATGCCGGGGCGAAAAATTAGTATTCGTTTGATCTAATTCATCTTGAAAATTTATCTTATTACATTGGATTCTCGTTGCCATTTTGCTTTGTCCCTGAATTCTATCTTCGGATTTATATTATACTCATTGCAAGATTCACGGAATCCGGTGGACAGCCTATCCTGCGGTTCTTCCTTCTCACTCAAGAAATTAAATGGTTACATATTTTGCAAAATAACAACTAATGCATTCATTATATAGCCAATTTAGAATTTTTCATTGCCTTGGTCTTACTTAAAAGTAACAAAATATATAATGTGTATGTAGTGTATTTGTGAGAAGTCCCTTTGCATCTCCACTCTTATTTTCATTTCAGCGCTCGAATGTATGTGGGTTTTGGTACCTTGAGTATTATAGCTTATACATCGGGACAAGAACTTTGCTTTCAAGGTGACAAGGAAACGACTGAGGTGTTTATGCCCAAATTTCTTCTATTGACATTTGGAGGGCAACACCAGAACAAGTGTCAAAATCTTTGGCATAGTGGTTTAGTAGGAGAACCCTTATCCTTTGAATACTTCTCCTACTAAATAAATTGACATTTGACCTGGAACACAGCAGCGCATACAGAGATTTTTCATTTTTATGTCTCCTACTTCGGTTGTTCGACATTTGCCTACAAATATTTTATTCAAGATATTTAGCTTGATCTTTACTATTTTTCTATGAGATCTTTACTTTTTGACAATTAGCATCTTTCTGCTCATTGACCGTAATCTTCAATTGATTTTAGAGGTTTTGATAATAGGATATGTATTATGATACAGCTATAAGCTAAGAATCTTTAGGTAAGGCCGCATTGTTGAAAGTAGTGGAATTAATAACTCTAAATTCAAGCAGAAGAGAGAATAGCTGAAACCATCAAATTCAATCGCAACAAACGGAGGGGCTATTCACTCTTGAAAAAACCACGATATTTGCAGAAAGACAAAAGGATTTCCAGGGATTTTCAGATGAAACCATTGGAATTCAACCAAAGGTGTACGAGATTTTCATAGAGTGATTAGCCCCTTGCAACAAACTATCCCAGCATCGCCTCTGTATTGCCTTCTAGATGAAATTGGTGGCTAAGGATTACTCCATTGCATTTATGTTAGTCTGTTTCAATGCTTGGAACACTTTACTTCAGTAAAGCGTATATTTAAGCAGAGCTCGAAGTAGGGGAATACAACTTAATCTAAGTAGATTGATAGCTTGCTAGAATCTTGCAAATAGCATTTACGTGGCAATAAAAATTTTCCCTTGACAAAAAGAATCAATGGCCTTTTTTACACAAATAAAATGCAATAACGCTAGCTAAAGGTAGCAAAAATATCAACTCCCTAATACCATTGAAGGGTCCTGAATTCCTGCAATCAACAGGAGTGATAAAAGGACTCAATATCTGTAATTTGACTATCTAAACAAAAAACATGTTTTGTTAAACTCATCAAGGATTGTTTTGTTTAGGTGCATGTCGGAAATACCAACGGCGTCAGTATTTCTAATAGCAACAAAAAGGGTATAATTGAAACTTATGTGTTTAAATAAAAGCATTTACTGTAATATTTTCTGACATTATTGCGGTTAATGTTGAATATTGTGAAATAAATTCTCGACAATACGGCTCCAGTGTTTAATTTTGAAGTAAAAGTTGTTGCAGCTGTTCAATATCCAGCTCAATATGGCAGCAAAAAAACTGAGCCCTGGTGGTGTTTTGCTTAGACAAGGGTATCTTTCAATGTGAGCAAATACCCTTGGAAATATAGTTGATAGGGAGACTTGTTGGCCAAATTCATGGAATGTTCTTCCGTGTCAAGTCCAAAACGCAATTCAGCAAAGGTGCATGAACCGGAAGATACCAGGGGATATTTGGGGATCTTGGGGGACACCGGTGATACCAAAGGGCAATATTTTCTCCAAATGTACACATTGACAATGCACAATTTTTTTTATTCATGATGCCTTTTTTCTTTTGGCACAATTTGTCCTCATTTCACATTTGCTATAAAGAGGACGCTTTCCTACCAAGCACTTTCGATAGATGCAACCAATCGGTGGTAAATCTCATAACATACCATCGTTGATGACACAAAGCGTCTATCAATGATCTTGAAGACTTTTTAATACATCAATCAAACTTTTGAAACAAAATGATGAACTATGGGTTGTGGTAAAACCCACTTGACCTATGACAAAGGTAATCGGTTCCTAAAGACGCAGTATTTTGGCATTTGCCGCCCAGCTGTCCCTTGAACCCTTTGAAGAGAGACAAAACACTTCTTTGTACATCTGAGGGGATGTGACAATATTTTGGTTTATTTTGTGCATGGGATGAACCACAAGAAAATTTAACATATCGTTTTATTTCCTTAAAAGAACACGGTTTGTAGGAGCATGGAGGCTTGATTTGCTACAAATTAAGAACAGCGTAAGAACATGTCAAGCATCCGTTGCTAAACAGAAGACAAAAAATGTGTTTTGAGAATTTTCTCTCATCATAATAATCCGTGCAGCCTAAAACTTTCTTGCAGAATATCTTTTTAGTGGTTATAGAAGCAATTTAAAGCTTCTGCAAAAGGTATCTGCATGCAGTATCAAAAAGTATCCTATCAAATGAAAGGGACTCTGTAAAGTCCCTAGTTGTGATATGGTAAACGACAATTTCCAATGAATAATCGTTATATCATAACCAACCATTTTATCTCTAACTGTTTTATCCCATCCAGATCTTCAGGTACCTTATGCTACATTTAGGTAATACCATATACCAGGCACCAGGGGCGGCTCCAGCCTGGGATAATTTGGAGGGAACAAAAGGTGTGTCAGAGACCACGCCCTTTTGGACCACGCCCTCTCCCCCTGTTTAAGACGGGTAATATTACTACTTCTAAGACTTTAAGAATGGAATGGAATGTTAATACTTCTAAAAGATTTGTAAATCTTGTAATATAAAAACATTAATGATATCTGAATCAGTCCTCTTTGAAGGACAGCTATCTTTTCCCGACATGCACGTAAACAGCATGTAACAAAAGTCTAAAGAAATCTTTAACAAGATTGCTAAGACACGTCCAACATATTTCTGTAAAGTTCTTGCTTCCCCTCCAGTTACGTCGATAAAATTTGCGACAAAGAAAGCGTTGTTACACCGCAGCCTGAAGATAAATCTATCTATCTATCGTGTGTTTGCAAAGATAATCGATGCAAAACAACGTTCTCGAGCCAAAGGTCAATTGGAATAATTAGTAGATGAGACAGGCATTGCACTCTTGAATTGTAATGAAGAAGTGCTTGCAAAAGTTTAGTTTTAAGCTTTCAAGTCCAACATTTACCTACTCTTGTAAAGTATAACGCCCGACAAGCAATGATTTGGAGCTTTTGAACAGAACAAGTGAACCATCTAAAAAGTTATCAAAAAACAATAGCTAGAATTGGAAAAGAGCTCCACACCCCATTACCGGGGTCTATAAGGAAATCAGGCATCGGACCCGTTTTTGTTCTTATATGTTTAATCGCCTTCAAACACACAGAAACAGGGACCGCGTAAGACGGGGAGGTTCAGGGGCTTTAGCCCCCCAAATAATTTCCAAAATGTACCTTGAACTATACAAAATATCGCCCTGTCCTTGGTTTTAAGCATGTTTCGCCCCCTCAAAGCGTTTTAGCCCCTTCAATCTGTAATATGCTCCGTGGGCCTTGCACTGGAAGAGGTTACAAAGAATTCTTATCAAATTTAAATGAAATGTCCTCCAAAGACAGTTTGTTCCCTTGGAAGTTTGGTACAAAAAAACTGTGGCAAAAGATACAATTAGTTGTACTTACTCACCATTCAGGATTTCAGATGTAGTATATTGACTGTTCAGCGACTGTGCATTGCAAATGTGTACACACGTCGGGGCATCAGCAATGTCTGTGTTATCCACCGAGACTCGAGCCGCGGTTGTAATCATAACACTGCCTAGAATGCGATTACATGTCAATGCTTTCATCCCATTAAAATGCTGTACATGTTAAACAAAACCACGATTACAAAAAGTTGTAATATCCATATTAAATCTAAAGCTGGTACAGTAGCATAACAATGTCACGCAATTTATCTATGAACTCATGAATAGAGGAAGGAGAAATGATATTTAAAAGACGTATCAATGGGTTTAGTCACGGACCAATCCGTTAAACAAATGGAATAAAGCTGGTAACAATATAAGAAAAACCACATCTTTGAAGAACGACAAACTGAGCGACACAAAGAAACTAAGTAGCACTGTGATGCTTAAAAAGCAACATTTTCTTCCAAATCCCAAATGCGGTTATTTCTCTTGACCCCACTCAATGCTCTATCTTTCCTGATTCTTCAATATATCAACTTTTAGCACTTGGTGTCTATTCCCTTGCTTGCAAAGTCTGTACGCAGGCTATGTGCAGCGTAACAGTTGAGTATAGTATCAAACAAATGTAAACACCTTTCACAGGTATTAGAAAAATCGTTACATTGTATCGCATTTGTTTATATCCTTAAAAATGTTGTCGGGTAGAGAATCATCTGCATGTTAGAAGATTCTGCGATGTGCCTCTGCATAGTTCGTATACTGTCTTGGTCAAAACACAAGATTTTTGCAAATTTCCACAATTATGCTCCTCTTCCCTTATAAAAAACATTGCCCTATAGCTCAGGTGATGTCCTGTTGACCTCTGTCGAACTGCTATGATGGTTTACTCAAAAACTAACGCTTTTCGGAGGGGGAGGCTTGACAAGAACTAGAAACTTTTAACAAGAAACGTTTTTTGACAAGAAACTTTCTAAGGAAAAAGATTGATTCTGCAGGCCAATCCCAGGACTTTTGTCGTTGATTTTTTCCGTTGATTTCAAGCCATAATGACAGCGTCAAATTGTATTGTAAAAAAGCAGTTTCGTAGTATAAAACGAGATTAGGTTGTCGAGAATAAGTAATGCACACCAGATTAAGTTCAAAATAAAACGAAATTCAGTATACATTTAGATAAAAGAGATTTGAAACCAAGGACTCTTATGCCATAAAAATTTGGAACAAAATGGCGGCTCAAAACCGCAGTACAAATCTAAAAATCCAATATGCTTCGCGGGAACATTTTTGTCATTTCTTTCTGGTTTTTTCTTTAGAAACAGCATAATAGTGATTGAGTAAAAGATTTCGAACATTTGGCTAAACGTTCAAAAATGTTTCATTCTCCAAGAGATAAAAAGGACAGGCTTATCAGCTATCAAAAGGCTCCTGTTTTCCAAAAAACCACTAATGCAATACAATATCCAGAATACAGTATGACTGAAAGGCTAGTTGGCTTATTATCCCATGATCTCATAAGTAACAAATCAAAAAAACGATAAAACATATTGCGGTGAAATACCATTTCAATATTCTTTACCTCTCCAAGAGGAAGTCCTAGTAGCATTTCTAAATTCACGACAATCTGATATCTATAGAAGCAGTATTCCAGGAAGAAAACTCCCCCTCAGTCTTCAACAAAACTCACACTCAAAACAAACCATTTACTGTCTTCGTGATTCCGAGAAGAAAATGGAAGTCAGAATGCATTACCATGACAACAAGATGGCCAGCATGCAGCCATTTAACAAAGATGATCTTCGGATTAATGTCCCGGCGTGTTTGACACAATAAAACATTCTTCATTGGTAGTTTCAAAAGGACATGCATGTTGTTGCTACAAAATATGGTTCTTAAGCTACGCTGAGTCAACAACAACTCTGGTCACTACTGCTAAGTATACACTGTTGAAAAGGGTGATTCTGCATTTGGTACATGAACCCAGAAAAAGTGTATATGCTTCAACTGGCCAATAAGAAAAAATTATATTGGTATTATTGAAGATTTGGAAAGAAAACAACACTGTGATTCTTTAACAACTTTTTGTTCTAAGTCAACCATTTGACCGCCGGTTTTTCTGTTAAGCCTTATCTAAAGTTTTCATTACATAATAAGCAAACTTTGACAGTCTCTTCACGTAGAAAAGTTTAGAATCTACACAAAATTAATCTACGAATCTACATCTGCCTAGAATATACATAAAATCTGAACAAAATCTACCCAGAATTTGCACCAAATCTGCACAGAATTTGCATAGAATCTTCATATCAAGATCGCTAACATCATTCACAGCTGATTACTTCGTTTTGGTTCTGTGGAAAGCCTGGCCCTGTGACATTCACTACCTACCGTTTTCTCGAGCCATCTATAAGCTGTTTAGTTGATACACCCCATCTGAATTCTATCGTCACTTGTTAACTCTTTTGCAGGTTGCTTTAAAATGTTTAATTTGTAAAATCGAACATCACAGACTATTAATATCAGATAACATTGCAAATTTTCAAAACAATAAGATAACCAATACTATTTTAAACCATATTGAAATGTAAATTTTTTAACCACTGTAATATTTTTAGCTGCAGCTCAAAACATTCAAATCTCACTTAAGAGAAACATATCTGCTAAGCTTGTGTATCACAAATGTTTTCATTTTATCACTTCATTTTAAAAAGTCCAGTTTACAAACAAAGTTCATCCTCTTCCTGTTAGCTCCTATTCTTATCGATGTTGTCAAAATTTAGTTTCAAGTAAAAGTGTTGTGAATAACTTTGTCAACTGTGTGCAAAAGTGCGCTGTGTTAGGTAAACAGATGAAAAAGAAACTGATTGATAACCGACAAAACGACAATAAAAAATCAAATGAATTGACCAGAGGTTATGTTTTGTCTACAGGACTTCATGGTTTCGTACAAGAATAAAACAGACATTGTCTCTTCCATAATCATTTTCTTCGATCTTTGTTTAGGTCCTTAATGATATAAGATATGATAATGTGCAAGATATGATAGGGATGATAGGGAAACAGTGATCAATAAAATTATAAAAATCTTGAAATGCTTTATATAAAATTGTATTTCAATATACAAATTACGTCTTAGGATAGCAAAAGATGTTTATAGTCAAACAAGATTCAGATTGGCATCATATAAATTTTATCTCTCTCCTAAAGTCTAAAAACGTAATTTTTCTGGCCCTGTGGTTTTGAAACCCTGCTTTTAAACAAAATGCATTTGTTTGACTTTTAAGTGTGTCGAGAGTGCAAATAAGGCGACAACAAAAATCCTAAGTTGGAATTTCTTGATTTTGACCACATAATCTGTAAGAACATCATAAATTCATCCTAAATGCAATATCAGTTAAATATGTTCAAAATTGGGTGAGATTTGGTTAAGGAAAGTTCTCATGTTCGCTAATCTTTACGCAGCTCTTGCCTGGCTCATGATGTTATGAGCAGAGACCAAGAAAAGAACCTGAGCTCGTGTGATCATATCCCAATTTGCATTATCAGAGATAATTGATACACCTTTTTCGGGTTATACCTATGGTCGAATTCCTAAAGAATTCTTAAAATATATATTTTTGTGACACCATTACTTAGGAACACTATTGAGCAATTTACTTGTATTAAATAAGCCGATAAGCTTAATACAAGAATATTGTTGGTTGGACTATAAAGCAGCTTGGGACAAGATTTCAATAAACGAAATGTTCCGCAAAAAATCTACGAAGTACGATGTCTTGTTCGAAAATCTAGTACATGAAGCAATCATGCTCCTTCGCAGTGTCCAGTTAGCGCAGTGTGTTGGCCGTAAGATTTAAGATGACTGATTTTATAGCTGCTGATATTGAATTCGTAGGCGTATTCTTCATTACGCTGTAGCACAGCAGCCGAACAAATATATAATGTTCGTGTCTATATGAGTCGGCTGAACAAATATACGTACACTGCAGTACTGTGTAGCACTGTCGCCGAAATTCTAATAATAGACTAAATATTGTAATCATTGTAAACAGCTAGTTGGAGCGTTATGATAACACTAGTAATTAGTATTTTGAAGCACTAGTAATGCAATTATTCAATTAACTATAAATTACTGTAGCAAAATCCTTTAATAATAACTGCATCATAAATGCTTCATTATTGCCATGAAACAAAAATTGGTTAAGGCTCCAAGTCACGTGATTTGCGATACGTCGGAATTCTGTTCGAAGGCATGAGTGATTTGATAATATAATGAGCGAATGAACTGAGTACCAGAATGAAACAAATATGGTTTTGATAGTTACTTTAAACTATCAAAACAGAATTTATTTCATTCTGGTGATAACTATCAAACTATCAAAACTAAATTTATTTCATTCTGGTACTAAATTTATGCGCTCATTACATTATCGTTTTTTGGATGAAGTAAAACACACAACGTACCTGTTAAATTTGATTTTTGTGAGAGATTTGATTTAGAGAAGAAAGGTCTTTTGTCACGTGAATAGTAAAACTGGCTAGTATGGAATCTTAGTAGATTTCTGAATTTTTATGGTTGCATATTATGAAGAAAATATTCAGTTACTTTCTCAAAACTCGACATGTTATTAAAGTCTATTCTGTTACTTGAAAATTCTAGCTAATCAATTAACCAATTATAATAATTTCATTAAAAAGTGCACTTAGCTGCTGTTTGTTGCATTTAAGAGCCAGTTCTTAGAACTAACTATTTCTGTCTATTTAATCTACGGATTCGAATCTACGGGCAATGACCATATACAAAACCCAGGCAAGCACTAACAGGTACGGATAACTCTTTTAAAGTGTTGGCTCGAATAAGGTACTAGCTTGTAATCATTGCTGCAAATAAAACTCAAAATAAATGATTACAAATAAAACCTTTTCCAATTCTGCACTAAAAACCAGTTTACTTATTTGGAGAAGATATGAAAACATATTAAAGCAGAACCTACCACTCTATTTCAGTTGGACTTCCACATCTAGGACCTGTTTGTATGCTTTTACTAGAAAATTCACTCTCTATTCCTAGAAAATAAAATGAGCACCAGATATAAATAGAATTCGACTTATAGATACACTAGCCACGACCTATAGGTGCACCACATAGAAATGATTTTGTAATCCTGTATCAGTTTTGGGGTGCCACAAAAAGATATTGATAATGATGAGAAACAAATCTCTTTAAGTTTTCTTCAAAAATGATGATAGGGAACGTACCATTAATTCATAAAAAGCAAAAAATATCAAATTGCCAAAACAGAACCCTCGCAAAATGAAAATTGAATAAGAAAAACTAAATATGCTGTTTAGCTATCATTGTAAATCTATATATTATTCAACAAAATCGTTATCTTATTTCAATTTCAAAACATTTAAACATACAAAAACTAAATTGAGAAAATCCTAACATGAGGTCGAATACCTGTTTGCCTTGGCTTCATCTTCACTTTGAAATACCTTTAGACATTTATATCTAGGCATCAAACTCACCTTAGCGAATTAAAACCAGGTCTATAGAAATCAGTTGGATTGTACATTACGTAAAGATTACATAAACTACATTGCTCGGAGAGGGGCATGGGCGACTATTTACAATTTATAAAATTTAGTGTAGTATACCACGACATTTCGTTTGAATTGTGTATTGTCGGAAACCATTTACATGGGCATGTAAAACAGATGATCTCCTTCGAGTAAAAATGTTTCAAGTGTCCTTTCTGTACAGTTTCTCGGTTCTTTCTGGGTTTTTTTTTCTGATTAAGTGTAGAAATCACTGTAAATCATCCCTAACTCCTCTTAAACAAACCAAGATGGCCGCCGAATGGCATTGTAGCTAAATAGGATAGTTCCCTTGGCACAAACGCTAACAACAGACAGTTAGAATTAGCAATTTGCTGAAGACTATTCAGCATTAACAGCGTAAACTTTGACCATAAAGGTGCAAATATCTATTTGTTTAAATTTCTTATGCTTGTGGCTACTGTAAATTTAGACTGAGAAGACTTCATTGAAGCACTTAGACGTTTAAACAGCAGGATTGTGTTTGCACCTGACTTTATAAAGAATACGGGTTGTTCTGCAAAGACGTGAGGAGCAAAACAGCTGTTACTACAAATATTTCTTTTAAGTCTAACTATATATTGAGATTCTTTGCTTTATAAAACTCTTTGCTTTAAAAAACCTAAGGAAAGATTCATTACACTATCTGAAGAATTCTCTAATCATTGTGATCAAAGTACAAGAGAGGCTTCCCAACTAAAAATCTAATTTAATGTTAACAAGATCGGTTTTTAGTGAAAATAGATGCAGTAGTTGGAGGCAGTGGACCTTGGCTCAGCACTAAGCAGTATTGTGAAACAGGTCTAACAGATATTCATTGGAATTGGAGGAGGTTGGTAAAACAAATAAAAAAACCCAAAAAAGGTTATTTGTATTACTACATTCCCTGAGATGAAAGAGTAACAAAATAGCTATCAGAACGGTATTTCCGGGTCCTTACCCATGAGGCATTCTGATCTGCCAGTCTTGTGGAAACAGCAGAGCTTTGTAGACTCCAATAAGGATGTAGGATAAAACACATTCCCTTAACCAGGGTCCTTATAAGCATTTTTGTAAAAAAATCTCGTGCCTTGAGAGATTTTGAAGGATTTTACATATAAGAGACATGTTCCCCATTAAAGTATTTAACTGCAAACATAATATTCAACTTTGGAATCTCACCAACCAAAAGTTAAAGCAAATTCTTAAAAAAGGGCTAAGGAAATCAAAGGCTAAGGCCCAGTAGAGCCATCGTATTAGGGTGAGAAAATCGTTGAAATTTCCCATAAAATAGGTCCAGCTAAATGCACAATATAGGTCCAATAATTTAGAGTTTGTGCTATCATTGTGGGTACTTGTTAGCATCACTGAACTTCTTTTGTCAGCATCGCGACTCAAACAGCTAAATGCTTCTACCAAAAAGCCTAATTCTAAAAACTAGCTACAGCATATTTATACGCTTATTATGCATATAAATATATTGAAATTTATGCAGAATAATTTATTGATGGCAAATGTTCGTTTTCTGTTATGCGGTCCATTGCTTGCTTCTAACTAAATTCGTCTGAAGATTAAAACTAGCTTTGTTGATGTTTACCTTTCTCCCACACTTTCATTAAATCTTTCCTTGACAGTAACGTATTTCAGGACTTAAATGAGATGCATCCGCCAGTTTTTACACAGATTTTTGTTCAAAATGAAAAACCCCTGAATGAAATTCCTTAGATATTCCCACGTTTTTTCATTCTCATTGCTAATTTTGAGTAACTGGAAACGGAAATCGTGAATAAACAATAAACAAAGCAAAAATACAGTTTCGTACATCTGATATCAAGCGAAAATTAATAGTTAAAAAATTTATCTTATTCGGCTTAAAACGAGAAATTGCATTTTACACGTTGCTAAAAGCCTTAACGTACCGCAATTAATTTTCATTCAGATTCATTTCCGCAAAGATTTTCAATATTTTCGATATACCCGTGTCTGAACATTTTAACAATGACTTTCGACAAATTTCCTTCTTAACAGAAACCTAACCCGGAAGATTTAAGAAAGAAAGGTCCTATCTGTTTCTTTTTATCATATCTGCTTCTAATCTTAACTCCCTCTATCTCTACTTTCTTTTTCAAAATGAAACGTGCAGGAAAATCTATCCCAAAAATTGCACATGCAGACAGAAGCCCAATCAATCCAGCTTTGTAATTCTGATACATAATACATCTATCTTTGTTGATTCAAAAAATGGTGTATATGATCTTCATAGATTTACCGTTAAGATAATAAACAGAAGAAATGATAACCTAATGGTTCCTTTTCTCAAGAAACTGCCAAAATTCATTGATAAATAGTTTTCTTGCAAAGTTAATCAGGGTCACATACAGCAGCACACTTCATATTGTTGCCTTTGCTGATGATGTAGATATTGCAGCCTAACTTTAAGATGAACTTTTCATTTGGCCCCAGATTTGAGGATTGTCAACCAAGTGAACTATGAGATGTATGCATTGTATTGCTATGTAGCAGGGAAACCTGTAAATATATAATTAAAAAAACCAAGCAGCGAGACTTAGCATGGATTGCCAATAGAGTCGTTGTTATATTGACGCCTACTTTTTTGCAGATTTCTGGAAAATTTTAGCGGTTAGTATTAATTTAACCACGGATTACCAGGCTTAATGCCGAAAAGAATTTGCGTAAACTTTAAATAGATTATCGCCAAAGATCTGGAAAATCCAATTGTTTGTTCACCTGTGTTGCGAAATAAGTCTTTGGCTATTGCATGTGGAGACCTGTGCCTGCTGAATTCGTTTATCAATCTCGTTGCTTACCCCTCCCAGATCAGGCTTTCCATTAAAAACAAGCTGCAATCGCTTTTGTCGATTGATTTGTAGCTAACAAGCCTTGAAGGCTATGTGAAAATTGCAGCAAAATATACACCAAAATATTTTTCTTCTAATTGATTTAAGAAAACTTTTCACTCCTTAAGACACAAAGGCCTATATAAAAACCTTTAAGACCTTGTAACTAAATTTTATGTTCAACACGCAAGACCAACGTCAAGGGACGGATTGGTGTCCCTCTTCTTTACATGCGATTTTGCTTAGAGAACTCTTGGATGAAAGGAATTTCTGTTGTCAACAATTTGCTAAATGAACTGCCGTTGACTACCAAAAAACCATAGAAACGGACGCCTATTTCAAAATCTAAGTTATAACGATAAACGATAAAATACCTGTTTTAAACTATCACACGTTGAATGTAAAAGAATTTTTAAATTGTTTGGGAACTTATCTAGTACCGAATAGGAGACGGACCATCTCCTTTGAGCAGGAACTACTATGTCACGACATCTAAATGTTGGGGCTATTGCAGATGGATGCTAGCTGAGGCTTTTAACAACTTGAATCAAAACGATGCTGTCACTGCTTGAAAACATTGCTGGTATCTATATGCAAACCTAGTTCCTTCGAATTATTTGTGGTCTAATACTTTCAATTAGCGCAATTGGGTGTCTGACTGGAAGATGGTTTTTGGTAGGAAAATATTCGGAGCTTGTCAAGTCTAGAAGTCAAAGATGAACTTTAGTGGTGGGACATTGGAAGCTGGTCATTGTATGGCCTATGTTAAAGAAGCAAAGATAGACTTAATCAAAGTTATGTTCGAAATACAATGCTCATTACAAAGTGGCAGAAGACCACTTTGATTAAGACTTCCACGTCTATCGGTTGATGATTACATCCTTATAAAACGCATTCCCAAATCAAAAGAGTCTTATGCAATGAGCTGTAAAAAGATTTGTTCCAACTTACCGTAATGTTGCAAAAATTCCCCAAAGTCGTTAAAGAAGTCTGTCTTTGCAAAATTCAAGGAAACACAAAATGAAAACCGACAAACAAACGCTTAGGTAGGATTCTAACCAGATATAATACGATTCTGGATTTGAAAAGAATGCAGTGGCGACCTGCAGTTCTATTGCTAGCCGGGGCATTCTTATACCATTGAATATGGAGGACGATATGATTGTCAACTATTGAATATGGAACCTAATCACTGCATAGATCAAATTTTTAATCCACTGGTATACAACTTTGTTCGCAGCAATCGAAAATATCGTACAAAGTTGCACAGTTTGTTTGCCTTGAGTTTTTACAAGAAGTTTTTGTTGCTTGTTTGTAGGGTGAAATTGTTTAACAGTTGAGCACATCGAGAATAAGCGTGGGAACGATGCAAAGCTAAGTTGGTAGCCGAAATCCACTCAGTATATGCTTTACCAAACAAACAATGATACCATTTTGTCTTCTAATTTACAAAGAGGTCTCTCTAATGTGGTTCAGTGTTAGTAACCCTTTGCTTTTGACTCAGGCTTGGATTGTCGTCCCACCGTTATCGTAGAAGTCAAAGGTTTTGTGGGTCGTGATTGGCCAAATTAAAGCCAATCATTTGTGTCCTCTCTCCTGCTGGGTAATCTCGATCCAGATCAGGATATAACTGAGAAAGAGAGGAGCCATGCATGCACATTTTTACCTCATTGTGCATGCATTGGACAGAGAGACGAAGTGTTTGTCAACTCAGAGTTAATCATACTACTTCTGGCACAAAAGATTTTCATACTGTGAAACATAAAAGCAGCTAATGTTTTCTGAATTCTGGAGGGATGATGACTCATTTTACAACTGTGTGACAAATGCAACAGAACTTCAAGCTCCATTTGCAGTCTCTTATCTTCTTTTGTAGTTTCTAAAATCCAAAATAGCTCGCAAGATTTCAGACTAAACCTTTATTTTCCCATTCTTCTAAACAACTTTGTAGTCTCTCACTTTCAATTGCAAACCCTCTCTCTACTTCTCATAATTACATTAAATTTGAGCGTTTTGAAACCTTTCTTAATACCACAGTGGTTGAAAGTAAAGTTACACGGTTGAATGTAGAATATCAAAAAGGTTGAAGTTGTAAATGAAGTTACTGTTGAAGTGATAAGGCTATGAATTGGCTTATTAACCATAACGTAATAAAAATTACTGTTTTACAGGTCTGTCTTTTCGCGCTTCACGATGAAACAAACAGGCTAAGAATGAAACAAACAACGAAAAAGCCTCGAAAAACATATTTTTTAAAGCTTTATATTTCTATTTCTATTAGTCTTACAAAACAATTTTCGTATCTTTCCTAATCCAGTTATTTTTATTTTAAATCTCATCCATCTCATCTATACGCTTTCTACCCCCTCACATATTTTTACCTCGTCTTAAATTCTACGACGTATTTCTACCGCGTTCCATAAAGATAATCTCACGATTCTACTCTTATATTCTCTTTTTAACCGTTACTTCTCCTTTTTACCTAATAAAGAGCTATGCTTGAAACGTTTTGTTACAAATGTACAAAGCCATTATATAACTGTTCTAATTTTAGATCTTTGTAACCAACTGGTATGTTGAACGGAACCATTCTTAGTTGCAACTCCGTTGGTTGGTTTCAGTTGCAACAAGGCCACTCGGAGTTGCAACTGAAACCATCCTGTTCAACATGAAAGCATATTGTCAAAAAGTTTTGCAACTTACCTGAGAAGTATTTTCAGATCCTATTAGCACACACAGCGAAAACATCTAGAAAAGAGTTTTTATGTGTTAAGCGTAAATATAAACATCTATCGCACATCAATTTAGAATTGGTTTTACTTTCCATACGTGTTTTTAGCAAATGAAAGTCTAAACAAAAGTCAACAAAGAACAAAAACAGACTGAGTTGGCAGCTAGCAAATTATATTCGCAATATGATAATAATAAAATATAAAAAGCAATATAAAATCCGACTAAAAATACATCGATTTGATTCCGTTTATATTTTGTAACCGCTTTCTATATCAAGCAAAAAGCTAATAACCAACATGCTATCAAAATATTTTTCTAAGTTATTGTCCGACAACGCTGGCGTCATAATTCTTTGAATGGACTTTTCGCACCAAAATCAACATTTCGGTTTTTTTACCGAAAACCCGAGAAAGAACAGTCTTTTGCATGCTAGACCTCGCCCTTACACGCTAAAGGATTATACATGGCATTTGTTAAGTTCTATTGTGATAATGTGAAAGCATAATTTTGAAAACTGTTTGGGCAAAATGAGACTACATCGCTTTAAGGCAGTCGACAGATACTTAAATGGCTTAATCCAACAATTGGCCAATCAGTGAG
The DNA here is from genome assembly GCF_057945365.1 of Rhopilema esculentum. Classification (NCBI taxonomy): domain Eukaryota; kingdom Metazoa; phylum Cnidaria; class Scyphozoa; order Rhizostomeae; family Rhizostomatidae; genus Rhopilema; species Rhopilema esculentum. The sequence continues at coordinate 6,228,143 of NC_142833.1, forward strand.
CGTTATTTAGAACTATAGATGATGATTGGTTAGTTAATAGTTGATTGTAAGTCGGCTTAAGCCACTTTGAAATCTGTTGATAGCCTTCAAGCTTCAACAAAGAACGTCATATTCCATGAACGTACTATTCACTGGCAGTGAGTATTCGGAACTGAGAATTCGGAAATCTCTATCATCACGTTTAAATAGCTATTCGGGAAGAATGAAAAGATATGCCATGTCAAAAAGGAAAGTAGAGAAATACTTTTATGTCTAAAGAGAAAAAAAGGGCTTGAAACTAAAGATAGCTTGCAAAAATTTTACCTGACTAGAAAAATTCTCTATGGTAAACAAAATATTGACAATATCATTTTTATCTTTTTGTGTCGATTTTACTTCTCATCCAACCACACCATGACTATGCTAAGACATAGAAGATGCCCTATAGGAAAATTTGTTTGACCTCGCTCCTGCAGGAAGCGTCCCAACCTCGATCTCTTCATCTATGCCTCGAGTTGATAGTATGTTCTTGAATATTTATATTTCTAATGTAAGATTAAATTTCTGGAAAATTATTTCTTTGTCTGGCTAAAATCGTTCATTGATAAAATACCTTCATTAGTCCAATTGCTTAGAACATAAAGGCAGAGGAACATTTTTCAGTTTCTATTTTTATACAAACTTTCTAGGATTCCTTTCCTTCAACTTGAAACCCAATCTCTCTACTAACTTGCAAGAACAGTTGGAGGGATGAAGCAGTTAAAAGCAAGTCTATATGATGTGTATATACTCGGTGGAAAGTTTTACATCGCTTATGGCGTAGGAAAATACAACACTGTCTAGATGCAAACGTCAGAATACATCGAGGAAATAATAATCAACATTTAAACGAGATAAATCTAGGCAATTACCTTGAAAGCCGCAATAGGAATCAAATAAATTAAGATATTAGGTAGCAAATTAAGGAATTTGCCAAAGAAAACGTAAGTAACCGCATCCTAAGTGTTGGGGTGAGAATTTTCTACGACTGAAGATGCGGCATGCAATGCAGTACGAGTTCCGTGTCGTTATGGTTAATGCAACAAAGAAAGTATTCAGGAACTAGTTGGTATAAAGTGGAATTGAAATGAAGGAGAAATGAAATTTGTCACATAAAGGTAATCGGTCCTCCGTGAGAACACCTATGCATTGGGATACAGACAGCACCCAAAAACATGACAAGAATTAGCTGCTACGCTCTTTTTCAAAGAATTTGAAAAACTGTTACCGTTCTACTATTTTAAGCTTCAATTTTTAAATCATCTTGAAACATTATTAGTACACAGTGCCAAACACCATAAATTACATTGGATACAGTAACACAAAACCTAAGATACTCTTTACAGCTCACTATATGTGAAAGCCAGTACCAGTTGACAAAATTTATTTCATGATGAAAAACAGAGCGGCAAGTAAATTCAACTTTTCGCATAAAAATATTAATTTAGCATCTAGTGGAACTGACCTACGATATTTCTTCTTTCAGGTCGCCAGAAGCCTTACCTAAGTGCTTTGTTTTTCTAACACGTGAATTCGCTTAATGCCTTTAAAAATTTTAAAAATTCAACAACAAATTACTGAACGACATCCTCTTAATCCTACTAATGTTATAAGAGGAAGAAATCTTTGGAAAACCTGCCAAAATTATGACGTGGTTGAACAATGTAGGAAATGTAATCCTGGTTATAATTTATGTCTAACGTAAGCAGAAATCTCTTAAAAGTCAGTTTTCTCTTATAAAAAAGGCACTGCGCGATCATCTCCCGCGAAAAATGAATTGATTCTCAGTGACCTCATGACTGGGTTCTTGAGTATTACTTGAAACAGCCTTGAAAGTAAGGTAAAGTTAACGTAGACGTTTGATTGCACTTTAGGAAAAACGTATGGAAGTGTCACGGTTATCAGTCAGCACAAAGAATGGATTTCATGTAATTTTCTATGAGCTTTTTAATCAAATGGGCACTAGATTTTAGATGAGAAAGTACATGAGTAGAACCAGGGAACTTTTGTCACAATGATAAAAAACATTCTGCTCGACGAATAGCCTCCAAGTATTCTGCGTGTTATTTTTGCCTGATGATCGCATTAAGCGTGATTCTCGAAGTAGCATCTTAGAACTGTCCTGCTCTATATACCAAATAGTGCATCGAGCACTTTATGACAGACCAGTAAACATTAATTTTCATTAATTTTTTTTATGTATACATAAACTTTAACTAACAAGTCTAGGTTTTGATTTGTTGTCGTGGTACAGTGCGCAAGGACCAGACACTCAGAGCACGATATATATTAAAGTGTAATAGGAAGCCCTAGCTAGAAAAGTATTCAAAGGGATGCAAACTTAGTCTGGTAGTAGGCCTGAAGAACAAAGATGAATGCAATCCTATTGGATTGAATAAGTTCTTGGAGACTTCTTAGCATAAAAAAGAATGATTGATTGTACAGACCAGCGATATCATTGTGAAACTCTTTAACCGGACATCCCCGAACAACAGACAAAAATTTCGGTTCATTTTTTTATTATTACGGTCAAATAATTGTAAAAGTACCTTAAAGACAATGGCCACGTCCCAGCGGTCACCTTTAAATGAATGTTGCACTGTATTTAACAGGATTTGTTATTACACTTTTCAGTTGCATAATTTACTGTTTCGTACAATGCGGAAATTTTCTGCTACCTAAAAGTCCGAGAGATCGATTGAGAGGCTCAACAAGCCCAGAATGCATTCGAGAAGGCTGGTTGCTTTTACAAATGTGTCAAAGAAGTAAACACAATCATTAGAAGTAAACTGGTTTTGAATCCATATTTATTTCAAGACATAGTTAAACTAAAGAGTCTTTTTCTTGGCTTGAACACTAAAAAAGAAATAAATGGCATTGTTTCAGCCCAGCTCTATTGAAAACAACTACAGACAGATTTCTGACATTGATCAAAAGGGTTGCAACTTTGGGTCATATATACTTATACATATACATACCGGGTTTATACTTATACATACCAGTAAAAAAGGTTTTTTAGAACTCGTTTAACCAAAATCGAATTACTGTAGCCTATTGAAAATTCGAGCGTTACATCTTCGAACTGAAGAACATGAAAAAAGTCAAATAAATTCTGCGAGAACTGAAGTTCCTTAAATATTAAACCTCTTGTATCTAAATCCCGCCGATTTTATCTTATAAATTGCAAGCGTTTTAAATTTTAGTTTTTATCTCAAAGTTTCTTTAATCTAACATTTTTTCAGCTGCCTTGACAGTAATAAACTGGCACCTTTTAATTAGCATTCAAAAAGCTTCGTCAAAATTGACACTGCAATTAAACAAAAGATGGAAAGAAAGTGAAAAAGTAAGGAAAGTATGTTTCAGACATTTTGCTTGATGTACAGAACAATAAAAGATATGTTGATCCTAGCCTCAATTTCATACAGTCTCGTTCTTGCTGGTTGCCATCCACGTTTGCGTTGTTTTATGGGACCTGAGCGAAGTGGGACTTTATGAAATAATGATTCGATGCTTAGTTAAATTGCACTGTAAATAAGCTTGAAAGAGCATCTTTACGAGAAAATAAAAACCGTTATTATTTCAATGTGATAAAGCTGGGCTGACTCAATCTTACCGCTTTCTAAGAGTTTCAATATTTTACAAAGTTATGACGACATCGGTTAAAAATCTTCTCTTTGTACAGCAGGCATTTGCTTAAACCCTTTGTTTGTTTGATGTAAGTAGAGGTTATGAAGCTGCAGGCAGTAGCCTAATCCGCCTTCGCATTAACAGGATTCGCTCACAACAAATGGACTAAGTGTTTTGATATCGTTTGTTTTTAGCCGCGTAGGAAAAATCTCGTGTTTTTATTCAAATGTTTCGAGTTTCTCGAATACTCGTGGGCATGAAAAGAGAACATGGATAGAAATATTCAGGCCAAGGGTGATAAATGACAATTACGATCAGTTTCAACCCAGTATTGTGCATTGGACTCAGGGTAACTGAACAGAAATTTTAGAGGAAAGAAAAGCAAAAGATGCAAGAATCAGTGTAGAGCTTCTATGAGATCAAGAAGACTTTCGGAAAAATTTCGTTAACAACAATATGAAGAAGAAAAAAATCTTTAGCCTCCGCTAGCTCTTTGCACCAAACCCATTGGTACCAGTTCAAGCCAGCTCTGAAAAGTAACGGCAGCCTGTCAAGGCTCTACGTTTCTTCTTATAGCTCAGAATTTCAACCTTCAATCTATTGGTGAGAGCCAGTTTCTTAGAATAAATGAACCAATTAGCCATTAATATTGATACCATTTCTATTTTTTTCAATTATTTACCCACTTGTCCTACCACAGTCTTTTTTGGTGCAACATTCCTTATCTCATTACATGTATTTTCCATACAGTTTCTCTTCAGACCAGCACAACATTACGGCAAACATAATCCCATTATAACATCTGCAATCTATTTTTCGTCTAGGTTTGTCAAACAAACTGGGTAATTCAGCACATAATGACTAAAATATACATAAGGATATCACACGAATAAACGAAAGTGTCAATGGAAAAATCAAGGAATTTGCTTGCTTTGGCATCTTACAGAAAAAACTCCTTTTTAATGCAAGACAGTATCATTCAAAATTTAACAAATAATAACTTACTTCTTTCTTTGATTTATCCTGAAAATCTTCGTTGATGTTCGCAGAGGTCGCCTACAGTAGAAACGTATGCATTGGTTAAGGCAACACAAGCTTGTATGCATCATAATTCAGGTAGGCGATGAAGACAATCCAAAAGATTCTTATTCATTGACTCACTAATCTGGTATTAAATTGTGGTATAACTGGTGCGATTACAAGTGCAGATTACATGTGCAGCAGTTCAGACGACAGAATTTAAGACGCTATGAGCAATGCGAAGATTATATTGGATGGGAAAATGGGCAGGAGATACGCAGTTTTTGTTACTGGAAATTATGGCTCTTTTCTTTCGCGGCTTATAAAAAGAACGTGGTACAGAAGAATGAACGAATGATGTAGCTAGTATGACCGGGTACAAGGGATTTCTGAGTGATTTGACGATGGGATGCTGTAAGGGGTCAAATTCTTGTCAAAGGGCATTGAAACTAATAAAATTATTCTTCAAATGACAGTAAACTTGCAAATTATGAGTTGGATGCTTGTATTGCCTAAAAATACAAGGACTGTTTCTTGTGGCTGCCCCTGGATGCCTTTGCTATAAAAAGGCTACAAGAAAAGATTGCCTTTTCACTCCTTGATTCTCCTTCATCACCTTCAGCAACAAACATAGTTTCTTAACAGCACATCGACCTCCTGTCCTGCCTAACATGAGGTTAAAGTTGGACTTTGTATTAAAAAACAATTTTTCTGGCTACAATCCTTAAAAGACATTTCCAATAGACATTTTAGCAAAATAGAATACCAGTGATGCAGTACGTAACTTTGGTCACTCTAAGAAACTGTCTGCGCCCTCCAAAATCAGCTGATTTTGAACTAGGAGGACTTTGCCCCCTGAGTCACCTATTTTAGGCGGATACACGGTAATCTGTAAACTATTAAGTATAGGTATAGTGTAGAAAAGAAAAAACCGGGGTTATCAAATTTATTAGAACAAAAATTAATGCAAAAAAGGTAAATGTGTATATGAAGAGTTTTCGTATAAACTTTCACAGTCGTTTGCATGTTGGAAAATTGAAATCAAGATTTATAAATGAAAACAAACACAGCCCTCATATAAGAACTATTTGCTTTGATGAAGCAAATTTTTGGTAGAATTTGAACGCTTGAAAATCTTGTCATACTGATAGCAAAATCAAATAAAAATAACATTTGAATAAGGCAAACAAATATGAAACAACAGCCTCGTGCTGAAGGAATGTGCTGAAATCATCTGATTTCTGCCTCAGAGAAGGTACGAGTCAAGAAACAAGCAAAAGGGCGCGAAATTGTGCTACGTCATATGACACTGAGCAAAAAGTTGTCGCGCGAAAAGATTTTGTCGAGAAAATTGTATTTTGAGCATGAGCTGTTAATGTGGCTGTTGTCGGCCAGGCTGGCCCGGCTTTGTCGCAGAAAAGTTGAGAAACGTTCAACTTTTTTATCGTTCGTGCGACAACAGACATGCAAAGTAAGTTGGAATCCAGCTCGCGGCACACAGTTTTGGGGCTGGATCTGGCGAGTTTTATTCGAGGGATGGCCCAAAATAGTAAAATTGCACAAAAAGCGCAACCAACTGTCACAAAATTATGGCAAGAAATTTTAAAAGCGATTTCGATTGATTGCAGCCATTTTGAATCCTTTGAACAAATTTCTGCTGCAGTGAAAAGCATAAACGATTGTCGCACAAAATCTTCACAGGTTTCGCGCGACAGCTTTTCGTTCAATAGAAAGTAGCGTGTTGAGCAGTGCCTACATGCCACATTAAAAAAATTCTGAAAGGGTTTCTGCAACCATCCACCATTCTCTCTTTCTATTGTAGTGACTTTTTGTTAAAAGGAATTAATCAGTTTTTGAAAGAAAACTTGATTATTTATTCAAAGAAGGACAAAATGCTTGATTCAATACAGCAGCTAGTGTGGCAAAGTCACCTGTCCAGGGGATGAGAACCAAATGACCCCCGAGAAAGTCATATGGGCATGAAAGTTTCTGAACAGACAAGAATTAGGCCCATTTCGCTAAAGTTTTATAGCTACAGGTTTCCCTACTCAAGCAACTTCAGTACTGTTGTTAAAGACCCAAATGGAGAATGAAAATCTTGTATAGGAAATTTAAAAAAATAACGGTACCACTGACAACCACATTGGTATGCCCCCTCTGCAAACACCAAAGCTCCTTTCCCACGCATAAGATTTTCATGCCAATCCCAAAGTTATGTAAAAGCAATAGCAGAGTGCAGGGTTTGCCAACCGTAAAGCTCTTTCTTAGTCCAACGACATGAATGGATTTGGGACCAGTTAATTGCCACCAGGCTGAACTTTAATCGCGTCTTTTAACTGTCACTGTATTTGATATCAATGTTTTCTTGTCGATGTTACGCTTTTAAGCCGCAGTCATTGTGAAGAGTTTCCTGTTTGACAGGCAAAATCCATTTCTTAACTCCGCTACGCATAAAGCCAAGCTTTGATCTTTTAATCTACCCCGAATTCCGAACAACGACCACCACGAAAGGATCAAATCAAACAATATTTGAACATTCTGAGTAGTGAAGTGAATGTGCTCCATCAAAAATGCATGGAATAACAAGCTAAAAACCTTCTGCTGCGGAAGCAGTGACCAGAAGAAAGGAAAATACTGGTTGAACTATGCAGACTGGATTCTAATGAGAAGATACGCTGTTGAAGTGACTAATCACTAATCTAGTTGAAACCGTAACGACACGTAAGACAAAATTTGCTTGCAAAAAAACCCAGGCATTTAAACTGACTGTTTTCCATTTCGAAGCTGTCAAGGTAAAGAAGTACTGTCCATAGTCTTCCTATACATTGAAGAGGTGATTTTAGTGGTTGAAGTTAATTAATTGAATGAGCGTCCTTTTTTCCAATTACTGTCTTTCTCTTTGGGCCTAAATGTATTGCCGCAATCAAATCATGGGATATGTTAGAAAATACAGGAAGTCAAATGTCTTGAAGACAATCAATTAGGGCGGGATTTACTTAAAATTTGAAACTAGAGATCAATTTTAAAAACAAGCATCTTAAATAATTTCTATGTTCTTTCATAGAACTCTAAATAGTTCAAACAGCACAACCTATATGTTTGAAGGTTTTCTAAAAGTTTTTTCGAAGTTCCTGGATTTCTCTTATAATGCGCTAAAAGAGAAAACTTAGGGGTCTGGAACAAAGGCTAGAGCCACTGATCTATAAAAAAGAGTATTTTATGCAAAAAAGAGTCGTTTATTTAGATCAGTGGCTAGTGCAACAACGCCATCAAGTGTGGGAGTTTCGCTGCGATGACCGGAAGAGACCGGAAAAAAGGTTAAAAGCCAGGAGACTCGAGGCGAACCCAGAGATGCTTTGAAGAATTCTTTACATTTGGGCAAAAATAGAAGGAAGAGGCTTAAAACTTTAATCCTGAAATGTAAATTTTGTGAAAGTTTCAAATGATAAAATAATCAAACAAATTTTCGCTGAAGATCATCGAAGTGAAATGTCGCTCAAGACAATCACAGAACAAGATGGAAATATTAGTAGTTTTGAGAAGGGACCGTGGAAGCGGGGAGGGGGGCTACGGGGGTTTTAGCCCCTAAGCATTTCCAAAATATACTTAAAACCATACAAAAAACAAAAAATGTTTTAGCCCACTCAATCTGTAATATGCTCTGCAGTCTTTATTGTTGAGTTCTAAACTAGTGGGCAATGAAAGGGAAAGCGGCTGATACGGTGTAAAAAACAAGCTTGCAGATTTATATATGTTAACTGGAACAATTTTTGATATGATCTAAATATGGTTATTCCATTTAGTTATTCGTCCAAGGGGGACGCAATCGACAGATCAGGAGCATCGAGAAGGGGGAGGGTAGCAAGGGTAAAATTTCCATTTTCCGGACCAGGGGGAAGTTGCAATTTGCATCTGTAAAGGGAAATTCATTTCAAGTACCTATCTCAAGATTTTTCCCATTGACCGAGCAGGCTCTCGATGGCCATGGAGCAAGCCCTTCTATATGCTCTTCCCTTATTAAAACCTTGTATTCTCCCGAAGTCTCCATGTTAAGTACGGCCTATTATAAAAAACCATGTTAAGAATCTCACCTTGTAAACAAATGGTATCCTAGTAAAGTCAACTGCAAATTGAAGAGCAATCCGTGTTTAAATGTGCTTTAGATGTATGCAACCGGCGAGCAGATCAAAACAAGACTGCATTAATATTAACATACGATATAAAGCTTTAATCAGCCTTCGTGCACTTCAGCAATGACCAGGCGAACCGAACCCTTTCAAACCGTTTAACATATGAATCATAGCAGTTTAGAATTCTCATACAAACATGCTCTTGGCTGTATTTTTGACCATGAGCCAAACATAACCTTTGTTATGCAAGAGGAATAAATAAAACATAATTGTTTTCCAGCTCGAGATTTACTTTGTCCCAGAATAGCAGAAAAATATAGCGGTGACTTCACTAGCTCTGGTTATGTATAAAATGATTAAACAAGTCAGACCGGAGGAGTCTGTGTTTCACCATAGCAACAATGCAATATATGCAATGGCAATGTCGATTAATGACTGTGATGATGATGATGATGATGTCGACAACGATGACGTGATGTCTATGACAACTGATGACGACCATAGACACGATGATTGTTTATGACTACTGTGACTGATTATGACAATGGTGATCATGATTATGATTGTTATGTTTGATATTGACTGACGACATCCATGAAGATGACCAAAATGATAATGCTGATTATTATGATTATGATTATGATTATGATTATTGTGATTGACATTGACTGATGATATCAATCATGATGACCGTAATGATCATGTTGATTATGATGATTATGATCATGATTATTGTGATTGATATTGATAGATGATATCAATCATGATGACTGTAATGATCATGTTGATCGTAATCATGATTATCGTGATAGATATTGACAGATGACATTAATCATGATGACCGTAATGATCACAATGGTGTTGATTATTATGATCATAATAGCCATGATGAAGATGGTGATACAAAAGCAAAAACCATAAGCACCTTTTCCATCAACTACATTAATCAAAAAATAATATTGAAAAACGATGACGATCTTCAGAGATGCACGCTTGTGACAACTTCAGAGATGCATACTTGAGACTCTTGATAAGTGAAAAGAAGTTGACCTTGTGATAAGACATTGGTTTTCCTCGCGATTGATAGAAAAGCGTATATTAAAGAAAAGGAATAAGGTACAAGACTTAAGGTAGGGAAAACTCACCTATCTTTGCATCAGCTTGCGACGGTTGAAGATATATTCGTTTGGTGGGTTAGTAAATAGAACTTCTTCTTTGTTTCTTCTGAAAATAAATCCACTATTTAATTACAGAATATCATATTATTTGCTGGATACCTGTTTCAAAGCAAGACTAGACAAGGGTCGTAATAGAAGAAAAACAAACTAACAGGTAGCTTGCTCCTCAATCGAGCAGGCATTCTGGACATTGTGCATTAAAGATGCATGGCAACAGAAGATTAAAAACCAAATCCTGCTGCATGTAACTGCCAATTCTGCAAACAGGCTAGCCCTGCACTACAGTAGAAACCCACATAAAAAACCTGCTTTTATAAGAACCTTGACGCTGAAACTTAATTTGTTAAACTTCATAATTAAGAACCCCTAAGAGGCTGAAGTTTGCAAAGGTTCTTATATATATTTATAGGAAAAAAGGGTTTTTAGAAGGGTATTTTTACACCCTATTCACACTGGCAACTTAACCCAGCTTAGGGTAAATCAGGTTAATGTATGTTGCATTCTAATTGGACAATCTAACAACACAAATTCATTTGATTGGTTGAAATTTATCATGAAAACAAAGCTGGTTTATGTGTGTCCGTTAGAATTCTTACTGTGGAAAACATTGTTAATGTGTGCAAAGCCTGTACGTAAATTGAATGAAAACAAGTGAAAACAGAATTTGGACGCAAAGGTTTTTACTATCAGGCAGGAAAAGAATTTAATGACTTGCCACTAAGTGCCAGAAAGATTGAATCTAGAACTATTTTTAGACGATTTTTAGAAACTCATTTTATTTGATGTAAAATTATTTTCAAAAATGCTGACGCAAAAACTATAGCATTATGTCGAGCAGAATTAAAAGGCCCTTTCAAAGAAAAGATAATGTTTAAATAAAAGACAAGTAGCTAGAGGTGGCAAATTATAAGGAATAGTCCTGCAAGTCATGGTAAACATGCTCTGCCATTTTAAACCATAGTATGATGGTTTAAAGTTTTGCCATGCATGATGATCCTCAATGCTATTGAATTCAGACACATTCACGTATACCCAAGCCGAAAATATTTGATTTTGTCGTAGAATCAAGATATCAAATCAATTTTTAAGAAGACTCAACAATTAACATAAACATTTTCCAGCCAAGAAATTAATAAAAACATTATCCCGAAAAAATGTCTTCCTAGAGCAAAAATAAACGCGGAATTCAAGGCGAGTCTGATTTGGATATCAAGTATCGCGTACCTGCGCGTAACAATGCATCTAGCAAAGATCGCTTAAATGACTTTTACTGAGCAATCAGACGCAAGAAGAGGAGCAAAAAAATCAATTTTAATTACGCAGCCTTGTGTGTTCTGAAACAATCGAAACACATCTCGGTTATGGTTCATATTTCCTTAAAACCCAACTGACATTATTGAGTTTTGAAAGCATTTCGAAACTGCGATGACATATTTATCTAGGTTCTCGTACATTATTAACTTTAAGTCATTCGCTTTTGTGCATAAAAGCTTTTTGATGTAAGTAAAAGGGAAGATATTGCAGATCAAACAACCAACGCCATCGAACGATGAACACCATTTGCAATTCACAAAATATTTACATAACTGACAGTCCAGAACAAAATATATTTCAAAAGCGTTAAAGGGTCAAGTTTTGTTTATCAATCGTTACTTTGCATTACTCTAAACAATGGAATGCTGTTTAAGCCGAGTTATTTTCTGTGAAGCAGTGCAAGTAAAAAGGCACTGTCTGCTTCTAAAACAAAACGACGGAGATGGTAATTTTAATGAAAAAATGTTGCAGGTGTGGTTCATAAAGTTGTGGTCCTAGAAGTGTGCTTTTCAACGCAATAGCTTGTTTTTGAGAAGAAACTATTTTGAAATAGCAACCATACAAAAGCGACGATAGGGACATGGACAACGAAGCATTGAATGAAAAGTACGAGTTGTGATTGGTGCTAGTTGCTTGCTTCGATTACGCTGTGCCCATTCAATCTATCGATATTTGAGTTTCTCGGCTTTTATTGGCAATTATGAATTTGAACGCCCAATACCTTCAGCTGTTTCTTTGTCTAAAGTAGGCCATTCAACGTTTTAAGGCAAGCTTTCTACTCTCGCTCCGCTTATACCTCTGCACATTTCCAAGACATTTCAAGACAACACACCTATCTTTTCATTGCATCTACCTTTTGGTTTAAGGTCGAAGACATGCAGTGCAGTACAGAACATGTCAATTTGTGCAGTCCTTTCCCTTTCTTCAACTTTACCTGTATCTCAAGAGCTTTAGGCTAGCTTCTGTGCAAGCAATTTGATTTTTAGGGCTAATATAGCGTTGGATTGAATTTGAATAAAAATCATCATAAAAAATTAGAATCTAGATGTTTGAATGCAGTGACGCATAATACACACGACGAGCAGTTGCAGCGGACGATGAATGTGGAGTTTTTATGGAAAGTTACTAGCTATACTGTCCGTTACGAAGGATAAAATTACATATAAATAACTCCTCTCGTCTGCTAAAGGAATGGCATTACCTATAGTAGTTTGCGAAGAGAAAATAATATAGCAAGATTTGATTAATAAACTTTCCCCAATGGTTATGCAAATCCAAAGAGCATTACCCCAGTTGTGATTATTAAGGCGAACAATGTGAGAGATTTGGAAATCAAGGAAACAACATCATACCTGATCTCTCTTCTTGATCACTTGATGCGACGCTCAAACGTTCTTGACTCTGTGCCTGATGTGCAGACGAACAGTATGCAATTATTTGTGTTTACCCTGCAAATAAAAGGCTCAAAGCCGGAGTCAAATATCCACGGGCCAAAGATAATGCATGTTGCTAAAACAGGCTAAGACAATGTTTACCAGGCAAATATCCCAACAAGCAGTGAAATTTCTAATATTTATCGGCTATTTATTTTCTCGCACGTCTCTCGAACAAGAAATATACAGAGGAATCGTCGGTATGGTCTCTTTATAAACAATATCGTTCATTGGGTATTCTAAAACTGACAGAAATACAGAATTCTTCAAACGGAAACTCTTTGTCAGCTTTCAATTTCATTTACATTCTGTTAGAAATCTGTGATTGTGAACGCGGCGATTTTTTTATGAATCATTGTTCTCCTGTTTCGAAAGAATTCCCACGATTTCTGGTGCACTCAAGCACTTACGTCACAGTGCAAACAAGTGACGCTACATTTTAGAACTGGGGCCGCATTTTATCAAAGGCTAATTTGATTAAATATTAGGCTGAATCATTGGATAGCAGAATACATACCTGCATCTAAAATTAATACGTTTCTAGGGCATTTCAAGGTATTTTCACGACAGTGCATTTTATTTTTTATTGCGATAGCAGTAATGTTTAAAATCCAGAAAGGTCTGAGGGGAAATGTTTATCATTTGTTATTTGCGTTGGTTGGGATAATCACAACAACAAATTAAGGAAAAAATCTCTTGCATATTATATATTGTCATATGCCTTAGAAATCATCGTACGCACGAAAGCCATCGCTTGTTTTAAAAATCATCGTATGCTCTAAGACCTGCACTCACTCGCTTCCATACCAAGTTGTTTTTTATTCAAATCACTCGTTGTTCCTATTCATACCTCAATGATACTTCTTGCTCAGTGTTAAGTCTGCAAAACTGGGATGTTTTCCTGGATTAGATAAATTTCGCAATATACTCTTTTATTATAAGAATAATATTATAAAAACACGAGCCTCAAAATTGGTCGAAAGTAAAGAACAAATTAAGAACAAGCTGAAGCTGAGCTACTATAAAATGCAGTTTTGAACAACATTTTATCTCAAAAACGAGGATTTTTAGCCATGTGTGGGTGCTTTTTCGGAGAATATTCAAACTTGTCGGCAAATGTAGGTTGTCTCACTCACTTTGTTGGCAAATGAGGCCTGAACACCACCCTAGAGCGAAAAAGCTAGCACTCGCACTGATTACACCTTATTAATTTACGAACAAATTAAGAACAATCCAGCCTCAGAAAAAATTAAGAGCAGTCAGTCTGAATTTAATTTACTGGTTCTTATAAAAAATGAGAGTGTACATTAAGTGAAATATCAATAGCCTGGTAAACTTTAAATTTTTTTATTTCAACAGTCAGCTACTTCAAGTGAATAGAAACAAGCAGGAAGATAAAAAATACTGTAATTTGTTCTGAAAAGCGTCTGCAGCTCTGGAGAATCAATTCAGCTGAGACGTGTTGGCCCTCCGCGTAAAATTAGTAAGGTAGGATCCTTGGTTTTTTACCATTTGCCAAATAGAAACAAAAAGAAAAATCATAAAATGTATCTAGGAACTTATCTATACCTTATCTGCCATGGATAACCTAAGTATCTATAAATATACTGGGAATGTTGCAAGATAAAAATAATGAAAATATGCGAAATTAGTGTGATTTAAACAAATTAAGCTAATTTGATCCACAGTGAACGGCCAGAGAGCTACCCCCCCCCCTCATCCCCTCACCCCCTCGCCCCCTCGCCCCCATCCCCTCACCCCATCGCCCCATCCCCTCACCCCATCGCCCCATCCCCTCACCCCATCGCCCCATCCCCTCACCCCATCGCCCCCCCCCCTCATCCCCTCGCCCCCCCTACAAGATGCAGTGCCCAATTGAAATCACATCTAGACGAAAAAACAAGTACAAATATAAAGAATTCCTCCTAGCGTACATGAAAGCAAAATGCATGTTATAGGAAGAAGATTATTTGCTTCTTTGATGATAAAGGAAGCCATCTTCCTGAATCACAAGAAATTCAAGCACAATATATTCTGTATTTGTATTCAGACTGTGAGAAGTTATTACATCCGGGATAATGAAAGTCTTTAATAAATCAATTCGTGTACAATAGAACAGGATAAAAACAAAAGTTCCGAAAGCAAATCAATTTCTAAATGAAAATGAAAACGAAATGGTAGCAACAGGATACATTTTAGTATTCAGTTGATTCGTGTCATCTGAAAAGAGGAAATCTGAAAGGGTTTAATACGTTTGATTGTAACGAATAGCAGCGTATGGACGTGCGTCATTCATCGATCATTGGAAACCTGGCAAAACACTCTAATCTCTGGCCTTCGTATAATTTTGAATACATTACGGGGCCTGTTCAAAAACACGCAAGCACTGGCTACATAGTCCGGAGGAGGTAAAATATGATCGGAAAAGATGCAAAAAACATAGTGCACAAACGAGCGCCACAGCAAACAGTTAAAAAATTGCATATGCCAACAATGCAATTTTACAACAACAATGAGAGATGCATCTTAGAAAGCAAGGGTAAAAAACTTTGAACAAGACTAAAACAGAATTTAATTGTCTGGCAGTAGTTTTCAGTTATTTAACAAAAGTAACTTGTGATAAATTGTTCGAGTTGACATTGACAAAATAAATAAACTTACATTATAGAATATTGGGTAAGTCACCATCATTGTTTAGGCCTTAGGCCCGCAGTGGGCCCCAGCCTCAAAAGACCTCGTTTTCACATCGTCACTTTCCTTTCCCCAGCCGCGGGAAAATAAAAGTTTCTTGGCGATTAAAAAATGTGCACTGGATAGGACTTTTTGAACTTGTATTCATTTGGAAAACCAAAAAAATTAAGCTAAGTACTAAGTAAATTAAGGGAGTAGGAATTATTGAAGGTAATCAGATAGGAGGTCAAAATCTAGGCTTCATTTTCAATATCGATATCGTTAAAAGGTGAAAGGGCCTAGGTCTATCTCGACGAATCATAGTAAGAATCAAAGAAATGTTGATCTTTGTAATTTGAAAGAACTTAAATTGAGGCATAATTTTAATGATACAACCGACCCGATGTGCCTGTTTAACGATGGTGTAGAAGACACTGCCTATATTTTGCTGCTCTTTCATGCCATTTTTGCTGCGCTGCCATGAACACTCAACACACAGAGGCCCGTTCCTTGACAAAGTCTCAGAAATATCCATGTTTTACGATTTAAATATTTGCAGTTTAATTTAGAATGATTTGGTTTCACTACTTTTTTATGGAAATACACAGTGAAATTTCAAATAAGCATTTACTGTAAGGAACCATAAAATATATTACTGCTACAAATCGATTTGCTTGATCAATCGCATGAACATTATTTCATTTTCATCTTAAAGATCTGTTAAGGAAGCTGCACTTTCCGCCTCCCTCTTTTTCTTTTCCTCTTTCCCCCTTTTTGCGTTTCTTTTCCTGTTTGGCTACAAGGGAGATATGCATGTACACACCCTTATGGGTATCGTCCTGTATTGTTTAGGCCCTGTTCACACGGTTAATGTCTGAATGCGTCAATACCTTAATTATGTTGGAAATATTTTTCTATTTCTTCTTGTTATTTTAAATTATAAATTACCGCACCGGTAACGATACAGGGAAATTTTCAGTTGTAGCTGCCCTACACTTGCGGCCTTAATTTTTCAATTTTTTTATTTAATTCCATAGATTTTTCATTAATACTTCGCTTGCTTTATCCTAAATGTAGTCATTCATCGTATCTAAGTTGCAAAGTAGATATTGTTTTACAGTATATTTATGTAATATGTCTGTATTTTAATTTAATTGGTTTATAAAAAAGCGAATCATAGCTTCCTGAATTAAGGATAGATAAGATAATATAACTAAGAATTAATTTCGAATTTAGTTCTTGTTAATTTATAAATTCTACCTCGCTAGGTGCAATTGAGTGTTCTTAATCTCATAACATTTTACTGAACTCGACAACATCGGCTTCTGTTAACCAAATCAGATTTTCGAGAAAACTTTTCCATTAAATTTATCATTATATCAAATTGTTGCAGTAAGAAATTGCGTAAACCCTGAGTCTTCTCTTTTGGAAGGAGCCAAAAACTGATTGCATTTAATAAGAGATAATATTTTTAAAGATATAAAGCAGACGACAGAAACACATCAATTTATGACCAGTTTCAATTTCAAATTCGATCCAATTTCAAAGATCTCCTAAATTTATAGAATAATTTATTTCTAGGGATAGGGTCGTACTTTTAGTGTCTTTGCCTGAAAAATGTTAGGAACAACTCATCAAAAGAGTCTGTACTGGTGTTTACACAACTAGTAATATCACAGAATGAATATGCAGTACAGTGTTAAACATTATACATATAGGCGTCAGGGGGTAGCACCAGACTCCAAGACTCTTAATACTTTTGACTACGTGAACCGAGCAGCAGTTTCAAAATCAAAATCAAGAAGATTCTTTGACCAGACAAATAAGTAAGATTATGGTAAAATTTCGTTTAACAGTTTAAAACTCTAGAATTTACATAGGTATTTGCCCCATGTCTGATTCTCTTCGTTGCGATGTTCAAGTAATAAACTTAAAAACAAGTTATACAGTCCTTTTTAAATATCTTCTTCAAAACCTGTTAAATCTTTGACAACCATATCTGCAAATTATACATATTCAAAAATATTTTTTCTATGAATCGTGGAAAAATACTGCCTTTCTCCCCTCGCCTCAAATTCTTTCATGAAAACATGTTCGTTTAAAACGTGTTTGATATAACACATCTATATAAGAAACATGCTTGGTTTGTAAATAACTACAATTAAACCTATGGCTGCTTCATCGATAGCTGCTTCATCAAAAGCTGCTTCTTTTTTACCGGGCCCTCTCTGTGAAGGCCAAAACGTCACGAAGAACGGTAGCTGCGCATCGCATTTCAGAGATCTCAAATCATAGGGCTTTGGTGCTTTGGAGGAGGGGCTTTCGCGATTCCCCTGGTGTATAGGCAAGGGTTAAAGAGGGAGGACAAATACGAGACTGCTAGGAATGCTATGTTATCTATGAGTTATTCAAAATTCTCATCCCTTGATCTTTGTGATAAGTTTATCTGGTTGTTGAGCCAAGATGATATGGATTATCTCATATCAAGATAAAGCTCTTTATTTTATCTTGCTGATATTTATAGCCAATCTTATATCGCTGGCATTTATATCACGAGAATCTTTTGGGAAGCCCTCTGTGTGCATATCTTCGTAACATTACTTGTACAGCTTATAATCATTTTTACATTTGCTCATCTTTGTATTAGCTGTTTGCTGTATTCTGATATTCATATGTGAATTATGTTAACTTGCAAGTATATTAATTGTGATGGCGTTGGGCCATTTTGGCCTACAAGCCTGTAAAAATAGATCAATAAAAAAGTTTTAAAAACAACCCTTGCAATCAAATCAGCATGGAATTTTTTTATCATGTACTTTTATCAGTCTTATATAAGTTAACGAACAAATTCTATCTTGCATTTCGTTCTGTTAGTATTTCGTTCATGTTGTTTGAGGCGCTGACTACGGATGGCTCAGATGTTACAGGCGCTGACTACGAACCCAAGGGCCAGTGGTTCGAGTCCCTGACATGACCAAACTTTCACCCAGAGTGAGGAGGGTCGCTAGCTCTTTGTAATTCAAGGCATAGGAATCACGAGGTGTGGTCACATCGAGAGAAAGGACCAGGGCACTTCTCGATAAGCATCAGCTTCTCAGTGTCCTAAATAACTACCTTCGGATGCTAGGTAGAAACAAACAAATCCAAAAGTATTACGTTCTACCATGTAGTATTATTTGGTGGATATATTGAAATGTAATCAAGCTGGATCTTGAATCAAACGTTAAATTCAGCAATTAAAAAGTATCAGACCCCACCCTACCCTACCCCTCCCCCAATTAGATCTAGTAAGCAATGACGTCATTCCAAATGACAGATGATACAAATCTCATTGTCTAAAGGAAAATTGGCATAAGGAAAGACGACATAATTTTCCTCGCGTAGATGACGCATTTATTTAATTAAAACATAAAAAAATCAGTTCCTGTTGATCAGCTGACAACTATTCGCAAAATTGACAATATATTTTTAACATTTTTTCTAGTTTATTTTGTTCTGCTAGGTTAGCTCACTTTAAATCGACAACACGCTATAGTACATATTATAAAAATTAACAACAAGAAAGTACGTTTTCAGCGGAAGAGCAAATGATCAAAAATGGCGAATTGATAACAGGAGTACATAACAGATTAAAGTAGGGTTGGAGTCTATTTTAATTCAATATCTTTAGGAGACAGGCGGTTAGAGATTATAAACCTATATTATTAGAATTCCCATACAATCTTAGATACAATTTTGTTAGACTATGGAAAGTTCAAATCCATTTATAGACATATTTCTAAGGATCGGGTTGCGAGAACTTTTGGAAAGAAGCCAGTGGTTCGATAAATTCTAGCTAAAATCTATGAAAGATCTTTACCAGTATGAGGAGAAAATGAAACTAGAGCTGAAAATGAAGGAAAAGTATTCTGATGGAAATGAATGAAACACGCAAAAGCAAGTCATGCGATGTTACATCAAAAACATGAAACAAAAATACTTCATTATTGACAAAAATAAATTCATAATTATACCTAGTAAAAAACTTAAATATATGCAAATGCAAGTCCAAACAGCCACCATCGGGTATTGCTTGATGAGAACGCACTAACTGACAACAAAAATGGCATAAATAAAAACCAGTGGATGACAGAAAACGAAGATGTTGCAGGTTTATGGCCACGTCCTCCAAAAATTCATCTTAGAAGAATTAAGGCTCAAGTTGATAAAACTGCGAATATAAATTTTTATCTCCCTTGGACGTCCTTCAACTGTTCCTGGTTCATCATTGCAAAAAGAATACGAGGAGAAAACGACTGCCCGGTAAAAAAGACTATCCGGTAAGTAGGCCATTGTCCGGGAAGAAAAACTGTCCGGGCAAAAACATCCGAACATTCTTCTTTTCCATCATCATAGTTTGCCCCGTATTCATGTTGTTACGAATGTCTTTTTTCTTGACTCCACAAAGCCAGCAGCAGATAACAAAACATTTCTGTAAAATAAATATCTTTCCTGTAGGCCGCAATTATGATTTAGGAAATCATCGCATCACACAATATTCGAACATATTGCCCTTTTGAAGCCTGGAGCGAAACATTGTGTTATTGTCCAAGCATTAAGTCTTGAATAATATTTACGGGTCATTCATGAAGTACCTCAAACGGAAGATGAGATTGTTTTCGTAAAAAGCGGCAACATCCGAATTCGACACATAAGGCATAAACGAAACCTCTTTTTAAAATTCAGAATGCTTGTCATCCACTCGGAATCCTGCCCTGTCAAGTCAAAATACCTTGAAAATGCACTACATGACGTCAACGAAAAACTCATTCATTGGGTTGACCATTGCCATGCGAAAACTCTGCCTGCTTCCGCTAATACTCGACGGTACAGAGGCCAAGTCTCTACCCATTTCACTTCCGCTTACACTAATATCGTCCCGTAAGCTGATACGATCCTTGTCGTCCGGTTTCTCTAGCCTGCTACTGGCTGCACTCCTTTCCGATGAGCCACTGCTGCGCACGGTCTCCCGGTCCATCTCCTTATGTGAAGCACTCTTCTGAGAGCCACTTCTTTGCGAGCCACTGCCACTGCTGACACTTTGAGCTGAAGATGGTATCATAGCTACTCCTTGTTGTTGAACCATAAACTGGGCATACTGAGCGTATTGCAAGTCAGTTGGCATGCCGTAGCCTTGCTGGACCTGTGAATAACTGGGCGGTGGTGGCATTTGTGGGTAGATCTGGCCTACCTGGGAGCCGCCTGGCATTGGCTGTGGCATTCCGATCCAACCGATTTGGCTGGAGCCACCGGGTAAAGATGCAAGTGGAGCCAAGGTGTCTTGATCGTCGCTTCCGTCGATGTCATTCAGTGTCAGTGATGTCAAGTCTGAAAAACATCGTTTACACATTTACAGCTATGTATATAAAACAAACAAAAGCTCAATACACGAAACTGAGACCCAAACTTCTCCTTTCCACAATTCCACCATTATCGAGTATTGCTTTATTAATCATAAATATTGCTTCCTCGTAAATCAATTCACGTGAATATACAATGAAACATCCAAATCGCGTACAGCATTTTTAATTGCAAGTAAAACACAACGAGCAGTCGCTATTTGGGGAGTATTTGCTTAAAGGCATTTGACATGCATAAGTACAGCGAATCCAAAATTAACTTGGGCCAAATTGATTAGAGCACGTGCACAAGAAAGGTATTGAAAACTGCTCACGTGAAACCACTGCGCACTGCTCTAGGATTTCACCGATTTGCAGAAAGGGGGAAACTGTTCACGTGTTTTTCTCTGTGTGCAATTTGATTGGTCAACCGCTAGTGGCCGAGTGGCTGTCAGCCACTTTTACCTGTGTCGAATGACTTTTAAGGTCACGTGACCAGAGATACTTAAGCTTCATACAATAAACCGACTGAAAAGAGTCCATTTACTTTAAAAATCTAACATTTTTACTTAAAATATTTCAAACATTGTTTATACATGACCTAAATTTGATCTTGGATAGCCAAAATTTTTGCAACAAAAGTACGAATTATGAATATACAGACAGTTCAATGAACATTTTGCCTAAGTTTGATCTTTTTCAGGATGAATAAGGGATACCTGTGTAACACGAATTTTAAATACATCTTAACGCATTTAAGCAATGATATTTTTGTGTATATCTACATCCATGCAACTATTTGTACAGCGTTCGCAAGAGGGGGATAAAAGCACAAAAATCATACAGCAATACTTTAAGAGTACGAAGTTATAAATGATTCAACCAACTTACTTCCGCAAAGATCACCAAAAACGTAATAACATTGCTCAGAGAACGTTATTTTGTTCACCGTGTGTCGAATCAATCGTGCCTGGATAGGAGGGAAAATAGACACATCAGTAAGATCAGAAACATGGGGTAACAAAACTCCCATTGCATTGAACGTAAAGATACAAGGCCAAAAGCAGAACAGATTTGAGGGTGAGTGGTACCGATAAGCATAGGCCTTTCTTGAGACAATCCAAGCTTGAAGTTTTGGACGTGATTTTACTCTTAATAACATAATGTATATATTTAGAACAGCACAAAAAATAGGACGAATGTTGTAAGATGATTGGGTCCTTTGATCAATTAAATAATAATGGTCATTCTTAAGGCTTTTGTAGAAATGTAAGGATGCAATTTTGGACAATTTTTGGTCCGAGCTCTGGTCTTATTTAACACAATGAAATATCTTCCTGTCCCCTCTCCGGTGTGTACTAAAACACATAGGCAACACGATTACAACAAAAAATTTACAGCCATTTTGGTGAGACCGAAAAGTTTCAAAGAAACAAATTTACAGCCATTTTAGTGAGACCGAAAATTTACAGAGCAACAAATTTACAGCCATTTTAGTGAGACCGAAAATTTACAGAGCAACAAATTTACAGCCATTTTAGTGAGACCGATAATTTTAAGAGCAACAAATGTAGGGCCACTTTGGTGAGACCGAAAATTTTCAAAGCAACAAATTTACAGCCATTTTAGTGAGACCGACAATTTTCTTTAGGTGATTTAATTTCGTGAAGGCTTCATAGTAGAAAAGACGAGAGGTCAGGTGCTACTCAATTCATGTCAGAAATTTTCAACAGTGCAGGCAAGGATTAGCACAGTTTAAAAGTTAATCATTTGTGGATTCTTACAACCAATCAAAACACTGTTTATATGTTCAAAAGTGTTTAATGGAATGTAGTTCCCTTTTAAATACAATCTACCAAATCATACTTGGGCAAAAAACATATTGTTTGTCCGTTTTCAAATATGATTCCTCGTTTATAACCTCTAACCAGGGGCGGACACGTGATAAAATATTGGGGGGGGGGGGAGCAAGCCTATTGTTTTAATAAGATGACATCACATTTCCCATTGTCTTAGAACAAAAGACCATTGTCCTCTAAAGTATTGGGGGGGGGGCGATCGCCCCCCAAGTGTCCGCCACCGACTCTAACTAAAGACAATGTAACTTTGATAAAAGGGGAAGCAATAAATTGGTAAAAATGAAATGGCAATGTTGAAAATGCTAATATCATTACAGACAAGTTCAAATCAATTTCAGGAATCATACCTTGAGTAATTTCGAAGCATATTTACGGGCATCTCGTCTATCTTGAAATCCTTCTAAATGTGTGTATAACCAATCGACTAAGTCAGCACCTAAATTAGAAACAGATGAGGTAATTAAAATATCAACTATAAATATATATGGTTAATGTGTATAACATACATTGTACTATTAACGCTTTGCAGCGTTTCTTTTAGTTTAGATCGTTATTGTGGAAACTGTTTATTGTAGAGATTCTTCAGTCCACTCAGATATGTCTGTAGTCTTATCTCTGTAATATGCTGCAGTCATTGTTCTCTGTAATATGATGCAGACATAAGTACAAATTGATATAATTAAAGCATGACTTTGTACATTGATGCTGAATATCGTTACGACATTATTCTTCCCTAGGTTAACTCCAGAGGCTACCCCCTTTTGAAACACATATAATAAGTAGCTATTGTAATTCCAGTGACAAAAAAGATTCAAAAGCATTTGCTGGAATGAAAGTAAACATGACATCTTCACAAAAATTGCAGCTCTGTAAATTAGCAAACGGGGACGATGGTAAATGACAACAAGAACTGGAACATGGATATAAAGTCTTGGCCCTAGGTGGAATATAGATAAAAACAAAGGAAATTCAGTCAAGGTCTAAGCAACATGAAAGACTACAATGATTATGACAACAATAAGTTCAATTTTTAGTTAAAAAACAACGGAAAAATCCAACGAAAACAAATCAAAAGATTTTGATAAAAACCAAAAAATATAATGGATTTTCATATAATGGGTTTTTGACAAGAGAAAAAGCATATAAACAAAATGAATTAACAAAATAAGTGTCCTTTGATTGTAAACTAGCAACTCTAAGGGGGAAGACAGTTGGAAAATCACTGTCTTGCTTTTATCACAAGAACAGTTCTTTTTGTTGTAGGAAACCATAATAATCACAATCAATGCAAAAAACAAAACAGAGAAATTTTACAAGGTGCATTCAAAGATTTTCAAATAATATTAACAAAATTCTGATGACTTATGCACGAAGATGGGGCTCTAAAAGCATGAAAGAGCTACGGGCTGAAAGACAAGCTTTGTTAAACGTTTCTAACCATTAAGGGAGAAGGAAAATGTAAACACGTAACTGAAGAACATACCTATAAACGCTTTAGGAATCGTTATCTTGAGCCACATTCTGTCCCTGACATCCAATCCGGAATCACTTGAAGCCATGGCTTTGACAACGGTTAACATGTCAGTTTCAATGGTTAGGCCAAGTCCAATGGAGCCATCTGGATTGTCAAGGTAGCCTGTAAAAAGGGGGATCCGTTGTCATTTCTACAAGATGTAATAAGTATTGTCGATCTAGAGGCTAAGCGAATTAACACTAGCAACAGGCATAAAGCAACAAAATCTAAAGCGATGGCGGAGTCCGTTTCCAGCAAGAATAGATGAAGAGGTCTTGCACAAGTTGTCATAAAGTTTGGTGGTAGAATTCTTTATAGCGCAAAATATTTGAATATTATCTTTATAATCTTCTTAATACAAATCTTTAAATATAATCTTTGAAATTAATCTTCTTAATAGAAAAATTATGTTTCTGGATCAATCTTTTTTAGAAATTCTGGTCAAAGACAGGAAAGTATGATAAACGTTGTCCGAAAAGGGTACGGAAGCACTTCTGATAACGGAGGTATCATAAAGAGCTTTTACAGAGAGACGCAGTGAGGGAAATACACACATATAAGAAACGTTATAAAAGCCAAATATTTAAGAACCAATTAAAAACCATGCCCAAAGGCTTCAACATACGGGCAGACTTGACGGCTGTTCCCCAGAAGAGTAGGTAATTTGGAAAAACGTTAAGATTTAAAAGCTGAAACAAAATTTACGACCAGTTTTCTAAGCGTTTCGCTTTTTATGACTTGTGAATGTCGTATGGTTAAATGACCTAAACACGAATGATAGTTCCCCTTACTTAATGTGAATTATGGTAATCGCTCGAATCTCTAGCAAGAACAGAAAAGCTGTGTCTCTTTCACAACCAAGGTGTGTCTCTTTCAACGCTATGAGAAGGTACGTTCTTCTAGCTTAGGACCGTAGTTCTTCTCAAAAGAAATCAACAATGCGTCGTGTTTCTCAGAAGAGATTCTCAACCAAAACCCGAATTGCTACAGCAAGCTACTCTACCCTTATATACTGTTTAACAAGAAATTTCTAGAGTGTACAACATCACGTGTGCAGGAATACAATCTGGAATAAGCAAGTTACAGATGGTTACGCAAGGCTTACTCTAGAATTTTCTACAATTGTTTTAGTCAATTTTTCTAGCGTGTTCTACTTGCAAGTATTATTAAGAAACATTCGAAAGGTCCAGTTCACCACAACCATATTACAGTGATTTGATGGGGAAATAACATGCATGTGAAAATCTTAGACAACTTGTAGCACATTTATCTAAATTCTCACATTTCAAGGTATTTGACAAAAATCTTTCAGGATTTACGGCCCACGTAAAAATATTTGAAATAGCCTTTCATGACTTCCTTGTCTATTAAGAACTATCAGCTTTATTCTTCGGTTTGGGCAGCTCTAAGAACTAAACTTACCAGTTTCCTAAAAGCATTCTCTGTTAAAATCAAGAGACAATGAACTCTCGCAGAAAGTATACGAGGGTTCAAGAAAAACAAAAAGGCTTCCAGGAATTTTCAAATAAAACAGTTGGTGAGATTTCCGACCTGTGAGAGATTTTCATCGAGTGATTTTCCCTTGGTTTTAAAGGGGGTTCGATTTGATTGGGGATCCATTTCAGTCAAAGAAAAGCACTGTTATTAGTAATTGAACGGAAAAATTGTACTTGGGTAGAGAATTTTCAGTAACCTGATAAAAGGAGGCGGCTTCTCAAGAGTTCATTGGCGGTCTGGAACTCATCAGAAAAGAAGAGAAAAGATTTTTTAGTGGATAAGATCCAAACTCGCAGCCGAAGATGCAAGATTTTATCAAAGACAGAAAAAACCATTCCAATGACAAGATTGTTGATGGCCGGGAACTTTTGATCAATTACGTAGGATACTCGATACTATAAATTTTATTACCAACATCAGAAAACAACTCACGCACTGTCAACAGATTTCATGTCCAGGCGCCAGGACA
Source organism: Rhopilema esculentum (assembly GCF_057945365.1). Lineage (NCBI taxonomy): Eukaryota > Metazoa > Cnidaria > Scyphozoa > Rhizostomeae > Rhizostomatidae > Rhopilema > Rhopilema esculentum. The sequence continues at coordinate 6,254,249 of NC_142833.1, forward strand.
GTAAACAGTATCGTCTATAAAAGCCGGAGCCCTCCGCAGAAGAAGTCAGGCAAAGCAAGACTAAAACTCGGACCATGCTCACTTTAAGTTTTGGTGCCAGAGGACAAATATTTGGTCGAAGCATAAAAATTTTATTTATGTAACATTCGTAACTGAAATAATGCCTTCTTGAAACTGCACAGCATCAACTGAGTTTATTTAGCACCAACAGAGTTCCGAAAAGAAATGGTGTAAAACTTGCAAAGAGAGAAGCAAATTCTTTAGAACAATTACAAACATTTCAAATCATCATATAGGAACAAACGGCTTTGATCTGAGGATTTTGCGCCATGATTTATTCTGTGGGAGGTCACTTCGGCAAGCAGCACCGTTTGTCTTCACATACCATCTTCAAATAACACAAAAAGTAAAGACGTGTCGAGGCCAGATCAAAAGATCAGGGAGATTATATGGAAGTAAGGAATATCAAAGTCAGCCGAAGGATGAGCAAAAATAAGCAAAATGTGATGTAAAGCGATAAACCAAAAGAGCGACCGTCAGCCGTGCCAGGTCACGCACGATGCTCCTCCCTAATAACAGGGCAAAATCAGCGACTTAATATATTGTTGATATAAGCCAAATATATGTGTTAAAATATACTGTTTTTGAAGCCTTGGGGCAAAGATGAAATAGGAAAAATGGGTCATTAGTTACTAAAAATATATCTTGCTACACAATCCAGGGGTTATGATCCTTGTTTTGGCACCAACCTGGGAAAATAGAAACCCGATCTTGATAAGAACAGTGTTTTGGATGCTCATGATGAAGACAACAAGATGAAAATGATAGTAACAAGAAAACTGCATAAAATGAAGACGGTTTTGCTTAGCAGAACTAAATAAACATCTGTCCTAAGATCTATCAACAGACCTGGAAATGGTCCGACCGGAATACCTAAATTAGTTTTAAGAACATCTTGTCTCAAAAACTTGACAATGATCATGCATATTGCTTCTATAAAAAGAGGCTTGATTGATAGAGATTGAAAACGCATGGGAAAAAATTCTGTCAAATAAGTGTAGAAAAGATGACTTTTAGGAATCAGAGACAGTAGAAGCCTCGGGGTGTTTATCCATCTTAAGCTAATCACCAGAACTTTATTTCTGAGCAGCAAGTTTCTAGCCATCGCCCAGGTATCATTCATTGCCACAACGTAACCATTTCGGGATTATAAGCCAGGAATCAAAATGCTGGATAGTAGCAGCTTGATTCTATGTTCTCTCATAATGGTAATACCCATATCAACTGCTCAATCAGTTTTCGGCGTCCTAGTCTTCAGCAGATCAGCCAATACATTGCGTGTGAAGCTAAGGACTGGGTCAGATAAACTAACCACTCAACCCTGAACTCACTTCTCCACTGATAACCAAAGGCTTTATCTGGACTTGCGAACACTCAACATATCAAGACACTCGAGACCCTGCTGATGCCTGCCAAGTTGGTGCAGTTTGCTAATCCTATCCGAATTATTACACTCTTTCCCACTACCAATCTACTTCACGGCAACAAAATTTCGTCGTATATAGTGCCTTAACTACCTTCCAAAACACAACAATGGGTTAAGACTGGAGTAATTACCTATACTCTCATAGCAATAAATGAAATGCCTTTAATACACATTATAACTAGAATGTCTCAATCTTTTTTTGCGAACCTATAACGCAAAACACAGCGAATCTAACCGGAAAAGAGGCTATTTTATGGCGGCAGTCTAACGTAATTTAGATATGGAAAAATATTTTGACTTAAAATCTAGGTAGGACTGCAAACCCACTGAAGCTTTCAAAACACCTTTCGCGAACAAGACCAAGTAGAACATTACAGACCAAGTAGACAAGAGTGCTAACTGATGATCAATAGATGTGGTAAAAGGGGGGTAAAAGAGTTAAATGTCTATTCTGCACACAACATACATACAGAAATGTGTCGATTTGATGAAAATAGGATCCCTGATTAAAGCACGTCAGAACGTTAATCAATGATGATTGAAATCATACACTGGCGAATTAATCTTTCCTTGAAATCTGTATTGATTAACGTAACAGAGATGGAAACCTGCTATGGTTCCAGCGATGAAAATATGTGACATGGAGAGTGGTTTGAACTCATGACATTTCATCGGGGTTGGTATTTGGTTTACAGTGATGGAAGCAAAGTACAAAAGACGTATGACTGATGTACAGTTCAAACTAGCAGTTTTAAAGCTTCAGATTGCCTTTTCAAGTATTCAATCTAGGAAGATGACTTTGCAGATTTCTTTAGACCAGTCCATCCCACTAGGGCATCTACATATTTGGTACATAAAAAAACTTTCCAGTTTTTCGCTTTTGAAATAGTTTAATTGGACAAGAAAAAAGTGATAAGAAAAGTAAATTCTGCAGAAGGAATAGGCTATAGGGCTTGCTTTGGTGGTTGTTAGGAGCTTAGCGAAGGACATAGTGCTCCGAGGGGCAAATCACTCCAAGAAAATCTCGTACACCTTTTGTGAAAATTCTATTGTTTTATCTGAAAATCCCCAGAAATCCTTTTGTTTTGGGTAAAATCTCGTACGCTATTTGCAATAGTGAATTGCCCCTCGTAGTGCTCGGTGCAAACTCTGAATAAAAATGACCCCACCCCCCACCCTGAGAAGCTCCATGCGTCATCGGGGGGCCTGTAATTGTGTTGCCGAAATCGAGGGATTATTACCCGAAATCGTAACCGAGATCGTAACCACTCAAAACTGGGTCTCAGCTGAACCACACATACAACTGGTCGTTCAAGCGGAAGAGATGAAGGAATGGGTTTAAATTTGTTGTAACAGAGTTGAGTTTCGCATATACATGTTTTACTTGTCAAATTATTGTTTTTCCTATGTGAAAAAATAGGATGGAGGGCTGTCACGTTCTGTAGGGGAGGGGGTAAAGTCCATTCTACCACTTCCCTTGTGCCATGATTTGTGCTAAGCATCAGTGGCATTGACGTTGGTGAAAAGAGAACTGAAAGACATTGCTCAAATAAATAAACCCACACTAGAAAGAAACGGAAACGTCTATAAAATGCAGAGAAAAGGCAGATGTAAAACTATGGAAAACTACGGAAAACTACCAAGTGCGCATAGGGGCAGTGGCAATGTTTTCCAGACAAAAAAATAGTTATAGAATAACAGAAGAGAGCGTGATTAGAGCACGGAAATAAAAGGACAACCGGATTCTGTAGTTGCTGTGCAGTCGTTTTAATAACCCTGACCGTATTGGAAACCGCGCAGGGATGACAAATCCTGTGGAGCTCGCGAAATATTTAGGAATTTAATGAAATTACAAACCATTAATAAATCTACATTGAATTCTATCGCTTCCAATAAATTCTTGAATAACTAAAATTCTAAGTAGTTCTTAAGAGCTTTCTTGTAAACATGGGGCACTCTAACGCAACTGGTTTATCGTGTAATTGGCAGACGGTCAAGCTAGGGGTTGTTGATAAAAAATGAGGTATTGTCATATCAAAACAAAATTGACTGCCAACAATAGACACCAGATGTAAGTACAAGAAGTGTAAACCACATCCTTTAATCAACTTAATTTGAAAACACAGCGATCTGCTAGCTCAAATATAAAATAAGCCGAATTATTACCTGCTTTTGCCAACTTTGCCACTAATGTCAAAAATTTCAAATGAGCTTTGAGGCTTTTTTCATCGAAGACATCGATCTCCTTTAGTTCGGAATAATCCCTCGGTCTAAACTTTGCAGTTGCCCACACCATCTTATTGATTCCGTTCAGTGAATAAATCGTTGGACCTTGGGCAGTCGTACTTGAAAAAACTAGAATTATCTTCCGTGCGCTGGTAATTTTTTGAACTGGATCGCTTGCGACAAAATGACTGACGCATGTCCATTTGTAATCAACACAATGTATGCGAGGTATAGGGAGATTAAAACCCGCAAGCGAAAATAACGGGGGTTGTGTCAAAGGAGAGGTAATACGCGGAATGAGATTCGACGGAACCACGGAATCGACGGATCAACAAAAGAGGTGATTGAAAAAGGGGCATAGAAAATAGCAATTTCACATATAGCTTCTCTTTGAATTTGGTAGGATCGACCCTGAGAGTCGAATTTGCTTGTTGCCGATGAACTTCCGAATGACAGAAAAGACAAAACATACCTATGTCAACGAAAATGAACATGAAACGGAGGCTTGAAAAACATGAAACGATGGGGTGGCGGTTATAATGATGACGGTGACATTTCACACTTGCTTAAAAGAGAAAAAATTTAAATGACTGTCTCCGTGTTTATCTGAAGCATTCTCTATATAAATATAAGAAGTTTCAAAAGCAAACAATTTGATCAAACGTTTTTTCCCGTGTATGAAAACAGAGAATGGATGTCAAGTGCTCTCAACCAAACTGGCGGCAAGACGGTCCTCACAACCCTGGTAGGCAATCAATACATTTTTGCTATCAATAAAGTTCCATCCATCAGTCCATTCCTTATCATTATCTGTATGTTATTTCTACTTGAGAGGAAACTAGGGTAACCTTTGCACGTGTGGCGCAGCGATCTGAATGCATTGACTTAAACCAGAAGAATTTACCAAAAAGGTTCATACAATACACACTAATTCTCTCATGCTACAATCATCGGTTTCAAAACAAACTACGCTGGTTTTAAGCTACGATGTATCGCTAGTTATTCTTTTAACAACCACAGCAACTTCTGTTACAACAACTACTCCTTCTCGCGTTCCTCCTCTAAATAACAGATGACTAGTTTCCAGTCCCCAATTATTTTCTCCTTAGCAGGGAAGCCTATGCCTGCCAACACACAGGTTGAATTTCGGGAAGCTGAATAGAATCGAAGAAACTAAGCAGTCATTTGTTTCAAACACCATTCTAATTGATTAGTAAGAGTCTCACTAGTATTATTTACCAAATAATGTTTACATCATAAACTCACATTCATCCTGTTTTGAAAGTGGGGATGATTTAATCAATCATACATTACAGAAAAAGAAGGGTAGGGTGTGCCCAAGGCAATTCTAAAAACTTCACGTGGATATCAAAAGCATTTTATAGATAAACCCAATAATTTTCGCGAAACCTCAAAGACCTGGAATAAAATCAAGTCGCAGAATCGGATATATTTTACCTTAGACCCAGCAATTGAGCCTGGACCCGAGTTAGAAAGCTTCCTCGGTCTGGCCAGAACACCCTGTGAAGGTTGCACATTACTTTTCAGTGACATATGTAAAAAGCTTGCATGACGAAATTTCATTCCTACAATATACAGCCTTCCCCCTTAACCAGCAAACTAACATGGCCATAACAGCATTTGTTGTTAATAGTTAATATTACAGAAAAACAAAGGTCTTTTGAGAGGTGGTCACTCGTCAAGAAGTATGTGCCAGAAGATTCGAATCACTAGTGGATCGCCTGACAACAGCGACATTCATGTAGAAATTTCAAAACGATCCCGTCATTATATCCAATAACCATGTGCAAATTTCAAACAATCACACATACTTTCTGTTAATTATTACCCAGAGCTTAAATTTATAGAAGGTAACAACAGCAATAAACTGTCATAAATTTCACAACGACTATTAAGCTTTTCCCAAAATATTCAAATCCAATTTAAGAGTAATGTTTGGAAGCAAAAGCATATTCAAAATGGCTGGCATGCGAAACATTCCCTAATCATTATCTCGACGCTCTCGGAACTACGTTGTCCCACAACTACGCCGAGTTTTTGATAGCCATAATTTAAACCTGTTAATGACAAGGCTAATTCTTTCCTTTACAACTTGTAATAGCGAGAGATACAATCTAGCGATGAATAACAAAATTAGAGAACGAAAAAGAAAACCTTTTTCAATTGAATCTCGCATAAGAACAAAACCTTATATTCAGAATCGCTCAGAAACCAAGATCGCAAAACTGTCACTACCAAGGAGATGAAGTAAACCTTTTGAAAGTCTTAAAATCTTTACCTTATAAAAAATAGCTTTTATAAAATATCAAATTATTTGTGAAGAGTTTCGAATGTGTGTTTATACCAATTATGCCTAATTTGGGTAACTATTGATAATTTTCTAGCTGTTAACAGAATTTGCCAATTTGAGTCGTGCAAAAATGGAAGTTTTTTATGTTCAAAATGCGACATTAGATGGTAAACACAATTCGATAAAAAAACTTGATATACTGTAGAAGATAAAAATGTAATAATGAAGAAATAAGAACTGAGTTATTCTATTCAAAATGATCGGCGTTGCGATCTTCGCATCATCGAGGTTCGAGAATTATTGAAGTAAAAAAATTCGAGAACGAGTCAGAACAAGCTTTTCAAATAGGTATTGGGTGGTACTAATTATGTTTACAGCCCATTTGGCCTACACCTGGGACAGCCGGTGATGAAATTTTTTATCCCCCCCCCCCCATCCCCAGTTCAAGGTTGACATCTCTGCTGTCAAAATACATAAACCTCTACTTTGATTGGGGTGAGGGGGGTCGCAGTTGGATTTTACATGCGTGCGTGTTTTGGGGCTTGTCTCAACAGCTCTGTCCAAGATTGCAGGTGAACACTGCCTAAAATGAGGCAGTGAAAATGGAGCAAAAGCAAGTACCATGCGACCCCCTTTTCTTGCACGAACAAATTACGTTTCATGACCCTTGTTAATTGCACAAAGCACATTCATGAGGTACTGTAATAAAATTGTCTTTGTAATGTGGTCAGATATTTACAGTCAGATCTTCATTAACGATGTGTAATTAATTTGCTTTTGGTTAAGAAACAATTGGATATATAAATTAAAATAAGATATCATAGCTACTCGTAGTAAATAGCATTAAAAATCTTTGCGACCAAGGTCAGCATACCTACAAACAAAGCTTTAAACTCATTTGAAATGCCGGGTTCCACCATGGCCAGGGTACCAAACAACATGGCGAAGATACCAGAAGAGCTCCTGCAGAAGCTGTTATGATGTGCGCATACCAGAAAAAAACATAGCACGTGCTAAGAATTGGGACGGTTTTTGACACCTAGCTTCACATCTCCAAAAATGAACCACTGTGGTGGTGCCACGGGCAAAACTGCTTAAGTGTGTTGTATAAGTCGGCTTGTCTACGTTTGTATACAGGGGCAGTTCTGGAGGGCTAGGGGGTCGGGTCCCTTTGTAAATGCCGAAAGATTACTGGTCTATCCTATTTTTGTTCTTTATTTTCCCCTTGCTCTTATCATAACTCTACAGCCCGTTCTCTCGTGGGTCTTTACAACAAGAATCCCAGCCATTTTGTTCCGTTCTTTTTAGCACTAGGCTGATGTGTACAATGAGAACCTTGCTAATGGAATCAACGATTCAGCATTTGACAGCCTTTGTGGACAAGAATATCCTAACAAAAGACGAGCAAGATAAGAAGGACAAACGGAAGTCACCGACATGCATCTATTTTGACTTCACGCAAAGAAAAAAGTACATTATATATGTGGTTTATTGTGTGTATACCGATGGCCAGATAACAACTTTGAGGTAAACTTGATAAGGCAGACTCATATCTCACATTTCTATGGGCAAACTAAAAAGGCAAACATGTTTTTTCAAAGAAAATATCAACCACGTAAAAACCCTCCCTGCCAAAGCCAGTTCGATTCAGCCACCAATTTCTGACATTAAATCTGATCTACCATTGGTCTATTCAAAATCCTCCACAGGGACCATCAAGAATTTCATTGTCTTTCTGAATCAGGCCTAGGCTTTCTGCTAGTAACTCTACCCAAGAAAGAAAGAATAAGGTTGTCCAATAACCGACCACGGTACTCTGAAAAGCATGCGTTGTTCTTCATCTTAATCTAGCCTCTTGTTGCTTCGATAACGCCAAGAAAGAGCAATGATCGACAGAAGAAAGAAGAAAATATTGCAAACGAATAAAAAGAAAATACCATCAACTAAATGGTTGATAACTTCGTGATTGCATTGATTAAATTTCACCGTTTCACCAGACCTTGATGATGTAGCAGTGCTAATTATCGTGCAAATTAAAGCATGAATAGAGACGAATCTTCGAAAATGAATCTTTGTTCCCAAATCTGTCAATTTCTGAAACCTTTTCCAGCAAAAAATAAAAAAATTCAAGCAAAAAATAGGATGAATTTTGCACTTCAAAATCTGTCTATGGAGCCTCTCAGAAAATGTCACCCAAAATACAAACCAGTGATTCGAAAATCAGCCCTCTCGATAAATAGAAAAGGGAAAAATGCATAGTTAACTTCAAAGGCAAAAAATTGGTAGGTCCTTGCAAGTACAAAACACAACTTCCGGGCCCACTGTCGTTTTAGAAAGGTATGTGACGGTATTAGGATTTCAATCTTCAATTCATTCCATGATGTAGCCAAGATACTTATTGAAGAAGGAACGTTTTCATGTGACTATAGCATCAAAGCTAGCAGTTAATATGAAGCACTGAAAGTATGCAACAAGGCAAGTTCTGGAACGTGATAATTCACATTTGATAAGTATGTCATAACCAACACATCAAATTTAGAAAACAGGTCCAGCTGTGAAAAACATCCTATAGTATATGATTACATCTGTTAGCATTCTGAAAATAATGACTCGTTTCAACACAGGAAAACCAATTCCTATTCAAAAGCAATCAAATTTCATTTTGGGCTGCCATGTAACTTCTTCATTAGAAACAATGGTATCAACTAACTAAGCATAAACTATTCCGTTCTTGCAAATGCTCGTACTAAACAAATGACATTAACAACCTTCCCACTTCAATAGAGCAATGAAGCAAGGTTACAATATGTGTAAAAGAAGTTTCTTTATCCATTATAGTCTATATGGAATAAAGAAAGGAAAAAATATACTGCCAGGCAACTTCAGAACTTTGATGTCCATGTCAAAAACATGCAACTGTCAATAACGAGGCATCTCTCAGTTTTTAACTTAGTGTCTCGTAAAAATCGAGTGCTTGATGATAAAATCCCACCTTAAAATTTGTAATTGAACTCAAAATGACACTGAACAGCCTTGTGAAGCGCAAAAGTGTGAATTTTACACCTACTGGGTACACCTAGTAGCAACAAATGAGAGCTTTTGGAAAAGAAATGAATTGGACTGATTCCAGTTGCCTCGATAGATATGCCTGCTTGATAAGACACTGGACCTACCTCTCAATGCACGATTATTGAAACATTCCTACTTTTAGAAATATGGATTTAAGACGTAACAAGGAAAATTCCTTTATTAAAAAAATAATCACCTCGCCAGTTACCTAGTATCTCATAACTCTGAGAGTTAACAGTTTTTGGTCCCCGTCTTCAAAAAACGTGTTAAATATTTTACAAAGCAAACCGAATACATGGCATTAGGCTGCCAGTTACCACACAACTAGACACGCGTGGTTTAAACATCTCAATTAAAATGATACAAGCTTAGCGGTTTAGCATGTCTGCAGCGATGTCAGATACGTCCAAGATCTGATTGATGAGTTAAACTTATAAATTACTAGTATCATTATTTCAATGTTCGTCTGTATGGAGCGCGGTTATAATGGTGCCCTTGCTCTTTAATCAGCAACATACTACAGAATCCAATAGCTCTGATGATAGAGAAGTCACAACTGAACATGGACTAACAAAAACTCTCGTTTGTGAATTTTTAAGTTCATGGCTGTGATTTCATGCTTAACGGGTTTATAGCCAAACAGACTTGGTTTATAGCCAAACAAAATGTGACAGGGTTTATAGTAAGATCGCCTTCATATCTAAAAGTCCAACAAAGTACTTTGTTGTGTAAAAATATGGTTGTTGTGTAATAATATGGATGTTGAATGGTGCTTAATGCCTTCTTTTACCCCGAATTAATACAACGAACCTTCCAAAATTTATAGTTGAAACTAATTTGCTAGGGTTAAATTTTTAGCAAATCTATTATGGTGAACCTTATAAAAATATTTGAGAATTTTCTTGCTTAACATCGAATAATATTAACCGCTCTTTCTATCATCATGATCAAAACACTATCATGAAATATCATGAAACACAAATATAAGCTAATCAACAGAAGGACTTTCTGAATGGTGCCAAATAACGCCATACAATTTTTATTTGGCTGATATATGTTATGTGACAATATATTTTTCAAGTATGATAAAAACCTTAATATGAATTAATGTTCTTATCAAGCCTAATAACAAAAAATTATTCTGTTGAATATTATTAACTTGTAGCCTTAAGTTTAGACAGTTTTATCAAGTATTTCAAGGTAGGCATCTTGATAAAAATTGCATCACATCAATTGACAATGAATAGTAAGAAGGAAAATGAATCACTTTAACAAAGCAAGAAATAGGAAAACCTTCTTTATACCAGCAGCATGAGGTCTATGGTAATTTTTTCGTTTGAGGAAATCAGATACTTGATAGCAAAAAAAAATAAACCTGTTTTAAAAGCACAGCTAAAAGGAAGTTCTGAGTTTCCTACTGAAGAATGAAAAAGCTATTAAAAAGCCAATACCAGAAAGATAATACTTGCCAAGCAAGAATCACTGGTATGACATAAGTTGCAAAATGATGTTGCACAACCACAAAGAATCGAATTTAACCAAGCCCTGAGTGGTTCATAGTTTTACACCTTAATCTTAAACTGTGGTGGTAACGTAGTGTTTGGGATTCAAAGGCCGTTTTTCATTAAAGGTTTGTTGATCTGTGAATTGATAATGTCAAGAGGGAACGTGTGTGCCTTTGACGTGTATGAATAAGAAATTGCAAGAAATATTTGTAAGAAATGTAAAGTATTTTTTAAATGTAAAAGTGAAAGTCAGGGCAATGTGGTTTTGGAAGAGATCGGAGCACGAGGAGACTTTCTAAGCGAATCAGAGAATGGGGTTTGGAAAATCTGATCGTTCTTCTAGCTATGTAGTAGAAATGAAAGCTGAATTGCAAAAATTCAATGCGACATGTTCAGGACTAATTGTACCAGGAAAACATAGACAGAGGTGGCAGAAGGCTGTTCATAGTTCCTGAGAGATAAAGTGTAGAACCAACCGACTGGATCAAACGCAATGAAAGCCGATTAAGCTCTGTCAACAGCCTTCAACATCATCAATACTCCAGCCCATTTGCTAACTTTTAGGCAAGTTTTGTTAACAAATTTCCATCAAAAAACCAAACATTATTCTGCAGGGTCCCGAAAGATTGCAACGAAAAGTTTCATCTATAAACACTAAGATAAGTTGACTTCACAACAGACCATGAAAAAAACTGCTTGAAAAGCAAGAAACTTCTAAATGATCTTACCAGCAGACAACCTGATTTTATTAAAATTACGTCCTTTAATTGACACTCTTAGAACGAGCACTGACGTAAACCAAAGAGATGCCATCTTTAGTGACACCTTTCTTTTGTGTCGAGCTTATTTTCGTAATGGTATTGGTACCTTGTGTTACATGATATTGCTGTCACATACAGCTATAAGGTATTAAACAGTGAAATCAAAGGGTATTATCATATGGCTTACTGACAGTACCATGGAATAGAAGTAAACATTGACGAGAGGAAAGTTAGGGTAAAATGTGACTTACGATCTGCTTCGGGTATTGAACTTGTGAGCGATGAACTGGTAGAAGTCATATTGCTGAGGGACGGACTGCCAGGGCCTTGAGGTCGACTTAACAGTCCTCCAGCAGCTAAAAAGGAAATGACAAACAGGTCACAATATGAAACTTATCTTTTGTTTTTTAAAGGCTTTATGCTGTCTAACTTAATGCAAACAATCAGGTGTATATTTTACTTGGCTCAACATGGTCCCTTATACATTCAGACTCTATCTAGCTGAAAAAAAAGATTTCTAAATTACAAGCTGTTCGAAGCTTATCTAATCAGAAAATAAAGTCAATCAAGGTAAGCTGGTCTTAAGCTCGAAAAGCAGAGGAAAAAGAGATCAGAAAAGTTAATCGTAATAATAACGAGAGGGATGCAAAACTTACAAAATGGGATTTCGCACCACCATCGTTGACATAAAAATCATTACTGATATATTAGGTACTGCCCTCAAAAAGAAATTTCCGGCTATTTGCAAATATTCAAAGCCACACTAAAACGTGACTCTTTATCCGAGACAATCTTGGTTATTACAGAAACACTGATTGATTTCCAAGATAAAATTGGGGATACCAGATTCAAGCATTGGGGGTGTTGAACAGACAAGACGCAATCAAATCAGCGCCAAACTAACTTTAAGGCGATAAAGGCCGACGACCATAAAAGATTAGAGGCTATTATGGCCTGATCTAATTATGTGGGAATCATAATACATCAAAATAAAATGACTGCTAACAGGGGGGTTGGGCAACCAAAGATAACATACAGCTATCGATTGATTGAATAATACAGAACAGCAATGATGACATTGTCAATATGAACAGGAAATCTTTTTAAAATGATAATTGAGAACCTGCACGAGAAGTTAAAAAAGATTAAAGCTCAGTTCTTGCCTAAACCTTGAGAACTCTGCATAGTGTAATACTTGTCGGACCAGAGTTACTGTCAGTTCTAAGGAGGTGTCCGGCGATTGAATGTTACATTTATAATGCTTTAGCAACATGTAACAAGTTTCGAGGCAACATTATCTGTCAGGTGTTTAGTAATGTCCGCTACTGGTAGGCGTCAGCTAGCAAACGGTGTGAGTTATCGGGAAATGTCAGGTTTAGAAAGGTGTCCGTTAATAGAGACGTCGGTTAAAACAAGTTACAAATGGTGCATACATGCAACTAGCTTCAAAAAGAGGCCAGCAGCAACTTTAAACAAATGCGAGCAATACACATTATATAAATGATTCTGATACACTAGAAGATTTATGACTTGTTAACCGGGTGTTAACCTTCTTCGTATAACACCTACAATCCTTGACAGACAGTGCTGAAAATGTTTCAGTTTATAACTGATTATGACTTCACAATTTAGCATATACTGAAGAAATTTGGATAGCATTCTTATTGGTTTTTTTTCTAACAGAAAAGCATCCAAATCTAGCGAGGAATTCCGTCTGCAAAATCAACAAAGTTTGCTTAGATATAAATTGATAACTGCCAATTTTCTTGCAGAATCTGCGCAAGACATTCCAAAATGATTGTCAGCAAAAAATATTCAACGCAAAGTTGCAATCTCGAAGCTAGGACATTTAAAAGATGAACGAAGCATTAAGATTTATCGAGTTTACTGAGTTGTAAATCTGAAGAAAAAAACAGACCTCTCACAGCCTCTGAGTGCTGAATCCAAGCCGACGGGTCGATGGGTCGAACTGGTTCATCTGCAGAAATCGAACAAAAGAATAAAAAACGCATTTTTGACAGCGAATTTTGTAAGCAAATTTTGACAGCAAAATTGACAGCAAAATTGACAGCAAAATTGACAGCGAATTTTGACAGCAACTCGTCCAAGCAGGGAAATCCTCTCACTTTTGAAACATGGATTAACATCGAAAAACAACTCAATTAAAACTTCCTATCGATAACACTTAGGAGCAACTAACTACTGGTCTCAAGATTGCTATAATTAATTCGATAACGTAATGTGGGGGGAGTTAGCGATAACGAAGCAACTGGGCGGTCTAATTACCCCAAGATAACAACAAGGTGTCAATTAAACACGAAAGGTGACGACACTACGAATAACTTAATGTCAACAAGAGATAAATCACAATTAATTATTCTAGTGTCATTTTCAATTGATACCGAGTATCCTTATAAATTTAGGGGTAAGCGAATAGTTATAACAGGTCTGGATAATTTTCGGATAATTTTGAAAAAGTTGCCGAGAAAAAAGTGGACAGAATACTTAGCCACGTTTTGTCAAAAAGGCCTGTATTTTAGCGGTTTGTTTAATTAGCTACTATTTTTACTGATAGCAAGATGCATGCGCACATTTTCACGAAAATTACCGGTTATTGCCTTAATAGACGCATATGACTTGCAATCATAACGATTTGTATTGCCTCTGAGAACAACGGCATGTTAACAATATATAATAAACCACTTTAAGGCAAATAATTCTTGATCGGTTATTACATCTCAGGCGAAGATGATGTACATTGATTATCAGATCTAGATACGCCTTTAAAGACCTGAATCTGGGGGTAAGTTAAATATAAATATAAAATCAATTTGAATTTTCAAACTCCAGACTCATGTGAAAATCAACCTTGTAGCCCTGGATCTATCTGTTTCAGAAACTCCAGTAGCAATATGACATTTAGATATGAATGTGCCAATAAAAGTAAAGGTAGAAACAAAACAAGATACTCACCACCTATGGATACAGGTACACCATCATCTAAAATATGACATCAAAACACGTAGAAAAGAACGAGATTGATTTAAAGCTATTCTGGAAAATGCTTTGTGTTCTTATGTTTAACAGTTTGAATGGTAACAACTTGACATGCAAAACCTTTAGAATTTTTACATTTAGTGAAATAAGTTTAGGATCCTTAAAATCTGTTAACATTTCAATTCTAAACTTCAGTTTCTCTTAACAAGGCTTACATAAATTGGTGGATTCTACCTATTCAATAAAATAATTTTAGATTCTACGATAAATCCTACGATATATAAAACTCAAATCGAAAGCAAGAAGCCGAAGGTGAGATCACAAATCATGACAGGCAACGAAAGAAGTAACATTTGAAGCAACAAAACATATTAAAATTGAAACTAATTTTGAAATGTTGGCCCTGTTTTCATAATAGGGAGACAAACTTTGACCCTTAATATCTATGCCTCTCAAATGTTTATTCGCTTTTATTGATCACTACTTTTGTGCGAACCGTCTTACGAGTTTTAGTTTGTTCAGGGTCAAAAGAATGTGAAAGAAGGGTTTCTGTACTATTTTCACAGTCCTATTTGTATACTATAATGAAAACAGGATCACAAAAGCAATCACTGAGCAAATGAAAACCAAATACAATAGACTTACTCTTAGGAACTGTGAAATAACCTTTCGGTGATGGATCCCAGCACTTTGCAACAGTTAACGTTATTGGGCTGAAAGAGCAGACAAGCAAGGTAAAAAACGATGATAAATTGTATCTGCGTACGTTAAGTTTGAGATGGTTGTGAATGGATACAGGTTAAGGTTTCTAACATTACTCTAGTTGTATCACCAAATATGGATGACAGTTTCATTTTTCTCTACAACCATCCACAGAGATATTTGCATTAGATCCTGCTTGCTTTGATATCGCAAATCGTTTTTGGTTATTGAAAAAAGAACAGTTCGACAATGTACTTTTATAAGAGCCTGTCAAAAAGTCCTTTAATAACACAGGGCATGAAATCAAAACAGCTAAACTTTCGGCAACCGCAAAAAACTTCTTCTTTGTAAATGGTTATTTCTGAGCTCGTGGTAATTTTTATACCGTAAATCCTCGAATTAGCCCCCTGGGGGTTTATTCATTTTTAAGAGAAAATCCTAAAATAGGTAAATTCCAAAGAAAATACCAAGGAAAAGTACATAAAACACCTCATTTTATGATTTCATCTGAACACATGAATCCAAAGAAAAATAAAAGTTGCACTGGTCAGGCCTGCCTTGCAAGACCCTCTCCTGTTTAGTTTTATTGAAGTAACTAAAACGGAATACAAAAATCGTGATTCATACCCTGGTTTGTGTACAGCTTCTCTTAAAACTCGAACGGCATCATCGTTGCTCATATTTTCGAAGTTAACATCGTTGACCTGCAAAATCGGGGGAAAAGGTCAACAAAAGAGTGAGTGATGTCACCTGGATTGGTAAATTTTATACGATCCATTTCCTAAAGGGAGTCTCTGTTACAGAGGAGAAACTTCACGGACAAACATCATCGCAAGGTAAGGTTGCCAGTTCATTGCTGCCTTTAGCCTCCCCGGTAATGCCACTAAATATTTGTTGGTAACTACATAGACCGAAGACACAAATTTCAAAACTGCAATGAAACAATTCAAACATCCAGCTACTTCGTTTTTGATGCATTAAACCATTTTGAAAAATTTAAAAGTTTTTATCCAAGATTTTCTACTAGAGTTTGACTTCAATTAAGACTTATTAAATTGATGAAACATTGTGGTTTGTTGCCATCTCATAATGTACCTCGAATTGCATTTATCTGTTATTCGATTCATCTGAAATTTCTAGGCATGAATTTTGAAGCAAAAAGACTATGGATCCAATTTTAGGACAATATAATAGATTAAGAGTCAAAATGAATCAGACAAGATGCGCCTTAGTTCAGCTTTAGAAATACTGCTTCTGCTAAAAATATTTCACTATAAAATCATGGGGTTGAAAATATGACCCATTTTTTATTAGAAGCATTGGGTCAGTATTGAGCCATATGTCCTTCGGGGTTAAATATTTGGTAAGAGATTGCACCAAGTAAATTAGGAACTACTTCTGGATCATAATTACATAAACAATTCTTATACAGCTGCATAGAGAACTTATTGGTCAATTTATTTCTTTCCTAGAGAGATTTCAAATATCAATGTGACCATAAAAAATAGCCAACTGGTTAAGACAGTTAATGTAACAAACACCTTTCTCATGTACCTGGAGAAATATAATAGGCAAAGAAATTTATACATACGGCTAAAAGCAGGTCTCCGGGTTCTATTCTTCCATCAGCATCGACAGCACCACTGAAATAAATTGTACCTTATTTAATTAGGCAGTTCAATTGATACTATCGTTGTTAAAACGAGGGCTTTCTTTCCAGAACGATTGCTAATTTTTTAGGGTCCTTCCCAACCCCTTTCTGTCTAAAACCACTTATTCTAGACAGCTTACCAGTTAAAATTGTGCTTAAAATTGCTAATATTCTCACCCTCTGTTAGGGCATAGCTCTAGGCAATTCCCTTACATTAGCAACTAAAAAAACCTCGGCAAATTTCAAGAAGTAATATAAGATGATATATATAGATACAAATCCAGCTCAAAATGGCAGCACCAGAAGAGAGCAGGAAATTGCACGTTTTGATAGCATTGCAACTCAGATATTAACTCAGATGATTGAAGGGTAATACGCAACAAATTTTTCTTAAAATAGTAAAATAATAACGAATTGCTTGTGAAAATATATAAAATAGATTACAACGGATTGTGAGAATCAAAGTAAATAAAATAGCATAGATGTGCTTGTAGAAAATAATTTGCAAATTTTAGTACAAGACATTGGTCTAAGACTAAAAGTCGACCACACAGAAGACATAGGGAACAACCGTTTTCAGTTTGAAGATACTTTTTTACTAACGCATCCCTCACTATGGGCCTAATCTTAAGAAACTTTCTCTACAATTTGCATGCAATCTCTTCGCAACGGCTATATCATTTGGTATCGAACAAAACTTACCCCTTCATGACAGAGCCAACATAGATTCCGCCATCACCGCGTTTATTCGACTGGCCGACGATGCTGATTCCCAGAAAATTTATCTTATCTAAAACGATAAAATAAAAATAGATTTATTGAGACTGTTTACTTCTTAAATCACTAAAAAAAGCAAAATGTATGCATATTACGAGGTCCCAAACCTCAAAGCTAAACGGCTACAGGGGACAAGACCTTCAGTCTTAATCAACAGATAAAAACATGGAATTCTCTTCCGTCTTATTCGTGAATGTTTTTCTATGGAATGGCAAGTAAAAATGATTTCCAGGAAATAGCCACTTGGCCATAAAATTTACAGTCAGGCTTGAGTTAGCTGAACAATTTGATCACCCTCTCTTCCAAAACGGTGGGGCATCACATCTGCCCCATAGGATGCTGAAGCCACGAGACTTGCAACTGCCTTTTTGTGTATGGGTGCCTGTGTTTGGATGAATGTAATGATGGCTGTATGAATGGTGTGGAATAAAGCCTAGACTTCTAATGTCAAGTTAAGCTTTCTGTCTGGTACTTCCTGCCACCTGTTCGACAGTCGCCTTCAGCGAATTAACTTTTCAATAGAAAACTCAGCTGGTTAAAGGACTGCATAGATTTCGCTGTTTTTGACAGACTTTTGTTGAAAACGGCTGCTAATCTTAAGGTTTTAAGTTTGAGTTGAAGACTCTAAACAACCTGGACGCGATACATAAATAACTAGCTGTTATCAACAGAGTTTGAATCACTGGTTTGAAGGTAGTATGAAAAGAGTTCTTAAAGAGAAGATCTATAGAGTTATGCTTAGAAAGAATAAAAAGAATGAAACTGACGGAAAAAGAGAATAAAGAATAAATAAACCATTAAAATAGCACAAAAGAATAAGTGGAAATATAGGAATACAGGAATATAGGAACATATACCCACAAATGCAAATGCTGAAATCTAAACAAGGAATGTGGCAATTTTTGTTTAGTAGAAAAAAGGTAGACGAACTATACATGCGATACGCTTGAAAACGTTTACCCAAAAGATACTCTGATCAAAATGGATGTAGCTCCAATTGAAGGTAATAAAGAAACGTGTGCAACGACCAGCAAATGTGTCGTTTCTACTAAGAACCTAGCTTGTGAGATATTTTGACCAGGGTATTCTGACAACATTTGATATCACGAAAATGTACTAGACGAGTGATGCTTGTAAGAAGTTGTTGCTAACATCTCGCGAGCCATCACTGAGTGTAGAGGAACTAGTAGCAGGAGCACATTTAGTGAATCAAATGATCCTAATCGCTGATTAATAAATCAAAGATCAACAAATTAATGATCAACCAATCAATCAATCAACAATCAGTCAATCAACGATCAACAATTCAACGAACTACCATTTACTGATCAATAAATCAACGATCAATAAATCATTGATCAACCAAAGTACGAACTCAGTCGCGATCCTTTTAGATAAAAAGGGCCATAGCTAGATATGTTAATCAAATCGCATACAGCAATACAGTTAGTTCGTTTGGATAGTTTGTAACAATCACTACGACAACTGGATGGTATCACAGTTAATGAAAGGTGATAGTGCAAGCAGATTTCAGGAGTTAGTATTATAGATGCAACCAAATCAGGCTTACCCATATTAAGCGTGACTGTGATGATGTTCAGCGACATTGTTGATTCAGTGATGGTGCTGAACGAGGAACACTGAAAAAGAAAAATTAACAGATTGAAATTGAGCCGGAGAATAACTACACATTTTCCATTACAAAAAAGCTTCACGTACTACAAAAAACTGTGCTGCCTGTTTCCTGCAATCTTTAAATTATCTATTATTTAATACGACTCAATTAGCATATCCTGGTACAAACCAGAGATGACTGCATGCTTCCGATAAAATTTGTGGTTCTGTTAGTGGTGTCTATGCTGTGGATATGTTTCCTTGCGTGACAATGTCATAATCAGTATTTATGGAGCAGATGAGCAGATTAAGGATGGTATCTAATACAGTAACCTATCAATTGCCGTTACATATATCGGTATTATCTCAACTTTGGTTATTCATCATTGAAATAACAGTGCACATATTCGAGCTTAAAAACTGCATAGGATGTTTAAAGTTACAACGGTAAGTCCAAGCCTGGTCCGCGTTGGGCTTTGTGTAAATTACGACCCCTTGGTTGAATTTGGTTTTTTTTTTCAATAAGCTGCATAACAATAGCTAGCGACTGTTTGAATTCGGCAGAATCCTACTTATAGCCAGCAAAGACGATTTAGCAACTTCTAGCCACACAAATCTAACCGGCCCTTGAAAGCTCATTAATAGAATTGTCTTTAATGTCATATCTTAGGCAAAGGAGTCTGTAGAACTTTTAAATGACGTTTTGCACCAGAATAGCAATGGATAAGTCAGATCAATAGTCGTGTTTTTTGTGGTGGAACGACGCAAGAGAAGGAAAGGGGCGTTTCACTGGATTCTTTTTTTTATCAACCAGTGACCCTTAATGTAGCGAAAGAGTCCAAGTTGAAAACAAAACAGTCCAAGTCGACGACGAACTCTTTGTCTAGACAAGAAAGAATTTTCCGTTTAATTCTGACAGATTCCAAAACACCCAATTGAAAAGAAGACTTGCATGCCAAATGATTTTAAAATTGTTTCACAGTATGTTTTGTAGCACCGTTGATACTTGAGAAAGTGATTGCGGAAAGTGTGAGCAAATGCCGGTGATCAAAATGTGTCCAGATGACAGGACAGATGTAAGAGTACGCGAAAAACCGGTCATGTCAATATACCGCATCCAGTGGCCTCATCAAAGCACTATAGAATAAAAAATTTGAAACCGGACTCTTCACAACGAGGTACATGCTCCAAACTTCATAGACAGTGTAATTTAACTACAAGGATTAAAAGCTACAAATAAAAGACTCTCTGGAAGGCCCTGGATTTTCATTGATATTTCCGCAAACCACAATACAGCCCAATTTTCTGTTGGAAAAACCAGTAAATCCTGCATTGTAAGGGACCGATCAACTTACCGGAAATTTTAAACATATTTCTTTTCTACAGATCCTTAGGCAATTTTTAGCTCTGCTTCATAAAAGTACAGATCTAGCAATGTTTTCATCTCTGATTGTTAAGCAGTTGTGCGTTTACAAAAAAAACCAAGACAGGATAATAATTAATCCCCAGTTTGTTTAAATCAATTAGTTGGCTGTATCAAGTGTGGGAATCTCGAGATCTGCAATCTTAAAAAAATCAACTGCTACTCGTGACAAAATGGAACCAAAAGGCAACCGCCCTTTGTGTAAATTTTAAGAGCTTCCTGTTTCGTGCATAGTTATTCAAAGAAGGAGATTTGGTTTCGATGACTTGAACAAAAAAGGCCGGTAGATGTGGATTTGTAAGACATTGCGGCCAATGCCTTGACAAACGTGGTATTTTGGTTTGTATGTAGCAACTCTTTGGCAGGTCAAATTGTTAACACATTCTAAAAGACTTTATCAAAAACATTGCGTGCAAACCCAGCATTCGAAAGTCCTTTTTGCTTAGAAAGACCTTTTAATACACAGTTCTTAGTAATATGGTGCTGTAAGGTATCATTTAAAAAGAAAATTAAATATTCAAGCCAAAGTTATTTTTTGCAACTTTTACTAAAAACGCTTTCATCGAGAAGTGCAAGAACAGAACCAACCAAATTATAAGGCGGCGGGAAGGTATTAGAGCTGCGAAATTAAATGAACTTAAAAAAACTTAAGACAGTCAAATGATAGACAACATTGACTCCTAAACTAGTGTCTAAGCTGACTGCTATCTACATGCTTGATTATATTTATGTCACTCGTGTAACCATGCTTCATTTATATCGAGAAAAAATTTGAGCAAGTAACAAGATCAGGCTTGGATTGGCAATATGACCGGCTAGCTCACTTGGTAGAGTAATGACGCACACAATTGCCGGTCGCGGGTTCGAGTCCTCCCTGATCGTGTCACTCTGTTACAAATTTCTCAGTATGTTTCCCAATCCTATTCGCCTACGCCTAGTTTACCGGCGCTTAAATGCAACAAAATAATCACAATGAATGTTCCAGTGATCATGTGACGGTCAGCGCTTGAAAACTAGTCCAATCAATGCATGGCATAATGCGAAAAGAAAGCACTTACTCGCTCCACCCTGGGCATTCTATGTCTGCGTCGACGTCGTCTGTGCTTGCTTTGACTGTAACGCGAACTTTCCGTGGCGCTTGATAGTCTAAAAAGAGAATAAATTTGGCTACTTTTGTGTAGACAGACACGAGAATTCATAGTTTAAAATGGATTATACTTAATGCAACCAAAAATCATTCCAGAGTGTTTTTACAATCTCAGATTTCTCTTAACCTCGAGACCGAAAGGTCCTGCTTAAGGGAAACCAAAAATTCACCTTTAACATCTAGGTTTTTTGGAAGCCATAGGTTTGCCCTACTTAACGGGGTTCACGTTTTAAAACTCTTTTAAAACAAATTTAGGGCTAAACAGTGTATCATTTGTCGAAAAATGAAATCTAAATTGAATTTTCAGTCTGTCTGTAAATTATAAGGCTACTTGGCCTACTCGCACCGTCTTTCTGTTTACCAAAGAGAAGCTAGTTTTGTCCCAGCTACAGTAATGCTTTCAAAGACAATCTGAGCTGTTACTCGTCTTCTTTACCGCGAACTTTTAGTTCATTATAAACGTCATTAAAATCAATAGAAAAACTGCAATTAATGTAAGACACTTAGTTCTCATTTCTCTGATTAAAGTCAACCGCTGCTTGCAGGCCATCATAATTGGTCTTAAAACTAGCACGCTGATATGACTGTGTGCAATAAATTATCTTGACAAACGTTATTTCTCATCATTTCAGTGAAGCCTTCATTTCGCACAAACAAGAAAAAACTCTTCGTCCTAAAAATTTTTTCCCCATGGTCAAAGCTGATACAAGAAAAATCCAGCGAACGGAAATTACCATTCAGTGCACAGAAACTTGGTTCACCTGTTGTCCGCTACATGGAGAACACATTGTAATTCACTATTTAGTTACAACCAGAAAGGCAAGAAGATAACCTTTGAATGTTCGTTACCGCATCAATATTCTAATATTTCCCACAATAAAAAGGGGCAATATAATCATTAAACTTAACCTATAATCAACAGTAAAGGAAAGATACAGAGATTTTCAATTGACCCCTTGGTATTCGATCGGGTTTTTATATCACCTTTTATCACTCAAAAATAGATATCAAACGTTTGTTTATAAAGCTGTGCAATGGCAAACTTTCACTCATAATCAAAAGGGGAATAAATTCTTATAAAAAGGCAGGGAATTTCAGGTTGAGTCCTTAGTCTCAATAGTGCTTCCATCTTTCCCTTTTATTTTGCTTATATAAGCCAGCAATTTCATAATTAACGCTTCTTCAGAAAAAACAAACATTTTACAGTGGCCAACAAAATGCAGCCTTGAAGCCTATGTTATAAAATCGTGCAATAACAAAATATTCAGCGTTCAAAGCGTAAAATTAACAGTCGATGCTTAGACAAAAAAAGGCAGTCACCTGCTTTCATCATCTGAATCTACAAAACTCGTGGAATCGAGGTCACTGCTCATCATTGAGGAACTGTCGTACTCCGAGCCGCCATGATGCCGTCTGCTTGTCCTCTGCTGAGGAGCACGACCGGCTGAAAAAGAGGATTGTTTGGAAATGATTGACGTTCTTTCTTGAGCTAAGAGCTAATGACCAAGTAATTAGCAGTATTGTAAAGCCAAGAACAACTGTTTCAAATTGGCTACAGCTGTAAACCATTTGTAAACAAAAAGTGCTATCGGTAAGTGTACCCCAACATTTTAGAAAGTAAAATTTAGCCAGACACCAAAACATATTCCGTACACTGTAATTTTAATTCTTTGGAAAGTCAATCGATATGTGAATAACGATGGAGGATGAGAAAGTTGAGCTTTCATCGCAAAACGAACAATCAGTAGATTAAAGACCTTGAAAGGTCTTTAATGGTTATTGGTAAGTGTACCCCAACATTTTAGAAAGTTAAATTTAGTCAGACACCAAAACATCTTCCGTACACTGTAATTTCATTGCGAATGAATTCTTTGGAAATTCAATCGATATGTGAATAACGATGAAGGATGAGAAAGCTGAGCTTTCATCAAAAAACGAACAATCAGTAGATTAAAGACCTTGAAAGGTCTGGTAAACTTAGCATGAGTGATTACGAAGACAATGCCTTG
The DNA here is from genome assembly GCF_057945365.1 of Rhopilema esculentum. Taxonomy (NCBI): domain Eukaryota; kingdom Metazoa; phylum Cnidaria; class Scyphozoa; order Rhizostomeae; family Rhizostomatidae; genus Rhopilema; species Rhopilema esculentum. The sequence continues at coordinate 6,277,927 of NC_142833.1, forward strand.
AAACACAATATTCAAGAACGTTAAATACCTACAGCAAGTTGGTGTAGAAATGCTTAAATATTACTGTCAACAAAAATCTAGCAGAATTTGGAAATTGTACATGCAATGCAGACTGAAATATAGAATCTTTTAGGAACCCTCAGGAACATAAAATACAGAATGCATTATAACATCATTCTTCTAGAAACACTCAGGAACACAAAATTTGGGCTGTGTACCGTGAACTTTGGGAATATGTCATAAGCATCAAAGGGGTCTCACAAAGGGATCTATATCAGCAAAAATCAAAGTTTTGTACCCTAGTAGATACTCGTGGTTTTTAACAGCACTAGACGGCAAGGTTTCTAAACATAACCAGCTTCTTTGGTAGAAGGGAAATATGTATAGCTCAACAAAAACTTGAGAGTAGAGATAGTTAACGCCACACTTTTTCGGGTATCAACTTTGGGAGAATAGTTATTCAATAAGGAAACACTACAATTTCTAAAAAAAACAAGTTTTCTGAGCTGCAAAATCTTTAGCTCCCATATGACGACACATTTCTGATTTCGCTTCCAGTCTGCAGTTTTTGGATTAAACACAATAACTAGCTTTCCTTTTAGCTCTCTCTTGTAATTTGGTGGGAAATGGTGTAATTTGGTGGGAAATAGTGTAATTTGGTGGGAAATAGTGTAATTTGGTGGGAAATAGTGTAACTTGGTGTTTTTAGGGATGCAGATTTTTCTTGTGTTGGATTTTATGATCAAGGAGGAAGAGCTTTGGATAACGCTAAGTGTTTTTCGAGACTAATCACTGCCCTTTATCCACTATTCATGAATATGTAGCTTCCTCCTGTTATTCTTGCAAAATATGTTGACGACATAATAATAGAAGAACAAAACTCATCATACCTTCGCTATCGGAACGCCTTGCTGACCTCCGAGAACTTCTCCTTGAAACGATCGATTCCGCCTCAGATTCAAAGCCTCCTCGATCTTTGCCCCTGAAAAACAATCGGGAGATATGCAATTTCAACCTTTTGATACGTTGGCCGAAGCTTGGCATATTGATGTAAAGACACGTAGCGTGACCATCATTCGCTTATGAAATAATCATGTTTTATACGAGAATATCTTTGAATGTTTTGAAATACGGTACAAGGTTCTTAAATGAAAGCGGAAGTATGTGTTTGTGTTCTTACTTGACATAAGGGTTAAGAATAGGCCGAGTCAAGACCATTTTGGATGACTCTTATTACAGGCAGCTATTCTCACCACAAGGCTCTTCCTGGCATCCATTAATAAAATTTTAATTAAATGAATAAAAGCAGGACAAAATATCTTTAAGACTTAGTAACCTAACTCTATCAGGGGTAGTCGTGACCTGAATGAAATTTACATACAGTATCTCCAGAACTAAAATGGATTTGTCCTGCAGAAATATGGAAAGATAAAATGGGGGTAAGGACAATCCAACAAAAAATTGTCCTTACATGTTAAACCTGCTAATTCTACAAAACCAAAGTTACTTTAAAGGGAAATTTAAAAGTCATGATTGAGGGGTCAGAAAACATAACCAGTATGACATCATGCAACATTTAAGCATTATGGTTACTGGGTTGAGAATAAGCCCATCTCGAAAAACATTACATGGGTTTGTCATGCCTACATTATCAAATTTAGCCGTACAGACCAACAGCTACCTTTTTGAATCGCAAAACCTTCATTGTTTGAGAGGCCAAAATCTTTAAGAAAACTTGCATGCTAAACTATTTCTTAAAGGCCAATTTGTTCACCTTTTCTGAAACTGATATTTCACACTGAAATTCAATTGAGTGAGAAGTTTCTCATATATTGCCAGCTATGTTACGATCCAGGACCGAAAAACAATCTTCGTACCAATGAACTGTTCCAATCATAGGTTTTGAAAACTTCAAGAACCAAAATGCTCGCGTCAGCCATTTCCTTATCCGATCAGATATGATATTCAAATTCACATTAACAGATAATAAACGGATTCGAAGTTATAGACCAACTCAAATCTTGACAGACAGCTGGCCACAAATCTGGTAACCTTTTCAAAGTAATTCAAAGGCCCTTCAGATCACAATTACAAACAAACCAACCAAAAGTCGTTCCCTTCAGCAAACTCGAAATAAAAAGCATTTCTACAGCCCTGTTTGCAAACCCAATAAAAATCAACTGCAACCCAAAATCTGTATGTGCGAAGTCATAACCTCTCCTTGAAGGTCAAGGAGATATACGAAAGAGGTTATTGCAGGTCAAGGAGACATACGAAAGAGGCTAGGTCAGGCATTGATAGTGCCGGACTGACAAAGGATGCCGGGATACATTCGAATCCAAAGTCAAAATTCCTATGGCGACAGGTTTCCTTGAAATATATATTGCAAGGAAATAGCATTTAATTAACAATCAAAATATCTATTAACAACCCTAACTAAATCTTCTTCATTTGTTTTATCAACAAAATTGTTGAGCTTAAAAGTATGTACAAACGGTGTTGCGATCTGGCCCCATTTCCATATCAATGTTCTAATAAATCCCCCCCCCTCCCCCAACTCGAATGTGGAAGGGTTTGAGACGTTGGACTACCCAGTCTAGTTCACGCTTATGCCTAAACAGTATCTAAATGGCTGGAGTTCTTAGAAAATGGAGTACTGGTAACCTTAACTGCCTCCTTGAAATGACTCTAGCTACCATCCATTGTAAGAAACTAATCTTAGAGTTAAGTATAGGACAGGCGAGAGCAATCTCTTTTGCGTTATTGAGTTCACATTAAGCTTGTGTTTGGCTTTTACTTGGATTGCCTATCATATTAGCATACCATTATGAGGATGGATATCTTTACAAACAGAACACCCATATATCCATTTCATCTTGAACGCAGGATTAACCAAACACCTTAAGTCCTCATTAACATCGTAAGGGGATAATCTCAAAGACAACTGGCCTTGGTCCCTCTCAAAACAAGCTTGTTTTTATCTGCTACACTTGAAAGAAAAACAACCATGACAAACGCAACCAAAAGTACAACATCTTTCCAAATAGTTTCTATATCTGTTTAAGGAGACAATGACTTGTGATTCTGCTTCCAAAATAAACATTAATTGACAAGGCAAGTGTTGCTACCTTCATGTCCAATGAGGAATATAGAAACGACGTCGTGTTGACAAAACAGTTTTGTAATCGAAAAATGATTTTTTCACGGAAAACATGTTATTGTGCTGCCTTGAAACAACAAGTCATCGCATATGGACCAAGTAATCGTTCAATTTGGTTAAAAAAAAACCAGGGTTGCTTTTTTTGACATATTAATCGACCAGGAACAATAGGATCAAATAACAAATAATATACTTGAATAAATACAAACATATACTATTCTATGGTTTTAGCAGAGCTAAACTGCATGAAAGACAAACAATATTTCTGTGCTTTGAGCTAATTGAAGTTAAAAGCCTACATATAATGATGGGGATACCAACAATACTTTTTTCTCATTTGCAACGTAAAAATTCGTTTGAATTTTCGTTTGACACGTTACAAAAAGATGTTGGGCGTTTTTGGGAAATTTGCCGAGGGTGTATTTTGAAGAAGATAAAAGCTGATGAAATGTCCAGACATCAATGTACGAAATGAAGACACAAAACAAACGTTCGTTAGGCACGTATTACCCTTTTTGTATAAAATATCATCAGCAGTATTGTGTGAATTCTGTATTAGGGCAATTTGAATGAAAGATTAATATTTAAAATTTCATTTCGATGTAGTCTAAATAAACCGACCAGAAACAGCCTCTCTGCAAAAAAAATAAAATTCAAAATTTGCTTAGAAATAACAAGGCGAAAGGTGTCTCCGAATCCTGCACCTGGTTTAGTGTAAATGCGACAAAACACGTCCCTAAACAAACAAGCCTTGGTCTTTCGCAACAGAGTTTCATAAGATTCCATTTCGTTACTGTTGCCATGATCTTTAAAGCTTATTGGTCTCCATCAGGTAAAAATATATATTGTCAATTATGAGCTAATCGAACGAAACCAAGATGAATTGTTCCACATGACTAGAGAGAAGGAAAGGTTTGGTGTCAAAAGATGGATAAACGCAATTAATAAGTTGTTTTGGAAACCGGTGGGATCAAAATATAATGCCGATATGAAAAATTTGTTATGATTCTTAAAGTTTTGTTTTGTTGTTATGTTTTAAAAGAAGCTTAAAGGTCTAGTTCACTTTTGGTTTTAATATCTCCAACCAACTTTAGTACCTGCCTAGCATAGTCAATGATCAACTGAAAATAATCATATGACCTTAAAAATAGTGGAATAACATATAAAAGCGATACTTTCAATTTGAGGCAACCGGAGTACCTGTACGGACTTCCATTCTTATTCTGAAAGGCTTTTCCACGACGCGTTGGCTTCAACTTCCTTGATTCTTTAACAAACAAAAATGACAGGATTCCATGTGACAGCTTGACCTTTTCCGAATCACCTGACTCTCTTGCATCTTCCTTGCTCGATTTTTTAGATTTTTGGCAAGTAGAAAAAACCGTGAATTTGCGGGTGCACATCTAAATGTGTAAGTAGCCCGAGACTTGAATTAATGCGCTTCTGTTAAATGCTATCATGGTCACCTGTCTCCAGGCTGATCAATCCTTGCTTGACCTCAAATGCTCGATTTTAGATTTCGTCAACGATCGCAGTAAAAGTCGAAAATCCAACAATATCCCGAAACAAGCACATAACTTCGTCCTAAAGTCTGACGATAACACAAATTCTAAAGCAACGACAACGATAAGAGACCATGAAATTTCTTCTTCACTGATACTGTGTCCTGGCTTGATATAATTGTTATGATCCAATAAACCAAAAAGTCTTTCTGGACCATTCTTTAAATTCCAAAAGACAGGCGATCGGATAGAGCTGCGAGTTGTTAAGTTGGGCAACGTTTCTTTGTGTGAAGTAAATTTTTGAATAAGCATTGAAATAAACGTAAACTATCTGACAACACACCAGTGCGGTGAAAACAAAACCAACCAAACGAAACAACAATAAACACTGTAATAAAATACGATTTTGTACTTATTCTCTTTAAATGAAAACCATCTCAACCGGCAGAGACAATTCGTGGATTCGCAAAGTTAACCAAAGAGTGATTCCGGTGATAAAACCTAGCTCAACTTTTGTTGATTAAACGCTTTAGCCTTGCAATAAGTTTTAAGGGAACCTGTCGCCATAGAAATCTCTTTTAATAAGCAACCTTTTGAAGCATATGGCTGACGCTTGAACAATACGTCTAAAGAGCGAAACAAATTCCTTTCTAGAATACATTATTCATGAAGTTTGATTTAATTCACAGTGGCAACAATATACCGATAGGGCTCCTCCCTACGCCAATGGAACAAAGAATATTTGACAAAGACAGCAAATAAACCTTATCTAGACTCGGTTTGACAATACGAACCTCTTTTTCATTTGAAGTACTTCGAAAATATGGCCTAGTCAGGCTTTCATAAGCCAACAAATATGGAATTGTCTAGTTTCCATACTGTTCGACCTGATAGTCATAAATAAGCATGATTAATAGTCATGGATTAGCATGATTAATTATTTCAAGTAAAGGGTAAGGGTAAGGGTAAGGGTTAGGGTTAGGTTTAGGGTTAGGTTTATGGTAAACTAATTACGTCATCAGGTTGAGCAGTATGAAAACTAGACAGCTCCAACAAATATACCCTAAACGAAATACTTTCTAACTAAAAATGTATTTTAAGGATCAGCTTCAAAATTTCTCGTGAGAAAGAAAACCATTGGTGTCGAAAAAAAATCAGAAAAACTTTGAATTATCTTTAAATGGTAACATACTTTGACGATGCCTTTTCACTTCCAGAGAGATTCCCTGACTCTTTACCCCCTGACTTGACTGAATGGCCATCTGACAACGCACGTTCTGAAGCACTGTCATCCGGGGGAACAACCTAAAATACAAAGAGAAATATCGTGTGTATATATGTACAGAATAGAGACAAATAATGCACAAGTTTGTTCTTGATATACGATTACTATTAACAATTAAAACAATTACTTTTACCAAATAATTTTCTTCCCGGCCAGTAATTAATAGTGCAAATCCATTCAAAATTTAAGATGTGCGTTCAAGAAAAAGCAAGAGAGGAGTATAAAGCCAAACTAAAATATTTTATTCAAAAGCAATTAGTTGCGTGTAAATGAAATACTGAAATAAGATCCTACTGCTAACGAAAGAAGATTCTATAACAGGGAATTGATATCAACAAATGAGTGTGAGAATAATAGTTGTGCAAGACTAAAGCAGTAGGGCTCATCAGAGCTTTCCAGCCACATGGCCCTGTGGTTTACTAATAATTCTATTTGAGGGCAGATAGCTTTCATTTGCTCACTGAAGTGACATGTAAGCTTTGCTATGATTTTGAAGGAGAAGATTCGCTCACTTTTCCATAAACAAGTTGGCATTCGAGCAGGTTTTTCACATGACAGATTACATTCGTTATTTATGCTCCTTGAAATCATCATGCGCCCCTTCTACCTTATTATTATTAAGCGCCACTGGCGTGAAGAATAAGTTGGAAGCTGTCCTCGTTAAAACTTATAGGTCCACGAGAGTTTTGTTTCCTTGCTTTAATTTTCCGCTACTTAACCAAGAATAAAAAACATCGTTGGGATCCTTATTGACAAAAGCATCTTTGGCATTGAAAAATTTTCTCCAGTGTAGATATTGCTATCATTAGCATTATTATTCTACTTAGCTACGCAGGAAATCATTTACCAACAGAAATCTTCAAATAAAGGACACCCCAAAAATGGACACCCCCGAATAACGGACACCCGGAATAACGGACACCCCGAATAATATTTTCTTCATTCATTTAATGTTAGTAAAATGCTTAGCTAAACCAAAGCTAATTGCACTGCAATGTGGATCACAAGAGAACGGACACTTCCATGCAAAAAACAGCGGACAAAGGTAAAAACTATATTACAATTCTGCCCTGTGACTTTCAGTCATTGGCATAGTTTTTTTCAGTACACCAAGAAAAACATGATTTTTAATAATTCATAAGGCAGAAATCCAGTCACACGGCAGTATAACTAAGAATAAGATACAATTTTGCAAAAAGCTCTAAAATATAGCATGATATCACAAATCAATTTCTACTACCAGAATGGCCTAAACTCTCCATTCGTTCAGGCAGTTTTAGCGGTTAAATTCAGCTAGCTAGCCATAAACTAACTGCTTCACAATACCTGGTAGATTCTAAGCCTTTTCCTCAATTTTTGTATTCCAGCAGTGATACTTTTGCTGAATAACGATTCAACCATCATCGATGACTCAATAATCGACTCCTAATTTATTACTCGTTCAAATACCAAGTCATTGATTATGCTGCAAAACCATCAGAATTCAACATGCCTATGTCTCCTCAAGGTGCGTATGAACAACCGACAAAAATATACTATGATGACTATATCCTGCTCTGGTAACTCGCAAATTTCTGATAGGACTGTAATTCGCCGTTTAAAGCAACTGAATTAGATAAACTGATAGAAAAGTTGGTTGCTCATGCCAATAAGCAATTGATGACACGAGCCGCACAGCCTTAAAACACGTGCACCTTGCTATTCACTTTACTCCATAACATGAATGTGAGTTGAATAGTCAAAGGCATCGTCTGAATAAGCCACAAGTCTTACGTCTATATAACTCGAATAGCATAAATAAATGATAAGGAAAACAAAATACTAGCTCCCTGAGCCTCTACTCTTAGTCCTCACTTATTATACACTGTCTATAGATACAACTTACATTTACAGGTAAACTGTGGCAACAAACTCGTAATTTCTTTATGGCTGAGATCAAATTACTCGGAGAAACTAGACAAACAGCAACTGTATACGGTGCTGTACATTGACTAAGTAGGAAAGATTAATGATGGAATGACGGGAGGGGTCTCAAGGAACAGCAATCCATTTGTTGCTTCCATTTCAGTAGTTTATTATACATAAATAAACAAAGATTGACGATTATTTAGGGGCTTAAGACTATCACTCCCTCTTCCGACGGCATTATAGATGAACACAAGGTCTTTTATTCAAGAAGGAAAATTTTCCGCAGTAGATATACACTCTTTCTTTGAGAACCAGATGATTTTTGCCAAGGCTCAATATTACTATTTTGGATAAATTTAGGCTCGCGTGTTCTTAGTTTTCTTATTTCAAAAAAGATTTTTCTACAGGTAAATACAATCAGTTGTTTCCTAGACCACTTAATGACAGTTTTGCGTGACATTTTCAGTAGCTTTGTTAGCAAGAAAATAAATTTTGAAAAAACACATTGCTTTTTCTTTTACTGGGTCATGTTCTTATGCTGTTCTTACTTTTTGGCAAATGAAACCTCGATGTCTTTACAAAAAAAAAGTGTACAGAAATATCTTTGGCATTGGTAATTGATTAATAATTGAACTCTCTAAAGAGTGAAGCAAAGATACACACACTCGACGCCTACAAAAGTGCTCTTAGGAGCCAGTAGCTAGGACAAATCGTCAAGGAGATTGTTAGAAAATCTCGAAGATTTTGCTTCTTTGTAAAAAATTATTGGAAAAGTTTTTTTTAGCCAGCCCCGTTTCCTAAAAATAAGTTCTACTGTACCCAATTGGTCTGAAAGATGTCTTTATACTGAAGCCATACAGCATTGATATATTCAACAACAGACACGGTCCTTTATCATTAAAGGGAAAGAAGACTGCTGAATAAGGGCTGCCACCTTGAGCAAAATGACGTAATATTGTCACCTTTGTAAATGCTAGCAACGGTCTTAAGTCTGCATAGTAGTTTCACAACGTCTTATATACATGACACTATGAGCATGGCTTCTAAAGGACAGATGCAGACGAGGTGAAACCAAGGGTTGCGTAGTGAAGGAATAACAACCACGAGACTTTACCAGTATAACCTATACTATCAAAATGGGCCAATGAACAAGTCCTAATGAGGAAACAAAAGCGATTGGGCAGGGTTTCCAACACTTTCAAATAAGCACTTCACCTGTCTATGGTCTTATGGGACTTACCATACATGTTGATTATGCAAATTATAACAGCCTCGTTCTTATCTGCATCGTCTAATCTCCCAATCAATTAATGGCCACAGCCACAGATAAACCGAGCGGTTGAATCTGAGGCATTAAAATCGAATCTAAATCAGAAATGAACCTTATCTGCTCATTTGCTAGAAACGCTACATTGGTAAATGCTGAAAGCAACAAGACCTGGATATCTTACGATGCGTCTGTTCACTACATTTGCTTTGTATTCAAGGACAGCTAGCAAAAGTTTGAGACAATGATCCGAGCACACCACTGGAAACATCTTACACGCCGCTTGCTTTTTTCCGAGCAAGCAGTGGTTTACAAAGAATACGAAGGATTGATAAATAATTCATTCAGATATGAATAAGAGGATGAGCCGCAGATCCCAGAATCCTTAAACTTTTGGCATGACTTGACCTCCTATGGTTGTCAACAATAAACGGCCTTAACTCATTTATTGCCTCATGTTCAAATCTTTTCCATTTGAAAGAATTGGTCTAAGGACTTTCGGAAAAGAAGATCCTGTTGAAATTGGTTAGACAGCTAGTTTATCCGCTTGGATTTGCAGTATTGGCTTTTCAAAAAGCATACCAGTTTAATAGAAAGAACAGACTGAAAGAGAAATACAGAAACAAGATAAGGTTTTCATGTTTTCCCCGAACAATTTTCTGAAGCTTCCTCAAAAAGCAATAAAAATAAGGTTTGGTTCTCCTTACGGTCTTTGACCAGATGATCTCAATTTTTTCCAGGCTTTGAAAAAATAGCCTTAGGCAAGAGGGTTTCTCTATTGCCCCACTTGTCTTGAAAAATTTTTCCCGGGCTTTAGAAAAAAAGCCCTAGGTAAAAAGAGGGTGCTGCATTACCATTCAGTTTACCCCTGGTCCTCAAACTTTCAAGTATCGCAATAAGGTTAAAGGAAAAAAGTTAAATATATCCAGAACAACAAAATTTGGGAAGCGTAGGAATATGAAATTCACTAAGCTATTATGTAAAGATCGTTATAAACGATGAAATTCACTTGAAGAAAGAAGTCAGAATTTGCTTCCTGGTTGTAGATGGATGACGAAAAATGCAAAGAACAGTTTAAAGATGGCGAAATTTGGATACAAGAACAAAAGAAAGACTGGAGTGTTGAATGTTAGAACAAAGAAAACAAACAATCCTGTATCCCTTGTGAATTCCCACTTTCAAAGAACAAATTCACCGACAAAAAATGGCTGACAATGCCTGAGTGCCAAACTAAACGGGATTAAGAACGAAGCGGATATGATTTAATGCCGACTCAGGAAAATTGTACGTATAAACAAAAGACGATAATGATTAGGTATTAAAACAGAACACTGGCGTTGCAAGTTCAGACTTACTTTTAAGTTAGTGGTTTGTGAATAATTTTGTTGCATAAAAGCTGACAGTTTGGTAGGAACAATTCATCAATTTATCAATGAAGGCTGGTCCTGAGGAAAGCTAAATCGACAGAAGTGATGACGTAAGGCATGGTCCACAAAAGAACGAGGTCAATACTTGACACTGCCTCAGGAGGAGGCTGAGATTTAGGCAAAATTTTCTTTAAATATAAAGAAAAAAGGAAATCCTATTCACTCTAACAATATATATTTACAAGCGGCTAATCCGCAGAGGCGAACAATCGAGTATTATTCACTGGATGTATTTAGGAAAATCCTCTACACAGATGACATGTGATGTTCTATACACCGAAGCAGATGACATGTGATGTGGTTTGGTGTATTATGCATGTGTGTGCATTTGGTGCAAATAACTCTTTCTAATTTTGTATTAAGAAGAATTCATGTCAAAGGTTGCAAAATTGTGTGGGCTGTAGTAATAAAATAAGCTTCTGCTCATTTTGGTTGCCTTTCATTACGAGCTTTTATTGGCCTTTTGTAAGCTTCACGTCTAACTAAATGGAAAGCTTAGATCGATTTAAAGGACTTCCAATACGGTAATTTCCTACGAGATTGCAAAATTTGAAATAAAAAAGTCGACTAAAGCAAATACCGTAAATCCTCGAATTAGCTTCCTGGGGGCTTATTTATTTTTGATATCTTTGGATGGGGGCTTATACGAGGGGGAGGGGGCTTATAAAATCATTGTAGAAATTAAGAAGACATTATTAAAAGACGTCGTTTATTTTAGTAGGAATTTCTTTATGAGAATTTGATTAATTACTACCAAAATGATGAATTTGTTGTGGTAATTCAATAAAACGCCATAGGCAACCTCAGATGGCAAAAATCATCAAATGGAGGGGTCCAATCCGAGGATTTACGGTAGCAATGGGGACATATTCGGGGGGGGGGGGCTTATTGAGAATTTGCAGTTCTAAGGTGGGGGCTTATTCGAGGGGGGCTTTTTCGAGAGGGGGGGCAATTCGAGGATTTACGGTAGCCTTTTCATTGTACTCGGTGAACTACGAAACGTTTCGAAGAATACAGAAAAGCTAAACACGTTCAATCAAATAAACACGTTATCAGAAACAAGCTCAAGTATCTTGATTGAGTGGATCCAAAAATCTGCTTAAAATAACTCCACCTCTTCCTAAAACTCTAAACTGCCTTGCTGTTCCATGATCTTAGAGGTCTTATTTTCCATTTATTTCTTGAAGATCAACATCATTTTTCTAATAGCAACCAATCCAAATACTCAGTTTTTGTGAAAACATTATCAATCTAATCCCGAACTTGCTCCAACCCTTGAAATTTCAATTTCAACTCTACTTCAACTGTTGTATCATGTATTATTTCCATTCCAACCATCTTCCTTGATGCAAAGTTGCAAAACTACCCAAACAAAGAGGCGAGATGCCTTGTGCAAAAGAATAGTTCAACCTTAAGTCACCATTTACCACATCAACACAGAATCGTCAAGCTATAATAAGACAAAAATAGGAAAGAAAGATGGGAACTTTGATATGCTGTTCCGACGAAGAAAGGTGATTTAAAAAGCAGAGAAGAGTTCCTGTTGAATATAGCGAGGAAAGGTTCTGGTCTATGTTACAAATCCGTAAGGCGACTTAAGATTTAAACAAATGATTTTTTTGGCCACACAAGCTGTTAGAGTCTAAAATGGCTGTCTTTTGCAAGCACCGCCTTCTAATTATTAGGCCATTATACATTTTGTGCGGTCTTATTGTCAAATCATCGAAAATATACCCAGACTGAATTTATCTTTGGTTCACTTTATCAAAACACACTAAAATAAAAACATAAGACTGGGTCAGAATAATCATACCCTCACCGCAATGAAACTAAAACATATCTTGGGTGGGTACTGAATGTATTGCTTCAGTGTCAAGGCTTATGATCTGATCTGATATGCACTACACCGAGCAAATATATCATATTGCATAATCAGGAAATTTTACAACTTAACAGTAACCAAATAAACACCTTTCTCTCACAGCTACTTGGCACAACACTCCTGGCAATACATTTATATTGGCTATAAGCTGCAAATAGACTCGAAAGTTCAAGGATAGCCAATGGCAATCTGGCCGAATGCAAAGTATGTAGCAGCCTAAAGAATACGGTTGCAGACGGGGACTATGTTTACTGATCCCAAAAAATAAGCACGATCGAGTCTCTTCATATTGGGAACTCTCGCGCCTAAAGCCTAGGGCTGCCATGGGTAAAATAGTGCTGTGCTTTTAATTGTGCATTATTCGTTAACTTCTTAAATAATCTAAGAACCATTGGGCCTAGAGAAATGAGTGAAAAATTTTCCCTTACATAAACCAAATGCCACGGAAAAATTGTTTAACGTCACTTGGGAATGATGCAAGTTCTTGTTTCAACGATTACTTTGAATTTTGCTATAAAAAATGAAGTTAAACGACCAACGTGATTGCTCTATTGTCTCAAGCAACACGGTGAGGTCCTAACATGGACGCTGCAATGTGGAATCGACACTGGGCTGGAGAAGCTCGATCCAGTCTTTTTGAGAACAGTGACTATTATCGAAATCTGTTTAATTTAAGCTTCTAGAATAACAATTTTGATCTCTGATGATGAATAGTATGCGCAAGGGATTCATCGATTGGCTGGAAAATTCCATTCCTAAGTTGAAAATCTATGATTAAACTTTGATTTTGCTTTTGTACTTGATTAGAAACATTTGAAACTGAAGCAAATTGGGCCATATATACTCATCTTGCCTTTTACCCAATACTTGATACTTTATATCTGACGATATCAAACACGTTATGGGATAGTGAGCAAATTCGTAATCTAGTTACTGGTAATATTCCTGACACAAATTCAATATCTTGAAGATCTATCGAGCATCTTAGCTTATGGAACTTAAAATGGTTAAAGAGGGACTTGAGTGATGGCTTAGACAAGAGGGAGGGACTTCTTAGTTGGAGGATACAGCCTACAAAAATTCAGCATTCCAGAAAAGGACAAAGACATACTAAAACGCTCTAAAAAGGCTCCGCCTTGTTTTCACGAAAGCACTTTTTATGAGCACAATAAAATAGCAAATGACAAATAGAAAGGAAGTTTTTGAATACTTCGTGTGTTTAATTCCTCCAATTTTTCGTACAATTTCGATATAAAATGAAGAAAAGACTATTGGCAGAAATTTCAGAAGGGTTGAAAGCATACTACAACTGGCCTTTTAAAACCATCAAGAAAATATAAGTATCGTAAACAGATAAAGAACCTTCAAAGCAGGGGAAAATATGAGAACAGCCAGACACCAGCTAGCTAGAAATTGCTCATCCTGTAAAAAACGAATGTATAAAGCCAAGCAAAATAAGATAAACGATTTTTTCAAGGTCCTTTAAAATTCGGTAACTTGACCGGCGTCTTCTCTGCGACAGCTTAATTTAACTTAGTTCTAATCTCATTGAAGCATTAAGGTTGATGCCTCCCATCCCATTAGATAAATAAGGCAAATGCGGCCTTTTCGTAATGGAAAAACAAGACATTCAGACTAAAGGGATGACTTTACTTTTACCTTCAGTGAACTGAAAAATTTGACAGTTTATAGTCCCATTAAAAACAACCTGTTTTGCAATGAATTGCAAATAACAAATAATTTAGGGGCTTATGTCTGGTTTCAAGTGGGACAAATCCTCGGTGAGAAAGAACAGTACCGTCGAGAGAGGGGGTAGCCGTGGTAAATTCCCAGGGCCCAGGTCTAAAGAAGGACGCGCGAAAAGTTTTTCCCCTGCGCCACTTCTCCTGCACGAGGGCCCATGTTGTTTATAGCCCCTGGGCCAAAGCTGGCTCTATGGACCTGAGAGCGGACCGACTATTCTAAATGAGTGCCAGCAAGGAGAGATTCTTTATAGTGCTAAAGTGGTGACAGAACAGTTCCCTTAGACAATCTATTTTATTTTCGGCTAGCGTAATCTCGGTTTTTCAAACATTATTTGAGCCAACAGCAATTATTTGCGTAATACATTAATAAACCCCACCCGTGTAACTCGAATTAAAGCACCCAAACTAGCATGCAAATTTTCACATTACATGATTTTAGTCCATGATAGACCACATATTCAATGAAAAACTTAAATTAAAGAACAATTTCCAAGATGTCTTATTGTCGACATCGATTTCAGAATGTCTTCTATCTCGAGACGAACTTGCAAAAGTAAAAAAAACTTTTAAAAAAGCTATGTATGGCAAATTTCAGATGGTTTTAGCTAGCCCCCCACACCGTCCTCATTCCCCACTTTCGGTTTGATTTGTATTATCGGCTTCTCTTCGACTCCTAGACCCCCATATGCAAGGGAAAATGTCCGGTTCTAAAAAGAACTGATCTCTAGATTTAACAAAACATTTCTGGCGAGATCACCATCTGCTGGGAAAATTCACAAGGTTGAATGTTCTATAACGTCATAAACACGTGCTCTTTAATTCAAAATATATAAAAGCGCTTGAACATCAAAAGAAAATTTCCTGAAAACAGTTTTCACGACAAAGCAAGTGATGGATTATCGGAAATTTTTCACAACACAGGTTTTTATCAAATATTCAGAACTGCGAATGGGTTTTATCCCAAAATCTAATGAAAAAACGAAAGCATGGTACGTTGTGTCAGAGACTAAAAACAAGGTACAGTTTCCGTTACGGGTGCACCTTCCATAAGCAGCTTGTTTGGGAAAATAAAAGAGCGATAAAAGAGGCTAGAGTTCCTTTAGGCCCAGCTTGTTGGGAAGATAAAAGAGCGATAAAAGAGGGTAGAGTTCCTTTAGGCCCAGCTTGTTGGGAAGATAAAAGAGCGATAAAAGAGGGTAGAGTTCCTTTAGGCCCAGCTTGTTGGGAAGATAAAAGAGCGATAAAAGAGGGTAGAGTTCCTTTAGGCCCAGCTTGTAGGGAAGATAAAAGAGCGATAAAAGAGGGTAGAGTTCCTTTAGGCCCAGCTTGTTGGAAAGATAAAAGAGCGATAAAAGAGGGTAGAGTTCCTTTAGGCCCAGCTTGTAGGGAAGATAAAAGAGCGATAAAAGAGGGTAGAGTTCCTTTTGGCCCAGTTTGTAGGGAAGATTAGCGAGCGATAAAAGAGGGTAGAGTTCCTTTAGGCCCAGCTTGTTGGGAAGATAAAAGAGCGAAAAAAAAGAGGGTAGAGTTCCTTTAGGCCCAGCTTGTTGGGAAGATAAAAGAGCGATAAAAGGGGGTAGAGTTCCTTTAGGCCCAGCTTGTTGGGAAGATAAAAGAGCGAAAAAAAAGAGGGTAGAGTTCCTTTAGGCCCAGCTTGTTGGGAAGATAAAAGAGCGATAAAAGGGGGTAGAGTTCCTTTAGGCCCAGCTTGTTGGGAAGATAAAAGAGCGAAAAAAAAGAGGGTAGAGTTCCTTTAGGCCCAGCTTGTTGGGAAGAAAAAAGAGCGATAAAAGGGGGTAGAGTTTCTTTAGGCCCAGCTTGTAGGGAAGATAAAAGAGCGATAAAAGAGGGTAGAGTTTCTTTAGGCCCAGCTTGTTTGGAAGATAAAAGAGCGATAAAAGAGGGTAGAGTTTCTTTAGGCCCAGCTTGTTGGGAAGATAAAAGAGCGATAAAAGAGGGTAGAGTTCCTTTAGGCCCAGCTTGTAGGGAAGATAAAAGAACGATAAAAGAGGGTAGAGTTTCTTTAGGCCCAGCTTGTTCGGAAGATAAAAGAGCGAACTCATGCCATTCGGTAGGGCCCACTGATCAATGGCAGGGCCATGTAGAGAATATGCGCAACAATAAATGCTTTCACGCGCATGACGTCATGGCCGTAATGACGGTGGTGGCTTCCTTATTAGAGACTTTTGCCAGTTCGTCTGCCTCGCAGTGAAGTTCTTATACTACAAACTGCTACGTTGCGCGTGTCTAAAATGTCATTGCTATCAACATAAGAGGAATCTTACCCAAGAGACCACTCTCCCGTTGAAACATGGCAGCAGTGTGTCGTCATCGATTATTTCCTCTTTGACAACACTAGAAGAATGAATATAGAGACAGTTATATAAAGTGGTGAGCAACAAATGAAAAAAAGATGGCATGTTAATGTAAAATGATAGCACTCTGACATCAGAAGGTATAAATGTACACAAGAAGAATACAGACAGCTCGAAAACAAGAGGAAATTATTTTGTCTCGTGAATCTGAAAATAATTCAGCAAACTTTTTGCCTACGAAAGATCGAGAAAAAAATGAAATAAGAAAGATAGTGGATTTTTACTTTTCGTATGCAACAAAAAAACAACCATAAATTAAGGTTTACTTGATAAAAATTCTCATAAATAGGTTAAGTACGTAGAGCTAGAACCATGCATAAAATGACGAATAGTGTTTTTTTCAATCTATGTTCATTCGCTAAGAAAAATGTTAAACAGAAGTATTGTAATAGTTTCGGCTGCCTAAATATTTTGACTTTTCTTTTTAAAGGTTTGTCAATACGTGGTTTGTTGAGGTTCGTCGTTGTTAAAGGCTTTCTTACCAGGGGAAACAATTTGAGCATTCCACAACAAGACTTTGAACATTCGACAGTATCAACATTGTCAGTAGGAATTCTACAGAATTTTGGAAACGGCAACACGCTATTTTGATGCACAAAATGCATACACAAAAACAGTTAACGTGAATAAATTAAATTTGTCTATTTTCTTTTAAATTTGAAGCACGTTATAACGATACAAAGCACGACTGTTTGCAATGAAAGCCAACATTTGCAATGAATGGCCTAACAAAAACGAAAGCCATTTTGGACGCACCACTAACCAATCCTATTGAATAGCATAATGTAGAGTGAGTTTATGAGTTTGGGCAAATTTCTTCCTAATATTCATTAAACTAAGAAAGAACAAAGAATTTCCATTGAATAAATTCATTTTTATGATTGTTTTCAAAACCAATGTCGTTTTTTATTGAAGCTGTGATACGAAAGACTGTAACGATATATCCATTACAATGTTAGATAACAGGCTTATATCTATTTTAAAATGTGTCCCTTTCCAAATGTCCCTACCATGTCAAAATTAGGAAAGAATTGGGAGAAAAGGCAGTTACAAAGAAACGTGTACGTCATAATTCAATCTAAAGATATCGAAAGTGATCATAAAGCACAATTTTCAATCATTGTACATAAACAGCCTGTTTAAAACCACACTCTGGAACACCAATCGGTACATCTAGTTTTAATAAAATGCAGCATCGTGATATAAACACATTAGAATCAATATTTTAATATTGCCTTATCGCAAAAATATAGGATACACTAATATTCTAGCGGAAATTGTATTGAATTCTATTAACTTTGAAATGGCAATGAATTTGTCATAATACTGTAAACAAATGAGAAATCGGTAATATTGAGCAAGTTTCTTAGCAGGAAATCGGTTCTATTGAAAATTAGTTGGTGGTTCTCTTGAGTGGTTTTAAAACTTATTTTGTTTTCCACAGAACAGGATTAGAGCTGCAACCCTGAAGTGGAAGATAAAAGTCAAAGAGAATTACTTAATCTGAGCAGCGTTTGAAGGCCTAACAAATAGATTTTGCCCTAGGCAAAACCACAAGCAGATGGTTAGACACTAGCCTGAATTTTCATCAGGCTTTTTTGAATTTGTTTCTAGTAATCACAGTCCCGAAACTGCATAGGATTAAAGTGTTAAGGAAGCGTTTTTAAAAAACAACTGAGTCGAACAATGCAATGAACCATCATAAACTGCAAACAACAAAGTGCATTAAAACACAAAGTTAAAAGTTTGACTGTTTTGAGTAATTTCATCGTGAAATTATTAACACTTTAACAAAATATTTATAAAAAGGGATCATGAAATGTCCTTGAAAAGGCATCTAAAAATCATGTCTCCAAAAACAGACTTAATTTTTTATCAATAAATCTCATAAAATAACTTTTTTACTTAGATATAAACACCAGATTAACTTTATTCTTAAAAACATCAAACTTTGCAGGTAAATAAAAATTTGCCAGGTATTTTCTGTCTTGAAAAGCTGTTCATAAAATATAATTTTTTATCTCTAGCACATCCGGCTGTCCTTCCTGGCTATCTGCCTATCTAAAAAACTCAATTGCTTATTGTCTTAATCAAATAATATGGCTTATCCTAAGAAATGTCATTTGTAAAATGAAAGCATCTTTTATGTTTGAATGTCATTAGCACGATGTTCAAGATAAGGCTACGATGAAGCAAATACACTTGAATATTATCCTGGAAACTTAAATCAAATACTAGATTCAACTATGGTGCAATCAGGGACGCCAGAGAAGGGGGTTAGGAGGGCAACCACCCTGATGCCTTTTGATAGGAGGGGCAAGGGGGCCAGAGTGCCCTTTTCAATAAAATGCCCTTGAAACCGGCCAATTGTAATAATCAGAGAGATTCATATAAAATTCTGAACTTCTTAAAATTTGTAAAATAATTCCTTATGCCTAAAGTTAGCCAATGTTCAAGATACCTAAAGAAAATCATTTTCAAAATGAAAGAAACATTTTTTTAATTATTGCAACTTTACATTTGCTGCAACCATTAATTTTCCACATCCACATCAGGCCTGGCCGTTTGAGGCGAGCGATAGCTCGCGCTCGCCTCCACGCTCCCCTCGCAATCTGAGGCGAGCTATGAATTGCTCTCGTAAACAGAACATGAAGGGAGAATCGCTCCCCTAAAATTTTCATTCATTTGCCCTTTTCCTATTCAGAGAATCCTGAAAACTTACAAGGGTTAATTGGTTTATTTTTGTAACAGCAATTTTTCCCGTCATTGCATTTTTTGCAAATAACTCTTTGCTTGTTGGGCGGTTTTTGTTATGATAGGCATTAACCTCGATCTATTTGGAAAAGGATAGTTAAGCGAAAGGTATGTTTGTAGCGATTAGAACCTTTCAATGTTAAGAAAACAGGCATGTTTTTGAAAGGAAAGTCGAAGAAATTGGTAGGAATTGTAGATTGGGGGATATAATAAAACAGCAAGTCCCTTCAAGCAATGGAAACAAAACTATGCCTCAAAGAGAACAGGGTACTATGTCTTGCAGATAAAAAACGACAACCAAAACATGGAATTCCATTATACAGCGGCATTTACTGAAAAACCCAGATTGGGTGAAAACTATAACGGCGACATGTTTTGCATTATTGGGAAAGCCTGATCATCGTTCCATCTAGCAGTTTGTGAACATATCTACTATATAAACATGACCGACCGCTTTTGTGTAGACAGAAAGAGTTCGTTTTCACCTTAGGACTCCGTTGGTAACATTTTCAATAGGAAAGCGGCACTGATTGGACGACCTCAACAGTCATGTGCTTGCGTTTTCTGATTGGCCTATTTCGATCCAAAACTGGGTATTTTGTCGTAGAGTTTTCCATCTATCTTCTGACGTTTTATACTCTGCAGAGTGCTAGACGAATAACTTAAGTTTGTTTCAAAATTTGTTTTTCAAAGCCATTTTCAAATTCTGCACAACAAAAAGATTGTTTGTCAAGAGAATTGTTGTTTTTGTGTTGTGTCAGCTTTACATGAAACTGAAAGAGTCTGTTCTTTTAAATACTTCAAGTAAAGGGGGTGCCTGATTCATGGTTAAAGCAAATGCAAATTGAATAAAGTAAAACAGCATACTCCTGACTGAGGCTAATAAAGGCAACCAACAGATACTAAAGGGGCTTAAGTTATCTGTCGATTGTCTTTAAAGTACATTCTATGTGTTACTGATTTAGCTCTTCTCAGCAAATGAGGGGAGCGATTCACAGCTCACCTATAAAAATACAAACGGCCAGGCCTGCCACATCCATCCTTATTTTTCAGTAAGAACATGCTTTTTCAGCAACCATAAGCCATTTAACTTTCAATGAGATTGTTTCAGGAATTTAAAATTTGGTTAATAATCAATAGCATTAAAAACATAGTTGTTTTTCATAATATACAGCTAATTGCTGAAAAAGTGCCTGAAAAGTGGAAGAATCACTTCCATGAAGCTTGTTTCACCCAGGAAAGCAAATTTTTAGGGAAAATACCAAAGAGAATAATATTAGTGGCAAGCCATTTTTTACAAAGGATAATATATCTTCTCAATCACAAAATTATATTTAAAATATCAAAATAGAATGAGTACCTCTTGTAGTTTTATAGATAACCCAAAGAAATTATTTTGTTTCACTCAGAATTTCACTCAGATACTTATAACTGATCTGAGTTATCATAACACAGAGGAACATACTTGTAAAATTAAGAAAATTGTAAAAACTAGAAGAAATTGGAGTGACTCTGATAATGCAAAAAATTCAGGAGTTCAATGTAAAGCAAACATTGACGCATTTTTTGTGCATCCTTTTTAACAGTTGAACTATCGTCATTTCAAGAATATAACTGGGAAGAAGCAGTTTCTTTGGACTTTGCATTGAACAAATATGTAATCAGGAAAGGTTGCATATATCAGGAAAAAGTAATTTCCAAGTTATAGCCTAGGATAGCAGTTAAAAAGAAATAATCAAAAAAGTAGGGATTATCTTTCTGGTATCATAAGAATGGGGACAAAATTTCTACTGTTTTTTATCTAGAGTAATGATAAATCTCAAAAGCCATGAACTTTGGTATTTGAAATATGAATAACATAAAAATGAATGAAAGATTTTGATATTTGAAATCTGGTGCAAGAAAATAGCATTGTTCAATGGTTAAAATGCGAACAATTTTGAGAATTTTTGTATAATCTATAAAGATTATAAAATCATTTATTGGACAATGATTAACTCAAATGTGACAGCTGGCCCAAATTTTAGCTTTGTATGATCAAGTGGATAAACAATTTCTTGTAATAATTGACAATTTTGGCTTTTGGAGTTCAGAAAGTAAAAAATTCTTCAGGTATCATGTAAATCCATTTTGTACAATTTATTCTATAATGCAAACTTACTGGCCTACATAAATATCAGGAGGTCTACTTAAGCACAGAGTGACAAAGAAACCTTCTTGCCTATTCAATTTTGATAAACATATTGCTAGAGATATGAGGTTATAGAGATATGGATAAACAACATCCAATGTTTCTCCTTTTGGGGACTTTTTGACTTCCCTGTCCATAAGATCATGACAAAGTATCTGGCTCATAACACAATGCCCATGAACATTAGACTACAGGTTCTAAATTGGAGCTTCTATACAAACAACATACAATTTTTTATAGGTAAATCAATTCTATAATGAAATTTAACTTAGGACTATGGATTTTGTAAAGATTTTAGGTTCTTATAAGACAGTTTGAAAAATTGTTAAACCCTTAGATTCTTTCTAGCACTGTCTCTAAATGGAAAAGCAACTGTTAAGTTCATCAGTGCTAGAAAAAAGGGCAATTATAAATAAAATCCTTCGTTATGGGTTTATGCCATTGAATGAGCATTAAAATCTGCTGCCTTTTACTCCAAGATCTTTGAAACTTCTGTGCTGCAGAAGCTCAACACAGACAAAGGAAAACACATTTGAAAACTGATTTTCTATTGTTCTTTGAACAAATCCAAACCACTCGATATACACCTACGAGCGATTTGAGGTTTCACATAAGGCTCCTAAAATATTCCCATAGGTTACCTTGAAGGCTGAAATCATTCTCAAAGTTAAAAGGTCCTAATCCTTCAAGTGTTTCAGAGAAGATTATGAATCATGTTTTGTACTGATATACATTAAACCGCAATGCGGGCTTTCTTAACTACTAAATTAGATCGGGTCGCTCCTAACAAAATAAATAGCAAACACAACACCGATGACATAATTAATTTTGTAGGTTTGTGCTAAAACAGAACGGCAATATCGACCCAAACATGAAATACCTACGGGCGTCCTTTGTTTTAATCGTGGCAACAAAAATTCCACTACAATGAAGTTTTAAAGATTGAAGAAAAATGGAGATAGCGAGAAAAAGTCTGTACTTCAAGGGGCAAATACTAATGTTCAAGTCTGACATTAGATTTTGCGAAGGAAACCGTCTTGCTAGTGCGTTTCAAAGGGAAGGAGGGCATCTCATAAAATCACGCTGTGCACCTGGAGTTTTTAGTCAAATGAAGGAATAGGCTCACTCGTTAGATATTCCTATGAACGAGTCGGACAGCTAAGAACTCTGTATCATCCATTCATGCCAAACGATAAACTATAAACATTCTTTACAAATTGGTAAACCATCACTCTTTGCTGTAACGACACAGCTTTGAGCATATTCTTTGGCTAGATGACCTCGATTTTGATAGCACATTGTAGACAAGCCTTCGCGGGAAATATCTGAATACTCATGGCTGAAAATATTCCGAAATGGACAATTTTTATCGAAATACCTTAATATCCAGACAAATTAAATTTCTAAGCGTTTTTCTTAGGTGAATCTTCGAGAAATTCGAACTGTAAACAAAGTGGATTGGAGTCTAGTCTATGACAACATAAATATTCCTGACTTGTTGATCACCGGCAGCAAATGACTGCATGTATAAAAATAATACAATTCGTGTTTAAATGAATCTATAAATGCGCATAAATGCAATAAAGCGTGATTTTTGTGCTTATTCTACCGGAATTAAGTCAGAACCTTCCTTCCTCTCTTGCTGTGATTTCCAAATCATTTGATTTTGACTCGACAACCTAATAATTTCCAAGCCGTTATTATGGTAAACCTTACTTCCATTCGACCGATCAAATCATTTGCAATAAAAGCGAATACTCCTAGCACAATATTTGTTAACTTTCAATTCAGGCACGATGATTTTAGGCATAGAAGCAAGGTCATACAACAAAGCAACTCTGTGCAAAGAGAGCTTCGCGGCGGACGCCGAAAGGCAATAAGATTAGGCCATACTCACCCGAAATCATCATCCATAGACTTGAAGAAAAACTTGTAATTAGGTCGATTGAGTACATTTTTGAAATCCCCTAAAGTTACTTGATCAGATGGTTTAGGTATCTTGACTAAATAAGGCGTCTCTTCGTCATCTATGTGATAAATTATTTTCGTTTCATCAGCCATCCCTTCTCATCAAGATCAAAGACACAACCTCCAAATTATGTGCGGTTGGCATTGTTTGTCATATTGCTGAGGGTGGAATTAAAGCGCCTTCGCAAGAGCGGCACGAGCAATGGTTTCCAAAGCCGTTGCAAACAGTCATTGGAACTAAATTTGATATTTACGGGTATTTTTACTAAGGTATATTTAGAAAAGCAGAAGGTAGCATAAGATAACGTGAAATGTAACACCTTACAAGTTGCAACGAGCAGTGGTTTTGCCAGCCCGAAAAACTGAGGTGGACAAAAAACGTTCTCGACCACACCCTGCAGACTCTCGAACAACGTGGGAAACGCCTTTTTTAGTATCTTTGATCCATTCTGAAATTTTTAGAAAGCAGCATTCTAAGGCAGCATTCTCAAATGCGCTAAAAACCCAAACATATTTTTTTATAAATAAACCACTTTTGCCGAGGCTTGATGTTTTTTTTGTTTTTAAATAATTTGGGGCTCGGATATTCTTAATGACTTGTTCGTTCTTCAACATTAACTTTCATTCTAAAAGTTTTTTCTTAGAGTATTGGACAACAGTTTTGCATTTCATTTCAAGAGGTACAGTTTATTAGCTGATAAACGTTGCTCTCTCTTTTTAACACGAACAAACAATAGCTTTTTTCAAAATAGAGTGTATATGTTTTTTTGGATGTGTTCTCTTAGAGTAAATAGAGGTGAATATGTCAACGTGACAGGGGAAGAAATATAAGAATTACAGGCTTTACTAAAGTTCTTGCTTCCTTCTAGCTTTATCCTTGATCTTTGCGCCTCTGCTTGAGCTGTGGGCACAAGAGCATGAAACTGCATTACATGAAACTGCAAGAATGAATGAATGACAAGGAAGAGGAGAAATATCTTCCATATTATAGCCCTCTCTTTTTCTTTTTGTTAATTAGAAACTCATTTACCCTTGGCACTCTACTTGACCTTCGAAATTGAACGAAACAATGCTTTTACGAATTTCAAGAAGAAATATGGGAATGAACCCACAAAATCAGAGAAATATGCTGCAAATTACTTGTCAAGTCCCAAATAGAGAAATTAGCCCAAGTTAATATATATCTGGTTACATAAAAGAGTATATCAAAACTGGAATTATCTGTTTGAGTTGGCAGGTACTCAGATTTTCAACAATACTTCCAAGGTAACACAATGCAAGGATTTTGAATGAGATAAAAACCAGGATATACTTGTTTGTGTGATAATCAAACAACTGGTCTATTCACAGAGTAGCCTCAAGGTAGCCTTTGATTTTAGAAGTATACTTCAAATCAAGGTTTAGGGGCTGTAGATATTACACAGAACCGATGTTGACATAGCGTCATAAAATTTACTTCAAAAGTCCTGGGTACTATAACGTCACTTCATTATAATCAGGTCCTATAAACTTTACTCGTCCGGTAATTTTCAAGATAAAGTGTTTATGGAGATTCTTGATTCAATTCTAACATCGTTAACCAGCAGGTAAAAGAATGGTGAAAAAGTGAAATGGGTTTTCGATATATCTACTGTGATCCAGCCTTAATCAACTGCTTCACCAAGGCAAGTTGCCCCCCCCCCTCCTCTTAGCTAGCAACTATAGTCATGTTGTCAGTAAAAGAGCCTTCCTTGAGGGAGGGGGTATCGACTTCCTGCCCCTTGCTTGTTTGCTTGTCATACGATCTAGCTAGGGGATCAGATGACATTTCAAATACTTTGCCTACCAGCAGGTTTTTTTATTACAAAACTTGCTTGATTGGATATCATTTTTGTAGAAAGGAAAAAAGTCCGCATGTTTAAAAACCTTTGTCTTTCTTTATTATAAGAGCCTGACATCGACCAAGAGGAGTACCTTAACATTCTAAGCTAAAGGCTGGTAGGTCGTGTAAAGTAGAAATTATCGACGTAGACATACTATGAAGACGCCTAAGCTCAGGGACGTAAATTGACGGAAATTTTGAGGAGGGTAAAGGATACGAAACTTCCGACTGACAATAAGCTAACTGTAGTTTTCAAAACCTTTACTTACAGGACCTTTCTTTCCTTTCCGTACTGTGAAAACTCTCAGCATAAGCGTTATGTTATTTTTTCTAACTTAAATTTTCCGTTTACACTCAAATGTCCGACTAATTCAAAGGATTTCAAAGATTGGGTGGTGTGACACCCTATCACCCCCCCCCCCTCCCTCCCCGAGTACTTACATAGCTAACTAAATTCTAACGATACCTGTCGTCTGATGTTTTATCTACCAACTAAAGATTTTCAGACCAACTGAAACTTTCCAAAACCAACTGAAAATTTTAAAAACCGACTTATGTAACAATGAGGCGGGGAAGTTCACACCGCCTACACTCCCTTTCAGATACGCCCCTACATCGACCACACTGCTCTTTATATATTTCACTAAATCATGTTATGCTTCTAGATATTAAGCTTATTTATACTCGTCTTTTTTTGATATTGGTCTAACAAGTCAGATATGACAAGGGTGCGACCATAATAGGATTAATGTAATATCAAGGAATAATTTTTTCGTTTACTGAAGGCAAAAACACATCACTTACAAAGCATTGAAAGTAGGTTGTTTTCAATTATTACCGAATCGTTAAATGTCCTTCATTAAATGCAAATGTTATTTGGATCTATCAGCTGAGGGCTTATCAAGTACATTTCCATTAAAATCATATTGTCAATCGAAGGCGTTTCAAGTCCTTGTTGTCAGCCGTGGCTGCAAAGTCCAAAAATCACCAATTAATCTCTCATACTAGGCTAGCTTTTTTAATAACATTCAAGACCTTATGTTGGCTCTGCATGTCCCAGAATCCTGAACTGGACCTACATCACAGTTTAGAGCTGAACGCCCTCATCCTCCTACTCCGTTTCATTTCATATGTTTTGAGTGTGTCGCCTTTCAGCAATGCTGATTTTCAAGGAGCCCTTCACTGAAAAATCGTTATGCTCTAAAAAATAAATTTATATCGCTATCCTATATAAGACAAAATAATAATCTAATTACAGTTTGATATCATAAAACCCTTCTTTAAAAAGTATCTAATAATATATTATCTATAAATGGCAAACACTTATTTACAACTGAGCAAGATATTGCCCAAAACTGTGAAGGGAGAGTGCTTGCTTACAACTCTAAACAGGGCATTTTTGTCCATTTTTGAAATTTTCTTTCGTACCCTTAAGTCAGTTGATATATTCACAAGATTCCTCGAGTATTGAAACTGTTTCGAAATCGCTGCCGATCCAGAGATTAAACATTTTTGAAAGGTCTAATCAGCTGTGTTACAAAGAGTACCAACCAACCAGTATTAGTCCAAAGCAACAATCTTTTTTATGGAGTACAGGTTTAGTCTTTCGAAGAATTGCTTGGAACTGACTGAACTTTTTATCTCGTTCAGGGAATTGAGTTTGGCAAAACCAGTAAAACTGGGGCAGGGTGATTGCTACGGCATCTCCACTTTTTTGCACTGCAAACAGAGTTTTAAGACTGACAAAACAACTGACATTTGGCAGTCTGTAAACTATCATGCCTAATTGGGCCCTTAACTTATAGTTCGTGATGTAATCTGAGTTATTGGAGAGTTTGCTCCACACCCCACTGTGTCTGTTACTGTGTAATTTGTAACAGAATATCTCGAAGTAAGAAACAATTTGAAATTGCTACTATATGAACACGTTATAAAAAGGTTTTTTAAAATTGTGTCCAAGCTAATGCCTTGGGATGAAAAGCAAGCAGTTCAGTTCATTTGCCTTGCTAAACATCTTTAACGATAGTGCTGGTATACTTGAACTACGAAGGTTGGAAATGAGTATATTGTGTGATGGGACATGAGTACATTATACGCACCAGACTTTATAAAACAATAACCATATTTTTCTGAAACCCAAACATATGAACTCCAGCTTTTCTATTTGGCAGGGATCCTTGCCCTTTGAATTAATCTCTCTTTTGATTAATCTGTCTGCTCTGCCAGCTATATGGTTCTTAGGACATGACCACGACCTCACCTTTTTCTTCGAGCGAAATGAGATCTATAGCAGTTGCGACTAAAATGCTTTAAATAAGGTTAGTTCCAACTGTATTTTGACAACATGAACGCATTAAAACTAAATCTTTGACCCAGTGTAGCTTTAAGTGACAACCCACAACTCTCGATTATACTAAAAAATTACTTTTCATACAATATATTTCATATATCATGGCATTCACGATTAGACAGTTGAATGAAATATCTTAGGATTTCTCTACATTGTTGTTACCTCTCAATGTGAAGTAGCCATAAATTATACAAAATTACTGGAATCGATGAATTGAAATTTCAAGTAATTTTTTCTCGTTAAAACTGCGTTTAAAAAGCATCCTTTTATTCTAGCCTCACCTTTATCTAAGCATCCTTTTATTCTAGCTTCACTTTCATCTAATGATTTCATTTCTGTACACTAATATTTCTTTGATCAAAATACCCTTACAGAAGGCCTTCACCAAAACCTCTTGGCTTCTACAACTTCTACAACGAGTCTTTTAGCTATATCTGTGTAGGTGTTTGCAGAAATTATTTATCGAAATTACCCAAATCACTTACTGTAGGTACAAAATAAAGAATATTTGAAAATCATTGGATGACTTGGCTCTTGGCTTGTATTTTAGGACCATCGCAAAAAAGCTATTTTTGCAATGAATGGTAAAAATCCGCAGTATTTTGTACAGTATTGTAAAGCTATGATAGTTGTTGATAGCAGAATCTCCTTTCTTCAAATTTTCTATTCACAGGACATCTGACGAAAGAAGGCCGGGGGCCATAGCCCCTTTTTTGCAAGGCAAACAAGCTTTTTTAAATTTTTTTGCTGCGGGTGTTAAATATTTCTCTTGGACACCAACTTTACAACCATGTGTCGGAGCCCATGATTCAGCGCAATCAAATCAAGAATGGAAAGGCCGCTGAAAATGAATTCGAAAGTAAATTATAGATAAAGCTCCTAGTTTAGTCTATAAAGCTATACATAGTTATGATATCCCTAAATACATTGCCATTATCTAATCATTTAATACACTACCAGCTAGGTAATTCAGTACTCTAGTTTATCAGGCAATTACACCATTGTTACTGGCAATTTTATTATTGTTAAAGTTCAAACGAATCCAATGGGATCCTTGACTCTTTCTTTGATATGACTTATTAAACAAAAAACAATTAAATAAGCTAGGCCTGGCCAACCAATTTCTTTGATCCTTAATCCATATGATTTATTCATAGCCTGCTGTATAGGGCTTAACAAATCATAAAATTAACAGTCTATATACTTTATTGCAATATCTAATTGAATAGGTACTTTGCTGAAAACGATTATTCTGAACTAATCATGTGTATAATGAGTTCGGAGAAGATGTAAGAGTTGAAAATTTCTTTTAGGTCCAATGAAAAATGAGAAGACTTAGCATGGAAGAAGATTTATGCTAGAAAACGTCTCCCCATTATGCGTAACTATCAATTTTCATTGACAGTAAGACAGAAAAATATTTGTAGATTTGGTGAGGAAGTTAAGAGCTGGTTTTACAAAGGTGTTATTGTCAGACACTTTTAAATGCAAGCAGTGAAATTCATCTTCATTTCTGAATTTTGTATGCCTCTTAGATAAACCATTAGGCAATTGTTGTTTGAACCCAAAGAAGAATTGCTTGTCTTAACAGAAAATTCCTTAATTCATATCCATTTGGCAATTGTTTTACTTTTAAAGTGATATTAGCTTAAGCTTCTTCAAGCGTATCTGTATATAGAATAGACAATTGCGTGTGGTGAGTGGGGCACCAAATCATGTTCATTTCAAAAATTGGAATTGGTTGGGGTGTAACAACATTAGCCATTTTCACGCAGTTGTAAAAAACCAAGCGAACAATTTGCTGTGCTCTTTATTTCTAACAAAATTTTCGAATTCTTTTTCCAGTTGGATGTTCTGGGAGTAAAATCAAAAGATTTGATTTGCTGTATGCCAATGTCAAAAATTTGATTGAATGAATAAAGTTGCCTAAAATTCTGTCATCCAGAGAAAGGCATTAATATGTCTGCCATAGTTTGCAAAGTTCCTCCATTTACATGTTCTAGATCCATTCTATTTATCAAACAGCAGTCAAATCTCTGCAGAATGTTCTTAAACATTACATAACTTTATACCAGTGTGTTACATTCCAGCGTTATCAAATCTTCTTATGACATTTGAGTATCTAAACCCAATTTTCCCATAATCACGAAGTGCGACAAGCAGACTTTCCTGGTCCATTTTTCATTCTTCCTACTTCTGATGGGTCCTATAGATTCTAAATTGAAGCAAAATGAAAAAACTCTCTTTTGGACGATTTTGTCAAAGTATCCAACAATTCTAAGTGTATGCTAATATAAAAATATTAACCATTCCCTCCTGCCAAAAGGTGAAATTCAGTGACAAAATCCACCAGGAAATATTGAATTGAAACAAATTGCAAAAAGTTGAACTTAGTAACTCTATGTTACAGCTGGGCGAAATATGACAAGAAAGGAAACCTGTATGGCATTGCACCAGCTTGAAACAATTTAATATAAAAGCTAAGTCGCAGTAGACACCTAAACTTGAAATGCTAGAACGAGATTTTTTTTGGCCCTGGTTACGTAAGCAGTCAATAACAAAAGTCAATTGGAATTGACATTTCAACGGAACGATTTTCTTTAATTTCGTAGATCGCCTTTATTAATCGAAATGACAAAAAGTTATTTAAGTATCCTCAACCACATAAAATATTATGCAGATCTGAATAACATTTGCAAAGTAAATTATTTCTATCTTAGTGATTCTTGAAATATGATAATAGGATGATATTCATATTTCCTTAGCATAAAAATTCCCTATTTGACTTATAGATGGTCAAAGTTGTCACTTGAGGAGGGAGAACTGTTATTGCTTGAAGTTTTAATTAAGAAATTGAAGGATTGGTTAATGTTAGAAAAAAAGGAATCCAAACACAGCAGTAACTGAACCCATTAACATCAGAGCAAAAGCAAACTATCATGGCTGATGATTAGCGCGATGACCAAATGTTATCATTCCATTCTCGCCCGTCAGTGTCCCGTCAGTGTCCCGTCAGGCTTTTTAGGAAAATTTATTTTGTTAGAATCTTGCAACACGCAGTAAGCTTTTCCCGAAGTTCTTTGGAAAATTTCAGCAAGTAAAAGCTGTTTGACGCTTCCTTTTAAAGGTTTGAAAGTGGGGGTTTAGGGGGATTCAAGGGAGGTGGGGGTTGGTACAATGAAAATATTATGTCACGTCCTCAGTATCATGTAACATCCTTCTACCAACAGCGAGGCCAAGACTAACTTTTGGCTATTTGCATTTGTATTTGTTATTAACTAGCATCCGAAGATAGTTTTTAAGAAACTGAAAAGCCTAATGCTTATTGAGCATTGTTCTGGTCCTTTCTCTCGATGCGACCACACCTCGTGATTCCTGCGCCTGGAATTACAGAGAGCTGGCGACTCTCCTCACTTTGGGTGAAAGTTTGGTCATGCCTGGGACTCGAAAAAAGGACCCTTAGGATTCGAATCACGGACCAACGAACAACTGAGCCATCCTTGCACAAGGCTACCCTAAGGCAAATTCAAAATCATAAGATGACATCAAGAAATAAACTTTGCAAAAATATTACCCTTAACCCAAAATTTCTTCACATCGAATTGAACTGGGATCTGGGCAGAAAAGATTGTATGTGCTTCTATCTTAATTATCATCTGTATTTTTCTGTATCCTCGAAATTGGAGAAGCATGACAAATTTGTTGTATGCCGTATATCTGTTGAATATTTCTAGATGAATCATGTCAAGTGAACTGGTTAACTATTTCTATTGCACCTTTCTCTACAGCATTGCAAATCTGTTATACCAACAATATCGCCTAAAAAAGGTTAGCTTAATGATTCTTTATACCTCCAGGCTACAGTTTTATGAAAAATGAGTGGATGCATCCGTGAATCTGATTTTGTTAAGAGACTCTAACCCTGAACCCCTTTCAATAAGTGCCTTTCTCCAAAACGCTTCTCCTGTAGAAAGCATCTACCTTGATTTTGCAGTTATGATTAAGGGCCTAGAGTGGTAATAAATTATAATTTCGGATTTTAGTTCAGTGTAGTAATATTCTACTTAGTTGAACATACTAGGGAGATAAAAAGCGGCGCGGAAAGGAACTGGCCACCCTACCAAACAATGCTGTGGCCAAGGACGATGCGCCCCCAATACCGCATTCCCCAACGTTGATAAATCGAACACGGGACAACCTTCTACCTTTTTAGTAAGAGACAGTGAAAAAATGTTTTGATCGAAACTGCTATTTTTCTTGTTGTTAAAACTGGAACGAAAGAGGTATTAATGTCTAAATAAAAAGCTGAACGAAAACAAGGACATAAATAAAAAACATAAAATATATAAACCCAGTTATGTTTATCTGATTGGCCTATTTCGATCCATAACTGGGTATATATTTTCCATCGTGTTCTTTCGAACCCTTATTCTGACATTTTATACTCTGAGGAGTGTCAGACGAAAAAGCTTTTAGTAGCAAGTTGTGAAATTTTTGCTTTTTTCAAAGCCATTACCCATTTCGTTCTATCATGCTCACGATATGGGCTCGATTCAAATTATTTCTCTATAAAAGAAGCTTTGTTTCGAATTAAGGTTACAAAAAGCTCTATTTTATATGAAGTTATTAACTGCCACTTTGGTTCCATAAAATTTTCTTGAACTTTAAACAAGCTAAATTTAAAAAATCAAGGAAATAAAAACCGGTAACACAATTCGATAGCCTTACTGCACTCATTAAAACTGAACTCTTTGTATGTGGTCCTCTTGATGGTGAAGGCAATTCTTCAATTTCGTTCTTGGAGCCTCTGGGTATTTACTTGATTCTACTGCCTGAGCAAATCATCCAGTTAGGGTGGATTCATAAAACAAAAGCGAGACTAGTCAGCAATTTAGCACGAAGATAATCCCAATCATAATCAGAAATGGAAATCGGATTTGCTCGAAGGAAATCTCTCCCATTCTTTTGTTTTTTTTGGAACCCTGAACTTGCTTTTCAGCCCTTTCATTCTATATTGTCAATAAAATATGACGTCATATTTGGGGAGTCCAAATTAAGTGTCTCTGTCTCTTTCTCTTTATTATCCTTCATATTAAGGAGTCCATTTCAATAGGCGAAACTGGCACAACACAAAGCAAAATTAGGGGTACGATCCTACCGTATTTTCAAAACATTTTCCTGGGCATCAGTGACCATCACACCCAATTGGGAAAAGACTTTTAAAGAAATTTTAAATTGAAAGGCACACTTAAGCAGTTTCAAAATGATCTTTATATCCCGCCTAGATTTTTACTAAAAACGAATATTTACATCTGCGCACGAATAGTCACATGTTATCGGTTCAACAACCAGTAGTTCATTTATATACCATGAAAAACCATACGGGTGCGGAAATAAATGCGACTGCTGGAAACTCACATCCGAATTCAGACATAATAGCATGAAAAATAGAAATGAACAGAACATGACGCTCAAACAAGATACTCATGAAGATTCACAGCAATTGCTCGACCATCCAAAAACTCAATGTCCCCCATTGAATTCACCCAATACGAGGAGAGGAACATCTTCGCACAAAAATCTGTAGGTATGTGCTTTAGGTATGATAATTTCCAGATATGTCAATTATACAAGTTAGCAAAATCGAGCTTTGTGAAAATCTCTTTCTAAAACGATGTTACCATCTTTAGAATTAGTCTTTTCCAAAGATTTCAGTGCATGGAAACCAATGATGACGTCATCGTAACATTGAAAGAACTCAACGAAAAGACAGTAAACCACTCAACAGGTTCTACTCAGTCAAAAATCCTTCCCCAACGAACTTAAAAAAAACTAATGCGTCGATTAAGACGGTCGGTGTAATAGAAATGGGGGCTGGGAGGGCTGCAGTCCCATCATCAGGCAAAATTTATGCCATTTCAGGCTCCATCCGGGCAGTTTACTCAAAGAAGCAATAAAATTCGGGCATGATCCACACTAAGCCCACCCCCCCCCCCCTAAGCGCTTAGAATCCACTACGCCTATGATTAAGACCTTTTTAAGCTTCACAACACAACACATAAACATTCTGACAAACGAGCTTTTTCAATTACAGCTTTGCGACATCAATTCGATTGGGTAGATTTTAGAAAAAAGACACTTCGTAGTCAAAATGGACAACAAGTATATCCAAAGACACTAGCTTATTACGGATCTCAATAAGAAAATGCAACGTAAAATGCATCTTGATCGTTGAATAACAGAAAATAAAACTCAAAATTAAAGTATACAAAGGTACAATACATAAGTCTAAAATAAACTAATATTTACATAAAAATATAAGTAATTGAACATGAATTTAGAAGAAATAATTTGATGCCAACAAGCTAAAGGCATAAATGCAAAAATTTATACTAAACTCCTTTTCTTATTGAGATTATCAACCTACATATAC
Source organism: Rhopilema esculentum (assembly GCF_057945365.1). Lineage (NCBI taxonomy): Eukaryota > Metazoa > Cnidaria > Scyphozoa > Rhizostomeae > Rhizostomatidae > Rhopilema > Rhopilema esculentum. The sequence goes on from NC_142833.1 coordinate 6,312,035, forward strand.
TTGAAACTATACACAAATGGCTCAATTTAAATATTGTATACCTGATAACCATAAAATTACACAATATGTACGAAACCAAACAACGTCAAATGAAATGAAGGCTAAATCATAAAAAACATAAAACAATTTCCATCCTCAAAATATCAAGTAAAAAGTTTGGTAAAACAGAAAATCTACCGTAGTTGGGTAATTTGGAAAAAAATTGTAATGTGATATTTTACTGCACACTAATTCAAATTTCAACAGCCTTTACAAAAGACTTTGAATGTGCTATGCATGGAATGCGAGATTTGAATTTGGCCAACAACAAGGTAATATAAAAATCAGTTCGAGCAATAGTGTTTTAGCTGAGCATTACGAAAACCCATGAGATTTTGTAGAACTGATTGATTCGGGTACCCAAGATTTATAATTCTTACCATTAAAAAACGAATATAGTCACACAAAGTCTCTTTAACATATGTGACTATCAGCAAAGTGTGACGGTATATGAAGCTAAATTAACATATTTTCTCTGCCTGGAAAATAGCGTCTGTCGTGACTGTAGCTAAAAAAAGTAGACTTTTTTAAAAATCTATAAACTATATTGGTACCTCGAGGTAAGTCAGATTTCTAGCGTCCCAAGTCTGTCTTGCTCGACAATCCATTCGTGATACAGGTTTAGTTTGTGATCATTTGGTCTGACGTCTCTCCATTCCCCAAGGCAAAAAATCCTGTATGAATCATTTCCGTATTTTCCAATCCCATAGAGTTCTATTGGATACGTCCAATTCTTTGTTAAGAAGTCAGAAGATAATTTCACAAGAGAGCGCGACCTTCTTTCATGCAAGCCAAGAGGTTTCAGCAAAACTACAAGATAAAGGACAACGTGAATATTAAATTTGACTAAAAGACGTTAATTCGCAAAGAACACGTAAATCGGGTCATTTATGCTTTCAGTTGCGAAATTGTTCTTACTAACGAGTGTTTTTACCATATCTATTTTGAGTATATGCTTACTGCCGACTAAAAGGTTGCGTTTGCCAGATTGATCTTGGGAGGAAAGACTGAAAGATCTTGAGAGGATGTTAAACAACCACATAACTAAAACTGACGTCATCATTTATAACAACGTTTATACTGCATCTGACATGCGTAATTCCTATGACTACAGGAGCTTAATTGGAAGATTGGTTGCAAGTTTACAAACTGTTAAAATTAAACCTGTTAAAATGGTATTTGGAATTTTTTGCTTAAAATAGCCAACTTGGTGAGGGTAACAGAGGCATTGCAGACAAGCCTTTCAACACTGAAGGGTCCGTTTCTTTACTGATACTTAGCAAGAAATCCTCCAAGGTTAACAGTAAAGATTGAGAGGGTAAGTTTTGCACCACTCGGCAAACACATATCTATACCTAGGCCATGAGCTTTTAAAACCTGTGGCTACTATCCTTGTCTGCGATCTTATAATTTTCTACTTCTTTGCAAGAGTTATCATTATAAATGGGACTCAGTGCCGTCGAAAAACACCCATGACATGTCTATACACTGCGTACAAAAATGCTAGAGAAAGAACCTTTACGGCATTGCAGCTTCAAGATAGCGTGTTCATTCATGATATCTAAATTTGCAATTTGAGATGAACAGTTCTCAAAAAGAGGTGTATAGAAAAATCTACGACTTGTATTTGAATCCATGATCTCAAAATTTTCTACCGCTTCCAAGACTGCGCTGAAAAGTTGTCATCATTTCTAACCGGACTGACTGTGTCAGAAAATTCCCTTGACCTGTGTATTTGTGGCGAGAAAAAAATTAAAGGGAAATGACTCCATGTACACTTGCAATATGGGTACGATATCTTGAAGCTGCAATGATCGGTATTGGTCTTCAGATCTTAAAGTGCATTGTAGAAAGCTAGAACGAAAAACTGGGGGTGCAAAATATCATCAAGCTATTGTGGGAGCTGCTGCACGGTTCCTACAAAATGTATGACTCTTCCAGACATTTCCTGACTTTCCTATACTCAGACAAATCAAAACAAAATTAATTGCCTTCTTCGGTGTCCATCGCGTGTTCCACAAATCAGCATTTCCAGGTTAGACTCTTTACAAGTTCTGCATTAGCAAGGCAACAATAGATTATTGGGAAAAGCTTGCCAGACTTCTTCATCTAGAAACAAAGCAAGTTTTTAGAAAAAAGCCATATACCTGCGATTTCCTTCCAGTCCGCATACATCGTCGTCTCTGGATCTGGCCACAGCTCAAAGAACTTCCACAATACTGGTATTGCCAATTTACCACTTGTTTTGTTCAAGAATATCGTTGCCACCAAAAGTTTCCATGGGTTTTCATACAGCACCTCTTGTATCAAGTTGTAAGGCGATTTTGGAGGCTTATAAATGCCCTCCATATGTTTACCACGTCGATTCGATTTTTCCTTAACTCCACTGGACTTAGAGCATTGACAAGTATCTTTAGTTGTATTTCTGCTTTCTCCTTCTTTGCAGGAAGGTACTTTTGCATTTCTGCTCTTCGCTGCAAACTTTTTACTACTGCTTGGTCTATCTGACTTAGCATCTCGTAAATTACCGTTACTCGAACACTTCTTTTCCTGCAAATTACGCGATAAACAAAGCTCACCTTTCTTGATTATATTATCATTTTTCATATTACGAGCAGCAGGTTTCTCCAATCGCTTCACCTTTAAATACTTTCGCAAAAGATGCTTAGATTTTGACTTTGCATCATCACGAAAAACGGTCTTGTTTCCAACTTTGAGCCTCACCTTTTTACAAGACTTCATACCTCCTTGCTTGGCTATACGGACGGAGCGGCGATTCCGTATACAAGTTTCAAAATATTTGCTCTTCAGACGCTTGTTGTTTATATGAACGTCACTTGGGTCACGCTTAACTCCCATTCTGCGATAGTGGATGTTTGGTATTCGATCTTTATGACAGGTCCATCTATGAGATTCTTCTTTCTCTCTAGCATCTGGGTTACATACTATAACAGACATCGAATCTTGCTTTTCCTCGGGTAAAATGTCATTATTGCCGGATAGGGGAAGAGTGCTTTCTAGTATTGATCTCCTGTCAGCCAGAGCAGGAGCATCACCTCCAGATGTATGATGTGTAAAGTCTCCTTGATACAACCCTACTATAGACAGGAACAATTGCTTTCTTGTTCGAAGTTCATAGTTTACTGAAACAAGTTCTTCTTTTTCTTTGTTGTCATTTCTGCTATTCGAGTTAAAAAATGAAGGCTGGGTGCAATCCTGAAAGTTTGTGGTCGACTGATACTTCCTACGGATACATTGTTTACAAAAGTCTCGTCTGTCTGGCACACGGGAGGTGCTTCTTAAAACATATTGGGTACCACATTTGGCACATGGCTTTAAACTTAGATCACTAGCTGAACCTATTCTATGAGGCAACCTCTCGTTGTTTTGATTGCCGCCTTTGCAATAATGCAAAGCATGATACTTGCCTTTCCACGTGAGAGCATATGAGTCATATTCAACAGTTGGCCCTGACATATATCTGGCTTCGGCGTATTCACCCTCCCTGTTACTATGACCACCAACAAGGAAGTAGCTATGATCTAAACGGCATGCTTCTGCAGTGATATCGTTTGAGTTAGTATTTCCCTTTGGTTTTGATTTGGAATCATTCGAATTTTCACGAGCAAATATGTTCTTCTTGCATTTAGGATTGTATCGCTGTCCTTGGTATCTCTGTTTAAAATAAGGACTTGTTATTCCAGCATAATGCTTAAGGTCGTCACTAGACCATCTTCTGGAAAGTTTTAACGATTCTCCTTTATCTAACCTTGGACAGCTTCCATCGTTTAGGCAGCGAAAACTACATTTGTGGTCTTTTTCATCACTTTTGGACTCCGTTTTAATTTCATCACTTTTAGCATTATCTCTCTCTTCCATGCTTCTGAACCCATTTTTGATAAGAAGCCTGGCTGACTTTCGAACATTGTCATTTTCAAGGACATTTGCTTTCATGGCAACATTTTGAACAATACCAGGTGCTTCTTTTGACAATTTTGAAGGACCAGCATCTGCTTTTTGTGATGTCCTTTTATCAATCTCACTTCCCAAAGTGGATTCATTGATGTCTGTGCTTCGTTTTATTTCCTGTGAGCTACTTCTAGATGCACTGTGTTCAGTTGGTGATGAGGCGACTAACCTTTCTTTTTTATAAAATTTTCGTTTTTTTGCATTCTCTTCAGCAGTACTTGAACTTTCAACATCACGTGCTGTCAACTCCAAAACTTTAGGTGTTGTTAGTAAGCCTAACCTCATTTCGTTGTACTCTTCTGTTGTTTGGTCTCTATTCTTTGCTGATGAACACCTTTCATTCTCAATTTTAACTTTATCGACGCTTTCCACATTCAAGGGTCTTTCAGAACTTAATCTTACTGGTTTCGTTACTTCTTGACTCCTATTATTGCTAAAACTTTCAACTGAATTGTTATTTGTATTTTCTAATCGCAGTATCTTAGTTTTGTTTTGACAGTCAAACCCTTTCTGATCCTCTGACTGAAGTACCTTGCTTTTTCTTGATTGAATAAATTTCTCAACCTCCCCCTTTTCACCAATACCACTGCCACTATCTCGGCGTCTTTTTCTTCTATTAAAAAAATCCAAAACCTTTTCATTCACTTTTATTTTTCTCTTTGTCCGAACCAATCTCGTATTATCTCGACCGGGAGAATCATCATTGTTGATGTCATCATTGCCCTGCACCACGTGACTTCCTTCGCTGCAAGCTTTCACTTTATTTTCCCTATCTAGGCAATGCTTTGACGACTCTGTAGGTTCATTGCCACCAATCCCTGATACAGTTTCAGACGATGCAAACATTCCCAAGACATCGGATCTTTGTCTCGTGTGTGAATCGACATGTTCATTTACCGTGATTGGTTTCTCTGACGTAACAGTGCTTAAACAGGCGGCTGAAGAGCTGGATATAGTATCGTTACTCTGGTTATTGACATCTTTTTTATGTTTAGGCTCAAATAAAGCAACACATGTATGCACTATATCACAAGGTTCTGTCTGCACTGCCTTGCTTTCTACAAGCTTAGAGTAAGCTCCATCAGATTCTGTACATTCACTCTCTTCAATGTTATTTTGCAAACAATCGCTTTTTGTCCCATTACTGGGATTCTGATCCTTTTCTTCTGCATTTTCATTCACCTTTTCTACACGTCCACAGTTTGAAATGTTTTCCGACAAAGAATTCAATTCAGATCCTCCAAGACTAAGGAGACTCTCAATGACCTTGCCGATTTCACTCCTAACTCGCTTACAAGGCGAGGAATCACTGTTTTCTAGAATTTGACTAATCGCTGTCAACCTTTGCTGTAAATCAGTATGACAGTCTTTGCTTGAATTTGATTCTAGATACTTTTGTGACCCAGCAGTAGAAACAGAATTTGTTTCATTAGTTTTTTCTGAAGAATTATTCTCAGAGATGTCAGTTTTTACTGGCATACTTTCATCAATACGTGTATTTTCAAAAGGTTCCTTGTTCAGGTTATCATCGTCGTTTCTTAATGGCATATTAACACTTTTGATCCTTGAGGCATTTTCAAGCTCCAGGCTTCCCTTACCTTTCAACTTGCAGCCTTTATCGCTTTCGTTTTTTTCTTGCCAGTCTCTAACAGCCGTTCTCGGATCATATCCTAGCATATCTGCAATACTTGCAGCTCCTTCAGAAGTCCCAAGAGCTAAACTATTCAATTGACTGTACCCTGAAACATCAATATTATTAACACTTCTTGATTCTTTTTCCTTATCTACAACAACCCCATCGTTAATCTCTTTGAGAACACATTTAGAGTCCGTAGCGACTATGGAACAAGGAGTGGAATTTTTCTCAGAATTATTCAAAACGTCAACTGAGTTCCCAGTTAAACTTTCATCAACCAATCCGGTGACTAAAGGCGACTCTTCTTCTACCTCAGGCATGCAATTTATTTTTACAGACTTTTCCTCAAGTATTGGTGCAGAGGAATTTGGCAAGTTCTTGCTGACTTCGCGAGGAAAGGAAATGTTAGCATCAGGTACATTAGAAGAACATGCCTGACTAATCAAAACAGGCGAAGAATTTACATCATTTGTGATTTCAAAAGAACAATCAGCCTTGCCAACGTTTAAACTGTCACCAGTCTTCAGGCAGCTGCCTATATCGTGTTCAACTGCTATTCTCTCTATGCATGCACCTTGTGATACTGTTAAAGTCTGTTCTGACTCAACTCTATTGACTGATTCCTCGGTTTGTCTACAATCATCTTTGGAACTGACAGGGGCATTGCTGTCTTCAACATCTTTAGAGCAAACAACATCTTTAGTCTCGATGATTTGAAGTGGTTTGGAAAAAGAGCTTGAAGCATTCAATTGGCAGCTATGGTCAGAGCAAATATCCCTAAGCTTATCATTTTCGTGCACAATATCGCCAGCATCTTCACTTTTCTTGTAGATGCTTTTGCATTTCCGAAATCTTGACACATTCACTTCGTACCCGTCGTCAGGACCAATATACCCAGTTTTGTCCTTTTCTTTCACAACAACACTGGAGTTTACACTTCTCTTGTAGATGCTTGGGCATTTCCTGTATCTCATTACAACACTTTTCCTTTGTTCTGGATTGGTCTTTGCAGGTGTTAATTTTCTGTCTCTCCTTCTCAAACCAGCAACAACATCAGAGCATTCAGGTGGACCATTTTGTGTCATACAACTGATCTGAGGCTGAACTGAAGAATCTAAAGCCTGTTGAAGTCTTTTGCTATGATCAGCAATTGAAATGTGCTCTGGATTTTTCGAAAGCTGGTGTTGCGACAACTGTTTTGGGATCAAACTATCATCGTTATTTTCACTTGTTTTACTAATGACTGGTAACATCTCTTTTAAATCTTTGCTGCCACGACTTTTTCCAATCTCCTCCTCTGATACCGAAGCAGACCCGAATTGTAAAGCTTTGTTTCTTGGGCAGGCCTGGTTCTTAACAGCAGCTCTACTGCAAGGAAACTCATCTTTTTTCTCACACAATGAACTAGCACCTCTCTGAAATTCATGTTTATCATCTGTTGAACTTGTGGGAATTATCGGGGAACAGTCACTGTTAACTCCAGCTTCAACCTGATTCATCTTTTTAGCGTCTGCATCCGTTATGGCAGTACACGAGTCAATAGTTTGAGCACAATCATCTTCCAGCTTAACGGAGAACATGCTGTCTTTACCATTTTTAGGGCAACCAACTTCTTCAAATATTGTGGTTTTCGATTGCTCATTGAAAGTGCTAGGATAAACCAAAGTGTGGTGATTTTCGATGATGGATCTTTCACTGTCTAAAATTTCCTCAGCTTCCCTTTTAGTGGCAGAATCTGCAATCGCATGGTTTATGCTTGTGCACTCTTGACCTCTGGATGCTTTTATTGTTTCTTGATCGAAATTTGAAAATAAGGGGGCTACTTTTCTTGATTTTCTTCTAAAATTAGATTCCGCACAACCTTTGGGTTCAGTTGACTTTATTCTGCGGTTTTTCACGATTTTTTGTGTCACGTGAGGGATTGGAGCATTCACAGATGAAGCTGAAGTTTCTGACAATTTGTCGTCTTCACCTTCAAAATATTTGTCAGGTTTTGAAACCATTTTAGGTACAATTTTTGAGGTTTGTTCAGCCTTATTATCACCCACTAAACTCAGTCTATGAGCATGACGTCGGGTGTTAATACCTTCAGTTTTTCTCTCAACAAAGGCACCCAGTTTAGATCTATCTTCAGCACTAAGAGTTATATTTCTTTTTATACCGTGATAACATTTACCTCGTTTCTTTTTAGTTGCATTAGTATCGTCTTCATCTATCGGCCTTTCTTGGCAGTCGTCAAACGTGTTCTTTGTACTACGCCTCGTCATATCTTCTTTCACTTCCGAGCATTTACGTTCAATAGAATTCAGTAGCACATTGTTCTCAGATATTAAATGGCCAGCCTCGTTCCCACTGACCGATATTCTTGCTTCTAAGTCAGTATTGGTATCAGCACGTCTGAAATCATTCCTTAGCCTTGACTGAGCATATTCAATAGGACTAGATACAAAAGTGCAATCTTTTTTGTCAGCTTCTTCAAATCTCAGGGCCTTTGTATCGAAGCAAAACATGTCTAACTTCAGCTGTTTGGAGCGACGAGACAATATGTACTTTTCTGCATCAGGCCTGGAGCGCAACTTGCAGTTGTCTGGAGAAACATACATGGCATCCCATGTTCCTGAACTTTCTCCCTGCTGGCGTTGTGTGACAATACGCACCCAACCAGCCAGCTTTCCACAGCATCTGGTAACATACGACAGAGATAATTTTTTAGACTTTCTTCTTTGCACAAAAGACACCAGCTTTGTGTCCTTTCTTTTATTAAAATCCTCCCAATGATAGTGGGACGACAGTTTCGTTTCTTGCTTTTTCTTTGAAATGCATTGCGATTTCTTCGATTTTTTTCCGACTGGCGCAATTCCCACGCTTTTGCTATCCTTTGAAATTTGGATATTGGCACCTGCTTTGGAAGAAACGCTCTTCAATTTTGGCTGGTTAACGTTGCCTCGAGAACTTTTTCTCTGAAGTTCTAAATCTTTTGTTTCCTTAAATTCTCTTTTCCGTAGAGGAACATCTTTGCCAGCAGTTGATTTTATATTGTGCCTTTGAACTGAATGACCATGCCTGTCTTCTCTTTTTTCAACCAAACTAGAACAATTTTCGTTTTCTGCATTCCTTGCTGTTTCTGCTAAAAAGCATTTTCTTGTTCCTTTTTTAGAAGAATTTTCTACTTTTTTTCCTGTTGTGTGAGACTTTTTCCCATTTACTTTGAAGCCATTTCTTTTACGGAGCCTTCCTGGAAGTGATTCAGAATTACCTTTTTCGTCATCCAGATGATCAAACGGAGTAATAGACAAACAGCTGGTATCTTTCGTTTGACTTGGTAGTGAGTTTCCAGTGGTTTTTCCACTCGTGCAATCCCTGTAATTCAAATGTTTTGCGAGAGAAGGATTATTTCGCGGCATCCTTCTAGAAACTGGTGAGATAGTCCCATCATTTGTCATAACTTGAGCCTTGCATGACTGGGTGTCTTTGCCTTCAGCTGAAGATAGTGATTCATTGTCTTGCAGTGTACTTGGCTTAGCTTGTGTACACGATGCAGTTTTCTTACCCTTCGTAGTTTTTTCAGTATCAGCTGACTCTGTGTAAAAAACTGGTATGCAATGCTTTTTTAACCTCTTGGCAGCAGTACCTTTTAAAAGACCATTCTGGCTTAAAGCCGCAAAGTCACCCGTATTATCATTGGTAGAGCAATTCTGATAGGTCTTTGCCAATTCACTGCTTTCTATCGACCGTGAATTTATATGTTCAGAGGGTTCCTTGCTGTTTTTCCTCAGTCTTAAGGACATAAATCTCTCACCATAAACGAAGGTCGTAGCTTGTTCCTCACTGCCTTGAAACCTCTTTGGCATCGATGCTTTTTCAGATGCAAGAGAGCATGCAGTACTGTTGCTTTCAGACAGAGTACAATTCAACTTTATCTGCGGTTCATTTGATGAAACTTTACTAAAATCAACATTCGTTTCGCAAATTCGTTCTCGATTGTCTTCGTTAAGTTTCCCTTTGTATGCCAGCCGTTTCTTGTAAAACTTCTTTGATTCAGTATCTAGATAATTAGCTTGCAAATTTTGCTTGATCTTTTTTCTACGGGAGATTTGTCGCCTTTTGAGGGTTTCGGTTAACTTGTTTATGTACAAACGCTTTTTTCCATGCCTTGAAAACTTTTCTTTCGTTGGTTTTATGAGGGCTCTATCAAGTACAATACCATTTTTCTTTGCATGGCTTGAGCCTATTTCGAGAATGAAGTCATTTTTATCGATATCTGCAGCGTCACTGGATTTCACTTTGTCTAATGCGCTTTGACTTTTCAGACAAACCTCTGCAGACTTAACAGATCTCAAATTATCTTTATGTTTCTCTGTATTATCCCTAGTGGCGATAAGTCGTGCACCTTCTTCGTTGATACAAGACGTACAGGGGCCTGCTTCTGCAACATTAACTCTAGAGCGTCTTAAAGTTGCACCATTCCTTTTCTCTGAAGAGACAGGCAAAGCTTCAAAAAGATCTTTAGCTTCACCGTTCTTGTTTAATTTATCACCAGTATCAATCAAAAGCTTCACATTCCTATTAAAAACGGGCGCTGGTTTGGTACCAGATGATATATATTGCTGCTCCATCATGCCTTGCCGATTCCCTTTGGTTATCTGATTAAAACTGTCTGCCAATGTTGATATAGGTTCCTTTTTATCAGTGACTTGACCTGGCTTTACAGTTGCTCTTCTTTCGTCGTCAGCTTTGAATTTTCTTTTTATTTTGTGTACTTTATTGTTCTTACCCATGGATGAGTCCTTATCCGAAAATGATTCGCCCTCTAAATCAAGGGCAGATGCACAAGTAGTGAAGCTATCGTTATTGTTGACGTCAGGACCAATTTCAGTGCTTTGGGGTTTCTGACCAAGATAACTTGAAACCAATTCAGACACTGCTTTTTGGTTTTTTAGGAAGTAATCAGTTCCGGGCTGTCCACAAGGCTCGTAAAAATACCGATTGTGTTTTTTCGATAACGTTTTAATGAAGCAATCTCCTTTACCTACATCATTGGGCCTAAGAGGTTGCACCCGAGCAAAACTAAAACACGATCGAGGCACAGGTTTTAAATCTTTGTGGCTTTCAAAGTATTTTTCCAGCTCCGGATATGACCTCAGCTTTGTACCATCTGGAGCATAAAAGTATACGTCATAATGTTTAGAAGTCTTGCCTTGTTTTCTACTTATTTCCAGCCTTCGCCATCCAGGGGGTAGTGACCCCCCAGAGGATAACATATTCCATGAGTCTAATCCATGAATCTTGGTTAAATCTGCACGAACGTCCCCACCTGCGAAATCAAAGTTGAAATGCAAATACCTTTGTAATTTTTGGCAAAGAATTCAAAGAATTTAACTAGAAAGGATAAAATCAGTATCTATCTAAAGGATATGTGTGCTTAATCAGTAACATGCTCTCCAGATTAATATTCACGTGTCTTAATATATCATCATGTTTCATTCTCAAAGTGGCAGCTATGAAAAACTGACAGGGTGCTTTGTCCTTCGACTTTGTTGAACAGCACAGGTTCAAGGCTTCGGTAATATCAAGATCCGAACAATGCCTGCCAAATGTCTTGGAAAACAAACGTCAGATTTCAAGAGCAAATTCAACCACCCCTCGCCCTGATAACAATGTTGTTTTTCTATCACATAGCGTACGAGATTAGGAGGCACTTTTGGTGTTACTTGTTTGATATTATCGTAACAAGCAGGATTGTTCTGAAAGCGGCGGTAGAAGTAATACTTGGAAAAAGTAATAGTAACGAGTCATGCTAAGAACAATACCGCCTTAACATACATAGCAAATCTTAGCTCTATTCCAAAATCAACTGCTTGAAGCTTTTCTAAATCAAATTCGACAAAGAAAGAAGCCCTTTTCTTACTCACGATGCAAAGGAATCTACTCAAATAGCATGCCTAGCAAATGGAGTACATGGGAATCAAAGGTTTGTCAGAAGTTATTGCTTCCTAACTAGATGGTACAAGCACATTCAAGGCTAAGTAGACGTGGTGTATTTGGTAAAAATCAAATTTAAAATTCATTGATTCAGTAATTGTCAGAATTGGGTTTTTAGCTTATCACAAGTCAAAGAAAGGAACAAGGGCTTGTGAGTTTATCTCAAATGCCTAGAAGTTCTGCTCCTCCTTTAATACGAATTCTCATTTAGTCCTCTTGGATGGCAACGATGAAAGGGGAAAAAGAAGCTAAAATATTTATACTGACCATTCAGTATCAGACCAAGAGGATAAAGTTCACGTATACTCTTTGAGATTTTTGAAGTGCTTTTTCTTGTCGAAAACCTGTTGAAAAGCAGACAACATAAGTTTAATCATCCTTTATGACAGATACGAACAAAAACTGCAATTAGATGAATAGCTTCAGGGGCGGATCTAGAAATTATTCTGAGGGGTTCTAAAACGTAAGGCTTGGTAACCCAGGGTGTTGCTATGCACAAACTCCGTACCCCTGCTAATAAGCCATAATGAAATGAAAGTCTTCCATAAACTAAAAAGCCTGGATGCCTTGATTTATATAGTAATTTTTGGTTTCAGCTTTTATGCCAATTGAACGCAATTTGCAGCTCGCCCCTCTTATATTCACTTAGGGTACAAAAGTATAGAAACTATAGTCAAATATGATATGATGGCCCGCAGTGGCAAAAGGCCCGAGCCCACAAATTTTCAAAGCAAAGCTTGACCAAAAAAATAACGTGGCTGGTGGAATGAAGCCCTTGAAGTGCAGTGCAAAAGTTGAACACAGGGATTCAAACACAGCATGCATCGACATATGACGCCAAACCAAACAAAGAAGGCCCTGAACGTTTCGCTATGGGCCTGGCGTTTTGAGTATTTTTATGTATTTGAAATTCTTAGAGAAAAAAGTATTCGCAGGAATATAAGTAGGTATAAAAAGGAAACCCCTTTTGGTCAATAATAGTAAGGGCAAGTTTTTGAGATGTTTTTTATGTAGTTCTTGAATGATTAAAAAAAGAATAACAAGGGCTCGGGCAAGCTTTATCCTCTGAATATAAATCATACCTCATGGTCTATGAATAAGACGTGAAACACGGAGTTGAAACTTGAAACCGTTCTGTTATATAAACCAAAGCGTTTACAAGTTCTGCCGTTACAGCATCGAGCATCAGGTAAAGATCGTCAAAAGATCCACGAAAACGTATTGCAAATTTGTGCCTAAGCGTTCGTCGCGTGCTGTATCATAATTCAACTCCCCCTGGTCAACCTCAACTCCCCCTGGTCAACCTCAACTCCCCCTGGTCATAAAACCACTTATACATTTGACTGTAGATTGAAGCGAAGAAACTCCCCCTGGTTTGTCGGTATTCTTTGATGTTTTGGATTTTTGAAATCCATGGGTTCTCGCGCCAAAGTTTAGAACCCCTCGACCTGGCACCGTGATTGGCTAGATTCACTTCCACGGGTGCAGAAACTCGTATAATTTACAGGCCACGGGTTCCTTAAGTGGCTGGATATAAGAGAAGAAAATGCTTTCCGAGTCTGTAGAATGCTATACAGGACAACCAGGGGGAGTTTCAAAACACTTCAATACATGGACTGAAATAACAATGTTGAACAGTTGTGAGACAGGGCATTGAAGCGGAAATAACAATTTCAGGAGATGTGCATACTTCCCGGTATTATTTAAATGGTTTAAATAATAATAAACAAAATTGCGGTAGAATAAGCTTTAATCCCCAAAAAGTTTTTTCTTAAACCTGAGGGGTGCTCGAGCCCCCTTCGCACCCCACTGGATCCGCCCCTGAGCTTCCATAGCATAACAAAACATACATACATGTATGCTTTCCCCTCGACCCACCACGTAGTATACTCATTCTTCGTACACAAAAAAAGACGTGAGCACGTGACAGGTAAGTTACCAAGTCAGTTTCGTAAGCCCATGAAAAATATTACCACTGGAGTCCAAGGGTACAGTCCGCTATTTTCAGTATCATGTACATCGGCTCTAAAACTGCTACATCGAACGATAAATGGACACTGATAATTATCCAAAACATATCACCATTATAGTTGTTGGCACAATCTGGGTTTTCCAATAAAGGATGCCCAAATTACGATAATTCGTTCAAATATCGTAGTGAATTTTCAGATTACATCTACACAAAAATATTGCGCTATTTTCGTAATAAAAAATATGGCCCTCAAGCGTAAATATTTTGCCGCCAACCATTCCCTGCATCTGGCAACCCTGCAGCTACGGGAGAAATCATCTTATTGGTCAATGGTCGTTGTAGGCTGGCTTGAGCTTCTGAACGCTTAACAGTTTTCCAGTCCCACGACAGGGGATTTACCATAGCTGGTGGCAAAGGAATTCTACTCACAACCCATTCCAAAATCTTCCTGACTGTGACAACATTGAAAAATCCTTTCAGTTTCTTATACTGACCTGCACAACCAGCAGAACAGTAATGGACAGTCCCAATGTTAGTTGATATCTTTTCCTTGATCAGGCGTACATTGTCTTTGAAAACATTTAACACAATATTTACATCATGCTCCAGATAATTAGGAAGCATAATAATGCTGGTTCAATGACTTCTCGATTGTTGCATTTTTCGTAAATGACTACCGGATGTAATATACATTGCTTCTGGTTCCAGTGATAACCTTGGACCACATCTTGGACAACAAATTCAATGTTTTCAGCAAAGTCTAACAAGACAATGATGTCCTTCGGATTTAATCCATCTTTCAAACTATTCAAGAAGGAAGCTTGTGATCAGAGAATGTACGAATGGCTTGTAATTTGGCCCAACTTGTAACATAACTTAACAATATTATCAGTGACTACCAGTGTTTGTGAATTGAATTAAGCTCTGTTTCCCTTGCCTTCCTTACCATGCATACAAGCACTTGCAAGGCCTTTTAAACCTTGTGTACAATTTTCTTTCATCAGACTGGTCAAATAACTTACATCATTGGCTTTCGGTGTCAAATCCTCCATCTGTCCTTTCCTTTACTGCCGACTCCTGACTAAATAACCTGGTTCCACATATTGCTGCAACTTTTTAGGAACAGATTCGTTAATGTGCCACAGCTTTTACCTTTGCTTAAGCTTTGATAATTTTGGCAGAGAATGCACTTTCATAGGTCAAGCATCAAGATAGTCAGTATTTCATGAGACACATTTCTCTTTCTTTTTAAAAAGATGTGTCTAGCTCCAACTGTTCAATTGACCTTTCTAAAAAAAGTCTCAACTCATAACAAGAAATGTATTCCTTGCAAATCTCAGTGATTTGACTTTCTGCTTAGTTTGTAACCTATTTATCGACGATTTTAATTGAGCTAAGCTAACAAAGATTTGCCCAAAACCATATTAAGGTAAAAAACAAAACAAAAACAGCTTGATGTGGCTATGTTCAGCGTAGTGCTTTCACAACTGTTGGTCTGATCCAGTGGGTGAAACAAATATACAATGCCAGAGAGCTCACGACACTTACTTCAAAAGAAAAATTTACGTTGTTACTTTTCATCCAAATTAAAGTTAATGTTAACATCGTTGCCAGTTTTTCCTTTTTTGTGATCCGAGTTTGAAACCTGTTTTCAGTGGTGGCGCCAGCTATTACAGAGTGGGAGGGTAATGGGCGTGGCCAGTGTGACCACGCCCCTTTTGCCTCGTTCCAGTGATTCGTCTCTTTCCTTGGGAAATTTGATCTACCCCTACCCAGCGCTTTTTAATCCATTTTTAGAAGAAATTTATCGACTATATTTTCAGAAAAGTGGGGAGGTAATTACCGCCCCATACCATCCCTTGGCGCTGCCACTGCCTGTTTTCTAGATAGCACAGCTCTTTCTGCAAAACACGGAGCAAAGTTGTAGATCAACTGATAAATCTTAAGTGAAATTATCAAATAAAATGGTACAATGCTGCTTCTCGCTCCTCCTTCATACCAACCATCATATGATAAAAATATGACCACTTCCTTGAAAATACATGCTTTTTTCTTTGACAGTTAAACAAAAGAATGATAACAAAGTTCAGGCATCAAATGAAGAAATGATAGGATTATGTCAGGATATACGAAGCATAGAAAAACCAAGAAAAGCAAAATAGATAGAAAATAACACTTGAAATACCTTAAAAAAAATAATAGTTCAAGCTATGGGCCTTTTTCTTCCTGGCCAATTAGTAATTATGTAGCATTGACCAAAGCTGTTTTACATACTAAGCTAAATGTTAACTGATCAGCACTAAAAATGCCAAAATGAAAAGGCATAGCAAATGACCTGCCATGATATTCAAGGTATTTTCTAAATTTGATGAAAAATACAGAGTTATGAGAAAGATATCCTTCATCTTGCAACGTTATGTTGACTGCAAACAATCAATTGTTACTTCAAAGGTCATTGTCACTTAAACAAGTTTTCAAAGAAAGCTCCCTACATCTGTCTTCTACAAACACTAATATTATGATACAGTAGACTGTGGTTATAGACCTTATGTTGCTTGAAAACTTGTGATAAAGTGGAGGTGACAGTGTGACTGTAAGTGGAGGTAAAATATTATAGTTTTATATATCAATATATTTTACATAATGGGTCTAAAAGTTATGTGAATGTAACCAGTAGTGTGACTTTAAGCAGAGTAATTATAAGCAGAGTCAGCCGTAATAAAAAACATCCAAAAGCACAATCATATACTTTTTGTATAAAATAGCAGCATGTGTTTCATGCCATTTTAATGAAAATGCAGTGGATCAAAAAGGTTGACGAAAACTGTCTAAATCTATAATTGTACTAAGTCTCTGTGTTGATGATTGACAATATGACAAATTTCCCCATCATCATTGGTGTAGAAGCAACAAGACAAGAAAGCTGCCGGTCCATCGTGTTTCCGAAGCTGCTGCCAGGGTATAGCTATGTTCTAGCCAAACTTGCATTTAATTTGCAAGTTTTTCTTTACTTCACTTTAAAAAAGAAATGTATCAACACCCAAAGCTTAACTAAACTATTGAAAATAAAATCATTTTCAATATTCTATTGCTTGCATCAAGATGTCAAAAGGTGTGACTTTTTTGATGAACTTTGCAAAAATGTTTCATTCCAATTAATATCTAAAACAAAATTGGCATGATGAAACTTTGAAAACCCATCAAAAAGCATAAACAAACCTTGTGTCTTGACACTGGGTACAAAGGTGTGATGACTTGCACAATTAGCTTTGTTCTGTAACAAAGATAAATTTATTTAAACATGAAAAGAACATGTGAAATTCAAATGGAAATGAAGAGTTCAAAAATATTCTGTCTTCACCCATGTCAAAAATGAAGCTTCAAGTTTTTCAGAATGCATAGAAATGTCTTTAAATAGACACCAGTGAATCTGGCACTGTGACAATACTTTAGAAGTAGTAAAGAACAAAAACATATAGTTTGGCCATGGCAGCTAAGTGGTCATCCTCATAGCTTGGTGCTTGAAGTGGTGTATCAAGATCCGTACAATAAATTTAATCCATCCGGAAGCCTTGCAACAGCTACACAGAAAGTTACAAAAGTTTTTTTCAGAGATGCAGTACTAGATGATAACTGACTGTAGAACAGGATTTGTGAAAATATTACATTGAGGGAAAATTCGAGTAAGTGACACAGCTGTGGTTTGAATTTGAAATAATGTCCAGGTAGCTCAGCTGGTACAGCAAAGACATATGTCAAATGTCCAATGTCAATAATATATGACATTGGACCTGCTTTGATTTTCTCACTTGCTCAGACTTCTTCTCAATATATAAGGTAATACTGTATTTGTGTGAACAAAATAGAAAGTGCTGGCCTAACAAAGATAACAGTGAAGAAGTAAATGACAAAGAGTCAAATGTTGTAAATGATTACTGTAGTTTCTATGAGGACAACAAAAGAAACATGAAGTTGTAACAGAACCATGCCATTCCAAACACCAAAGTTTGTCAATAACTGGCATATGTAGTCTAATAGGAAAATCTGAAGGTCTTTAAATTTTCCCTAAGAACTCCTGGTAATTAAGGAAAATCTAAAATCAGTTGGTTAAATTTTTGTCATCAAAAGCCCATAATGGTAATGTAGCCAAGCCTGAATCTGGAATTTTGTTTCACTAATTCTCATACTAAACATTTAACAATTGGAGGCAAATGCTTCTACTTCTTTAAATCATCAAGGGAATGAATTTTTATCTAACAGTTATCATAAGAAATGGGAGGGTTCCTAAAAACTGAAAATAATGCTAAAAGTTTGGAGGCATTCAGCAAACTAGGCTATGGTATGTCATCATAAAATTCTGGGTGTGAAAATTCAGTTTTTATTTTCACATTTAAATTCTGTTACAACAGAAAGAAGAAGCAAATTGTTGAGCAATAATTTTTGAAGTGATTTCACCTGGTTTTTTGTGATTTTTTGAAGTCATGTTGCCTGGTGATCAATCACAGATGCCCGATGATTGCATTAAGCATGAATCTCGGAGTAGCAACTTAGAACTGCCCTGTTATATACAACAAAGTCCTGTTCAGTACCTGTATAGCACTTCATATACGACACTGAACACTTTATGAGAGAACAGTGAATAGTAGTTTTTAGACCATATTATCATATGGAATATATGCAAACTTTAAATAAATAGAGTTTACATAACAACAAATGCAGTAAAAAGTTTTGGTCAGAGAACTCAAAATAGACAGACCAAGGAAATAAGATACCATCCTTAATGTCAAACACGATTTCCTTTCGATTGATTGGAAAGACAATATTCAATTTTTTTAAGTTTAGTCAACAGCAGTCATACAGTTATGCAAACAAACTTAAATTCTATTTCTAAAAGAAAATATTGCATAACAATTTTCATTTTATTCCAAAGGTTTGCCCCCATGTACCAGGACAGACTGCAAATCAAACTAGAGTTCACTTTCTTAAGCCAATAAGGGGTCATCACATATTGACTGTCTCATCAATGAATGTTTAAAGTTAGAACCTTTGCTCTGTGCAAAGCTAAGCTGAAAGATATCTAGAAAATTTGTCAATAAATTGACAACAGGGCTTTTGGTTTTGTTAAATGTTGGTTAATAGCTTATAGCACAAAATGTGCATGGTCTTGTTACCAAATGCTAGCAATATCAGATACATCAGATAATCAGATACTATCTTCTTCAATTTATTTGGACATGTGTTGGACCTGCACACAAATCTTTTTCAATTCTTAATACTGAATCTATCTAGCACATTACAATGACTGAAACCAAATTAAATTACATTACCTTTTTGCTTCTCTAAATTCTACACATTGAGCCTCAACGATAAAAATCAATTAACACACCATCTAAAATTTAAAAAAGGTTTATATGCAAAAAAGCTAAGGAAATAAGTGTCCGGGATCTTGCTGAGGTTCAGAATAAAGCTGGCCAAAAACCCAACAGAATCATTCTCTAAATGCAAAAGCAAAATAATAACTAGAAGCCATATGCAACATAGATCAGCATTGACATGCATGTAGTTTAAGTCTTGTCTGAAAATACTGATCTACAAGGAACAAGTCATGTGGGTTGTCTCAAGAATGGATTGAGCATAAAACTCAGAGCAGCCAAGTAAAATCCAACAGGTTTTAGCACCAAACCAGATATAGATAGCCCATTGTCTACACAGAATTCAATACTTGACAGCATATCAAGCGAAACTGAAAAAATGTTCTTTTAACAAAACGACAAGATATTTTTGGCGAAGAATTATCTCAGTTCCAAACGTAAAAAAGAATATTATTTTGCATTTGCTTCCTGATGTTGGATCATTTTGTACGAGTAGGCATTTCTATATGTGTTGCAGTTCTTTGATTTCAAACTTTATACTACAAGAATGAATATTTGTTAACCTTTTAATCAATGACAACTATGAAAATGACCCATAATAATAAATAGAGCAAAAAATTTTGATATTGCAATCTCATTATTACCTTCACTACAATGCAAACAACTAGATCTCCTTCTTCAGACGTATGGAGACCTATTAAAATGGGCACATACAATACAACCTCTTTCCTAGAACTGTTGTCGATTCGATAAGACTCTCAGATATATCTTATTTTAACATTTTAAAGTGCATTTTAACATTGTTGTTTATGGCTGTCATAGTTGAAACCTTATGAAATTATGTTTTTTACAGCTATGACAACTATAAAATACTTAAGTGTAGATTAAGTTGTTTCTAGGTGTTAAAATAAAGATATTATATCTATTTTTGGAGAAGACTTTTTGGATGGTTGAGAACCAAGGCTGCAAGTAAACTTTACATGTTTTAAAGTACCTATAGACCTTCTTGTTTGTATTTTATGAAAAGTGAAATATATATGTAAAAGGTTTTTTGCTCTTTTGCAAAATATGACAAACATGCTTGCTATATCAAGTTTGTTTCAATTTTTAAGCAGGAAGTATGCTTCTGCTAATCTTGACTAGCTTGTTGGATTTTAGTTAAGTATTACTAACTTATTCATTAGTTAATCTAATTGAAGAGAATGTTTTAGCAATGCTCAGCAATAACATTTAAGCTAAAACCAAGAAAAGATGTCCCCAGAGAATTCAAGGAATTTGATGGATAGAAACTGAATCAACTGTTGTATAGTGTTACAAAAGTTTTGGGCTTTCTGGATGTTATATAATTTACCAAAGTATTTTTGGTTACCAGAACTTTTTTTAAAAAACTTTTGGTTAACAGAACAATTTTTGCTTTTCTTCATTCTGTAGTAGATGTTCAAAATAGAAGAACAAACTGCCAAAAATGAGCAAATAATACCTCAAATAAAATGGCAATACTTCATAAAAAACATTTTGGAATTTTACTTTTTTCAAATTGTTCGGCTTCCCATAAGTTTTTTGTTACTTTCAGCATTGCGTTGTTATGGCGATGAGTATTTGGAGAGTGTCGGTTAAAATTCCGAATCAACATTTCTGACCAGACATCAACTCAAAGAAAGATTCCTCTTTTCTCAATAGCTGCATTATAACTGTTTTATGGTAAAAGGATTTGTAACAATGGGTTTCATGCGAACTTTCAACTGTTGAGGTCATGTTTCATGTTTCATGTTTCAAATGTTAAGGTCTTTCCCAGAGATGTGGGCTAGAGCCCACGCCGGTGCAAACCCCACGCAAAATGAATTTGCTAGGGCTTTTCCACCTGCACAGTTAAGCTTCTTAATATTTGCACTACTTACCGCTAAATATCAGGGTGTTAGTGAATAAAGAGAAAGAGGTCTTTTTACACATCTACATATTTATCACATGTTAACAAACTATCAAAATATTGCCTGAAAGGAATAAAATAGTGTGATTAATGCTACAAATAATTAAAATTAAGAAATGATATACCATGCTGTCAAATGCAAAACAATTTCTTTACAAGTCATGACATATAAACTAGGCATTCCCAAAAAAGCCACATTTGATCGGCAAAACCAAACAAAACTTCCTATATTCAAAAACTTGCTATATTCCAAAAAAGTCATGTTCCTCATAAGTAGTGGTAATAAAAAATTAGTATTTTGCCTTTGTAAACACTCAAATATAAAAAATTAACAACAGTTCTGCAAGGGCTAAATAGCTCACACAGTCAAACTGGCAAGGGCTTTTCATAGTCCGCATTGTTTTTTCCCGGGAAAGGCCTGAAATGTCTCCTAATGAATCTTTGAATGTTATTCATACGAGATTTTAAAAACTCATTCTAAATTTTAGCTTCATTACACAGAAGGTTGACACCTTTTTGCTGTCAAACCAATATTAATGTGTGATTGTAAACAGAATTTCACTGTAAGCGGAATGTCAGCTGGATAATGCTGATTATATGAAAAACGTCAGAATTTTGTGGACTGGTGGAGTATCAAATGATTGAGTGCTCAAACTTGATAACCTAACTGTAAGATAACAAAGCAAAAACTGTAAGAGACGATAAAAAAACAGAAAAAGACATTTAAAACATATTGTGCAGAGTGAGGGTATAGAGAATCTACTGCCAACTCAGGAAGTCTAAGGTAAAAGAGAAAGAGGAAGACAAATAATGATGTATTGGAGCAACATCAAAGAATGGATTAATAAGACAAATGGAAATAAGCTTGTTCAAATATGTCTAGAGAGAGAATCTTTCAAGACCATGATTGCCAATGCATTTGCACATGCCACGTAATGATACAGAAGATAAAAGTCTGGGTCTATATTTGGATGGTACATGAGTGAGGAAGCTACAGTGACTGTTGGACTGAAATTGGATTACTCGGAAGAATGGAAGGTCTGTTTGTCATACTAGAAACCCTGAATACAACACAGTAAGGTTGTCACATTTCTGTGTGCATTTGATAAATAAGAAAAATCTTTAATTCAAACAACCAGAAAACAAAAGTAAATGATAAAAAAACTTGTTATCATCTTCAAATTTGCCAATCTATATTTGCATCAAAAGTTGACCTTCTGTGTATGTTTACAGCATACTTTCTATTTTGGTTCTTCCGGGGTTCATACTAAGGCCTGTCTTGGATCATGCTCTATTTCTAAATTACACTTTTACCTAAACCAAAAAATCCATTCTGGGTAAATATTTTGACTACTTGTAATGCAACCTATTGCTAAATATAAAAATCAAATTATTAACAATAACTCTAAAATGGCATTTTTACCCAAAGTGGAACAAATTTGGAGACAGTTAGGATGCCTCCAGAGACCCGTCATTTGGTTCAGCCAGATACATGTTAACAAAAGGTTGAAAATATTGAAGAATTTTGTATTTGCGTACAGTGGTTTTGTCCAGAGTTTAAGGTCTTATCCAGTGTCTACCATTTTTGTTGTTGGACATGCCTTGGATTCCAGTTTGGATTCAACATACATTACTATTCCTGTATGTGGTATATTTCAAAAGATGTGTTTACATTAACTTATTTTGCTTTTTGAGATGCAACAGCAAAAATCATATAGATTTTATTATTTTGTGGCATATCTAACAAAAATCTAATTTAACATCAGTTTGCTAAATATATTTGTTTTATTTTGCCACAACATATCCTATGATGAAAAGCACATTCAATCATGCCAAAACAAAAGCTAGACAGCAAAACAGTTAATTTATTAGAAGCTGTCAAAACAAACTCTCCAAGCGATTTAAAAGAGTAACACTGTTACATTCACAATTACAAAAAAGTAACTAGGTACCTATCTCTTCAAAAACTGATTCATCAGTTCATGTATAGCTTTCTGCAAAATCGACATGTGTGTATCTGTTTTACTAACTTAATTTTGAAGGAAAAATACGAAATTCGTAGTGTCAATTTTTGGAAATCTAGATTGTGCTCAGTGGACCACCACCAAAAAGAGTACTGCGCAGTTTCGCATGAAAGCCTGATTTGCAATGCATGCTAAATTTATCACGCCATTGACTTAATGTCAACCCTCGTTTAGTTGTTTATTTCAAGTGCTCAAACCTTTATTAGCAATCTTTGTAGCCAATCAAAAGAATAGAAACAAGGGAAAAAACAATTTTCCGCATCTCACCTGCGACCTGCCTTTTCATGAGTTCCTGGGAAATAAACTTATTCTAGTTCTCTAGTCCCCAGTCTCTGTTCCTTAATTGAACCAATCAAAACAGAATACAGAACGAGCCCGTTCATCCACCTCAAAACATTAATGGCGGCAAAGGTCACATGTTGTAGTGGTATTGGACCAAGATGCAGCGGAAAGCACAAAACTCTGCGAAAGTTCTAGATGATAATTTCATTAAAGAGAGAATAAAGGATTCAGAAAGGTGATTAATTTATACCTTGCCAAAGATCAAAATTTTTAGCCATTCCAAAGAACTTTTCTACACGAGTTTACACAAGAATTTCTGTTCGCGAGTTTAGGCCATATCAAACTGGTTTGTTCTTATTCATAAAAACCTTTCTTAGGACCAACATACGTTTTCATTAGATTTAAACAGGTTTGGGGATGTTCTCACAAGCAATGTTTCCATGTGCTAAGATAATTTTTCCTACTTTATTTAAAATTGAAACCAGACCTGTCAACCTTAAATTGTCAAAACCTGGAGATTTCTGATTTTTCGTTGAGAAAAACAAGGAGATTTGGCCAAAAACAGGGAGGTCCCTGGAATTTTTGGACTTAATAAACAACATACCTGTCAAAAATGTCATGTTGGACAAACAGTTAATGACAACAATTATCCTGAGCAGGGTCTTCCTATGGCTTTTAACATTTTCGTTAATTTGTAAACATGAACAAAATACTTTATCACGAGGAAAGTCATTTCAGTCATTTTTGTTATAAGAAAACCTCTGCTGAAAGACAAAGAAAAACACAGAGAAAATCATAAAAAACGGGGAGACCGGGAGAAAGCAAGCAACACCTGGAGTCTCCTGGCATAGCCCGGAGAGTTGACAGGTCTGTGAAACATGTCAAGCTTAATCATAAACAAATACAAAAAGCTAATTAATAGCAACTAGCATACCAGCAACGCAATATATGTAATAATAAGTCCTTATTTAACAACTATCAAATTACCAACAAGCATTATAGCAATGTCTAGAAATATGTATATATATATATATATATATATATATATATATATATATATATATATATATATATATATATATATATATATATATATATATATATCTGTATTAAGTATGGTATCAATGAGATACATAATCTATCTATGCAATATGTCCCACCTTGGATATATAGACCAGGCGTATATTGGGGCGAGGGTCAAATCTCTCCAAACGTTTGCCACCATCATATTTAGCTAACCTTACCCTCTGGTAATGGGAAAATTTTGGTAAACGACGAATACCTGCTGCGTTTATCAAATATATGAGCATTCTCCCATCCTGGGGTTACAGACAATTTTGAATCATGTGCACTGCAGCCTTTACTGTACCTGTTCTTACTCTACATTGAAGTAAAGGCCTGGCCAAACGATCCAACATTTCACCCAACATTTTGCCCAGCAGGGGCTGTGATTTGTTTAATTAGTCTTTTGAAGACTTCTAGACTGATAACAGCTCTAACTTTGGCCAGCAAGTTATTCAAAATCTGAAGACACTGTTTCAATTCCGTAGAAAACTGTGTTGGGTTTCTTATACACCAGGCCTGTTTGGAACAAATAGTGTGGAGGCTATACGCATGGCATATTTTTTGGAAATTACCTTATGCTTCATAGAATAATGAGAATTGTTTGGCCTTTCTGCATGGCATCACAGACCTGACCTGTTCTATGCACCAAAGGCTGTGACCGCAAATTAAATTCAGCTTTTTCACTTTTAAATTGTTTAAAGATAAATTTGAAATAATATATTTTCCTGTCAGGCAAAGCTTGAAACCTTTAGAGGGATATCAATATGTTGCAGTCAGGATATCTTGCCTCTGCACATAAGCTACCATGTCAACCATGTCATAAATTGAATACTAAGTCATGTATATATGAGCTAGAGCAAAGTTCCTTACAGCTCAAATTTTTTTACTTGCTAACCGCAGCTGAAAAAGAGCTTTTGATGGCAACTACACATAGCCAAGACCACACATGTTCTCCAGCCTTGGTGTTGAGGGTGCACCTGGTTTTTCTGCTTCTGCAGACACTGGGAAGGTCACAAAATTAAAAAAATGAATATCAAAGTACACATTTCATGGTTTTGCACCAGTATGGATTCAGTGATTTTTGCTTGCCACAGATGGTAGCAAATATTTGTCCAGCCTAAATGAGCAATAATTGTCCAACTGAGCAGGGGGTAGGCCCTGAAATGAGCAAAAGTTAGGTGCTTGGTTATTCAAGCTCTACCATTCAGTTAGGCACTTGACTGAGCTCCTATATTATTTTTGTCTTTTTATCATATTTTCTTAAATGTATGCAATCAACACAGAAAAGAGGCAGGTGGAAAATGGCATTGTGATCTGAATGTTAGTTTGGACTTGTAAAGCCCATGAAAACTTTGCAATTTCAACAAAGAGTATGAATATATTTATTATTGTTTTACAGAGATACACGGGAAGACATTGTCTAAATATTTATGAAGTAATTTTGCAAATTCACAAATCAACAAGAGGAGTTATGTAATGATCAGCTAGGTGCTCGGACAATCAAGCCCATAAATTTTCTGAGGCATATGTGGAGCCGCCTGGGCTCTATCGAGCACCTCTCATCTCAGGGCCTATACTTTTGCAAAAAATGCAAAAAATCAATCAATCAATGAATCACCAGTCAAACCTCTTTCTATTCAGTTTTAGCCCCCCTCTACTTATTTTAGAACCCACACTTTTCCCAATGCTTGGTGATGCTTTAAAGGGCTTGCAAACACAATCGGTGCTCAAGTTTTTGAATGAAAAGTTGCCAACTAGGCCTACTAAAATTAACTGGTGTAAATGTTAACATACTGCTCTAACAACTTAATTTTTTCAACTGCTTAACAACAGATAACTCTATGAACATACGATTTTGGCTAAGGATGCCTCTCTTGTGGTGCTGCCTTGTGCTGCCTATTATCAAGGTATCAGATATGAAGATAAGACAACCTAATGGTAGCAACCTTTTAGGTAAAACCGGTGAAAAATGGAACTTTCTCATGCCTGGAAATTTAGCGGAAGTGGTTGTTTTTGTGAAATAAATGATAATAAATACTTTTTCAGTATTCATTTTGCTCACATCATGTAGAATGTTTTCACAAATGTTTATAATATCATAC
Organism: Rhopilema esculentum; assembly: GCF_057945365.1. Taxonomy (NCBI): domain Eukaryota; kingdom Metazoa; phylum Cnidaria; class Scyphozoa; order Rhizostomeae; family Rhizostomatidae; genus Rhopilema; species Rhopilema esculentum. The sequence continues at coordinate 6,338,405 of NC_142833.1, forward strand.
AAATGGGACTGGTAGTAAAAAACTAAATTTTTAGGTAGTTAAGCATTGGTTGACAGCATTCTAAGACCTTGAGCTGCTTATATTACCCTAGAAATGCCATCATTTTAATAAAAGGTCAATCATTTCAAAAATATTATTATCTTCATTGTTTAATACTTAAATTTGAGCTTTTATTTTTCAGATTTGAAAATAACAAAGTTTGTATTGTTGGAATCATTGGAAGTTGTCACTTGGAAACTAAGGATTCTCTCTGCAACAATCTAATAGGCAAACAAGTCTTCACAAATGTATGCTATTTTTAATCAAATCTACTTTTTTATGGGTCTTTTTTCTATCTGCCTGATAAAAAGTGTAACTGTTTGCAAAAGGTATTTCATGCAAAGTGTTAGTTGCTACCTGAACTTGATTTGTATATAGCACCCAATGCCATGTAGGTAGAGCTGTACTAAATTTAGTGTGTGGAAAAAGATCATGGGCAAAGCCAATGCAAAACGTTTAGGTAGGCTTTGAATAAATCTTGCCCAAATATCATTGCCACATGGGGAGAAAACTGCCCAATGGAACCTGAAATGTTAGCCTTCCTAGCCCCTTTGTCACTAATAACTATGAATAGGGTCGGTTTAAGTTGCAACAGCAATTTTCATGATTAATGCGATAATCAGGCAATGAACTATTATCTATGTTATTTGAAGTAGAACAAAATGAAATTTTTCTCAATAGACAATAATTAGCCACACAACTTCTCCTATTTCTCAATAATAAGCTACACAACTTCTCCTATTTCTCGTTATGTGTACTCAGATTTATTTCAGTATTTCAAATTTACATATTGGCATGTTACATGCATTGCTCCAATCATCGCTAGCCATGCACCACTATAGAACGCAACATTTACAATTTTGTACTCTATTTTGTACCTTACTAAGTAGGAATTTTAACTGTTGTGTTTTCTGTATTCCAGAAAGGAAGTCCTGAAAATTGTGCAGAGGTTTGTATGCCTATCACAGTTTTGTTTTCTAAATGCATTAAATGTGTTCTCAAACCCAGTTACAACATACCAAACATAACGTTACAACCAGTTAAATCATTTTTTCTATTTTCATACACTAAATATGCCTGACTCAGGCCAAATTAACGAATCTTTGAATCTCAGAAGACAAATTTAAACATTTGATCAAACTTTGGGAAATATGTTTCATAAAATTGTTTTCCATCGACACAGAGGCTCCAATGCAAGTTTGAAAATTGGGGGCCAAGACCCATAACAAAAGATTTTGCAAAGAAGCTCTATATTTTTTTAAAGAAAAACCCTCCCCCTTGGCCCCTCCATTTTCTGAGGCCCTGAAACAATAAGATTTTCAAGGTTGTTGTTATTTTTGCCTAGAAGCATTTCATTAGATTGTTTATCACAACTGTTTAACTAAATTTTCTATCAAACTGGCACTCTTTGTTATATATTCAGTAAACTTTTTCTGACAAAGTATCAACATCTGAAAAGTGGATCTGACAAATTAGAATATTTTTTTGAGGATTTGTCTTTTAATGCCAACAGCAATTTGCTGCTATATGTTGCCAATTGTAGGATTCCTGACCAATTATAATTATTTATTTTTCTTTACTTACCTAATCAAGCATTCTTGGTTTTGCAGGTTTCAATCAAGCTATACCATGATGTTCCCCAAAGAATAATATATTTACAATTATCATCAATAGAAGACCCTTCAGTTCTAGTTGCAGCATGCAAGCACATCCAGGGAGATATTTCTCTGACCGTATGTTTTGCATTTTTTGCTTTTTCCTTCTTTTGTTGTTTAAAAAAATTTTGACACCAACCAGGTTGTCTAAGACAGAAATAATTGATGTAAAAGAAATTCACAATGAAGAAATTTGCATTTTTTTATTTTCCAGGATCACTAATGTATAAATGCCTTGAAAGTAGAAAATATTTTGAAACATGCTTAAGCCTGAATGATTTAATGTAGTATTAGAAGTGGTAGTGTATTCCTTTATTGTTTAAGAATCTTTCAAAAGTATTTAAAAGGCCAGCCTTCATGAGGGGAGGGGGTAGGGCAGATAGTCTTGTAAACATGTGACCCCTATCTCTTTGCTATCTCTTGAATTAGTGTTTGCTACGACTTGCAAGATATTTAGATCTTTTCTGACAGAATTTTCAACGGTGAAAACTTTTTCTAGGAATTCACTTTAGTCACCATTCCATCGCCGTTTTTCAGTATGTTTTATATCTGTTAAGGAAAATAATTTTGTTTTGGTTCTGCAGGCCCCTCTTGACTGCCTCTGGTATCAAGTATGTGTAGTTATATTCGATATTTCTTTTTGTAGGGCCAACATCAGTATTGGCAGACAAAAGAGCACCAATATTTTGCTGCACTTTTATTCATATTTTCAGTTTGCCACATTGTTTTGGTAAGTTATGCTTCCATCATTTTCTATATTGCCTTGAATGTCTCTGTTTTATACATTATTTGCTCACTGTGATAATAGTTTATGTATCAAACACAAAAATAATGGTTGATAATGTTTCCTTAATTAATGCAAAAAAGCAAAACTCTAGGAATCTAAGCCATTGAATGTAAATAAGCCACAGTTAATAGCTAAAAATATTGCGATTATGATTTTTTTTTTAATGGAACACAATGTAAATTGGAAAGACAGACTCCATAGGAAGAATATAGAAGGGGCTTGATGAACTTATGGTGCACAATCAGAAGACCATTTTACTGTATTTATTCATTAGTTTTGATGTTTTTATCCTCATTGCTTTTGCCTGCTAATTGTGACAAAGTTTACAGATTGTTGGTAGGTCTTTTGTTTCCTATTGCTACAATTGATATTTATTTTGCTCATCTTTATAACATTTCAATTCACTTCCAGGTCTGTTTTCCTACACCAAGATTTGACTTGAGCTATCTTAGACTGTTCAAATTACTAGCATCTGTGAGGTGAGTCGGTGTGTTATCTAGAATCAAACGAGTCTTCATTGAACACCTGACGTTTTTGCTCTGGGTGATTCATCTTTAGAGTTCAACTACGGATCTTTTCTTAGAGATTCTAGGTCTAATTTTTCTAAAAGCTAGATTATGACTCAAAGGTGCAATTTTCTTGAGCACTCATCAAAGTTGCTCATAAAGGTTATCATCAAGGGTAATCGAAAGAATTAATAATGTTAATGACTCAAAGAAATATTTTACCCATGCTTAAACTTTGTTGAAATTACCCTTAGGCACAGCATGCTACCGCATATATGTGGATTGCTATCTAGCATTGAAGGCATTCCTGAAATATGGAAAACAACTGGTAGACCATGTATTCCACGAATCATAGTCTCTTTCCAGGTATCCTTTTAGTCTATTTGAATTAGAATCGAAACCTTTGCAAAATAAACGCTTTTTTCGCATTTATTGGTTTTGTTTGTCAGATTTGTGTCATCATATAATTACAAAGTGAAATAGCCTTTTGTAGTTTTTTATAAGTTTCTTTTTTGTGACAGTTTGTTAAAACAGAAGTTTCGTTTATATTATATGAAGTAGGATCACCTGATTTACATCAGTTTTGATAAATTAAAAGACTTATCACTGAAGAAAGGATCCAATGAAAACAAGATATAGGAATGCCATAAAGGAATGGCATTGAAATCAAGATAGTGAGGACAATTACCCATAATAACTTTCTTAAATCAGATATTAATCAACGGGGTCTTCTTTTTTTTAACAGGTGCCATGGATGAAAGAAGAATCCAAATCGAATGAGGTTAGTATTTTTGGTTTTTTGTCGCAGATAAAATTTCTTTCAATAAGCAACATTTTTACCCTTGATAGTCGAATTGATTTTCAAAATTCTGGTATAGAAACACGTGATAAAAGAGGAAAAAATTGTATTTCAAGTAATCCTGGCTTGCTTTCTCTATATTTTAGTCATTTTGGCTGATGATACTTTTAAAACAGGTATTTTGACTCTTTTTGTTGGTGGTTTTATCAAACATTTCTTTTTTCTAGACATCGCTGTCCAGAATACAGCATTCTTTGCAAGAGCAAATTCATTACATTCTGAAAAAGAACAGGCTTCTTGGTAGTTTGAGGTGAGATATCAACGGTGTCTATGTTCCAGTTAAATGCAGAATAGAGGCTCTTTTAGTGAAATGAGAACTTTAAGAGTGCAGTATAAGGGGAGAACAAAGGAGATATTTAAAGAACTAAAAAGACCTTGTATAGGATTTGTTATGCAGGTTAATATATTTTGGTGATACAGGGTTAAAGAGGATTTGTTTTGAGCAGTATATTTAGTCCTGCTCGACGAGAAATGATGGGATTAGCTCAAATATGTATGAATGTGATCAGTACAAAGTTTCATATATAGTATCATTAAAATAAAACTTGTTAACGTGATTGTTTGAGTTCGTTAAATCAAGAACCTGTGAAAAATTAGTTTCAAGGAGTTGATCTTTGATATATTTTCAGTCAACTAGAAGATTTTTGGTATAGCAGTATAGGCCAGTTTGTTACAGCGGTCATGCTATAATTACTTTTCTCGCACATTTTTCAGTAAACGGTAGTGGGTGATTATCTAAGCTAAATCTTTCATGGAGGCAACTGGGTTATTACTTTGCCTTATAAGATAATTTTTTCATATTCTTTTACTCTTGCTTTATATTTTGAAAACTATATATTTCAGCTCAAGCTCCTTGTTTACCGTCAGTTCTCCAAATCCAACATTTGTACACGTCCAAGCGGGGTGCAAGCTTTTCTCTGACCCAGCACATTGGTGCATTAATCGCCTTCTCAAGAATTCAGTCAATGTTGAAAGTGGTATGTAGACAAAAAGTTTCGTTACTCTTCGAAAAAAGTTGGCTGCCTTTACGAATAGGCCAACCTTTTTCTCTATGGCCATTTTAAGGTTACGGTAAACGTTTTTGACACGATATTTGGTTTTTTCTCCCTAAAAGCCAAAATATTAACCGAATCAGATTAAACTATACATCATTCGATGCACAAGATTGTGGTTATTCCAACCATTTCAAAATAATTGACAAATATTGTAAAATGATACTTTCCAGGCAAATTTATTGCTTAAATGAGTGTACCACGTCAAATTTTGTACCCTTGCGTTTGAGATATAAAAATCGGACTTATATCAGCAGAAGGTGCAGATCCTAAGCTACCAAAGTTTGTCTCAAATTTTATAAATTCCTCCTCCCCTTGAAACTATACCCTGTCAAGAATTGGCAAACAATTTTTCTTCCTTCTCATAGCTTTATTTGGCTATAAAAGACGGACCAGAGCAACTACAAAAATTTTGAGACACGCTTGGCCTACCCGACATCTGTCCTGGCCGTGTGCAAATTTTTGAGCCATTCGATTGGTTTCTTGGGTACAAAATAGCTTTTTCGTACCTGTATGTAGAGGAATTGTAAGTCCGGAGAAAACGGGATTTTACTGATTACGCTTGCAAGGTACACTCGTAAACCACAGTGTAATCCGGGTCAAATCACTCGTAGCTTTAATATCAATAAGCCTGTCAAATAAACACAGCCTTACATGAGATACATTTATGTGCGATGCGATATTGTAAGTGAGACATGCGACCACAACCGCAAAGCAACCATAATCAGCTTAACAGGTCAACAGATTTTCAGACCTCAACTAAAAGTTTTAATAAAGAAATCATGGAAACCTTCGTTTACATGGGATTTTTTCCATTTTCAAAATATCTGTTAGTTTCAAATTTGGAATCATGGTATGCCTTGAAAGTTCGGCTACTTGAATGTGAACTAAGCGAAAAATTGATGTTTTTATCTAGGAAACGTTTACCGTAACATTAACTATAACAACCTTAATTCTTGGCATTTTAGAAATTGAAACAAAACTTAGGTTTTTGCTATATTTTAATTAATATTAGTAACTAATTACTTGTTTCATGTTCCCCAACGGCAAACCCCTCAATTTGCGGAATGAAAATCAATTCGGGTGTATTCAACTTTCTTTTAAATTGCATTTAAAAGAATCTATACTGGGTAGCAGCCTAGTTATTAAACTGTTTTATAATTCGCTCTATAAAAGAAAGAAGGCTTATTTAAGTAAAGGTATTTTCAATATTCTGCAGTGGTGTTCCAAAGTTTCGCAATTTGACAAAATCATCCTTAAGTTACTAATGCTTTTTCAGCACGTGTTATTGCATGATCATTGTCAATCAAATTTTTAGCCATAGCTGAACCGATTCTTTCAAATCATTCTAAGTACATTCGCAAATCTTTCCTATATAATGCATTTGCAGTTTCGAGTCCTTTTCTTTTAACATCCTAATGTACCTATCACTTCTCATCTGAGGGCAATGCCACCCCGTTCTTGTTCTGGTCTTGCCCGATCAAACCTTAGTCTTGCAATGATAGAGCGACTTACAATTTTTTAAAAAAAAGCAAGCTTATGATGATATTTCTTGCGATTTTGATGAACTGGGATTTTTTTATTTTCTTCGTATCTTTATAGAATTTGGTTATTTATTCCCTTTTAGTCATTCGGTCACTTTGTGGGAAAGGCAATCAGTCGAGTTTCTTATCGCAACCCCCCAACTCCCCTGCTGGCGATCATTCCTTGTTTTCACACTCGCAAGAGATTTCTTTCCAAGATTTCGTCAACAAGCAGATCGACTATATGATGACCGTTGAAAGTAGAGATATTCCCGTTGAAGGACGTAGGGGAACTCACGTGGAGGTATGGTGCACGTTTTATGATATTATTTTTATGTTTTGACATTATTATCATTCTAGCCCTACTTTTTGTCGTATTTTCAGTCTGCGCATTTGAAATGAAAAGTTTTTGCCATGTCAGAGTTTGCTGGTTTTTGTAAATTACCCTAATTAACAAAGATTTCGATGATTGACCTATGCCGACACTTTGCATCAGTTAATCTCGTAACTTTTTTAGGAAGCTAAATTCAGTCTTTAATTGGAAGTTTTGTTTTGCTTTTTATAGAAGTTGGAATAGAAGCGACATTGTTATAATGACATTGTTATAAAATACGTTTTGCTATTTTGCTATTTTGATATTTTGATCTTTACCGAATTAAAAACTTATTAAATATGTACGTTGCGTGTGGTACTTCATCCAGAATAACGATAATATAGTTAGCAAATAAATTTAGTACCAGAATAAAAATATAATAATTTGATTGTTAAAAAAACTCGAAACGTCGTGTTTTTAACAATCAAATTATCATATTTTCATGCTGGTACTGAATTTATTTGCTAACTATATTATCGTAAAATTTATTAGTCAGTCTTGATCCATCTCATCAATTTTTGATGACAAAGTACCAGATAGCTTATGTCCTTAAATTTCAGTCGCTTTAATGGAACTCTGTCTAGAACAAAAGTGTTTTGAACCCTGTTTCGGTATTTGACCTCATGCAGTTTTCCGTATATGTTTTATTCTATTCATTTTGATATTTTAACTATATTTTGACTTTTCAAGATTAATACAGACTTTTGACTATATTATGAAGTTAAAAATTAAGGTGCAATTAAGTTCTCATTAATTGAAATTATTCCCAAGAAAATGTTTTTGTTTGCCATTAATAAATTATTTGTTTTTTCGATATGGCTTAGTATGTCGTCTTCAAATTGTGTGAACAATTTTCTATATTATGTTAAGGGTGTTCTTGTACCCCACGAAATAAGGTTAAAAAACCAGATTATTAACGCCTGGTCTAGGTTATGTACCGTTCTTTTCTGAATTCATGATAGTAACCATTCCATTGCCGTTTTTTCAGTATCTTAGAAAACTCATTTGTTTTTGTTCTGCAGGCCCCTCTTGACAGCCTCTGGTATAAAGTATGTGCGGTTTTATTTGATTTTTTTCTTGGAAATGAAAATGATGTCAACAACCTTGTGACAAACATGGCTCCTTCGCTTGATTATGACTGGAAGTTTTCAGAAAAGTATGTGAAATACTTGCCGGGAATGTTCATCTTTTCTGGCGTGCCTTGTTGATTAAATAATGTTGCCTCAATGCTATTTTGGTTAAACCTATATTTTGTGTTTTGGACGGGTCTTTCAATGCTCTTCTTGTCAAAGTTATTTAAGGCCTTAGGAAGTATATTACTTTTTTTGCTTTAAGCAATGTCTTTCGCGGTTTTTTCTATCATACTTTAAATTTGTCTTGGTCACCACTAGGTACACCAAGTCTGTTTGAGTGCCTCACTAACACTTATAAAAAATAATCACAATATGGTCAATAAATAGTTGTTTGTTTATGTATTGTGATTGTATTTTCGGCAAGGGATGGCCTTCCGTTTTGGACTTAGTCACTTGAAACAATCTGAATGATCTGCTACTTCAATGTAGTTTGAAGTATAGGGTCATAAAGATATAAGCCGTTAGAACGAAAGACTTGTTTCCCCGGGTTGTTTCAACTGGAATAGATTCGGGAAGACTTTATTGGCTAAATTAATAATTTCTTGGTATCTTCCTCTAGACTCAACACTTGCTCCCTAACTTAGGAATCTTTTTATAGCCGATGCCGAAAAGTCATACCACTAGCCACAAATGCTTATCTTGACAACCTACCGTCGCATTATACTCACTCCGTTCATCTTCAACAGGTATGGTTCTTACAGATTACGTCATTCTTATTCAAGGCAGTTATTTTGATAATGACCTTAAAACCGTAGATGGCTTCCATTGGTGATCCTACGCGCGTTCACTACTAGAAGGCTTTCAGTGAACTATTACAATAGAAAATTTTTATATTGTTGATAAATAGTAAATGAATGTAGACGAGACATCGTGCTCTTTTTCTTATACATAAAGAGAATGGGTCGATATGGGTTGAGGACGAAAGATCAAGTTCTTTTGAAATAAATTTGACGTTAGTTTAGTGTTTTTCATTTTCGCAAGCCTAATGTTTCAATGTAGGTGGAATTGAAACGAAAAGGAAGAAGGATGTCAATTTTGTCTCAATTTTTACTTGTGTCCTGGTCAAAAAAAACAAAGCGCCATTTGACCAAGTGCGATATGTCAACAAAGAGCCAATCAAACGCGCTGTTCTCTCTCACGTTACTTTCGATCCGTATCTGGATGTTAATTTTTTGCTTATCTTCTGACATTCATAATCTGAGGAATGTCGAGCGAAATATACTTTTGTAGGATATGTTTCCGCTTTTCCGTGCTACTTTCACGCTTCCCCCCTGTTGAAGCTCCATAAAGAGAAGCATAATATGTCTGTGTAGTATTTTAATTTCTCTTTTCTATTGTAATTGTATAGTTAAACAAGGTTAATCAGGTGAATTTCTTTTAGCTAAGTCAAGCGCTACACGTTTACACATTGAATGCGAGAGGACCGGCTTTCGAACATTATATAGCACAGCTTCAAGAAGACTGCAACCAGGTTTGTTTTTTCCAAATAAACCCAAGATTTGAGCAGAGAACAAGCAATTTGCTTGTAAAGAAAGCTTTTAAATAAAGCTTAGATTGAACTTAATTAGTTTTCTTTTTTTTGTGTATTTAAGTGGCATGGTGACAAAGATTAGATATCGTCACATGCACCTGAAAATTCTAACTTTTGCAGTGCAAGTGCATCTGAAATAAAAGGTATGATATATGAAAACAAATGAAATTAAGGACAGTAGTCTCCTCTGCACCTGCCCGTTATTGAGTTACCTTGTTGACACCTCTCTCGCCGTTAATATTACTTGTATATGTAAAAGAAGCGAAACTTGAAAGCTGTATAGAAACATGCAACCCCAATAAAATTTCAAGTAATACAGGCTGTGTTTCTTTTGCAGTTAACGGTTTGTGGATTTGAAGTGTAAATCAAACGTTTATGAGTTTAAGTTTTACCAATTTAATGTTATCCAACAATCAACTTTGAATATAAACCTGCTGTCGTAATTTGAAAAGCAGGTTTACTGTTGAAGCAAGAAGATATATATAATGAAAGATCTACCATTTTTGTATTATTTAAGTCCACATTCAAATTTTAGTAACTGTAGGTCCTTGGTTGAGGTCTACTTATTGTCATTACTTTTATTATTTTTAAAATCTTAAAAAATATTTTTGGTGATACCATATTTAAAATGGCTTTGAGTTTCAATATATATTTAAATTCAAGTTTTATTACGTTATTCTAGATTTGGTGGAATGGTCGACAGTTGTGTGAAATACGGAGTTTGACGGGGCAACCGTGTGTGTATCCGGTAAGTTCGTCATTTAATTTATCTGTCTCCCAAACCTGCAAATTTCTTGTCTTAAAATCAACAAGGCTTGAAAACAAGGTCTGAAATCAACACAATATATATGGGGGCAAAATTATGGAACAATCTACCTGTAGAGATAAGAACTACCTCTTCTAAATTCTTATTCAAAAGTATTTGAAAAAGTATCTTCTAGAAGCTATTTGACAGTCAGTGAGCTTTGCAAAATTTCTTGTTTAGTCCGAAAAGTAATTTAATTTAATTCAACGAGACATAATTATAGATGAACATATAGATCGCTGAAACAAAAGGGGGGCCTTCATCTCGTTAGTTAACCTACTTTGAAGGCTCCTCCTTAAAAATTCTGCTGCGATTGATCTTTTAATTAATGTATTGTTGTTGTTGTTGCGTTCTTTAGTTGATTTGTTTATAATTTATATAACTAACTAGCTTCTTTAGAAATATAGTGGAATTTGAATTAAATCAAAAATCAAATCAAAATCAGAAATCAAATAATGGTTTTTGGGGTTGTTTTATGTCTGTATAGACATTTCCATACCCCAATTATACATTTGATCTCCTGTCATGGCCTACACGCTCATTATATTGTAGTCACCATATTTGATTTGGGCTTGCTTAATTTTTTCGAAGCAAAACCACTGTTATATAAACTTTACTTATTGTTCAACTGTGTTATTTTATAAATCTGTTTCTTTTTTATAAGATATTTCTTTTTTACCTCTATCAATTTTTTGCGACATGCAAGATAAACTTCCACAAATTTTCGATCCACAGAGATCAAATTTCTCCCTCTCCTATCTTTGCCACTATAGCTCTAAAAAGAAAGACTTCTCAGTGCACGGGATGGTTGAATCTTATTTCTCATACAGAGCTCTATCTAATACTTTTATAACTACTTGCGTTGTTGATGAAACTTTTTGCATAATCAACAGGAATTGAGGCAATTATCGTAACTCTAAAAAACTGCAATAGTCGGTATAGAGCACAGAGTAAATTTAATTGTTGCCGCTTCTAAGCCCCTTTAAAGATCGAAACTTTGCTTCAAACTGCGTGTTCTCGAACAAGTAGTGCATTTTAACGCACTCTCGTATTAATAATTTATATCTGAGTTGGTGGCTTTAACACAATTGCTAATTTTAGTATCATGTGAACTTGAAATTTGCCTCAAACTCGATTTTCGTTTTTCAACCTAATCTTCATTTTGCATGGATTGACTTCCTTTCTTTTGGCAAATTAAAGGCCTCAAAAGAGCTTAAAATTAAATTTATCATGCTTGTAGATGTCCCTTTGATTATCGCCTCTGATTCGTTTACTTTTGCCCCGTGTCATTTAATTTTAACTACTTTTTCTTTCTGTGCAACTGGCCAAGGCAAGTACCATTTTTCAAAGTGTATTTGCAAAAGATCCTGTATTACGACCTTAAAATCACTTCAGTTCCACAGAATTCCTGATGGCAAAGATATGTCACAGCATGATGATTCAGCTGGCATCCCTTGCAAGCCTCACTCGAGTCGAGTGACCAGCGTAGCAGCATGTAATTGTGGTCGGATACAAGGAACAAGGGAAGATCCCTTTGATCTCAAGGTATTGTGCTGGTCTTTAGTAGATGTATAGCTGAAATATTGTCTGAGTTGTGTCCTCTTCCTTCTTATTTCTTGATTTTTCATTTTGAAAGGAAACCTTTTGCTGGCAGCTCTCACTGAAGATTGCTAGAGCTTTTGCCAATTTTGTTGCCGTCTCTTTAAGTGCTGCCGATCGCTAAATGGGGTTATTCCCTGGTCTCTTACAATTCATGTTTCCTCACTCCATTCCTTACAAAACAATGCATCTCGCATCAACAGACTTACGACAAGAGAGTTGATTGATTGACAGAACAACTAGGTTCGCTCTCCTAAGGGACTGTTTCAAAAGGTTTAGGAATATTTTAACAAAATGTTTCAGGTATTCGTCAAAAAGTTTTTGAAATTCTCAAGAGCAGAAGCACCAAAGAGTGGCTTACTCTGAAGAACAGAGAATCATTGTTCTTGCTGATGTGAAAGCAGATAAATTTAGTTTAGAGCTCTAGAATAGCAAAGAACTTTAATGCTCCTTGTGTTCTTTAAAGTCCAGGTTTCGCCTTCTCGCAGCTGGTTTCTGTTTGTATGAAATTTTGCACCGTATGGCAGACTTGGAAGCAACAGTTTTCCTTATATTTAAACAGACATTTTGATCAATGAGATAGTGAAATTGAATTTGAAGTGCATGTCTTTTCTATAAATAATTATCAATTTCTTTTTAAGTTCGTGCTATTTTTACTAAACCTTTCTCCTTACTAAACCAGCTGATTCAGAGATCGGACCAACCTTTTTTATTGCAAATACCGATAACAACCAAAAATAGAAGAAAATTGCAAAACTTCGTGGTGCCTCTGTCCAAATCTGTTATTGCGACACCAAAAATGGTGTTTCGCAATATCTCCTTTCAAGTTTTAACGAGAAAGTACTGTAAAAGTTCTTTTAATACTTCAGTTTGTATTTCACGTGAATTATTCATGTGGCTTGAAATGAATCTGTGTAGCTGAAAGGATTCAATTCAGAATGCCTAAAACAGATTTTGTCTGAAGTCTTTTTTATTCCTGATAATTTGCTTGGATTAAGTGTAATACGGCCTTTTGTTTGATCAAGTCTCGACAATAAACTTCTAAAAAGATGGATTTTCACCAAATAATTACAGTAACTTGACAAGGATTGGCAAGATATATGCTTTAAAAGTATCCTGTTGTAAGACTGTGTTATCGAAACAGGTTCTGGCTATTAAAAAAAGATACTGGCCACTTGCAATGTCAAATACATCATGATTCTTTAATGTACAGTTGCAAAATATGAAAATGTAGTGGGAAGGGCGTGAAAGTGGAGGAGGGGGATGAATCTCAAACCTATCATTAACTTAAGAGAGATTTTAAAGTGGGTGGCTGTCTTTCCAACGCGTATGTGTTTGGTCAAGTGATTTTTTATACAGCAAATTGTATGTTAGTCAAGCCTCTTTTAAATATAGTACTTCAACTTCAGTGCTTTATTTTATAAATTTTGTGTATTTTTTATTTCATCTTACTGCAAGATATTGTCAAGTCGCCTTATTATAGCAGAAACAAAAACTTACAGAACAGATTATTTTGTTCAACTATTTATTCATTCTTGCAGCACCTAACTATACCCTGAATTAAATCAAGATGAGATAGTATCCATCCCTGTCTTCCTTTCTTGTACAATTCCTTACCCTATGCCGTATTGCTGTACTGAGTGACTCTCTTTACTTCTTCCTTTTGATCACGAATCAGAAAGGAGGGTGTCTTCTTAATATGTTGCCCCCTTGTTGCCTAGGTGGCAGTGGCAACCACATCGAAATTGCTTCAGGAAAGAATCCATAACAATACAGAACAACTGTCCTCCAGGTTAAGAACAGGGCAGGGACTAACAATCTTACCTCTTGCTACTGATAGTGCAGTTGAGGATGCCAAACTCTAAGCTAAAAACAATTAATTTTTTTATTTTGTTACCTAAGGGCCTGCCGAGAAAAGGAACATAGAAGAAAGCTACTTTAATCCTCCTTATTAAAAGGTAGTTTTTTACTTTAAGGTCGCAAACTACGAATTCTACCAAGAACTCGAGAGGAAGTGCTGCTCATATCTTGTTCATTTGAGACTACCTACACACGAAATGGACGAAGCCGCAATTGCAAAAGGTAGCTACATTTATCTCTTCGACAGTTATAGCTTTTCTGATTTTCACAAAAAGGAGAGTCAAATAGATTTTTTTCTCTAATTGGAGAAAAGTTTTAGATTGGATAGAGGGAAAGATGACCGAAATGGCCATAGAAACGACTGGTATTTTTCTTTTGCCATGATCAAGATTGAAAAATCTTCTGCCAAGAAAGATGTAAATATCCTCATCTCCTCATTCTTGCTATTTAACTCTTCCTTACAAAATATAATTTATCGGAATATCATACCTGGATTGAAATCTGAAAATTGCTCATGATTCTCTGGCTGGCCTATGGCTAGTTGCAAACATTTAGACATGTGTTCCTTCCTGAGAGGTACAAACATGGCTGAACATTGGAGGAGGGGGGAGGGGGGGTTTAGTCATTCTGGTTTAACTTGACAAAACTACTATGTTTTTGTAACTCAAATTGGTGTGTGTAATTAAGCGTTAATTGAATGTTATTTTTTGTCTATTCAAGACCCAGAAAGTAAAATTAATGTTGAACGTATTCCGTCTATCCTGGGGACGCGAATCTGTTGAATTTAATCAGAATGTTTTTCAAAGAAATATTGTATAAAACAAGAACACATGTTATATCCCAACGATGATTGTGGAAAAGTTTTATAAGAGTCTTTTCTCAACGGAATGCTGTCTCTTACTTTGAATACATATACGTTTTAATGTTAAAAAGTAGCAAATTCTCAGTATTTATTCATTGTGGAGAGAGCCCCAGCTGCTGGTCGTTGTTAATAAGATACTTGGATTCGTAAACCATTTACGTAAAGTTATAGAAAAGCACAGGCGTTTCAGACAGATAGCTTAGAGAACTGGTGAAAATAAGTAACATTTCTTAAGTAGATCAATATTGAGTTTAAATCCACACTTGGTTTTTGTCGCTGCGATAAACCTTTGCTGGATGTCATGATTCAGGTTCTTGAAGCGTGGTTTTCAGACATCCCAGCTGCATAATACATTAGTATGTTGAAGGTAACATTTGTTATTAATTGAATATTCAAAAAGATTTAAAGAAGACTAAGAAGATTAAAGTAACATTGAAAGAAGGTTAAAGTAACCAATTTTTCGATCCAGTTCCTGAATAAAAGCGGAAGGCTGCTTTGAAAAGAGCAAATTGCCATGTTGCCTCGCCTCCTCTGTTTCCTTTTTGCTACCTTTACGTTGAGTTGAATTAAAAATTCATTCAACGGAAAGGTAGGAAAAAGGAAACATTGGGGCCGAGTTGGAAACAGTAGAGTTCGCACGCAGGCTAGTTACCATGCAGCTTTATCAATTTGTTTTCATCGATATTCGTCGATACGTCAGGAGTATTCATCGATATAATCTATCATTGTTTTTTTTAAATTTCTCCAGAGAAACAGGGAGGGTACGGAGAATTGGCAGGGCATGAAAGCTCACAAACCTCTGACTTACTGAAGCAAGAGACCGGTGCTCAAGAAGGCGGACAGATGTCACAGAATATTGCAACTTCAGTAGCATTTACGTTATCAAACAAGGACACAATACCATACAGCGAGCCTAGCATAAACGACCCTACACAGACTGGCCTAAGTATTGGCTTTCAGTTCACTGCTGAGCTAACGGATATGGAAATCAAGGATGATATAGTTAGTGTATACTCCGCACAGCATAACGAAGGGCGTTCTGTACCCAAGGCAGATAATCGTCAATCTACTGAACTGTCAACTGTCAATACAACAGGTAGCCTAGGCCGAAGGATATCCTTCACTGAGTATACAGAAACGATGATTTCAGAGGACAGCCCTCCAGGTCTATTGCCGTTGTTTTCTTCGTGGAATTTGCTTTGTCTTGGCTCTGCATCGCTCTATAACCCACAAAAAGGCATTGAGCAGCATGGATTTTTCTCGGGTAATAATTTCTTGTTGCCATGGGAGATAAAGATCAGTGACAGTGCTACAGCAATGATGCAGAAGGAGGCTGGAAGCGTTATCAAAGATGGCGGTGAAGAGCAATGGCCTGCGCCAGGTGAAGTGAGCAAAAGTCGTGGTACAAGTACAAGTGGACCCGGGGTACATCTTCCTATATTCCAGACTGTAAAGAAGTTAAGATCGCTTGCAAAGGAAATTGAAAAGAAAGATACTAACGAGCCGCTTGCAAAGGTATCGACGCCAACAAAACCACAAAAAGGTGGAAAGGAGGATAAAAACAGACAGAATATCATCAAAGCGTATATTGGAATAGAGTATGAATGTCCGAGAGGCCACAGGTATGTTGCTTAATTGTTATTGTTGACGATATATTTGAATTATAGTACTGATCCCGCTAAAAATCGAGGAAGCTTTCATTTACAGAAGTGCGCCTTTGACACTCTCTGCGGAGCAGCGTGATGATGCTTTAGTGTACACTATCGTTATGGCTCATTTTATTTATTTTGTTTTATTTATGTATGACTGAAGACCCTAAACTTGAAGAGTTTTGCTCCTTATTTACAATGATTATATTACTTTTTCTTGCGATCCAAGTTTAAGCAATGTACGGGATCTGATTGAGCTAATGCAGTCACTGATAAGTTTCATGTATTGTTTCCCGTCTCTACCTTTTTTTGAAAGGTAGAACATGTCTCCCCTCTTTGAAGCACTGCTTACACTAACTCACGTTGTCCTTTGCTAGCTTCCATTAACTGTTTTGTTTGTGGTCATTTTTCGAACTAATCAAAATAATGTTGTGTTTTGCAAACAAAATTGGGTTTAATGATAATGTAGAAACAATACTCCCGGGGCAACCAAGAGGTCCAGGTTTAAAAGTCATGACGATGTGACAGATGTGTCAAAAAGATGTGACAAAAAGATGTGACAAAGAAATATGAAGATGTGCTGCTGAGTTGTTAGCATCGAGTGTGCTTAATTGATGTGCAAGAATTTTCATGTGTTCCCTTGTTCGTAATTTTGATCGCTAGCAGGCAGTGTCGTTTGCCTTGATGGGAAATATATTTAAACCTGTTGTTATAGGTTTTTCTGCTCAAGCCCAGACAGGATTGCCAAAGCGTCAACAACAGGTCACCTAAGAGATACGGCCTCGAAGCTTTTACAGTACGATATGCCCATGTACTTTCCATGCCCGTGTCGGGCTGCAAAACCGTTGCACCTTGCCCAGCTGTCACGTTCGTACATCGTTACGCCAGATTCATGTGTTGGTATCCGAATCAATCCCAGAGTGCAACCTGGTGAAGACAGCTCGGCTCCAGTCTTCTCTCTTGGCTCAAAGAACGGTGTATGTTTACCGAGGAATAGCTTTTGTGTGCTTAAGTTCCCGTATGTTTACATGGATGAAAGTGGGCCTTACTTACCACCTCATGATGCCCAGAGTTTACCAGCTTTCAGACTGTTAAAAGATATGTATAACTACTGCCTATAAAATGCATCTTCAAGATATTTAACAGTTAGAAATGCCTGTGATTTGTATCACTTTTTTCGCAAAGCGTTTAACATCAAATTTATTTACAGCAAATTGGTATTTTATTGTTAGTATTTGCTATTTTAAGAAAGTAAGCCAGTGAAGAGAAATTCCTTTTTTGTCATGTAAATAACCAGACAGAGGACAATCACACTTCCCTAGGATTCTTCTTTACCTGTGTGCATGTTAGGCCACATATAGATTGAAAAGTCATCTATGTCAAGCATTCAGATAATAGGATTGTGAACATTTGTGATCGTTTAAACAAGGAGTCCTTATTCCCATCTACATAAAGAAACTTTTAACGTATGACATAATCCCGAAAATGCTTGCTTTATGCTAAAACTTTTGTTAAGTGAAGTCGTTCGTCTGTCTCAACCCTTCCCAACCCTGGTTGTATTATATTCATATTTTCTTGATTCGGGAAAGCAGTCCTTCCTTGAACGTCAAGGAACTTTGAAGGGCCTTAGAATTTCTGCAATGCAATTAAACTCGCACGAAGATAATGCTGAATCAAATTGGCTATGCTTGTCGATTCTTTGATTTGTTGACCTTAAAGACGAAAAGACAGCTTTTGGTACTCGTCAATCGCTGCTAACTACCAGTTATAGATGTTTTGATTGACGGGTTTTTGAATCACGGGGATGGGTGAGAGCGGACATGTCTCATATTGATAAGGTATCTTGTTTTCGTTTTTGGTACTCCGGCGAAGGGATGTTCCTATTTTCTTGATCACTTTGCAAGAGCGATCTTTTTTATCTCCTTTCTTAGTAGGTTCGATCTTAAAGAAAACTGTTTTTCCTCGCTTACAAGTTGCGTCTACCTCGTTACTATGTTTGTTTTATTCTTTCCTCTGTATTGTTTTGTGGTGCTAAACAGATGTGGTGTACAGCAATACCGTTATACGGAGATTTCCTACGGAATTGTCAGGGAATTGTCAGGGAATTGTCAGGGAATTGTCAGGAAATTGTCAGGGAATTGTCAGGGAATTGTCAGGGAGACTAGTGTACCTGTCCCCTTGTTTAACTATATTCTATGTAATAAGTTCCAATTTGAACTTCTTTATGTATGAAGAGTTTTGCATGTAAAATTTGACCAATTTTTTATTAAATATTTCTTCATTTCAATAATTTAGGACTATCAATAACAAAAGTAAGGTCGAAGTTTTCAATTTATATGCTACTTCAACTAAATTCAAAATTTTTGAAAAACTTTTTTCAAAAATAAGTCCTTTTTATAAATATTCACAATAATACACTTTCAACGATATATTACTTAAGTTACAAATTTCAAAATTTTATAGAATATATGGCAATATTAATTACATTTGTTCATAAAAAGCTTTTTTTCAACTAAACGCATTAATAAATTTAACATAAAAACTAATTTTTTCTCTTGTCCAATCTTTCTCTTGTCCAGTCTAATCTTTAATGAATTATACATAGGTACCTAAAAATCTTTGATAAAAGTTGTTTAAACATAAAGGTATGAGGAAGAAGCAAAATAAACGCAGCGCACAAGTATGTAGGTTGAAACCTGATGCAAAGCGATTCTCGACTAGTGCTCTAGAATCTATTGGAAATTAAAGCAATCTATGTATGCTTAAGTTGCTTTAACCGTCTGCCAATCAAAATTAGCCAATCGATAGGCCTATGAGAAGTATCTCTCTCTTTGATTGGCCAATTGCTTACCGACAGTTGCGTTGAGCTGCTTTAGTATCTGTCGTTTGCCTTTACGGTTCTTCGACCATAATTACAGGGCAGTATTCCTATCCGATCGAATCAATGAGCTTTTTCTGCAAAGAATCAGCTGCTTATCTATTTTGCGAGAAATTTGGTCTTGCCACACCATCGTTACTATTGGCAAATCCTGACACCCAAGTTGTAGGGTAGTTGATGTAAGGAGAGAGACCAGGGTTAGGGGAATAGGCTTGATTCTAAAAATAGAACACTGAATGACAGCACAGTAAGAAGTTTTGAGGAAGTCGTCTGTTCATGTACTAAAAAGCCTACCGAACTGGCAACTCAGTAACGGCCTTCAATTGCTGTCGCAAATATTGTCTCTAGGATCAAATATTTAAGAGTTTGATTTTGTGAATGAACATGAAAATGACATCCGATTTAAAGTGTATCCCAGAGAGTTTTGCTAGGGAATATAAAATAAAGTAAAACGCTGTTGATTGATTCATGGGTAGGTTGAGAGTAAACAAAAACAGCGCTGTTGTGTTTGTGGTCTGAGCCTCGTGGGATTTATCTCAATGGAAAAGATTGGCCAACAGATTGAAATCTAGTTCATGGATACTGGAGCCTAGGATTATCGTATATATTTCAAAATATCCTGCGCAATTTGTGCGACAACATTAGATGATATTTTGCTTTCAAGCTTGAATATAGCATTCTAAGAGCACCATAATGGTTGATCTGTAAAATTATTTCCTTTAAATTTGCTCTTTTCGCTATCTCTTCACTCGCTTCCAATTATTTTCTTTGGCTACTAAAACCAAGTATTGTATGAGCTTTTTCGCATTATCTGGAAAGTATGAATATTGAGTTTCAGACAGCTCAATTCCTAACTCTCTGCTTATCTTCTTGATTCCGTGAGAATTTTCGCCATGATTTAACAGACGGTGCTGGGAATCTCGTACAATCCAGCGACACAGTTTGGCGGGAAATATTTAATCAAAAGTGAAAAATGCATTTTTAAGGCTAAGCCAAAAATGGTTACATTACTCGCATCATGCATGTACTGTGAGGCGTCCGTCGCTATCACATAAGAATTTATGTCAGGGTGAATTTTCGTGAGAATATCAGAAGGGTATAGATGGAGACATATTAAACAGAATTATTAAGTACGCTGCTTAGTCCTGACGCTACTTCTTGCCTGGACAGAATGATTTGCTTGGCCTTGTGATTATCATTTTGCAAGATTATTCTTCAATGGAAAATTTTGCCGATCACAGCGCCGCGTGGAAATGCGACTCACAGGAGCCAAAGAGTACCCTCCAGCCTTTTGTTAATAATGAATGGAGAGAGATGCTAATTGAGGTAAAGCGATGGAGTCAAAGTCTATTATAGCTGTGATGGGTAAACCATTAATTGCGGATAAAAGGGAAAATGTCAGGCGGTTTAGGTCTAGCTGGAGAGAGTGGGATAAAACTGTCGAGGAATGGAAGCCTTGTATATGTTTAACAGTGGTATAATATCTTACTTTATATATATTTACTCATATATTCCTCAATTTTGACATATGTATTAATATTACAATATATATGTATATCATATATATGTATTATTATTAGTCAGCCTACCCAACGGAGATAAATTCATAGCATTTGACACGCATGATATCGTTAAGAAAATGTTGGTGTAGAATCATGTCATTTTACATTGTATATATCATGATTTTTTATCAAAGGGTTTTTCCTTCAGGTTTATAAAACTCAGATTTCTCAACAATTTTTCTCCTGTTTATTCGTCTCTCTTCTAAACAAATTATGTCCCATTTCAGCAATTTTTTTCTTTTTCTGGTTGTTTTTCGTTCAGTCAAGGATCTCAGGGTTAAACTCAACTCAAATAGACAACGATTTCTGCCCTCGTCTATGTTGCTTTCGTTTAATACTTCCTTGTTGAACGAGATCAACAAGCTTTGAAGAAATCAAGTTTCCTCCTTCATACTTTGGCGCTGCGCTGCACCCATTTGGCATAACTAACTGACAATTTTGAAATTTTGTTGGCCTACGATCAGTAACGTAATAGAGAGAATAGGGCTTTGAAAAGCAGGTTCATATACAATTTCGCATGCATTGACATGTACTGTTTACAAATGAAAGTGTATCAAAATTTGATAAATTACAATCGAGCACATGCTTAGAATAAAGGGGCGCGTGTAACAGGTGCGTTATCACACGATGCTCAAATCAGTTTCTCGAACCCTTTTTCAATCATATTTATACCATATCATTTTAGTCCTCCTTGGGAAACCTGGTTTCTCTGTGACCTTTGTCAGTTGCTCTAGCCACATATACCCTCTGTTACGTTACTTTACCCAAGCTTTAGTTAGGGTCAAATGAAACTACGATCTTGTTCTGCATTCAAACTGATCAAGTGTTTTTCGCTCGGGAAGAAAGTTCAGCCTACCTTCGAATTTATCTTCGTCATCCCTGAGCCTCCTTTCCATCTTTAGCTCTGGTGATCGAATTCCACTATAACTGGCCTCGCTTTGACTTTCAAATGTTTCTGAATAGCTCCAGAAACGGTTTCTAGACATGTTCAGAACTTTTTCTCTTTGTTTTTCATCCAGTGATCTAAATTCAGGATCTTGGTCAATATTTCGTATCTTGCTTGCTTTAATGGCCGCCGATTCTTCAAGACTGGGCAGCTGGTATTTATGAGCAATTTTTAGCAATAAAACTGGTGAATGATTTCGATACGACATAAGGTATTCTTCGCAACGGATAACTAGTTCTTCGATCATTAGCTCGTCTGCCAAGTTCAGAAGTGTAAGGACATTGCTGTCTGAAAATTTGAAAGATCGCCGTTACAATTAGGGTAAAAAATGCATGAAATTAAGCGAGAAGTTGATGCTGTTCTTATGATCGACCAGAATGTTTTCGATTAGGTTTGTTTTTGAAACAGGACATAATGCTTTCAGCAATCAAGCTTCAGCAATATTGATTGAAAAGCCTTTTGGAAAGCTCACGCATAGGCCCGTAGAAACAGTGAGGATAGAAGGCTTTCAATGTTTAGCAAAGATAAATATATAATCCCACTTTTAAATTAATGTAAAGCGATTCCAAATCTGGCATATGCCACAAGCCCCCCTCCCCCCTACCTCCTACTTTCTTGCATTCTATACACTATACAAAAGGCAGTTTGTCACTTTCTTTATATTTTCTGCAATACTCAAATTCTTGATTCAACTTGAATCAGTTCATAAAACCCATTGGTGAATATTTTCTCTTTCGCAATAATAACTGTAGAAGCAAGATTCACTTCTATTAAAAAAATTTATATTAACAGAAACAGTAACTGAACTTTATACAAAAATTCAACAACTCTTACCGTTTATTTCTGCTTCAGGCAAGTATACAAACGTCAAAAGCATCTTGATTTCATCTGATTTGTAACCATTCAGAGTCACTACTGTTGTTTTGTTCTTATTTGCTGGTACACTGTCGATAATCGTTCGAAGAATCTCTGATTCTATCGATAATAAAAACCTGTGCACTGGGAATATCGATCTCTCTACCCGCAGAATCATATCACTGTCCCCACTGTCCCAAGGACATTGTTCAAGTATAAAAGAATCCTTAGTGTCCGCTAATTCAAGATCTTTATTGCAAATCTTTTTCGTTGCTAATTTTTTCATCGTCTCAATCGTAAATATTTTGCCTTTTCCACTACCTTCTAGTTCTGGATCCACCTCCCAGCTGTTCATTATACGCGTTTTTCGATGTTTGTCGTCAATTTTGTGGGATTTCTTGTACTCAGGATCAAAACAAGGGCAAAAATCCAAGAAAAGGGATGAGAGCTTCTTTTTAGCTGCTATCAAACAGTAACTAAACATATTGATGTGAAGAATTTGTACTTTCTCTTCGGATAAACTCCTGATATTTTGTGCCAGACGCCGGCGTAGTTCACAGCCTTATATTTCAACTTCTGTTTTATTTTTAAAGCAGCTTTTGATACATTGCTCCTTCTATCTTAACCACATGCCAACCTGTTTGATTTGAATAATGATTCGGATTCCTTTGTTTCGGCTCAGTGTTTCGATTTCACTTTTGTTGATTAACAATCCTTCTGCCACGTCGATCACTTGAAACCTCTTTTGATCAATCACTGGTCACATTCTTTCTTCCCTCCGGTTTTGATTCGATGACCTTTCTTGATCGAACACTGACGAGATTATCCCTTTCTTCTAGTGATTTATTCGATGATCTTTCTCGATTATCAATAATCAGATTATCTCTTTTTTCTGGTGATGATGACGTCTCTTGATCGATCACTGGTCAGTTGATCTCTTTCTTCTGGTTATTGACTCGATGATCTTTCTTGATTGATCACTGATTCGTTGCCGGTGTTCTTTTCGCCAGTTGCTGATTCTATGGCTTACGTAGATCGTGATTGCTCTATCAAAGGCATTCACTTTACGTTCCGGACGAGTTTTCTATAGCCGAGCACCTGCTGTCAACTTGCCCTTATACCATGAAGCATAAGATGCCTCTTGTTAGCTGTTTGCTCAGTTTTTATAGCCAGTTTTCTTTGAATTGATATTTATTGCTTCCTTCTTATCATTGGCTGCTGTTTCTGATCTGCAAAAAAACGGTTTATAATCATAACGCTTTATCCCCTAGTTATTAGCAGCCACTCCTAAACCAATTAATTTCCAATATCAATTTAATGTTATTATTTACTGCCTGTCCACAAAAATGGCTGATGAACTTATTTTCTCATGCCAGAGAGTATCTATAGGATTATACAAGAGAATCTATTGCTACCAGTCATATTAATTCACTAAGACATGAAATCTTATTTTGTGAGGACAGGAGTCGTATTTTTTAATCTATTTTCTCTCTAAAGCTCCACTATAATGTCAAGTCTATGTATAATACCTTACAACTTCTCCGTGGTTGCAGTTGATCATGGAGGATGTTAAATGCAATGTAATCATACTTTTTGCTAGCTACGAGGAGCAACACCCAGTACTCACAGCTTTTTAGCACTTTCAAAGTGAAACGCAGTCTTGCACTGTGGTTTTTCGCCTTACCTATGCTGTGTATCCTTCGTACCACGCGGCAACAACGGTGCTTTATTGTTCCTTGTTCACTGCTATAAACTGGAGACAAAGCCTGAACTCGATCTTTTTTACTGTTCGCGCTTCTGTTTTCGTAAGCCATTCGAATCAAGTGTTGCGCTGTTTTCACAGGTGGCAATACAGCGTGTTCATCTGGTGACCAGGCAGCCGTTGCAGATGTGCCTGTTGTTAAATTTGCGAGATTAATGAAACATTTGAGATTGTGGATACACTCTTTTTTTATAAAAACCAGTAAATTTAAGTTCAGGCTGAATGTTCTTAATTTTTTCGAAAATCTGAGGCTGGATTGTTCTTAATTTGTTCTTAAATTAAGAGGGTGTAAGCAGTGCTATTGCTAGCTTTTTCACTCTAAGGAGGTGTTCAGGCCTCATTTGCCAACAAAGTGAGTGAGACAGCCTTAATTTGCTGACAAATTTGAATATTATTCACCGAAAAAGCACCCACACATCGATAAAAATCCTCGATTTTGAGAAAAACGTTCAAAATTGCATTTTGCAGAAGCTCAGCCTCAGCTTGTTCTTAATGTGTTCTTAACTTTTCACCAGTTTTGAGGCTCGTGTTCTTATAAAATTGTTCTTATAAAAAAAGAGTGTAAGTGTTAGGCAGATTCCTCCGCAACCTTGCTTTCATTGTATTAGAGCACAATAAACGAGCCTTTTACAAGAGGCACTCAAGTGTAGACAACTAGGAGGAACGCACTGTTCTAGAGTAAAGGCTTGCAATGATCATAGGCATGTTAACAGTGTGTGAATTGGAACGTAGCATCTTTTATTGCGCTTGCAGTACCTGAAACCTACCAGCGGTGACCGCCAGATGTCAAGCAATGATCATCTTATTACTAACAATTATTCCTTGGCGTTTCTACAGGGTTGACTGCCCTTTCAAGAGTGTTTATGTACGTGCCTCTTCTAAATAAAGTAGTCTCTGTGCCCTTTCTGTGCCCATAGATGCATGCCCTTTCAGGGGCGGATCCAGAGTTAAATCTGACTGACTTACAAAGAAGAAAAAAAGCATTAATGGGCGGGGTCAAAGGGTGTGGTCACAAAAAGGTCTTTTTGTAAAATGCATATCAAAATGGCACAAGTATATAAGAATGTTTGAATCAAAGATTCAACCGTCTCGTAAAGCAAAACCTTAACCATGAATTTGTAGGTACTTGGTATACAAATTAAGTCTTACAGATAAAAGAACACACTTTGCAAGGAAGGAATCCTTTGACCTTTGCATGTATATCTTTTTTCAATGGCATAATTAAACCTGCTTATTGCTAAACCTGTGTAAGTGTTGTTTCATTCATGAATCTTTGATCCATTTTGGTATTAATCAATTCCAATACTCGCAAAAGACTTTCTTCAAAAGACTTTCAAAATGCATTCTGACCAGTTTTCTTCCAAACAGAGCACAAAGTAGACAAACAGTGTCATCTAGTTGTGTGCAATTAAATTGTTGTTCCCTTTGAACAGCAGTATTCAAATTTATGCAAAAGCATATCTAGTTTCTTTTCCACTTAATACACGTGGTGATTTATGCACTTTGTGTATGATTATGGGAAAGCTAAATATCTGTTAAAAGTCTTATTCAGCATCAATTTTTGGCTCATTACACAAAAAATAATAAATGAGCCAAGAGTATACAAATTTCCTTACTTTTTCAATGATTTTTTTATGATAAAGTTTTGTATCTGGCTTCCAGATATTTTGCATGATTTCATAATTCTGCATATCTGTCATGCCGGTAGCTTTTAGCTAAAAGTTCCAATGTTTATCAAATTGACCATCAGAACTGGAAGATTTGGATTTGATAAAGCATTTGGCTCATCAGATTTGTTTTCTCCACTGATTCTAAAGTCATTTTAATGGAAACATTTTTAATAGAGGAAATCTTGGCTTGCTTTTCTGGTTGCTTCCTTTTTTCATTTTGGTTCTTTCTTGAAAACATGGTTGTTGCAAACAACTTTTTTGCCAGGAAGAGGAACAATATGGTTTGCATTGAATGATGGGTTAAGGTCACAACCACCTGCCTTAGACTATAGGTTCAATATTTTGATTGCTTTGCTTAGATTAATTTTTGCACTGCTTAGATTTATAACATGCCTTTTTAAACCCCAGTTTCTGAATAAAAGCAAACCATGAACATTTAATAACTCTATGATACACATAGATTGGGCTCCTCTTCCTAACCTGACAATTTTGGATTAACCATGTTCAACACAACCAATGCACCATTTTTGAAAGAACCTGTAAGTATATCACTAGCTTCATTAGAAACTGAATTAGAGAAGAAAGTTTCCAACAGAGCAAAAGATCTCTCATAAGCAAGGCAAGAAATGCTGCAAGAAAGATGGGAGTGGAAGGCATAAAACTCAGAGTGAAGATAAACTTCAGCAGATATTAATGCTCTCAGTAGATGACACATCTTTTCTAATGACAGAGAATCATTGTACAGGCAGTTTTCATTTTCCCTGAACCTAACCAACAATATATATTTTACATTCTACAAAGGCATGCTGAAGCCTGGGGCTGCTGTAGCCCCTTATACCATGACGTATCTTATTTAAGTTGTGGCACTAAATATATCAGTTGCAGACTTCCATAAGTGTTTGCTATCTAGTCTAGAGTAAAGTTATGACTACACAGTTTTCTGGCAGGAATCGCTTTTGAGATGATGAGTAAATGTAGACTTATGCATATAGAGTTGAGGATTGCAGTTTATTGATTAAATATTTCCCGTCAATTGAATAAATCTTTAATGTTGTTTGAGCCTTGATAAAGAAAAGGATAGAAACCTAAAAATATTTTGACCATTCAGATATTTCTTCAAAGTTAAAAATAACAAAATGGCTTTTGAGGTATAGCTCAAAACCTGTAAACGAGCTTTTCTACAAAATAATTTGTTCTTGATTCATTTTTAAACCTTACCCAACCACCTTCCAACTTGTGTCAAAAAGCACCCCCCCCCCCCAAAGGAATTAACTTGATAGAGAAATCTCAAGCTTAGGATAGTGTTTTAAGCAGTCAGTTAGGCAGCAAACCTAGCAAGAAATTTACATTGATAAAGATTTTAAGATCTTTTCCCAATTTTCCCGATCAATTCAGTAATACGTGTTTGGAAATGGAATTTACAGTAATCGTTCCTTTTGTTGTTGTTGCTGTCCACACTTAAATTTCCCGCCACAAGCATTCCGATGGCAAATAAAACTCTACCTATCTCTCTAAATTCTACCAGCATTACTTGATAAATATCGCTACTTTGAAAGTAAGACCGTACCTTCCGGCAAAATTAATTTTTCTCCTGCTAGATCCAGCCATTTTCAGGGGATTAAATGTTGAATTGCTTGTCCTTTTTATTTAGGCCAACAACAGTAAAAACAAGAATCGATCTTTGCCTTTCAGTGGCCTTGATATTTTTTTTAGGATCTTTTTATAATTCGAGCCAATAAGTGACTTGATTGACTTCAAAATATCCATACTGCATCCGGAACCTGGTTTAACAGACCCTCTACTCAATATCCTTTGCCAGGCATTTGTTTACCTGAGACTCTGAGACTGAGAGGTAAAATTGCTGTGCAGGAGGGTATTGTCTTAGCTGCAATCTTAGTGGTAAGTCAGTGGAAGTCAGTCTTAAAATCCATACATCGCCTGGACCCCAAAATATTTCTCATACTGACCCCTGTAAAAATTATTTGCCTTATTGATCATACATCGCCTCTACTGACTTACGAGAACAATAGCGTTTTAGCATGGTGCAGAAAAGCTTTGTTAAAAGATGACCGCGCAGATTCCTAATTTATTCGACTGACTTACCAATGATATTGCGAGTTTTAACCCTAACATCTTTGTTCTAATGATTTATGCACTGAGCTGTGAATTTCTATGGGAGAATTTATTGATAGATCATTTCGTCGAACAGTTTTATAGAAAATTTTCGAACCTACAGTTGACAGATCTGATGATTTTGAACAGGCGCTATAGAGAATATGACAAATTAAAGAAAATCTTTGTGCTGTTGTGGGACTTGAGAAAAATGTGTTTGAGAGCTAATTTTTTTCATTTCGTTTCTACAGATTGAAAATTGTTGACTGACTTCCGTGAGTCGGGTAAGTCAGTCTGGATCCGCCCCTGTGCCCTTTGTTTAAAGGGGCTTGTTCATATTTCATTAAGTAGCCAAGTTTTTTTAAACAGCATGTTATTTTGTTTTCAGCTACGATTTCCACAAATTGACACTTATTAATGATGATAACGATGATTTTGAAGTTAGAAAGCAGTTCTAGATGCGTCATTTTAATGCGAAAATTCGAATTTTAAGCAAATCGAGTGTTTAATAATCTAAGCGATTTTTATTGAATAAGATGCATCATCGGATTATAATATTGTTTCTTTAAGAAGAATCTGTGCAGCATAGTCAACTTCGCTATCTTTGTTGTCTTCTTCAATATTAATCGTCTTTGCATCTTGTTTTCTCTGTTTGTCTTCTTCAGATATCATATATCGTACAATTATAAGAGCGAAAGTTGCTAAGAGAGGAGGCACGCCTGCTACATAGAAAAATACTTTATAATCTTGAGTGATGTCAGCGAGAAATCCTGCAAAAAATTATGCAAAATCATCATCTATATTCTAAACTGACTTAGACCGTCTACATTGCTCCGGATTTCAATGAAAACGGATAAAAAAGTATCCGTTTTCACCTCGTGTTCACACTGCTCCGCTGCGAAAACGGAGACTTTTGAAAACGCACTTTGAAAACGGAGACTTTTGAAAACGCACTTTGAAAACGGAGACTTTTGAAAACGGAGTCTTTTGAAAACGCAAAACGCAGTGTGAACACCGAAAACGGATACTTTTGAAAACGATAACAACAACAACAACACAGCAAGATGCTTTGACCGCATCAATTTGAACATCTTTTCTTAACATGGTTTATTCACTCGAAGTAAGTGCACTACTTGGCAGAATATTAGTGGCAGTCAATTGTTTGATAAGTTTATCAGCAGTTGCAAGGTCTGTAAACTAGTTCGTTGCGTTTTCCTTTTTATCCAGAGCCGAGCAATGTGAACGCTTCATCGTTTTCACGCCGTTATCAAATGTATCCGGTGTAGTGTGAAGAAGTAAAACGGATCGATATGAAAACGGATAAAAACGAATACAGAGCAATGTGAACATAGCTTAAAAATGTTTAAAATAATTATAGAAAATTTTAAAATAATTACGCCACATCTAAATTTGTTAAGCTGTCAACTTAATCTCTTGGCTTTCATTTTCATTGCTCAAGGGTTGGTCCCACAGTTATGACGGATAATATCTATTGGTTTATGGAACATGATGCCAAAATGCCGACGTTTGCTTCATACATTATTAAGTAATTTCTCTCAACCCGAAGGGAAGGCGGGATTTCACAAGAGCCTTGTGGCATTCGCCTATACACCAATTCGACTTACGACCACATTTTGAAAAATTCTTTAAATTCTTTTGTACAAAATTTTTGACCTCAGATTCAGATTGATGACACAAAGATAAAAACTTTATAAGGGATTTGACCGTGATTGGCGACTTGGGGGGTAAAGTTTCCCCCTGAACGATTTTTGCGGTCAAATCCCTTACAAGTTCATTTCTCGGTAAAATCTAAAATACAAGCTCAAACAATATGAAAAATGGTATCCCGCCTAAAATTGTGACGATAAAACCAAATCTGAGCGTAAAATAGTCGTATAATTAAGTTTAGAGAAATTTCCAGAACGTGGTCGTAAGTCGAATTGGTGTATCATTCATGCACCTTCATCAAATTGCGTTGACTTGAGTTAACGAGTGTGGAAAACAGCCTCAAGGTTGATTGCTACAAGTCTTTGCGCTGAATTTGTTCAAGTGCTTCATTTCCTAACGTCTCCTGTAAAAGAGCAGTAGTTTTCTCTTCTGGCTCCTTTTCTTTGCTGTTCCTTCACAGTAAACGTTGGAAAATCCAGCCTTAGAACGAATCCAAAAGCGAAGACTTGATTCGTCTGACCATGCCTTGTAGAATACGTTGTGGGAAATTGCCATCTCCCTTAACGAATTCTAAGAAAACCTCAGCCAGGTAAAATGAGTAATGTTGCACAAATGCATGCATACCTATTAATGGTGGTCCGAGCACGACTGGAACAGCTATAACTGCAAGAAGCAGAGAGATTCCTTCGCTAAGGTAAGTTAGGCCTACGAGATCTCTTGTGATGGGCGTCACAGTCACGTTGACTTGACCTTCGATAAAGGCATACACCCAGACGTAGACTAGCACATGGGTCTTTGTATATGAGAATGCAGCAATGATTGATATTGTGCCAATCAAGAATAGTATGCACTGAAAATAGCTGACTATATTGACAATCTTTGAATCTGCAACAACGCCAGCGGTCAGCCGGCCTATGCAGCCTGAGACTGCGGTGAAAACGGGAAACTGCCTCGCTAGACTTTCTGATGCACCGTATTCTATCGCCAGTTGCACCTAAAAAACAAGCGTTTCAAATTTATTAATATACGTGTATCCCCTGTAGAACCACAAAATTCGTATCTGATCATCGGACATCTTCTGTTTACTGCCCCCTGTTAAGAGATAATGTTCTGGGAGCTAAAAGATCGTAGCATGGTTGAAGCCATGATTCTCTTCACATTCTGAATATAGTAGCGGCACCAGCTACTGCAGAGTGGGACGGTTATGGGCGTGACCAGTGAGGCAAGCCCTTCTGCCTCGTTTCAGTGCCTTGTACCAATTTTCCTTGGGCGAAATTTCAGGGGCAAAGGTACAGGGGCGAAAATATGACCCACCCCTACCCAATTTTTTTTAATCAATTTTTTAAAAAAATATGTCGACCATGT
The DNA here is from genome assembly GCF_057945365.1 of Rhopilema esculentum. Classification (NCBI taxonomy): domain Eukaryota; kingdom Metazoa; phylum Cnidaria; class Scyphozoa; order Rhizostomeae; family Rhizostomatidae; genus Rhopilema; species Rhopilema esculentum. The sequence goes on from NC_142833.1 coordinate 6,369,456, forward strand.
TTTCATAAAAGTAGGGAAAGGTGGATGATAATCCAAAACCTCCCTTGGGGCCGCCACTGTATGAATAATGGGAATCTTCTTATTGCTTCTGGAAGGATAAAATCTTCAATACATTATTTGTGGAAGAGCAACGAAAATATCTTGCACGCCCTTTAAATAGAAAATGTAAATAAATTCTTGTATTCTCAACTGTTAACGTATTAAACATTGCAAGGAACAGGACGAAGAGGCTATCTAGCAAAGTTTTGTCCCAAGTTTTTAGTCCCTGGCATTGTTCTGTCTAAAAGTTTTAGGTATGTGAAAATTCTAATAGATCTGGGCTGGCAATATCACTGCTTTACTTAAAACCATGGCAAAATCATGCAAGTCAAATACATTGCTACGGCCAACTGATTCGATTTCGTCAAAAGTGATTTTAATGAAAAAATTGTTTCTCCATATCTGAAAGCGTAGCTACAGATGTAGAGAACTAAAGGCAATTACTGTTTACCTGATGAACGCTTGAAACGCTATACGTAAATGACAAGATTGCCATGGCGAATAGGAAAAAGCCAAACGGCTTATTCTTCAATAATTTGAAGTACACTTGATATCCCTTGCTTTTCCAAGATGGCTGCTCTTCATCTTGGTAGTTGGTAGAGAAGAAAAGCCGAGACGAAGTTAGGCCGATGAAGAGAAATACAACAGCAAGGATCTGAAGTGTCCTTTCAAGCTCAACTTTGGTTAGCAGGAAAGATATCAAGTATGAAAGGCCGATTTCAGCGATAGAGCAGCCTCCCGTCTGAATTGCTAAAATGGAAAAGAGGATTCATTTCAGACATGATAGTAATCGATTTGTGGGATTTGTCCAGAATCTATCTAGGGTTTGAACTTGCTACAAGTTACTCGCTCTTCTTACTACCGATAGTTCAGAAAAAGCAGAATCTAGAAAAGAGGTCAATTGAAGGAGAGGGTAGTTTTTAAGAAGTCTGCTTTAACCAAATGGATGACCTTGTTTAGGTAGCAAAACCTCGTTTCGAAAAGCATACTTGGGATCTTGAGATTCCGCATTATCTTTTGAAACGTTACCTCTCTCGGTTTGGGTTGGCTTCGATTAGCTGTCAACGAACAGGGGAATCTACGTTTGTGTAGCCTACACGCAGATGTTTAGCTAACAACAATCTTAATGTTTCCACGCTGGTGCTGATATATGATCCTTACTTTGAAGGGTCTGTCAAAGAAAGCATTGAAGCTTGGGTCACAGTTAAGATGCGAATAGAATCATCGATTCTCGTGAAGGAAAAGTGAATCGTCGCATACTAGCAAATTAATAATAAATTCTTCACTTCTTACGCCCCCTAAGTCTCAAAATTCTATTCTCAAAAACAACGACATCAACTGTGTTCAGCATAGAAGCGGACATGGTTTATTGTTCGGATTATGATCTAACAACTTTCTAAGTCTCTTGGTTACTTCGTAGATTAACCGCCATGTGATATTAAACATGTACTACAGTGATCTTGAACTTAGTTTTTTCAACTTTATAACTGAGAATTGAAGCTCGTTATCCATTTCAAAACTGTGCTTTGAACAGCTGTTAAAATATTTTCGAAAACAAGATTTTCACTTTCAGCAAAGCAGAAGTTGAGTGGCTTTTATCTTTAGCAAAAGCAAACAATTTCATGCGACCTTAAATCATCAATAATCCGGCAAAGAGAAGGGAAAAGAAACGGCACATTATTAAATCCAAAATTTTTCCGACAAATTTGTTCCTTTAGGGATGCTATAGCCCCCTGTGTCCTCCCGAGTCACTGTGCCCATGTCAAACAAACCAAACTGGTTCCCCCTTACCAGTAGCAGTTGATAAACGTTTATCAAAGTATCTGTACGCGGCTTTATGAGTGCCCATTATCATCACACATGAGGCCAGTCCAAAAGGGACGCTATACGTCACGAATGTTTGGTCAATATTTCTCGAAAACGAGGTCATCAACAGCGATGCTGACAAGGGTATCACGGATAGTGTTGTGCAGCGTCGTAGTCCATATCTCTCGTGGAGCCACATTGCCAGAGGTGATAGTATGAATACCAATGAAACAGGAATGGACCCAACCCATGCTAAAATGGAAAAGAAAAATTAAGCTATCGTTAAACAAAAGTGTTGCGAGTATAAGACAAGTATGTGGGAAAAGGTCTTGGATAAATTTATTCAAATACAGCAATTTATATATGAGAATGTAATTAAAGGCATTTGACACAGATAAAATCGCTTACAGCCACTAGACCACAAGCGGTTGACCAATCAAATTGTGCACAGAGAAAAACACGCGAACGGTTTTGCCTTTCTGCAGGGATGGCGCCAGAAAAGAAATGCTGGGGGGGAGGGGGCTGTAGTGTCAGAGTGCCGACAGTGAGTGAACCACCAACAAAGATCTAATACAACACCATTTCCGCTGTGGTAAAAAAAAATCACGAAATGGAAGTTATGAAAGTGCCGACATTGCTAAAAATTTTTCAAAAATTGAAGTGCCGACGGAGGGGCTCAATGAATTTTTGGGGGGCTCCTGCCTTTCTGCTAATCGGCGAAATCCTAGAGCAGCGCGCAGTGGTTTCACGTGAGCAGTTTCCAATTTGTTTTTTTTTCGCCTAATTATTATTGGATTCGCAGCACTTATGCATGTCAAAGGCCTTTAAGAACTTGTTTTAAATAAAGAATAGTTCGTTTTATATTGCTTATATCAACGGAAAATGGGGATCTAATTTTTAAACAACCATTTACAAGTTTTTAGGGTGATAATTTAAAACCGATGCATAGAACTTTGCCTGGACAGGAATTTGTCTAAGAGGTGTCAATTTTTAGAGAACTGATTACTCAAGGAGAAAGTCATATGAAATGTTTCAAAGGACAAGACTGCAAAAATGCATTACGGCAGTAACGTACCTCAAGCGCACGTTTCCATGAAAACCACATTACAGTAAATCCTCGAAAAAGCCCCTTTGGGCTTATATATGCAAATATGAATGTTTAGTTCAGGTCTTATTCAAGGGGCGGGTGCTTATTTCTAATTAAGGTTAACATAAAAGGAACATAATTCTTTTATTGAAATCTGACAAAGCTTATGATATGACAAAACCCGCATTCCCTATAGCTGAGTATGAATTAGAATAAGCTTTGTGGGGGGGAATCTAGTCAGCTGCCAATGGAGAAAGGAACGTATTTGCAAAAATGAATCTTTTTGCAGGGAGCTTATTCGAGGTGGGGCTAATTCGAAGATTGTGAGCTCTGCTGTCTCTAGGTAAAGAAATGCAGTGAAATGCACTTACAATTACAGAATTCCGTGTTTTTTATAATGCTCAGAGAGACTACCGTTTGTCCAAACACTTGTTCGTACCTCATTCCTTACTAGATAATGACTGACAATAAAGTGAATATTCTTTTTTGCTTGGGGCCGACACTGGCGTTTTCTTGGTCTTTGAGTTCTTCTCGCTTCTGATAGAGGATTTTTCTCGCATAGTCGAATATAGTCAACATAAATATTTTTGACAATTCTTTCCTAAGTTTTTTCAATTTCAATGGAAAAAGCATGCGCATTGCATTTAATTTGGTATATTTCCCCTTGAATTCAATTAATTCTGTATACTTTTATAGAGCCACCGCTGATCTTTGTCCCTTATACGGAAGCACTCTTTAAGGCCCAGCCAAACGAATAAAACATCCGTAAAATATTGTCGAACATTTTTGTACCAACATTGTTGGACAAAGTTTTATGACCTGGCCAGACGAATCAAACAAATGTTAAAACATCTGTGATGGTCAAGCGCTGCCGCACAGCTTCCTACAGTTACTGCGTGGTATTTGCCGAATTTTAATCTACTGCGTTTGCGTAAGTAAAACAAATGTTTTAAGGGGTGGCCAAACAAACGCAACATTGTTGATCAAACATGAGAACAAAAGAGATGTTTTACGAAATGTTTGATAGAAATCAAATTTTACAAAACATGTAAAACATTGCAGAACACCGTAAAACATGGTGGCCAAACGAATAAAACATGTTTTGTGCAACGATGATGGATGATGTTTTATGCCGATGTTTTATTGGTTTGGCCAGGGCTTTAGAGCATAAGCGTCAAATCTTGATTGGCTAGGAAAGGAATCACCGCCACGGGAATCGTCTTTGAACTGAACCAATAAGGTTGCGAGAAAGTCTTCGAGAAGCACATTTTTTGGCCTTAGTCTTTGCCCGCAGGTGCCGCATAATTAGAGGGGGGGGGGGGGGGTCGGTTGCGTAATGTTGAAATTTTAAGAAATGTTGAAAAATATTCGATTAGTGGGGGGGGGGGTTGGAATAAAAGGAGTTTTAGAGAAATAAAACTCTCCAAGGGATAAAAAAGCAGTATTCGTTTGTGCCGTTGCATCAGTGTGATATGAGAAATTGTACAACTTCATACCTGTTTTCTCTTTTGAAGATTTGAACTCTTTTAAGAAAACACTGTAGAATATACCAAACATTCGCATAAAACCAAATGATGAAAACATCAGAAGTACGGAAGCCGTCAGTGCAATCCAGGATAGCTTTGAGTCTCGAGAATCAATAGTCACTTTCAACTTTGCACATTTCATCTTGCTGACCCAGACTTCGTCAAAGAGCAGCAGCTGTTGTCGAACAATTTTTTTTTAATAACAGTTCTTTCAATTGCCTGTTCGTAGCGCCCTTTTCACTCGCCTTATGTTGCACCGGTCCCTACTGGAATTTGATTTATTTTTGTTTTCACAAAAATAGCTGCAACCTCTTATGGTTTTCAGTAACACTACACTAATCCTGATACAAATGGAATGGTCTAGTTTCCATACTGCTCGACCTGATAGTCATAAATAAGCATGATTAATAGTCATTAATTAGTATGATAAATTATTTCAAGTAAAGTGTTAGGGTTAGGGTAAACTAATTACGTCATCAGGTCGAGCAGTATGGAAACTAGACAGCTCCGATACAAACGTCGCTGGTTTTGCTGTTGTTGTTGTACAGGCTGAGGTTCTCAGAGTTTGACCATTCTCAGTAAGTGCTGAAAACAATTTGCGAGGGCAGGGGGCGCACCCTAGAGGCTGTAACATGAACAGTAAGCTATATTAGTTATCAACATAAGAAATGAGATTCCACGGCTCTTTTTGGCTTTCCATGGTGTGGTCCCTTAAGGTAAATGATACAAAGGATTTGTATGAGGACCTGTACAAATCCTTTGTATCATTTACCTTCAGGGAACACATCATGGAAAGCCAAAAGGAGCTGTGGACTCTCATTGAGGAGTCTTCGGAACCAAAAACACCCCTTAACGCATTTTAGTCAAGACCTTGGTAACAGACAGCCAGCATGAGCTCACCACAAATACCTGCTTATCGAAATTTATAAACGCGGATAAATTTTAATGTTATAAAGCCGAGTTTTTAATGTCTTAACAGTACTGTTTCAAGCTGGGGGTTTTCCCAACGATGATGATCGAGCGTTTAAAGACCACGTTTGTTAGCTGCACTAATGGTCATCGTTTGGACATTATTTCCTGAAATCTTGCCTCGTTTAGCTCCCATTGACTACTTAAGACGTAGCTACTCACATTGTTGTATATTTGGTGTAATTTGGTATGATTTAGGAATAGGTTTGTAAATTATTAATGTTGATTTGCAAGGAGAAAATTATATGGAATTAAGCGGTAGTTATAATTCCGTTGTAGAATTATTGAGGTTGTTTCACATCTTGAGGGGGTTTGTTACCTTTCACGTTAAAAAAGTAGATTCATATAGTGGTGCTGTACCGTATGAGGGCTTTTTTCATACCGTCCCGTGATTTCACATTTTGTGGTCGTTTTTTGTTATAAATTCCTTTGAAATATTGAAGCAAAGGTTTCATACATCGTAATGTTGTTTCATATATCGTACTTTTATTTGGTTTTGTAATGTGGTTTCACATTGCAATTGAAGTAACTGTGAAGTGCTGTTCATAGCAAGAATCAGATGACGCAATTTCTATTTCTGCTGTGCAGTGACAGCTCCAGCCTAGGATAAGTGGGGGGGGGGGGGGGGACAAAAGGTGTGTCAGGGACCATACCCTTTTGGACCACGCCCTTTTCCCCTGTTTGAAACTTTTTCTTCCGGAGGAAACACCTGTTGTCTCCCAGGAATTGTCCTTTACATGTGACGATCTAGATAACGTACAACCCCCCCCCCCCTGAAGTTTTCTCATCGGGTTTGCAAGAATCTCAAGGACCAACTCTCTGAAAAAGTGGGGGGGACTAGTCCCCCCATTCTCCCCGTGGCTCCGCCACTGCTGCTGTGGACGGCACAGCAGATTTTATTGTGTTTTGTGTTTTTTTAACAGTGATATATAAGAAAGAAAAATATATGTAGAGCCCGATTGTTGTCCAATCTAGCAGTTTTGGAATCTATCTTCATACACAAGAAAAAACAGCTTTTATGTAGACAGAAGGAGTTCGTTGTCACATTAGGACTCCATTGGTAATAAATTGCAGAGGCAAGCGGCACTGATTTGGCAACATTTGCAGTATCATGTGCTCGCGTTTGTGTTTGGCCTTTTTCGATCCGCAATTGGGTAGCTATATCTATTTCCTAGCGTAGAGTTCTCGATCTATGTTCTGACGTTTTATACACTAAAGAGTTTCAGGCGAAAAGCTTTAAAGAATGCTTTAAAATATTTGCTTTTTTCAAAGCCATTTTTAATCTTGGTACCGCGAAATGAGAGGTGTATTTTATAGCTATTCACTAATAGTAAATTACACTCTTTTTTTATAAGAACCAGTAAATTTAAGTTCAGGCTGACTGTTCTTAATTTTTTCGAAAATCTGAGGCTGGATAGTTCTTAATTTGTTCTTAATCTAATCGGTTGTAAGCAGTGCGAGTGCTAGCTTTTTCGCTCTAGGGAGGTGTTCAGGCCTCATTTGCCAACAAAGTGAGTGAGACAACCTTTATTTGCCGAAAAGTTTGAATATTCGACGAAAAAGCACCCACACATCGCTAAAAAACCTCGATTTTGAGAAAAAACGTCGTTCAAAATTGCATTTTGCAGAAGCTCAGCCACAGTTTGTTCTTAATTTGTTCTTAACTTTTGACCAATTTTGAGGCTCGTGTTCTTATAAAATTGTTCTTATAAGGGTGAACTTTACAATCCAGAAACGACGAATGACTACATTCGAAATGAAGCAAAAGTAAGAATAATGATAAAGTAGTGAAATTGAAACAGCAGGAACACGGAAGCAAATATTGGAGCTAAAAGAGGGGGCTCTAGACAAGAAGGCAAACTTTGTTCGTAGTTTGGCACTATTATCTTTGATCCCTCCTTTCTCGGATGCAGTGAATCAGAATTTGATATAACAAGAGAGAATATATTTCTGGTTGTTTTGATTTCATCTGGAAGTGTTTCCAGATTTTCGGTCCCCGGAAACATATGGAGTTAGGCATAGCTTACAAAGATATAGCAAGGGAAAAACAAACAGCAAAATCGCTTTGTTGTTAACCGTTTTTCTAATCAGAGTTCACTATTTGTGAATAGGGGTTTGCAACTATCCCAATGTGTGCGCCTATTCTATATTTGACTGACATCTGTGTCCGCTTCTTCGAAGAGATGCGCATATTTCAACATGTATGCTTATTTCCATATTCGTCTGTTAAAGTGTCCGCTTCTTTGTACGAGCGCGCCAATTGGAACCTGTATGCTTATTTCTATGTTCGTCTGTAAGGGATCCGCTTCTTCAAAGATGTACGCATTTTTCAATGTGTATGCTTATTTCTGTATTCGTGTTCAAGGGGTCCGCTTCTTTTAAGATGTGCGCCTATTCCAATGTGTATGCCCCCTGTCACGGCCCCCTGAAAAACAGTTCTCATGGACTGACGGGGCTACCGTGCCTAAATAACTAAAAATGAAATGAATGAAATATGCTTATCTCTATATTCGTGTTTAAGGGGTCCGCTTCTTTTAAGATGTGCGCCTATTCCAATGTGTATGCTAATTTTTCTTTTAAGTTGGAATGTGATCCATCGCTGGTGGTCAATCGATCCAACATTTCACCCAACATTTCACCCAATATTTTACCGCGCAAATCGAACAAGGATTGGGTAGAATGTCGCACTGAAAGCTTCACAGTTTTGCGACATTTCAATCTGAAAAAATGAAAGGCAATCACCGCCTTCTCTTTTTATTTTCTCTTCAGATTTTTTCACTGTCATTGCGGTCTTCAGGACGAACGTCGCATCCCCAATCAAGACCTTGGCCTACATTCGTCCCCCTGCGCTTTCTTAGTAATTCCATAAATTTGCATTTTATCTAAGAGTATTCGATGATCAATCGTGTCGAATGCTTTCAAGAAAGGGCTTTAAACTCCTTAGTCAAACACGGGGAGTACTTATCAGAAACTTTAAGTTCTGTTAGTGGGGCGGGTTTTTCAATACCTATGATATGGACACTTGTTGAATGCCTCATTAATATCTTTACTTGAACTGACGATAGTGTCCCAGTCGATCTGGCCTAGATCCGACAGGAAATAGTCACTGTTGAAATTTTAAATTTTTCTAGTGAATATAGTTTTACGCTGACGTTTTGTGGAGCTCATAAATTTTCTAGTTACCTAAACAAGATAGTGGTCGCTTAAAGTAATACTAAAGACGCCAGATGCAACCGCGTTTTCAGGCTTGTTCGTGGCTATGTGGTCGATAATCGTTGATGAAGTTAGCATCACTCTTGTAGTCTCGCGTATCATTTGCGTCAGACCGAACAAATCATAGATCTCAGCTAAATATGCAGTATTATTGATCGAGCTACAATATTCATCAGCTACCTTCGAAGAGAAGTCCCAGTTGGTATCACCCATGATGATAATTTCTTTCTTTTTCCCTATCGAAATATTCTAAATTTTCTTCCAGTTTTTGAAAGACTCAATAAGGGCAGATGGAGGTCGGTAACAGGCAAATATAAGAAAGGGCCTGGCTCTAATAGGTTCGATTTCTATGCAAACCAGTTCGAGAGACTTATCGGGTATGTCCGTTCGTTTATTGTGTTTCAACAAATTGCGCACACAGCAACTCCACCCCCACTCCTGTTTCTGTCCTCCCTGTGTAGAGTGTAGCCCTCGATCGCGAGAAAGTTATCGGCGATTTAATGTCAAGCTTAGTTTCACTGCTAGGATGTTGATTCCTTTTTCATTAACTAAGCATTTATTTCATCTAGATGTAATTGTAAACTATTAATATTTAAAGAAGCAATCACCATTCCCTTGCGGCGACCAAGATGGTACAGCCCAACAGGAATTATCCCAGCATAAGTAGGACTATTATGAGCAATATCTTTAGGCGAGGAGCCCCTTAGGTCATCTTCTTGTTCTTGCAATGTTTAAAAGATCTACGTTTTTCTATAATGTGTTGCGCAGAGCCAACAATTATGGCTAAGGTGGTCAAACGATCCAACATTTCACATAACACTTCAAAACAATAAAATTGTTGGATGTAGGCTTCCCAACATTTTTGACCTCAAGTTTCAAGTTTCATTCATAATCAAAATGATGATATTGGATGACCCAACATGGTAGTCAAACGATCCAACATTTCACCAACCATGATGTTGGGCGAAATGTTGGGTGAAATTTTAGATCGTTTGACCAGGGCTTTATGCATACATGTCAAGTAATGGGGAATCACTACATGAGTGTCTCACAGGAGTCTCACCTAAGGTCACATATGTTGTATAATAACGAAAACACTAGAGACAAGTGTCCTGTTTTGGAGTAAATTGTTACCAGAGGAATGGATATATTTCTAGCAAGCCATAACACATGTCCTAACTTGGGATTTAGCATCTAAAAATTAGAATTAAATTGGGTATTAGGAACGAGAAAAAGTACAAAGAGCAAAAATGTGCTCTATTTCGATTAAGATCATAAACATCTATACACTGTACTGGTGCCAATTTTGAAACATAAATCCTGCATACGCATTAGTCACAATTAACCATACAAAAATAATGAACATGTCTATTAAGCACCTATTAGATAAGTAAGATCTGTCATACAGGGGGCATGTGGTTCCCCTCCCATCTTTACCCTTTGACTACAAGAAAATCTGATGGATCTCAAATGGTTGCTTTTCTTGGTTGTCTCTAGCCTAGCAAGGTGAAGTTTGAAGTGTACAGTTCTTGAGATATTCATTGAATGCTTTTGAGGATGGTAGGGGGGAGGATAAATCAAATTACTATCATGCTTAAAATGGCCTTACTGTTATTATTGTACCAGCTAGTAGGAAAATTAGGTCTAAATCTTTTTAAAAACTTGAAAGAACAATGCCTAACCCTGTTCTGCAAGGAAGTACATGTTATTAAAAAAAATGTATCTTCTGTTAGTAAAAAATTTGGCTACGTCATTACAACAAAAAGATTAAGTCAATGCACTTAGCTTTATGCAAGGTTAGTAAATTACCACATTGTCGTTTCTAGAATCCCATGATCAACCTGAAAAATCTAAAACACCAACAGGGATAAAACTGTTTCTTTTTAGCTGCCTTTCCTTCTTCCAATGAAATTTGACATGGCAGTTGTAGAACCAACAAATTTCTGTAGGCGGTCAGCAGCTTTCATGGGTAATATGCTGAAAAAATGTTTTATCATTATTTGATAGCATCAAAATGAGACATTATTGATAACTAGAATAATAAAAAAAAACTTGAATTTTTGGGGAATAATTGAATGTACATAATGACCTTTGGTGAACAATTGAATAGCTTAAATTGAGTAAATTGATGACAATTTTTACTTCATTACAGATTCAATCAAGTTCAAATCTTATAGAAAATTAATTAAACAACCCCTAATAAACTGAGAAAGGGGGAGGTGGGCAGGGGCAAACAAACTGAGAAAGGGAAAGGTGGGCAAATTAGGTATGAGGTAATTGTCCTAGGACCTGGCACCACCAAGGGGCCACTATAAATGTTAAAATGATTGCAATTTTCTGTTTTAGCGGAGATCTACAATTTTTTTAGGACATTAAAACATTGTTGCAATCCCATAGGCTTCATCTGCTTTCACTTTACAAATTAGAATATTTTTCCTTGTTTGCAAACCCAAACAGAGCCGTTATAAATAAAATAAAACCTGCTCTTAGTAAAAACATCATCAAATCAAATAAAACAGATTTTGCCTGAGCTGCTTGGGGAGAAATTGTGGCACACTGCAGGCCTGAGCAGAAGACCCCACTTATAGTCACTTTACATAGCATTTCATCCCAAATATCCAAAACAGTCTAATTTAGCTCTGTTAACTGTCACACTCTGCTTACAGTCACAACTTACCAAGCAGCATTTGGTGTACACATTGTGTGTATATGACTAGAAGTGGAGTCCACTATATAATTTTAATATCAATGGAAGTAGTGGAAAAAACTGTTACCTTGCTAGCAAAGGTGTAAAGTAACAGAATCTTGGTATATTAAGTAAAATCTGGTTTGTCTCAATTGCTTCCATGATCTTGTCAGCAACAAAGTCAGGCTTCAAGACATATAGGAATGGCATTTTTGGAAACCTGAAAAAGAAAATTTAAAAGGACCAACTTTGAATGTCTCAAATTTCTAGCACTAGGAATGAAATTTTCGATGAAATCAACATATTTTCTTTTTACCATACTAAAGAGTGGCAGCTGATGGGGAATTGTTTGGTGGGGCTGATGACGTAATATTCAATGAGTCAGTAATATAAAATTTGCTAGTGAGCTGGTAATGGCAGGCCTTTAAAAGTTGTTCCACTGCAAGATACATAGCCTATCCCAACAACATACAATGTTTATCATTCAGCTTTGATTGAACTGAATTGCTTGAATTGCTAGAAATTCTTAGAACTATTTAGCAAGGCTTAGTCCCATTAGCCCCAATACATGAGATGCCACAGATACTAAATGTAGATTAGATATAGCATAATTTTATGTTCAATTTATTGCAAAACTTTATCTTGTTCAGATGCTATAAAAATTTCATGTGTATATAAGTGTGTAAAGGGAAACAAGTTTTGTTTCTTTAAATAAATATTTTCAAACAAAAATGTATGTATATTGATAAGTAAGCCAATGGGGACATATCTTTTAAATTTACAAAAAAATTGTAAGAAACAAACCTGATTGTAACACCTTGAAATAACTCAGTGTCAATGACAAATGGATTCACTGTTGTACAATGTATACCATCATACCCCTGGAAATCAAATTCCCTTCTCAGTGACTGCATAAACCCATTTACAGCATACTTAGTGGCACAATACTCAGTAAGTTGAGCTAAGCCATCAGTTCCAAGAATAGATGCTACAGCAACAATGTGGCCATGGTTACTTTTTATCATAGCTGGTGCAAATGCTCTGGTGGTCTATAAACAGAACCAATTGTAAACATTTAGAAACTACTAGTATTATTACTAAAAGCATCTAACTGAATGAAAGTGTGCGATTATTGACTGCAGTGCATGTTAGCAGGTTTTTGTCTTAAAACCCAGTTCCTTCTATTGTATTATTCTTTTTGTTTTGAGGTATCTAAGCTGAGGGCATTTCGTTTAATCCTGTGAGGCTCAAACTATGGATATTAAAGCAGATTTCAGTGCTGAAAGAGGTCACCCACTATAAACTTGAATGGGGTTTGAGGGGGGAATTTAAAATTTAGACCAACTTTTAAGATGCTATTCCCCATCCTGGTAGGCACTTTCATAGGCCCTGGTAGGCACTTTCATAGGTTTGGGATGAAAATGACATGACAGTAAATTATTTTTTGTTTTTGCCTTTAACAAGTGAGACTTTTTTGAGGTGTCAGAAAGAGAATTAATGCTGCAGGCTCAAATATTTAAACCTGTGTGCAACTACATGTTAGCACATGTTTTCTTGCATTGTGTTTCAAAAGTAACCCCACATGATCCTCCTGCAAACTGCTTTGTATTATCAATCCTTAATTAATAAAACATTTATCAAGAATTGCTGCTCTATAAACTCATTCTGTAAACAAAGTTGTGTTCAGATGGAAAACAGATGAGGTGTAGCACCTCATACTTCCAAATTTCTCTATCGTGTGACCCTACCTACTATAGATGTTGCTAAGAACATAAGGTCTTTGGTCACATAGTGAACTTCAAAACAGGTAGCATAAAGTTACGTAATGGTTGATCAATTTGTAACAACTCTGCTCTGCTGTGAATCCTTGGCCACCTAGAACTGACAGACAATCAAAGGACAAGGCTAAACTAGAATTAGTCCAACTTCTGCTTACAAGCTAGGAACAGAACAACAGATTCATACCAAATTCTCATTTTCAAATATTTAAGAATTTCCAATAAACACAGATGTAAATCATAACATACCCAGAAATGAGCAAGGGTGTTGACTTCAAATGCAGCTTCAATCTCATTCTCACTTAAGTCAAGAAGAAATTTCCCAGCAACAATGCCAGCATTGTTAACAAGAATAGTTGGATTCCCAACTTCTTTTGAGACTTTAGCTGCCGTTCTTTGGATGTCATGTTTGTCTCTCAAGTTGCAAAAATAAGCAAAGGCATGCCCACCCTTGTCAATAATCTCCTGCTCAACCTTTTCCAAACCAGCTTTATTGACATCCCAAAGGACAACTGCAGCACCTGTTAAAAAATTACATAAAATCGATTAAAAATTTTGCATTGCAAGTACCTTTTCTACTACACTGATTTTTTCAAAGTAGACATTGAGTATTCCAGTTTCTTAAACCTTTGGGCAAAGATGTTGAGTATTCCAGTTTCTTATGCCTTTGAGCAATTCAAATAGTCATTGTTTTTTAGAGTTTCTTACATATGATGTACCTTTTTTAAGCAATTGTGGCCCAATATTCAGTTATTTAATGCTACAAAACTTTCCAACACAGATTTTATGGGGAGGGTGATCTTAGCTGCAAAAAAAACAGCTGTTGATTAATGTTTCTATTGTTTTCAAATACTCATGACATTTTTGTCGAGAGATTCTCTTGGTGGGGGAAGCATATTTTCATTCTCTGTCTAAATTTCTATTGTCAACCTGAAAATCATTTTGCATAAAAACTTTCAAGTTTAGCCCTTTCAGAACTTTTAAAAGTTTTTTAACTTTTTATCTTCTAGTACCAAAGTTTCTAAATTTTTTCTGATTTTCCAGTACACATTTCTTAAATTGTTTTTCTTTTAAAAAATGAGTGTAATTGAATTATGAACTAGTTAGGGATTCTTAGATGTGACAGCACCCCTAGACAATCTTTCTACAAACTCACATGTCCAGACCTGGTTTCAAGGCAAGTTTGTTGAATGACTTGCTTAGTTAATAGTTGCACATAATCACTTATTCAGGATTTGTGCTGTTGGAAAAATCAGTTCAGTTTCATTTTAAATTCCACTACTACACTACTACTAGCGTTGCTAGGGCTGGGGGGAGGCTTAGCCGCTTTAGGGGGGCTTAGCAAGTTTATGTTTGTTTGGGCAAATTTCTACCTTGGCCTTCAAAAACCCTTCATTATGTGAATGATTTTCCATGAATGAGAAGTATCAATAACATTTTGAATGATTGATATAAACAAAAGAGAATTTATAACACAAATACAAGTATATACGGTGTGACAATTGGTTTGGTCTAGGTTGTTGCTACTTTAAGGAGGGCACTCCTGACAACTATACCAATACACAGATATTGTAAATACTAAAAAGAAAATATCAGACAAGAAATTTAAGAGTTTTTCTGACATTATGCCAAGTTTGCAGATGCAGTCCTGGTAGTGGTAGGGCACACCTAGAAACAAGATCGGCCCATTGAATTTAAAGTATATGTAAAAGTAGGGAGTGCTGGCGCACCTGGAATTATCAGATGTTTTTTCGACACTCACAAATTCTATTGCAATTCATATACAAATTGAATATAATGCAAACGTTTGTTAAGATTACCTTTTGCTGCAAAACGTAATGCGAGAAGTCTCCCAATATATCCTGCAGCGCCTGTAATTACTGCGATTTCGCCACTCAAGTCTTTCTTTTTTGCAGGAACAAAAAATCTGATAATTGATAACAATATTATTATATTAACATCAATTATCGTTTTGATGAATTCGATTATTAATGCAAAGCATCCAGTCTGCTCAGGAGATGGCCTAATGTATTTGATCTTTGCATCTCCACTTCCTTCCAAGGTCGCCATCTCAACAACTTTGACTTTGATTCTTGTGCCCTTGTGATTTTGTGAACTTTGACCCAAATTCAATTTTTTTATTGTGTCAGTGTCAGTATTATTCTGTCCAGGCACCGCGGAGCGTTGAGAAAATGGGGGGTCTAAAAAAGTGGGGGGGGGGGGCTAAAACCGTATAAAAAGAGGCTTTTCTGGTAGTTTGATACTTAATATTTTGCACTTTTTGGCTAAAGCCCCTACCCCCAGCCTCCCTGCTCCGCGGTGCCTGATATGTCATGTATTTAGCATAAAGTGAGGGTGAAATTATATATCATTATATAGAAGCATATAAATTAACTGTTGCTTGATGAAAAAATAAAAAACTTTCATGTTTTACAATACAGTATGCAAAGCCAGATAAAATTATACATCTCTTTAAAAAAAGGTACATATCATTGTTCGCAAAAATGAAAAAATGTCCTTGGATTCTAACAATTTCTAACTTTCGCGTTAAATTTTAACCATACCATAGTTCTCAAGTATCTAATTAATGGATGGTTTCCGTATATCAAAGTTCTGTATCTTGGTATGTTGAATTCAGCATTCTTCAGTTCATATCGTTTGATCGTTTGGCAATTCTTTCAAACAAGCTTGGAGAGGCTTCGGGCCAAATTGTTTTTGACCTTATAAATAAGATTGGTTATGTTTGCGTTTTTTGTTATACAGCCTTAACCTTGAGAGACCAAATTCTTCCAGCAATGTTGCACAGTCACTTTCTTTCTCAAGAAAGATTTTTATTTCTTAACCTGGACTGTTTCAAGTTTTCTACAATCCAGGGTCAATGCCACCGGGGGGCAAAGAGGTCATTGTCCCCCTTGCTATTTTGGTAAGCAAAAATATCTACATAAGGCCATGTTTTGAAGCACTGACTTCAAGCTCGATTAATAGCACTTGGCCCTTCCACCCACTTAAAAATCCACAGCGTGTTGGTATTAGATTTCGTAGTCTAAACACAACTCCTACTCTTTCACTTGCCTTCTAATCTTATATGTGTTGCTTATGTGCCTATGCATAGCTTGATACTTTGCTTTATTATAATTTACCACGTTCATACCTTTTCCTTATTTCCATTTATGATTATAACTTTATCAATCGCTTTTGGCGAATTTTTGGCTACATATAGCTGATGATAACCTGCATACATAGATGAATTCCAGTTTGAGACGGTGTGTCTGAGACAGTTTTGGTAGGTATTCGACATCATTGGCCTAAGAGAATATCCCTGTACACACCCTTTGTCAGATATCTTCTATATACTTTTGTGCCCCCAAGGATAACTCTATTTCTTCGATTTTGAAAGTACGATTTCATCATGACTATTGATGTCGTATCTATTGCGTCCTTAAAAAGACTCTTTTCTCAAGATTCCTCAGTAAGAGTGGTGGATACAAACGATGCTTTACTCATGACTGTCGAAAACACAACAACCATCTTATTGTTGACAAATCTTTTATCTCCGTATTTGCCAAAAAAAATCATAGAATTGGGATCTTCATGTTGAAAATCTAAATTGGATAGGAGTTTACGCAATCACAATTTCTAATGTACCTTCAAAGCTTCAAATAATTTAATGATGGTAAGTCGAATTTCTCATCAAATGTTACTGGACAGTGCAGAGACCATGCCCCATGACCTTTCTTTTGTACAGTCACTGTTATTATTGTTATTTTTTTGTTTCAGTATAGTTTTCCAAAATTCTCAACGTCCCACGTTAGGCGCCACTAATTCATGTTGCAAGGAGGCTTGTTCAATGTTAACCTATCCTGGGTTCCGGAGCCACGAAATTTCGCGCGCGTAAACCGAAAAACAGGCGGTCGAGCGCCTAGTATAGCTGAGATCTCTTTCTTCTCAGAAAGCCGCTCAGCCACTTCTCCACTTCTTACTTTATTTCTGCTCTAGAGTTTTGTGGCTTTGCTTCTCAGGGTAATGTTAACCATCAAAGCGACGGACTATGTATTGTCCCGTTTACACGGGGTATGTATTGCCCCAAGCGGGATCGCCATGCTGATCTTGAAAATATTATCGTGTAAACACCTGATCGCAAATTCACCAAAATTCGATCCTATTTCAGATTGCTTAAACACTCCGGGATCGCGATAACTTTAACATGTCCCGTAGATGAAGACGTGATTGTGAAAATACCGTATTTCGACACTGTTTAAAAATGCAGTTGAATCAGTAAAAAAAACTATGCTTTACTATTGTTATGAGATGGCTGCTAATTCTATTGCCAAACAATGAAAGCTATGCAGAAAACAGAATGCCGAAAGTTCAACTCTTTATTGAGCCCCTGTGGAGGTGCCTTTCTTCCTCGAACCCAACAAAATGGAAGCTGACTATGAGCGAGTGCTGTGCGTCAAATCTGAATGTTTCGTGTACCATATTCCACCAAGGGCAACAAGCAGAGGATACAGGTAACTATAGAGATATCTTAGTTTTATGACGCCTTTAACTTAACCAATCGCTACATTATTATATTGTTAATCAGTATATCTGGTAAGCTAGGCCTTCGTCAGATTTCCCAAGCTTTGGGACCAGATATATTTCAGACCTTAAAATCAAACTGAACCGTACTTAGTTCAAATCTAAGTTTTAAATTTAAGAACTTCAATTAAAACAGGAGCTTATGCCTTGCAGCTAAATTCTAGCAATTTAAGGTGCCTGTGAGATAGGCTGTTTAAATGCTGTTGCCCTAATAAAGGCTTCAGTTAATTAGGCCTGTTGAAGGTGATCTTCAGCATTGCAACCCTCTCAAAATTTCATTAACAATATGTTTTCAACTAATCAAGGTAACGTTCAATTATGGTGATAATCCAATATTTTGGCGTGAGACATCATATATTCCCAATTAAAACTTTTTGGACCAGAATTTTCAAAAAAAGCTGTTTTAAATGAATGATTTCTCAGGGTGGATCTTGAGAAGAAAAAAGGTATCAGTAGAGGCCAAACTGCAGACTAGGGCAAGTGCACATCCGAAATATTTTTTTTAAAATGTCCCTGAACACCTGGTTAAGGGTGTGGCATATCGAGATCTTGGTGTGATGTGTGTGTTCTTATGCTTATATCAAATGAAGATTCATGTTTCTTCAAGGTCGAAATAATCTTGCATGGGTTTGATCTGTCAATCATGTCCATTTTCACAATCTTTGTTGATATCCTTGGTGTCTAGACTCTAGAAGACAGTTGTGCAAATTATACCCATAATTGATCTGTACACTTATACCAATTGCACACTTGCACGCTTGAAATTTTTCTCCTGCACACCCAAGATCTTGTTGGAAACTTCCATACTCTGCAGTCCGGAATGGAGGTGTGTAGTGTTGAAGATGTGGCTTGGTTTCAAATCCTTTACAATTCACTCTTCTAATAAAGAGGCAACGAGAGAAGAGGATCAATAGGAGTCAGGATTTCATATGGCCATTAGCAGGGGTGGACTGGCCGGTCGAGCCACTGGGCGATTGCCCGGTGGGCCTTCCCAAAATTATTGCAGTTTTCTCTTAATTTTGCTATTAAATGAAAACTGGTATTGTTTGGTATAGGCCCTCTTCTGTTGCCATAACACCAAGACTCTCTCAAGATTAGTGGATACAGAATTAATAAAAGATCACTTTGCAATATTCAAATACTGAAAAAGCATTTTCTTAAATTTTGGGCCTCATGGAAACAAGGATAATCCTGGGCCCAGGGCTCACTTTCCCTAATGCAATAATACGATACTTCACTGGAAGTTCCAAAATCTGATAAATGTTCTCTTCGGACCCTCAGTTAGAAAGGTTTTCATTAAATCATAGGTTAAGGTGTTAAGAACATGCCAATTTTTGTGACTCAATTTCTAGGAAGGCACATTATTTTAATGCTAACCGAATAGATTTGGGAGTATAGATCAAAACAGCAGAAGGACTCAACCCCCTCAGCTCTGACAAAATTTTTGCTCCAGCACTTCCATACTTTGCTCCAGTATAAAATATGAATAATTCACCAAAGATCTTAGGCACAAAACATTGGTATTTACGCCAAATTTTAGTGTAATTCTTGGGAAAAGTTTTGGCATAATTCCATTGGCGTGGTCTGACTGTGCTACTTTTTTATCCTAAAATTTGCTCACATGGCCAAAACCATCCAAGATTTGCCCTGATGAACTTTGCAAAAGAACAGGCCTGTAGGCACTGGGGGCAGGGGGGGGCCCAATTTCTTCAGCTAGCAAACAATAATTGTTTCCCTGGCAATATCAAGATTTTCTCTCATCTCTTATCCTACGTTAGAATTAAATTTCCAGTGAAAGTGATGCTGACCTGGACTAAGGATCCCCCTTGTAAATCTTTCACACTTAAGCATACATCCCTGGTGGTTACTAATTAGAATTAATAGCAATATTCCAATAACGTTTTAAGCTAGTATAAAAAAGTGATGCAACAAACAACTTTGGGGATACCCGTAAACCTATTATTGATTTTCGGGGCCCTTTCTCTACGATATGGCCCGGGCCCTAAATTCAGAGCCAGTCCGCCCCTGGCCATTAGTGGCAGTATATGTTTTAAAAGAAGCCATGGATACCTTTCAGAGTCAGGAACTATGAATAATGAGTTAAATAGGGAAAAAAGAAAAATGATGATAACACAAAGTGGTTTTAACATAGTCATGTGAAGATATGGTTGGAGAGATGTGGACATAAATTCAATTTTATGCATGAATTATAGCATGTAGTGTCACAATTGGTGTTCAGGACTGAAAAGTATAGACCAGAATCCAGAACTTTTGGTGCCAAGCTTACAGAATTTGACATTTCAGGAAATAATGAGGACTGAGGGCTTTGAGAAGAAGAATTGAGAAAGCTTATGAGCTGCCATCTTTGATATGCTCAATGGGGGAGCAGAGACAAAAAGTACTGGGAAAGGTAGAACACATATGCAGAAATTGATGGATAGAGAGTTTGTTAGTAAAAAAGTATTTTTCATGGATCAGCCACCATCTATATGAATCTTGATACTGAAACTCAGTTCAGGTGTATGAAGTTTGTATATGTATGTAAGGTAATAGCAGGGTAAGATAGGATATTTTAAGACAGTGGTATAGAAAATACTAAGGTATGAATGAAATTATTGATATGTTATAATGATGGATATAAGGAGCACTGCAGTTCCTTTGAAATAAGCAACCACAAATGAATTAAATATCACTGATATTTGGCCCAAGTTAGCAGTGCTTCCACAGGTTTACTGATGAAATTCCCAGTGAAGAAGAGACATAGAGATATGGTTCATGGTTGAAACAGAAAAAGAACCATACCAAGAAAGCTTTGCCTATATGATGTTAGAAAAGAGAGGGTAAGAGCTGAATGCTGAGGTTCCTAATGAATGTTCCTCAATTTGAACACATAACTACCGAGCAGTAAGAACAGAGAGGATGCCTTTTCAAAACAAATGGAAATGAAATTGGAGGAAGCAATGCTAATACACTACATGTTCATTTCTTTACACTGTAATGCAGAACCTAAATTGAAAACAGTTATCAAGTCAAAATACAAAGTAAAAATGTTGCTGAACCTGTCTTTTTCCATAAATATAACAAACCCTTTTGTAATGTTCATAAACATTTCTCAATGTGGTTTTAGAGCTGCAGATTGGAAACTTGATCAGCCTGACTGGACAGGTCGTCTAAGAATTGTTACATTGTCAGGGCAATGTTTTATCAAATTTGAAGACAAAATATCAGGTATGCATTCTTTTCTAAAGCACTATCAGTTATGCATTCTATTCTAGACTATTGAGCACTTAAGCAGTGTTTCTAGGCAGATTTAAAGCAAAAACTCACTCCAAATAATGATTCAGGGACAATATTAGATTTCATCCTATGCATACTTTAATAAATCTAAGGATAGCACTTACTCAAAAAAGCAATTTTTGTTGCAAAAATATAAACTCACTGATGTCAATCATTTCTATCTGTTTTAAAGTTGTTTGTTATGCATTATTTTGAAGTTATATTTTTTATTGATATAGCATCACAAAGCTTGTAATTTGACGTGCACAGCTGTACAGGACACTGTGTTGTGCACCAAGTACATACCAGACTTGTGATTCTTTACTTGCCTTGTTTAAATCTATACCTAATGTTAAAAGTGCTAAGGTAGCTAGGATTCAGCCTTTTAGATGGCTCCTAGCTTGGCCTTTCAGCTTTCAAGTGATGGGATGTATAGGAATGTCCATCAGGGATGTAATGCATGCTTTTGAAGGCATGAAAATTTAGAGAGAGAAATGCATAAAGAATGTCAGACACCTATGATAGAAATGCAGAAGATTGTTTCAAATATCGACAGGAGGATTAAAAAGTAAAACAGTATCTACAGTAATAACAAAATGTAGATTATATCTGCTCTGTAAGCTCTTGATTTTGAGATCTTGAGAATGTTTAAAAGCCAGATGCTTCATAAATTTTCTTGTTTGTTGTGATGTCCAATACATATTTAATTTTGACTGAATAAAAATTAATCAAAAAAGCTTTTTAAGGCAGACAATACTTTTCAAAGACCATTTTAAAGATGATTGCCAGGGAAAGATGTTGTTGATAATGAAGCTGAACTCAGTTGAAATTTATATCAGACTTTTGTTTATTGTCATGTTATTAGCAAGTGGAAATGAAATAGTTTTCAGACAGCATGGCTCAAAAAAGTAATATTTTTGTAAAAAACTGGAAAGCAGCATCCTAATTGGAAGTACATAATGGTTTCATTTCCTCCTTACATCCCCTATGCTTATCCATGAAGGCATCTTATTTGAAGCAAAAGAAGCTCTACCAGAGGAGTTAAGTGCTATAATGTACTGTGCCAGCCATGGTTGTTATGTTTTGATGCCTGTTGTGAGACTTCTACAAATTGATGATTATTTCAAATATCCTTTAGTGGAGAACTGCTTTTAGTGACCTATCAATGTTATGTAATTGACCATCCAACTTGTAATGTTAGTTGTTTTTCTTATGACCAAAATGGTTGTTGATATTTTTTTCTTTATTTCATGATTCTAGCTGTACAACAGAGTTTAGTAATATCCACAAATTTTTGCCAATTTTCCTTTCAATCATGTTTACTTTTAAGGGGAGCTATTTGCCCAAGCTCCTGTGCATGAATACCCTGGTGTGGAAGTTGAAGCTGTTACGGATAGTAGCAGATACTTTGTAGTGAAGATTGTAGATCCCTCTGGTATGTAGAATATTCATATACTATCTGAATTGTTCAGTATATCATTAACATTGTAGATAGATTTATTCAGTGGCTGACACTTGGTCAAATGTTAGGAGGGCAAACCTATTGTTTTAATAAGATGAGATCACATTTTCATATTGTCTTAGAACAAAAAAACAATTGTCTTCCATAATACAATACCCAAACGACCATTGTCTTGCCAATTTTTATATGTAGACCTTTATCCTTAAGAATTTTCAAGCCGTTTCTTTTTTGATTTGCCATTTGAAGTGTATTAGTCTGAAGAACTTTTGCAATGTAAACATTATGTTTATCAGTATACTATCAACCAAATCGAAATGTAACCAAGATATATCAAATAACTGTAAATCTCCCTTTTGGGTAAAGATGTAGAGTTTCCTAAATGACAACTCAGAAGAAAAAAAGTGATTTTAACTAAGTATAGCTTTAGGTTTCAGCTGCCACATTTGCCTCTGAGGGTGGAGCCCCAGTGTGTCACCAAAGTCATAAGCATTATATTCTCGAAAATAAAATGGATAATAAGATAAAATTTTTATAAAAATTATTATGGTTTTCTTTGCCTTGATTGAAACCTGGAATATCGTTAATTTTCGATAAAGTGAGTGATCTAGTTTCCTTATTTTTCCAATAAAAAAACATAATCTCAGTGACCCTTTAATATCGTGTATTTTGTTGTGTTTCTTTTTGTTGTGCAACCTGCAAGCGAAAATTTATGATCAAATCAAACACTCCCACAAAGCTCAATCACATTCATTTTCGAACGGGTTTTTTTATCCATATTCATGTTCCACTGATGTCGAACTCTCACGCTTTCCTGTACCAAATTGATAAAGTTAATTCATTCTTTTTATGACATGGCGCTTCCTCATTGTGCTCCTTCTGTGCCTCATGAATCAACATAACTGCTCTTCTTCTATCTCATAAATTTATAACAAAGAGTCAATTTTATTTAGAAAGCATCCTGGAATTCTCCTGTTTTGCTTACTGACACGTCTGATTGACGTGACAAGGAGATGAAGCTATAGCTTTGTCATGTTCAAGTTACATGAAATTTAGGACGAGAGGATGGTTATCAGCAGCATTTTAGCATGTAATATAGATGTTTGGCGTCTTTGTGTCTTCAACAAAGTACCATGTAAAGTAAAATGTGTTTGCCAAAATTTATCAAGTACCTTTTCAATAAATTTTCGACAAGATTTATGCATGAAAAGTTTCAGGTTGTTTTAGTACGCAATATTTATAATCTGAAGACGATGTGAAATAGCGGAAATGTAGGTGCTTTTGGTCTATATATCCAGGTGTGGATCTTTGTATTCAGAAAAGACGCATTTGATTGGTTCTTCGGATTCCGACGCGTCTTTCTTCCTTTCGCGTGACTTTCGAACCGCACATGGATATAAATTTCCAGCTTAATTTCGGTCATTATCCTATGTTTAAACTCTGAAGAGCATCGGACAAAAATTACTCACGTAATAAGTATACTATGTTCCCGCTATTCGTGCCATCTTCAAATTTTGCGGTGGCGAAAACTTACTTGGATATTTATGGGCCTTCGAAGCAATGTTTGTATTTGGCGCTTAAAAACTTTTGTTTGATTCGATCGTAAGAATAAACATGAGAGCTCTTATAGTTTTGAGATTTCAAACACGAAGCGACGAAAAAACGTTCGTTCTTTGATCTCACCCGTCATTCGTTTTACATGTTAAGACACAGCTAGGCGGCCAGATCTTCTCATCAGATATAAGATATTAAGTCAAAAATGATGGAAGCCAGTTCCCCGTTTTCACTGCGCCTCAGCCAAGCACGAAAATGAAGAATATTCTATTTTCAGCAATCGAATGATCAGCCCTATTGATATTTGATGAATAATTGAATTGCTTTAGGTTTTTGCTTCTCTCAAAAGTTTTTCTATTGTCTCTAGAAGAAATAACTCTTTTGTCTTACTAATTCACGAAAGCCTTCTCATACACAGGGACAGACCTCCACATAATTCCCAACAGTCATCTATTCCCATGATTTTATTCTGGCTTCCTTTTCCCACCTCCATTTCTTTGTTTCTTGTTCACCTCTTTAGGTTGTTTATCATTTCTTGTGTCTTCCCTCGCGTCCCGATTGCTCCTGCAGCTTACTGTTAGATCACGTGATTTACGATTCTCTTTGTTTAGCTCTTCCTTACTTCAAGTTTATTCGTCTCTATTTACTATACTGAAGATGACTCTAGCTAGAGTCGAACCGTTTATCTATTTTTTTAACTGGATTTTTCACTTTTAAACCGGAATGCCCTAATTAACATCTTTAAATCTGATTCGCGGATTCTCTTTACTGGATTGTCAATGTTCTGATCTTACTGGGTTTGTCAAATATTGGACTGCTAATGAATTCAAATCAATAGTAGAATATTGCAAGCGCTTTTTTTGTCGCCGTTAATTTGCTTTTGCTAATGGCAAAAACTGATCATAAAAAATAAAGAATAAATTTCTAATTAATAAAAGAATAAATAAAATAATTTTTCTTTCCGGTTTTCTGCCTGTTTTCTCTTTTTATGGACATACAATACAAGTAGTGAATATTATAATCTAGCGGTAGAACATCCCTGGAGGGTTATGTACTACGGTTGTATGTTTCAGCTGAAATGTTTACAATATTGAGAATATTTTAAATGAGATACACACAAACAAACAATCCCTTTGCTTTTCTAGGTAAACATGCATTTATAGGGATGGGATTCAACGACAGAGGAGATTCTTTTGATTTTAACGTGACATTGCAAGACCACTTCAAGTATTTTTTTAAAATATTTAGTTTTCCTAAAATATTCCGACATGCTTCGTCAATGGTGTGTTATCTCCAGAACACTTCCTTCCTTAGATAAACCTTCAAGAAATTATTTGCAGAGTTCAGAAAACACCACAACCTTCCCCGGATGAACCTTTTCCCTATTTTCCCTCCACCACTTTTTCATAGCATATTTCGAACACACGTTTCTTGGAAATGTAATTTAAGTACAATCCTCTTTGTTTTGGTCTTTACGCTGTGTCAAGAAAAGCGAAAGCTCGAGCACAACAGTAAATCCCGCTCTTTTTAAAGACTCTTTTCAAGCTATGCATTGGCCTTCCTCAAAACTTCTGCATTGTTGGATAACCCTCCTCCTGCTCACAGCCATGAAACCGTTATGTTTCCTGGACTCTGTTCTTTTTTGTTTTTAATTACAGTAAAACTCATCAGCCTGGGCAAAGTCATATTGTCAAGAGATGCAAAAATTGTCCAGCTGAATATTGTTTCTTGTTTGTAATTGTATGTTTTGGAATTTCTTCTGTGACTAACACACAACATCACAGCTTAAATGTTTATTTGCCATTTTATTTTGATTATTTAAGCCATTAGCCACTATATCCACTCTAAGACTATAACTGTAAAATTAACTGAGCTTCTGGTTCGGCTCATGATTTCATTGCTTTAAGCTTAAATAGGGCCTAGAATGTAAATAATTTTTTGCATCTGTCATACCTGTTCTATAAGGCGACCTAAGAATTACGCATACAAATACGTTTTATATATTGATTACACATACTATATTTCAGACGCGAGAAGACAAGCAAAGCTCTTGAAGATACCGTTACTGATGCACCCAAACTGGATTTAGGATTTAAGGATGGTCAAACTATCAAAATTAATATCGGAGTATGTAATGCAGCGTTTACTCATTTTCATAATCGCATTGTTTGTTTACTTCGAGATCTTCAAGTTTATTTCTGTTAAATCCACCTCCATTTTCATATAATCTTTAAATTTGCTTGGTTCATTGTTATTCCTTTTTTCGCCCTGAGGGTTTATTCAGAATGGTATTAAATCGTTTCGTGTTAATTAAACTTTTCAACTATGACGACATACTGCAACGTGACTTGTCGTATTTACAAACTGTTCATCTTCCTAGCAAAAAACAGGATCTCCTAAGCCAAGACCAAAAGCCGGTAAGTTTTAGCTACTATTAATATTATTAGTAGTATTAGCCACTGTTAACATTATTTTTTAATAAACGCTACCACTAATATTAGCTAATACTATTATTATTAGTAATATTAGCTACTTTTGATATTATTATTGATACTCGCTACTATTAATATTGTTAGTAAAATCAGCTAATATTAATAGTATTAGTGATATAAGCTACTATTGATAGTATTAGTGATATTAGCTACTATTAATATTCTTAGTAATATTAGCTACTATTGATATTATCAGTAATATTTACTACTGTTAATTTGCTTGGGTTTATTGTTGTTTCGAAGGTTTTTTAACATTGTTGAAAACTTCTAACATTACTTTGACTTCTAACTCATCTCAGAAATGCACTTATGCTAGATATCCTTTGTCTTCAGAGCCCTATAAAGGATTAATTGCTATTATCGTTCAAGATATGATAAGTCTTTTAAGACTATTGTTTGCCTATCCTGGTGAAACATTCATGTATTAAGCGTTCTCCTGGAGTTTTGAGTGAATATTAAACCTTTTATGTTGTACCTATTTCAAGCATACGTGAATGTGGTTAAAAGTGCAGTGCACGTTTCAAGCATACGTGGATTTCAGATATTGCATGCTCTAAAGGCAGAATGACTAAAAATGTTATAGATTTTGAGATACTTTTTCTTTCGACTCCACCCATTTATCGATCTTGCTCAGTGTTTACTGTCTTTTTAAAAAAAATTCTCCAACTCCTCTGAGAACTTGTCAGACAAACAAGAAAAAAGATTATTTGTTAATTTTATGTGTTAAGGAATTTTCTATGAAATGTTTTCTTTCTGATTGTTTGTGCTAACGACTTGAGTAAGTGCCGTAATGCCTAGGAATCTAAATCTTTTTAATTCTTCGAAGTGTTTTGAATGTATTTTTGAGCTAATTCTGTGCAAGTGACCATTTTGGCGACCATAAACGGCTTGCACAATTTGTTTGAAAGATAAATATCGTAAAAAAGATAAGTTTTCGTCAGATATACTGAAGGTGTCAGTGCCGTTTCTATTGAGAATATATTGCGAAAAAGCCGCAAGCAAATATTTACCGACTGAAAGCAAGGCCAAGAGACTGTCTTTCATATTTTGATTATGATGAATAGATAGTGCTGGAAAGCAGTACGAGTTTGGAATCTTCCGAAAGCTTTTTGAACACTCTTCAGTGTCCAGTGGCGATAAAAGATTGAGTTGCACTTCATCATAGGCTCTTTCTGCATGTTTTTAAAGTTTTTGCCGTTTTCTAAATTTGCTGAATATTGGGATTGTTCGAATATCAGATGCCTTATGCACAAATACTTTCAAAGATCGACGCTGGCATTTTGTCTTAATAATTGCTTTCGCCATTTACTGCAGCCAATAGTGGTATTGGAATTCTCCCACCGCCACCTGGGCAAAAGGTACCAAGTCTAACACCACCCCCTGGAAGTAGCTTTCCTGTTAGACAACAACAGCAACCGCAGTCGCAGCAAACGCAGTCGCAGCAACCTCAACCACAATTACAAAAGCAGTCAGAAGAATGGGGTGATTTCTCTTCGTCCAGGTTCGTTAGCTCTCCATAGATTCAAGCATAACCATTGTTAATGTTTGGTTTTGTCTAATTCTATTGTCTTTACAGTTGTTTGAAATTTGTATCTGTATGGTGACTAGAATTCAATTACATAGTACTTATTTTCTTTGTAGTCACTGTAACAATTAGTTTGACTGTGATTTATGCGAGTGTAGTATTCTGTTTATATGTTTTATCTATAGCATGTTAAGCTAGGGATTTATTAATTGGAGCAAAGGCCCTTGTCTAGTTTTTCACTATCAACAACAATACGTTGTTTAAGAAGGTGACCTAGTTTTTCTTCATTTGCGAAATATGTCCATTTGCGCGGTTTCACTGTTACGAGGCCAAGATTAGGGCTAAACGGGACAAGCTGAGAAAGGACAGAACGGAGATCAGCATGACCATCGGAATCAATATCTAGGAACACCGGCCCAAATCAAAATAGATTCTAAGGTGCTTGTTCTCCAAGTTGGACTTGAGACGGCCCAAGATAAATTGTTGCATCTAAGTCATATATGGCCAAAATTTGCATCAGTACTGTCCTTTTTTCTGTCCTTTTTTAATTGTTTGAATGTGTTACCATTTGATTTACATGTTTGAATGTGTTACCATTTGATCAACATTCACTCAACACAACCATTTGTTTTATAGTTCATCCTCTGGAGGAAATTGGGAAACTTTCTGAGTGTCCGAGATAATTATTTGAGGCCCAGCCTGCAATCGGCGGAAGTGGAGCCCAGGCCACATGAAAAACAATCTGAACGGAATCAATTTTTATGTCGCATGAAAAAGTGACGTAATCACTACTTCTCTTTGTAACTCTTCAGATTTAATGATCAATTTTGTATATAGGCAATTATATGGTTTCTTGGTCTTGCAATCTATTGTCATTTTATAACGCTGATAGCGTATAATGTATGATTGATCTTCAGTTAAGTCTAGTGTTGTTGATTCCATTGCTAATCATGCAGTTTTATTCATCAATTAGATAGTTTTTGAAAGTTTACCATACTGAAAAACATCTTCTGAAAAATTGTAAACAAAAAAGACAAGTTACATTACCGAAACCTTCTCTCGTACATTGAAATCAGTTGTTTACATTCTGGAAACATTTTCTAAGAAACAGGCTAGGGCAGTTGATTTGCAGTTGAACAAAGATAGATCGAGACGAATTTTCCAAGTTATATTCTTTATTAAAAAACAGTATAGAAGACGAAAAATTTTATTTTAAGATCCCCGATTAACAAAAAACCAAACCAGAGTCCAAAATCCTTGGTATATGCTTTATTTAAAGCTAAGTTTAATCGGCACCAATCGAAACCAATGAAAGATGGTCCTAAATTTCCCTTAAAACCGCTAGATATCTGGCGCTGAAAACAAGCCAACTGCAGGGACCAAATGCTAATCGTTGCTGATAGGGCACATTCGACATAAAATTCTTTCATGTGTAGAACATCTGTTCCGTCCCAAGCTGTGTCTAAAATCTATGGTTTGTTATCACAGTTACTCTGTTTTTGATAACCTATGATGCTAGGTGTAATTTCTTTTTGTAATGACAGACAAAAACCAGTTATGTGCTATGACAATGGTCGTGGATTTTATGTCCACGTTATCCAATCATAGAGCTATGTTTTGATCTATGTGCTTACAAAGGAGACTTTGGATGCAGCAATTCTCTCAGTGTCGTTGGATTGAAATTCATATTGGGAGGTTGATTGTATTGCTTTCCATTCAGAGGAGATATACTACAGTTTGACAATTATTGGGGGGTTCTAGACCCCTTAGCCCCCCTGCTTCCGACAGCCCTGGTGTCTAACATTAGCTAATCGGTATGGCAACCGGACTTAATCAAATGCGAACGTCTCGTTTTATTTCATTTAAACATCAATTTTAACAAAATATCTGAAGACACTGTAGCTTAAAGGAAAAACATTTGCTGAGTAATATTTAATATTTTTTGTTCCAGGTACCATTCTCGTGATTCTTAGGCGCTGTTCACACGATACCGGATTCATTTCAGATCGGATTCACTGACCCAATCCGATACGAATATCAAGCTCTGTTCTCAAGATACCGGATTCATTTCGTATCGGATTCACTCCTGTACACACGGTGACGCTACGCTTCAACACTGCTCCAAAAAATATATTGTCTTGAAGCAGTTGCATAGCAACATGGAATGTTGCTCGTTGTTTTGCTCTCTTTCTGATTAATGCATTCTTTGACGTGACATAACTGATACGCTGTTTTGTTTTTAAGAAGAAGTTTTTCGAAATAAACTTTTAAACAATCTAATTTTCCTTTGCATTAATCTTGTGAAGCTCATCATCATCGCAAGGAGCATATTTATTATTTAACTGTGATCCACTGCCATTTTGTGCCGTACCAGATGACCGTACCAGATTCATGCGTTCACACGAGCTCAAAAGTAATCCTATATAATTCCATTCCACATTCTCAGCGGAATGGTTTGACTCTGCAAAAACGATACAGGGCGTATCGGATTCAAGCGTCGTCGTGTGAACAGAACGCCTACCCGATATGAAAAGTAATCATATACGAAATGAATCCGATATCGTGTGACCATGGCCTTAGAATAATACGATTTCATGTACGGTAGAGCTCAAACAGTAAACAAAGGTTGCGCCAAAGAGAATTTGACAATGGGTCTCGGCTTGTATTCGGGCCAGAAATTTGTTACCCATTTATGTTGTTTATCGCATTTATAAGTTTAATTCTAGTTCTTTTTCATTTGCGTTCATCATCCACTTTTGATTATGATTACTTTATGCTACTTTTTCACTTTCGCTGCAATGCGGTCCTGCCGCCCATCAGTCTGTGTATGCATCCCCTGTCGATTTTTGAGTAGGTATCATGGCTCACCTCTCACTCAGAATATCAATCTCGGTATTTATTGTTCATATTTCAAAGGCATATTATATTTACAACCTTTGACAATACTGTCGAGACACACGCCCCTAAAAAGCGTGCATTTCTTGTTAAACATTCACTCCCACCTTGAAATTTAGTGTACATGCATTTTTACAGCTCTGATATCAACATTAAGGGAATACGGCTATGTAATTACAGCCGATTCTTTCAAGTATTGTAAGTTTTTTATTGCGTGTTGTTATGTGCCGAGAAACAGCACAATGTTCATATATTTACAATAAAGGTCCAACTTTTCCATTTTGTTCGTTGAAAGTGGAACTCTGCAAAATTGAGACGCATGGCATCCGATAGAGACGGAATTCTGCAGAAAATTTCCTGTCAATTCAAGAAATTGACTCCATCTTCATTATGACATCTGAACCAAAGTCCATTACTCGAAGCCCTTAATTATAGATCCAGCGCAGTTGATATTTAATACCGAAATTTTCATATTCATAATCCCAATCTTTGGTCGACTTATCCTTTCGCAGATGTATTGTTTTTATTCTTCTCGCCGTTGAAAACCTCTAACTTAGATAACTTTTAATGCCAGTTATGACGTGCCATTCTCTGGCTGTTTGACCCAATGTATGATGTTATATGATGTTATGTTGATGAATTTACCCGAAATAATATCCCGGTAAATTCATTTCATGTGAAGGCATACCGCTTAAGTTACGACTGTTTTATGAGCGTCAGCAGTAAATGGTAGATGGTTCGTTAATGTGTACCTTCTTTATCAAAAACGTACGTCTTGCCAAGATGGTAGTTATTCATTATGTGTTTGACCCAATACTGTACATGTTAAATGACACAGCAGCGGTACCACTTGACAACTAGCTGTCACGACAACCACATTTCAGATTTGCCGCCTTTGATAACACTTTCTTCACTTCTTTCCGCAACGCGATATTCAGTACTATGTACAAAATCGGGTTGATAGCACTATTCGCATAGTGAAGACACTTTACCG
Organism: Rhopilema esculentum; assembly: GCF_057945365.1. Lineage (NCBI taxonomy): Eukaryota > Metazoa > Cnidaria > Scyphozoa > Rhizostomeae > Rhizostomatidae > Rhopilema > Rhopilema esculentum. Next base: position 6,401,336 of record NC_142833.1, read on the forward strand.
CCATAATTGTTGCCGTGGATACCCTGATGCTCAGAATGCTCAGTACCACAATCATTATAAAAGGCGTCCATAGTAACAGAAATGTACCAATAATGGCTCCAATGACTTTGGCTCCTTTTGTTTCTTTCTTGAATCTCCACGAGGAAATTTTTCGGCCTTTACTATTTTTGCTGTGTTTTTTGATGGTTTGAATCTTGAGAGCTGGTCTTGACACCGAAATGTCTGCAATCGAGATCTCTGCTCCATTTCTTTCTTGTCCCTGACGATCATTGAATAACTGAACCCGTCGGCCCTCAGCCTCTGTCGATACTTGAGAAGTGAGACAATGGTCACTAGAAATGGCTCCTGCGTCAACAATCTCATCCAAATCAAATTTCCCCTGAAAGAAAACGCGAAGTTCATCATAACATCACAAAACTACTTAAAATTATTGTACCTTAAAACCAGAATAGCATTAAAGAAACCTGGCCTTGTCATGCTAATGCTCAACATTTTCTCAATCATATAAGCACTGCAGAGCCAGTTGTTAACTCTAATTGGGTGAATCACGGGAACCTTAACAAAAGATTCCTCGAGTCGCGTTAATAAGTGTGCCGTTTAAGTTTGTCTCGCAATGAATTTGACACCTGTCGCTCAGGTACTTCACGTTTGATTTAGTCTGTCATTGCAAAGATAATTTTGACTTTTTAAGTTTGTTTGGAACACGAGAAAGCTGAGAATGTCTCCTATTCTCGACAGTTTATGTAGAATTTTCAGGGAGTAGCTGATGGGTTACACTGAGTAACTTCTTGTCGACGATACATGTGATTTTTTATCGTTGAACTGAAAGATCGTGTGATGTGCGGCAACGAATTGCCAACAATTTTTATCGTGAACGACAGATTCTGAGAACAAACATGCTCGAAATTTTTTTGGGTCGCCGAAATCAAAGACAAAGATTGCACTGTGCGCGTTGCTCAGAGATGAAATCGTCGAGGATTAATGTGAGAACGTTTAGCGCGGCTTAATAGAGGCACGTTTCCAGAGGATAGAAAATTAAAATGGCGAAGGGAAACATCTGCCCGACGCTCTTTTCTTTTTTGGCTAAATATTTCGTTAAAATGTATTACTTGACTCTGAATTGACGTCGATACATTTCCTTGTCTCGCAGCTCTTGGACTAAATTATTATAGACACATTGTCGCATTCTTTTATCAATCCACGGACCTACCCATATTTGTCGTTCCCTTCGACGGCTTCTCTTTCGTCGCTGCATCCTTGTTCCTGCCGCAATTTTTCATTTTACTCATATACTACGAATCTGGGGCGAAAACAGCTCCACCGCGTAAATCGAGGTTGCGCTGCGCGGGAAAAAGCGACAAAAAACGAGCAATGTGCGTAAACGAAAGATCATATAGAACGACAAAAGTCGCATGCATCGCCGATAATGATCTGTTGTGTTCGCTGGGCTTTTAAAAACCCGGCCCTGAGGTAACTTGTTAACGACAATTGTTTCAGTAATAACAAACAACCTTCAATTATCCATTTCACTCACCTTTGCACTTGCAACGTTCAATGACACATAGGGTTTGCTTGTTCTTCTTTCAAGATCATCCAGATACGCCTCCCAATCTTCAATACCATCCCTTTGTAATTGGCTGCATACATCGATGCCACGTCCACCTCCTCCTGTAAAATATTCCCCTTTCTTCACCACGTCTTTTTGTTTATTTCCGCCAAGAATCCGTTGTAAAAATCTGAGCTTCTGGAAAAACGTCGTTTTCTTCGAACCATCTTCAACCTTTGTCAATATTCCTGCATAAGAGATTATTGTAGATAATTTAAAAATTGTCAACAAATAGTCCACCAATTTACAAAGGATAGAAATTGTCACGCTTTTTGCAAATAAGATCATGAAATTAACATGATCTTCTCTGGTTGTATATAAACAACAATGATAAATAAATAAATAAACAACTATGCAGGGGTGGCAGCAAGAAATTCAAAGCGGGGGGGGGGCTCGAGTTGATAGTTTTATTAGACTAAAGCGAGCGAAGCGAGCAGAAAATTTTTAAGATCACGCTCTTTAGATAAGCTTAAAATACATTTCAGAATATTTCTTGCAGTTATTTTTTTTGCAATCGTTTAAAACATTTTGCTATTTTTAAGGAATGCTTTTAGTACGTATCATCAATTCCAGTCTTAAAATGGGATTCATTACTTTATAAGAACCCACAGACCTCTTATTCCTTTTAAATTAAGCAATAAGAGGATTTATCGCACTAGCTTTTTTCTTTTATTCCTATTCTTTCATTCTTTTGTTTTCTTAAAAACACTTTGCAAAAAAATTGAAGGGGGCTGAAGCCCCCTAGCCCCCCTCTGGTGCCGCCCATGCTATGTTAAATAGACAATTCTCCTTCATTAACCGGCAGGACTGTAGTGGGATCATTTTTAATGCTATACGGAATCTCTTTAGTTTCCGAAAAGAGCATAATTGATTATAGAAATGACAAATTTTGAAGTTTTTAAAGAAAGTTTTGCCGCTGTTTGGTCTCTGCGCCAATGTTGATAGACAGCCTTTATGCGTAGACATGTTTCTACACCACAATAAGTTCACGCTAACGTAGCGTTTGTTTTTGGTCTTTAAGTTTTTCAATGGAAAATTTTAGTTTATACTCATAGTTTATAAAGCAAAAACCACGAGAACTGGTTGAAAAGTCTTTTTCAAAGGCATACACACCAGATCGTGAAGGTTTTTTTGGAGTACTTCCTTCAGAGTCATACTCGTCCTCTTGCCCAGACACAATCTCCTGAGATGCAAGGAACCTCTGTCTGTCCTTCTCCACTTGAACCATGAACTTGATTTGTCTTTTTACTTCACCGTAGATCCTCCCATACGTGAACCCTTTAATGATGATTGGGATGACGTAAGACAATATGACAATGCACACCGAAACAATAGCCTGACCTGTGGTTGCTTGTATGTATCCAAGAATTGATGCCATTGTGCTGTAAGCCAGTACAAATACAACAACTGTCATGCCACGCTGCTTTGTGACGATATTTTCATACCGCATTGGGTATACGATACAGAAATAGCGCTCAATGCTTATCATCGCGAGACTCATTATGGACCAACAGCCGCAGAAAATATCGAGGCTTATCCATAAAGTATAGATGGTCCCACTTCGATTGTTGGGCCAGCCAGTGAGAACGTAGGACATCCAGAACGGAATGGAAAACACTGTAACCGTCAAGTCTGAGATTGATAGGTTGATGATAAAATAGTCAGAGACTCGATTGAGTTCATCAGATATACGAAAAGTCACCAACACGAGTGTGTTACCAACCAAGGAGACAATCATGACGATGCAGAGAAATAGAGTTACTGCCAAACTTGTTGCCGTCAGTGAACCACCTGTGCTGACGTCCTTTGCTGCAGTATTGACTGTCTGTAATACATCACCATTTATGGCACTCGAGTTTAAGATTAAACTTGCCAAACTGCCTGGGTTTTTCGCCATTGCTATTACTGGCATGTCTCGAGGCTCATGCTTTACCGAAAGGATCTTTGAAGGAGCAGTTCTTCAGTGCCAAAACAGCATACTTTCTCCTGTTTCCACACACTATTACGCCTTTGTCTACAAATAAAAGTTGAAATTTGCAATTAGGACAGATGTCCACATGATTATGTTAAATCATAACCAAGAAGAACCAACTTTTTCAATAACAAGACTGTTTTTTGTTTTTGTTTGAATCTACATATGGTCCTTTCCGGGTCAAAGGTACTGTTTTCGAGCTGCCTTAAAGACCTGATCCAGTTTCGATTGTGGGAGTATTTTCTTTAGTTTCAACAGGGACGAGAGAGCATTATTTATTTTACCTTTAAGGTTTTTATATTGCTTATTCCATGTCAGGTATTCTTCGACCGATATTCCAAGGTATTTCACCTTTTGAGCTCGTTTGATTGGCTCTCCATTTACATTTACTTCTAGCGGACCAAGGATACGGTTGGTTTGTCGTTTATGACCAAAAATCATATGTTCTGTTTTATCAGTATTCAAACTATGCTTTCTGATTCCTGATTGTGATTTTTTGCTGATTTTCACGCAGTTTGCGGCTATTGGCTCCCTGGTAAGTATTCTTGGAAAAGAAATCACCTGTTCATTTCAATGGCACGTGCTTTGATACGGAAATTATAAAAAACAGCATTTTCGATCGACGTTCTTTGAATATCAGAATACTTTACTGTGTCATATCTGTTCAGAACAGCGGCAGAAGATAACGACTAAGTGCAAGCAAGCCTGAGGAAATTAAATTGACATTACATTATCACATTTAAGTTTACACTATTATATTATTCTTACATTTCTATTTCAGTTTAAGTAAAGGCAGAGACAGAGATAACCTGCCACTTGGCGAAAAATGCCGTTTTGCTGAAAAGAAGACATCGACATTGTCTAGAAATATTTGCGCGGATATTAGAAGCTACAAGATTTTTGTGTGGAGCCCAGCTTAAAGCCTAGTTCATAAAGCTCTTTGTTTCAAACTATTTTGATAAACTATGTAGCAAATGGTTTCTAAGTTCATTGATTTTACTGCACAATGCACATTCGGTGCCCTAGAAGGAGTACAAATGCAAAAACATTGAAATTCGAAACTTTGCTATAAGTTGTGGCTAGAAAAGAAGGGTAAAAACACAAAGTAAGTAAGAAAGAAGTTTTTAATATGTTAAAGTACAATGTCGTTAACTGCAAATAACTAGAACCGGCTTCCTTATTCTTTCCTTATTGTTTGGAAAGATAAAGTATTCAAATTTGACAAGTTCATTGGTTATTAACTCTTTGTTGTAAAGTACTGCGTAGCGGCGTGCGCAGCGGATTGCAGCTCAGCACGTCGGCGGTGATTAGATTAGATTGGAGTAGGGAGTAGGAACACGCGGTGTTGTAAAGTGATTGCAGATATATATATAAAAAGGTTTTGTTGATAATATGCAAAGGGTGTTTTCTCTCTTTATTCTCTGCGTAGCCCGGTCCACGGTTTAAAGTTTATAACACTCTTTACTGGTATACATTTCTTAGATATTTGGGCCTTGTAAATATAGGTTGCTTTTAAATAAAGTGTACAAAGTTTCTATTGAATTTGTTGCAAAAGCTGGTAAATTCTGAAAATTCTGAACTGCAACATCATTTTAGAGCGCTAAAAGCTACAAAAACTATGAATTCCTTAGATTAGCATCTAGATAATTTTCTACTGATGCCATTGACGGTTTAAGGGTAAAAAGTTTTGAATCTATGATAACGCGGGAAAAAAGCGGTAAAAATATAAGATTGTCTCAAGGTATGCTTGGAGATTTTTTAAGATTTTACATTTACATATTTAATCATTTAGGCACGGTAGCCCTGAACTCATTATATAGGCCAGTGGCTAGTTACAAAATCTGGAAAAATATTTTTTATTTTACTGGCTTATGAACAAAAACTTTCGAAATTTCCCAAAATCAAGCCACTTTTGTTTTTTCGAGAAGGTTATTAGCTGTAGATTCCTTATTTGGTTTGTCAATTCCTTATTTGGTTGGGGAATTCCTTATTTGGCTTGTCAATTCCTTATTTGCTTGGTGAATTTTTTATTTGAATTTTGAAATTCCTTATTTGGTTGATTGATTCCTTTTTTGCTTTGTGGATTCTTTATTTGGTCTTCGGTTTATATATTTTGGAGACTTTTTGTTTGTCTTAGAAATCCCATATTTGGTTTTTGGATTCCTTATTTGGTTTGCCGATCTCTTGTTTGATCAGCAGCTGAATCCTTGTTGAGAGTTCTGCGGCACAAACCAAACTCATTATGATTTGAAAGCTAGTATATTATCAAATTTCAAGTGATGTGTGTGTCAGAATGGCAAGTTCTTTAATAGAGACCTCTGTTTTTTAGAAGGCAAAATATAAATAAGATCATATCATAATATTTGAAAAAACGTTGGTTTTGTCTTAAAAGTTTGATGTCCTTGTGCTCAAGCCATGTTGTAAAGCACTTGCCCGGGTCAATGTTCTGTGCACCTGTCGTCATCACAGTAGAAGAGCTTTTTTATTTCTCAAGATTTGTAATTAGCAACCACAAAATGTCTAATGATGTTTGCTTACAAAAGGTTCAATTTGAGCCTGTTTAACGCCTTTCTAGCTTAATAATTTTTTGCATTTTCTTCTATTCAATTATTGAAAACTTATTAGCCATAACATTTTCTCTATAGTTTAACATGTGTTATCGCATGTGAAACGATTAGATTACTGTTATAATAAATCTAAAACCTATGAGACTTTTCACTGTTTATAGATATTTTCTAGCCAATTTAATTAGGAAAGAACAGCTCAATTGTCAAGACAGATGTCTAGTTAAACAATAAGATGCCGAAAAGGATTTCCCGAAGCATTGTTCAGCTGCTGACCAGGCAAATTGCAAGCTAGTTTGTTGATAGTGAAGACAAAAACTAAAAAATTCTGACATCCAGCAAAATCCTTATCATTTTTGACTGACTGCATGAAGATTTCTGGTAGCTTCGATGAGCCATCGAAAAATTGAAGAATGAAATAAATCTAAGATTATAGTGAAATCTTGTAGATCCGATTTCTTGATATTGTTGACAGTCTCCGTCTCGTGATGGTTAAAGGTTTCTTAACGGGGATATGGATGAGAGTTCCAACATATGCTTCTACATATTTGACTTGATTAATCAAGATCATTAATAATGGTGGCTATAAAAGCCTGTATGGCTGCAATTCAAACCTTACACTTGGACTAAGCAACTATGATTTAAGTATAAGATTGAGGTGCCTCTCATTTAATTCTTTTGATGGTCGTTTGTGCGTAGGTCAGGAGCACGGTACCTGTAATTTTTCAAAAAGAATTTTGAACCTGTAGGTATCTTTAAGTGATGGTAACATATCTCTTTTGGACATTCCTGACGGTTTTTAGAAAGATCAATCATACACAGGTTTGGCATGCATAGATAAAAAAAATCAAATTAGGAAATGATTTGAATGACAAAGCTCAGTAAAACAGATTGCTAATTGAAAATTTTTCGAAGCTCAAAAGTCTGACACTTTTTACCAGCGCAAGGACTGAGGTTAGGCTCCGAAGAAGGGAGAAGAGAGTAAACTTTTCTTCGCGTATTCATAATTTCCTCTTTGGAAAATATGCTGGATGAGAACGTTAGAAGGACAATGAATGACAGAGTCGCTTGTCACGGGCTCTAGCCCTGCCCTAGTTGCACCACTTGCTCGTAATTTCTCTCTGTATATTCAACAAAATCTACTTGTCACCTCATCAAGAGAGTTATTTGATTGAATTGATTGTTTGCTCGTAATTTTTCAAGCTTGGGTTGCAAAAGTCGTCATAGGTATCACTGAGTTTTGAATTGAGAAAATTCATCTTTGATTTTAATTCATACTGAATTTATATCTTTTGTTCTGTGTAAATAGCTTGGGTAGTGACGCGATTGGTAATATCTATTTCCAGCTCGAGTGCATCATAAATCTCTGGATGATCGTTAAGAATGCCTTGCTCGCGAAACTGATTGCCGACATGACAGTGTAACATTCCGCAAGAGAGTTGAATACCGGCTGTAATTCAAATCCCAGTCTGTATACAGTTGCTCCGACAATTAGAAATGCACAAATCCATTCTTATAGAGGTGAAAGATATTGAAAAAGGCCACTGCAGTCATGATATTCAAACTGCGGTCGATGCTGTAATAATTAAACATGCGAAATACGAGTCAAATTAAAAGGATTAATGGTATATATGCTCAACGAATTTGTAAACTTCTATAGCAGTTCAACGGATGGAGTTTCTAATGAATGACCCATTTTCCAGTTCAAGGAAAAGCTTTTTGCAACCCATTTGACGAACTTAACTTGGCATGGAATGTGACTGGTAAGCCAGAATCAACAATAAACATGATGATGATGTTTGCTTCTTGAAAAATATTTCTTGAAGTTCTCTAAAGCTTTAGTTTTAGAATTTCACACGAAATAGCTGAAGAATTTTACTTGTTTTAGACAATTTGATAGCACCACCTGCAAGTGTAAAAATTGTTATCTTGTTTTTGCCTTTGCATATTACATTGACAAAGGTCGAATAAGACTTTATGATAATCAAAGTTTTGCTTTAAAACAGTGCAATTACATAGCTGATTTGAATTTTTGAGATTTTAGTTTGGACTTCATTCTGTACATCTTCAGAAGAAGGAAGTTTGATCTGACATTTGTAAGATTGCTTTTGTGAATAGCGGGTTTATCAGTAAACAAGGCAATCTCTATCAAACCTCTATATATTATTTTCGACGAAAGAAGTGTTTACGGGATTGTGTCAAAACTTTGTGCAGCTTTGTATCAGAGTTTTTAACAATGTTTTGAGGTTTTTGCTAAGAAGCGTGTAAATGTTTATCAAAGAGTGCTAGCAGCCGACTGTCAGCCTGTTCAACAAATTCTTAATTTTGTTAATGCTTAAAGTTTGCTAACGTCGATGAAGAGAGAATGAAATCGTTCGCAGATAGTTGGCAAAAGCTAGCTCACATTCTCTTTTGTTAACTGTAAAATGACATACAAGTAACATAAAAAATAGGATGTCGCATTTAATTTTAAACAGACGGCAGGTAAATTTCAAATCTAGCACAAACTTCAAAAATTGACACCAAACATTCTCTTAGAATATCCTGGCACGTATAAAAGATATTTCAGCAGTTTTACCAGTTTTAACTCACCAGCAATTTCGTGATGTGGCTGAAAACCAGCAAATATCCTTCTCTTTTAATGCTTTCCTCTATTTATCTTTTGGTTGTTAAGTGGCTGCTCGCATACCGAACAGATCTAAAGCTGACAAATTGCTTATGCTCTGGAGGCTTCTGGAAAGTAAATGTTTGAGATGCAACTGAGATTGAAAGCTTAATCTATGTAGCAGGCCGATTCCAAACTCCATCCGGTCCGGAATCACGAATAATCTCAATCCAGCTCCTTCCCAAATAAATGGTGTTGAACATCTGCTGTTCGTTCATGAAAGTAAAATCTTATATTTTGCACATCTGCGCAACCACGCTGCTTTTGAGTTTCGTAATCCAGCAGGTTTGAAATACCGATGGGACATACAATTCAAGCACTGCCATTTCAAGTGGAGAAGTGGCCCATTGACTGTTAGGATTGGCTTATGTATTACAACAAATTCCAGGACATATTAACAAAAATAACATTCTGATTGATTCTTGAATATAATAGGAATCAATTTATAGATTAAGAATTTGAAAGGAGGGCAAAGTTGGCTATGATCAGCTTTTTTCATATTTAAGACGATACCAAAATATCCATGACATCTCTGAAGCTACTAAGCCATTTCAAATTAGCATTAAAGTCTTACTTCAATGCCTATCAAAATGATGACGTCACATTGTACCGTTCTTTACGCATAGCGTTCTTGCAATTTTCCCTGAATCATAATAAAGTGGATTGCTTTTCCATAGATGCACGTTCTTTAGCACAAGAGCAATGTTCGATTGGTGGGAGAATATGATGCAAATGGTTTCAGGAGGCCCCATTTTATAAATCTTCGGAACATTCTTTGATCGCATTAACTGATGGTCACATCTTCTAGGCATTTTATTTTGCTTATGAATAACAGTCAGTTATATGATGCCTTCTTTGGCAGCTTACTAGTTTGTGCAAGTTTCAGCATAAAAGAATTGGTCGTGGGTAACTGTTCTTGGCACGCCAAAGTCTGAAAAGGTTTAGATTTGCTTTCAAAAGTCGGTCCATTTCATATGCGAGTCGGTCCAACTTGCCCTGACACTGTTCTAGACATATGAAACAGGCCTACGCATTGTTTTACATGTTCAGCAGGTATTTTTGTGACCGACATTAACACTATCTTTGTTTTGAATCCATGTCACAAACTCATTTTTCAAATATATATTCAGACTGTGCCAAGCGTATTAACTCAAAACTTGATATTTCTCACACATAAAATTTCACCATAAGCGTCAATACATTAAGTCTGTTGCATATTGTTAAAGCTAAGCTAATGTTTGCCGCCAAGGAATCGAGTTAACAATTCACATAGACCTGTCACTGGGAAACCAAGAATCGATAAACTCTGGACTGCATGTTGTTAGCATTGGGATTAAGTCCGTTTGAAATGAAAAGTTGCAATGTCTGAGCAAATCTCAATGCGATTGTGATTGAATCGCTTTGCATTTCGCCTAGGCAAATGATGCATGGAAAAAATTAGCAAATTTTAAGTTGGATGCTATTGAAAGACTTCTCTATCAAAAGTAATTCTAGTCCATTTAAATATGACATTTCTGTGAATTTTTAGACCGTTGAGATAAACAAAACCAATATTCTTAATATTATCCGTTTTCATGAGAATCTTTTCTTTTGAAGGAAGGCGAAATCTGAAAAGATCCCTCTGCAAATTGAAGCGTAAAACTAACTTATATATCTTATTGTAAAAATTTACATATAAGGATAGAAGACCAAGAATAAATATGATAAGTAATTAAGAAGTTTAATGCAATGCTTACTCGAGGGTGTTATATGTAGGAGGGAATGCTGACATACGAGTCCAATTTCAAGGAAATTACAGTAGAAAAATTAATTTAGTGTCTTTTCACAAATCGTCATCACATTTTTAAGTAAGATTAGAAAAGGTTGCAAAAGAGCAATAGAGTAGAACGTGTTTGCAACAGAAAGCAGGTATGTTGATGAGTCATTAAGTTTTTTTCCAATTAGCAGCATCGCCTGGGGATAATAATAGACATCCTACTGTGATCTTGCTTAAATCCGTGGTATTTCGACTCAACGTGCGAAGGTTGAAGCAGCGTGAGCCTACACATCAACTTTTGACCATACCATAACACCTTGTACACATCGACGTTCGAGTCGGCTTTTTGTATAGCGTCTGGCCACCTTGTCGAGCGTTGTATTACACAAAGGCTCAAACTCTCCCGATTTGGGCGGGAGTCTCCCGATTTGAGAGTTATTTTCCCGTTCTCCCGATTTCAAACCAAAACTCCCGCTTTCAGAAAATTTTCAATAGATCTGTTATAAAACGTTAGGCAAAGACAAAATATCTGACTATACAATGTTTAGTCATGTATAGACTTGTATAGACTAATAACACATTGAGTAAATTTGATCACTTTAAAAATCTCGAGCGCATGCAGATCTTGTCGAATTTGCGCATGAGCAGTTGCTTCGCTAAAATGCATGAAAAGGTCAAGAAAAAGTAACCCAGAACGCTGCATCTGGCCCTGCAAGACATGGATTTGTTCGAGCAACGTGGAGAATGGAGGATTGCGGAGAAAACAAGAACCTCATTACGCAACTGGTTGCAAAAACGATGCCATAAAGGGAAAATTTCAAGGCCGATGTTTTCTGAAATGCCGCCGGATATCAGTTCGACCAGCTTGCAAAAACGGCTGAACAAAAAGTAGAAATGAATAGAAAAGTTGTTAAAAATTAGATTAAACACTAGGAAGACTCGTGCTGTCAAATTTGAAATCAGGTGAAATGTCGAGAGCGTTTGCCACCATAACACACGTTACGCCTCAATTTGTCACCATAACACGCCTTACGCCTCAATAAAATTGTACTTGTTGAAAAAATTCAATCTATTGAGGCCGACCCTTATTTGCAGAAGATGAGATAAATACAATGGGTCATAAATGCCGAAGATAGTTGTTTTAGCAAGGGGGCGTAATTTTGATAAAATGTTTTCTCTTAAAGAACCTTTACTTGGCATGTCCATTTTTGGTAAAACCGGAAACCGGACATAAGGTGAATCTGGACGTGTTATTCAAACCGTCGATTGTATGATCGCCTGCATTTGTGATTTTTCCTTTGGAAATGCCAGACTACTTATCCCGGATAAGTCATACCACAAAATCTGGTATTACTAATCCTACCTCATCTGTTATGCCCAATGAGGTGGTTATGCCAAACTGCGTATATCCAAATTTAGCTAAACATTTACTGTGTAGCGACCTATGACATTCTTCTGGCGATTAACTATATTGGACATTACAATACAAAGCAGTCTTGTTTTGATTGGTCAAAAGTTGTGCACACGACGCAGTTTCTAATAACTACTCAAGCAAAATTTTCATCATTGATGTTACACTGAGGTTGTGGAGCTAAGGCCTTGTCAAACGATCCAACATTTTGCCCAACATTTCGCCCAATATTTTTTTCGATGTTGGAAGGTGATCCAACGTTAGTGGTCAAACGATCCAACATTTCACCCAACATTTCGACCATCATTCTCTCGCGCAGATCGAAAAGAGAATGGGTAGTAGGTAATATTGATGTTGCTTAACAACAGTAGGCACACCAGACGCCCACGATGATGGCCGCACATAACGATGCGCCACCACATTTCGATCCGAGAAAACGAAAGGCAATCGCCGCCATAGCTATAAATTGTTGCAATTGTAAGCAAAATCTAGAGTCGAAGCAAGAATCGAAGCGAGGGTCAAAGCGAGAGTCAAAGCGAGAGTCAAAGCGAGAGTCGAAGCGAGAGTCGAAGCGAGAGTCGAAGCGAGAGTCGAAGCGAGAGTCGAAGCGAGAGTCGAAGCGAACGAAATCAACCCGAGAAGTCAACAACAATGCTAAGATTGAATTTTAGCGGTCTTTTACCGACTACGCTTGCGCAGAGCCAACAATGTTGGCTTAGGTGGTCAAAACGATCCAACATTTCACTTAACACTTCAAAACAAAAAATTGTTGGACGTCGGCAGCCAACATTTTTGACCTCAGTCAAATTTTGTCCAACATCGAAATTTACGATGTTGGTTGACCAAACAAGGTTGTCAAACGATCCATGATGTTGGGCGAAATGTTGGGTGAAATTTTGGATCGCTTGACCAGGGCTTAATGGAGAGAGTAGCACTTAAAAAGTGTTGTAGTGAATCTACTTAGGCCTGTTTACGTTAATTTTTCCTTCTCATCCACTCAATCACATTCCCACATTCTCACATCGCAGCACAGGCATCACACTCACAGTGTTGCCACGCTCGACTTAGCGCTCGACTTAGCGACTACTGCGCAGGCGATTTCTACCTATTTCCACCTACGCAATCAGCGTGGATTCTCCCCACAAATCTCTATATTTTTCAAAATATCCCACGTTTTGACCCACGTCTACCCATACTTCTAAGGACAACTTTCAGCAAAAGTCTATTTTTAAAAGCCATAAAGATCGAGGACCATAACAAGTATTCAACTATATAAAGTAATGCTTTTGTAAGATGTTACTCTGACGTAAAATATGGTTTTACGTTTTTTGCGGAATATATTCTCATAACTACTTCTTGCATTTGAATGAAAAGTCAGTGGAAATTGATGTTCAAAGCTATGAAAAACAAGCAATCTAATTGTTTGGCCGCAAACAAATATAAATCCCTACAATTTCCAGAAAACTACCTAGTTTTCTTGATTTATCCCGTAGGTTTTCCTTACAACCTATAAACTTCTGATAATCCCCAAAGTAGGTAGAAATCCCAACGTGTGGCAACACTGCTCTCATATCACACATTCACTAATCTGTATTGTTTACTTAATCTTTGCCACGCCATTCAATGTATTCATCATCTTCATTCGCCCTTCCGATTATTTCTTTTTTCTCACACCATTCGTGTTAATTTAGATATTCATTTCTGTATATAAGTATGTTAATTTGTAAGTAATTCTAGTTCAGAGTTCAGTTCAGATCAGATCTATACAGGCAACATACCGTCTCTCTTACTGGCTCTGTGTTCTCTGCACGTAAAATAAAACTTCACCGGGTTGGAAATGACACGTAACCGATGGATCGATTTATTAGTGAACGAACGGCATCAAATAATAACACAACAATGCGCAATTCTCGTTTTACTAAAGTGTGCCACAAACTACACGCAGAGTGCCAGCAATCCCATACATGGATTTATCAGGCTCAGCTTCTTTGTATACTCGTACTTCTGCGGTATATCCGTGGCATATTTTTTTAAGCTCTAGAGAACTACATCGGCGATGTTAATTCCATACTTTATCATCACAGATTTTTTCTTTTCTGCTGAATTCTGTAGTTATGGCAGTGAACTGTGAAAAAATTCTGTATCAATTTTTAGCCTTTCGTTTCTCAATGCCATGTTCAGGTTCGTGAAATTTCAGTCACAAAGTTGTGGATTAAGATTCGCACATAGACACAAAGTCATTAATACATCTATAATTCGGTACCAACCATTTCTCTCCGGAAATTTGCAAAAGCAATACACCAATTAAATTTCCCCCATGACCGTGTGACCATAAAAAGTCGCTATAAAAAATTTTCTCACAGGAAATTTTTTAACAATAGATAAATAATTAATATGTTTTAAACACTTTGCAATAAGGTGGACAGTTTTGCTCGCATGCTCGCAGTGCTTGCTAAAACGCTCGCAGTAAATTACCTCATTACATTGAAAAATATCAAAACTTATTTAGCACAGTGATATTGTGGTAGAAGAGTTCAAGGGGATCAGCTTCCCTTGCAAAAGTAACATACTTGCTGTTTTGAGTGTTTGGGATATTTTTCGAATGCGGGCTATGCAGAATGTGCTATGCAGAAAGAACCAACCTCCTATATTCATAACATAATGAAATCCATATTAAGAATAGGTTTAAACAAACGTTGCAAAAGTATACCCAAGAAAGTATTATGTTTAAAACGATTGCAAGAAATGACTGCAAGAAATATTCTAAAATCATTTCAAGCTAATCATTTTAAAGCATGGTCGCAAATATTTTCTACCCGATCTGCTAGCAGGGTCTGCATCTTTCGAAATTGCTGAAGGACTTCAAAGACCTCTCTGCGGCCCTGGTTATAATGTGATTCCTGCTTGTCTTCAAAGAAAAATTAAGGTTTTGAGCCACAAATTTCCAAAAGTATTATCACAGAAAATTTTCTTCCAAAAGTTTACATTCACAAGAGGTCAAACCTCTATTCGCCATTTCTTTAACTTCAGATTCAGATAAAGCATCAGAATTTTATGGTTTTACAATTTTAGTACTTGAGTTAGGTGTTGGTTATAACAAAACCAAGTTGAAAATCTGTCAGAGACTTGATCGTAATCAGCGTCCCTGAGTAGAAAATTTCACCCGGAACGATCCTGGTCTTCAAATCCCTATTAAGCTTTCAAACTTTAAATTGTTATGAAATCTACAATACGAACGAAAAAAGTCACGGAAAATTGTATCCGGTCTTAAAGTTAGCGGTAATTCCTAATCCGAGCTCAAAAAAGTTAAACAATGGAATTTTTTCCGAATTTCCAGATTGATACTGTATGTTGAAATCGTATATTGCAGAGATTATGATGTGAATATTTTCAGATATTGGTTAACAGATATTTTGCTTGGTATGTACAAGTTGGTATTATGATTTACTCTTGCCATCTCATTTGCTGATTGTCCCTGCTCAGCATTTTGAAATGTGGCATTTTTTGCATTTGTAGCTGTATTTTATTGTTGATGTTATTGTTTAAGCTGATAGCTAAACAGAACAGCTTGATAGTAATTCTCATTAGCACTTATATTAACAACAAGTAATAAAAACTTAAGCAAATGGATTGAAATATCATCGAATTCTGATAAACCTAGAGGCATTTTTATAATACATACCATTTCATAGGTAATAAGAAATTATCAAGATGTCTAAAATAGCCCCAAACCTGGTATTTACCTGTACAGAATCTGCAGTTGCAAATATTTCCGCTCTACATTTTTATTTTTTACTTCAATCAGATAGAGTCTTGAAATTCTTCGTTCTTCTAATAGAGGTTGTAATTAAATGTTGCGTCTGTACATGATATTTTCTGCATCATGTGCTGTAGTCACTGTTTTTAGGCCATTGACAATGAGCTGTACAATTAGAGTTACAATGAGTACTTATTTTGATGAAACCATTTTAGGCAAGATTCCTAACGATACTTTTTGCCTTGACTGAAATTCCTGTTGAAAGACACGGGTATTTAAAGACCCAAATGCAAAGAAAGCTATTATGAGCTTCAAAATCTAAAATAATATATATGTCTTTATTAGGTATAATTTAAGATAATGTAGAATATTCAGTGATATGAATATTCCGTACCTTTACTTTGATAGTAATTAAATGTTATAATACTAATCCTTTTGTAGCTGTTGGTAATGTTGTGCTGATTTTATGCATTAAGAGGACTGGAAGCGAAAAGTTTTTGGAAAGAAAGATGGGGCATGGACCTGTAGTTCCTCAGGTGTTTGGTATACTAAGTTCACCAAGATTTCGATGCACTTTGAAGATTTTTCGATGCAAGATTTCTTTGAAGATTTTTCAATAAAAGTTTTCGATGATCTTTGAAGTATCATATCTCAATAGACGTTTTTATAACTGTAGACGCTTCGTTGCACATCTTTGTGTAACCAAACAAAGCCTTCCTATTTAGCTGCCTAAACATTTACTAACAGCACAGATTAGACAACTTACATGTTAGTTTATACAGCATACGTCTTTGAGAGTATGATCAACTATAAATTTCTTAATTGATGACGCCACAAATCTATTCCTTGAATTTTAGAATTTTGGTCCCATAACCTGAAAGAGTATTATAAAAGACTTGTTAATATGCATAGTCCGTTAAATATGTCACGAATGAGCTAAGATATGGCCGCATAAGCACTCCCTATCAAACAACTGTAATTTGGTCTCTGTTCATAAAATTATGGGTAGAGCAAAAATATCAATAATCCATTAGCAAACTTCAAATCTTTCATTGGTCATAACTCACCCGATTTTGGACATATTTTCTTGATTTTGTTTGTTTAGAATTTTTTTCATGTTATTTTGTGTTATATGGTCAAAATTAAAAAAATTTACATTGTTTTTGTGACGTCAACCTTAAGAACTATGTTGACATTATAGAAATAGCAGCCAATGAAGGTTGACTTGAAAATGACATTTTATAGTAAAGCTGGTTAATCACGTAGTTCTATGAGAAGCCGTCCGGAAGAGCGGAAAACTATTGCCATAAATAAGATCATATTTCATCATTAAACTTAATAAATCATAAGCTCACACCAAATAACCTCCAACATTAATTAAATCTGGTTATTAACTGTGCACACGGAAATTAAACGCAATGTTCAATCTGCATTTTCTTTAATATGTTTCTACCTGAGAGAAGGGTGATGGCGATTACACTGTATTTTGCGACATCCCGCGCAGTGTTTGAAACGATTTTTTTGGGGGAGGTAGGGGGGGGGAGGGGGGGAAAAAGAAACCTGTAAATATGACTTTTCAAGTCTTATTGCAAATCAGTTTAAAAACCATTGGAGTTACTGTTTCGAATGATTGTCACGAAGCCTCTCATTCAAGAGTTTTATGTGTACCATTATTTCCCCTGTCCTTCTGTCTGCTTATTAGAAATTCACCTAAACCAGCCATGACAAAGTTCAATATTATTACAATTCTTAATCACATGGTACACTAACGTCAGTTTTCAAGGGCAAATTCAACCATTCCCCTCCCCCCCTTTGAACAATGCTGGTTGATTACAAAATGACGTAGGGTATTAGGAAGAATGCTTATTCTGCCACTTCTGTGATATTTTTCTAAATTATCAACTTTACTTAGGGGGGAAGGGGGTGCGGAAATTGAAAAGAATTGAAAAAATATAAAAACATAACGAAAATTTCTGGGTGTTCATAGTACTTTTGGCAATGATTGTAGCTATATGATGTGTTCCGGGTACCCATTCCACCCATGTCCTTTATTTTGAATAAAGAAACATATAAAATTCACCCAAAGACCTGTTTGCACTACAACTTGGGTTTTCGCTAACCTGGGTTGAGCCCAGGTTGGACCCACTTTTGTTTACGCTGCCTTGACCACAAAGTATGGTGTAAACGCAAAGTTAAACTGACACGGGTTTTTGCCACCACGCATGCGCTTAATGTGAATTTAGCTCATTAGCATCTTTCAAAATGGGGGGCGGCTATGGTGAGAAATTGAACTGGGGAATAAATTCACTGTGGTGCAATTGTAGTAGCCTTCCCTTTGCAATCTTCGTGCAATCTTTTCGAATATAGGCCGCTTTCTTGTACAAGAATCTAGCTGTTGCTGGATCCCTCCGTCCGCCCATATTTAGAAAAATGTCATAATTTCGCAGTTAGTTTCACAGTGTACCTCTTTCAGTCTTTTCCTCATTAATTTTCAAAATTTGTTGCTTCAAATGAAAAGAACTCTTCCCACGAGCATTGCAAGAGAACTTTTGCTTTGACAATGACTTGATCTGTTGGCGCCTTTTGGTGCATTGCTCGAAAAGTTCGGTATTCTATGTTCCTGCTTCTCCGTGACATCCCCTAAATTTGCTATACCTATGGCCTACTCTATTTGAAATCAGAAAATGTTATGCTGAATAATAAAAGTCTTCAAGAGGTGATTATCAGTAAAACTAACAGTTTTGTTATCATTAAAACTAAAAGTAATACAGGTGACGCTGACTTTTCGTCTTTGCACAGCTGAAGCTCATAGCTGTGGCTTTATCATCTTTTTTTATTCCCGTACATAATCTCGAAGATGTGCGCTCACCTTTAATAGCATAAATCATTTACAAAATGTTGCATCACCTACATTTCACATATCATACGGAGCATTAACTCGGATGAGCAACTTGTGTAGCATAATGATACCCGGTCTAATAATTCAAACCGTCCTGTTCTGTGTTCTATTAAACTATAAACATCTTTATATAAGCGACGAGCACTCTACAAGAAACCAGTAAACAGCAATCTTCATCAACTATCCTATCAAATATTTTTCGCCTTCAAATTCTTAATTTTCCCTGGTGGACCACAGGCTTTCAGGATTTGTGCAAATCTGTAATCTAATTTGTCTATAGTTTCATAGCCGCACGTTTTTGCCACAATACTTTCTTTTTCAAAATCAGCTGTTTGAAGTCATCTAATTGAGTCAGAGGGGCTACAATGCTCTTGTGGATTGCTCTTCTAAATCTCATTTCTTAACACAAGAAAGAAAGCATTTTGTCATTGGTTTGAATATTCAAAACAAAATATTCATCGGAAATCAAACTTATGCGCAGCCTCATGTTTCATGTGTCGCTGATCTTAAAGGCAACTGTTGCAGATGTGTTTGTATTGCGTCGTCACGTACAAGAAGGAAAGAATAAATACTTTTGTTACGAATAAAATTTCATACCTTTTGTTCGGAAATATCAGGCCTCATCCATCATTGCGCTGAAAATCAGAAGAAGATTCTGCACCATCATTATATTTTGAGTGTCATCTCTTCTTGTATCAGCTAATCCAAAACACAACATATATCATTGAATGGGTCGACAATTCCAATGACGGAAATGCCATCCAATAGATTACTTAAAGAGATAAATCAATTATTCATTAAGGTACTTAGCATTGAAAAATACACTTGCTTGAGTTTAGATAGTAAGTCCTGGTGTTCAGAATAATTCAAACGCAGGTGAATATATGGAAGATATTTTGAAAGAGCATTAACTTCATTAATGTGGTGTTAGGGAGGAGCGTCGTATACCACATATCTATAAGGAGGGACTTGAGATGAAAAGTCGGAGCCAAAAACCTTAGAAAATGCTCTTCACCAATTAATCAAAAGCTAGGTTAGAAAATTCATATCCTAGAAAGTAAATTTGTGGATATTTCTTCATATTGTCAAGATCATATTGTTATTTGTAATTTTGGTAGATTTGAATGAATTAGGAATTATTGAATTTTTTAAACAATCATTTTGTGGTACAAAAATTAAAAATGATTTTGAGAAAAGCAGACATTTGAGTATGCTAAAGCTTTTCGTCTAACATTTTTTGTCTGACGTTTTATACACTGAAGAGTGTGAGACGAATTTTTAAGTTTTCAAATGGTTTTTTTGTCAAAAACACCTTGCCGAGAGCATTTTTTGGGGCAAAATAAAGATAAGACCCTCGATGACGTCATTTTTGCAAAATTGTGTAAAACCTTTTGGAATTCCTCTCAGTTGGGGGCTGGGGCAATCTGACCCCCATGTCCCTGTCCCCGGCGGGCCTGCAACGCATTCACAAAGCTGATGTTTTCTTTATTTTTGTTTGCGTAACAACTTTTGCTAAATTTTACATTTGAGTAAAACATTATACAGCAAGTTATTTCTACATTTTATTTGTTAATTTGTTGATTTGTCTTGCAACCAAGAGAGCGAGATCCAATCGTTTTAGATGTCATATAGGTCTATCGTCAATAATTAAGGATATCCCCTTGATCCTGGACCATGAATCTTCTCATTCACTTCTCATTCAGAAATATTCCAACTTCTTGAAAGTAGTCATTTAGAAATATTCCAACTTGATGTCGGAGTGTATGGCAATAAACGCTATTTTTTCACTTTATTACAGTCTTTTCAAATATTTACTCAATAGCAAAATGAAAAGATATTTTAAAAACATATTTTATTGAAAGAGGCAGATAAAAACAATTTATTGCTCAAGAAAGTTATAGAGGGAACTTTGACATCACACAAGTTCTCGAAATCCGGAGTTCCCCAAGTCTTCAAGTGTAGAGGTTAACATAGGAGCGCCTATAAGAACCCATCCAGGTAAACTATTCCTTTTTCGCGATCTTATTATATTGAAATCAAGCTTTAGAACGTTAAGATATCTAATATGTTTGCACTCACCTGGCTCCTTGGTTGCAGTTCGGAAATGTGTCTCTGGGATTCGTTGCGATTTCAATACTGTTGCCAGCATCATTCTATCCAATCACTTGCTAGATATCGCAACATAATTACGTTATTGTGAATTGAGACAAACAGTGTCTAGGAAATTCTAACAGTGTCTAACTTTCTTATCACTAGAATGTTTATATTAGGTTTGCTCTGTATCCAACAGCGCGCATTACTAAAAGTCTAGTTAAGATAACTCTAGCGATTACAGCCTTCATTGGAACGCTCCAGGTCAGAAAGGCAAGCTCTGGATGCAAAAACCGTGGAATTATCCGGCAAACCTGAATTATACTTCAGCATATTTGTGTTTTTTCAGCTAATAACTAGTCAATTTAAGTTCAGACTGGCTGTTCTTGAGTTTTTTCGAAAATTTGCGGCTGAATTGTTTTTGAGTTTTTAGAATGTTGGCGATCATGGTTTTCCATCCACCTCTACCTCCTGACAATGCCAACATTTATGAATCTCCTCTTCTGACAGTATTGAAGTCCATGTTCGATCTCCTAATGTACATCTGTCTTTGTCTTTCTTTACTTCTTCTACCCTCAATTTTCCTGTTAGCACTAAATTTTCCATTCGTTCAGATCTCATCACATTTCCCAAAAACTACAGCTGTCTTTTCCATATAACATTTATCAGGCTTCTTTCTACTCTTGCTCTTCTTAAAACTTCTTCATTAAAAACTCTGCCAGTAAAATTGTAAAGTAACGATTATTCTCAAGAACAATATTTCCAATGATTTAATACTTTCTTTCATGCTTTCCCTAATTGTCAAAGCATCACATCCATAGAGTAAAACTGATCACACACAAAATATTAATACTCTCATCTTAGTTTCACTTTTAGCTGCCTGTTCTTGAATACAGTATTCATCTTGTTGGAAACCTCCTTTGCCATCCCAATTCTTTCCTCGATTTCAGTTACACACTTTCCATCTAATGTTATGAAGCTGCCTAGATAGATAAATTTCAAAACACTATTTTTTACTAGGAACATTTGATTTTCCGTTTATATAAACATGTATTCTGTGTTTTTTACATTCATTTGAAGACCTTTCTTTTCACTTTCTGACACAATCTTATCCAGAATATTTTGAAAGGCTGCTTCATTTTCTATCTTCCTCAAAATGTCTTCACTGTATAGATTTAAAAGATGTGAAGATAACACATATCCTTGTCTTACACCTCTCATAATTGATGCAAACTTGCTGGTCTCTCCTTAAATTCTAATGGCTGCACTCCAGGGGCGGATCTAGAAAATATTCTGACTGTCGCACACAAGGGTGTGGTCGGAAATATCATTCGTGACCACACCCCTTGGTTTTTAAGGATATTCGCCCCCTTCTCATTTGAGCAGTCGACACGCACATTAAATTGGCTTTTATTCAGAACGTGGCCAAACTGTTGTTTATTCCTTATCTGAGTTTTCAATTGATACTACAGAATCATTTGTGTTGTTTCTTAGCCAAGCGTAAAGCAAGAAAGCGTATTGACGGTTTTCCTTTCATAGTCAGGCAAAAATTCGAGTCGTCTTTTTCGATTTGTTTATAGTATACGATGACAAACCAGGCCACGCGAAAAAATAAAAAAACATCATTGCAATGAATTTTCAGAACTAACCAAATAGAACAAATTTACACAAATATTCATAAAACCTGCATTAATAACTAATATTATTTAATAGCTAAACCAAATCAGCGTGTAAACATGTATTTTACTCCGAAGAAACCCCTTCGAATTCAGGGGAATACCCAAACAAGTAAACATTACCCGGAAATATCTGAAAGCTGATAAAGAACTGAAAATCCACATTGAAAAGATTCACTTTGAAAGTTTTGTCTAAGTGAAAATTTTTCTCTGCCAACGTCCTGAACATTATTTCTTCGCCAGAGCCAAATCGCAGGTATCGCCCACTGATTATCACCCCAGTCCAGTGCATTTATTGACATTAGTAGGCCCTCGATCCATGGAGGAGGTAATGAACATCGAAACTTGAAAACATCCCGTGTCGAATGTTACTCTGAAAATCTAGCGACCTTTGTCTTCCAAATTACCAGGTTTAACGTATTCGTTTTACATGTAGCCAGCCGACTCCATAACACAAAATTCTTTTTCTCCAGTGAAAAACTTGCCCATGCCAGGCATAAATAAGCTCAAAACTGCACAATACACGCAATGAGGACGGATTAATCTTAGCCCAGTGGCTAGTTAGCCCATTAAGCTTACTAAAAAACATACTGTGCACCGAAGTTCGCACTATCTAGCAATTTGATTGGCTAAATATTTTGAAACAAAAGCTGTGCGAATCGGTGCGAACGTGCTACTAATCATACTGTGCACCGATATACCCTAATCTAACTACATTGGTACCCTGTTGTTTTTTAGTCAGGATGCTTTGAGATTTGAATCAGATTGAATCAAGATCGAGATAGAATTAGAGATTGTGTTTAAGATTTTGCTTCTGTTTATGGCCAGGTTTAAATCATGCATGATTCAGACCTTGGATCTTCCTGCTCCTGCACGGTGTTCAGTTGTCAAATATAACTGAAGCATAATTCCCGAGTAAATAGAATCAAAACACAAATTTGCCAATAAGCGAAAAAGTTGTTGTTCAGCAAAAACCTCTCTCGAGACCAATTCTTAGTATAATTTTAAAAGTTTGACTGTCGCATGTGCGAACGGTGCGAACGTCTAGATCCGCCCCTGCTGCACTCTGTTCCCAATAGAAGTTCCTTATCAGTTGTAAATCCTTTCTATCAATCTGTAATGCTTCCAGAACTCTAAACTTTTCTTAATGGTCTACTTTATCAGATGCCCAGTAATGAAGCCAGGGTGGCATGATTTAGGGGGGGGGGGGGTGCAAAGACTAGCTACGCAAGAGAAAATTGAGGGTCCAAGCCCTTTTGAATGTCAGAAAACGCCCTTTTTTCAAAGAGATTTCTTGCCATTGGGGAGGGGGCTTTTCCTCGCTATGCCACTGCATAACAAAGTGTAGGCCTAAGAAAGTGTAAAGACAAATGACTTTACATATCGTCATAAACTGATTTTCATTGAAGAAAACGATGAAGAATAATGTCTTTTAGGTCCTATTTTTCTCTCTTTACGAAAAAACAGCATAAAAACAGCACAAGATGAAATGTTTAAAGTTCATAGGCCCTCTAAAAATTGGAACCAGTTTTATAATGACCAAATCCACTAATATAATCACTAATATGACATTAAAATCACCACAAGCAATCAGTGCCTGACAGAACAATTACCCCCAATTTTCGGGGTTTGACCCCCTGTTTTTCAGAAACGCCCCCTAAAAACTTGATCAACATTCAGATTCGTAATCTACGCCCAAAACTACACTAGAATTGGTGTGGTAAATTCTCCACTCGGCTGACAATACCCCCCTTCAGCCTCTGGACTATAGCTAAAGCTATAAGCAAATCGGAAATGTAGAAACCATTTCAGAAATGATGAGTTTAGAGGCACTGATGGAAGGCAAGGCGGCTATAGAGAACGTATTGAATTCGGAGAAAATTGGATACAAATTTGGTAATAAGTTTCACAAACAGATTAGAAATGGAACGATTACAGATTACTGGGTCAACTTTTGCTTCACTGCGCAATATATCCTTTGAAACCTATATAGAAAACACAAACCCTAATGTTGCATTATGTTCATTCAGGCAAGCTGTGAGTGATTAAAGTAAATGAAATATGTTCATCCATTTTCCCTAAAAAATATTCCATGTTTCATAATTATTTATAAGAGGTGCGTAGGCGACATCTAATAGGCTTTTAGAGAAAACCTCTTTGTATTTCGAATTTATCTTTCCTAAAAACTTTGTACATGATATTTTAATTAAAATATGTTAATAGCTATACTTGTGAAAATATCCTAATTATTTTTCTGTACAATGTTCAATTGTGCAGTTTCACGGACATGCAATTTATTATCAGCTTGAAATTTCTTTTAATTTCTTCACTATTTGAATGAATATATGTTTTATAGGTGAATCTATCAAATTTTTGCTAACAATGGATTTTAAACTTAGGTTGCAAGAAATGTTCTGCCAGCAGCTACTAGATACATTAATGTAGAGTATTGTTTTGTTCTGAGTGAGGGACAGGGTTGTTGCTAGCTATTGTGCTAAAGGAGGTTGCTTAGGCTCAATTTGCCAACAACGTTGGTAAATCAACCTTTATTGACCTAGGCCTACACGTCTAAAAATGTGCCAAAAGTATCTCTACCTGGCAAGAAACTCCCCATTTTGCAACAGAAATTTTTTAAGCGAAGGGTGGCACACTCCTCAACGCCTCACCATAGTGAAGACCTTAGTGTTTGTTGGGGGGGGGGGGGCAAAGAAGACTGCAGAAAATATGAAGGGGCTAATTTTGTTAACTAAATATCTAGTAAGAAGCTTTTGACGTAATAAAATAAGAAATTTTCAAAGTATCATAGTTTGAAAACATGCAATGAAGCGATGGTATCAATGCTGTCATTCTTCGAGGCACCTTTTTAGGACTAAATTTATTTTCTTTTCTTGACTCTACTGGATACGCAGTAAATGAGACTTAAATTGAACAGAGAAAAGCATCATTACAATTAAAGCTTCTAAAATGTTTTCGATGTTGAAAGATTTGGAAAACGTCTCTATTTTAGACCACATACTTCTTCAAAACATGCAATATTTAGAGACTCACGGTGAATGAATATCTTTATATCATTTTTGTTGCAATGTATGTAAATATTGTGGTCTTTTTCTCAATGATGCTGATTTGTATTTTCGGTTTATCGTTGACACTGTATTTCTGATACAACAGTATCACAGCTGTCGATTGATTCTGTAATAATTAAAAATGAATGATCTTAATCTTTGTTGTTCGCAAATTTATGGATGAAAACAGGGTCCTGATTATAACCTCGATGACAACTTAAATGCTAAGAGGCAAAGGAGCAGTCACAAAGAAATACGTATTTACAATTCACTCGTAGTTTCTATGATTCTTTCACAATTTATATTACGATTTGCTGAAGAAATTTTGAAAATTGCCCAACCTCTAGGATATAAAAGGGTTAAGAGCTCTTTAAAAAATGACGTTATCCAAAATTGAATTCACTAAAATGAGAAGGTAGTGAAGACAAGGACCCGCCCGTCAAATAAACGTTTTGGCTAATCCTGCCCCTCCAATCAAAGGGCAAGAGGAATGAGGACCTCCTAGCCCCCTCTTCGACATTCCTGCTAATCCTCATTGAGTGATTTAAAAGTTATTATCGATCAAGTTGTTTAAGAACCTTTAGGATATGTTGATTTTTGCAAGCGCGAAACACGAATCACGGCAACACGGCGAGCTTTAATGTAAAATTGAAAAATTGTTTAAAAAGAAAGAATGAAGATTAAGGAAATGATGATGACTTCTGGTGATCGACTAAACTGGTCGAATTTCCGCCACTGGAGGAATGAGTTGGAAAAGGTGCAAGCGATACGAAGAGTCAGAATCATAGCAGCTGACTCTAGGATAATCTGGACTGAAGCAAAGCAAAGCTGTGAAAAAATAGAAGAAAATGGAAAAAGGCTTGAAGTACAACAAAAACAAGCAACGTCTTAAAAATGTTCTGCGAAGATTTCCTTCTCAAATGAGCATGTAGAAAAGGCTACAGCTTTAGCTTTCTCTTCCTTGCACCCTTATTTGTGGCTAAAGATGACAGTTTTTGACCGGTGAAATGTGTTCGAGTAAAGCCAATCACCTCAAACTTTCCCAGTAATTCTATGAAATGACGTCCCTGAAGATAATTTTTTCACGATTACCGACAAACCAAGACCATTATCTCAACTGTTAGCGATTGTTATCTCCACTAAGGCTTGCCATATAAATGCAAAAAGAAAAAACCCTGTCTTGCCTGTAGAAGACAAAAACTAATCAGTAAGAAATCTTCAAAAGTAGTGAGTCATTCCATTCTTTGTTTAGATGTCAAACTATGTCTACATTTCTATGAGTATAAAAATTTGTATCCAGTTGCATCTCGTCTTATTTTCTTGTTCGGTTTACAATGGCAGACATGTGTTAGAGCAAAGATTTTGTCACTGCTTTCTATGCGTTACACGATTCTTGTCTGATCGAAGCACAAACAAGGAGGGGGGCTGAGCCCTCCGCTGTTTCGATATAGATTCTCAAATCTATCTGGTTAGCATTAAAGTAATCTACCTTTCTAGAAATCGAGTAAAAAATCTGTAATTTCCTTGCAAACATTAAAATCGAGTTCCTGTAAAGAAATTTGTTTCTGATTTCGGAACTTTCATTAAGTATCGTATTATTGCATTAGGAACAGTGAGTCCTGGGCCCAGAATACTGCGTGCTTACATGGGGCCCCAAATTTTGGAAAATGTTTTTTTCTGTACTTAACTAGCTTAAAGTGGTATTTTTATCTATTCTGTATCAACTTTCTTCGAGAGAGTCTAGGTGTAATGGCAAGAGAAGAGGGCCCATAACAAACAATACAAATTGCCATTTCATAGTAAAATGGAGAAAAATTGCAATAATTTTGGAAGAGCCCATCGGGCGATCGCCCGGTAGCCCGACCGGCCAGTCCGCCCTTGCAGCTAACCCTCGCAAAATGGAACCTACAGGCTTTCATTCTTTGGTTAATCACCTGCTGTTTAAAATCCTATAACCAGACATAATGTTTTAACTTTAAAGGGACTGCATGTTGCTAGTTGACACCGCTATTACTACGCATAATCGACCCGATTCCTTATCAAAGTACACTTTTAAGATTAGATCCTGATGTAATCGACCCCACAAATCTCATATGAATCTTTAAAATAAGATCGATAAGCTGAATTGATAATTTGAAAAAGTAGGTTCATTTCTTTGTAACGCATTGACTTTCTCAATGCAAACCTTCTTGATATCAACATGCTACTGAATAAAACATAATGTCTTTTGCAAGTAAAAAGAGAATCATCCCCCCATATAGAAGAGTAGATCCTCAGAGTTTTTTATAAGCAGAATTCTTCTACACTTTTTTTGAAAGAGATTTAAATAATAATGATTTTGAATATGTGCTTAGACAGGTTAGCTTCGTATACATAGGTGACCTCGTATACCATTAAATACGGAAACTGTTTCTTAATTTCATCAGTTCACAGTAAACGACTAAAAATGCCCTTACCAGTCAACGAACAAAATTCTACAAACTAGTGACAAAACTCACAAAGTTCAACTCCCTTGAAATACGAAACAACCTCTTTTACAAATTTTACCAGCACCTAGAATAATAATTACGTAATACACAAAAATAAACACACGTGACAAATCGTGATGCAATCTTCATGTAATGTTCTGTAATGGGTGGAAAACCTGATATTTAACACTTGGAGAAGCTTCACTCCGAGAAGAAACACTTCTTTCCTTTCCGTTTAAGCTAAGTGATTGTTGACAGAGAAAAGACAAATTTTTTGTTAACATTACAGGCTCAAAGTAAGGTTTTATTTAATTTAAATCTTGTATATGTTGACGCCACTGTTCAAGATTCTCCATGTCGAGTTTCAAGTGCAATGCATTTGCGCAAATTAGGAAATAAGGAAAACCCAATTACTATTGTGAAAGAATATGCCCAATTACTCGTGTGAAAAAAGCCTTGGAAACCTGTTTACTTTTTAGACTACCTGTGGATTGTTAATTGTATGTAACGCCAAATCGTGTAGGCCTTTTGTTAAGAATCTTTCATTCCTGGAAAGGTTTCTCGCTGTTTTCCGCAAATAATTACCACAGTAATAAAGGAAAACGATTCTTATGCATTCAAACTTTTCATCGAATGAAATATTTTTCAGCAAATTTTAGCATTTCTAGTCTTTGCCTGCTGTTTTGAGCATAATAAAATTTTCTTGCGTAAATTCTTGATTTACCTCTGACGAAAATTAAGTGAAGAGACGATATTGAAGAAAAGGTCGACAACACATTGATGCAGATAGAGCAGAAAAGAAGAATGTAGAAAAAATTGCAAGGACCATTTAAAAGCAGCGACAAACTGTTATCATGATAATTATGATTCTAGGACTTCGACTGAATAAGAATGCTACTTCTGAAAACATCAAAGCGACAGGTCAGCTGAAGAAGAGGGGAGAGAGAAACCTGGAGCTCCCTCTTTAATTGCCAAATATGTTACATATCTCTAAAACAGACTTCTAAATTGGAAGTAACAGTTGCTTTGCTCTCTTTTCCTTCATTTCCACTCTAGAGTCAGGAAAATGTCACAGTCCCACGGTCACTGGCCGGAAGAAGGTTGTAGAAACAAAAAGAAACTGAAAAAGAAAACAAAAAATTTAGAAACTTGAGGAAGTTGAAGAAATCGTATTGCGTTTTGGTTTTTAAAATACAGTCAGACAAAATGAATTAAGAAAATAAAATCATATTTAAAAATATCCTTTTTTATATGAATGTTTCAGCAGAACCGCTTTGCCAGGTAATATTTTGGCACTAACTTTCTACAATTTTTATGTTTATATAATTCATCTGTTTGGAAATTATCTTTAACTGAAAGCAAGCAACAAAGAATCCTTTGGAAAAGAGTAGTGCAATGTGAGGGGATCCAGACTAGTTGAGTACCCCAACTTGCTGACCCCGTCCATTTCAGACCCATTAAGAACGAGGCAGGTTTTATAGTAAGGTTTTCTTTGTCAGAGAAAGATGGACAACTTTTCCAGACTCTGCTCCACCTTCTGTCGCGATCTATTGAGCTCCAAGGGGGGTATCCAGTTCCCATTTGCCGACATAGTAGGCGATCATCCTTTAGTTTCAGACAAGTTTGAAAATTTTTCAATGAAACACCCCCAGTAATGAAAAAACTCCTCGTTTTCCATCAAAGCTATAGTGATGGATAAGAAAATAGACAAACTGAGGCTTGGAATGATTGAATACTGAAGAATAAAGCTGATTGGGTGACTTTTTTAAAGTTCTCTGCTGCTTCACCAAATTTTTGTCGGCTTTTTCTCTTGAGATTGCTCGTAGCTCACACATATATTTCTGTTGTTAAGCAAACCTCCGTGTTACCATAACTTCACAATGTAGAGATCCCACTCTGAAAATTACCCCTGCTCTTGGTATAAAGCACGACTATATTCCTTGTTACCGTTCATGGATTTAACTCACGGTCAATGTCCTACACTCGCTGGCAATGTTAATTCGTTAAGACCTGAGTATGGAACATAAACATGCATAGAAAACATTTTTGCCGGGGAGACAAACCAGCATTTGTCTAAAGGACCGTTAGCTTTTCAAAATTTTGCATCATGTGCACATGCGCAGTTAAAGTCGATGTCTTTATTTTCACACCGCGAAACATTTTCTGTGATAGGAAAATTTGTAGCACTTATGTGAATTAGCCTGAATCAGATAAAAAGGCGAAGGAAATTTAGTGTAAAGGGTGTCATGAGAAGTGTAAGAGCGAAACTCTGTTTAACATATACAAGCATAATTTTGATTAAATAATTTGAAGCGCCATTTGATTTAAATTTTGCCTTCGCCCTAATGCGCATGTCCATATGATTCACGTTTTCATTGGTTCAGACAAATGGATAGAATAATGGCCATAAACAATGAGAATTTAGACTCATCTCCCCAACAAAGTTAATTCAAGGATAGCCCTTGAAATTTTCAATGACAAATCATTTTTACCCGGCTCCCGAAAAGCTGCATAACTATAGTTTTGCAGCTACTTGTTGTCCTTAGGAGACCGACAATCGCTTCAAAAAATGTTTTCTTAGAAAGACATTAATTCTCATTAAAACGACATTGATTGTTTATGCCACCTCCCTATAAAGCAGTTTTGTCTTGAAACTCTTGGACATACCTGGGCATTTTACAGCCTGCGGGCCACATTGGGCCCTTTCGACGTTTCTATCAGGCCTGCGTTTTTGTGAGGGTTTGGTCTATCAGCAGATGAATTTTTAAAGTAGAATTTTTCCAGTTGAGCCGCACCACAATTTCATGGATTTTTATACACATTTACGTAAAAATTTTATCTTTCTGATATCTAGTACTAGCTAATATATTTCATGAATAATTGCTCTTCGCATTTGGAGAAAATAAAAATTTTGCAGAATAAAATTCTCGTTCGTTCTGACCTCCAACACTGTTTGGGTTTCTTATGTGGTCCCTTGCAAAAATTCATTGTTCATCCCTGTTCTAGGATCTACCATCAACATCGTATGAGAATCTTAACAACATTTTTGCTTTGTTGGAGAAGGGCGAAAAAAGAGTGAAGGAGGTTAACCCTTGAAGAGGTTTGGAGTATAGGCTAGGCCGTCGGGGAGCGGTGCATTCAAAATGCTTTCTTAAGAGCATTAATCAAAATTTAAATTCACCAATTTATTGCATTTGAATAGGTGAAACTCTTTTTGTGAAAGACTTGAAAAGCATCGCAAAAGCCGCTACTGCGCATGCGTTAACAGTATAGCTATTACCGCATCTGACTTTAATCCCCGCTATAAAACAATGAGAATCTTGTCTTGTACCGGAGGCGCACTTGATTCGTCGACACTGCGCTAGTTATGATCGGTTTGAGAAATAATCGCCTGATCTAACTTGCGTGTGCCCAAGTAGGATCGTTTCCATATTTCGGCTATCGGCTCTCCCGAAGCCATTCGTCGCCCGGTTGAGAGTCACACCAGAATTTCGTCTGGCTGCACGGTTTACAAGTAATTAACTTCCGCCTACGAGTATATTGTACTCTACGTTTGAGTGGGGGCTAATTCTGATTAATAGCGCTTCCAACGGCCCCACCAGGGTGGGTCGCCATTGTTTTCGTTGCTATTTCTAATATGCTAGTTAATTTCTTGTACATTGCTGATGCTGCTGGAAATCAACACTTCCTACATAAATTCTTACAAATGACAAGAAGCAAACACCGCATTCGTAGTCTCAAATCATCAAAAACTTTTTATATTTTAGTCAAAACAACTTCGAAGTCAGGGTAGTTATACACACAAGCACAAGTGATGGCAGAAGCCCCCTTCCGAGAATGAATGAGACCCCCACTATTTTGGAGGAAAAACATTGGCCTCACTGCCACAATCTTTATTCAGTTTGAGGCTGGCGAGAGAAATGAACATGGCCGAAGTTGAATGTTGATGTTGGTTTTCAAGTATGGGGAATCAACTCTCTGGGGTTGCTCCGTCTCAAATCCTCAGTGTCGAGAGCTATTTCACTGATCTTCCAGAATTCCAGTTCCATTCCAGGTAAGGCATCTGAACTCCATAAGCGTCAGATTGTGACTATTGTGTCGGCAGTGTCATGAATGATGAAATTTCGAGAGAATTTTTGCACAGTCTTGGCAGCCAATGTAGCTTACACCGGAGATATCCGGCGTAGACTAAAGATTTCCCATTGTCTTTCTAATGTTTATTGGCGTATGTCCGGCGTGAGCTTCACATGGATTCCATCCTGGCTTGGCAGTGATAAATTCACACACTGCTTTACCAATTCATTGGCTCTGTTTACGAATAGATGCACAAACACTAGCTACATTGGGGCTTTTGAGGCTCAAACCTCCTCTTAGAAAAGTTTTTAGAGGGGTTTAGCAATCTTTGGTAGCTTCTTATCCTCTATTAGCCCAGAGAAAAGTGTTACAACATCACTAGTGTTATAACATCCAATGCTCAAGCTTCACTGCAAATTACTTGGAGAAATCATCAAATATGAGTATATTTTGTTATCCTGACCTCCCTGTAAAGATTTTAGCAGATGCATGGCTGATCAGGTGCCTCAAAGCAAAATCTTTTTCAAGGCATGAGATTCTTAACTTCCGGTTTAAATCTTGCAGAAAAGTAATAATATGAGTACCACTGATGTTACAGCTTTTGTGCCATTTTTAAGCTTTGTGTTGCCAAAGGGTTATATAACTATTGTCTTTCAAGTGTTATGTACACCCACAAAAGAATCTTCTTTTATTTTGATCCCAAAATAAGTTCTTAACAGCAAGCCTAACGAGACTATTAGCATGTTTTGATCTAAGAATTACTTCCTGTAATGATAACAGTGGCAACGCAGATTTAAAGTGGTTCTTTCATTACACTCAACCATCACATCAGACAGTTTTCCAGTGTTGAACATGCATTTCGTGTCATGCTCATGTGACTGCCGTAATTTAAAAAATATTCCTTGATCAAAAAGACAAAATTTCTGATTAAAAAGTATTAATCTGAAATGGCTGAGGTGCATGATGTCAATACTTTTTGAAAGGCAGGTGCTTGACAAAATGTGCGTCTTGTCTCACCTAGGCATGGACATGCAATCACCTGCCTCAAACTGAGAGGCTTGGTCATCAATTATTAATTTTTTCCTCATTAGCTTGAAAGCTTGTTCCCTTAAAGTTTACATTTCACCACTAAGAAAGCTTATCATGATCCACTTTCCATAAATTCTTTGAATTGTAAATGTGTCCCATTATTTTTTGAAGTTAGTATAAAGTTCAGTTTCTTTAGTCAGTTAGTCATATTTCTTTATTCAGTTTGTCCTATGTTGCATTAATCATGCCTATTTTGAATATGAAGCATACTGTCACAAATAACACAGTCTCTGCTTTTGTTAACAAGCAACATTTAAGTCAAAGGTTTGTACCAGTAACTTTAAAATAATTATCATCTCTACTGATTATTTCTCTGATAAAGTTGTAATGAAGAACTAATTGTGAACAAAATATAATTTCACATTATTGAAATTGCTGACCAAACAATTTTTGTTCTTTTGACTTGCACTTTAAGGGATAGTGACAGATTATAGATAAATTCAGTTTATTCATTTTGTACTTTAGCTATAACCAATTTGTTTCTAATAGATTGTTAAATTTGAAGACAAACTTCCATGGTGTGTGTTGTGTCTGCATGTTTTACCTTTAATTAGAGCTTGATGGAATGATTTTGCATTTTGGGTCCAAGTTCTAAGTCTTTAACTATCAGTTTTGCATCTAACAGACTGACTGTAGCCAACTTTAAGAGCATACAATGTGATGTGATCTTGTACTAATGTTCCATGCTGTAAGTGTTGATTGGTTTTAAGGCCCCTGGATTTGATACACAGTTGCTAGATCTATTGGGTCTTTAAATAGGCTAACTAAAACATTCCAAGGAGATGCAGTGCTAATCTTTCTTGGATTGCTGGTTCATTTTTTTAAAATTTGTCGTTAATTTTTTTGATAAAGATATGATTTTTTGCCATTTATGGGATCTGTGTAATCTATTTGATTTTTCCTTTTTTATTAACAGCAATAGCTTGATAAGGGGATAGGGATAACCTGTATGGGGAAGAGATGGAATAAGTGGGGTTGGTGAACCTAAGGAGAATATTTAGAAAAATTTAGTCTGTTTCTCAAGATTAAATGGAAATTTATTAGGCTTTGGATAATTCATTTTGGTAAAGGTAATTATTGTAGTTAACATCTATTTTGAGTTTGCATCAGGGCCCATGAAAAATGATAAACAAAGCAAAAAAAGCTAAAATGGAAAGAAAAAATAGCAAAGAAGATATTGCACACAAGGCGCAGGTGAAAAATGTCTCAAATTTTAATGTCTCAGAATTGTCCTGCTAAATTAATTTTTTCCAAACTCAGGAAACTTCCCAGATTATCAATCATTTGTTCTTTCTAAATTGGCACTTACTGAGAGTATTCGGAAATTGACTATTTTAAGACAGACTTAATCCTTCCTGGATATGCAGTTGTTAATAATTGAATGGGATCCTGTGAAGACTAACAACAACATCAGTTAAGCTCAGCCATTCATTCTGATATCATTGCATTGAGTCACTTGGTCCAGTGGAGTGGAATAAACGACACAGGAAACTGAAATTTAATTCCAGCCCAGAGCAGTTAGTAAACGCAAATTTTCAGCAATCTTATAAACATAAATATCTATGCTTTGGTGCAAAGTCAACATGATGGTTCTAAGTTGAAACTGTGAATTTCATGCTTATTGCGGTCATCAGGCAACTGTTCTAATATATAAATATGTGAAATAGCAAATGTATTGAAAATTTTGACCTATTAATGATTTGAGAAGCCAGCCTTGGATAGCATAACGATGGGGCGCAAAAGTGTTTTCATTTTAAATCTCTTTAGTCACTTTGAATGTTGTTGCCGAATTCCCGTTGTTGCCGAATTGTTGCCGTTGTTGCCGAACTTTGAATGTTGTTGCTGATTGGTGTCAGCCCCAAGCCTAGATGTGGATGTTATTTTGCAAAAAAATTCTGTTTGTTTCGCTTGTGATGTGCATGAGAAGGATGATGTGGAGATTTGAGAAGGAGATTTCCTCAAAATGGGCCAACTTCTGCTGTAAATTATTAATACTTGTGTTTCCTGTAAACTTTTTTCCAGGTACCTATGACGTTTTAGCCCAAGTTTGTTTCAATTTAAACTGTCGCTCTTTGTCTTTCGAAATGATGACCAAATGTACCGTGAGAATTTAACCGATGTTGAAAGTGCGGTTATCGTAAGCTGTACAAAGAGAAAGGGTTGGCCTCTCGAAATATTTTGTGAGAAAAAAAAAAATATATTTTTGATAAAATAGCTGTTTTGTGATAATCTTTTTTGAGTCATTATTGAGTGATTTGGCTCTTAACTCGTGTAGCTTTGTCAAGACAACTTTTGATTGTCCAAACAATGTTCTCGGCTCTTCTTTTTCCAGTCGATATTTGAACTGGCTACCTTACGCTATATTTCATTATACGTTTCTTGTTTAGAAGAATTTTGTTTACAATCATTTTTATAAGAAACTATCAACAAGAAACCCTCAACGTTAAGTAACTGCTCGAAAGTCACTCTTCGCTCGGTTGAATATGGTTCTATTCGATGATTACGCACCTCTTACGCATGTTTAATTGACATAGATATTTAGAAGGAAGCACTCCTTGTAACTCATTATATGTTCTATTCAACTTTATCTTATTTTATGTTTTTGTGTTTCTAAAATTTATCTCTTTTGCATTTGGCATTTAAGATACTTTTATGGAATTTTTAGCACTTGAAACAACGTCAAAAATGAAGAAACTTAGCGCTGATGCCGAGCTTAGGCTCTTTCTAAAATAGGCGTCAAGAGCTGAGATCTCTATACGACCCTAAACGAATAATATATGTAACACATGGGCTCCGAAGCAGGTTGGAAATTGGTTGGGCCAAGAGAAAATTTCAAAATCATAACAAAAGATTTTGAAGAAAGCTCTATTGCTTGGCCCCCTGCCCCCCCCCCCTTCGTCGGAGGCCCTGTAACAATGTCCGCGTCGAAAATGTAAACGAAACGTATAGGAACAAAATAAATTAAACTCGAGAAGCATATACAGTTAATCCTCTTTAAATTGCCCCCTCTTATTAACACAAATACAAATTGAATTCATTAAAGGACACAGTGTCAAATTATATGAATTGGGTTAGATTGAAATAAGCTTAAACGATTTTTTATAACATGTATAGCTTTCCCAACACCTTTCAATTTTTTAAAGGAAATTTATGATAAGAAATTTGGAGTGCAAAGTAACACATACAAATGTAGGGTACGAAATCTTTTCCACGGTCAATTGACGAAATCGCGAGTTGTTTTCTTTCTATTAACTACGTTTTCTGATAAAAGTTTTGTTAACTCGCAAACTTACAACTCGTAAACTTACAGCAAATTAAGATTCGACGTTACAAATGGGTGGAACTTAAGTAGAGCACACTTCGATCGAAAGCAAGCCAAGCTAAACTTCTTCCGGGACCAAAAGAAGGTCTTAGTCTATCAGCTAGTGATGTTGTTGTAATCAAATTGAATATATTGTCATTCAATCTGTTGCTTATTCTTTTTATTTGCAGTCTTGGCAGCACAAGGTTTCTCAAAGTAGCCAGAGCAAAGCATAAGTATGTTTTCTTCTTTTTCGAAATGTTTTCTCGTATGAATTCTTGAGAAAAAGCGACAGTTTTTAAGATTTATGAGCGAACGTATCAAGGGTTATTGAGCATTTTAAAAAAATTCTGTTAAGATTTGCAACTAAGAGAAAATAATATACAATGAAAACATGAAAAAGTTGATGTGGGTAGAATTTTTTTCCTTTTATTATGAATCGATTTAGATTAGTCATCAATCAATCAAGGCCAAAAATTCGATTTGTATCTGTCTACTATTCTTTCAATTTCTTCACAGAGAAGGCTACGTAGTGATCAAAGTCTTTGCCATACACGACCCGTCGTTGCCACTTAAAGTGTACCAGGATCAGATATCGCTGATTAAGAGAAAATTGTCAGGAACCACAAATGTTTTGCCCTTCCAAGGTGCCCAGCTTACTGAAAAGGCCGGCTTGTTGTTCCGACAGTACGTTCACGATAATCTGTATGATCGCATAAGGTAAGCTTATGTGTCTCTCTCACACTGTGTCAATTAAAGTAGGAAAATCCTCTTATATTCTCTGCATACTGCTGGAGATTGCAAATGGAAGCTTTTGTCAACAGAGCTGTTCTCGGAATCATTAAAATTTCTCATGCCTACGACTGAGACCATAATATCTGTGTATATCGTAAATTTGTACGAGAATGAATTTTACATTGATTCTTCCTATCAATATTTACCTAGATTGCTACAATTATGTAGCTTACGTAGCTATAATTTGGAAACAAGCAAATATCCATTCTTTGCCTATGAATTTTTCTCTTTTAAGAACTTTATCCTGGCTGCTTTATTGTTATTGTTTATTTGTTTCCAATCAATCGTCAATTATGAAATAATTATCAGCCAAATAAGCTTGTAAAGAAAGACTGGTCTGGTTCTCTTGAATTCTCTCTGTTTGGCAAGGTGTCCTTGCGTCATCGTATTTCATATTCAGCAGATTCACAAAAGTGCATATACGGTGAATTAACCTCCTTGAATTCATACTTAACTTCTTTAATCTCTCAAAATTTCAAAATATTTCCCAAGCCCACTTACTTACGTCATTTGCTGCCTCGTCCTACAAAATTGAATGTTCTATTGCTTGTGATTATGTTGTTTTCGTAATCATATCGTTGTTCTTTCATTTATTGATCTGTTTCTTTAAAAATAACTTTCTAAAACCAGTCAGAGTCAAGCCTAACAAATGCAAGCACGAAAACAGATAAAAACGATAATTCAGTTTCTCTTCTTCTTCGATTCTCCCCTACTTAGCTTTATAATCTCTCCTGCTACCTGTCCATATCTTCGCTTCAATTCCCTCTTTTCTCTCTCGCCCACCATTCAGAACATCAGTAACTCTTTTTGCAGTACCCTGATTACTCGCATCCTCAAAGAACCGAGACCTGCAATATAGAATTTCACTCGCCATGTTGAGAAATGACTGGCGTGAAAATAGAAAACATAAATCTTTATTCATAACACTACTTCTTTTTAAATTTGCAAAGGAATTCAAGCTCAAAAAGGACACCAAAAAGGTTTATAAAAGGTTGTGTATAGTTGTTACATCCAAAAATCAGGGTTTCTATGTTTCATTGTTCTTTGATCCGCTACATTCCCATCAGATAAAGTGCATATGGTTATTCTTTATTTTATGTTTTCTCTGT
Source organism: Rhopilema esculentum (assembly GCF_057945365.1). Classification (NCBI taxonomy): domain Eukaryota; kingdom Metazoa; phylum Cnidaria; class Scyphozoa; order Rhizostomeae; family Rhizostomatidae; genus Rhopilema; species Rhopilema esculentum. The sequence goes on from NC_142833.1 coordinate 6,439,631, forward strand.
GTTTTCATTCTTAATTTCTTCTAAAAAAAGATTAGCTGTGAGTATATTTGATTGTTTGAAACTTTGATTGGCTTCGCCCGCTCTAAGCCACTCCTTTTTAAGGCAGGTGCTGCTATAATAAAGAAGAAGAAAAACTGTGACTTCAGAAAGTCTCCACCCTGCAGGGAGACTTGCTAAGTGATTTTTCGTTGGCGTAAAGAAATTGACGTCTATGTTACGTAAAACGGAAGCTAAAACAGTTTGCTTTTAGGTTTATATCAAGTTCTCAGTAATTTACGTATGTATAAGCGTCTATGGAAGAAGTTTATTTCATCGTTCAAAGGAAAATCTCGCTCATTCATTTCCATGTCACTTTCGGTCCTCCATTTTAAAGTTTTTAATGTATTTGTGGGCATCTCTGTATTGCTGAGGTATGTAGGCTTCTGTCTCGTTTCTTTTTGGGCACTTTTTATACCTGCTCCTTGAAAGATTCTCCATTCAAAGATTCCATCACTCGAGCTTTTTTCGTTCTCTATTTCAATCTTTCGTAAATTCCTTGAAAGACCCTTGATGTAAATTATGGGATTTGATGTAAGTTGATTTAAACATTTTTGATATAAATTCAAGGCTAGTTGATGTCTTCCCCCTTTCCAGAGAATATAATGACTTTGTAATCTAATAGCGTGTAAGGTCTGATGGACTGGGTTAGAAACGCTTTGAAAAGCAACGAGGTTTCAGAAATGGGTGGGAAGGGGCGCAAGGTACACTAAAGCCGAGAATTTGAGCACCAATGGCATTGCATTTCTAAGATTAGAGGGTCTAGATCAGTAGATACCCTTTAGTTTGATCAAGGTCTAGGGCCGCTGAAACTTTTAGGGTTTTTAGCTTGTTTTTGGTGAAATACACAAGATATGCACAAGTAAAAGGGGCGACTTAAAGTGAGGTAGGGAGAGTGGTCGTTGGTTTCTTTCTTGGTGGTGGATTCTTCAAAAAATGAATGAAATCAGTAATTTTAGGTCTTTGTTGAGGGACACAAGTGGTAGCCACAGATAGAAATTCTCCCCCCCCCCCTTCTTGGCATGCATATTTGTTTCTATCTAACATAACAAGTTACCCGAGACATTGGCCTTGAAGGTAGGCAAAGCCTATTTTGGTTTTGGTTTCACGTACGTTTTTGCTGCTAGATTTGTTTTTCTCCGTGAAGTAAGGAAAGTAAAGGTATCCCACTGGGAATTGTATAGTGTGTACCATGTTTCTCATTATTTCATTCTATTTTATATTATTTATCTCTGTTTAGCACAAGACCTTTTCTCAATCTCATCGAGAAGAAGTGGATAGTTTTCCAACTATTGTGTGCCTTAGAGCAAGCGCACTCTGTAAAGGTATTTCAATGTTTTGAATAATCAAATTTTCCACGCTTTTGCACTATCAGGATATATTAGTTTCAATTATGCAAAGAATGAAAAGTGGATATTAGCCGCTGTAAGATTGATGAGGAATCGATGAAGAGGAAAGTGAACTTCTGCAAAGTAGGGGTCGCTGTGACTGTTCTGACGTCTTTACACAGAGTTTTATTGTAGCAATTTTCGTAAATATTATCGCTGAATCAAATCATGAAAGGGAGCCTACAACGTTTACCTTGGGATTTTTGAAACATTGATATAAGCAGTGAATGATAAATATTTTAACCATCGATTTGCTTTTAGTGAATGTAACATAAATTGCTTCTTGTATTCAGATTTATATTCTTTTCACTGTACCATGATAAAAGTCTAGCAATATTCACCATGTTTTATTTTCAATTGGCTTTTAAAAATTGTACGCGATATAAGAGCGTGAAAAAATACAATGCAATGTATTACTGTTTTCTTCCCTTGCTATATAATATCAGAGTTTCTTTGAATCTAATTTCGTAAGCATTGGTTTGTGTTTTATACACCTAGGTTTACCATGGTGATATCAAATCGGAAAATGTTCTTGTTACAAGCTGGAATTGGGTATTGCTCACTGATATCGCTAGTTTCAAACCAGTTTGCCTTCCCGTTGATAATCCAGCTGATTTCAATTACTTTTTTGATACATCACGAAGGCGAACCTGCTACATCGCACCTGAACGTTTCAAAGGAACAGGTCAGAAGTACACGGACTCACTTAGCGGTAGCCAATCAGATGGGGAAAGCAAACTAGGAAGCAGCCCCTCTACTCCGTTACTAGATTTGCCGATTACCGAACAGAGTGAAATGACTTTTGCGATGGATATATTTTCAGCCGGGTAGGTCAGGGATTTTTTCTGTTTGCTGTACAGCTTTCTCAATTTTATTCTCTCCTAATGAATTTGATTATCATATTATTGACACTTTGTATTTTTAAGCAGAAATGCTCGCAGTAAATTTTCGAAATAAGGGCCTTTTACGCTGTATACTTGATTTTTCTCATTGTGTTATAAGATTTTTTATCGATGAGAAGTGAAAATTCCAGTTTCAGTGAGTTCATGGGCTCAGTCATATGTGAAACCTCCATACAACTGACACCTGTCTAGAAGCTTTTTGATGTAAATAGGAAACAGTTGTCTTGGTGTATTTTGTAAGGCTTCGTAACCGCGTGAAAGAAAACCTAGGCTTTAACTCTATATGTTTTGTAAATGGAAGTCGTCAACCCTTATGACATGCAGACACTTTTTTGGTGGCACGAAAATTAATAACGGCTTTGAAATAGCAAACTTTTTTAAACATACTAAACGTGGGACACTTTTCATAGTATAGAACTCCAGAACATAGATCGATGTCTCTCTTCTCTAGGAAAGCGGTACTTTTTTGGCAATATTTACAGTTACGTGCTCGCGTTTCTGATCGGCCTGTTACGACACTGTAGTTCATAGTTTGGAGTTCTTGATGTTTCAAATTGTTTGCTTTTTCAAAGCAATGAATAGGACATGTCTGTTAACAACGATTTCTCTAGGAAGACTGTTAAAGAAACTTTAAAGCATCTAAACAAAGAAGTGACAGGATGTGATGTGACAATTTTAGACAGTATCTTTAATGCTCCTCTGTTGTCTATCTTCCTTGATTGCTTCATGTATTGCCAAACTACGTACCTCAGAAATATTTCTTATTTGATGCCATATTCTCAGTACGTTCATCGAAGAAACAAATTCACAATCTATTTCTGTATGTATTGCTTCTAACAAATTGAAATTCAGTTTTTAATGGCTATCTTGTTACTGGCTACAGATGTGTTATAGCAGAACTGTTTTGCGAAGGCAGCCCGTTATTCGACTTGTCACAGCTGCTTGCTTACAAGAACGGGGATTACAGTCCTGAAGTGAAGTTAAGCAAAATCGACAATAAAATCAAAGTTAGTTCTACACTTTATTTTCTTCCTTTCTTTCCTTTTTGGATTACTTCTATCCCTAATTTCTGTTTAACTAAGCAACGTGTGGCTTTCAAATTTCATTAAACCTTCTTTTCGATTTTATTTGTGTTTTATCCAAAAAAAGAGGGGTGTCGGCTTTTGCTTTGGATCCAAAACCATCTGAGCTACATTAAAACAGTCGGAGCTCTACATTGCGCTCGTCGCACGGAAAAGTGTATTAGATCCATTCGATTCAGTGTACGATTTCATGATGAATATAAATCGTTAGCTAAATTAGCTGTTTTCATGTTTTTTGATAGTTCAAAAAATTTTAAATTGAGATAAGGCATCTCCTGTCCTCTACTACGACTTCACTTGCTTTGAGCGTGTGTCATTTCAAATAAATGAAAAAGTCATTGACGTAACGGATACCAATAAATTCAATGTCATTTGTAATTTCCCTTAACTCGAAAAGAATGTTACAATGCCTACCTAGTGCCTTAAGTAGTCTTCCTGCAAAGAGTTTCATGCATTGGTTTTTTGCATAAGGTCTGCTTTTGAACATTTGCAATTTATAATCAACTGATAATCAGAAATTTCTCATAATCTCGTCAATGTATAGTTTAATTTTTTGTTAAGTTCATGTTAGGACCATTTGCTAATCTTAGATATAATGAGAAATCTCTCGCAGCTTCGTTAATATCTAGTTTCATGAAATGACCTTTTTTAGATAAGATCTGTTTCCGACTATTTGGATCTATGATAGATAAGAAGACGAGGCATTTGTCGCGCTTTTAGAAGTATTTACGATTGCCACTGTAGCACTTAAGAATCTGTAAGCAGGTTGCTATTCATATCAAGTGATAATTGATTTCTAGGAATTAATCAAACAGATGATTTCAAAAGATCCCTTAGAAAGATTATCAGCTAAGGAGTGTATGAATACATATCGAGGTGTGTGCAAATAGATAACTGTATTTTTGAAAGAATGTTTGTAGAAATGGACCATAAATCAACAGCGTTCAGTACATCGGATATCGAGCTTTGGGTTGGTTGGTTGGTTATTTGTCATGTGTCAGAATTCGGAATTTTTTACTATCTACGGGTAACAATTTCGCACTTTTCATGACACTTAAAGGCTGGGTATTTGCACTTATACAAAAAAATTATACGAGCTAGTAATTTAAGATTGAATAAGATATTACTGTATTTTGTAAATTATTTACTAGCACTGATTACAATCGCACAAACATCGTATTGTCCAATAGACAAATATTACAGCCTCACTACGAGATAATTTTCAAAACAAGCAAAGGCTTGTTATTTGAGATTTTAAGCTCAGATGTTGTTTGAGGCAGGTTGTACTTTGATTTTGTATGTCAATCAATCAATAAATCAATCAATCAATCAATCAAAAACTTTATTAATGTGTCAAAAAATATTTAGCTTACAAGCTAATTGGGGACACGTATCATCATTGACATTATGCTACTTAATGCCGTCTAGGCACAGCTGTACCGAGTTCCTTGCGTAGAACAGAACGTTTCAAATGACATCGTAATTGTAACCTACGTCATTTTGATAGCTTTTTTGAAATTCAGTCTTTTAGGGGCTTACGTGTATGGTTTTTGTAGATTCTTTGTAAAGTTAGCTTATAGATAAAGGAGGACGTAGAGTGCATCACTTCCATTTTCATAGGTCATGTTTTTCCTGAAGAATTTTACACATTCTTGAAGTCCTTTTTTGCAAAATTCGTTGGATCTCCAGTCATGACTCCTGATGAGAAAGTAATGAGGTAAATATATATTTCAGGAAGCTTTTATTTTTTACGCTTCATATGGATAATAGAATCTCGCCTCTGCAGAGCTTAGTTCTAATCTGCTGCCCACCTTATCCAGATTAGCCCAATTCCTACCTTGTCAAAAATAATCAATTTTTAGTGAATTATAATGACTCTTCAAAATCTGACTTAAACCAAAAGAGGTCATATTGAGGCCACAACAGTTGGCCAATTTTCTGGATCGCATTGTGGAGATGGATTAGTGTCAGACTTTGAATCACAAACATTTATTCATCCATTCATTGTTTTTGGTTTTTTAATTAATGACCGACAGGTTGCAATAAATCAATTGAGGTTGCTGCATAACATATATGGGCCCTCTTTTTGGAGCCCATAGTATCCTTTATATAAACCTGTAACTTTCTGATAATTGGTAATTTTTAGTAACAGAGTACCAATGTGCTTCATAGCTACTTGGCAACAACTATGTACTACATTAAAAGGTGTTTCTTTGTTTCTTAAAAGTCTTTGTTTCTTAGTGACAACGATAATCTGTATGTAATTGCCCTGATTCCTTGAAATGGCTTTTTCAATGGGTATGGTCAGGTGCTTGTGCCAACACCAAAGCAACATGTATACGCCTCCGAGTAAACTGTTTAACAAGCCACTATAAAAATTAACTTTGGAGTAAGATTTTTTCGATTTTGGTCCCCTAAATGTTTGACTGAAACCCCTTCTGAAAAGAATCCCAGCTGGTCTGTGTTATCTGAACTCCGTGTTGAAGGCATTATCAAAGTTGGTTGATATGACGAGTTAAGACAAAATAAAAGTGCACGTGACAGTAGAGAAATATAGCCAGTGAAGACCAAATCTAGCCAGTGAAGAACCAGCCCTTGATGGAAACATAATGGAATTCCTTCTATCTTTGTTAGAATTTTTGGCATATTCGACGTCATAGTGGCTCGATAGGGCGTGACTATTTCAAACGCTTATTTTTTTCCTTATTTTCATCTGACAGAATTCACAAAGACCTGAAGCAAATTAAAGAAGCACTTCTACCACACCCACCAGAAGGAGATGAAGAAAGAAAGGACATACCAAAAACAGACAGTGCGTATTATAAACAGTATTGAAACTTTTAACTAATTTTTAGCGATGGAGACAAATTTTTTAACGATGGAGACAAATAATCTCCGAGTCGTATATCTAACAAAATGATAGCCGACATCCTTTGCTTCATAAAGATAACTTGCCTTGATTCAATCATTTGTGACAACCTGAAGATACGTTTTATTATTTCTGATATGTTTTGATATTTTTTGTTTACGTTTAAGCAATAAATGCCAAATTTTCTGTCAGTATTTTTCAAAATCAAAGGCAAATCGATAGATCCAAATAAAGCACTTGCTATAAGGCTTTTTCACTAAAAACAAACATAAAATGCTTTTGTTTCTTAAAAAGAGAAGCAATTCAAAAAGTTATTATACATTGCATTTGTCCTATGAATCAGATAACAGAATTTACGCGTGAAAATGTCAGTTTGACTGTTTGAATATATGGCTAAGCTCTTTTAAGTCGTGTATAACTTGCTTTTCAATATTCTAGATTTTGATTTTTGTTTTGTGTGAAAATAAATTTATACATTGGCTTACTGATAAAATGAAATGCAAAGAACAGCTTTTTATCAGATAATCTATGTCAAATTTGGTTAATCAGGAAATTTAAGTCCCTCTCGTCTGCATTGCAAACTCAGGTTTGCATCTGTTAACAACATTGCTCTACACACGAATCTGTACCGGTTATTGCGTCAAGCAATTTAGTTTCCTTCTGTTGTCAGCCAAAGTTAGTGATTTCTTCCTGTGTTATTCCGCTAAGTTCTTACCATATCTGAGTACAATTGTTATTTTTCAGATTGTTTTGTTATGATTTGCTCACTGATCACAGCAACAATTAGAAGTCTGAAGGTAAAGGCTACGCTACTGACCTTGCTGAAACTGAAATGCTTTTCGGGGCGATGAATTTTTTATAACTTCTAGATAATCAGTAGATTCGCGTGACGAATATATTGATATATTCTTTATCAAAATTACCAGGTTCAACAAACGAGTTATTGGATCAGTATGAATCTTAGCAATTGTTTGAAATGAGATTTTCAATTTAAATCCAATATAATCCTTGTGATAAACAAGATTTATATTGCAAAGCAATAGTCTTCTTTACTTTGGCAAATTCCCTTTTCTTTTTTTGACCGATAATGTAGCAAATATGCTTAACAAAAGCTTAGGTGGAGATGTTCAGTAACGAAAATCGTTAATTTGTAGAACCTTTGGATTAGTAAGAATCGATTTTATGAATTCATTTTGCAGAGGAAGATGTTTGGTTTTCAAATTCTGATAATTTTTTGCCCATCTATGGACAGCTGTCATATTAGTTTAGGAAAGAAAACACTGATTAAAATCTGTTATGGATGATTAGGCCATGTTTAATGCAGTTTTCTGTTATGCGTCTAATGAAATTAGCATGGCTTTAGCTTCGAACACATCCTTAATCAGCTTCATGCAATTAATTTTCCTTTTTGCCTAGTTCACACAGTCAAAGTTGACAGCATTAGACTTAATGTTGGAAATGGCGCAATACGTAAGCGATGACGTAATATTAGAGCGCCTGCTCCCATACATGTTTCACTTGGTGACCGATGATGTACCGAGGGTGCGTGCTCACACCATAAGTACAATAACAAGCAGCCTCCGTTTGGTGAAAGATGTGCCTCGAAACGAAGGCAATATATTTCCAGAGTACATACTCCCAAATTTAGTGAGTATACCAACCTTTATCTAAAACTATGAAGTAAAGAGTATGTTTATTTCTTACCTCATTTTTGAACATTTTTTTGGTTTTTCTGGAATTTTTAACATATATTCCCACATTTCTTTGGTCAGAAAATTTTTTTTATATTTGATAAGGTAGTGATCAACACATTAAAAAATGGGCAGCAAATCGTAAGACAGCCCTTGTTTGTTATTAGATATTCTATACAAATATGTTCATGGATGCAGTTCAATGAACACAATGCAAATTCAATGACGTTAAACAATTTTTTAGCGATTGAATGATTAAGTTGTTAAATGATTTAATGATTGAGTGATTAAGTGATTAAGTGATTAAGTGATAAAGATTGCCTATCAGTTGTTAAAAATAGTGATCGTTTACCTTATCAACCAGATCTTGTTACTATAGATTTATATCCTGCTCTCTCTAGAATTACCTTACAAATGACCCAGAAGTTATAGTGCAAGTGGCATTTGCAGAGAACATAGCTTGCCTTGCCGAAACGGCCTTACGTTTTTTGGAGATCGTTCAACTGAACATGCTAAATACAGCCAATCAAGAGAAAGATTCTCAGATTCAGTACCAGGTTTGTCCTGCTCATTGTTCAATGCTTCGAGAAACCAAATCAAACATTTTGATGAGATTGATTTTTTTCATATGCGTCATGCTTGTGGTGTCAAATATCGTTATATCTTGTGAGTGCGCCCTAGCCATCTACGCTTGTCTGGTGTACGGTTGAACTAGATTGTATATAACAAATTGTGAGCTTGTTTGACGCTTCCACGAAGTTTAATTTTTCGCTTTCCTCGTGTAGTGCTATATCTTCGGGTTGGTGTGCTGTTCATTTTGAAAATTCCTTTATAGGTTTAAATTGACACGAGAGGGGAAATTGGAGTAGGAGAGTAGAGTTTAGCGAGAGTTTTATAAAAGGGTTGTCAAGTTTTAAGTAAGGAATAAGCTTCAATGTATAGTTCGGTGGTATGTGGTATATTTTAGGTTTTTGTCAGCCTTTTCGCTTCCTACGCGTTAGATCATTCGTTTCCATACAGTCAAAGCTGACAACATTCGACCAAATTTTTAGACGAAATCTTGAAACAGCTGCTCCATACATTTTTCATTTTTGTGACCGACGATGTACCAAAGGAGCAAGCACACACCATTACAACCATACCAAGCGGCCTCCATTTGGTGGAAGACGTATCTCAAAACGAGGGAAAAATGATTCCACTCTTGCGTGTCCACCAAATGCACTCTTAGGGTTAGCGTTTTGCTTTACTACTTGACTTGGCTGTTCTTGAGAGAGTTTAGTGAGAACTCGTGGGTCACTCTTTTCAGGCAGCATCAGGATAACATTCTTACTGACAGCTTGATCTATGTCACGCTATCACTTGATCTTTGCTTTTCAGTTTTTTCAATTATTTCGTAGGGTAGCTATGATGTTGAACTGCAAGCCCTTCACGAGCTGATTCAAAGCAAGGTTACAGCGTTGTTAACGAATTCTGAAAACATAGTCAAAAGAACATTACTTGAAAAAGGCTTAACGAGACTGTGCGTTTTCTTCGGTCGCCAGAAGGCTAACGATGTTTTACTTTCACATATCATAACATTTTTGAATGACAAAACCGATTGGAAGTTGCGTGGAGCGTTTTACGATACAATCGTTGGTGTTGCTGCATACATTGGCTTCCAGAGCATGAATATATTAACACCACTTTTGCAACAGGTTTGGGTATTAATATTTTAATAGTTAAGTCAAAAAGCATCTCCACTTTTGAAAGAAATCGTTGTATTTTCTAAGTAACTTCTTATCTCTTTTTGTTTTCTGCAGCCTTGGCCACTGTCAGAGAGTGCGCGATACAAATGTTTTCTTGATTTTTCTAAGACTGTTTCATTACAGTGTGATTCTTTTTAACATTGTTTTCTGGTTCCAGGGCTTGAAAGATAACGAAGAGTTTGTAATCTGCAAGGCTATCCATGCTCTCACCTGTCTGACTCAGCTGTGCCTACTTCAGAAACCAGTGCTAGAAAGTTTCATTTCGGAAGTTCTTCCATTCTTATGCCATCCGGTATTGCTATTCTTGTATAAAACTTGATTTTAGTAAGCCGTGTTCTTTTGTTTCTTTCTAAGGATTTAAAATCCACTAATTCGATGAATGTACCGTAAAAAATCAATCAACAATTTTCTTAAAAGCCTTTTGACAAGATCAAATTCATTTAACCATTGAAAATTGATGTTAAATTTAAGTATTTTACGAAATTGGTCATGTTCTCTGATTGAAAATGCGCCATTTTGATGACCTCTTGCTCTACGTGTTTTTAAATTGAAAATATTATTTTTCGCCATTATTATTTTCTCAATTCCATAATGATATATATCAGGTCTTCTTCCTTTCTGAAGAACTGATCAAAATGAATCGAAAGGTTTTTTCTTGTCATTAGAACGATTGGATTCGATATGCAGCAGCTGGGTTCATCTCAACCTGTGCAAAGGTAATGAACGTTGCTGATGTTTACTGCTGTTTGATGCCTGAAATCAAGTCATACCTGAAAATGCCAATAGTAGAGCTTCAGAATGAGGTACTAGTCTACTTATTTTTTGTACTAATAGTGTATTTTGACCGAATTTGACACTAATGGTGTATTATGACAGAATTTGACACTATCGGCTTATCATGCAGCTTGCTAGCAAGTTCCCGGGTAAAGGAATTTGCAGAAACACAGGTTTTGAGTTTTTCGGTAATTTGCAATATTCAGTACTGCAGATCCATTCATTCTTGGCAAATATCACCTTGTATTGTTAACTGGCATACAATTTAGGCCTTACTGAAATGGGCCCCATTAACATAGCTTTTCTGATAAACGAATTAGCAATTTTCGACTGTACCGTACTTTCCAGTGCAATATTCTCACACAATGCTACAAGCATCCCAACTCTTCAGAAATGAATTGAGTTTGTAATCAACGTCGGTTACAAGAGAATGGGGTAGCTCTTAGAGTTTGGTGCAAATTAAGATACCTTTGAGGTAGGGATAGCGTCTAGTACCACGTACCACGCGGTAGGGTTAGCGTGACCAGCTTTTGCTTTGATTTTCAGGAGCGCATTTCGATTAGCAAGGCTTTATTTCAATTTAGTAGATGGGCCTTACTTGAGATTTTTACAATAACTATGCCTTTTGAACTTGACTGGAGCCTCGCTGGAAATTATCTTGTTGAGCGATCTCGTAGCACTTGATAAGGTGAATTATGCACCAGGAGTTTCCCCTAGCTACCCTGGTTCCCACAAAGTTGGCAAAAACTACTGCAAAAATCTTAATGTGTAATTTTATAAATAGTCTAGGAAGCTAATGATTGACGCTGAAATCAGATTTGGCCAATTCGACAAAAATATCCTGTCATGACAAAGTCATATCGTCATAAACAGAGTAAATATCTCAGCATTTTACAATGAATGGTTTACCATAGATGTTAAGAATCAAAATCTAATACAAAATTCTTTCCTGTAGACCATTTTGATAAGCCTGCTGAAAGACCCGATTCCAAGACCAGTTTATGAATCCCTAACGAAGTCACAGTACGCAAGGCAAATTATTAAAAGGTAAGCATTAAAGTCCCTTAAACTGAATGTTTCATTTTCACCAGTGGCATTGACAAAGGTTTTAGAAGTTGCGTAGCATTTTGAGAGATACAGAGAGGATTTGATTCTGCTACAAAATACTGAGCTTTTTAATTCTGCCACAGCCATGCTCTTCTATGCTAGATTATCAGAAAGGGCTTTTTTGTTTTTATGGATTAGAAAATTCTTCTAAAGAGAAGCTCGTGAATTTTTGTCATCAATGTCTCACAAGGATCTTTTTCTTCATTAAAAGTTAGCAAGCTTTTTTGTATTTTAGATGCTTATTAGTGCAAAATTTTTACCAAAAGCAAAATTAGTTCAGTTTTTAAAGGAATGATAAATGTAGTAATGTAAGTTAGCAATAATATTCTAAAGTCCAAGACCTTTTCAAATATAGTTTGTACACTCAATTCAACGTAACAGTACACTGGAATAGGATGATATTATATATAGCTACCTTAGAAATTTGGTTGCTACAGTATCGTAATGTGTGCATTTGGGATATGCTTACCATCTCAGATTTGAACAAAAGCCGTCAAAGATGGATTTGACAAACGATGACGTCACCTCTCAAACAATGAGAAGATTGACGTCACAGGGTCTGAATGAGGAGGTTGAAGAGAAGGTTGTGAGGCTCAAGAATGTCATCTTGAAAATGAATGCAAGCAGAACTAGGTAAAATGTGCATTAGTATATGTTTCTTTAAATTTATTTTCTCATGTATTGCTTTGGTATACATCAACGTTAAGGGTGGAGGGACGTTATGCAGAGTTTTCCGTCTATTCAGTCGGGGAAAGAGTTTAGGAGATACGAGGAAATCATACTCTCTCATGTTTACCTTTTTAAGGCGTGAGAATAAGTGTTTCTATTAGGATTATTGTTTTGTAACAGCCTTTTTAAGTTAAGCACTGTAGGTAGTTTGTAGACTTGATTTAATATACCGCGCAAAGGAATTTTCCTGTAAGTTCTTTTAGTTTTGAGTTATTTTCTGTTAATGCTGTTTAGCTTCAATTTTTCTAAATGATGATGCAAAATTGAGTTTTCAATCAAAATTTTCGGATTCAGCAATTGCAATTTCTCCCCAGCCTTGAGAAGCAAATCGACTTAACTGCACCTGGATATATCGACCTGTCAACTGTAACTAATGGTGACAAAATTATGCGCGTAATGGAGCTGGCGCGAAACGAGGAAGTGAAGCCGGTTTCTTCAAATCAGAAGAAAAGCAATCTAAAAAAGACGCCATCTATTGATCAAGTATGCTCAGAATTTATGGGTTTAAACTAATCTCTGTATTTGCCAAGTCTTTGAGTCTCCAGTATCTAGAATTTAATAAGCAATGCAACATGAACTGTACGAATAAGCTAGAACGAAGCAATTTCTATTTAGTTTGCATGGATTCATCTGTTCAGTTTGCGTGGTTTCAGATTTTTTGCAAGCGGTGGTTACCTCAAGCTCCTGCTGTGTAAAGTTCATCTTCTCTCTAGAATTCTTCCACTAGGTGAGAGGTTAGCGGTTGCTGATTGGCAGAAAACATAGGAACCAATCAAACGCGTCTTTCTTCTTCTCACGTGACTTTCGATCCACACCTGGATATAACTTACCTGCTTACTTTCGGTCATTATGCAATGCTTATACTCTGAAGAGTATCGAACGAAAAGTACTTCAGTACTTTTTGCTGTCACTTTTCCGTCTCATCTTCAAATTATGCGGTATCAACAAATTATTTGGTTATTTCTTTTATGTCCATAGCCTTCGGAACTTGAGGAAAATTAGTTGAAGTAGAGGTCGTTCTGGTTTTGTTTATTTTACAAGCATAAAATATCTACTCCCATTTCCCTACAGTGTTTCAGCACAAAGTATTGCTGGGCACTCGGGTTGCCAATGTTAAGTTGAATTACGCTAGGTCTGGGTTTTCGAATGTAGCAAAATATTTTGAAGAGCTGGCAAGATTCTGGATAAAAGTAGAAGTTGGGGAAACTAAGACTTCTGGGAGCTAGAGTCATGATTTTATTAAAAGGAGGCAAACTATGGGAATCGCATAACATTTTCAGGAGAAGGGGAAGAAAAAGGTGCGAGACCAAGAAATAAAATGCTAAAATCCCAAGAAAAAATTTGACTAAGCAGTCCGGAAGGGAAAATACTTAAGGCTTCGGTCTACATTATATGAATATGATTTCAGTTTGAACTAATTTTTATTCCATTAAACATTTAATTTATCCTTTGTTGTTCCACTCGTAGCAACAATCATCGGCTATTTTGGCACAGGCATTTAAAACGGACGAAAAAATAGAAGATGAAACACAAGTGACTGAAATCGAGAGCAGAAATGAGTCAAGCAAAAAGCAGAAAGGGGTTGGAAATATACCTGAGAATGTAATAAGCTAAATATTTTATTTAGAGTACACCTCTTTGTTTGATAAAACTCTCACTCTATTCGCAGTGTATAAAAGTTTTTTGCCTTTTCCTCTACTTATGCTTAGTACCTACTGAATAATTTGTGTGATGTTGCAAGAATTTATAGCATCTTAAAGATACTAATTTTGTTTCAGCTTTTTGCTTCAGGATGTTTATCGCGCTGTTAGTGTTGCATAGTGAAATGCTGCAATTATCTGCCACTCGCTGATTTGACATAAAACACGATTTTCTATTATGAATTTTTCGATTTTGGTGTTTTGATGACCTGCACAAACGTTAATCGAAGCAAGCTGTTAGATGAACATAAGTTGGTATTGGGCGAGTATGTCGTAGATGTATAGCGAAACAGGCAATATAAAATTGTGGTGTTTGTGAGACTCTCCATAACTTTAAAGTCAGACATAAGCAACATAGTAGATTTCACGAACGTGTGTGGATTCCGTGACACTTCCAGCCAATTAGAATTTCTTAAACTCTTGTTTCCAAGGCTTTCGTCATAATTTAAAGATGGTGGTTTATTAATCGAAGGTTGGTAGATTATGTTTAAGATGAGGCTTATTCGCTTCTATTTTTGTGATGCTTACAGTGTTTTCTCATACTGTTAACAGTTAGATTTGAAAGCTCCAAAGCTGCAGGGCACCCAAGATTCATCACAGGTCAAAACAGCAACAAAAAACCCACAACAGCCACTGGAAAAGCAGCAAAGTCCTGCGCAGGGTCAATCACAAAAGCCACCGCAGCAGCAAACTATGACTGATCAGCCTAAATTTGCCAAGTGTAAACTAGATCTTCATAATTTGGCTGTACAAAAGAGAGCAGAGTACAGACGAGGTATAACGTTTTTCTAGCAATAGCTTGTAAACAATAAATTGAAAATAATGCTAAACCGCTTTTGCAAACGTTGTCCAATATGGCAAACATCATCAGATATTGTGATAGATTTTCATTTTTGACATTTAGATAAACATCCCAAATCCATTAAAATGCATAGGCATTCTGAATGGAATGGAGGAGGGAATGTTTATGAAAAAGAATTGGGAGATGTTTATGTATTCATGCTGCCCACCATGCGTTTAACCTTGATGTTTTTCTTGATGTTTAAAGGCAATCTGTCACGACGTTGATTGGTTATAAGAACAAAGGGATTTTTATTGTTTCCAGTCCCCCTTTAATTTATCGCATTGTAAAAAATATGGCGGAGCGCTGGAATCGTGTTTAGGCTATTGTTCCAGCTATTGTTCTCGTTAACCAATCCACAACGAGACAGATTGCCTTTAAATCAAAGGCTCAGCTGCTTTGTCCAGCAATGTTTTACCTTCAGTGATCATTCTGCCAAAGACAGTGGCTTTACTATTACTTTGCTCTGGAAGCAAATAAGCTTTCACTGTTCACTGTCTTTCTTCTGTTTTCAACTTGCCTACTGTTGCTTAATGTATTAGGAACACGTTTAGTCCTATGGCAACTTGTCGGCTGTAGCTTCTTTGCCAGTTTAATTTGCGCTTATCCAGTGTACTTATAGCAACTCTTCCGGCATGGTTTGTCCTGTTACTGTAATTCGTTCTGTGAGCGAGTCGTTTGGTGTTATTTGACCTGTCAGCAACTAGTTCAGTATAATTCGTCCTTTAAGCAAATCTTCAAGTTAAATTCTTCTCCTTAGCAACTTGTCCAATGTAATTCACCCAATTAGCGACGTATCGTCTTGTAAGCAAGTCGTCCGCTGTAATTTGTCCTGTTAGCACCTCATCTAGTGTAATTTTTCTCGCTAGCAACTTGTCCAATGTAATTCACCAATTAGCGACTTATCCAGCGTAATTCGTCCTGCTAGCAAATCATTTGGTATGATTTGTTCTGTTAGCACATCGTACGATGTGATTTGCCCTGTTAACAACCATCTAGTGTAATTCTTCCTGCTAGCGACTTATCCACTGTAATTTTTCCTGTCAACTACTCGGGTGTAATTCGTCCGATAAGTGACTTACCTAACGTAATTCATCTGTTATCAACACACCTGTTTTGGCTATAATTTTATTTCCCTTGTCCTCTTCAATAGAATGGAGCATTTTCTGCTGTGGGTACTGATTAACAAGATTGTTTAGAATCGAAATTCGGTCCTATCAAAAGGCCAGATTCAATAAAGATTCCCCTTCTAGCTACATATTTCATAGTAAAAACATCACATTTGTGAGGATATCTCAATGGTTGGGGTCGCTGACACAAATCCAAGGGCCTAGAGTTCGAGTCCAAATTAGCTCTCAGTGATTCTAGTCATAAGATACTGCTCGATAAGCAAAGCTTCTCAGTGTCCTGAAATTTCCTTTGGAAGCTACAATGCCTGCCAAAAGTACTTGGAACACCCAGCCATTTACGCAGCATTTGATATCTTTCATTCCTTTCATGAAAAAAATTTGCTACTTCCGCCCCCTTCCCCCTAAAACAATGTTGATGATTTAGAGAAATATCATAAAAGAAGTGCAAAAGAAAGTGCTTCCTAAAATCCTAACCCGTTTGATAGTAAACCAACATTGTTCTGTAGGGGAGAGGGGGATGATTGATTTTGACCTTGAAAATTGATGTCAGTGTTCCAAGACTTTTGGCAGGCATTTTAAATAGTAACAAGTACAAATACAGAAAAAAATAAGAATAGCGTCATATTTTACCCGTATATTCCCTTTTTTTTGCATTTGCTGTTAAAAAAGTACCAATGCCTGGATATTCTGACACTCGGCGTGCGGCAGTATTCCTCTCGCTCCATTCCCCAGCTTTGCATTTTATGTTTCCGATTCTAGTCTTGCTTTCTGCGAACAAGTTATATAATCGTTATTATTGCAGAGATCACTGTGTTATTTCTTTGCAGATGTGAAAGCGAACTCATTAGTATCCTCGTTAATTGAAAATAGAGGACGGCAAACAAGGTATGTAGTTTGGTAAAGATCTTCAGCGTATAAAATATCTTCCTTAATTATAACATTTTTATTTGTCAGTGATGTGAAACTTCAGTGATAATATATTTGTTTGAAGCTTCGAAAGTAAATAGATGCGAAAGTAAAATGCTAATCAAATGAAATTTTATCAGAGTTGATTTCACGAGGGATGTTGTAGACTTTGATTTCGCTAGGGGTTCTTATTTCAGCTAATTTATATTATTCTCACTTGGGTGTCATTTGTCATGCTTCAGTTTGGTATTTGAGTTCTTATGCGCTTCATTAGAGAAGAAGGAGTTCTGTAGTTTGGGCTTCTTCATGAAAATGTGGGTCCCTTGACTCAGATGGGTGTATTTAATTGCTTTGGGTCGGGATTATCGTGCTTACTTCGTATTTTGTTTCCATGCTGTTCTCTTCTCTAGTTACACCCTCCCCTTTTGGTATTAAGCGTAGTGTGTTTCTTCGAATCCTTATTTATTCTACTGCATTAGGCTAGGGCATGTTTACATCACGGTATTCATTTCAAAGTTCTTATTATTTTTCGTTTAGGAAAGATATTAGGCTCTTAATTCAGTCTTTTTTTCTCTTCCCCTCTCATATCTTAGGTATCTAAGGTAGGACTGGTGCATCGGCTCTATGGTGGGGAAAGTGAACTTTTCTTGTCCATTCCCTGCCCAGAACTTTAAGCTGCTTGTACTTGAATCCATTAAGCTATATCAAAGGTTACCGAATGAACAAATGATTTTCATTTTCAGTTGGCGGCCAAAAGGACAGCTAGTGGCACATCTACACGAACACAAATCATCTATTAATAAGTGAGTTTATTTGTTTATTTGATTAAACAAACACACTTCGTATCACCTTACATAGTATTTTTTGCTTTGGTGTTCTTTGAAAGCAAATGTATTTTCATAGGAATGCAGTTGATTTGAAAAATTGTCAAAACTCTTTAGAATTTACTGTTTTATGCTGTGCAGATATATATATTCACTGCAAAACATTTAAAACCTACATTGGTGTAATGAAATTGGAAAAATATATTGCTCTTTTCCCTAATTATTTCTCTTTTAACTTTTGCGTCACAAAATTGAGAGGACGCTGTTTCGTTTAATACATTTTATCGCACAATACTGTTTTATACGTGGTGCACGTGGTGATAAGAAACTCCAATGTTTAACAGTAGATCCTAGTAAATAACATAATGAGGAATTTGCTTGCAATAGCGCAAGTGAATAACATAATAAAGAATTGTGCTTTCATTATCTGATTATGGGTTTTAAGATCATTGGCTCTCTCAAAAAGAACTTTGTCAGAACTGAAATAAAGCATTACACGTCGTTTTTATAAGCAATCGGTTAAAAGGGGACCATATCTCATTTCCTTTCCTTGCTAAGAAATTAAATACTATGTGGTGTTGTAATATCAATTATTAAAAATTTGTTGTAGTTTTGTCTTGAAAACTGCTTTTCTTATTGCTTGGAAATACAGCAGTCCCCTTGCTTTTTCCAACAAAACAAAGCAAGGAAAACAGTTTAAAAACAGCTTTCAATGGGAAATATTATTAATTTATACCTTCGTTATTTGTTATGATAGTTATATTTCATCGCTTAAGATTGTCCTTTAGTTAGCAACCTCAAGCGGTTTTCATTGCTCCGAAGTCTTTCCTTCAAACATAAAAACAATAGCTTTGGGTTGTAAGACCCCCCCCCCCCCCTGTTAGTTATGCCAGTGATGTTTTACTATAAAATTGTCTTTCAGGATCGTGGTCTCTGGTGATTGTGCCTTCTTTGCGACAGCTTCAAATGATGCCACTGTTAAAGTATGGGACACCCAAAGACTAGATGGGAAATCTGCGACGATGCGATCGAAGTTGACATACAGTAGATTAGGTAGATATAGTTCTGAGTAAAGGAGAAAATGACGTTCATTTTTCAATACATTTCATACAGCAATACCCGCCGAACTACTAGAAAATGACGACAAATGAATGTGCGAGCAGGAAGAGTGTATCAGATGTTTAGTAAAATGTTCACCTTCCTTCCAACATTTTTCAAGTAAGGAAGGAGGATCAGCCCACTGGAAATTGAAAAAAAGGGAGAAGATATGCATTTATTACAAGGACAATTACAGTGTTCCAGCTACTTTTGGCGGCCATGTTCTTTCCTTCCAGCTTTTTTCAAAGTAGAAAGAACGATCTTTCCAGGTCCTTAGGTTTTGCCGTTTGTAGTGAGATTTTTTTTATCACAATAAGAACAAATACAAAAAAACTCAAGTAGATCATTGTTGAGATGGAGGCAAAAAACATAACGTTATCGAGTTGCCTCCACACCCAACTCGTACAAATATTCCAGAACTTTGCATGATACAATATAAATACACTACAAATACACAATCGAGATCTACCACCTTTAAGAAAAGATCTATCACTTTTAAGAAAAGAACACCTGCCAGCGAAGTTTCTAGAACTTTAGACTTGACATTATCTTATTCAAGCCACTAAGTGTATCAGCACTCAGCAGTGTTAACTAACCTCATTATAAATTTTTTGAATTTGTTTGTTTCATTCCCTTGCATGTCATATTTGCTTCCTTTTTCTTGTAACATTTTTGTAAAATTTGAAATTGGTTGCTAACAAGACATGTTTGTTTTATGCCTGCTTAAAGCTGAAACTCTCGAATTTCTTACCTTATCAATAATTGGTTATTGTAACATTGAAATCTGAAATATTTTAAATGTAAATTTTGCCTCTTGATCTCGGTGCAAATTGCTATCAGATTTTCAATTGTTTTTTCATAGTCGGTAAAATAAATTGCCTGACGTTTTGTCAGAACTCGCACACATTGGCCTGCTCTTCTGATAATGGATCGATTCACGTTCTAAGGTACAGTGAAATTTTAAATTGCTTCTGTTTTCACGTTGTTACATGAGGCATTGGAACGGTATTGGAAAAAGTATTGATCATCGATTAGTAAAAATTTATCAACAATCAAAGTTTTTTGTCACCCACCAAAAACGTCAGGGCTTTTTGTTTTTAGATATTTCTAGCTGAAATATGTAGTTTGGGAAATGTCTATAATTGAATTTCACCAGATAAGCCCATTGCAAACAGAGGTATTAAAATACCCCTGCCTACTAAGGGCGGTGAGAGTAATTATTTTGCCAGTTTTCTTTTCTCGGCTCTCGATGTGTATTAGAATCATTTGTTTCACCCATAAACTACTTTATTTTTTCATGAATATATTATGATTTTTGCTTTAAAGAATTGAGAGCAACCCATCTCGGCTTCCGCTAGTTGTGGAGAAGAAACTTGACGTTGCAGAAGAGGGTTTGGCGGTTGATTTGAATCATTTCGACACAGGTAAGAAACTGGCTTAAAATCCCCCTTTCATTGATTAAGACAAGACTTTAAAATATCTGCAGCATACTGTTTTCTACGCATTTGACTGTGGTGCGGTGTATGTACACTTATTGCATTTACGTTTGGCCCAGTTCCACTGCGTGATTTCAACCTTAATCCCTATTTCAACTTACAGTATTTATCTCTCATCCCACGTAATGTAGCTATGAAGTTCATCTGTGTTTTTCATCTGAACCAAGTGTCCTCGTACTGTTGGATCCGAATCCAGCTTGATTTTATGTATAATGAAATTAATCATTCATTCTTCTAAAAGGTCTTATTCAAATGTGACCCAAAAGCTCGTTCTTGAATATAGGATCAAGATTTTTTTCTTCTCTAAAATATCTCTTAAACGGCTTACACGCACTTTGCTTCTCGTCATGATTTAATCGATGGCTTTCATCTCAGGACAGCAATTCTAAGACCTTTCTTTACATTTACTTTATTTTAATATTGGATTAAGTTGAAGGAGAACTATACTGAGGCTTATGTGTAACTGGTGTTTTTAGTGCATTCAGCTATGCAGGTGTTTTCCTGCAAAGATAAGAAATTTTTCCATCCACGTTTAGTTGATTATCCTTCTGAACCTCTATTTATTTTACGTTAAACCCTTATTGGGTCTCTGACCCCAAATATCAATTCTCTGTCCTGAGGTGATCGTTTAATCTTTCTTTACAAGAAGTGCTTGGATGTTTTCATGACTGGCTATCATTTTGTTTTGCTCTAGCCACATGTTTACTTCACGTGCAAAGTCCCTTATAGGCCAGGAATAGTTTGTTTAGAATATGATGATAGATCGTCGTTAGCGTCGTTCTGTATAGGAGCATCTTTAATGAAATAAGATGTTTGGTATAAAAATTGAAGAGAATAGGGCCTAGAACAAGTCTTTGAGGTACTTCTATCAAGACATATTGACAGTCAATATAGACTTGTTCTAAATGATATGTTATAAATGTTATAAAAAATCATCTCGAATCTTCACAAAGCTTACAAATTTTGAATAAATCCACAATTTGAAGTAATTCTCTAGACAATAGCCCATTGTACAGAGAGATCGGCAAGATTGCTCGGAAGCCTTAGCTTCTATACTGGTTCAGAATTCTTTCAGACATTCAACGCGCCTCTAAAAATGTCATCCACATAGATTTAAAAGTGTGTATCCTTGTTTATCTTTCACTCATGATTCGGTTCAGTTCAATAAGCAGTGTTGTACAGTCGCAACATAAGCTGTCAGAGGTTTTGTCCAGGGAGAACATTTTAAACTGAAACCTTAGTATTGGCTGATTTTGAATCTATTTGAATAAATTTCTAAAGAAAAGTTCTGAATTGAATCATAGAGACTGCCTGCGTAGCTTTAGTATCTAGACTATTCCAAAGTTTAGCACCGTAGAACGAAAACGTCTACCCGTTTCATGTGTTTTTCTTTGGAAGCTTTACGTAAAGATTTACAATGTTTTTTGGAAAAATTTACCTTGCTTCATTTTTCAAATAGATATTTTGGAAGTTGTGGAGTTTCTTATCTAATGGAATATTACTTTAAAATATGTCATAACAAGCTGTTTTATTCTGATTTTAGTTTTATCATGATCATTGGTGTGGAGTTTAGTTTTAACTAAGGGGGTAGGGGACAAATTAAATAACTGAGATTCATACAGTGAAGCATGTGTACAGTTATTTTGGAAGAATTTGCACGTGTAATGGTCATGTTTTCGGAATCGAACAGCTGATATCAACTTTGTTTACAACAAAATGTATTCGAATGTACATCGAATCGATAACACCTTCATTGCAGATGTTTTCTATTCTGTTATGAAGTTATTGATATTGCAATGCATAATCAAAGTATGTCCACTGCTAATCCCTCATCTTAACAGTGCCTTAAAAGCAAGTTATTTAAAATCGTCATGACATTAGTACAATGTGCTTCAAATGTGATAATTGCATTCACAGGCTCACAAAGTACCATATGTTACGCAACTGTTTATGGCTACATCTGTGGCTGGGATTTACGCCAACCAGCTGATAAATGTGCTTGGAAATTTAAAAATGACCTACATCATGGTACGTATTTTTCGATCATTAATGACCTATCTGCCAAGTCAAAACTTTTTAAAAAGATTGTTGGCAGTTGGTCTGTGTTAAGTTCCAAGACAAAAACAAGGGTCTTTGTTATGTCACATAATTTTGAAAACTACAAACTTTGTTTAAGAGAATAATTTTTTTTGAAGAATTCTGAAGCGCGAAATTTTTGAAATTGAAAAAATAAATTAAGAATAATATCTAAGCTCGATTTCATTGGAAACTTAACTATTTATCGATCTGCCTTTTTGAGCAGTCGCGACTTTGAACCAGAGACAAGCGCGAGTTTCATGGAAATGGTTAAGGTAGACTCAACCAGCTTTTGTTGTGCTTATATGTTTTATTTCCTAAAGTGTTTTGTAATTAAAAAAACAGTTGCAAAGATTACTAAATTTACATATCTGGTTGCTTAAGAGTAATTTAAGAATAACTTCAGGAACAGGCCTCCAAATATTTATTTCACCATCTATGTATTAGCCTATGGAAGTAAAGTGATACTTATTTCTGGGCTCTCGTTCTCCATTTCTAGGATTGATCACGTCTTTCGCAGTAGACCCTTTTCAATGTTGGCTCGGTTGTGGCACAAGTGAAGGTACCATCGTGTGTTGGGACATGAGATTCCAGTTACCAATCACTACCATTCAACATTCAAGAAGTAGGTCGAATTTTTTTCTATTATTTTTAATTCTGCTCCTCAAAGCAAAATTTAACTCTCCTTCCACTTGATCATTATGTTTACCTCTATAGAAGAAATTGATTTACTTTTCTAAGTATTTAATCTGTGTTGCTTTTCATGACTGTAGCATATTTTATTTATCAGCTGAAAGAGATCAGGTTGAATAAGGGCAAGTAAACATGATATGAATAGGTATAGTTTTCTGTGAATCGACGAAAGAGCGAAGCATATATATTTTGAACGTAGGAATATTTTGATCCACTGGCAGGGAATTCAGTTATTAACAGCTGACACTAAGAGCTGTAATAAGATTCCGCTACCTCTTGCTTCTCTCTCACTATACTACTGCAGCTATTTTCTCTTTAACAAGACAATGCGAAAATTCAATGTGGCTTAATACCAAAACAACAAGTTCTTCTATTCTATAAGTTGAAATCCAAAGCGTGTATCCTACAATTTTGTGTCTTGTCACCCTGATAAAATACTAAAACAGACCTTGGGTGTTGGTAGATGTTGTTTACTTTCTAACCATTTGATCGAAAGGCTTCATTGCTTCAAGTAATTAAGTTTTTGTTTTGTTTACAACTACGTGCAGGTCATAGTCCCTAAACAGTAACAAACTGCACAGTTTATGTCTATGCTCAAAGAAGCGAGCTGGCAAATACGATCCCTGCACATAAAATCAAACTAAAGAAAATACAGGAGAAAGTATTTGTTGCTCTCAATGCATATCTCGCACATGCAAGTTCAGATTTAAGCAGTCAGTGA
Organism: Rhopilema esculentum; assembly: GCF_057945365.1. Taxonomy (NCBI): domain Eukaryota; kingdom Metazoa; phylum Cnidaria; class Scyphozoa; order Rhizostomeae; family Rhizostomatidae; genus Rhopilema; species Rhopilema esculentum. The sequence goes on from NC_142833.1 coordinate 6,463,439, forward strand.
TTTAATATTTCATTCGAATTTTAATTATTTAGTTTTATGCTAAGTGCATAATGTCTTTCAGAGGCGCAAGTTCGTAAAGTAACAAGCCATCCGATAGAACAGTCTTGGATTGTGGCTTCATACCAAGGAAACAACGAGGTTTCCATGTGGGACCTTGAAACCGGTGCTAGACAGCAAACCCTTTGGGCCAGCCCGTACCCCCCACTTTCCCAATCTCAGGTATGTATTGCTTACCAAGGTTACACATTCTCACAGGATGCCATAGGCTCACAAGTTTAAAAGAAGCTTCCTTTAATGTTATTTGTTTAGACTCTTCTTGCGTGTTAAGTAGCTGCAAGACAAGTTTCTTTGTTAAAAATTTGTACCGTATTATAACATCTAAGCAATGCTATTACATCCCAGGATATTCATTTTCATATCTTTCCAACGCTTTGATGTCAGCAATGTATTTATAACATTCTTGGTATTTAAGCCAACTCTGTCAACATTGAGCCATTTTTTAAATTCCATTGGCCTTCTTGCCTTTTTTAAAGGTATCGAATGACGCTATCCTTGCAATTCATGCGCCAGATCAAGAAAACAGAACATATTTCATTACTGGAGGCCTCGACAGAAGAATTCGCTTGTGGGATATCAGACATCCGGAGAAATCCTCCTTAGTTGCTGGTGCAGCTACAGACAACCTAGATCATGTTGCATTGAATTACACGTAAGTGCCGTCAGTCTAGATGGAGAGGAGAACATTTCAAATTATGTGTACAATTTCTTCCAAAATTCACCATCACCAAAAATCATCATCCTCGATACTTAGCATCTATGCCACCAATGCTATTTTTAATGTATTTATGCTCATACCAATTCACAATAGAAGTAGTGTAAAAATGTTGTCACGGGAAGCATTGACGTCCATTTCAACCCTCTTAACAAACCATTAACAGTTAGCTTCAATTCTCTGGAGTCTCTCCAAAAAATAAGTTCAGAATGATGGATGTTGAGGATTACGATGTTGTGGTCTGCAGGAAGAGCTCTAATTTTTTTTATGCGTTACCTATTTCAATTTTGGTACAGACTTTAGTTACAAATAAAACATAAGGATATGAAAATTACAAACAAGTTAAAAATAATTCTGGAAAGGTGTAAGACATTAGTAAGTTATCAAAAACGGTGCGATGTGTGGATATTTTTAGCGGAGCCTTCATAATTTCATTGTTAATAACATTTGGTAACTTTTCATCTCCATACAAAATAGCTTGAATTAGAGCTAGGTTATAAAGGCTTGACAGCCCATTCGCAAGCAATATTGCGTTGACACTCTCGCAACGATCTCATCTCTGAACATCGTACAAGAGACTGAAGATATCGTCTCTGAACATCAATACTATTAATGGTAATAATAATCATCATTAATGAACATCATCGTCATCCTTATAATTACAATTGTGATAATCATTATCATTATCGAAGATTCATTGACACAAACAAAGCGAGTTTAAAATACTTATGCGATCAGTCTAATCTGAGAGATACTAGCACCACTAGTTAGTTTGTCTTTAGGATTCGCAAAAGGTCCTTTCCATTAGGATGTGATAAAACAGAAAATAGAATTCTCAACCACCTGTCTTTTTTAAATTGCTTGTACGCTTTGTCCTAAAATCAAGGGACAAAGTACACAATGACGTAGATCTAAAGCGTTAATGATTTAAGTCTTGGAATAATAACGTCAATTCTCTTTGTCATTGTCGTATTAAAGTGTCTTTTTTCTCCTCTGCTAAACGATGTTGGTTGAATATAAAATGTACCTAAACCGTCAGAAAGATGACAAAATGCAAAGACGATATATAGTCGTTAGGCAGATATGCATTACATACATGAGAACTATAGTTAGAAAAAAACGTGTATAAGCATCGCAATGAATTAACGTAAAGCAGAATTCGCGGTGTAGCTTTATCATTACATGATCGGTAGCCCTGTACAGATCATCTTGCCGACGAGGATGTAATGTCAAATCTTTGCTAATATGCTTTTGAGTATACTGTGATGTTTAAGTGATTGCCAGCGTTTTCTCTTACAGACAATCTCGTAACCGAGAATAAGCTGATTGCAATCGGAAAAAATTCTTTGAAAAAGCCTCCCGCGTCTTCTGTTTTTTTGTCAAGGTGTCCCGTTCTTCCTTTCAGACACGCTGGGATTTTTAGGCGGCTTTTGGATCGAAATCCTTTTTTTCTTTTTTAATTTCTTCCTTTTCTTTTTAATCTAATATCTTCCTAGTCATGAAGTTGTAAGATTATTTGCGGCGATGCTCGTAATGTGGAAAGTTGAATTTTTTTGTCTGTTTACAACCGATATAGATTGGTTTGTATCCTTGTATGATACAGTCAGATTTGATCGATTATATCATTTATGGGCTTAGATTAATAACCATTGAGTGATTAGCTTTTATTAACGAATCAGAGTCCCTGTCAGCCTCTTTCAGCCAATCAAACCCTGCTGTCTCTTAAACAGGTTACCAAATAGTTTATCGGTCTCTTTTTTGACAGGAATCGCCCTATTGACGGAACCGAAGTCATCTTTGAAACTTGTGAAAGAAAGCACCTGAATGAGGAATCTCCTAGAAAAGGACCGGACGACACACCGGTTGGACACAACGATTGTATTACTGATATTTCAATGACAAGGGTACCGCAAAACTTTTTGATAAGTGGCTCTAAAGATGGTGTTGTCAAAGTTTGGAAGTGATAATTTTCGTAGTTTCGTTTTTGTGTACGTACAAATTTATGTTTTTTCTTCTTTTATGCAATAAGTTAAACTTTATTATCATGCTGCCACTAACTCCTTGAAGAATGAATATGATATCAATGATAGACTTTGTAGCCCAGGAACTCATTATTAAAAAGATTAGTTTTCCATTTTATTCTTTAAAAAATTTGAAATGATCGTGTTTTTCAGGTAATTATCTACTTTTCGGAATTTTATTGCATTTAGCAACAGTTCGTGAAATTTTATTAAATTCTAAAAAACTTGCATTTGTTAATAAATACGAGATTGTAGCACCCCTCGCGTTATTAGCACAGCTTTTCCTGCCATCTGACTTCTTCAATCCAGGACAAGCCTATGTTTTCTATTCATTGGACAGGTCTTGGTACGCTGTCAACTGTTTTTTCCTTTTAAATCCATTGACTTTCTCATAAAAATGTCTAATGCAGTGAGGCCGCCTGTGGGCTAGAGTTATATCCAACATAATGAAATGGGCGTTAGCTGCATGTTTTTCTATAAGGCATCTTCTACCTATGAAAAAATTTGTCTATAAATTTTTTTTTTCTTTTATGTGAAGTGGTCCTTAATCTAAAGGATTCTTATATTAGCTGTTGTCTGTTATTTAGCGTTTTACTGCAGTTAGCGCAAACTTTAGTATTGTATAAGTCATCAATCCTCGTAGTCGATGATAACGCTTTTAGTTAACAAAGTTTCTCTCCTTAGTAATCTTTGAATCGTTTAATCCACAGCAATCTTAAGAAAAACTAGCCCTATCTTTGCATCTAAATATATGCTTGTTTGGATCTGCACCTCTTTGACCTTTAGTTGAGCATCTTTGTATCAATTCATTGAAAATATGAATCAGTATCTGATTTACTTGTATATTTGTTAGTAATGCAGAATTAATTAACTTCAAACAATTAACTGAGCATTATTGTTATTTTTCTTATGTGTGCAACTTTTGCCAAGGCCAGGTATACAGCACAACCTGTAGCTATCGAATGATGGGTTTGTTGTGTGACTTACTTCGGATTGGGCAGGTGTCAATATTCTACCAGATGGCTTTTCGAACGATCCGAAATTTCGCAAGATTAGAAAGACTCCTAGCTGACTCGATTCGGCTATTTAGATCGAGAGATTTTTCGACGCCCTCTTAAATTTTTAGATTTATCGTCTATTTTACACAACCTTTTAACCTTCAGATGGCAGAGTACAGTTGTTACCCACGACCTCGCCTTTTTATTGAAAAATAGCAAGTTAAAGGTCTGTCGGCCTTCGAAAACACAATGTATCACAGATTTTCCGGTTGCATGCATGTGCAATAGCATTCAAATGTTTCCCGGAACCCATTTCTAACGATACTGCACTAAAATTGAGTTTTCTTCCTTCTCAGGAACTGTGTAAACTAGCAAAGGTAGACCTACGTTTTCTCAGTCAGGCCTATATTGTAGTAAGCTCCAGTGTAAGTGTTGTTACTTCAGATCTGGTTTCATTTTTTAAAGCATACAACGTCTAATCAATCATTGCAACCAATCAATAAATCAGTCAATTAATTAATCAGTGGGTTTTACAAGTTGAGCATGGTTCTTTTACGCCAATAATTTTCGCTCACAGTGGTGGTTCAAGTAGAGAAACTGAAAAGTTTATATCGGTTTTATCTACCAAGATATCAGAGAAACGTGATCTGTCAATTTCACTGGTGACTAATTGGATTCGTACTTCGAAGTGCCATTCTGTGCATACGTGGTTCCAGAAATAGGCAAACAAAAGTTCAAGTGGACACAGCCAACATAGAAATTGTAGAAACAATATCCCGGATTGATTAGTTAAAATTGTTGGGAAAAAATATCCCGGCCTTTCGGTATATAAACAGCGCCGAATGTTGAATCACTGATGAGAAAAAAAAAATTAATCAGTCAACCAATCATTAAAATCAATCAACCAATCATTAGAATCAATCAACAAATCATTAAAATCAATCAACCAATTCCAAACAGTTAATTAATTTGTAGAATAGTTTAACCACCGAAAATACTATATTGGACGCGATCCAGTAGAAGAATAGCTTATCGAGACTGGACCACAAAAATTATTAAACCAATCAGCTTAAGCTTATAGAAAATAATCAGTTGAAACAATAACATGAACTATACTTTAACAATTACACAAGTAAAACTAGAACCAGCTAGTTGCAAGAGTGTGTTCGAAAAAAACAGTGATTTTGAGCAAGCTAAGAAATATTGTGTTTATCTGAATATGTTTTCTAAGTTGGCGGGAAAATGCTCTACTTGTTTATGTATATAATTTAGGTTGGTAATGCATACCTTTTTTTCCTTAAAATTTATTTGCTCTTAAACGCTGGTATGATTCTGTATTCGTTTAATTAAGGAGACTTCTTAAAGATCATTTGCTTTGGTTCATCCATTTACTTTGCTAGATGACGCTAGCTGTATCGGTGAGTTTCAGTTTGAATAACCGATTATTGGAGCAAATCAACTGTTTTTGATATTTACAATGAAATGAGAAAAAATAAGTGTAATTCGCAAGTAAATCCAAGTAATTTAACGACATCTTTGACACAAAGTGAACGCATATATCAGAGAAGTGGTCCTTTAAGGGAAAATTTCTTAACTTTGAATATGAAAACATTTAAGACCTTTGATTTAGAAAAGCATTTTATGAAAACATTTTAGACATTGCGAATGACCTAGATTCATACCTTTGCAACTAGTCCATAAGCAAAGCAGAACCAAGCTTTAGAAATCCAAGTAGACAATTAGAGACCTATCTGGCTGACACTGTGTGTAATGGGAGTTTCAAAAGAGATGAATTCTCACATGATTAAGAAAACGCCAGTTTTAACCTATATTCGAACTGGTGCCATAAATCATCTTGAAGTCACATAGTGCAATCAATGCCATGCATAATGAACGCCCCTTTCAGGTCAGAGATGATGCTTAAGATTTGGAATCCTGTTTTTAAAGATTCTAAAAGACTTCAGCAACACAAGTCATATCTTATCTGTGTAAACATAATTTCTTATATTACATATAGTTCCAGTTTGTGTATGGTCTCAGAAGAAGACTCGACTGGCTTATTAGCTATATCAAAGGAAAAAATTCACATATGTAAATGGAGAAGATTTCTCTCATGACAAAGTTGCCATTGGCGCTCCGCAAGGATCTTATTCTGGGCCTTGTACTTTCCACAGTTTACATAATGTCAAATCATACATGCCTAAAATCATGGGTCTTTTAGATAATTCAAAAATGCTTTGAAAGATTTAATCGGAAAGATCTGTCGGAGCTGCCCATGGACGTTTTCAAAAATTGATAACGTACATCTCAATGAAATAGACGGCTATCCTTAAACAAAGTCATCGAAATTCTTCAGATCTTTTCCATTCTCTGTGAAAACGTAAGGTCGCTACCTGCCTCAATGGAAACTGGTTGGGTAATCAATTTTTTATGAACAATTTTTATGAATTGTAGCAGCTAATGGAAGTAATTGTTTGAGTATCTTAAATATACAAATGGTCTTCACGAAGACGACTGGTCAAAGCAAGGACTACAGGGCATAATACAGGTTGAGGGGGCTAAAAAAATTTTCTTTGGGGGGAGGGGGAGGCTAAGCATGCCAAAAATAAAAAGCAATACAATTATTTGTATGTCTTTAAGTACATTTTGAAAATTGTTGTGGGGGGTAAAGCCCCCTCAGCCTCCCCCGCTTCCGCGATCCCCGGGTTATAGTTTGTTATCAAACTATTACTTCTCTCTTAAGAACTCAAATTTGTTCTTGAACCCGGTCCATCCTTGCCAAGTAGTCAGTTTGATCTAAATACGTAGGCCTTTTATTGTAAGTTTTTAAAAATTCTTCACTTAAGGTACAACTCAGCCAAAGTCAGAACCTGCTAAATCTAAAAGTTGAATACATCTTACGTAATTAATTTGATGACTAAAATGGCGTGCTTTTAAATTATAGGATGTTAACGCTATCATTTAAAGTCTTGAGTTAGGAGAGAGTTAAAAAGGTTCCAAGCATGCTTCATAAACTGAGTTTCTTCGCTGCATTTTTCAATGGCTCGAATTGGACAATACCAGTACAATGTTTTTATCTATAGCAGCTTCAAATTTTACAGTAGTATATCTATGAGTAAACCTTCGATCGAAGAACGTCTGAATGTTGGACCTCGACTTGAAACCGAGTCAAAATGGCCTACAGATCTTTACTTTGTGAAGGGAAAATTGCACGTGAATCAAGTTCACAACTTTATAAATGGTGAGGAATTGACAGCATTTATCGATCGAATTTTATATGATTTAGTAGGGTCTTTCTTAATAAAAGTCGTCTTTTCTTTTGCAAATCAAGCACCAGTCGATACGCAATTCCCGAGTTTTTCATTGAAGCTCTATTGAAAAAACGATTGTTTTCTATTTTATGCAATGCAAATAGAGGCAAGATTACTGCTTGTGTTAGAATACTGATTTTGTTGAATGTGATTTATCGGAGCCAACAGAATCTGTGTATAAATAGGCTATTCAATTTTTTTCAGGATCTGATATCGATCAGATATGGTTTGGTAATTATTAGGTTTAATAAGATATTAGCCTGATAGCTATTACTTAGTAAGATACTTTCAAGTTTTTTGATGTAGATAGTATTTTCTTCTTAGAGCCTTTGAGATTTGAAAAGATTTGTATATCTAATCTTATGAATCTTGGAAGATACCTAATTAGACGAAATTAGGGGTGCAACCAAAGTAAGGAATTGGAAATTAGGGGAAAATTGATTTAAGGATTTTTTTCAAAGAAATTGAGTGTCAATGACATTAATAAAGGAAATCTTTCCTCTCAAATGCGTTTTCACTTACATTAATTAAGGAATTTTTTCACTTAATTTTTGTTTTGAGAAATGATCTACAGATGCTTTCTTAGAGAAATGTCGCATTTTGAATAACATTAGCCTCAATTTTAGCCCATCACGCATCCTTACATCAAAAATACTGTTTTTGTATTGATTCTTTTTTCTATATTCACTGTATAAACATGCAAAAATTAAGAAATCGTAAATTTAGTGATATCAAAAAATAAGGCATGAGAAATGAAGAATATCCAAATTTTGTGGTTTGGTTCTTCTAAGGAATGTTTAAAGAAACATTCCTTGATAAAGTCCCACACATAATTTTGTGTAATAAGCAGGCCTGGCTGTTTGAGGAGAGCCATAGCTCTTGCTCCCCTCCAGGCTCTCCTCAAACGCTGGAGGGGAGCTACAGATTGCTCTCCTAAATTGTTCTAAAAAGCAAACTTGCTCTCCTTGAAATCAATTTTTCCTTTGTTTCTATTCTTATAGCTCACCTGAATACTACTAGGAGAGTTGTTTACTGCTCTCCTGTAGAAAGTCTTGGCCAGGCCTGAATAAGGTAGGGAGTAGATATTTAGTGTTAATTTGCATGTGATCTTATTTCTTTGGGTTGCCCATATATACATATATTAGATTATTTAGGACCTATCTCCTTTAATTTAGCATATGATTACGAGGTACTTCCGGGTTAAGTATCATTCAGTTAAGATGAAGGAAACTTGTCAGTTGGTTCTAATATTTCTGTTTACAGAATTGGACACTGTAATTTCTTGTATGTGTCATGGCAGAGCAGAAAGAAGATATTTTTGGTTTCAAATCATTACAAGAATTTTCCCAGGTGAGTTACCAAAATATTCATTTGTTCATGTTGACTCCACTATAATCATCTATTATGAATGAATCTTTTTAGCTGTTCTTCAGATAAAGAAATGGAAATGAGATCTCTAATTTGAAGAAAGGCATCTATTTTCTCTGACTAACAGTAAGAACAAAGAATTGTTCAGTTGTTAAACTGCTCTTAATCAATTTTCTGCTGTTGACTTAAGGAAGGAAAACACATTACTGTTTGATGTGCAGCAATTACAGGCCCTTCAGTCTAACATGTGTGATATTGCTCGAGTGTGCATCTAAACCAAGCAGTCAATTGTACATATTTACAAGAAAAAGGCAGCCAGCTTTAATCCTTGAAACACAAAACAGTTGCTTGGAAGGGCCATGATGATGCTAAATCTTTCCAAAAAATTGACATGTTGTCTAAAATTTCGGCTAGGATCTCAATTTGGAACTATTAAATGTTTCTTTAGCTCAGTAATTCTTTGAACAAGGAATCGAAGGCATTTTTATCAGTAATGACTTTTTTCTAACATTAACCCATAAATAAGGTGTTAATGGCCGTTTTGATAAGTTATAAGTACATGAAACGGATGGGAAATCTTTAGTGAATTTTTGTTGGTCAGGGAATGTAAAAGTTTCAAAATATATGTGTTTAACTGCTATAAAAAGTCTATTCAAATCTAAGATCTCTGAACGTCCTTCATGATTTGCTGTTTTGAGGAATTTTTGAACTGTTGCAAAGTAGCAAGTATTTATGTATTGATTTCAGGATCGAATTTAATAAATTTAAAGAATGTTAGCCACAACCATTAGTTGTTGTAAATGAAGCATGATACACTGAACAAAAATTGATAATCTTTTTGGAGTTTGTCACAAATGAGTCGAGTAGAAAAATAGAGGAATCTTTTTCATGATGCTCACATTCTTGAATTTCAATTTTTCCTACACACAATAACTAAGCTAAGAATTGCAAGAAATTCACAATTTCATATCAATAGCTACAAACATCACAGAATTGTAAATCCTGCCTTTTGATATTTGAATTCCAATTATAGTCTATATACATTTCTTGTATATCTAATGTTAGAATAAGGAAATCTCCGTATATGGGGAGCATTTTGTAACTGTACAGGCATGAATCTGCTTCGAAATAATTTGCAATTCAACATCGCTAATACCAGACTTTTTTAAAAACACGGAATAAATTGAGTACTCCTCTACTACTGATTTATTAATTTTTACTGTCTTTTATGAAGCTTGTTTCACTAAGAAGAATTTTTTCTTCCATAGACATGGCTAAAAAATCTTGTTATGTGCACCAAGGCATCAAATGAAATGATAAAATCTCATGATGATCATGAATTTTGGACTGGTTTTGAGCAGTATCAAGACTTTTGTGCAAGTACAGGGACAAGTGTGCTAAAAATGTAAGTCACATAGTTAGTACCTAAGGTTACCTATATATTAGCAACTATTTCAATTATTTTTGGAACTTTATTTTGTGCTTTTTGATCTGTGAAAAACCATTTGATTTGATATCCATTTAATAGAAAGCATTGAAATTGCAGGCATCCTGTTAATTCAATGAAGCTTTGAAATTTTAAATTCTGCAAGATAATAGACCAGAAAACTTTTTTGGTAAACCTCATGTTTGTAGTCACTTCCTGGAAGGTTCATTTATATTTTTAGACTCAGTTTGTTTATTTTATTTTGGTCAAGATGTAAAAATTGGGGTGAAATGATTCTTTTAATCTTTGTCTTTGCTCTGAATCTAGCTTCCATGAAAGTTATCCATGTAAAAAGACTGTTATATAAACAATTAATTTCATCTTAGGATAGGAGATATTCTGCGCCACCAAGGAGTCCAATGCAGATGGTCCCAATCAGTGTCTAAATATTATCCTCACAATGATATTGATGATAGATTTGATAGCATTGTTGAGGCTAATGATATTCTTTTGGAAAGAATTGTAAGTTGACGAACTTTGATAACTTGCCCTTGCCAAGGATGTGTCACAGCTTATTTTTGGACTGAATACTTTTTATATTGAATGGCCTCTTTTTCAATGTTTGGGTGTAATCAATATAGTGTTATCAAACCAGATTTGAACATATTATGTTAAAATTACAATTGAATCATATTGGAATCTTCCCCAATAATATTTTAAAAATGCTGTCTTCATAGATAATCCTTTGATTTTTGCTTCAAAAGTAGCATTGCTGTCAAAGTTTTGTTTTTAAGATCAAAATAGTTTTTCATTTATAACATGTACAATTTAAGGACACCCAGCTTGATGAAATCATCAACCCCAGCAATTCAAAGAAGATTCTACCATCAGCAACAACACCAGTTAATGTTTCCATTGACTCCAGCTGGAATAAGCGATCTGTAAGTGAACTTCTGCAAGCTTTTTTTCCTTACCAAATCATAACAACCAAACCTTTCAAATCAACAAGTTGCCATAAATTACTATTTCGACAAATATGAGGCATTAAACAAGTTTGCATTTTTTATTTACTTGCATGTATATTGAACAAAATATGCTGACCAGAAAGTTAATAGCATACTATTCCTCATGGTAATCTTCGTTTTAAAGATTCTACAAATTATATCTTGCAGTTTTAAACAAATTTCTTTTGAATTACTGTTTATATTTTGTTTTCAAGTAAAATTTCAGAAACATATGTAGTTATCGTAAATAATTTCAAGATGTTGGAGAGTCCTTAAGAGAGACTTCCGACAGGCAATTGGTCTTGAGCAGATGAATTTGGTTATATGGATTTTGGTAAAACTACCGAAGGACAAAAAAATTTTATTGTGTGTCATTTTTCGCAAATAAAAAGGGCTTTGTTCCTAGATCTCTCGGTCAAGACAAAAATTTTTAATGTCAGATTCTCTTAATTGATTTTTCAATTTTGTTTTACATTTGAAATTTAGATAAACCGAAAGAAAGCAGTAAAAAGCATATTTACAAAGTTTGCAAGCTTTTCCAAGAACAATATTTTTCTTACTATCAAGTAAAATTAAATTTTCAAATCATGCGTCTGATAACGTATAGTTGCTTTAGATTTTTTTAGTAAGCTATTGGGTCACCCATAATTGATGGAATACCGTGAAAGTAACTGAGAAAGTAACTTACTGAATGTGATTCTCATCAAAATAAAATAGGAATCAGCTAGATGTATTGTGAAAAGCTAAAGGATCTTCGCCTACGTAAACCGAGCTTGTTGAGAAGTTCATTGTAATTTCGGGGATTTATTTGGAGTTAGGGATCACGTTGATTCCATATGTGGAGCTCAAATCAACAAGTTGCCATAAATTACTATTTCGACAAATATGAGGCATTAAACAAGTTTGCATTTTTTATTTACTTGCATGTATATTGAACAAAATATGCTGACCAGAAAGTTAATAGCATACTATTCCTCATGGTAATCTTCGTTTTAAAGATTCTACAAATTATATCTTGCAGTTTTAAACAAATTTCTTTTGAATTACTGTTTATATTTTGTTTTCAAGTAAAATTTCAGAAACATATGTAGTTATCGTAAATAATTTCAAGATGTTGGAGAGTCCTTAAGAGAGACTTCCGACAGGCAATTGGTCTTGAGCAGATGAATTTGGTTATATGGATTTTGGTAAAACTACCGAAGGACAAAAAAATTTTATTGTGTGTCATTTTTCGCAAATAAAAAGGGCTTTGTTCCTAGATCTCTCGGTCAAGACAAAAATTTTTAATGTCAGATTCTCTTAATTGATTTTTCAATTTTGTTTTACATTTGAAATTTAGATAAACCGAAAGAAAGCAGTAAAAAGCATATTTACAAAGTTTGCAAGCTTTTCCAAGAACAATATTTTTCTTACTATCAAGTAAAATTAAATTTTCAAATCATGCGTCTGATAACGTATAGTTGCTTTAGATTTTTTTAGTAAGCTATTGGGTCACCCATAATTGATGGAATACCGTGAAAGTAACTGAGAAAGTAACTTACTGAATGTGATTCTCATCAAAATAAAATAGGAATCAGCTAGATGTATTGTGAAAAGCTAAAGGATCTTCGCCTACGTAAACCGAGCTTGTTGAGAAGTTCATTGTAATTTCGGGGATTTATTTGGAGTTAGGGATCACGTTGATTCCATATGTGGAGCTCAAATCAACAAGTTGCCATAAATTACTATTTCGACAAATATGAGGCATTAAACAAGTTTGCATTTTTTATTTACTTGCATGTATATTGAACAAAATATGCTGACCAGAAAGTTAATAGCATACTATTCCTCATGGTAATCTTCGTTTTAAAGATTCTACAAATTATATCTTGCAGTTTTAAACAAATTTCTTTTGAATTACTGTTTATATTTTGTTTTCAAGTAAAATTTCAGAAACATATGTAGTTATCGTAAATAATTTCAAGATGTTGGAGAGTCCTTAAGAGAGACTTCCGACAGGCAATTGGTCTTGAGCAGATGAATTTGGTTATATGGATTTTGGTAAAACTACCGAAGGACAAAAAAATTTTATTGTGTGTCATTTTTCGCAAATAAAAAGGGCTTTGTTCCTAGATCTCTCGGTCAAGACAAAAATTTTTAATGTCAGATTCTCTTAATTGATTTTTCAATTTTGTTTTACATTTGAAATTTAGATAAACCGAAAGAAAGCAGTAAAAAGCATATTTACAAAGTTTGCAAGCTTTTCCAAGAACAATATTTTTCTTACTATCAAGTAAAATTAAATTTTCAAATCATGCGTCTGATAACGTATAGTTGCTTTAGATTTTTTTAGTAAGCTATTGGGTCACCCATAATTGATGGAATACCGTGAAAGTAACTGAGAAAGTAACTTACTGAATGTGATTCTCATCAAAATAAAATAGGAATCAGCTAGATGTATTGTGAAAAGCTAAAGGATCTTCGCCTACGTAAACCGAGCTTGTTGAGAAGTTCATTGTAATTTCGGGGATTTATTTGGAGTTAGGGATCACGTTGATTCCATATGTGGAGCTTAAGAACGTATAAATCAATTTCTGAATAAAACGTACTGAATAACCTATCTTTTTATTTATTAGAACGAGAAAAAACTGAAGCATGATCGCTGGAGGAAGTTTAATCTAATAACAGCCCGGAATATTGAGCGACCGCAGCTAAAATGGAAAAGGAAAGTTGACAACAGCAATGCTCCCTTTGTCCCAATTCTCAAACAGAAACCAAACGCAATAAAGGAATGGAGGCCGTGTAGGTGTTTTACAATCAAAACTTGCCTTTTTTCCTTATTCTTAATGAAAAACCAAGAATAATCTTCCAATCAAGATCATTTAACAAGGATTATCTGAGCAGAGAAGTACATCGAACCAACCTCTTCTTTGTAGTCATGTCTTGCTTTTTTAGCCAATACTCGAAATCAATTTACGACCTTGTTTTCAAAATACGCCGAAAATTTTTGTACCAAATTTTATAAGGACCATGACTTTCTATCTTCATGCAAATTTTAATGATGCTTGTGCCTGTGATATTAATTCTATGGTGACGTAATTCTTCAATGGATATGATATGATTATCAATTGAAGGTGGAAAGTTTCATCTGGATTTTTGCTGTGAAGTTCCTGATGAATTCTCAGAATTCATCATAAAATCTATAGTGATAACAAAATCACCATAAAATTGTTTGACCTTTTTGCTACCTGAAGTCATGATCATTCATCACTTGAAAGCATTTTTGTAAAAGGAAGTTTGTGTTTGAGTATTCGGTTATTTCAAGCTCAAAGATTTGAAGAAGATGGTCGAGAGTCGAAGGTGATGTCTACTGTTGATGATTTCATTCACAGTCAGAGGCTTGGGGAGGATTTTGACATGTTTGAAGATAGGTTCGTTTTTTAAATAAAACTTTACACTTTGGCCAACATCGCGTCTAAACGATTTCGCAGAAGATTTGCAGAACTCTAACGGGACTAGAATTTTCGCTGGTAATTTTTTATAGAGGTTAAATAAATCTCCTGAGATATACAGTGGCCTGTAACTCTATTTGTACAAGTGACTTAACGTCGTTTTTATATTTGGTTTCAACGTCGTAACTCGTAGTTTTCAAAAAGGCTATTTCCTCGTTTCTCCGTTTCTCCATTAACTTAGCATCTCACCGTCTTTTGCGATAATTGCTTAACCATAACACCACCACCTATACGCGTGTATGCGTGCCACCTTAAGTTGAGTAACATTGGTGCCACACGTGTCCAGAGGACGGAGGGTTTGTCTTCATTTTTCTCTTCAAAAAAGCCAATACATTTCGTGCTATTTTTTGCTTTCTTTGCCTTCAGACATCCATACAGATTTGAACTAGAGTCTTTTGAGCCTGTGCCATGGCAGTTAGAAAAAGGAGCAATAGAGGTACGTAGTTTTTGTTTATGCAGGAACATTTTATGAAGCCTTACTGTACTTGAACTTATTAGGATCAACCTTTAATTTGTTCTACAGCTAGCGCATTGAAAATTTAAACAATATCTTTATTGAATAGTCTAATGCCTGTTAGCGTGTTTTTCCTAAATTTTTGGCATATATTTTCACTTGCTGTTATCCTCTTTTGTTTTCAAAGCCCTACAAAGGTATTGAAAAAACATCGTTGACTGTTATTGATGACGTCGAAAAGCTAAATGGTCTGCTTGAGAAATTGAAAGCTGTAAAAGAAGTAGCAATCGACTTGGAGGTTAGTTCTCATTTCTTTGGAATGGAATGGCCAACTTGCCAAGCCTTTAGTTTGTGTGGTGATGCAACAGTGTCTCGCATCAAGAATGTCTCTAGCAGGGGTCGAATAAGCAATTTACCCTAAAACATAGCTACAGTCATAAAACATAGCTCTTCGAATATTGCCATTTCTTTCTTGCTGCATCACCAAATGCCGTTGTCCCGAGAGACACTAGTATTGCCAGCGCCATTCAATTACTGTGAATTGAAAGAGAATAGGCATTGCTGTTGTGACCGGACGGTAATGACATAAAAACCTGCAAATAGAGACCAAAAGTTTTCAACCATACCTTTATCGATTCGTTATTAAAAGGTGTATTTTTGCAAAGCCAAGTTTTTAAGTATAAGGCGATTGGTTCAGTTCATTTTCATTTTAAAATTCCACTACATACAAATGCCATTAAAATAATTCAGTAAACTAACTAGTTACAATAGATTATAAAGTTGTCATGATTATAAAGGGATTTGTATGCAAGGAATTTCTTGAAACGAGGAACTCTCTCAATAGGCAAAGCAATTGCAGATTTATTGATGATAAACGAAAATTGCATTTATTCAATCATATCGTATTTTAAGTATGACTGCTAGTGTTGGGTGCATGGTTTTGCATAGAGATGTGTTGAAATCAATAAATATTTATTAAGATAAACTGATGAGATATATGAATTAATTTCTAAAGAGTGATTATCTATAATTATTGGTTGTTATGAATTTATTATTAATGCTTAAGCTAACAAATTTAAAGGAATTATATTCAAAAGTCATTAAACAGTAAAATGCTGAAAACAAGGCTGGTCTTATATTCACATTTTTTTATTGAGAGCTAATTAACTAACTGTTCAAGAGCCAATAAATTTAAAACATTGTCAGTGAGACTCTTTTTCATAGAAGCTTTTTTTTGTTGGCTCTAGTTTACGGTTTTTTAATGTAATGTTGACCAATGTAGAAAATATTACAACGACTTGTTTTTGCTGTCCAGTTTTTTGTATTGCTTTCGGGTCTCATAAGAAGCAATGCTAACTTTAGCATAAGAACTCAATGTTTCCATTTTTTTGATGAGCATCAATGGAGGAAGTTTAGCTTAAGCAGTTGTTAGGCAAGCTTTTCAGCCGAATATTTTTAAGGAAAATTTTCATCTAGGAGGGAGGCCTCTATAACAAACGCCACTAAAAATAGCATAAGAGTCACCTGTCAAAACGCCTTTTTATAAAAGTTCAGTTAAAAGTATGTTCAACGCGAATATAGATTTGATAACAAATTAGAAAGCGGAAGAAATCAAGAATTAAGCTGGAACCGAAAATCTCCTCTTTATATAAAAAATGAGCCTGGGGATCCCAGGATAACTCTTTACTAGTTTGAAAGTTTATTGCCATTGCTAGTTCACGTGTGCTACCCTTGTTTATAGGTAAAGACATGTTTCGTTTACCATCCCATTACTATTCTCCTTTACTTATACTTACAGTACTGTTAATACTTGAGAAATTTGCTTCTATTGACAGTCAGTTCGAAGATTTTTCTAATATTTGATTTTGCATCGTTGCCTGTATGACTGATGTGTTTATTCTAATTTTGCAGCATCATTCGTACCGGTCTTTCATGGGTTTCTGTTGCTTGATGCAGATTTCGACGCGGGAAGAAGACTTTATTGTAGATACTATTGTTTTGAGGGAAGACCTCCAAGTTTTAAATGAAGTTTTTACAAATCCTGGCATTTTAAAGGTTTGTGATTACATTTTTGCGTTTAAAGAATACCACTTTTATCGTGGTTAACACTTGAAACCAATAAGCCTTTTTTAGTCTAATCTTTCATTGATGCTTTGATGTCAGTATCGGATTTTGGAGGTATGAAAATTTTCATTCGATTAAAAATGTGTGATTTTTACAATCATTTCGCAATTTATGACGTCATTTTGCACCCCTTTCTATATTTCACTAAGATTTAATATGTAGCTTACGGGCTTAGGCTTTGTAGAATTGTGCTTGTTGTTTCAGGTTATGCATGGTGCAGATCAAGACATTGAATGGCTTCAGCGTGACTTTGGTTTGTACATAGTAAACATGTTTGATACTGGGCAGGCAGCTAGAATCCTGCAACTGGCCCGTTTCTCCCTTGCCTTTCTTCTGAAAGAGTACTGTGATATTGCTGCCGATAAACAATACCAGCTTGCCGATTGGAGATTGAGGTATAGATTGCACTTTCAGTGTTGTGCCTCGTGCCTGACTATTTTGTTTATTTGGCATATGTCAGTTTGAATATTAGCATAGCACGTAACTGGAAATGACGTAAGAATGTTGTAATAGTCTAACAGTAAAGGGGAATGATGACTTTTTACCTGGCTTGTCGCCCAATCCAAATGTTGGATTTCGCACACTGTTTTTAGTACCTCGAATATCTTCATATTTTAGGCCCTTACCAGATGAGATGGTAAAATATGCTCGTGAGGATACACACTATCTGCTGTACATTTATGATAAACTGAGAGATATTCTCTTCGAAAAAGCAGAAGGGCAGTCATCTTTAATGAAAGCCGTGTATCAGATGAGCAAAAAAATATGCTTAAAGGTTAGCCCTTGAACTTTCACCATCGACAGGCTATTCTTTCCACTTTTTAAAATGTATAATTCTTTCTACATTTCTATATTCAATTCTATGCTCCAATTTGCACTTTCGTGCTACAACATAGAACAGTCAAAATATTTTTTTGTTCATGGCCTAAGCAATTTTTTAAAATGACATTGCCCAGTGGTTGGAGTCTTTCATCAAGAGTTAGAAAAGTTCTAAGCCCAGGGATTCACAGTGTGTGATCTTCTCGAGATGGTAGCAACAAAGAAAACACAAATAGAAACTCGCAGAAGTAGTTAAATTCAGTAGAAATCATCCAAGCAAAAAACAGCCTTTTTCGGGTCTACCGTTTTATATTTGTGACTACCGGAGAATGCGTGCTAAGCCAACGATTCCGTAGTAATGCATTCGAAACAGCTCTCCTTTTTCAAACAATGAACTGGTTAGAACATTTTTGTTTTGAAATCAAGATAGAATGCATTCGAATTTTTTTGCGGCTTTTTAGTATCTACAAGACCTTCTTTAAATCTCATAATTTCAGAAGATTAGATTCCCCTTTTTTATGCACAATCAAAATTCTTACGATGATGAGATAACTGAAACATTACTTATAAACTACTTCGCTACAATGAAGGACGATACCCCGAGGGGCAAGTGACTACCAAGGGGGACCTTCTACTTTTATTCAGTTACCTTTATATTGATGGAATCTTCAAATCTAGTCTTTTATCTCATATTTGATCATTTTTAGGTCTACGAGAAGCCCATATTCACTCCTGATGCATATATGGATATTTGCACCAAGTACAAAAAGAAACTCAACGACCAGCAAGTAAGGATGTAATTTTTTTTGCCTAGATTTGAACTGTAATGAATTAATGAACATGTACCGAGGTAACTTCATTGTCTCAAGGCAACTAATTTTTTTGGATCAGCCAACCTTTGTGCTATTGAAGCAAGGGGGCCCCTGTTCTGCACTCTCACGGCAGTCATTAAGAACACCAGCAGTATTTTTCAGAGTGATTTTTGAGAACGATCCTGTTTTCTCCACCGAAAAGCACGCCATTTCCACCTAAAGCTCCAATCTATACATTTATACATTTTTTTAAAAATCCTTTTATGGATGATATTTGAAGTAGAAATTAAAATTGAAGAAGAGGCAATCCTGTGCGGTAGTTTTGTTGAACTTTTCCTTTATTTTTTCGATAGCCATAATGTACCACTGCAATAATTTGCATTGCTTTCTGCAGCTAGAGTGTTTAAGACTTCTGGTTGCCTGGAGAGATAGAACAGCAAGAGAAGAAGATGAAAGTTATGGGTAAGTTTCCTACTAGTGACTGAATTTGTTGTTCTCCTTTCTAAACGTCAGCAAAAATATACAGCGCTGAAACATAAACCTACAGCGAAACATTCTTGAAAAAAGTTCATTTTGTCATTTTGGTTTTTTGGGGTGTCTTTATTTCCTTATGTTATGTCAAGCATCAAGACCTATTGGTGTAGACAGAATTCATTTTCTCTCTTGGACTTTTCAGCTACGTAAAGGAGTAGTGATCCCTAATTGGTAAACAGCAAGGAACCAGTAACAATTTACAATTTTTCAACGTTTCTCACACTTGAACAAAGTTTTTTGTGCGTTGATAATCGGTCTGCCTTTTATTGCAATCTTGACATTTGATGATACGAAAATCTTTCCTGGTGATATTAATTATTGCAATTTCTAAAAGGTTTGCCGCATGTTTGTATCAAATAATAGGTTGTTGAGTACTCCAAAAAATACTGCGTGGATAAGCAGTCGGCAATGGGATTCCTTCATGAAAGAATTATTTGATCTTTTAGGTACGTCATACCCAATCACATGATGCTGCGTATTGCTGAGCAGTTGCCAAGGTGAGTTCATTTTTCATACATTTGGGTTGTTTGTTCAGGTAGAGCTAAGTTGTCTGTAGCATGATTTATTCAAGAAGTCACGATTATCTTAATCTTTGTTTGTATATTCACGTAAGCCCTGGCGACAGAATGGAGGTCTTGCTGATTTTCAGTCATAGTCTCTTCTGTCGCTTGCTTGAAATTTACAAACGTTTAATTGATCTTTCAACCTATCTACATCCTACACTAAGCGCTGTGTTTTGATCTGCGATGTTTAAGATTTGTTGGACTCCTTTTTTAATCATCTGTAGCGTCGATGAGTGTTTTTTTCTTCTAAGGCATTGATTGCTCTGCTACTTGCGGTACTTCGATCATAGCAAAATTCCAGTATGTCTGGGAGTCTAGTTAGTGATCATGTGTGCAGGCGTCTAGGATACGTCTGAGACTTCTTCATTTTTCTCATGAATCATTTGCTTCATTTTTATCATGAATCAAGTGCAAATTGCACCGCAAGTGCAAATGACAGATATTGTCGCCAATATATGCAAAATATGGTTTACACGTGTTTTTCATTAATTCAACCTTTTTTTCATCTATAATTATAATAGCCTTCTAATTTTCTTCTAAAAAGCAAACATATGAATGTGGAGGCAACGGTGTACTTTCATTGTCAATAAACCCTCCAGTTTTCTTCCAACTCAACCATTCGATAAATGTCGGGACGTCAAAGCTGCTTTTTTTCTTTCTGTCAACAAGAAGTTTTTCCAGGTGATAAATTTCTGTGAAGTCAGCACAACACCAAACAGAACACAAGTATCGAAAGTGGAGCTCAATAACACAGGCCTAGAGATTTCAGACTTTCAAGACACGTGTTTTTAAAGGCTGATTGCCTTGAAGACCTTATAGGAACTGCTTTTGTTTGTTTCTGACTACGTAAAACTCATTATCAAGCTTTTTTTAATTTTCGAGAGGTATACATCAAACTAGAGTTTTTGCAACATCGAATGAAAGTTTATTGCCTCGTAGCCTGGTATCTAATTTACCTTTTTGGATCGTCAAACACGTTGGACAGGCTATGTTATGCGTACCTGGATACAGGGGGGGGGGGGTTCGTGAATAGCCCTGGGGAGGTCAATAATATACAAGATAAGAAAAAGAGGACTTATGTCAAACCCTTGTGAAACGCCTAAATCATAACAACTTATTTATGTCCGTATGTTTAGCCGCATTCACATGATCTTGTTTATTAACGTGATCCAAACTGGATTTTCAAAAATCAAAACAGTGTAAGCTTATCCAGCTTCATTCGACTTCCTTCTTCAACCATCGTTCGACTTCATCCAGCTTTGTTCGACTTCGTCCAGCTTCAATTGAATGTGTCTAATGGATAATCAACGAATATGATTACTCAGGGATGTCGGATTGGACAATCTCGAGATGCAGGTGCTCGTTTTTGATTCGAATATATCTGAACCAAGAACATCTTTGATATCGAATTCAGTCGATTCGATTTTTTAAAAACGCGGTTTTAGCAATGTAATAGTAATTTACTGTATCCGAAAGACTCACAGCATGGAGACATTGCAAAGCCTCGTATATAGAAGGCACAGTCACTGTCTATCACAATCATTGCAATACTCTCAAAGCACGCGCGTCACACAGTTAGCATATTATCTTGTTCAGATTGTAATCGGCTTGGATAAAAAGCTTTGACATTGTTGCTGTTTTTGTGCTTTTCAGTTCTCTAGACAAAGTCAAATGGAAACAGTTTTAAAGGAGCCGCTACATCGTCAGTGCAAATTTTGTAGCCAGTGTAAGAATGTCTCGCAGCAACGTGTTTCTGTTTCAATCAGTGCATAGCAGCACTGCCACAGCACTAGTGCTACGATGTCTGAGGATTATGTTTACATTATAGAACTGAAAAAGTATAGAAGTAGATAGAGCTAAGATGCGAAGATACATTTTGCTGCTCGGCGTAGATTCAAAAGTACGAAAAGACGGAGCTCGAAAAAAGTTTGTTGCAAGTCTTTGCAACAATGGGAGATATAGTTTTCAGACCGCTATGATTGTGAATCCTTGAAGCAAGGACGTTGGCATCGCCATTTCATCATTTCATGTTCAAGTCACATGTAGAATGTTTCTTGAATAGGTTTGATCAAGAGGAACCTCCACCCCCTCCCCCCGCCTCTATAGGCACCAACTTCACCCGAATGCTTTTACTCTTAAATTGCATATCATACTTCTTTTTATTATCAGAGTATCAACTGTCCTGTAAATTAAATGAATTTTAAAGGTATTGGATTTTCAAACTGTGTTTGTAATTTTTCGTCTTTTGTCTTGGGTAACTATGGAGTAGTGGAGTAGTGCGCTAGCTGCATTTTCATTGCATCCCTACGTGAGCAATACATACTAGTGTAAAGTTTCATCCTTAGAAATTGCCAAACGTTTGCACCTTAGCTAAATATCAGCTCCTTTGACGTGAGCACCAGAGGTGAGGTTTTTTTAGCAGAAATGTAGAAGATATAGGGCTGCCCTTTTGCACATTGGTAATTTTCAATAATGATTTCTCACAGGGAACCCGAAGGAGTCCTTGCATGTTGCAATCCTATACCTCCACTGGTCAGACAGCGAGTAGCTGAGATTTATAATCTGGTAAAAGAGGCACGAATTTTCAACGCTAAAAAGGTAAGCTTTTTAAAAATACCGTCAAATTAGGGGACGTTTGTGGCTCAAAACACATAAGATGTTACAATTCAGAATCTTGTCGTTTATTTAAGAAAATTTGTTTTGTTACTTTTAAAGTGCGCAGAAAACTTTTTTCAGCTCAAAGCAAACTCAATGGGCTTCTGCTAAGCAAATATCAAAACCAGAAATAATTTGTTTAATCAGGATAATTGAAAAAGAAAATCTGCTTTACAATATCCTAGAGAATCTGACTATTGTTCAACTATTATAGACAAAGTTTTCTCAAATTTGTGTACTCTTTACATCAAAAATGGCAACATCATTTTCAACAGTTTTTGATCGTAAGAAAAGCAGTTCCCTCAAACAAAACTCTTTCACATTATCAGCATGATGATTCAAGATTTAGTCAAGAGATATTTCTTTTAG
Organism: Rhopilema esculentum; assembly: GCF_057945365.1. Taxonomy (NCBI): domain Eukaryota; kingdom Metazoa; phylum Cnidaria; class Scyphozoa; order Rhizostomeae; family Rhizostomatidae; genus Rhopilema; species Rhopilema esculentum. The sequence continues at coordinate 6,486,160 of NC_142833.1, forward strand.
ATTGAACGGAATAGGTGGAGATATAGCATACTTAAGAAGTACTTTTCGTCCTACGCTCTTCAGAGTATGATCGTCGAGGATAAGCAACGGGGACGTTGAAGCATAATGCCGTGGATTGGCAACGTTTCATCACAATTCGAAAGTCAAATCAAATCATTTCGGAGTTTCGGAATCTGTTTACAAAAATGCAGAACATTCCGACCCGTGTAGACAGATAGAAATCGTTTTCTCTCTTGGGCTCTTCAACTAGGCGAGAGGTTAGCGGTTGCTTTTTGGTAAAGAACAAAGAACCAATCGAAAGTGTCTGTCTTCCTCTCATGTTTCTTTCGATCAAAACGTTATATTAATTCTCAGCTTTCTTTCGGTCGTTATCCGACGTTTGTACTCTGAATATAGTTGGTTTTAATTAGCTTGAGTATGCATAGCTAGAAATTGTACCAACTTTAAATAAAGAAAGAAGAAAAAAGAGTGTCGGACGACAGTACTCCAGCGTCTCTAACAGAAAGGGGGAGGTAATAGAAGGGGGGTGTTCATTCCGGCCAATTTTCAATAGAAGGGAGGTGCTTATAGAAAAGGGTGTTCATGTCGACCAGTCCTCAATAGAAGGGGGTTCTAATAGAAGGGGGTGCTCAGGTTGGCCAATTTTCAATAAAATGACAGCAAATTTCAATAGCAAAGGGGAGCTAATTGAAAGAGTGGATGTTGGTAAATCTTTTGATTAAAAGGCAGTGGAATTAGTAAGATAGTGACCCTGGTTACTTGATAATGGATAGATGGTTAGAGATAAAGATAGACAAACATAACAAAGGGAATTATGACAGTTAAAAAAATAGCTACTTTCATTCAATTTTTTGCGTGTTCTGGTCATGACAGATTTGTAAAATTTAATTGAAGGGGGGTGCTAATAAGCGTTGTGGGGAGGGCGAATTCTTCTGAAATTAATACACGGGAGGGGCGTCTATTAGAGACACTAGAGTATGCTGTGTTTCTGCTATTTCGTGCCATCTTATTTGTACCAAAAACCTATTTGGTAATTTCTAAAGGCTTAACTTTGAATACTTGATTGGTAATGAAGTGATGTAAATGCAAAACTTAAGGATGCAAATAAAAATTCAATAACGGACTCTGCAACCATGGCTACTATCTTCCACGATCTCATTGTAAATATAGCAGTTGGTGTCACAATAGGAATATCCAGGTCACCCTAATCTTTCTTAGATTATTTGTATAATTTTTGCATTACTCCCACTCCTCACGAATGTCCTGATTTCATAAATCTGCTAAAAACAGGCAATCTACAGGTTTTAATAGTTACCAATAAAATTATTAAAAATTCTCTCCTTGTATATCTTCACGCTTATCTTTGATTATAAATGAATCTTCACTGATAACACTTTAGACAACAAAAGTTTCTTGATCTTTCTTAATCTCCAGAAAGCTTTCGATACTGTCAATCACAAAATCCTCTTCACAAACTTGAACACTGTGGTATCGAATCATTGCTGTAGCCTGGTTGAAGTCCTACCTCGTCAATAGAAAACAGTATCCATCTGTCGATTGCCACAATTCAAGTCTTCTTGGTGTAACTTTGGGTGTACCACAGGGCTCTGTAATTGGTCAACTTCTTTTTCTCATTTATGTAAATGATCCACAAAACGCATCGAATAGACTATTTTGTTATGTCTTGGCTGTTTAATTGACTTGTCAAAAATATCTATTTTGAATCTAAAAGTTTGAAAAGTTACAACAACAAAATGTCTGACTGGATTACACTGTTTGACATGTTCAAAACAAAAGTGCTCTCTACTCGATTAGTCTATCTGCTGAGAGAGTTGGTCCTTAGGGTAATTTCCCTCCATACAGACTTCTATCATTTTTCTGCTATTACTTATATTAGTTTCCTGTTTTTCATCATTTTTAATCTTGTTCTTCAATCTTTGTATGCAGTGGAATTTTAAAATTAGATGAAATAGAATTGAAACTAAACTGAACCAACGTTTTAGAAATATAAATTATTGCAAATTTTTATTTGTTACCATCAATCTAATTACAGAGTATGATAAGAATACTAAAGCGTAAATGGAAATCAATCAATCCAAAAAGCCTTCCTTGAATATTTTGTAAGACAGGATTGGTGACAGTATTTAATGCCCGAATCCAATCGACTACTCGTGTCAGTTCTACGATAAGCAAAATACACTCTTTTCAAGCTGTTCTCGTCTTGGTTTTAGCTAAAACGCACCTTTATATAACCTGAAACCCAGCTGTGAATGTCAGATAATCGTGTGAAAGACTGACCAAGGCTATTTAGAATGGGACTATTGAATGATTTATGCACCATATTTGTTGTGTTTCTGTTAATCAGCTGCTCGATCGAAATCTAGGCTAATCTTTGCTACAGAGGAGCAGAAAATGTATCAAATTAGCAACATGCTCCTACAAATTAGCAACATACAACATTGTCCTGTTTTGATGTTTTCGTTGATTTTGTTTCCCCACTGCAACACCATTCCCCACCACACTAACAAAGATGTGGCTCAACAATACTAGAGTACCTATGACTTCAAGCCACGCAAATAAAAGGCTCCCCTTAAGGCTTGTCAGCAGTCTTAGGACAAAGGTGTTTAGTTTCGTGTTGTTCCTTTCATTTGGAAACCAGGAGTCATTTCCAGTTTAACTTTCAGCTCTTTGGATGATTCTGTAATAATGGCTTGGGTTTTCACATTATTCAAGGTTTTCACAATATTTGGTCTCACCATAAACGTTTTCGCAAGTGTAAAATATACGCCACATTCACAGAATTTAGCATGGCTCTGAAGAAAGCAAGCATTTTGAGACAATTTTCGACCTAAAGCTTTTTTCTCGCAAAAGGCAAAAGGCAAAAGGCAAAAGGAAATTTCAAGGCAAAAGGATCTCCATCGTGTTATTGATCAAGACCAACAGCCAAAACGAACCCAGGATTGTATTACTATCATCGGCGATTCCATGGTAAAAAATATTCAAGGATTCAAAATGAAGCAAGCAATCAAGAATGACCGAAATGTTTATGTTAAGTCATTCTCAGGAGCAACAGTGGATTGTATGAACAGTTACGTTTGCCCAACGATAAAAAAAATCCGAAGACAATCATTCTTCACTGTGGTACGAACGATTTGAGAAGATCCCAACCTGCCTGCAACATCGCTAGAGACATCTTCGAACTAGCTAGAACATTGGAAACCAGGAGTAACTCGGTCCTGATTTCAGGGTTGGTACCCCGGGGCGACTCGTTAAATGGAAAAGCCACTGAGGTAAACAAGTTGCTGAAGCAAATATGTATAAGCAAGAACTTGAAATTCATTGACAATTCGAATATAGATCCAAGCATACACCTTAATCGTAGCAGGCTACATCTAAATGACCGTGGAAACACGCTTTTAGCTAACAATTTTATTTATAATCTAGGATACTGACTAGAAATCGAGGGGGTAAAACCATACAAAGAGCTTCCCATCGGCATAGAACCTGGGAAGCCTGATCTATCCAGCGCCAGTATTTGTAACGCCCCAGCAGTTACTGCTGGAACTACTGCGCATGACCTACATGACACCACCGACGACAGTGATGCAAAATCAGCATTACATAATCTGCGTTTAAAGAACATAGGTCGTATGACTATCGGGTATCTAAATATAAATTCCATTAGAAATAAATTTGATGCACTAAAAGCGATAGTTTCACAGAATCTTGACATTCTAATGGTCGCCGAAACAAAAATTGATGATTCATTCCCAAAGGGACAATTCTATATTGAAGGTTATGCTGATCCACTACGGCTTGACAGAAATTGTGAGGGTGGCGGTCTGTTGGTCTATGTGAAAAGTGACATCACAATGAAGCAGTTAAAGTCATTTAAATTTGATCTTGACATTGAATGTATTTGTTTTGAAATCAATTTAAGGGGGAATAAGTGGGCTCTTTTCAGTGTTTACAGACCACCGTCCCAATCACAAGAACACTTTTTCGAAAATCTTGGCAAAGCAGTTGATCATTACAGTGAAAAATATGACAAATTTTTATTACTTGGGGATTTTAATACAGTAGAGACAGGTCAACAGATTCGTACTTTTATGAATAGTTATGACCTCAGAAATCTGGTGAAGGAGCCAACCTGTTTCAAGGCTGACAATCCACGGTGTATTGACCTAATCTTAACCAACAGATATAGGAGCTTCCAACATACCACCACTACCGAGACAGGTCTCTCTGACTTTCACAAAATGATAGTCACAGTTTTGAAAACGACGTACCAAAAGGCTGGACCTACTGTTATTAACTATAGAGAATATAAGAAATTTTCGGAGCAGACTTTCAAACGAGAACTTAAGGAAGAGTTGGCTAGCATTAAAACAACTGATTTAGACTACAGTTCTTTTCAAAATTGCTTTGAGAAGGTACTTGATAAGCATGCACCGATGAAGAAAAAATACGCAAGGGCCAATGATGGTCCCTTCATGAATCGAGTTCTTCGTAAAGCTACTATGCTGCGCTCTAGGTTGAAAAATAGATATAATAAAAGCCGCACAGCTGAACATTGGGAAGCGTTTCGTCGACAGCGTAATTTGTGTGTCAAATTATTTAGAACGGAAAAAAGAAATTTCTATAAAAATTTGAATACTTCTGATATTACAGACAACAAGAAATTTTGGAAAACTGTAAAACCTGTCCTTTCCGATAAAAGTCGATCGAACTCAAATATTACACTTATCGATAATAATAGGATGATTTCCAATGATAAGGAAGTTGCAGAAGCCATGAACGATTATTTTATATCGATAACTGACTCATTAGGTCTGACAGGGAACAGGGAGGTTACCATAAGTACAGATGGTTTATCAGATCCTATAGAAAAGGCTATAATGAAATATTCAAAACACCCTAGCATTAGGAAAATTCGCAGTTTTGCTCGAATTAAAGGCTACTTTAAATTCCAAGAGGTTACTGTGGAACAGATACACTGAAATTGAGGGGCTTAATCCTAAAAAGGCAACAACCTTTGGAAATATACCCGCGAGAGTGCTGAAAAATAGCTCTGACATTTGTTCCGAATCGTTGCAGCTTATTTTCAATAACTGCATTCAAAATGGTGTCTTTCCCGACCTATTAAAACTAGCAGATGTCACTTCCCTCCACAAATCGGAGGAGAAAACCAATAAGAAAAATTACAGACCGGTTAGTGTACTACCAACTGTTTCAAAGGTTTTTGAGAGACTTATGGATAAACAGATTATTGATTATATGCAATCGTATTTATCGTCACTTTTATGTGGTTTTCGTAAAGGGTACAATGTGCAGCACGCATTAGCTCGAATGCTTGAAAAATGGAAAGCAAGCTTAGACAGGGGAGAAAATGTTGGCGCAATCCTTATGGATCTCTCGAAAGCCTTTGATTGTATTAAACATGACCTCCTTATAGCAAAACTAGATGCTTACGGATTCAGCCATGAAGCACTGTGTCTTGTTAACAGCTACTTGGAAAATAGGCATCAGAGAGTTAAGATTAATGGATCATTCAGTACCTACAAACAATTGCTCCTTGGTGTTCCGCAAGGATCAGTTCTTGGTCCCCTCTTCTTTAACATCTACATAAATGACTTACTTCTCTCCTTAATGGATACGGATATCTGCAATTACGCGGATGATACAACTCTATATGCGTGCGATAAAAATCTCAATAATGTAATTGCAAGGCTAGAGAATGACTCAAGTATAACTATCCAATGGTTCGCTGATAACTTTATGAAGTTGAATACAAACAAATGTCATTTACTTATTCTTGGCAAAAGTTCTAATCAACAGGTTAAAGTTAATGTAGGAGATTCTATCATAGAAAACTCGGAAGAGGAAAAGCTACTAGGTGTTGTGATAGACAAAAAACTCAGTTTCGAGACACATATCAGTAAGTTATGTAAGAAGGCTGGTAGCAAACTCACCGCCCTCGCTCGCATATCTGGATACATGGACGCTAATAAACTTAAAATCTTAATGAGAGCATTTGTAATTAGCCAATTCGAATATTGTCCACTAGTCTGGATGTTCCACAGTAGGCACTTGAATAGTAAGATTAATAGAATACACGAAAGAGCTCTGAGAATTGCATACAAAGACTATGATTCTAGCTTCAACACTCTGCTAGAAAATGATGGCTCGGTAAATATTCATGTAAAACACCTGCGAAATCTTATGATTGAAATGTTTAAAACAAAGGGAAATATCAACCCTCCTTTTATGAGGGAGATTTTCTGCGAGCGTCATGCTGTTTATAATTTGAGAAATAATAATGAATTTATGGCACCAAGAGTAAGAACAACCATTTATGGAACCGAAACTATCAAATATAGAGGGCAGCGTCTTTGGCTCTCTTTACCTCAGCACATAAGGAATGCTCAATCTATTAATGAGTTTAAGAAAGAAATTAAAAGCTGGAATGGCACAGACTGTACATGCAAACTATGTAGGACGTTCGTGCCACAACTTGGTTTTTTGTAATTCTATCTTTTAAATAGCTCAGGTTTTTATAGTTTTTTAATGGATCATTTTGTATTTAAAATTTTATGTATTTAATCTCGTATGTATTTAGTTGATGTAGTAGTTTTAACAGTTGGCTTGGATTAGCTCATTTCTTTGTAAATAGCTATGTAGCGCCAACTTTAAATAAATTGATTATTATTATTATTATTATTATTATTCTGACACTCTTCAGTGTAAAAAATATCAGAATATTGATTGAAAACTTTGTAAGCTAGGAAAGATATAAACCAAGTTGTGGGTCAAATTAGGCCAATCAGAAATTCTATATTTAAAATATTTCAAGCTATCGCTTTGAAAATTGAAAGCGGAATTAAAAAGTATGCTATTTCCATCTGATGTGAAAACAGGACGCCATGAAGTATCTCTAAGCCATTAAGTATCTTCAAGCATCTACGTTCCTCTGCATGTTTAAATGGTGCCATTGTCTCTGTCTCAAGAAATCTTTAATATTCCCCATTAATCGGCAAGTCTGTTTAATTATGTATGTACATAGTCAATGAAAAGTTACTGTTTACCGATCTGTGATAAAGTGCTCTATGTCGTATAGGCAGAGCTGTACACGCTATCTGGTGTATAGAGCAGGCCGGCTTGAAGTTGCTATTCCGTGTCCACATAAAAGGACTGCGTATACCCAACTTGTCAAGCCACCCATCAAAATAACGGTTTGTGATTGGTTAGTATTCTTGCGATGCAAAACTGCTCACATGAAAAGCTAACCTCTCAGCAGGATGGATAAACAGAATGACCGTAATGGCTGGGGCAATGACATGAAAAATCACATGTTTCTAACAACCCCAGAGTCGCTTGATTTAGCTGGACACATAACCTTTTATAGATCTCCTGTTCTATACTCTAAATAGTATAAACATATTCATATACACGTATATAAATATTACCAACACTTTGTTTCAGTTAATATATTTATCTCCTCGCGATGTCGTCAAGCTACACTTAAATTTTGTTCAGCTTTCAGGAAGTTCTAACACAAAACCATCGGAAGATACATCACAACCCAAGCGAAAGGTTTTGATTTCCCAGTTATTTCTTATACAATTCTTGTTTTAACCTCTTTTGTTTACCAATTGCAATAAGATGCAAAGCCATCTTGCATTTGAGTTAATTTCGGCTGTAAGATTCTGATCAAGTTCCGTTTTTTGTACAATTTTGCAATGCAAAAGGCTTCCGTTTTTTGTACAATTTTGCAATGCTAAAGGCTTTCTGTCCTCTATCTTTTTTAGATGCATATAACAACGAATTTTTCCATTTGATGCTCTCCTTATTTATCAATCATTCTCGATTTTTGCAAATCTTTTACTGTACCTCTGATTTATCTTTTCTTGTCGTTATAACTTCCTCTATTTGTTCCAGGAAAAAGATGACTCGTTCGTTGAAACACTAGAAGGAAGTGACTACTACTCTTCTGCCCAAACTGGCTTCGAAATTTACACTCCGAGTGGACCATCCGTCAAGAAGTTAACCGTGGCCACCCTGTTTCATGACGAACCCGTAAGAATAGAATTTATAATTCTCACATGCTTGTGTATTCTTGTTTCTTGTCTGTTACTAGGCGTTAATCCTATCTTTTGTTTTCTACAAAATACCAATTGTATTTTTGGATCCTTTCTATTGTAGCAGAGTTGGGTTGGCTCGCTGAAACCCGTGTTTGTAAAACCCAATAAAGTCAAAGTTGGGTGATCAGAAAATTCTTTTAAGATCTATAAAACTGTAACTGTAGGAATACCTGGTTTAGTTCCCACGGCAAGAATGTGTCGAAGCAACAAGAATTAGACTTATTCATTACTTTATGATGCAGCAAGTGCTCAGAGGAACGTTCTTTTCAAATGTCAGACTGTACTCAAGTCATGTTTAGTGGTACATACATTTCGGGATTGTGAGTTTTTAGAAGTTTATGAAATTGGTAATGAAGTTTTGGTAAATTTTGGTAATGAAGTTTTGACTTTAGTCTTAAATTCTTTGGTTTGTATTTCCGTTTGACGGGTCGGGTAGGAGATGAAACCTTATCTGTGACATATGAAACATTGATTTAGGAAAAAGGTGAACTATAAACACTTTGGCGCTGAATTCTTTTAACGTTCCGCTATAACGAAACTTTCATGTAGCAGATATGCGAGTGGCACACATCTTATGACCAGTATGAGGAGTACCTACTTGCGAGTTTTGATGACAATGATTATGATAGTGTATTTGAGAAAGGTACGAAAGAAAGCTGGGACGTCAGAGTGAGTGCAGTTGATGATAGAAGAATAGATTGGACTGTTCATCTAATTAGTATAACTGAAATGTAGAATGCATACTTCATAAAGAGCTGGTTTTAAGTTTAGAAGTATCCAAACCTTCCTCTAAAACTTTTACAGAAAGTGCCACAGAAATAAAGTGACAAAGGCGAAGTATATTGCTCACAGTGAATTTCCGCCCTGACTCTCTGACGCGTTGCCAATTTTAACTGGGCAGTCATGCTGTACATCTATTGCCATGCATCTTGTTTTCTGGTGACGCATCTCATGGAAAAACTAACATCATTTGCAAGTCTGAATTGGCAAGGCTTCTGCATCAGAAAAATCAATGCTCTTTTGCAATCGAATATTTTCAAGGCTTATTCACGCGAAATACATCCGTAAAAGGATCTACCTTGCAACAAATTGAATCTGAAGGCTGAAAAAGAAGAAAGTGTTGACAAAGAGAGCCGGAATTCAGTGAAGCGTACTGCAATTGTATCGTATTGAAAATCGCTGTTATTTATCGTCAGTGGATATCTACTAGAATTGTTCAAGCTTCTAGCGGATAATAATGCCACCTCCATAGTTAATCTTAATAAAGTTAAGAACGAAGCAGAAACCGTCCTACTGCCAAGTAGTGTCATTTATGGTCGAGAATCACAAGCAGAGTATCTAATATCTGGTTTTTGAGTAATAACTTGCCAAATACGCTTCCATTAAAGGTCTACAAATGTTCTTCAAAACTAGAAAATATGATCCGAAATTGAGAGATTGAACCCTGTTGTAGAAGACAAGCCAGATTTTACAAAGTTTGAGCTGCAGAGAATTTGCCTGCGTATCGCCCACAATGAAAAGTTACACTCAGAGCATCGTAAAGCCTTTCTTAGATCATCAGATACTTCTGTTTAAGATCTTAACGACGTTATGATATCCACATTTTGTCAATAGACACTTCAATAAAGAGGTGATTGCAAAAGACGAGACGTTTCCAGCAGCTATTATCCCTCTACTCTGCCTGCCACAGTCCACCATGCCACTGAGTCACGCTGAAATTGTTCTATGCAAAACGTAACTGTAAAATGTTTGAATGATAGTTTCTGTTCTACATGAAAAATGATTAATATTTGTCTTCAGAATATCCTACAAATATATTTTTCTCGTGTCACTTTTTCTTGACTTGGCCTAGGAGTTTTAAACTTACATGATGCTCCTGACTATTGGTACAGCATGAGATCATGGGATTCTCCAATAATATAATTCTTACCATCTATTATAAACAATTTCTTTGTATCTTATGTTTCTTTTTCTTTCATTAGGATAAAAAAGAGAAAACAGATAATGAAAGAAAGGCACGGTTTATCTTAGAGTCATTCAGAAGCCCGTTTGAGTTGGTGAGAGCCTAGGGTATATTAACACAACAACTCTTTCCTTTTGTATATAGTTTAGGCTTAATATTGTCATATAATCACATATAAGCTAGACATGGAAGTCCACATTGAATGTTTTGTTCGTTGTACTTAAAAAGTTCAAAATAATACAGAAATTGAGAAAATCCCTACTAATGTTGAAACAACATACTCTAAAGAAGTGTCGGATGAAATTGCTTTAATATTATGCTCCATGTTTCCGCCAATTATGCAATTTTGAAGTTTGCTGTTTTACTAATCCTTTCACTGATTGTTGTACTACAATATTTTTTGCTTTTTTCTGCATATTTTGCTAATAGAATCTGAAGTCTTCCTTTACTATCACATTAGAAAGTGAATGAGAAATTTTCACGAATTAGGCCTAACAAATGTACGTAGTGCCAAGGGAACTTTCTCGTTTCAGTATTTACCCAAGGAAAGGAATTCCACAGATCCAGCAGAGGTCAGTAACTTTTTGATTGAAATTATAAATTTATTGGCGCAGTTGCAAATTTTTTTCGTGTTTTTTTTGTGAAGTGGTCTAGTATTATTAAAGTTCTTAAGAGTTTGCAAATTAGTTTTTATTATCAAGACTAAATGATAAATCAACTGCTTATTGTGCAATTTTGAAAAAATGAATTTTGAAAAATCTTCCTTTTTTCTTGCGAAACAGCCTTGAATCAAGGAGGGAGAGTTCAGAGCATAGATTTATCTTGTCTTATACATTTGGTATTCTTCGAATGATCTTACAAATGAATGAATGGATAAATTAATAAATAAATAGCTACATAGATAGGTAGATGAGTGAATAAGTAAAGAAATAAGTCAATTGATAAATAATTTCAACAGATAGATAAATAAGTGAATGATGAATTAATGCATTACTGGAATCTTCTGCATTAATGTCTACTGACCACTCAATATTCGTTTTTAGATTAATAAAAAATGGAAACAATCTACTGTCACATTTTTGGAACAAAACAAAGAGGCAGAGACAGAGACAGCCGGTGCAGGGCCAAGTTCTGAAGGTATTAGAGTAGATTACCTCACGTTGACAGTTAATTTTGACAGCAGACCTTGAAAGTTGTACCTTCTCTTACTTTGGCAGAGCTAATGATTTCATGAGTCGTTTTATATACATTTTATCGGAAATTTCTAGTTTTTTGTCATTGGTAAAATATTGATTTTTTATATTATTTGGTGATTTATTTATGGTTTTTCTTTCTTGATGATAGACAATGCCCCTAAAAGAAAATCACAAGAAGAATCTACCAACAGTTCACAGAAGACTCTAAGAGATGAGGTATCGAGAATTAAGGATAGACGTATCAAGCTTGTATTTCCTCTAAGAAAGGCCGTTGATTTTTTATTTCCATTATCATTGCTACCATAAACGTTTTATGGAGCTTTCTTGTAGTTTCCTCGTAGTTATTCTTGTCCAAAAGAGAAGGTGGCCATCTCTGCTTTCTTTCTGTTTTTATGAATCTCTGTTTTGATCGCCACTTCCTGCTAAACACTGATCTTCATTCTGCATTAATTGCAATGGCTTTATGTTGGAAATTTTTTCATACGAAGTTCAATTTTTTTCTGGACCCTTTTTTGAGCCTCGAGCCAAGACTTTATATTTCAGGCGCTTATATTTTTTTTCATTTTTGGAAATGATTAGTGGCACAAAAAAACTTTATTCTACTGCTGTTTCTCTCTGTTATTGTGGAAAATTTAAACCTTGTATCGATTTTTTGTTTCTCATAGCTTGTTAAGAAGCAGAAAAAGGGTGCCTTGTCGGAAGACCCAAACAGTGGATCAGAGTCACCTGTTTTGTTCTCTTATGAAAAAGCAGCAACTGGCCCTGCATTTGTCCCATTTGACTACTCAAAAGCAGGGAAAATAAAGACAGGTATTTATCCTTCAAAATTATCGCTTATCGAAATGCCAATTAAAAGTTTGGATTTGTCCTTTATGAAATGAAACTTGTGTTGTTTTCGAAGTCTTCGTACATTTGGTAGATATCTGACTTATATATTCAGGACAGTCAAAGCTTCTTATTTCTGAAGTATTGACCATTCATACTTAGATAATCTACTAGTGTTTTGTAATAAGGATTTCTCAACTGCCTCCGAATAAGAACAAATCTCAACCTCTGTAATCTTCTCGTGTCCTGGATCTTCCCATTGGTTCCAATTGAACCCCTTCTAGATACTGCTGAGTTTCCATATTACACCATATGGGTAGGAACTTGTTGTTAACGAAACAGTATTAGAGTGAAAGTTAATTGGTGTTTTTAAAAACCAATATTAAATTTATTTCATTTTGGTACTTAATTTATTCGCTCGTTATATTGTCGCTATACATTTGAATTCCGTTAAGTCGGACCTGCAAGGAGGGTAAGGAAATTTTCTGACTTGACGAATGTACGACTTATCAAAAATACGACTTTTGTTTTGAACAGGTAAGAAAATCCAATGGAATTTGAACATCTGTCCGACTTAATGAGTTTAGAGTTTTCCGGAGTACGACTTAACGATTTTCAAATTCATGTGGAATCAAATTCACTTACAGACAATAAAAATCCAAACACGAAATCAAGCACACTAAAATACCGATAACTAAAATTGTCTTAATACAATGCCTAATATCGTTTATCCTCGTATTTTTACCTAGAAATATCAAATTTAATAAAATTTTGACACTCAGTATCGTACTGCCCTTGCTTTACCATTTAGTGCTCTCCCTGGAATATTTTATCATTTTATCAACGCTCGAATTCTGCTTTGAAAGTCATTCAAAACTCTTTGTTGGTGTTTCGTTATGAATAAAGGGTTCTTACCACATTTTTATTACGATATGCCATATTGGAAGTTATCTTTTTACATGCTTTGCCTGTCAACAGTTGCCAAGCTCGCAGCTTCAAAATTTATAGTCGCATTTGTACTAAAGTATCTATACTAAAATATCAAATATTGATGACAAAAACAGACAACAATAAAAGACTCTAGGCCAATATTGCAAGACTTATAAGGGAAATTTTTAGATACCAAAAACAAATGCAGGTCACCTCCTGTAAAGCAGACTAAGTTCTTTGTTGTAGTTGTTGCTTCTCTTTCCTTGTTTTTTTTGGCTGAATTTACATAAAATTTAATAGTTGTCGCTTAATCATGTTCGTACTGTTACTTGTTGTTGCTGTTCATTAATTAATTAATTTTCTTTTTTTCCGTTAAAAGCTCTGTCATTTAGACGTAAAGAGCTTATTTAAGTATTAAATTGTATAATTAAGTTGTCTCATCGCATTTTGATGACAAAATACACAGTACATGTCACTGACAACTAGATGCAATGTAATACAATCTGCTGTGAGATACTGGATGTAAACATGTCAAGAAGTTTCCATTTTACAACGTATTTTTCAAATGTTTTTTCAGAACCTGGCTCTTCAAATGATGTCACAAAGGAGCAGTTAGGGAATATTGTCGAAGCACCGTTAAAAAAGGTAACATATGCAATTCAAAATTCATTTTAGTTCAAATCAAAGTTTATTTTGGCTAGATAGTTGCAGTTGCAGTCATAAGAAGGCATCAGTGAAGCACCGCGCTTACACGTTCTGATTTCCAACTTCACGCCAACTGTAAAAAAGTCCTCGATATCACTCGTCTTCCAGTTGAAAAGGCTATTGACACTAGGAAATAGTATTTAGAAAGTACTGCATTTTCTATAGACCCCCTCCCTCTCCTTTACGCTTATTCTTATCCCCCTCGTGTAAATTTTTTCCGTCTTCTCTGATCACACTTTTTAGGGCTCTTTTATGGGGGAACCTTGAATAACCGCAAAGATTCAAGCTTCAAGAAAGTTCTTTGACAAGTGACTGTAATAAAACCTAATAATTGTAGCATAAAGCAGTCAGTCTGAGTGTTTTTTTCAAGCTAGGTGACCAACGGCTGGTGCCGACCATTTCGGAATGTTCCATATATATACATGAATAGTAGTGCCGTTCAATGCAATCTTGATTTATCTGTAGCTCTTTAGATATTAAGTGCGGTTTATCTGATTTTATCTATTTATAAATATATAGTTTTTCATGTTTCAACGCAATTAGTCGACATATTCCACCACACTGTCTACATGTTAGCGTTATTTTGCATTCAGGGTGACGTCCGTGCCAAAAAAAGATTTCAGAGAGGCGGAGGAAAGTCAATGTCATACAAAAGATAGGAAAAGATCACAGAGATTTTTCTCTTTACATAGAATATTAAATGTAGAAATGTACAGCTTTTACGTATGTATGAAAGCGTTGCTGTCTAGGTCAAACGTGTCGTTCTTTCAACATTGCCTTGAATTTGCTAATAAATGTCGCACTTGTACTCGCACGTCGAAAGCAGCCTTCTCAGCTATTATCACGGCATGTCTATTGCTGATTTCGTCGTTTCCTCTTCGTTTTCTAATAACGTTTGTATTGATGTTAAGCCCCGGTCAAACGAACTGAACATTTGACCGGGGCTTTATATCTGCAAACGACACCTGCATATAAGAATCTGTAGTTTTACATGTCAGGCTGTTTAGAGTCGTATATCGAGCGGAATTTGGTTTTTTTAGTGGTGCTTGTATATTTGCAGGGATCAAGCATTCTGTTCGTTAAGAACTTTGTTGAAAATAACTGCGATTTTACCAAAGCTCCATGCATGATTGTGACTGATAGAGTATTTTCTGGCCTATTGTGTAATTGTTTGGGAAGACAACTTTTTTATTTTTATTGATCTGCAAATAAGAGCCTTTCAAGTTGGGAAGACAACGCACCCTTTCAAAATATGCTTGCTTCTTCGCGTCGTTGTTTTTAAACTGTCCGATCCAGAGAGGATTTCAATTAGAAGGATTTTGCGCACAAGGTAGATGACACAAAAGAAACTCATCCGATTCTGTAAAAAAGTGACTAATTTTACGAGAAAGATTTTAGACATTATAATGATAACAAAATTGACTAACTTTCAACAAATACCTAATCTGTTATTAAACAAAATTTAAAATCAAGAAGAGCCATCGAGAAATTCTCGCAGTAGACGCATTCGTTGCCGTGATAACATAAAAAAGCCAAGGAACAAGACCACGTCGGCTATAAAATATAGTTCTACAGCCTGTAATTCTCCTGAGAATGTCGTCAAAGTATAGGCCTTCGTTCTCTCCGCACAAAAATCTGAAGCAGGCTCTGCTAACCCAACAGCTTTAACTTTCCCGACTCTCTGGTTTATCCTGGTTTTCTCAATGACCGAATAAAGCTACTGTTTTGGAATTCTATAAACTTAATTCAAGAGACCTTCCAATCCAACACACTGATGAACTGAAAGGAATTTTGCAGCATCGTGCTTTTAGTCAACTGACAAATTATAAACCAACATTTGGGGCAGTGCGGTCTAGTCTCCTGTATAAAATGGGCCCTCATTTTCATACCTAAACTTTCTAAAGTTGTTTCACAGACACATAGATGACTTGTTTATATCTTGTGTTCTGTTTCAGGGCCGGTGAAACGTATTTGAAAGTGGAGGGACCAAAATATCAAAGTCTTGAAAGGGCTTAGGAAAAATTTTAGAATTATGTTGTCTTAGGGATGGCCAGAAACTGTATCTAAAATTAATTTTGACTGAAGGTGTCACATAGTCGCGTCTATTGTGATGTTGACTTGAAATATAACAGTTTTGCAAAGTTTTAGAATAACCACTATCATATAGCTCGTAATGAAACCTTTTTTAGATTTTAAAAGTACCCGAAATAAGATGGAGGAGAAAAATAAATGAAACACGGATTAATAAAAAACATTAACGTTGAAATATCAATACGAGAACCATCAACTAAAGATAAAAAGTTAAGTAATTTTGTACAGTTAAGATATATCTTTGTAACATCTGATCTGAACCTTTTCGGAAATTAAGTGCTTTAACAAAAGGTTGAAAACCTTCAAACTGGGCTTGTCAAAATGAGTTTAAATAGAATTTGTTATTGTTTAGGCAATGGAAAAAACGAAACTCCTTCAATTTGTGCTGGCACCAAATTATCCTAGACTAGGTTTCTCGATTTATTTGCTAAGCCAAGCTGTTACTCGTTGTAAAACTTAGACAATGACCGATTTCTTCGATCTAATTTCCATATTAAATTTTATGTATGTCTTCTATGGTAAAGACATAGCAATCAAGGTAAAGCTAAGGACACATTTAAGAGAATACTAGGCAAAATTACTTACAAAATCGTTTACTATATTTATTTCCACTTTTTCTTTAGCTCTACAGAAAAGTGGGGAGCCATGCCCCCCCCCCTGTCGCCGGCCCTTTGTTTATGTCAGTCTGTTGATTGATAAAAAATCCTATCATATATGAAGCTCTTTTAATACTTTTAAGAAATATTTTATTTGAATCTGAGCCTATAGGGCCAATTACCTTGTTTATGCAAAGGTCTTTTAAACTTGAATTTGTCACAGTGTTTCAATTTCAACATATCCATACTCGCCACATTATTGCGTTTGGCATTGTTCTTGGCGGGCTAGACAATTGTAGAATAGTTTTTTAATGTAAATTTAATAGGCTGTACATTAGCACGTGAGAATTTTTTATTCTAAAACAAAATTTCTACACCTGTTTGTACTCTATTTCTTGCAAGAGAGAGAGATGAAGTGGTCAGGGACGCCGGAGAGAGGGGCGCGGGGGCTCAACCTCCCTTCTTACCTTTTGATAGGAGGGACAAGGAGGCCAAAGTTCCCTTGACATCAGCCGTTTGTAATTATCAAAATTTTCATATGAAATTCTGACTGTACTGCTTTACTCATGACGACACTTCTCAAAACTTGCCCAAAGACCAAAACAAAATGAAGAACGAATTTTTGGTAGCTGGGAACTATTTTCAAATTCCCTTTCACTCAAGCCTGTCCCCCCTTGCCCCTTGGTCGATCCGGCGTCCCTGAGAGGGGCCCTGATAAAAGGATGCTTATCTAAAACGGCACTGTGAACTACATCTCCTGCTGATGCTTCTGCTCAGTATTGTTGATAAGGTTGAAAATTCCAACTTTACTTGAGAAACATTTTTTCTCGACCTGTTAACCTACTGAACCTACTAAATTGGTTTTTGAAAATAGCTATATTCCAGATTTCTAGTTTCTGTATTATATCCAACATTTTACTCGTAATAATTAGTCTTAAGCAGGGGCGGACACTTGGTCAAATATTGGGGGGGCAAGCCTATTGTTTTAATAAGATGACGTCACATTTCCCATTGTTTTAGAACAAAAGACCATTGTTCTCTAAAGTATTGGGGGGGGGGGCGATCGCCCCCCCTCGCTCCCCCCCAAGTGTCCGCCACTTGCCTGTTTAAAATAATTCAATTTAACTTAACCCCTGTCCAAAAATAAAAAAGCGGCATAATTTGAGATCCAGGACTTCACATTTAAAAACGATTAGAAGATGCTTCTGCTCCAGAGTGCAAATTTTAATAAGTTCCAAGATTTTTACATTTATAATCTCAACATCCCAAAACTATGCTTCAAGCATAGTAGCACTAAAGAAGATAAAGGAAATCTCTAAATTTTGATTAACGTTAAACGAACATTTAATCTTTTGGTAAGAAGTAAAGCAACATGAAAGTCAAACCAGTATTAGATCTTGGATATATTTAATGCTAAAAAGAATTATTATTTCAAGTCAATTAGCAGCGATTCCATTCTTTTTCTGCTTTGCTCATCTTAAAGCTATTTGCTGCAGCTCAGTTATTTGATAAATATCTTTTTCACAATATAGAAGCATCAAAAGGAATTGACCATTTCATCTTTTCGTCTTGATCGAAGGAAACTTTTTTAAAATTTTCAGAGGGCTAAATGTCCTTTGTGTTTTGCAACGGAAAAATTTGATTTTTTCAAAACAGCAGGCTAAATCAATACTGATTGTAAAATTTAAACTTTTGTATCCAGACATTCATCTTGCCTGTTTAAAATAATTCAATTTAACTTAACCCCTGTCCAAAAATAAACAAAGCGGCATAATTTGAGATCCAGGACTTCACATTTAAAAACGATTAGAAGATGCGTCTGCTCCAGAGTGCAAATTTTAATAAGTTCCAAGATTTTTACATTTATAACCTCAACATCCCAAAGCTATAGAATTCACATATTTGGTCACGAGAGTTAGAGGTAATTCCAAGTGAACCTTTAAGTTTTCCAACTGTAATTGGATTTTCTAACCTTTTAGGGGGTGTCACGCTCCCACGCGCCCACGCCTCCACGCCCCCTATCCAGGGCCGCCGAGAGGCGGCCTGGGCCCTGGGGCAAAGTCCCGGTTGGGGCCCTAGAGTCGGATACAAAATTTTTTTGAGACCACGCCCTTTATAAAATGGAAAACGCCCATTATTTCCAAACGTTTGCGCACGTTTGCCTTTTCAGTTGCAAATTGTTCAATTTGTCGTAATCAATTTGTCTTGCTTGTTCGTGCTCGATCGAAAGAGTCACGAGGCTTGATAGTCTGTCTTGAGTCATTGTTGAACGTAAGCGGTTCTTTATTAATGCTAAAAGGGGCCCCAAAAATATAATATGGCTTTATGCAACGAGTCTAAATGCAAACATAACTCACTTGAACGGGCCATATATTAAAACAAGATTATATGGGTTACCTATTTTTTTATCAGGGCTCCCTTCCCCTATAAAACTCAGCTTAAAAGATGAATCCGTAAAATATGTGATCTAAGGTTTATTCAGCTTTTCTCGGGGCCCCAGACTCAATAAATAAAGCTGATAGGCCTTAAATTCAAACAAGACTCAGTGTACGGACCCAATGAAATTACTGCCATCATTTTCGATATTAACAAATATATCTTTAAATGCATTTTCAGTTTCTCAAAAGAAGACATTTTAAAAAAATTTTCAGAATAATTTGGAGGCCCCTTTCAGGCCGAGGCCCTGGGGCAAATTGCCCCCCTACCCCCACCTCTCTGCGCCACTGCCCCTATCATTTACGTGCCTGATGAAACCAAAAGTACATGAAGATAGGAAAATTCCCAAACCCTTTATCCCCGTTGTGGAATACTGCCCTTTTCGTGAACAGCAGCAGCAACAAAACAACCAATGTTTTCAATATGGCGGCGTATATCAGAACGACAAGGAGTTGTCAATGATGGAAAGAACGGGCATGATTTTACAGGAACATTGGCTGGACAGTAGCGATGGGAAAGAGTTATTTGCAAGCATCTTGCGAAGAAACAGAAGAAGGATATTTGGTATGCAATCATTATTTTGAAATTTTGATTTTGCAAATTGAAATGTGCAGTGTGCATTTATAGTAAGCAAGTTTGCTTATATACCTAAGGCATCAGTATTTTCTGCGGTAATTTTTTTGTTCTCCAATGCAACACCATTGCCTGTAGAAACAGAGAAGTCAGGTGCACACTTTATAGACTCGGACTCTAGGCCACCAACTTTGTTTTCCACATGTACACTACAAATCCTTTTTCATCAAGTAATTGCTGCCTGTGCTTGCTGACTTTTCTTACTACAGATCCAGAATTTTTTTACATTTCCTTAGATCTGATTCATGGGATTTCAAAATACCAACAGCAGAATTTCCTCCACTCAATGTTCATGTATCCGACAGACAACAAAGGCTAGAATCCATAACCTTTTGTGGTTGGCAGCACAAAAAATTGCTACTATGAAATTCTATGGAAAATGAGGCTTGAATATTTAAAACATCAAGAAGCATGGATTCTAGGCACAACGGACAGACATTCTATCATGATTATGCCCCATAGTTTTATTCATTCATTATAATATGAAAATGAGAAAACTTTAAAGCTAAAGAAGTTGAGCAAAGGTTGAATGAAGCCAGGAATTGAAAAACACAACTTTATGGATAGCTCCAATTGTCTTTCAAAGTGTGACTTCATGTCCAGCGAAGCACCCTTAATTTTCAAAATAAAAAGGGAGCTTTGAGAATATCATGGAAGTAAATTAACCTATGGGCCCAGAAACTTTGCATCTGATTCTGATATTCCATAAACGGGGTGTCCAATCACAAAAAGGGTTACCATACTTGCTTCATCTTAGTTAGGGGGGGGGCAACTGCCCCCAGTATTTATTCTTGGAAAAGCAGCAATTGTTTTCTACCATAGAAAGGCTGGTAGGGCTGAGCCAAATTTCAAAGCACATTTCAATGTAAAACTTTTGTTACATATCAACTCAGGACTTCAAACCTCCTGGCTCACCAGATGGTCTTTTCCAATAAGATGTTACTCCCTGAAACCTGACATGAACAACCAAGATGGCATTCAGAAGATCTTCTCTAAATGTGCTACAAATAATGCAGACTGGGGTGGACAGGTGCCATGTTTTCCATACAAGCCCTTCAATTCAAGTTGGAATTCTGCGTTTCCTCTTGTTTGAGGATGGCCAACAAGTTTGGCCATGGTTATGATATGGAGATACATCAGTACCCCTTTAAAATTGAAATTTATAATATCAAATTTCCCAATGAAATGCTCATTTATTGTGGATTTTGGATTTCTTACTGACTAAAAATAATTAAGTGTGAAAACAGAAATATAGTTGTTTAATCTTTTAGATACAAGTGATGTGAACAAATATCTTTTTACAGGCTTGATCGAAACACCCAATTTGCCACCCAAGGTTAATATTGAAGAAGTCTCTTACAAAATCTTTTTACTTGGAAAAGCAGGTGTTGGGAAGACAAGTCTTGTTTCAAAGCTGGTTGGTACAGGTGAAGTTATGTGTTTGCATGAATCCTTCCTATGCTATATCAATTTGATATTATCACAAAATACAATTTTTTTTATTTCTTAAACCTTTTACATCAGGGGTGGGCAACCTATGGCCTGCAAGCCAAAATTTGGCCCAGGAAGAGAATTTCTGTTGCCTCTGGGATGAAAAATATTATTATATTACAATTTTTTTGGGTCACATAAAAAATATAAGATGCAAGAAAAAAAATATTATATTCAGAGCAGTCACTAACGTTGCATTAAACAAACATCAATTCAAAACTGAATATTCTTATGTCTTCATCAAACCTTGGAACCATGGAAAGGTTTGTTCACTATCCGTTGTCACAAATACATCCTGCTGAAATACTGGACAGGAGAATCTTTGAGGTACTGGATGACAGTTAACAAATGCAGCAAGACCGAATTGTACTGGGCGCTCTCATGGCAGTTGAGCAGTGATCATGGCTGTCCCTATTTTGTCATGCCTCAGTTGCTAATGTGCTGGGGGGAAAGGGCTATATTGGATAAATTTGTGTTAATGTATATCAAAGTGAATGGTCTGAGCTAAAAGGCCACTGCTAAACATCAATTGGTGGACTATTCTGCATTTCCTTTCAGGATGTTTAATTGTAACAGTCTAATCTATCAATGCAAAATATATAATTATGTCAGTGAGAGGTTTGTAGTTGCAGTGTAATTAAATTTAAATGAAAGTTTTTTATTGTTATTATTATCATTTTATTACAACACTTGTATCAATTTTCTTATCACCTTTGGCCCACTTAAAGAAAAGGATGGCCCAGTCTAAAAAACGGTTCCCCACCCCTGCCTTACATGCATTTGTCTGAATACATTGATACTTCAGTTTATCAAACATTTGTTTATCAAATTTATCAAGCCTGTTCCTTGCAATGTTATTCTTAATCATATCAATCATTTTACCTTCTTTAATTAACCACATTTCATTGTTTTTGTTTATCTTTACTTTCCATCTTTTTAGCTATTCCATCTTACCATAAAGAAACTCCTGGTATTCAAATGTCAGTTGTTTACTGGCCTGCCAAGGTATTCCAGCAACAGTGTGCCTATGTAATCATACAAATATTAACAATTATACCTAATACTTTTTAAAAAAATTTTTGAAAAAAAATTTTTAAAAAATACTTGAACTTTTCATCTCACACTCTTTAGTTCATAATACCATTTTCCTTATGCATTGTTGATGCATTTCATACCCCAAAAATTGTTTGCTTATGCTTGATGCCAGTTTTCAGAATATTGTTAGTCTCATTCAAGAAAGCGGCAAAGTTTCATGCTTATGATTCATGATTGTAACAATTTTGCAAGAGAAAATTCTATCTGTGTCACCTTGAATCCTGTGTCACCTTTGTTTTTGTGTCACCTTCGATTCTATGTCACCTTTAATTCTTTGTATTTTTTTATTCCATTTTACCCTTCATCAAAGTGTAATGCAAAGGCAAGAAAGCATAATGTGCTTAATTTTCATGTTGATTCGATAAAATCATTATAAAAATCTTTGATGATCAAAATTATACATCGTTTCAGGCCTGATTTTTGAAAGCAACCATTTGTTTTCAGTGCATGTTCTCATGACTGATTTTTTTGTAAATTCTTTTCAAGCTTAGAAATACTCAGCAGCTAAAAATTTTCAAGCTGATCTTCTGGGATGCAGGAGAGACATGTTTGAAAAAGTTCGACCATATTGAAAAAGTAATTTTTTTTTAAGCTCATCCAAAGCCTCTTCTAATTATTGAATAAAGTCATTATTTTAGAATTTTTTCACATGTGCTGTACAGTCTATGTTGTACACTATATGTTCAATTACTTTTTATGTAATAGTTGAATTTCATGTTGTTGATGATAAATTTGTTTGATTGCCTATGATAAAATGACAATATGTGGTTGGCTTGCACAGGACGTTTACAAATGAACAAAAACATTATCAAAGCCTTGAATCTCCCTCCAAGTGTTTGGCTTTTTTGTCAAGGTTTCTGATAAAGTTTAACAGATGATTTGAAGCTTTGAAACTTCAATGTTTCAATGTCAGCATTAGCTTAATATATGTGTTCTTAGCTTGCTTTCATTCTTCATGGCAAACCTTTTGGAAAGGATTTTGCTGTGACAGGTACCTCACATTAGCAAAAGATTTTGTACTTATAATATTTTATAGAATATAATATATTAATCATTAAAATCTGTTTTTACAGGCATGCAAGGAAAATGCTGATGCTGTTATTTATACATTTAGTCTACAAAACAGGTAATAAACTGTCTAGATAAAATAAGATTGCATTTGATTTCTTTACTTTAGTTTCCATCCTTGATTTCAAGTTACAGTCCTCTACATCCATTTCTTCCTCCAACTTCCTCAGCCATTTTTTTCTAGGTTTTTAAGCTAATGCTTCCTGAAATAGAATTAAAAACTTTGAACTAGGTGAAAAATTTAATGATCACTCAAGTCATCCTTTCTTCAGAAATAGTGTTTTAATTCCGGCTCATACCTGTCTAATTCATGTTCTTAATTGCTTGAGATCATAGCTCTACCTAATTTGTTTTACTACTTTTATTGTACTTTTTATGTTTCTTTCCTTCTTGAATGCACGAGACTTGATAAGTTTGGAGAACCTTGGTAGAAGTTTTGTATTTTTTTTCTTTAATAATTTTTGTTGTCTTCTTTTGGGAGTAAAGTGAATAAAAGTTGAAGTGACAAATGTTAGGAAACAGATGATTAAAGAATCAGTTTGATAAAGCTATCGTCTAAGTAACTAGGCTTTTATGATAGGCAATGAAAAGTCAATTGATACATTGCAATTTTCGGTAATAAGAAAAGCCAGATAAGTACTTCTATAACTGTGGGGAAATGGCAAAAGTGAAATTGGAATTATCATATGCAAGAATGTTTATTCAAAAGTTTTAGATACAGTTAGCAAAGGCTCGATGATACCAATGTTTTTTTCTAGATTTGTAAGGTAACCACTTGTAGAGTTGCTTATGTTATATGTCACTTCAGAAGTGTGATGCCATCATAGATCTTTGGCAATAAAATTTGAGTCTTTAAAATGTGTACAACTAAGATAAACTTGCTTCGTTCTGTTTAGTAGGGGTTTCTACGTTTTAAGATATCGATACTTGCAGCAGAAGCCTCTTCTTTTGCTGCACTACAGTTTTATCTTTTGAATTTCAGAACAAGTTGGAAAGACTTAGAGCCTCTTGTAAGTATAATTCAATCGCATCACTTTGTTTGAAGATACCGCTAGAAAAATTGATTATAGTAAAATTATTTTTCTTGGTTCAATAACGTTAAATGTCAAACAAAACAATACTTTAATCGTTGATTGAAGAAAAATGGTGGAACTGAAGCCCATGTGACCTTTCTTTCTTCTACATCCCTAGTTTTAAGATACAATATTTATTTCGTAAAGATTTTCCCTATTTCTATATTTGTATAGATTTTCACTTTCGTAGAAAGACCAACTACTTTAAGATTTAAGATCAATAGTGAAGAGTGTCCCAGCTATAATGTCATAAATTTTAAACTCATTTGGAAAGTGTCTCAGTTGTAATGTTGGAGCATTTTTCACCTTCCAGATTCTCTTTTCATAAAAAAGAGAAAATTTTCATTCTTTTGTAAAACCAGTTTTAGAAAAAAAATTAAACTTCATTTTATTATGGCATTGCTAGTGTACCCGTCACTGATTCATAGCAATGTTTTTAGGCTCCTTTTTGTAGCTTGACTTTGTGAGCGAAATAAACAAGATTGAAATAGTGCAATTTATATAAATGATGTTATACCTAAAGATAACTGTTTGATAATTTATTTTATAGATAACGAGAAGCGAAGTAGATGACACAGTGCTCAAGCTAGCTGTTGGAACTAAATATCCTTTTTCAATCTAGTCTTTTCTATATATGAGCATGCAGTTAATACCTTTGCTGGATAGAGCTTAAAAATTGACCTTCAGAATAAAACGACAGCAAGATTATCTATATCAAAACAATTGCTTTCGCAGATCATA
Organism: Rhopilema esculentum; assembly: GCF_057945365.1. Taxonomy (NCBI): domain Eukaryota; kingdom Metazoa; phylum Cnidaria; class Scyphozoa; order Rhizostomeae; family Rhizostomatidae; genus Rhopilema; species Rhopilema esculentum. Next base: position 6,511,144 of record NC_142833.1, read on the forward strand.
CAAAGCTAGATGACCCCTGCTAATACACAGGGACCATTCAGTCACAACCCAGCCTAACCTTTCCTGTTTTTCGTTTTCACGATTCTGTTTAGGGTTTAAAACATTTTTTCAGCACCTCATATATTGCTAAAACACCGGGGCTATCTAGCCCAATTATTGCTTAAACTTTTCTGCATTTTGTCTACTCGATACTGTTATCCACCATTGTTCCTTACCCTTCCATTCCTAAGACTGGTATGCAAAAACTGGTCTAAATTTTCATAGCACAGAAACTGGAAAGCATGATATGAAAATTTGCACAAAACTTCATATCAAAAAATTTAAATTTAAGGCGCTAATTTTAATAGAGTCAAAGAACAAAACGCATTTTCTTTTTCTTATGAAAATTTATACAATATTGTATAAGGGCAAATGTATTCCCAGTTGTTTCATAACTTAGATGCTTAGAATTAAAGAAAAGTTTTAAAATCTTCGTTAAAAATTTAAAGAAAAGTTTTAGAATATCCTTAACATTTCGAACATATGACCAGATTGATCCAAAAGACAGCATTCTTGAAGAAATTCGCAATTTTGAGCAGGCTTGGAAAATACCGGTCTTAAAGATTGCCAATGTGGATGGTCCTATGTTGCCTGATGGCAAGTCTCTTGACGGTAGAGCTAGCATCAAGGTAACGTCAACTTTACATGAAATTTTTTAGTGTTGAGCAAGAAGCAAACTGTGATACGATGACGTAAATAGAAGTTTAAAAATGATTTATATTAGGCATGTTTTGAAGACTGAGAGTTTTGAGTTAGTTTAGTTTGGCAGTGTTTGTACACGCACAGCCATATAACTCTTGACCGATTGTGCACCAAATCCAGTGCATATATCAATATTATATGATACTATACATTGGCAAAACCTACTAAACGAGCCTTGTGTGTTAATTTAGCATGGAAGGGTTAATTTAGCGTGCAATTGAGATACATACACAACCTTGTGGCTTCTTGACTGATTGTGCACCAAACCCAGTGCATATATCAATATTATATGATACTATAAATTGGCGAAATCTACTAAATAAGACTTTGTTTGTTAATTTAGCTTGGAAGGGTTGGTGCAATTGAGATACATACACAACCTTGTGGCTTCTTGACCGATTGTGCACCAAACCCAGTGCATATATCAATATTATATAATACTATATATTGGCAAAACCTACTAAACGAGACCTTGTGTGTTAATTTAGCTTGGAAGGGTTGGTGCAATTGAGATACATACACAACCTTGTGGCTATTTAGTGTACATCGGAACGGCGATCAATGTAAACACTAAATAAATCCATCCTTGACTAACGTGTCATTTCCAACCCAGCGTGTCTTATTTTACGTGCAGAGAACACGGAGCCAGTGAGAGAGACAGTGTGTTGCCTGTGTAACTCTGATGTGAACTGAACTGAACTGAACTGAACTTACATAAAAACTAACATGCTTATATACAGAAATGAATATCTAGAATTAACACTAATGATGTAAGGAAAACAAAGGATAGGAAGGGCTAGGCTAAGTGTGAATAGTTTATGAATTGAGATTTAGGTAGATGTGTAGGGTTGATGAGGGCCTAAACAAAAGAGAGGAAATGTTGACATAGTGATATGCTCGTAGAGTGTAGTGATGAGGTAGTGATGTGAAGAAATTACTGTAGGTAAAATAAACAAAGTAAAAATGGATGGCGATAGGTGAGGAAAAATTAGAATGAATGGAATCACTACAGCTACTTGCCGATTGTGCACTAACGCCAGTGCATATATCAATATTATATGATACTATAAATTGGCGAAACCTACTAAATAGGACTTTGTTTGTTAATTTAGCTTGGAAGGGTTGGTGCAATTGAGATACATACACAACCTTGTGGTTTCTTGACCGATTGTGCACCAAACCCAGTGCATATATCAATATTATATGATACTATACATTGGCAAAACCTACTAAACGAGCCTTGTGTGTTAATTTAGCTTGGAAGGGTTGGTGCGATTAAGATACATACACAACCTTGTGTCTTCCTGACCGATTGTGCACCAAACCCAGTGCATATATCAATATTATATTATACTTTATATTTGCAAAACCTACTAAACGAGACCTTGTGTATTAATTTAGCTTGGAAGGGTTGGTGCAATTGAGATACATACACAACCTTGTGTCTTCTTGACCGATTGTGCACCAAACAAAGTGCATCTGTTCAACACATCCCATTTTAGACCTCCCTCAATGAACAACACCATCCTATTGCCTTTTGCTTGGTTCACATCTATCTTATCATCCTCTTTGCTATTTTGGGTTAATAGTTATAAAAAAAGGAAGTACTAAATAGGATATCGTTGTAGCATTTGATTGAAACTTTACATACGATTTATTTAAGATCTCATCAAATTTCGTCTAAGATTCGAAATTGTTTTAAAGTACCCTTGAAACAGACCAGCTATTGTAGAATTTTGGTTTCAAAAACCAGATCACTTTACCCAAATGCCTCTTATGAATCTAAATCTGTTTAATGCCAGGAAATAGCCCCATTTCTCAATAACTTGGTTTCATTACTGTGGATGCACGATCAAACCGCAGATGAAGCTTTGAAGCGGTCGAGTGCTGTTATAACTATGACGTCATCGACATCTTCTGGAAAGTCTAAAATAAGCCAAAGTGGTGTCAGAATGCCAGTTGATGATGATTACGATGACCGGAGCAGCAACCACAGCAGCGCGAGTAGCAGTCGCAGATCGGTGGGTGAGAAGTTGCCAGTGACGTATTGCTAGTAAGAATAACACTAAATACAATCTCATTATTAACATAATATCTTGATGCAGTTAAGGGCACACAGAATCGCTCCTTTTGGTGATGGATGTAAAGATTTCACTCGCTTTAAAATATGTTTTTTAAGATTCTTTTGATGATAATTTCCCCCACCAAAAGAGTAAAAAAATACGCGAACTTATGGTATGGATTGAGAAGACATAAAGGAGTAGAATGAATGTCTTATGTTTTATATGCAGCTATCTGCAAAATTCTTCAGGTCTAAAGCAGAGGAGTAAAACATGGCAATAAAGCCCTTAGAAATCGTTTATTTTCAGACGTAAGAGCAGCTTTAATTCTCGACGATGGACCTATCTTGACTGCAGAGACGTTATATGCCATATTCCATCCAAGACATTGGACCTTATCAAAATACCCATTAAAGTACGTTCAGTTTTTTATTTCCAATACCCAGTAGTCTAGGAAGAAAGGCAGCCTGAAACTAGATATTGTTAGATTTGTCAGAGCTTGACCTGAATTAGTCATGAAACCCCCCACGCCCACTGAATGGAGTAGAAGCTATACATTGTTAAACCTATCAATTTACAATTCAATTTTCGATGAATCCCATCCAATCCGTAATTAGTCTCTCAGGGAGAAAATGGCAAAAACATGAAAATTGACATCATATCTTTCTTTAACCAAAGCATTTTGTATGAAGGAATCTAACTAGACCAAAATTTAGATTTTCATCATCATCGATATCTCTTTCTTGCTGAATTTTTTGCGAATTATGATACAAAACTGTTCCAATTGTGGCTTTGACGCAGTTGTTTTAAGTTCGTGTTAGTGATTTTGCAAACAACCTCATTGAAAGTCTTAACGTATTTTCTGTAATTTGTTTGGGGTTGCCCCAATCTTAATGATACGTACAATAACCCAGTCTAAGCCTTGTTCCATGATATCCAATCTTTAAAGTCCCATTTCATGCAAGTATTTTTAAGCTGTTGTCGTAGCTTGTTACTCCTGGTCGTCTAATCCCGTGAAGTGTTTGTGAAGTAGACTGCACCTGATAGTGTAACTTCTGTCGTAAATTTTCACAGAACTTTTATATGAATATTGTGTATTGAAATTAAGTGGACTCTTGCTACATAGGTGTCACCTAGTGATTATCGCCTATCTTGGTTAGAACCGAAAAAAGCAACGATCAACTTATTGAACCATCAAGCGGCAGACAGCCTGTCGCTCGGGCTAGAAAATTTGCACTCAGTGGCAGTTACATACAAGGCTAAAGACCCGAATTGGTGTCTCAAACCTTTTTTTTTGCGCAGACATTTTGGGGACTTTAGGCAAGATGGAAGTGAAAGTTTTCTACTCGCAGCCATTTTGACACCACTTGCAGAGCTTGAGCCTAGAAAACTGAAATGGATCATAATTACGCCAACGCCTATCCAAAACATGCATGCTGTACAAGCTGGCCCGTTAAAGCGCTCCTTATTAAAACTACAGGAGTACGTTTTCCTAACGCTAATGTGGTGACAATGTTATATAGTCTCAATATTTTACAGAAAAGCTTTTAGATGCTGAGGGCTGGCAAAAAACCAGTTCCTCGCTCCGTTGTATTGCGCGAGAAGAGCTTTTGCACAGTTTCCCTCCCTTAAAAGTCTACAAGTTGCCAATAATGCAAACCACGAATCTTGAAGTTATTTTTAACTGATTCTATTTCCTTATTTCTACTTCCCAGTTCCCATGGTTACTTGTTGATGCAGCTCTACCATTTTGAAGTTTCCCTATTATCGGTAACTTATTGTACGTCACAGCCTTATTCTAGTTTCTGTGAAGGTTCTTATACCTCGAAATAATCTTTGTACATTTCAGTGTGATCTGTCATTTCAGTGTGATATTCAATAGATAATCTCAATTGAATAAAATAAAAAAAACAAATCATATTACCTTTCCTCTAGAATGTTCTTGGCAAGGTTTGCTGAGATTGAAACTAGATGTTGAAATAAAGAGAAACAGTACTTTCATAGCCAAATTTTACGCATTTCAGAATGAAGAAAGGGTGGGCAGAATTAAGAGAAATAACTAGATAACTGATCAGTTGAAGATGAAAAGCTGCTGGTATATGCTTAAAATGTCTACTTGTTAAACTAGCTATTTTTCTAGAACTAGTTATTTTTCAGATTCAGATGTAAGTTAGCCTGTGCAGGGCAAACTTTGCTCAGCCAATCGGATAATTTTATTTTCACAATCAAACCATGACAGATTACCACTCAAACAGTGCTTCATCCTTTCAGCGTAGCAGGTAGCCGTTTTTTCACCCAAGAGTGCAATCCCCATTTTTAGCCAAAATAAATACTTTCATGGGATTGAAAATAAAAGACACCTGTAACAAGCACAGAAGTCTTAAATTTCAACTAGTCTTTAGGAGTTTTCCTTGATGGGAAGTAGCTTTGACTGGACGTTAGCACATGACTTCATTACTTTGAGAGATAAATTCCATTGCTTTGCGTTGCAAAGATAAAACAAATAGAAGGGAGGCGAGGATGAGCCTTGGCGACTAAGAGATCAAGAACTTTGTGACCTACTTTCCAGTCAAAAAGCCTACATAATTAAAAGTGAACAATTTTTTTGCGGTACAGAACTTGAAAATGGCTTTGAAAAAGCAAGCATTTCACGATATATTACTAAAAGTTTTTCGTTTGACACTCCTCAGAGTATAAAACGTCAGAATAAGTGTCCGAAGGAACACGACCGTAAATAGGCCAATCAGAAAACGCAAGCACGTGACCAGCATAGTTGAACAATCAGTGCTACGTGCCTACAGGTAAATTACCAATGGGGTCCAAGAGGGAAAACGAACTCCTTCTGTCTACACAATGGCGGCTTTTTCGTTTGTATGTAGATCGATTCCATAACTGCTAGATGAAAAGACGACTGGGCTCTGCCATTTAAAAGTCTACGATGGTTTATTATGTTTGTGTTTACAAGCTTTTTTCGATTGGAATGATAGGAATCAAATTAAGCAAAATAGACCAGAAATTTACTATAGGTAAAGTGTTGAAATGAAATGGGTGTCAAAATAGACGAATATTTCCCACCTGAACCTCCCTAATCTGTCGTTACTGATTAAAAGATTTCATAACTTTTATTTGACATTTTCTTCATGAAAACCTTGAAGAAACTAAGCAAAAATCATGAAATATTGCCAGGCAATCAATGGCTAATAGTTCTAACAAAAGTTATCTATAATTTATAAACTCAGACAAGTATTATTATGAAATTTCGTTTGTCGTTTCCTCATATTCAAAGTATTTTGAAAATACAGTACATCACTCATGTTTAATTAAATCCACTATCGTTTAACGTCTGCAATTTACAACCAGCAAGAACATAGAGCGCTTAGAATAGATTGCATTTTTACATATCTGTCTAGCTTAGCTAGTTGCTTGCTACCCTTTTAGATATCTTAACACGACTTTAATTATTTCTTGAGATAACCCTCAGTGGAAAAAACTCGACACCCTTACCGTTATTGATAAATCACAGTAGATTTTTAACTTTCTCAGTCAATGTTGTCTGCTTTCATAATTTCTCAGAACCCTACCTGCGCAGATTATTCAAAATGGCTTCTTTCAAAGTGGGTGTATATATTTAAGGGTGTAAAAACCAGAATAAAGTATACAAAATTAGATATAAGCTTTCATATATTGTCAAGATGCTTAGAAACAAGGTTTTATTATTTAGCTGGATATTTTCAAAAAACCCAAATGCATACATTTTCAATTAGTAATTGGCGTAGTCAAAATAATATGGGTTGGGAGGGGGGATGGGGAGGGCAGTCCTCGGAATTTTTCAATTTTCTACCAAACGTTCTCTTATAAGGTACTGCTAGTTAAGGTAATTCCAAAACATCTTTAAGGCTGGAATGTTTGCATACCAAGAATGGTTTTGTAGATTGCTTTTTATAAGAGAAAAGGACATGTACAAAAATATTCTTTCGGAGTCCTCGCCCAAAGCCCGTAACCTCTGTACTCGTCAACATTGTTTACTCTGGTCCCCTGTTGCACGTAGGGTATGTAATTAATGGTAATGAAATTTGGAGTTAATAATATTTTTATTACATCATTAAGCCCTTTTGAAATTCAAAATGTGCTGATTCGATTTATATAAGCTTTTTTATCGCGTTACAGGTTTAGTCGTAAATCGTTAAATAATTGTGAAGTGGCTGTGGGAGGCCCTTTAATCAATCAGTGAGCTAATTAAAATGACCCCTTTGAGGTACAAAGGACCTTTTACAATATTATTCAAAATTTCTAAAGGTCTTGTTTTAAATTTATTTGATGAACTCAAAGGTCACATGGCTAGTGTTCATTAAAAAGATCACTCTTTTGCATCTACTGTGATCTTGAAATCCAATCTTATTCTCAAAGCCTGTTTTTTATTCATAAAATCCATATATTAGATCATGGATATATGAGCTATGAAGGCAGGATATCAACATTGTGTGTAGTATGCCGTGCATAGACAACTGAGTTTGCAGAGGAATACGCAAGAACTCATACTGCTTTTCAGTACAGTGCCTAATTAGGGATTTTTTGAATACATGGATTTCGCGCTGGCAACAGTACAAGAAGCTCGTGTTGTTGCTCTAACAGAGTGCCGATCCTGGGTTAACAATACACACAGCCCTAGCAATGATTATGGGTAAGTTGCAAAGTTTGTTATTGTTGTAAAGCCTTAAAGTACCGATAACATTTGCAAATTCGATCTTATTTCAAGCCTCCCAGACTTTTGAAAAGTTCAAAGTTTAGAACTTCCTTCTAATGACTTTTCGTTTGTTTCGCATAACGTAGCAAGGAAACTGCCAAAGCCCACTGCGCCATTTACAGTACATGAAATCTATAGGCTACGTAGTTTCTGAAAACTTTAATAGTTCTGACATGTAACTGCAAACAAACAAGCTGTCTAAATTTGAAGTAAAGTTTCTAATTTGGTTGTCGACAGAGTTTCTAACAAAGGCTAGCAACAAAACTGAAGCTGGTCCAGCCAGCGCTTATTCAATGTCGCTGAAAACCCTTTTTAATCATGTTTCCTCTCTTCAACTTTTTTATGGGATTTCACTTCATTAAATTTTAGACATCAAACGTACTTTTATTGAATGTCGTATGTTGCAGTTTTGACTGCACCTTCATGTCACTCTAAAGACGTGAAAATCGAATCTCCAAAATAGTAGTTATTCAGCGACCTCTCTAAAGAGCGGAAACCAGTGAGACAAAATTACTGCCCGTTGTAGAGAAATGTCAGTTGCCTTGAGATTATTTGAACTGGGCTTTGCCCAAAGTAAGGAAATTTGTATCAAAATCGCTTACCCTTTATCGAGATGTGCACGTTAACGGAGGGCTATCTTAATGGAGTTAATATGCACCTTTAAATTTTCTACAAATAATGTAAAGATTGAAAAATGAATTTTTTAAATAATTGTTAAGGGAATTACATAAAAATAATTAACATGCAATACGGGAGAGACAAATGGCTTAATGGCTGCTAAACAGATTTTGTTTTATATGAATTTGGTTTTATATGAGAAGCGATTACAGGCCAGCATCGCTTTGAAATTGTTCCAAGCCCTTAATTGCCATGAAAAAATCATTAGGCAGGGAAAAGATGAAAACAGAAAACGGCTACACATGCTAAGCTTGTATAATGTTTGTTGTTTATGAAAAAAGGAAACGTTTTATATTAAATTCCTGTCAAATATATGATAAGTTTTTGCCTCGTTTGTTTTGTTTCTCTCTTTTTAAAATTTCGAAGCCACTATCGTTGCAGCTAAATAAACCCCAACTTGTTGCCAATCGCTTCATCCTTTTTCTTTCTATTTATCTTAGCATAAATTTCCTTATGATCCCAAGGATGTAACCGCACTGTTGTTAAGATCGGTCCCAGCCATGCAGTTGCTTGTACTCGCGTCAGTGAATCAGCTGATTTGTCTTTTTGTTTGTATATGGTTTTCTGAAACTAAAGCGACATGTTTAATGTCTGGTCAGTTAATCTTTGAATTCTGAAGCTGATATGTGGTTTTGTTCTTTGTAAAGGGTGTACTTTGTGTATCCAAATATTTGTTAAATTCAATTTCAAAGCCTTGTGTTGTTTTTTTCACAGAAGGCAATACTTTCCACCTTATATGAGGTGCGGCTGTTCAGATAAGTTAAGATTTGATATGTGATACAAAAACATGAGATAAAAAGTATAATTTAACATGGGAACCTGCTTTTGACAAAGATCATTTAATGATTAAAAAGCGATTTAAAAGGATCATTGTCAATGACGATAAAATTGTGATAAAATTGGCTAGCCGAATGACTAAAATCCAGAATAAAGAAAGAAAAAGTTTTTTGTAAACCAAAATGGTAATTAGGTAAGGTTAGCATAATATAAGACAAGTTCAAAGGAAGCAAATAATTTGCTCAAATCTTAAAGCCACAAGAAGAAACTCTGGCACAACTTATTGCTCTTTGATGTGCTTCATGACGTTCTGTTTCCGAGCAATTTTGAGGAGACGTACAAAAGAACGTCTTTTAAGTGGTGAGGCAGCATTACCTCCTGGAGTCAGAGACCATGCGCATGGAACAAAGTCATTATTACGCGTGTTCTTTGACCCCTGGATGGACGGTTGCTTCGCTCATTTGATTGTTTTCTCGCGCTCGTCTCCTCAACAAGCAATGGCTACAGTAATTTTTAGACCTAGCATATGCCGTTATCCTAGAACAGTTATGTTTTATACTCTTATGCGTGCGATTGTACTATATAGTTTTGGTGTAACATCAATAGAAAATCATCTTCTTGTCGAGCATTTGCTTTTTGAAATTCCATGGCACAACCTTTCTTCCATTATCTTTATCTGCGATAAAGGGATACTAGCAAGGAGCAGCTTGGGCGCTGCTAGCCTCCCTCACCCAAAAGTTTGTTAGAATCGAAGAGATTCCTACCCTAATCCTCGTATCTTTTTCCCACCACCGAAAACTACTTCCAGTGTCTCTGCTTTCTTGAAAATATTCAAGTTTTCCAATTTCATATACATGGTCTCATCTAAGTTAACTTATAATTATAGCATTTCCATTTTTGCGTTTATTTAATTTAGTTGTTTTCTGTCGGCAATGATAAGTTCTTTGTAGCTATAACTAAAAGCTATAAGCTTATTAGCTCCAACATCTAAACATCTAATTAACAATTTCAACATTAAAATAAAAATAAACAATTAAATACAATAATAAAACATAAGTTAAAATTATTCTTTGAAACTTATTACAAATAACCAAGATTACGTTAATGGATCGCATAAATTTTCAAGGTTTCACTGACAGCTTTTCATTTTCAAAGGTATTAAAGGGAATAGGAAGATATATCAAGCACTTTCTTTATGTAGACAGTACAGAGTCTGCGCAGTGTAGTCGCATTGTAACTGTGCACGTGAAGTTTGATGATTTGTTTGCACGAGTTCGTAGAGATCGATTTGAGCAAAAAGGAATAAAAGGTGATTTATTTCTAAAAACTCCTTCACTTTTATTGGATATTTGTGAAGTGATAAAATCTACAGTAAAAGTGACCACGTGAAATGGTAGATGGACACTTGTGATTTGTTGATGTTTGATTGACATCTCGAGCTTGCTGGCTCGGAGCCACTTAAATTCCCTTTAGCCACTTTAATTCTGCTCGGAGCTCGAAGCCACTTAAATTCTGCTTCAATTCCCTTTAATGTTGAGATGTGAAGAAGTTAGAACAACGCATTGGCTCGAAAAAAGCAAAACGATAGTTTTATATTAACTTCAACGGCCTACACACATAACTGTAATACTGTGATATGAAACTCTATATAAACATGGGTCACATGAACTAATTCTCCTGCGCATAGTCTATTAGGTATTAGCCTCCTAAACAACTTCTAGCCAACAAAAAACTTTGATCCTAGAAACGAAGACAGCCAAAAATTTCTTTAAGCTATGCTTCCTGAAATGTATTGTATGATCGTTATGCATTTTGCATAAAGAGTACTTCATGTGGATGTAAACCTTGGCTGGTTTTAGCCTTCATTTGATGTAGAATGACATGTGTGATAGTTGTTTTGATTGGCAGCATACAAATGTTAGCCTTGGATTCTCAACGAATTCTATGATTCTGTTGCCGGAATTCTGTTGCAAAGGCACCGTGTTTCGACTGCAAGAAGAAATCTCAACTTTTGTATTGCCAACAATCGAAGAGTACTGGTGCTTCTATTGTTTGAAGATTTCAAAAAGTCATTTCAATTTCATTTCTTGCTTCAAACAATGCTTGAGAGTGTCGAGTCAGGTGCAGGATGTGCTTAGCTTCAGGATTCATCGCAAAGAGCCATAATAAATGCCGAACTCTGACTGCAAAGGAGAATGTAAAACAGAACTCCAGCTATTGATCGCTTAAGAAGATATGTTTCAAGGTAGGTGCTCTACAATGCTGAAAATGTGTGTTTGTGCACCTAGTGTCAGCTAAAAATGTGTTTTTGGGGATCCTGCATGGTTGTCTGTTTGTACTTCGAATGTTTACAAAGACTGAAAAGCGATATGTGGTTATTTGCCTTTTGTGATGGTCAATCGGCATTTTGTGGCGAGCTGTAAAATAATGCATGATTTCAGCAGTGTTTTGCACATTATTTTGTCTAACTTTAAAAACTTCGAGATAGCATTGTCTGATTTTGATAACAAACCTGACGGATCAAACTTTAATTCTAAGATCAACTGGGAATCTGTCAAATTTTCTGCATTTGTTAATCGCTTTCCCGTAGATATTTCGTTAACTTTTTTCAAATGGGTTGTTGTGAATGCTGTGCTCTCTAATTAGTTTTGGCTGCACCGGTTTTAATTTCCACATTTCTTTAAGATGTTGGAGATACGCATCATTTCAAAAACGAAGATAACTTATAATCGTTAGCGTTCTTTTTGTTAAATCGGCAACAAGAAGCTAAAAAAAATATGAGAATTGAATCTTTGAAAGTACGTAATGCTTTTTATAAAACTGGATTCTGTGCACTGCAGAGGTACCAGCTTGGAATTTCATACGTCAGCTGTTTGTAATGTAATAGTGCTCCATCCAAGTAAGGGCTAGAACCATAATACGAAAATAACTGTTTTAGAAGTGTTTATTTATATTATCTAAAACTTTTTCATCACATAAACGCCAGTTCCATGGTATTAACATGTGCGGCATTTTTTACAAAGGCCCCACTAATCAAAATTACTTTCATATATGGACGACAGAGGAAACGTTGAAGAAAGCAGACATTTCCGAGTCACTGATTCGCTTCTCGGCTCCTTTTTTCAACCTCTGCGCTTAAAACTGTCTAGGTATTATATTCGGGGTATTATTATTTAGAAAGCACCTTGCGACTCTTGCAAAATCTGTCGTGGAGAAAATGATTCTAGGACTAGCTTATGGAGTTTCTCAAAATTGTCATTGATTGTGGTATTTTTAATTACTTTCGAACGTAATAATTTATCAAACCTGTTGTAATTTTTTCCCTCATTAATAAGTTAATAAGCGCGAAAAGATTGAACTTGAGTATTTATCAAAAATAAAACTTGATTGCAATTTCTTATATATGAATCTTTGGCAATCAAAAACCTGCCTAGAAATTATGATGCTGGTGCCTCTATTTAAATGACAAAAGCGGTTTCCCTTATGTACTGGAAATAATGCACAATGTTTATTTTAAGGCGAGAAAATAGAATTACCGATCTTTGTTGTATAGAAATGGTGAATGCTACATTTCGAAACAGTGTTGGAACTAGAATCAACAATGAATTATTCATTTATTCTATAAAACATTTATTTAGCAGTGATCTAAATGCTGTGCCGAGCAAATTAAAGGCACAGCTTTCGGCTGGTGATCGGGTTGTTAACTAAGAGAAGAAAATTCAGGAGAAACCAAAACCGGTGTTTAGCTTTCTCATTTATAAAAACAATTCATCATTGTAGTTTGCAGTTTCGAGTTTACCTGTATGTTGTACTGTGCTCGATTCCGTATAGACAGTTCGCCACGGTGTGTAATCAGTACAGTTCTCAGTTAGCACTTAGAGTTAATTTTCTATACGGTTTTTAAGCAAGGGCTTGTCTGGTGCACCTGATAATCCAGTTAGACGCTAAGCTTTGATTCCTTACCAAAACATTCCAGTTTCGCCATATCAACTCGGTTTGTTTTTGAAAATGATGCTTTGCTAGTAACATCGCGCCTGTACATAGAGTACATTTACAAAGATTCGAATTAGATGAGGACTGGGATTTAGCTCTTTTAGGCTGAAGATCCTCGTTACCGAATGTTGTTCTTAATTATGCTTGAAACGTGAGAGGTGTGCCTAGACCATGCCGTACACCTGTCAAGCCAGCAACAATTCTATACATTTGTGAATACCTTGCCAAACGAGTTTGATGAATCAATGCATAAGAAAGCGACAAAGAATGAGACCAGCCTCAGAGGAGACTGAGAGACCAATGAAAACTGAGATCAGCAAATATACAAAGAGCAATAGAAAGAATTTCTGAACAGATTATAGACTTATTACTTTGGTTTGAAGAGCTCAAAATAGATGAAGGCACTCAAGTGAAGATCAAAGGTTTGGTGCTGCATTGAAGGAAAATGAAAATTATGCAGAGAACTTATATGCAAGAAAAGAGCATTTTAAATTTTCTGTGCTTTATTTTTAGAAAAACGGGGCACAGACCTTTTAGCAAGGAATGCTACTTTTGCCAAAAGAACATCATAGCAGCTTGTGCAATGGAGAAGAAAAATACTCTGTGCCAAGGGTTATTCACAGTCCCTTGATGTTCACTGCCTCTAATAATGCATGTTGCATCAAATGAGGAAGCATCGTTGGCATGTTTAAACACAGGGTCGGGAAGAAAATTTATATCAGCTGAGGCCAACAAGATGTTTGAACTGCATGTCTGGCAGAAAACATAGAATAATATGCCTCTTGATTGAGCAAAGAAGCTAGCACTACGATTGCGTGTACATAATAATTGTAAGGCGCTAGAAAACAGAGTACGAAATGAGATATAGTCACTGTAGAAAACCTTTAAGATTTCGTTACTTGGAAAGGCTGAAAACTGCGTATGATCAATCTCATTTCTTGGCACCCTCAAGGAAGTATACAATTCAACTAATTCTTAGAGACAATTTCTATTCTTAAGTGAAAAGGGCAAGGGTGCTTTGAAAGGCAAACCAAGCTATTAAGCCATTAATTGACAAGGCAGCTTTTGGTTTCATGAGTTATTTGGATGACTTTTCCACACAACCAAATCAAGTTTACCAAAGACACCGTTGACTATAGAAACTGTATTGTTTTGATGTGTTATGGCCTCAAGACAGAGGTCAAAATGACCAGCTTCATGTGTGGAGGAGGAAATGTTATGAACATTTTGTAGAAAGGAGGATAGCAGATATGAAGTTTATGTACAATAAGTGTCTGGAGCCAAATTAACCAAAACAGATGATTTTCAAAGCAAAAAGAGACTGTAAAACGTATGCAAAACTTAGACTAAGATTTAGTAATTGCAGAACTGACAATTGGCCAAGAAAATGCGGTGTCTCTGTTGGCAACCCTTCAAAAATTTAGTGAAAGTGTACTATGATAATCTTGAGCATGCTCGGTACAGCACCCACAAGAGTTGCCCTGTAGTGAGTTAAATCAGCTGATAAATCCGTCGTCTAATGAATGCACGTAGCATGTCAATTCAGTCCCATAGTATGTCTAGAATCTTAGGGTATTCTCCATTCTGAGAAATCTGACCTTCCTTTTTCTGAGCTGACTTCAAATATACATCAAACCAAATGAAAATCATGCAAGCTAACATTAGAAAGACATCTAGATAACGCCTAAATGCCTTTAAACTAACAAGTATAGATTTATCTGTAACATTGACAAAGAATCAAACAACAGTTGCTATTTATTTTAGCTTTCTTCAAGCAACCACTTTAATATTTTCTCTTCTCAGTTTTCACTGCGATTAGTCAAAGAACGTAGTTATTGACAGATTGTCCTTAAGAAGCTAGTTGATTATGAAAACAAAGGCTGTGTATTAGGTATTGACGTCAGTATTTTCAACGCTTATAGAGAGGAACAATAAGAGGTCAGTAGTTTAGGTAGATAAATAACGAGGACTCTTCTAGAATATATATTCACATACGTTGTTAAAATTCGTTAAACTTAGAGAGAGAACTTTCTAGACCCTAAGCAGTGAATATATAAAAAAGAGCCAACTGAACGGCCAGAGAGTCAGCTAGAGAGCGAATTAACTAGCATTAGGAGTTAGTGACCATCGAGAAAGAAAGCTGTCCGTGCTTTGTTGATTAATTTATATAATCTTACGGTAAACGCGTCTATTTATTTTTCTGGAATGGAAAAGAAATTTCCGACAACTTCTTGATTTTTTTTATTGATGATCTTTTCAAACAAACTTTGAAGCATGATTTTGTAAATAGGCAATTTTTGTGGTACATATTAAAGTTAGACGCATTAATACGAGTTATATTGGATTAAAGTGAAGTAGGTTGAGAACAAACAAAAGGGAATGGTCGCCTTAGGAGATAAAAGCTGCCTTGGGCAAATTTTGATTAAAAGATTGGCTTTGATTGTGGACAAGCTGTAAGTTACTGGTTATTCTTATCGAAAGGATCTCTCCAAAATTTCTCTGCAATTATTGGGTATGATCTATTTAATGGCTGAGTTCAGACTGGCTTGTAACGTATTATAACAGCAGAAAATAATATAATATAGAGCCAGATGAAGTCGTAATTCATGTTGTTTTGATGACTGGTTTGAAAGTTCATTTCCAAACTTCTCCAAGTGCTATTACAGCAAGAGATAAATTAAGCAAAATAATTTTCATTCAAATTTCCGTCCCACACAATGTTTATATTGCTATATATTTTTCACATTTTATTTATTGACGCATTTATATTGTATTTTTAATTACTAATGCTTACAAATTATTTCAAATCATCAATCTATAATGAATAGGTAGCCTAAAATGACGTAGCATCATGAATTCAACTTCAAGCATTTCCATTCATCATTCCCTTGTCATGTGAATGCAATTCTTTCTTACATTACCGACGTTGTACTTTTTCAAATCTCTATGCCTTTACATGATGGTGTATCACATATCATTGCTATCAAGCGCGTTTGAATAGCAACATACTCTGGATAACTTTCACATTGCATCTTAAAATTTATATCTGTTTCCTTGACAACAAACAAGCGAAGTGTTAAATAACCTATTCTCAGACAATACATTTTCTCGTCAGTTTCATATTGCATTCATCTGCAAGGCACCATTCGTCATTGCATGATATCAAGCATCAAACTCGTGAAAAATACCACATTAAACCAGCGAATGAGTCAGAGAAAATGGAATTAAATTACAAGAAGCTCTAGAATTGTAAATATCAAGGACATCTGCTCCAAAATTCTTTTAATCAATAGGTTTTAATTTTCAAACTAATTCTTAGTGGTAGTTCGAAGCATTATTAATTTATGCATTAATGCTG
Organism: Rhopilema esculentum; assembly: GCF_057945365.1. NCBI lineage: Eukaryota > Metazoa > Cnidaria > Scyphozoa > Rhizostomeae > Rhizostomatidae > Rhopilema > Rhopilema esculentum. The sequence goes on from NC_142833.1 coordinate 6,527,495, forward strand.
CGTTAGCCCGGGGGGACACTTAATTGCCTTAACCAGCCATCTTCTCGTTGTTTATGTATTTTTTCACAAAAAAGTTCAAGGATTATCTATTTCATTAGAAATGTGAGCATATATGTGAAACAAAAGCTCGATGTTAAGCTTTAGTTTTCAGATCATCAAGCGTGACAGAACTCTTATAGGTAATATTCTACTATATATCATATTGTATACTTATTTTTTATAAACTAATGTTAAAAGCTACCATTATCGACTATACTAAACAAAACTAAACGAAAATGCTTAATATTACAATACTGAATTACTACAATACTGCTATGAAACGATGCTACAGCTATACTGCAATGATATGGAACGAGACAAGACGATACCACAAAGAGTGTCTGCGGGCTCTTCCCTGCAGCCAACAGAGAGTCTATAAGTAAAGTCTGTTTTAAGTGATTGTGAATATAGTTATTGGAATTTATGCGATCTATCTCATGCCATCACACCCAGGAATTTGATAAAATTTGGTTCCACGATGGCATCAAATTATTCACCAGTCTACACAGGCAAACAAGCGAGCTTTATTTAGAGAAAAGCTTTTGATACAACTTATTCTTTTGTAAAGAGAAAAATATTTTCTACCTCTCTCTGTATGTCTAGGCAACGGGATATTCTTGAAAATATATAAACATGATTATTTGCGTAAAAAAGGAACTAAGGATATTAAATAGCAGACAGTAAGTCTATTCAATGCCCAATCGAGGTAGACTTTTATGTTCTTTCTCTCTTTCCAATTTTTGTGGAAAAGCTGTTGTTACAAGTTTTTGAAAAAAATTTCAAAAATATTGCAAATGAATGTACAACCAGTTTCAAAAGTGATAAAGGCATTTATTAAGACAGTAAGATTGCTCTAGACGTACATCCTTCATATCTATAATGCATGTTTTAATAAAATTATGTTACATAACTTGAGACATCTGTTTCCTATTTAACATGTCACGACATTACCTTGAAGAAAATTGAGTTCGCTCACCATAGAATTTAGATAAATTGCAAGAAATATTGCTTTTTTTAAAAGGTGTAAAACAAAATTTTATAGTAATTTACGGGTCTGCATCATAGAGGCAGCAAGCAGTTTTCGGCCTAGAAAATCTGCATAAACTTCAAATGCAGAATAATTTGTCGACAGCTAGAATAGCAAAGTCATATTTAAATGGTAACTGAATATACGAGTAGATTTTAAAGCAATAAAAATTACATTATTATGCTCTTCTAACGCTAATTTCACTTAATACTTATGAAACTTTTTTTTGTTATTTTCATTCCATTTTCCTGAAGACATACAACGTTGACTTGATGACGGACAAAATACTTTCCTCTAAAAGTACAAATAGTGCTTTAAAACATAGAAAGTTGCCTAGGAATGACAAAACTATGACATTTTGCACACATTTCCGTTAATTCTCAGAATACGTTGACTGTATGATGTAAGCATAGGTTGGTCCCCCAGTTTAAGTGATTATCCTTTTGAAATGAATATTCAAACGAAATCCATAATGCATTGGCTTTTTGCAGCCCCTCCTAACGCATGTATTACAAAGAAGAGGATGTATGCAGAGTCAACTCAACAATCGAGATGATGTTAAGTAAATGAATATGGTCCACATTATGAGAAATGCTGACCAGTACAGACATCAGTCGGATAACTTGAAGTGTAAACATAACTGAAAGCTGCTCAAGAATAATAACGGTAAGATTTCTATTTTTCAATATTTATAGCCTTTCAATTTTTATCTGTTCACTGAAGAAAAGTATATTTTTGGTATATCATTGATCGACTAAAAACTTTACATTAATCTTTTAAAGGAGAAGCATCATTCAACATCATGCTTAGATGATAAAAGAAAGCAATCATGATCAATTGAAACATATAAGACAACCTTTCTTTACTGCTGGGCATGACTTATTGTCTTTTACAAGATTCTTAAATATTTGTGCCTATTAAGATACTCACTGTTTTACCAGTCTGTCATACAGTGCTCGATTCCGCATAGGCAGAGCTTTACTTGCTTTGATGTACAATTGCCTGATGACTGCGTTAATCGTGAAACTCAGAGTTCTAACTTAGAAATGTCCTGTAATACATACCAAAACTAGTTATTAGCGTATAAAATGCATTTTTAAGCATTTCACAAGTTCAATTCGAGTAACTGCAAAAGGCATATCACGTAAGTATTAATAGAAAGTTGAGACTATCTACTCAAAGGCTAACTTTAGTTGATTTCTTCATACACAAATATGCGAGATAAATCTACAGAATGAGGAACCTAGGAGATCAGCTAGTCAAAAGTTGATTGCTTCATACGCAAATGCATCCATACAGAATACATCATAGCTTTTCGATAATTAGGCTATGATTAAAATTTTATCTGCAAAGGGATTGTCTTTCGTACAATTATGCACAAAATGAAGACAGTGTTATAGTAAGAGAAAAGCATGCTACAAATATTTTGCTGTTAGTGCATCGCTAAAGCTAATAGATAATACAATACTTTCGAATATAAACAGATTGTTGTTAAGTTTCATAATCTCCTAGGTTTCTTCAGAATATGAAGTTAAACTAGAATTGAGATGATTTAATTGACGCCTAATAAAGGGCCTAGAACTTTAATGATAAGGTTGTGCTCTACAGTACGTTCACGTTATTTTGCACGGTAACATAAACAGTTAGGAAAAAACATGCTATTTAAGCTTAGTGAAAATAGAGATTTTGAAACCAACCGAGACAAAAGTAAACTGTTTTCCTGGATTTTTTCAAAACATGAGGTTGAAAGTAGAGTTAGGAATATTAAAATGTTACCTAATTAACTGCCTACTCAAAGAATACTGAGAATGACTACCTGTTTACGTAGCTTTTTTCGGTTTGTAAAATGGTAGTATACACTGTAATAGCTGTTTATGATTTAACAAAGAATTTCACTAAAGTTCCATAAAAACATTATTACATTTTTAGGTTATTTTGCATTGATTTTCAACAAGCTACTTCAGTGAAAGACTATAAAATGTTTGCATCATCTACAAAATATCACTAGAAGCTCTACTTTGAGAGCTGCTTGAATTGCTACTCGTCGCAAAAATTTCAAAAATTGTCTGCAAGGCGTTGGTTTTGTAATATCAAGGTCTATATCTTGCTATTCTTCGGATTTGCCCCTTTCCTCCCCTTTCTCTCAGAATTGTGACTCTGATTATCAGTGCAAAGGTGAGACTACAATATGCATCTGAATCGAAACTTCTACTGAAATATTCAAAGGATGTAGAAATTGAAAAATTCAATTACAGGCTTTACAATTTTGCTATCGCGAAAAGCAATACTTTCAGAAGGCATTCATAGAATTAAAAAAAAACGAATCCTATCAATAAAACTCTAAATATACAGATATGAAATTTCAATTATTTACTATCCTTTTCCGTTTTTCGCTTTTTTGTTCTATTTTTTCTTTCTTTAATTAAAATATCCTTATCTTCTAACAAATCAAATAAACCAAATCTTCTGTGGATTTCCTTTACATATACACTATATGATTTCACTACAAATTTTCAAGCTACGCTACTTTTCAAAATTTCTGTATAACTTTACGATACTACCTTGACGATACCACGTGGCTTTTGCCCGTATACATTCAATAAGAATACCAGATGCATGGCGTACAATGTAATGTTACAATTTGATTTGAACTTGTATCAAATATTATGAAGAAAGAGCATTGATGTAGTTTCAAGCATAGCCGAGACTTATTCATGACAATTTCAAATACTGCATTAAGTGATGGACTCAGTATTCTATGTTGCTATCAGAGGGTAGTAATGCCTTCTAGAAAATGATTGCCCCCGGCAATTTTTTTGCAAAACAATAGAGCTTTTTTCGAAATCTTTTTTTACGGGTGCAAAATTGTTCCTTGCCCCCTTCACTTTCCAACCTGTGTCGGAGCCCATGTGATTGGATGCCAGCAGTTCTCTTGCAACTCTTTCTAAGCCGTTTTCCGTTGAGCTTATATAATGATATTTTTTCTCATATAGGCAAAGAGCGAAACATTAATCGTAAGGATCTGATTGAATGTGCTGAAAATTATACTATAAAAGCCCAATTTGACCTTATGGGGTGGCGTTAATTACCGAGGCACTAAAGCGAAGCTTGTTAGAAAGAGTAGCTTATTAGGTGGGCTGAAAAGTGCCTTTATGTTACTTAATAAGCAAGCAGTTCTCAGAAAGGTGTCCCTATCAATAGCTGGCACTTTATCACAATGTACTGACGTACCTTTTCAGCAAAAAGAATTATGCAGCATGCTATTTTGCAGCTTTTCATGTTTGAATATATTTTAAATACAGTTTTCTTTGATAACCAAACACAGAAACTTTCCGATTTGAAGGCTTTGCTCTTCTAGAATGAGCATCGACTGCTACCTACTGTAATCCTATCAGCAGTAAAACTGCTTGTTTCCTTTAGAAATAACTCCTCACAATTGCGAATGTAATCTGCTAATATGCGTTACTTCTTTTCAAATACTTTGTCCAAGAATTCTAAGCTTGTCAATGAAACTTTAACCGAAGTCACCACAATTCAGAAGATTAAAGTTTTTTCTAATAAAGTACATTCTCACAAATTCTAATTTAGTAACCGACAAAATCATAGTTGGAAAATGTTTGTAGTAGGTTGATATATTGAGCTATCATCTGATAATCTGACTCGGTACACTGAAGTCTTGTACCATAAAACAGATGTACGCATCTCCAGACATACACAGGGAGACCAGAGCACGTATTGGGGAAAAGGAGGGTGTGGCTCTAGATAAATTGCCAATTTTTCATAGTAGTTTCTCGACAATAATCTTTGATGTCACAGCATAGATATCCTACTTCAACGAAAAACTGAGGGAACTACAGCTACCCCAAAGCCACCACCCCCCCTCCCGGCTCCAGCGTGCCTGATACAATATGCCAACAAAATATAACACTTTGCATGCATATATGCACACATATGTTAAAATAACACAAGGTCAGCAGATGAAACCGGTATAAAACCTGAAAGCTCTTTAAACATATCAGTAGGTTTTCATTAAACCAAGTTGATTAGTGTATAATCATATTGATTTGTCATTTACAACATACTATGTCAGAATTCACCTGCTCCTTAATCACATCTTTGAACTTTCTTTGTCTCTACCAGAATGTAAGTGCATGAAACTTAAATATTCTTTTGTAATTATTGATTTAAGAAGGAAAACCACCTGTTTTTGAATTAATTTATTGAACCTCAATTCTATTTGCCTTGATTACAAAGATGTCTTTTGTGATTTCAAAATATCATATGTTTATGCTGCATCTTTTTCTAATTGAAACGATAAATCATAAAGGACTGTAATTTGAAGGCTCACATAATAACTGCCAAAGCCTTACGTAAATTTAGGTGTGCCAATTTCCCTTCTTCACCTAAACTTCCTCCAAAAAAGATACATTGGAAGGATGAAATGCTAGTTGGGATCTGGGCTCTACGCTGAACCAAGAAAATAGATGGATGAAATCGGCAACAGACTAGATAGAAAATTACTTAGGTTAAAAAGGGAAATTAGCACACCTAAATTTACGTAAGGCTTTGGCAGTTATTATGTGAGCTTTTAAATTACAGTCCTTTATGTTTGATCCTGTAAGAGCTAGATACCAATAATTACACATTGTATAGATGGAGATGACTCTCATAGATGGAAATAGCATGTATTATTTCACCTCTATATTCAAGCAACATGATCACATCAGCAGTTCGTTAGTGTTTGTAGCCCAATTAGTAGACACAAGTATGCACATCAAAGTATCTGGAAGCTAAAATATTGTCTAAAAGTTATTTCTTCAGCATAGATTGATATGTTTGCTGATATACAAGAACCAACTGCTTTTCTGTAACAATCAATAAACAGAATGATTATACATCAAAGATTAAGTGCAGCAATGCAGCTGAAACTGTCTCATCAAATGTATGCAGGAGCATTTCAAACCATGTGATAATAGGCATAATGGCAGTGGGCCATATGGTCGGCATAATGGCAGTGTAACATAGGTCGCTGATTTCAGGTCTATGTATTCAGGACCATTCTTTACATATGGCTCACTGATGTTTCTGTGACATTCGCTATAGGTTGGGACTGAAGTTTAAGAAACAGTCTTTCCCGCTTGTCTACAATAATAATACTATATCTCGCCAAACCTCCATTTCGGGGCAGTTACTATAACACAAACACAGAATTGCCAGGAAAGACGTCATGTGCAGTATAGTACCACAGGCTAATTTTCACTCAACTTTGAAAAAGTTCAACCAATCTTTCGATTTCTATCAGGCCTTTTGCTTTGCTTTTTAGAATTTGTTCCATTCTTGGAAGGTGTCTTTTGAATTTTTCGCATTGCCATAAATGTTCTATGTTTTATTCATGTAATCCACACCTTCTGCAACTTATATTATCATACGTTCCTTTGTAATTAGCTTTTAAATCGGTCATGTTTAGTTTCAATCTTAGTAACGTTGGCCTCTTTTTATGTTTTATATATTCTTTTATTCCAGAATTGCTTTTTTTAATGAACCTCATCTTTGTTTTATCGCTATTCTTAACTTGCTGCTCTATCTTCTTTATGGTTTTGCTTTTTACTATTTTTTTCCAATCTTATGTAGATATACAATTCAAGCCACACTATTAACAGATTTTACGATATGCTAAATTAAACTCTAAATCATGGCTTTGTGATCATTCCAGAATCAATTCAAGTTCTAAAGTACTGATATCATGCTGGCAAATACCAATTAATGAGGATTATTTTCTTCAAAACAGTTTTCTACAAGTTTTGCTGTTTAATGAGCAATTATTTAAACATTTTAAGCTCTGATGAAAAATGCTGCACATGAAGATATTTCTTATCTATTTTGTTCAAGAGAGTGTTTCTTCTAAGGGATATAATTTGCTTTTAGATAATAGTAACGAAAGAGGAACTTCCAGTAAATTGATAGCTGTTTCCACTAATTGAATGTGCTGTTTTTACCATATCCTTAAGAAACTACTCAATTTTTAATAATATTTAATAGGAATAAAGGAAAAACTGAGGGCTATAGAAAAATTGCACTGCGGAAAATAAAAGGAAAAATCTTAGCAGGTAAAGCTATCGCTGATAGATAGAAAATAGCGTCTTTCTTATAAAGACTGTTTCAAGTTTGAAATCTCATTAAAATTTATGTCTTGAACCTCGAGGCTTGTGTTAACTCTGCTGTTGATGTAGAATCTAGCATTGAAGTGCTTTGTGGTGAAAATCTCGAATTCTTCTATGGGATTTAGACAGCAAAATATGGAATGAAAATAAGAGATCAAAAGAAAGAGCTCGTTTTCAAACACGGTCTCGGTTTGTTAAGCTTATGGGACGAGCTGATTTTTCTTCTGTGTGTTTTCATGCCGTGAGTTTGGAAATGAAGAGAATTTATTCTTCGGATAAGTTCATACTTGGATTAATATTGTTGTTGTAATTATGGTCGATGAATGAAATAGACATGCGATTAGTTAAAGCAATCAGAGGCTAAATCAAGCGATGGTTGGTCATTTTTATTGAGAGCATTACTTATTAATCATATTTCTACTGGCCAGCGTCATGAAAAATTTATCAGCTAGATTGTAAGCAATGGAAAATTCTGTCTTCTTTTGATCTCTTTTACTCGCCCACGCTAAAGAAACCTCAGTCAGCGGCGTATGTATCTTGAATATTAATTTCTAAAACTTCCACAGTCACCTTTAGAGGATTTAGTTCTTGCTTTGTGATCAAAGAGCTTCAGAATGGGTGTTTTTTTCCTTGAAACTGGATTTTTGGAGGCAAATTTGTAGGCTGTAGACTGCAGATTCCAATCAACAGCGGTAAGTTGGTATTCAGGTGTGTTTAGATTAACAAGGCGTGGAGCTCGTTTAATTCAACGTGAATATGAAGACAGTCATAAATATTTCTACCACAATTGCATCTTTTAGAATACAATTATATTATCCGACTGTAACTTCAATGCGGTAATGCGAATGAAAACAATTTATCAGTTTTATTGTAACTTCAGTTTTTATAAATTTACAAATATTCACAGCACAAAGGGGGTCCATGTTGGATAAATAAAATTTTTGACAAGTTTAATTAACATTTTCGAATGGATTCCTTCTTGCTTTGATGCCAAAGGCTCCTAATAGTATTTATGAACAATTGATAAACGCAATTCCCTTTTAACATTGCCAAATACAGATGTATATTGTAGTTGAATGATCTTGCTGTTTCTTAAAAATTCTTGTCATTAACTTATATAGACAATTTATAGAGAATTTAGATAAAGACAATTTGTTTGAAGTATCAAAAAACTCAAAAGCTTTTAGAGGTATCAAAAATCTCCGTAGAGCTTTTAGAAACATCTGAACGAAAAACATTTTTGTAGTACAAGGAAAGTTTTCATGCTCTTATAATAAACGATGAAACCTTTAGGTTGACTGTGTTGCAGTCTTGAAAATTATCTAAATTCTTCAATTTATGCAATTGGTAAAAATATTGAATATTTAGTCTAGGCTACCAGCAATTTAATCAAAACATATCACTATTGCTAATGAGCTGACTGTGTTTTGTTTCCTGAAATAAATCCATGCCGAGTTTAACTTAGTTTTAAATGGGAGGGGCAATCATTCCAGTTTATATTCGGATTCTTTTAAATGAAAGAAATGTGTGCATATTAATTTGCATATCGTGTTTGTTTAAGGAAAATGTTTCAATGCTTCGAACCTCATACCCAATTCTATATTTTCTGATTGAGAATACATTTTACTACATTTTGTTGAAATTATTTTATCTGGTGAATTTTTCTTTGCTTTTATAATCTGAATGAAAAGCATATCTTCCAAACTTGTTGTATGGAATCTAAATTAAATTTTGAAGTTACAGAAGGTCAAAATCTATTGCATTTCTATTGTAGTTCCAAACTTATAACTAACTTGCTATTCATATGGCAATTTAAATGTCAATTAAAGATGAAAACTCTTGAAGCTGCATTATGAAAAATCTTTTGGAAAACTAACCAATATCCTGGCTTAAAGGTCTTCTTTTTCTGTGAGCGTAAGATAAGCTAGCTTTGCTCAGCTGTCAAGAAAAGCCTCGTGTTGCTTATACAAGATTATCATATCTTCCCACAATTTCATTAACAATAACGAGTACTAACTGCATCGTATTGTTGCAATTTTCACATCAAGGTCACTTATAATCCTGTTCAAAACTGCCATAATATGATTACAATGAAACTTAGTCATCCCCACAAGGACAGAAATTAAAAGAGAAATCTTCCCAGCTGAGTCTACAGTTCTGGTGAGTTAATACATGTGTTACCGTAAGCCGGTATATAATTGTAATGATTGCAAAATATAAATTTATAGAATCGTATTTTTAGCGTTTTCTATCATGCCTAAAGAAGGATGATGTCCCTTTAAAAACACTGTAGAGGTGGTTCTGGGGTCCAATCTCTATTATTAGCCCCTTAGTTTTATCTATGACCATGACAACAAACCAAAACTCAGATTTTGGGATAGTTGGAGGGTCATGGTAGCCAACCTTCTGATAGAAGATGGTACCTGATGATGATCATGCCTAAAGAAGTTCATTTAAATCTTGCACTTATTATTAATTTCCGTCATTGGTTTGATGGTAGAGACAGTGTGTTTGAAGAGCTTGAAAATCCATCTCTTTAGTTGCTTATTTGTTGATTTTGAAAAGCTTTTATTTACAGTGCAAGGAAAGTGTTGAAAACTTCTCATGATATATGGTAAACAGTGGCCTGGATGTAGTTTTGTCCATCATTTTATTTGTTCAATTAAATCATTACTACCATTTTGAAGGACATCGGATAAGGATTAAACCGTTCATCAAGAACAGCTGTCTTTTTGCAAACAGAGCTGTCACTCCCAAATTTGAGCAAATCATACGATTGCTTAATGCTTGGTGAACATAAAAACTAATCTTTTTAGCATTATTTCTTGTAGGTAATGAAGCTAACAACAGTTGCATCAATTCTTCTGTCTTTTATCACAATTTCTGTGGCAATGGTGATTCCTGACTGCCCGGAATATTGCAACTGTTCCAGCAGCATCTCCAGATGTACCATAGACAATGTGACAATGGTTAATGATCGTAAAATGGCAAACATTCAAAATCTGTGAGTATCATGTCAAAATTTCCAAGCTGCAATAAATGTACTATTACTGTAGTGTTGAATAAGACATTCAGTTGAGTAAAGAAGCAAGCAGAAGTTTTTGTTTTCTTAAACGAACAATTTAACTAGCCATGGCCTCTGTGAGTTGTGGCGGCCGATTCTTTCATTTAACGGAGCTTTAGTTTGCCATGATGTTACCTTTCGATGGAACCAAGCATATCATATTTATGCTAAACTGCATTCTAAATTGACTGCTTTCTTTAGATATAGCTGCTTAGACATATTGACGCTTAACTAAGATACGGTAGGTCTTAGGAGATTTATAGTTGTAAAATAATTGATCGAGCAATTCTCTGCAAAGAATTTAGAGACCAATATTGGTTTAAGAATATGCGAGAAAGCTGGGACGCTTTTTGATCCTGAACAAACATAAGTGTTATGGCAATGCAAGCATTTTACTCCAAAGGGAAAAATCGTAGCTGTGTTTGCAGAGCTTATAGCCATTTTTAGCGCAAACATTACTCAGACATTGCAGAGAGTTAATCTATTGGCATTTGTCAATGCACTATTTGACGCAAATATACAAATTTGGTATTATGTTTGTTTGTGTAATTTGAATTGCTTGACAAGCGATGAATGCTCTATGAGAAAACAATATCTCAGGGTAAAGGAAAATGTATTTAACAGGTCTGAAGCAGTAGAGAGTTGTTTAATATAGGTAAGCAGATAATGCATTTTTCCATATCTGCACATAATGGTCACTTTGGCCTTAAAACATGTCCTGAAACATGCCTTCGATTTATGGGAATGGTGCCATTAGATTGTCTGTCTAGGCCTGAATGTTGAAATGTTGATAAAATATAGTATTATAAAATGCAACAACCTGCTTTCGAAGATTCATCAGGAGTAGGTTAGAGATACTTTCAAAAGGTAATGACTTCATTCTCTATTCATTACAAAGCTTAAAATAAAATTATTTGAATGATGATTTGACCAGGCAATTGAATACAATCAAGGGGTCAAACGACTTCTAGTAAAAGCGACGATGCCACAGGTAAATATACTTCAAAGTAAGGGAATATAGGGTTTCCTTTAAACCTCTGCGTATCAAACTTAGCATGTAAGTTGATAATTGCTTTGAGGTCTTTCTTATAACTTGACTTATTTTTTTAACCATGAATTTAATAAATCTTTTCTAGCCATTTTTCGATTGAAATCTCAATTGATGCAGTAAAAAGGATAATTTCCAAGATGCCAAAGCTACAATTTGTTTCACTAGTAACCAGCAGCGAGACGGACGATCTTCTAAGGGTTGTGCTTGCAAAATCCACTGCTACAAAACTTAAAATTGCAGATAACAATCAGACAATCTGCATGTTTAGCAAATCCGTAAACAGCAGTGAAACCTGTACATGTGCGCAGGGTGCTATATTGCTATCCTCATTCTGGAAGAAAGGGCAGTGTATATGCAAAAGGTGCTATGTTGCTGATATACCTGAAATCGTTGCATTAAATTCTACTGATAATCTCAACTCAACCAACGTAACGTACAGTTTACGGCCTGAATTGAATAAAGTCTCAAAAAACAAGAAGAGCACTGAGTACAGCATTATACTCGGAACATTCAGCGTTGTAGCTTTGGTTGTTAACTTTGTAATATTGGCGCGAATGTGCTCCTGCAAACATCAATCAGTTTCGAAAATATTCGGCATGAGCCTGATGCTTTTCAACGTGCTTTTGGCAGAATACGGAATAGCCCTTGCTATATATATGACACAGGAAAAAGGAGTTTGGGGAAGGTCATTTTGTCAGGCGATGACTGCATTGAAGTTGTTTTCGATGTGTGCCATTATTTTTTCTTTGCTATGCCTGACGTTCCAGTCATCAATAAACCCGCCCGATGATAATTACAATTCACAAGATGTCAGATTCAAAGCTGTTGTCTATGTTCTTGAAGGATCTGTTCTTGCAGCAATGATTTGTATCTTATCTTGGACTAAGTTTGACGATTGGGACTACTCATGCCAGATTTTTGTTACAAGGAAGACAGCCGATGAGATTCTTGTCGTCACTGAGTATTGCTACCATGCCAGTTTGTTTCTACTTGCGATTCGTTACCCTTATAAAACCTTTCGCCAAAAGGAGCCATCGCCAAGCTACATCAAAATGAAAGAAGTCGTCGAAAGAGAGCACCCTATCTTCGTCATGACGCTGTTTACTTTTTTAAGTTGGTCCATACCATTCATTGTAACGATACCACAGTTGAATGTTACTAGTGAATTTTTGACATCGCTTGTCCGAAATTGCTCATTGATGTTTGGGGCCATTGTATTGCCTATTTTGATTGTGATACGAAACAGTCGAGTTTGCTGTTCAAAACACAAAGCTTGTGGTGTGAATGATCCTCATGTGTGCCAATGCAAAGGTGAAAGTACCAATATGTGCTATGCCTGTGAGATGCAGCACCAAGACATGATCTCAAAGTGCGATATGTATAGCTTCGGTGATCGTCGTAAATCGCTGTCACTTGATGATCTTAAGTATGTTCTTGGTGTTTACAAAAAGGAGACCCATTGCAGCTTGAAGGTTCAGAGAAAGAAATTAATTTCTCGCAGTTATCCCATCATCAACATGGATACTATAGAGGAAGCTGAGTTGGAAAATATATCGGATATTGACCGACTTTTCTCCGCGTGCAAAGGAAAAAGCTTTGATTATTCTTTGGAGTCTTCTAATAGAGGTAAAAGAGCCTTGTCACGAGATAACAGTTTAAGTCTGCCAGTGTTGACGTCACCAAAGAAAAACATGCCTGCACGGAAGAAAATTCCTCTTCATGCAAAACTCTCTCATTCACCGTGCAAATCGGCCTTACCATCACCAGTAAAGCGCTCATTGCAGAAGAAGCGTGCAGCCAGTTTGGATACATCAAAAGTTGTCAGAATCACTCATAGCCCATGCTCTGATGCCAGTACTGTTTCGTCGCCGAGCAGAAGTGGAGACGAGTCGAAGCATCCTGACAATGAAAAGAGGAAGCAAAAGGTGAAACGAAAGCTGCTAGCGAAATCAAAGGAATCTGTGAAATCAAAAGATTCAATTAAATCGAAAGATTCAGCTAAATCTAAAGAGAATGGTAACGAAAAATCATCAAAAGAAAAAGGAGGAACTGATTCCTCTGATGTTACAACTCCTAGTCGTGAATCTAGGATACCTTCATTCATTCCTTTATCAGATGCTGACCCCACTACGAAAAAATCAGTTCCTAGAGTATCTAGCCAAAGCAACACAGCTAAAACTAAAGAGTCAAAAAGTTCTTGGCAGGCAGAGAAGAATTTAGAGGAAGAGGATAAAGCATTATTAGGCGAGGATCCTGATCGGGTGCCGAGCCGAGGACCTACTTTTTTCTTTGTTGGCACTGACGATAATGAAAATATAGATGATGATAAAGAAGATGTTCTTAAGCCTTTAGTCGCAAAGGAGGAAAAGGAACCAGAGAAATTAGAGAAAAAGCCCAAACGCAAGGGCAAGAGGAAAAAGTCGGAGCAGAGAAGCCTGGAAGGGACACCAGCGCGTGAAAGTGCCCCACTTGGCTCACTTCACAGCTTAGAATGGGATCCGTCTTTTTCTCTTTCGGATTCATCATGTTCCTCTCCTATCGATGAATATGTTCCACCGTCACCAGCCCCACCACCCTCATCTTTTGCACTTCAGCGTCTAAAGGAAATGGGAGCAAAAGCCCCGGACTCGCCACAGGCCAGTATTGGCCGCAGCTCGAATTACAGCATGGACTGGGACCCAACTGGCGTGCAAATGAGACACAGCCTGGTTTCACCTTGCGAATGGGAACCATATTCGGTCGACGAAGCAATATCAAATCCAACGAGTCCAGATATAGCAGATTTACAAAAACATATAGAAGCGACTGTTCACACTGGAAGAGAGTTCATGTCTATTAGTCCAGATAAAAAACAAATTGGAAAGGCACCACTAGCTTCCGAAGAGATCTAATGGTAAAATTTAAAACAACAGGCGTGAGACGTATCTCATGTTATTGACTACCAGTAAACCAGCACAAAGAAGCAACACTGCATTGAATCTTGAGGTGATTGTGATATAGAGAGCGAGAGAACTGTTGTTTCTAGGTTTACAATTGTGCTACATATCTCAAAAGACACTAACACATCTCTGTATATGAACTTTGAAAGGTGTGTTAATAGATCATTTACGCGTTTCTTTCTCTATAAGAAACTTGTTTATAGGAAGCTTGTATTAAGATGGCCAAAAATTCAAGAAACTTTAGTACTAGGCTAAAGAGTTAAGAAACTGCGAAGTTTCCATTTTTAAAAAATGACTCCAAAAATTTGTTGGTTTTTTTATTTTTCTTGGAAAAGATAGCATCTTTTGGAATGTGATCTGCATGGGACTTTTCGTGACGATATGTATTTAAATTCTTCCAAAAATGCTCAACTTGAAAACAATTGAACAATTGTAGGTCCCGAAAATAAGAAACATACTAGGAAGCTTTTAGTACTCAGTAAGTTTGGATGCTTAGTTAGGAAACTTTTGGTAGTTAGTGCTGATCCAGTTAGTTGCAAAGGAAATGTGTACCAAAAGACAAACACCGAGAGTTTTGTTAAGAAGAAACGAGCAGGTTAAGACAGGAAACGAGTGTAGAAGACTAAGGGTATCGTTTATTATAAATTTTTAATTACCTCTTATGGAATTTCCAGGTATATGTTTTTGTATGCAGTTAGAGAAAAGCTTTAGCTTCTAAATTGTTTCTAAAACACCAATGAGTATTTGTTTAAACAGTTTGTGTTTGAGTTTGCTAGTACGATACACATAACGATAACCCTGACGAGTAGCAAAAGTCATACGAGAAAAATACGCTTGTTTGCCAGGTAGGCCAGACCGACACCCGTTGTGAAGAAAGCTGAGCGATATTTAATCAAGACATTACTACATGTTATCCATTAACACGTAAATCATATAGTGCTGTGTAAAGTAGAAGTTATATCTTTATTTATATTAGAATATTTTCCGTTAACAATGCTACTGTACTTTGTCGTCATTCCTTAAAACAATAGCTCAATGGATTGTAAGGATAGAATAAAGGTTAAATTCTATTTCACCTCTAAAGCAAGAAGAACTTTCTCCGCTTCTTCAATATTTACGTTCTCCTTGAAATAAACTATTGAAAAGAGAAGTTTGCTCCTTACTTAATCTTGAAACATGATTGCCAAGTGATATACAACCAACAGTTGGCAATACTTTATAACAAGGGTTCTTTGCTTTGTACGTTGCAAGTTTCATGGCATTTTGGTCTTTTGGGAAAAGGGGGTTTTGAAATAAAATCTTTGCACAAAAATCAGATATTTTTCTAAGTCTATAGTCATCGAAATAGGACCGTGATGGCTAGGTAAGAAAAGCTAGTCTAATTTTGAGCTTTTAGCAGGCCTTTTTATGACACTTCTTTAATGAAACACAAAAGCAAACTCGGAAACAAAAACATAAAGGCCATTAACCAAGAAGTAAAACAAATCCTGCTTTTTTGACGCTTCCAATGATCTTAAAAAACAAGAAAAAACTTCGTTGATTTATTCAGTCTTATTATAATCAATGTTTTTATGAGGAAAAATGATCTTCTGGAACAAACGTAATTTTGGTCGAAAAACGACAATTTTTCAAAGCCTATAGCATTGCTTTTTCACGATGAAAGTGATGTCAAAAAACTCTACTTTTTTAAAGGCAAGAAAACTTGAATTTGCTGGAAATAAAAATAACACAGTTTAATTTGCCTTTTTATGATAAAAAATTTGATATTTGAAAAAAAATATTTCTTGGTCCATACCGATAATTTTGCAAAGCCTAAAGCCTTACTTTTATCACGACGAAAGTGTTGATGAAAAACTCCACGTTTTTCTAGCCAAACAAGATTGAATTGGTATTTAAAGATATATTACACGATTTGAATGGCCTTTTTATCAGGAAAAATTGAAGCTTTGAATATAAACTTTTTTAATTTTGCAAAGGCTATAGCCTTGCTTTTATCAAAACGAAAATGTTGATGAAAAAATCCGCTATTTCCTAGCGAAACAATCTTGATTTGGCTGGAAATATATATAAAACAATTTGAATGCTCTTCTAATTAGGAAAAATTTGAGCTTTGAATAGATATTTTCTTGGTCAAAAACAGATAATTTTGCAAAGGCTATAGCCTTGCTTTTATCAAAACGAAAATGTTGATGAAAAAATCCGCTATTTCCTAGCGAAACAATCTTGATTTGGCTGGAAATATATATAAAACAATTTGAATGCTCTTCTAATTAGGAAAAATTTGAGCTTTGAATAGATATTTTCTTGGTCAAAAACAGATAATTTTGCAAAGGCTATAGCCTTGCTTTTATGACGACGAAAGTGTTGATGAAAAACATAGCTATTTCTTAGGCAAAAAATCTTGATTTGGCTGGAAATATATATAAAACAATTTGAATGGTCTTCTTATCAGGAAAAACTGGAGCTATGAATATAAATTTTCTCAATTTTGCAAAGGCTATAGCCTTGCCTTTATCACGACGAAAGTGTTGATAAAAAACTCCGCTATTTCCTAGCCAAACAATCTTGATTTGGCTTGAAATATATATAAAACAATTTGAATGGCCTTCTTGTCAGGAAAAAATCGAAGCTTTGAATAGATATTTTCTTGGTCGAAAACAGATAATTTTGCAAAGGCTATAGCCTTGCTTTTATCACGACGAAAGTGTTGATGAGAAACTCCGCTTTTTTTTAGGCAAACAATCTTGATTTGGCTGAAAATATATATAAAACAATTTGAATGGTCTTCTTATCAGGAAAAACTGGAGCTATGAATATAAATTTTCTCAATTTTGCAAAGGCTATAGCCTTGCCTTTATCACGACGAAAGTGTTGATAAAAAACTCCGCTATTTCCTAGCCAAACAATCTTGATTTGGCTTGAAATAAATATAAAACAATTTGAATGGCCTACTTGTCAGGAAAAAATCGAAGCTTTGAATAGATATTTTCTTGGTGAAAAACAGATAATTTTGCAAAGGCTATAGCCTTGCTTTTATCACGACGAAAGTGTTGATGAGAAACTCCGCTTTTTTTTAGGCAAACAATCTTGATTTGGCTGGAAATATATATAAAACAATTTGAATGCCCTTCTTATCAGGAAAAATCGAAGATTTGAATATAAATTTTCTTAATTTTGCAAAGGCTATAGCCTTGCCTTTATCACGACGAAAGTGTTGATAAAAGACTCCGCTATTTCCTAGCCGAACAATCTTGATTTGGCTGAAAATATATATAAAACAATTTGAATGCCCTTCTTATCAGGAAAAACTGGAGCTTTGAATATAAATTTTCTTAATTTTACAAAGGCTATAGCCTTGCTTTTATCACGACGACAGTGTTGATAAAAAACTCCGCTATTTCCTACGCAAACAATTTTGATTTGGCTTGAAATATATATAAAACAACTTGAATGGCCTTTTTATGAGGAAAAATTGAAGCTTTGAATATAAATTTTCATAATTTTGTAAAGGCTATAGCCTTGTTCTCATCACGACGAACGTTTTGGTAAAAACTCCGTTATTTCCTAGCCAAACAATGCCCTTATTATCAGGAAAAATTGAAGCTTTGAATATAAATTTTCTTCATTTTGCAAAGGCTATAGCCTTGCTTTTATCACGACGAAAGTTTTGATAAAAACTCTGCTATTTCTTAGCCAAACAATCTTGATTTGGCTGGAAATATATATAAAACATTTTGAATGGCCTTCTTGTCAGGAAAAAATCGAAGCTTTGAATAGATATTTTCTTGGTGGAAAACAGATAATTTTGCAAAGGCTATAGCCTTGCTTTTATCACGACGAAAGTGTTGATGAGAAACTCCGCTTTTTTAGGCAAACAATCTTGATTTGGCTGGAAATATATATAAAACAATTTGAATGCCCTTCTTATCAGGAAAAATTGAAGATTTGATTATAAATTTTCTTAATTTTGCAAAGGCTATGGCCTTGCCTTTATCACGAAGAAAGTGTTGATAAAAGACTCCGCTATTTCCTAGGCAAACAATTTTGAATTTGTTGGAAATATATATAAAACAATTTGAATGGCCTTCTTATCAGGGAATATTGAAACTTTAAATATAAATTTTCCTAATTTTGCAAAGGCTATAGCCTTGCTTTCTTCACGACGAAGTGTTGATAAAAAACTCCGCTATTTCCTAGCCAAACAATCTTGATTTGGCTTGAAATATATATAAAACAATTTGAATGCCCTTCTTATCAGGAAAAATCGAAGATTTGAATATAAATTTTCTTAATTTTACAAAGGCTATAGCCTTGCCTTTATCACGACGAAAGTGTTGATAAAAAACTTCGCTATTTCCTAGGCAAACAATCTTGATTTGGCTGGAAATATATATAAAACAATTTGAATGGTCTCCTTATCAGGAAAAACTGCAGCTTTGAATATAAATTTTCTTAATTTTACAAAGGCTATAGCCTTGCTTTTATCACGACGACAGTGTTGATAAAAAACTCCGCTATTTCCTACGCAAACAATCTTGCTTTGGCTGGAAATATATATAAAACAATTTGAATGCCCTTCTTATCAGGAAAAATTGAAGCTTTGAATATAAATTTTCTTAATTTTGCAAAGGCTATATAGCCTTGCTTTTATCACGACGAAAGTTTTGATAAAAACTCTGCTATTTCTTAGCCAAACAATCTTTATTTGGCTGGAAATATATATAAAACAATTTGAATGGCCTTCTTATCAGGAAAAATTGAAGCTTTGAAAAGATATTTTCTTGGTCAAAAACAGCTGATTTTGTAAAGCCTATAGCCTTTCTTTTATCACGATGAAAGTATTGATGAAAAAGTCCACTTTTTCCTAGCCAAACAATTTTGCATTTGTTTGAAATATAAATGAGACCATTTAGTTGGCCTTTTTATGAGAAAAAATTGGAGCTTTGAATAGAAACTTTCTTTGTCAATACCGATAATTTTGCGAAGCTTATAGCCTTGCTTTTATCACGAGGAACGTGCTGATAAAAAACTTCCTTTTTCCTAGCCAAACAAGCATTCATTGGCTGGAAATGTAGGAAATTTTCTCGATCAAAAATCAATAATTTTGAAAAGCCTATAGCCTTGCTTTTATCACGTCGAAAATGTTGATAAAAAACTCCACTTATCTGTAGCCAAACAAGCTTGAGGTGGTTTGAAACAGAAATAAGACCATTCAATTGGCCTTCTTTGAGGAAAAATTGGAGCTTTGACCATTAATTTTCTTGGTTGAAAGCCAAAAATTTACCAAGGCCTATAGCCTTACGTTCTTGCCGACAATGGTGATGTCAAAAAACTCCACTTCTCTCTAGCCAAACCTGCTTTAATTGGTTTGAATTTTAACTCAGGCATTTCTATTAGTCATTTTTTGCGGAAAAAATATTTTTTAACAGAATTTATGCTGGACTATGTTTTGAACTAAAACCGATACTCTTTGCAATCCTACAGGGTGGAAAAAGACTAAAGTTTGTTGAAATCTATTCTAATTCTTAATACGGTTTTGTGTAAAATCAAACAAAAAATACTGTATAGTACAAAATAAAGTTATTTTTTGGTAATCATTTCGGTAATCGGTAAAATGTGTAATCATTTGGTGATTAATTCGGAAAGTCAAAAAAGATAACAATCCAGGCCTGAATAAAGATGTGAAAAATAACCATTAAGTTTTATTATCGACAATTTAAATTAATGAACAATAATTATTGAAGAAGTGAAAATTTACGAGAGACAGTATTCAAGTTACAAATTTGTTTCAAGACTTAAAAAATATTCATAAGAAAGCTAAATACTTCTGCAAAAATATCTAAAAACTTTTATCAATAGTGATTCTAACCAGATAAGAATAATGTTAAAATACCGTAAAAGATAAAATACCCTAATTACAATAAGTATTATGAGAAGTTTAGGGATTTACCAAAGATAGTTAAACGGTAATATTTATTAGCCTTTATACAATGGATTACAAACACAAGTGAATTCAAGTTCACCCTAAAAACAGTAATACTCTTGACAGTAATACAAGGGCAGAATCTAACGAGATTTTAGCCTTCATATCATATTTGATAGACCAAATTGTATAATAAAATGGTTATATTCAATTTATTGATTTTATGGCTCAACATACAAGGTTCTCCTGAAAGTATTAATAGAAACGTATTTTAGCCAGTAAAATTTTCAAGGTTTATACTTGTTAAAAAGTCACAGTTGAGTTACCGTATGAAAAATGACTACAGCCAATTGAAAAAATATTTTACTTGCAAAGAAAGAGATGATATTGAACTTTATTTTGAAATTAGCAAACTTGAGAGGAATTCACCGAAAATCGGACAATTTCAATCGGACAATCGGACAATTTTCCGAATGTAGGGAACCCAGCTTTTTCTGCAGGGAACTCTGTTACTGTGATTCTTTAGTCTCACCAAGGGAAAGACTAAATGACTTTTTGTGCTGCATTATTTTCTTCCGAAGCCTATTCAGGGCTGAATTTCTCGAACGACAATAATAAAGGGCCTACCTCGTTAAATTCTTGCTTTGGATTACCAAGAGCATTTATATTCGTTGAAAAGTTTTATTTTTACCTAAGCGCAAACTAAACGTAGCATTACAAAAACATTTCAAATTTTATCTAGTCTTGCAAATGTGTCACTGTTTATAGTAACCATATACCTTCTATAAAAGTATTGATTATTTTTTCTTAACTGAATCGTGCAAGGCGGCATATTGTGTTCCGGATTTTAGTTACGGATCCAATAATATCATCAAAATTCTCTGATTGATACATGTATGTTCCACCACTGGAATAGTCTGTAAGCCTCTTACTCGTGACTTTATCATCAGCAGCAACAACAAAGAACTTCACGCCAATACGCTCATAAGCCAACCGTTTTAAAACAGCAGACAAGTGCTTAGTTGGGTCTGTCTCCTCCGCAGCTGTAACGAGAACGACAATCTTCCCTCCTTGAAGAGGCTTTTCAGGGAAATATGTCACCACGTTGTCATAAGCATTTAGAATCGAATGTCCTTGCCCGTTTTCAAATTTGATGTTGCTCACAAGTGACTTGAGCTCTTCGATTTTTCGATTGGCTTGAAAAGGTATCGTTGCTTTGGCTTGCCCAGAAAATTCCATCAAACCAATACTTGTTGACTCAGGACTGAAGTATCCAGCAATGGCAGTGATAAAGTTCTTTGATTTTTCAAAACCATCGTATCCAATATTCTTTGAATTATCCAACAGAAAGAGGATGTTTGATCGTTGATAACAACCTAGAATTGATTGAATAAAACCCAATGGAAAAAGGTTCTTTGCTGCCAATTCTGTAATTAATGTCAAATCGGATGATGATTTGAACAACGTGAATCAAATCTTTTGCCTGATTATTTTTTGTCTGCTCAAGAAACCAGATAATATCACCCAGCCTTTACTGTTTTACACTAACAGTGAATTTTAACGAGAAAAGCTACCTTCAAAGTTCATTATGTTACCCAAGTTTTGAGTAATGTTACAGAAATTTGCTTATTTCTCAAACACTGGATTTCTTCGAAAGAAGAGAAGAGAGTTTTTCTACAGAAGAAACCATTAAGACCGCTAATTTTCATTTGATGAAGTTCAGCTTTGTGTGTGCACGTTAAGTGAATATTCTGTGTATCTTGGTCGATTTTTTTGTGGAAAGATATCTGATTTAAGTGGCAAACTTTTCCAAATGATTCAGAATTTGTCAGTTGCATGTCAGAGGAGCTTACTTTTTATCATATTTCACTTTGCTCCTCAAACCAGCCAGAACAACACCAAAAACATTTCATTCTGAGAAAAGTGTAAAGGTATCCTCGACCTCATATTTTATGTTATAAAAACATACCTGCACATCGTGTAATATCGTTGATTTTGATGGAATATTTATCGTTTTTGCGCAAACTGAGTCGCTCGTCATCAACAACTACAAGCTTGACGCATCCTTTAAATGGGCTGTGAACTTGGACAGGATGCCTATAAATAATAGAAAGATCATGCATCAGTGAATGTGTTTTGTCTTCACCTGAAATTCATGTCGCCAACTGCTCAAACGTCATTTCTAACTTGCTAGTCCTCATAAGGAATAAGCTTCTTTTGGCAAACATTTGAAATATTTTTTGTACCAACACAGGAAAATGCAAGATGATTGTTGTACAAGTATTTTTATATGAAAATCCATGGGTTGCAATTTTGGCTCCACAAGTGTCCCTTACATAGGAGATCTTACAGAGAAAGGTTTTACTTCTCTGGTAGTCGATTCCCAAACTTCTAAATAATTATTCTAACAAACTTTCCTTGCAGAAACGCTAGGAAACTCCTAAATTCATCACAAAAATGAAGATCTACCTTAAACCAGCCGAGAACATGTCAAAAGCAACCCACTTTATCCAAAGTAAAAAGTGAAATAGAAATCTTAGACAAATAGCGGAATAGTGCACTCTAATAAATCTTCGTTCAAATAAGCCTTACCTCTTTCCTTTAATAAGGTTTTCTGCTTTACCAATAAGCATGACCGTATGCAAATTTGAGATAGTCTTTTGGCCAGGCGAAACTGCCCTGGATACTCTTCGACCGTTTATCAAGACTTGAACAATTTTGTTGTCTCTTGTCACATTAAGAAATACCCAGCTGTTCATTCTGATACGAAGTTCGCTTTTCGTCGTTATATTCCCATCACCCAAATCGTAGCTGCAAAGGGCAACATTTTGTTATAAAAAACTGTTCGGTAAATAGAAAGGAAGCTCAAATATTTTACACACAACTAGTAATCTTCCTCCACATGGAAGAAAAGAATATGAAGTATACAAGAAACCAATGAAGATGTTATTGGTAGTTAAAATTAAATCTCTTTGATCTCTTGATCATGGAATGATGATGTTTAATATTATGAGATGAGAAAAGGAATTAAAATCTGAAAAACAAAACAGAGCTGAGTTTATAGACAAAATCCATTCAGTTTAATATTTAGATAAGATGCCATTAAGAGTAAGATAAAATCAAATGCTTGTGTTTTGAAGATAAAAAGACTTCTGCATGCAAAACATTATGATATCAAAAAGGCCCTCAAACTATTGTCTTCCATAATATTGTTATTGAACATGTGCCAGAAAATTGATTGAACGAGTAAATCAAGCTATATCCATCATTTGGAATAAGATTTACATGGTCTGAGCAGAATATGTCTAACAAAATAAATTCTGAGGACTTTTAAAAGGGACTAGATTTAATGCGAAGCTTGCACGTTAAAACGTTTACATGGTGCTAGCGATTTGATGTATTTGCAGAAATATAACTAGATATGGATTGGTATCATAAAGGAACACAATACAACAATCAATAACTCCAGATACTGAATACAGACAGTACTTAAAGTAATACTATAAAACCATATTTGTATCTACCTTACGACAATGTGCCTATTTTCCAGTGCAACCATGAAGAAGTCTCTTACACCCTTTGGTCCTTGGCTGTATATTAACATGCCGCTTTCTTTCTCTGCTCTGAACTCCATTGCGAATTTCATTGAACGCTTATTATCTTTCAATTGTTGGTAGCTGACGTACGAAGTCTTCCCATTGAAATACGCAGGAGGTGGCGGTAGTGTGTATACTAGAAAAATAGTAATTGGCCTCATTTTGATTTGATACTTTCACGAGATGATGAAAAATTCCTTGGAGCAACTAAATATTTTTGTATAGCATTTGTACTTTTCATTTTTTCAATTTGTTTAGATTCCACTGCCTCAATAATTACAACAAGTACTGTGAGAATAGGGATTTACCAATAAAATGTTGTCTAGGACAAAATTTAGAGTTTTACTCGAAGAAATCAAAAAAATGCCAAGACATTTTCTAAAAAACTATATTTAAAGTTGTTTACAAAGTCTTTTTGAGTCCAAGCAAATCGCAAGCATGAAAGTATGTGAAGTGAAACGAATGCAGAAGAGAAGTAAAAAGTACCTCTGTCGTCACATTTAGTCCCTTTGAACCCAAGCTGGCATTGACATCTGTATGTATTGGCACTAGTGACAATGCACGCAGCACCGTTGAGACATGGAACAGAGGAACATGGACTTTTTCCACAATTTGGTGAAACATTGTTTTGCTCCTTCACATCTGGTCCAGGGTACTTCAGACTCAGGTCCTTTCCATTTAAGCTCAATTTCCGGATGCATCCCCGATAGCCAATGTCAGTTCCAGCGTTTTCTTTTTGCCTACAAAAATGTATTTCATTCGATACAGATTCTATATCAGAGTTTCCAAAAATTGGAATTTTCAATGATATATCTACTTTCTTTTAGAAGCATCATATCCCTCCCAGAGAGATATGGACTCGAGCCAAATATAATAAAGGCTCTGGTAAATACGTGATAAAAAATTAAACAAGTGATCTAACATATGCTTTGAGTATACTCACCCTTTTGAAATGCTTGGCACCGAACCAAAATACAAGTTTCTGTTGACATTCAACTGAGTCAATCCTGCACGTGTAGGCTGTCCTTTGATTGATGCAAGGCTGTCAATCTTGAGTTCTCCTCTAAAACCGATTCTTGAAGCAACAATGTTATGCCATTTATGCAGTGACAACTTTTCTTTAGAACGAATACGAGCTGGCCCTTGTCCAAGGTCGTATCTAAAATGCAGCCACATTTAATCAATGATATTTATTTGATAATGAATTCATTATGAATAATATTGATGCAATCCTATTTCTCAACTACCTTGACATTTCAATATACTCTGTTATTTTCTTTACAATCTTCAAAACCTATAATCAAAGTCTCATTGAGTTAACATACTTCAGTTAGAAAGAGTGAGATTACCACATAGCCTAGAAGGTACCAGTCTACGAAAGCCGTTGACGTCTTCTGCATTAAAATAGTCTACAGTCAATTTACAATCCCTCGTTATATCTTCTAGCAGTTAAAAGATATATAATTACCTGAATTCCACAAATCCATCCACAAGAGCCAATGAAGCAAAATCGCCTCTTCCATCGTTTCGTGCACCGATGTAAAAGAGAATGCCATTTCCATATTCAGGTTTCAAGCTAATATCAAATTTTGATTTAACGTTCACACCAGTTATGCTAAACAGCAGATGAGATGATCCACCAAAGTGAGCGTTGTATTCTAGAGGATAAATAATCAAAGATCATTTGATAGATCCAAAACTTTTAAACCTAGCACGTTTTCTACGTCTTAAGCAAATCGCTTTAAATTTTTTTCTTCTTTGCAGTGAGTTACCTGGGTAGCCTACAATAGGGGAAGTAAGGAGACCATAACAATTAGATATTGTCTAAACAATGTTTTGAAAATTGTTAAAGCATCACGAGCAACTCGACAAATTCAGACAGAATGTTACGCTCTTTAAGCAAACGTACCACATTCTCCCTTCGAGGCAATAGCAATAGGCTGCTTTGTTCTGCAGGAGGCCATTTTTAATTCACATTCGCTTTTATAAGTTTCACCATTGTCTCCACAGACTGGATCGTTAACAGTTCCACATTTCTCAGGACATACACATTTCGTTGAAATTCCATCTGGTTCTACTTTGCACGTGGCATAGTAACTACAAACCTTCTTAGCACAGGCGTCTCTTGGTCCTTTAAGAAAGAAATTCCAACGATTTAATCATCAAGAGTTTCTTTTACTTAAGATAAATAATTCATTAGAAATAGTTAGGGGATTGGGAAATAAAAACAGTTAACGAAATTGTGCGCTTGTTCAAAGGAAACCAGCTACCGAGGGAATACAGCCACGATAAGTCTCGTGATTTATTGTTGATTTACAAAAAAACCATATTTGCTTATGAATGACATTCTTGTCGTTAATGGTTCAAGCAGCAACCATAGGCCCTCTTTTGTCGAAAATACTTAGATATTTCATCATTCTTAGAAGATTGAGTAAACTATTTATCTAAACTGAAAAAACAATGGAAACTAGCTTACTTTCGTCGCATTTTCTATCTTTGAGCTCCACAATTTGCTTCGCTGACAAGGCACATGGGTAGATGTAGAACTCATCAATGAGTCCCTCTAGCTTTCTTGTAGAGCTTGCGGTGCCATAGTCAAGACGCCCAATCACGGCAAGCTCACTCCAATCGTTGCTTAGAAGATTGTCTTGTGTTGGATCAAACCTCATGAATCGTGTTAATCTCGTGCCGTTTACATAAATGTTAACTTCATGAGTAGCAGAGTCAAACGTTCCAGCCACGTGGGTCCAGACGTTTGCTCTTACAGCGGGTGCACTTCTTTTGCCAAAAACACCCCTAAAAGAATGTGAGCAATTCAATTAAAAAACTGGGAGGATATTTTCCACTAAGTATATGTATCAAAAAACGAGAGCTTATGCATTTTAACAGTTCTTTGCATAATCATGTATAAAATTTATGCATATTATCTATCATCACTTGTAGAAAATCTTTTTACCATACATACCTGTGTGTAAATTGAACAGAGCCATCGCCGTTTATCTCGAAATTATAAATCGTCTTTAGCCTTTGTGATGTCCATCCAGGGTCTATAGTGACAAAGAGCTCATGAGTTGGGCCTATTCTATCCAATTTGACCCACGCGGCGATTGTCACTGCAGTGCTTGGTTTTGGCCTAAAGTTAGCGCCATTGATGTTTATTATGCCATTCTTCAGCTGCGCACTTGACATGCAATACCCAATGTTGGCTAGGAAGGAGGCTTCATCTTGTATCGATCCACTGTTTTCATGGCCTGAGTCATCGCTGACAAATATATTCCTTGATATGTTTGCAAAGCTGTAGTGCAAAGATGGCTCACATGGCTTTTTCTCATCTATAAAAACAATTATTGAAAGCGTTTTAACGGTTTTTTATACTATTAAACAGAAAGACTATCGATAAGGAGAGGCATAAATGGAAACTTCTCAAAACAAACTATAATTGTCTACATTCAAAAGTAAGGCTACAAAGTACCTCTACAAATCAAGGATTTGTAACTTTTGACCTTGAAATTCTGAACAAAGTCAACATTATCAGCGTTTCCTCTTGTTTCTTTTTGCTGATATTATCTCATGACAGGTTGAATCTATTCAAGCATTCAATCGATTCAAGTCATTTCTCTTTCAGCAAAGAATATTACAGTAAAGAGTTCTTCTCTAAGTGCTTTGTGAAATTTTTTAGTCAGGTGGATCTAGAATCAGATGATGTGGCTTCATGTGAATTTGACCAAGAAAGAAAATCAGAAGATCCACATCAAGCACTGATTGCGTTATGTGTTGAATTTTTTGATTTATTTAATGAATATAGATTGAAGGTCCTTAGTGTCATGAGATATAAATTTATGTTGCGGGTAACAATAAGTTATACATTAACATACCCTGTCTTACACCACTCATTCTAAGGACAGGATCAATGACGAAAGGAATCTCAAAGGATGGATACACGTGCATAATATCTTCCTTTTGTCTGACCAAAGGCTGCAACATGCTGCTGTCGTGGTCACCAATGTAAGCAAAAATAACTTGAATGTTCTTTGCCATGAGTGTCTTTGCTACAGCGTCCACCTCTTGTTTATTCACTTCACTACTAGGCCCAGCGACAAACATGAAAACGACCTTTTTAGATCCTGAACGCACAGCTTGTTGGAAGATATTTGAATCTATTTGGCTCAGAGCGTTTGGTATATTACGTTGTCCCTTTTGATTGGAAAAACCATAGACTTTGTTTCGAATAGCAGTCAAATCTGGGTTTCCGAGTGAATGCAATACATCTATTCTGCTTCCATATTGTACCAATGCCACTCTGGTATTTGTAGGTGAAAGATTATATTGTTGCAGAGCCCCCAGAATCAACTCTGATATTTTAATCAGTTCGTGGCGTTTGATTAAACCATCAACAGCAAACACGACATCAGCATATGAGGCAACAGCTAAAAAGAAATGGTTACAAATGAAAAAACACAATTACTATGAGACTTGCGAGTATCAGAAATGGACTAAAAAGGGTAAGACAAATATCTGTTCATGGGGAAGCAAACGAAGAAAAACTACCTACATTTTTTTAACTATCGTGAAATATCAACAAAATTACTTGCTGGATATTCTTGGATTTGTAATAATCAATCGACTCTTTAGACTTGTTGTTAAAATTATGAATTCACTATTTGGTATTTGTTTTGACATACCACAAGGCTTTGAAGACGATTTTGTCAGTTCTAGATCGTATGCACAGGCCTTGTAAGTCATCCAGCATTCACTGGCGTACGTCTTTCCATCACTTGCACAAACAGGTTTATAAACATCTTGGCAGCTCGGACAGTAGCAACCAGCACGTCTGTCCGGCAACTCAACACACACTTTGTGACGATGACATTTTCTGCCAGCGCAAATATCTGCAAAGAAAGTAGTCTGCATTTGAAATTTATGAAATTGGGATGACGTCATTTATTATGTTTGATTATGTGTGTCACATTAATTCTTTTGGAAGAAATGAACCGTATTCTCGACTAAGTTGCACTTTCTAAGATAAATGTCAGGTTGACTAAAACAATTTTCAGAGTAAATTCATTCATGAAATCATTCATGAAACCAGGCAAAAAATTTGCATTCTCTGTTTTAGAATCATCATACAATGCATCCATCCGGAAGAACTGCAGTGTCGAGAATGAAAATAATCAACTAATATTTACTTTCCCTTTGGCATTACTGATAAATCCCGCTATGTCTTTGAAGAATACCATTAACAAACTATGCACAAACCTTTAAGAGTTGCTATGTAAACAGGATATAGGTATAGATCCATTTCTTCTAACATAGGAGGAAAGAACACAGCATTTGCTGATGCTATCTCTCTGGCCTGTTTTTTATCAACAATTGAACCGATTCCAATGACCACCACACGAATTCCTGCATTCTTCAAGGCTTGTAGCTCTGTCTTAAAATCTTGATTATTCTCATCGATCTTTGCATTTAGAAATATCACAAGTGTTTTTTGAACCCCACGACGGGCGCCATTCTCTTCAGAAAAGAGCACTGTCCTGGCTAGTTGCAATGCCTCCCCAATATTGGTGCCGTCTCCAGGGTTTCTAAGTTTCTCCAGTGCGGTTCTTAGGTCTGATTTGCTGTCATATTTGTTGAGAGAGAATGTCAATTCGGCTTTTCTACCGTACGTTATAACGCCAACTTGCGTCTGTAATTTTGACACAGAATATGGTGACAGAAGAGATTTTAGGAAACCAATCTGAGCTTGGAAAATACTTGATGCCTCTGGACCAGTGGCTCCAACAACGAAACCGAGATCAAGTGGTTCTGGTTTTGCTAAAAAAATGAAGTTACAAGTTAAGAGTTAATTTAAAAGCCAATTTACTGTGGCTGTTGCTTTTTGGCAACAAAGTCGGCCACAACTAAAGCCTTGAGCGTTTATCTGCAATGAAGTAATCATCATTTAATATAGAATGAATTAGATGCAAAATATCCGGTCCTCGCGTTATTCCTTAAAGATCGCATTAACGATGCTTGGAATAGCAAAAAACAGTATTCACTTTCAAGGATAGTTTCAATCAAATTTGAATACAATTCCAACTAAAAACTTGTGCTAACTACTTCAGAAAGTTTTTTGCTAACACAAACGATAGAATGAGTTGCATTCTCAAAGTATCAACTGAATAAGAAATAAGAAATTTGAATAATTTGAATAAGAAATTTCAAAACTGACACCATCAAGCGAAAACCCTGGTTTGAAAATTACCTGTAATAACAGCTACTCGTCTCTCTAAAAGTCCATATATTTCCGGTAACTGATTGACATTAGAAACTGGTATATAGTTAGTTGGATTTTCAGGGATTCTACTCAGTGGACTTGTCTTGGCATTCCCACCAATATCAACGATAACTATCTTAATACCAGCTCTGTTGAGCAAAGCTGCATAAACGGGGAACTGTGCTTCATCAGAGACGCCTGATTTTCCATCCGTTATAATGACAACAACTTTTGGCGCTGACGCCCGCGCACCGTATGCTGAACTGAAAGCTGTTCTCTCTAACATTTGCGCCAAAACACTGAGAGACGTTTGTCCTCTGATTTCAGAGAGCGATGCCAGGGCTGTCCTCACACTACGACGTTGAACACCATTTCTTAAGGGCAGTGCCAAAGTAGCAATACTGCCAAAGCTCACCAAACCAATGTGAGCAAGCTGCTGTGTAATTTGGTAGCTTTTAATCGATGCTGCAACAAGCTCTTTTATTTTTGTTACCTCCGTTCGATTAAACCTGGAAGATGTGTCAATTGCGAAGACAAGATCCATTTTGTCCAAGACACCTAAAAACATAGTAGGATTTTAAGTTTCTTTCGCCCTCGACTAGGGTTAGATAATAGCATGGAAGGTGTAAGTCAATAAAAAATCAAGTATATAACTGTGAAGGAAATTGTCTTCATATTCTGTGCTTTTATGTCATCAAACTCACTATTCAACGACGGGGAGAAATTTTAGCTTAGTACAATAATTTCGACATTATATACTTTAGTTCAAATCAGGATATCCATAATTACAACAATGAATCCGTTAGAGATTAGCTAAGAATTTATCTTCTCATCAAATGGTACTTGAGCCAAGCCCCATAAATTATTCGATTCATTAGTTTGAATACATATATGATGTAAGCCATAGGTGGTAATCATTGCATCCTTTCATGGCCAAATAGAAAAAAATAGATTTCTTACCGCAAACCCTTCTCTGAGATATTGTGAATACTTTCTTTTGCTCACACGATGCCTTTTTCAGGTAACATTCATTAGCATGGGACAGTCCATCAGTGTCACATACAGGGTCATATCTCTGGTGTTCGGCACAAGTTGGACATAGACATTTTCCATTGACACATGATGCAAAGAAATCACAGGACACACCTTCGCAAGGATCTGTTGGAACGCAAATAGAAACTTATTGATATTGAAACACAATACAGCAGGCTATATACTGTATCAAATCACCTTAGTGTACTTGGCCGTATCAAATCATGCTATATCAAGAGCAATATAATACTATAGAACGAATGGGCAATGTTTCTGAAGAACTATAAGCAAACCAAACTCTAACCGAGAAGATAATAATAACCACAAAAATGCATTAAAATTACGATAGCATTTGCTTCATAGGTATCGTTAGTCTGGTTTTATGGAGATTACGCAACAATTAAACGTCCTTCTGTAAATCAGCCTCTTTCTTACAGTAATAATTCTGTACTATGTTGAAATGATTCTAAATGATCTTCTTTCTAAATTGAAATAACTAAAAGCTTCTTAACCGAGCGCTGATTGTTAACGAACGCAGATTTATTTCAATTACTTTTAATTACGCATGATAATGAGAGTAGCAGAACATACCCTTTTCTTTTTCGCCAGCTTCGATTATCGCAGGCAGGGCGTCAGGTAGTTCTCTGTTTGACACAGTTCGAATCACTGTTCCATACTTTTCAGCTACTCGTCTCAGTGCAACAGTGTAAATGCCTGCTCTGTCATTGCTTATGAGAATATATCCGATGTTTGATGAATTAAATGACTTCAGCATTGGTTCCAGTCTTGATGTATCAGGAACTTGTTTATTTCCATTGACAAACATAATAATCAGCTTCTTTGCTTGCGCTCTTGTGACAGTTGGGTTAAAGAACTTTTCTTTAACAAACGCTAGAGCTCCGGTAACTTTTCTTGTGGTTGGGGCCTGCTCTATAAAATCCAACGCTAGAGATAGCCTAGATTTATCGTTTTTGGTGAAATCATCAAGCATGGTTGGAACATTTGCAAAGCTGACAAGACCTACTCTTGCTTCTCCGTTATCAACATTGAGAGGTTTAACTGCATTATCAATAAGCTTTTTCATTTCGTGTAGATCATCATTTGAAGACGTTGCATCTACGCTGTATACAACATCCAAAAGACCAGTGGTATCTGAAAAAAGAATCGATTGTTGGTAAAAAGGTTATAAAAACCATGTCATTACCATTTTCACAGGAAAAATGAAGCATGCCCTCATTCAATTCATAGATAGAAGAACTCAAGCAACCTTCGTCATTTTAACTTGGATCTTGGATTCATTTCGATCAAAATTGATTGTCCATTGAGCACCGGTTGTGAATGGAAAAGAAAGCTTTCAGGGAAGAAGGAAACGACGCGGAGCATTTCTTCAAGCATAGTTTCACTTTTTGCCAATATATTTCTTATAACTGCATCCAAGAAACTCTAGTGCATAATTTTTATATAATCTAGCTTTTTTAAACATAAGTATAAGGGTTAAGGGTTTATATACACAATGACATTGATATCTATTATTTTTACTGAAACCTTAAAGTTACCTTTAACCAATACTAGCTTTGCTTACCACAAGGTCCATCTTTCTTCACATTGATGACTCTTTGTGTCCTACAAGCATGCTTTCGCAAATGGCACTCACTTGCATAGGTTGTCTCATCACTACCGCAAACTAAGCTATACCTTGTGCTGCATGATGGGCAGACACATTCGTGAGTTTGGAAAGATCTTCTAGCGCAAACCTTATATCCTTTACATTTAACTGACTGGCATGGGTCTATAAATAAAAAAAACATCATTACAAAGTTGCATAAACGGTGGTTTATGTATGTGTAAAGAAATAAATTAGTCCTCAAGTGATGACGTTAAAGAAAACCAATCTAGAACGTCGTTATTTGAACCACACAGTATTAAAGAACATCACAAAATACCTCTCTATGTGGTAACTCAGTTAAATGCGTTACAAGCTTCTTTTCCCCCATCAAATTGCTGTAATTTGGTCTCTATTCATAACTTTTATGAACAAAGCCAATTTAGATGAAATCCTCTCGCAAACCTCAGATCTTTCATTAGCCATATCTCAGCCAGTTCTCGACTAGCTGATTTTGCATATTAAGAGGTTTTTTATAGTGTTCTTTGAAGTTATGTAAGCGAAAAATCTAAGATTGTTTAACTGTTTAAGATGTCCTCTCTTTAAACTTCACGCCTTTTCAGAAAACCGCTACTTAAATCTTTTGGGTAAAAATGCTTCTTAGGTATTCGACTAAAAAACATCTGATGGTCGATCATAGACTAAAACCTTTTATAGAGAAAAAAAATATGAATCTATACCTGGGTATATTGCCCGAATGATTGGATACAAAGCTAAATCTAGCTCCTCTAGCAATGGTGGGAAAAAGAAGACATTATTCAACCCAGAAATAGCTTGCATCTTGTCTTTATTGGCTTCTGGATCCATGTTGATAATAATCAAATTGATTCCGTTGGCCTTGATATTTTTCGTAATTGTCAACAATCCATCGCTATCATCTTTAATATCGTCATTAACAAAAACAACAAGGCTCTTTTTGAACCCAGGTCTTGCTCCACTTCTCAGTGTGAATAAATCATCATTTGCGAAATGCAATGCGTCTGACAAACTTTCAGTTTTAGTGTTAGGCAGCCTTTCTATCGCTGCTAAGAGATTTGCTCCATAGAACTGTCCAAATTTGATATCTGCTGTAGTCGGAAGTGTGTTGATAACAACGCTCACTTGTGTATTACCAGGCGAAGTATCGTATGAAGAAAGAAGATGTTTCGCAATATCTTTTTGTTTTCTAAAACTTTCAATACTGTTTACTCCACTTGCTCCAAAGATGAAGGCTAGATCAAGGCTTGGTTTTACAGCTAGTAAGAAAAAATTAAATAAGAAATAAAGTTGGTTCCTTCACAAGTTTCATTTGACTGGACAATATACTGACGAGAGAACAGTTGCGTCAAATTAGATAGCTAATAAATACTCTTGCTTCTACGCTAAGCAAAACTTTTAGAGAGTTTTACTATATCTTTTCCCCGTTACCTTCACAGCATTTATGTCAGACTAGTAAAACAGAAATTTTGGAATCTAGATGACACTTTTTGCATCGTTTTAGAAAAAAGCAGTAAATGCAAGACTGGTAGCTAAAATATCTCCAACATATAATAACCTAACGTTGATTCTCAAAGATAAAGAAAATTTTAATATTTACTAAATTTGCTAGGCGTCATGTAGTTGTGATCAATAAGCAAGGTTAAGTCCAAAATTTAGAAAAATTATTTAAATAAGCAAAGAAGGAAGGGAAATTACACCTTGCTCAAATCCTTAGAAACTAAATTCATGAAAGAAGTAGTAAACAGTTTATTGTACATACCACCAGCCTCCCTCGTCTTCGCCTCCACAGCACCGATGGATTTAGGCAGCATGCTGATATCATCAACATATACTGCATTATCTTTCTTGCCAGTGATTATCTCGATTTCTCGAGCATCTTTCTCTTTTCCTATGACCAACGCTATCACCTCTACTCCACCAGCTCGTAATTCACGTGCTACGCTTGGCAGCTCACCAGAGCCATCACCGCTGTTCTTCCCAGTTGTCACCAAAATCAGCATTTTCTTTGATTTTCCTCGTTTATTTTCTTCTTTCTCAAAAATGTCTGTTCTAATAGTGCGCATTGCTTTATTCATTCTTCTAGGGCCCCCAATAGCTACAATCTGGTCTACTGATTTTTCAACAGCACCACGATCAACTCCATTAATCAAATTGACCTTAATTTCTGGCTTGGAACCAAAAGTTACTATTGCTACTCGGGTCTCAGTTGGCGCGATCTTGTAGCTTCTAAGGGAAGCTTTCACCATCTTCTTCATTTTAACAAACATCCTCTCATCCACTCTTCTTGAGCTGTCAACTGCGAAAACTACATCCATCTTTTCATCGATTCCTGCAAACGAACAAGATATAATTTAACTATTTAGCATAGTAAATTAATCGAGGATCTACTGAAAAATGACCAAAGTTTGACACTTATCAATAGACAGGCGCTAAAAGAAAACAATGTTTTCCTAAAAATCTTGGAACCATTGCATACAATAATGGGGAGGAAACTGGTACATTTTGCTGAGCTCCCAAACCTGATACAATTTGTCAACAATGAGTAAAAGTTTCAGAACATAGGCAAGACGTTCAGTGCTATGTCTATTTCTTAGTGACTAAAGGAGTAAATTATTACTCAAAGATGTCATAAATATGCACATTTTAAAGACAGCAGCCTTCTCAATTCTTCATTTTCAAGTCACTTCAAAAGAATAAAGAATGCATTAATTTGAAAGAGCACTTTCTCAAGCAAATTTCTGTTTGTCCTTACGCTTGTTTTTGTGTATAAAATACTTACCACAAGCGTCATGTTTGGCAATATTGATGGGTTTTTTTATTCTGCAAGATGCTTGCTTCAAGTAGCAGTCATTTGCATATGTCAGACCGTCAGTTCCACAAATTGGTGCATATTCAGTCTCATCACAAACAGGACACAAACACGTAGGCTGCCCTTTCTTCTCTTTGCATTTTGAATAAAACTCACACTTGGTATTCCAGCAAATTTCTGTAGAAAAAGAAAACGCCAATAAAAAGCACCGTTGAATGAAAAGTAAAAAAGCGTGAAAAGGATGTATTGGTAGACAGCTGCTCTCTTTATTGTATTTGAAAAAGTTACCATTCCTATTTTTCACTAGAATTTATTTGAAGTTAACAGCCTATTTACAAAAATTAAATTATTTTCCTAGGTATCAGGTAAAGCAATAAATAGTAAATGCAGCATTAGTTAGATTAAAATCTTCATAAAAATTATCAAAGCCAAAATTCCACTTTGACGCTAAGGCATTGCAGTTCAGAATTTTACAACAAACCTTAAAAGAAACTTGAAATAATCTTTATGTTAGTCATCATGAAAGAGTACAAAGGAATAATAAAACAGTTTAGAAAGACAAATATATATATATATATCAAATAGATACAGAAATATGATAGAAAAGAAAGTATTTTAGAAGAAACCTGGACTCAATGCAGCTACAGCAGGCTGGATGACTCTGTCAAGCTCTGCTAATGCTGGAGGGAAGAAAATGGCTCCGTTGTTGTGGACCAAAGGTCTCAATGCATCTTTATCCACGTCGTCACCTAGTCCTACGACCACCAACTTTGTTCCTTTATCCTTAAACTTTTTAGCCAGCCCTGTGAGCACTCTTTCGTTGCCAATGTTCTTTTTGTCGACAAATACCAAAATGGACTTTGGAACATTTGGTCTCGCGCCTTGCTGGTTTGAGAACACGATGCGATCAATGACCCCAAGAGCACTAGAAATATTGCTGCTTTGTTTTGCATTTGGAATCCTGTCAATAAATCTTAGAACAGCTTGCTGTTCTGCTAGCTCTCCAATTTTCGATCTGATGACTGGTTCAGGGCCGTAAGAGACAAACGCTGGCAGAACTCCTTGTCTTGTAATGATTAATTTCTTAATCAATGACTTCGTGAAGGATTTCTGGGCATTGAACTTTGACTCTAAATCTGGTTCTGATGAGCCAAGCAGTATAGCAATGTCAACTTTTTCTAGAAGGCAAAGATAGAACCATCTTAGTTAAGACTAATACAGTTTGAATCATGGTGACTGGTTGCCCATATATACCTTTTTCATTTCGATCAATAATGATAACTAAATGGTAGGCTCTCATATGTAAAATTCGAATAATATCGGATAATACAATGTTATGTATCATAAACCTGCAGAAACAATAGAAAACAACTAATTGAACAAGACCATGTAAGAAACACTGTATCAAAAAAAGAAGCTTGCAATACCTGGACATTTCTGCTCGTTGCAAGGAATAATCTCGCTGGCTGAGCCAAGTTCAGAGCAGTTCTTTCCACCAAACGCTGGCTTAGGTTTATCACATGCACGAGCCCTTGTCTTCACACCTCCTCCGCATGATTTGCTGCAGGGAGTATAGCTGCTCCACGCACCATAGCCACCATCAACTGTCAAAGACAAAGAAAAATCTGAATCAATCAACATTTTTACACTAAAAAACCTCAAAGATAAAATAATTTATAAATCAATTAGTTATGGGAAAACGACCCCTCGACGTTAGCCCATTGGCGTTAAAGGCAGTACGTCGCGCCGTTCATTGGTTTATCGAAATAAAGAACAAAATTTATATTTCATTTCGTATCAAAGGACGCTTAATGATGCTAACGATGAGTTGTTCTAATTTGTCACGCTTCTCTAATTTCGAGGACCCTCGAAATTCAACAAAATGAACAGCGCGACACACTGCCTTTAACCAAACGACTACCGCAAAGTGACGTTACTTTCTTTCATACAACAGACTATTGAATATTTTTTGTAAGACAAAAGGCTTGACCAACAAGTTCTCCCCCATTCCTTTGGCTGAAAGACTTTGCAATCGAAGCTTTAAAAATGAAACAGAAAATGTAAAGTTGAATAACTACGAGAGTACTTACCTGGGCAAGGTCTCAGATTACACGTAACTGTTTCGTCTGCTGGTCCAAGCTTAGTGCAGTTCTGTCCACCAAATTCTGGTTTCGGGTTATCACACTGTCGCCTTCTTACCTTTTTACCTTCTCCGCAGGTCTTTGAGCAAGGAGAATAGTTACCCCATGCCCCATAACCACCATCAACTATGTAAAAGGTACGAATACTTTGTTACTTTAGGTACAGTTCATAGATTCTATTTGCAAATTTCTTGGACTAGATTCCAACAAAAATTTCAATTTCCAGAATTGAGCACATTCGTTAAAAATGCTGCTAAAATAGAATTTGAAAATCACCTTGAAAACTGTGCGAAATTGGCTGACTTGGTCCATAAACCAAAGTTATGTACATGTGACAATAAGCAACAAAAGCAAGTAAACGATAAGCTAAAACATAAACTAGCTTGAGGTTGCTCTACAACGAGCAATTAATGCCAGTTTTTCCTGGCAGTTAAGAAACCCAGACATTGTCAATGCTTAAGATGTTTGGTCCTGGCAACTTTCTATAAGTAGGCTTGAGCCGAAAAGTGACCAAATTATACATTGACAGCAAGATGGAACAGCCACCTTTCTTTGATATTACACAAAACTAAAGTCGCAAAGTCATACAATACAGTTAAGATCGAGGAATAATCTAAAAGATTCAAATACAACCCATCACTGGAGAGAAGATTTACGATTAAAACAATACCTGGACATTTTTGTTCATTGCAGGAAATAGTTTCGCTGGCTGGGCCAAGTTCAGAACAGTCCTTTCCACCAAACGCAGGCACAGGTTTATCACATGCACGAACCCTTTTCTTCACACCTCCTCCGCAGGATTTGCTGCAGGGGCTGTAGTTACTCCACTCACCGTAGCCACCGTCTACTGTAGAAGGCAAAACACACATTAAAGCTGTATCTTAGCTGCTACTGGTTATTAGAAAGATAAAGATACTACCTACACGTTTATGTAAATACATGAAATTGTTCTGTAGATCGAGTGGGAAAATACTCCTACAAATGTTCATGTTCTGATTGACCACACAGAAACGTGATAAGATGCCCAGGTCTGGTGTATAGGATGTTCACTACCAACAAGAACGATATCCACTCCGTTTAAGATATAAAACCCTTAAAACATACTTGGACATTGCTTGATTCTGCAAGCTGCGATCTCTTCTGGAGCACCAAATTGGCTGCAATCTT
Source organism: Rhopilema esculentum (assembly GCF_057945365.1). Classification (NCBI taxonomy): domain Eukaryota; kingdom Metazoa; phylum Cnidaria; class Scyphozoa; order Rhizostomeae; family Rhizostomatidae; genus Rhopilema; species Rhopilema esculentum. The sequence goes on from NC_142833.1 coordinate 6,566,342, forward strand.
TTCCATCAAATGCAGGTGTTGGGTTGTTGCAAAGTCTTGTTCGTCTTTTTACTCCTAAACCGCAACTCTTCGAGCAAGTAGTAAAGGCAGTCCATGGTCCATATCCGCCATCGACTATAAATAATTATGTATAAAAAATAGTTTTAAGTTGGGAAAAATACCATTAAATGGATTTGAATTGTAATACAAAGCTACAAAAGACAATAGCTCATTACTGCTGTTCATGAGATTTTGTAGTGATGAAAAGGCAAGATGGGCAACCATTTGAAGTCCTAACTTAAAAAGAATTGAAGGATGTTGGCTTTCCTCATTCCTCAGATGTCCCTTCCATTTTCACAACTTTAACCCTTTTAGTTGTAACGTTAAAGGGGAGTGTATGGTATTTTGTGTGCATACATTAAATCTGGTTTAGTTTCCTGTTTCTTTTATTGCGATCTTGGGTAATTCCGACGTGAAATTCCCTGAAAAAATATTCATACAAGCACACTTAAAGTGAACTGTTGCCTACTTTCCTTGGAGGACCTACCTTTAACGGCAGCTGCTGATTTCAGTACCACTGGTGTGGCTTCTGGAACATTTTCGGCTTCTTTTATTAAGATAACTTCACCAAATCTGTTGCCAAGATCTTTTAATATTCTGCCATTACTTGTTGTGCTACCTACATTAACAATAACATAACGAATACCAGCTGCCTTCATTGCTTTGAGCCGTTCCTCAAGTGGCTTGATGTCATTTCCTGGCAAATCACCGTTCATGAGCAAAACAACTATCCTAACTGCTCCAGGGCGACTTGGTGACGAACGTGGAAACACGTTATCCTGAATATGCTGGATCACCTTCTGCAAGTCACTGCTACTTGCTTGTGCTCGAATATTGTCCAGTTCTGATGAAAACTTTGACTGTGTGGTAGACGAAAGGCCTAGACGTTGCTTGACCTCTGAATTGTATTCAATAAGGGCAACGCGAGATGCTCCACTTGAAAAATCAAATGGCCTTGATGATTCTTTTACAAACAGCTTCATTTGTCTTAGTACGCTATCTGGAGAGGAGCTATCTACAGCAAACACCATGTCTTGAATGCCAGCGATAGCTAGAAAAATATACATTGACGAAATAGTTGGCAAAGCTTACAGTGGAAAAATCTTTGCTGATATAGAAAATTGATGGTTATATGGAAAAACTCAATTTGAGGAAGAAATTTGTTTCTACGATCATTCTATTGAATTTTCTTAAGACGCTCTTGAAGAAATAAAAAATTCTCAGACATGCTTAAGCAATTCGCCTGACACTTTACATTTTTGCTTAACATGCTAAAACTTTTCAGAGTATACAAATGTCAAAGTACTATTACAAGAAAACTTATTGAAACTGAAAACATATTGAACGTTATTAAAACAGACTGATAAAAGCGTATTAAAGCGAAACAATGAATCTGGTCCAATAGTGGCCCGCTTTATTGAGGCTTTTTTTAAATGTTATGGCATAAAGCTAAGCACACTCACTGCATGCTCCATTAGATGACTTTGAAAGCGTCACAGTCTCCTGGCACGCATATCTTTGCATGTGACATTCACTTGCGTATGTTCGACCGTCATCAGCACAAACAAAACTGTACTCTGGGCGGCATCGAGGGCAAATACATTCAAAACTATTGATAGAGGTCCGCAAGCAGATCTTATGGTCTTTGCATTTGGTGTTTTGGCACGGATCTAAAACCAAACATTATATTGGAATAAAAACCAACTCTACAGTGAAAATTTTAGAATAAATCCTAAGTTTTCAAAATCCAGGTAGGTAATCCGGGTGACCAGAAAAAATTCGTCTGTTTTGTAATATATTAATGTTTGAAAATCAAACATGTTAATTCCAAGCGCGAACAAAATATGAAAGCTTAATTTAAGTTTGGCTATTCATTCTGTTTTACGCGCAGATGAAAAATGACTTCACAAGAAGTTACACATAAACGTTGATAATTTTTGTATTTAATTAAGTTCCCAGAACTTCCCAATTAAGCGTTTCTGTTCTTTTGACTGCTAAATAACGTTTACAGTTTTAAAGTGAATGGCCTGTGCTTAAAGGCTGATACTATAAAATAATGCACAGTTCACTTCCTTGCAAGCAAACTTCGATACACTGTGGAGATATTTGATCAAAGAAAAGCTTGCATGATATAGAAACAATGCAATTTAATTGGAAAATGACTAAATCTAATTTCTTCAGAACAAAACACATGGACACATCCACTTTCAACTCAGCCATTCACTTTAAAACTTGACAAAAATATATCATGTTCTTGGTATTCCAGTAACTTACCTGGATATGTCGACCTCACGATGGGATACAAGGCCATATCAAGCTCATCCAGCAATGGCGGGAAAAAGAACACATCATTTAAAGGTGCAACTGCCATCATCTTCTCTTTATCAGCATCTTCATTCAATCCAACGACAATAACATTAATACCATTGTCTTTTAACTTTCTTCCGATATCTTCCAATGCTTTTGTCTCTGCGTCAATCTTTTCGTTTACAAACACCACCAAGCTTCTCTTGTATCCTGGCCTAGCACCATTTCGTGTGTTGAACATTTCATCATTAGCCAATTTCAATGCATCTAGGAGCCGTCCATCATCATTTGTTCCTAGACTGTCAATTACAGAGAGCAGCCTGTTTGAGTCTGCCGCATCACCAATTTTGACTATCAACCTTGGTGTTGTTCCTTTCTGTATCAATCCGACTTGAGTTTTACCAGGAGCAACATCGTATGAAGTAAGCATTTTTCTGATTATCTGCTGCTGTTTTCTCAACAATGCTTGTCCTTCCTGGCCACTTGCCCCGACAATAAAACCAAGGTCAAGTTCAGGTTTCTTGGCTAAAATGAAATAATATCACTTTGATTATTCTTAAATTCAAATTATAAATAGAAATGATAACATTATACAAGATTCATAAATAACTAATATAAAATGAATTGTACAGTATACGAAATTGGGTCCCAATCAGTTTGATGGCCCATACAAAATACCTTATAGACCTTGACCCCCACTTAACAATGATATGCATTCGGCCCTAAACTAAGCTACATCTTTAAAACGAAAACCTATTTGATTGATATGATAAGTCCAGAAAAATATTCAATTTTCAGTCTTAGTTTGAAAAAAAAACAGTTTGCTTTAAAATTTCATGTTGAATCTACGCCTACGACATAAAAATCACACAAATTTTCTTTTTCTGCTGCTGTAGTGAAAAATGATTTTAATACCTCCAGTATCTTTAATCGTGCCTTCTAGCGCTCCAACTGCTGCGTCAAGGTTACCAGCACCGCTCACTTGAACAGCGTTCCCACCTTTTCCAGCAATCGCCAATATTTCAGCAGGATCAGTTTCTTTTCCAATAACCACAACAACAATTTCGACACCTTGGTCCCTCAGTTCACGGGCTACTCTTGGTAATTCACCTGATCCATCACCACTATTCTTTCCTGTTGTTAAAAGCACTAACACTTTTTTCGCATCAACTCTGCTCTGGTCCGTCTTCCCATATACATCAGAGTTGACAAGTCTCAAAGCTTTATTCATTCTTCTTGGTCCGTCTATTCTTGACAGCTGACCAACGATATCATCCAACCTTGCAAGATTAGTACCATCTTTTAAGTTGGCTTTAATCTCAGCTCTGCTACCATACGGAACCACTGCAACATGTGTACCTGATTCTGAGATATTGAAACTTCTCAAGGATGACTTTACAAAGTTCTTCATCTGCTCGTACATGCTTGCATCGACTCTCCGCGATCCATCAACCGCATAGACGACATCAACTTTACCAGTTATTCCTAGAAGCAACAATTAATAAGATTCAATTTGACATTTAATACTTGTAAAGAATAAAAAAAGCTTTAAGCTGCACATTGCCTGGGGATTGCAGTGAGCGATAAAACTCAGTATCTTCCCTAAAGCCATCCTGTCCTATATATCAGAAAGTATTTTGTCCATGGGCCTTCTCTCGGAAAGAAAAATGTTAATTCTACTGAATTGAGTTACTTTCAAGTTCAAGTTTAATTTTAATTCAAAAATGACGTACCACAAGCTTCTTCTTTTGCTACAGTTATTTCTCTTAGTATCCTGCAAGCTGCAGCTTTCAATAGACAGTGACTGGCATACGTAATTCCATCAGATCCGCATACAGGCTTTGATACATCATTCTTACTGCAGACAGGACATATGCATTTGGCTTTGTTTTCCTTTACCATGCAACGAGCATTGTAGTGACAAGTTGTGTTCCAACACAAATCTATCAGAAAGAAATTTATATCATTTAACAATATATTCTAATGTCAAGGAATCTAAGAAACCTGTGTTATATAAAGTAAATCACTAAATTAATTTGTCCTTCAAATTATCAGTTATTACACGTAGTAACCAACTTTAGGCGTTTTTATGTCTTCATTAGCATCATAACGATAAGGTAACAAAAAGGAAAATAACAGAGTTCAAGAAAAGAACAAGATTAATTTAGGACAATTAAGGTACAAAAAAGACGAGCAACAGTAGATGTTAACAATCTGTTAAGAAGCTTTGGACACCTACGCATCAAGAGAAAAAATTGCAGTAAGTAGTTTCTCGATTAATGAAAGTGACTTGCCTGGTCTTAATGCACTTGCCACTGGCTTTCCTACTGCTTCGACTGATTCCAATTCAGGTGGAAAGAAAATGGTCTCCTTGTCTGCAAGCTTTTCAAGACCGCTTTTATCAATATCGTTGCCCAATCCAACGATAACTAATTTCATTTTTTTATCTTTAAGACTTTGTGATACTTCATCTGCTTTGTCTCCAGTTCTCTTGCTATCCTCAAAAATCAAGATTGACTTGGGAACATTTTCCCTTGCTCCTTGCTTCGGAGAGAAGACTGATTCTTTAATGAAAGATAAGTAATCATCTAGGTCTCCCGATTTCTTTGGATTTTTCATCGTATTTACAAAGTTAATTGCTGCGTTCTGATCAGTGATATCCCCTAGTTTTGACAATAGAACTGGTTGTGTGTCACGTGAAATGAACGAGATCAAAGTTTTGTCTCTTGATAAATCATACTGTCTAAGAACCTCTTTTATAAGCGTTTTTTGAGCCTCAAACTTGGAGTCTGCGTCAACTGCAGGTGATGTACCAGTCAATATTGCAAGATCCATCACTGGCTTCTCTGCTAAAAAAGAACGATGATTCTCAAATGATGTTACAGATTTTTCGTTTAATAAAAGTGGTTGGAAGTTGATTTCATTATTAGCTAATATTCAAATACAGCTAAATTAGAGATTTTTGCAGAATTTTGGCTTGGTTATTCAGAATTAACGAAAAGTGACATACTCTTGAACTTCGCATCCATTTGTGTATTGAAGAGAGCAAAGACTACAGTTTATAAATTACACTTGACCACAGTTAATAAAAACATGAACCAGAAAAGTATAAGCACCTGCTAGTTTTTCCCTTGACAATTCACTGACATCTGGAATAGCTTCGGGTAGCTGATTGCGACTATCAAATAGAACCACTTTTCCGAATGCCTTTCCTTTTTCCTCAACCAAAGCTCCAGTGCTTTTGGTACTGCCTATCATGACCAGAATGTAGCTTATGCCTGAATCATTCAACAGCTTCAACGATTGTTCAATATTCGCCAACTCTTTTCCATCTGTCTCTCCGTTCATAAGTATCACTGCCGATCTTGTTGCTCCATTTCTAATCTTTGATGGATCAAAGTATGTTTCACGGATAAAATCAATCGCTACGACAGGCCTCGACAGTTTTCTTGTTGACTTCAAGGAGCTTAGAGCAAGATCCAAGAGAGGTTTGCTTGATTCCGAGAATTGGATTTTGACAGATGGTTTCTCATTGTATTGGACCAAGCCTATTCTCGCCGTCAATGTGTCATCATTGAGAAGTTTGACAGCTTCGTTCACGAAGTTCTTTATGTCGCTAAGAACTTCGTGCGGCAGTGAAGTATCAATTGCAAATACGATATCGCTTGCTCCAGATACGTCTAAAGATGAGGAAATATGACAATAATCAGATGAACATTTATGTTTAGATTAAATTTCAACAGTTTATCATCAAGTACATTTTTTGTTGAACTCAGTACAAGCAATAGATTGCCCTTATTTCGAATTTTGAAGAAAGGTGGTGATTTAAGTTCAATAATGACAAACATCACACTATCCATTCATGAATATTCAACAATCCTTTAAAATGAATCACCCATAATCAATGTATCTTAATATGATTAAAATATCCAAACGAATTTACGAGCATTCTCTTTAAAAAACATATCTGATTTTATAAAAACTTTTAAACTGAGCTTTACAACTTTAGATAACAACTTTATTCTGAAAACGGGGTTTTGTAAAATACCACTGTATTTGTAATAATTCTATTTAACCTCTACGATCGTGTAAACTAAGCTTAGGAAAAAAAGATACAAGCACCCTTCACTTAAAAATACGACCAAGCAACTGACTAGATATGGAATAGCACTATAACAATGGAAAATATATGTGTTTAATTTTCTAAGTTTTCTTACAGCCGATATCATTCCTTTTCTTTTAAAGCCAAAAATATTCTAACCTTTCTTAGACACAATATCGCTAGCAAGATGGTTGCTAGAAAAGGCTTCCTGTAGCAATATTTCATGAAATTCTATTTATCAATAGGTTATAGATTCAAAAACTGTGATAAATTGCATATCAAAGAGAAAGCAAAAATACCACAGGGCTTTGTTGATTCCAATTTTATTGGAGTCTTCTCCAAGCATGTATATCGCTTGAGGTGACAGGCACTCGCATATGTCCTTCCATCGGTGCCACAAACCAAGTCGTATTTTGGCCTACATGGTAGACACGTGCAAACTGCGTTTTCTGCACTTCTTGCTTGGCATACTTCCTTCTCTGAACACTTAACTTTCTCGCATGAGTCTAGGAGATAGAATTTATTGGAAACTATAATGATAACTCTAGCTGCGTAATTTGCCAGGTGATATAAAAAATATACTAAAGCAGCGAAACAAGAAACGCAATTTTTCAATCTAAATTTTCGGAGATAAAACATTGGATAATGTAATAACAGGTAAAGGGAATTTTTTTTCCGAATGAAATTTTGCTTTTTGCTGTAGTGCTGAATGCAACTACAAATTTCAAATATGTGCAAAATGCTCTCAGTGAAATTCTAAAGAGAGTGATAGCATGCAGAAAATGAATACAGTATACTACCTGGCTGCATTGTTTTCACAAGTGGATACATTGACATGTCTAGTTCATCAAGTAGTGGTGGGAAGAAAAACACATCGTGCATTGGTACAAGCTGACTGAGTTTCTTCGGATCAACCTTTGATGTCACATCTATTACAATTATGTTAACTCCGCGGGCTTTGAGCTTTTCTTTTACTGCCTTGAAAGCACCATTGTCTGGATCGATATCCTTTTCGACAAAAACAACAAGACTGTTTTTGTATCCTGGTCTTCCTCCATTAGAAGCGGCAAATATATTATCACTTGCGATCTGCAGAGCCTTCAAGAGCTCTTCAGTTGGGCCAGATAACTGCATATCTTCGATGGACCGGTACAACTTGGCTTGATTCTGAATTTGGCCAATCTTCAGCTTTATCGCAGCCGGTTTTGCCTTACTGATTACCCCAACATGAGTTTTCCCTGGAGCCACTTCGTATGATTTCAGCATGTGCTTCACAATTGTCTTTTGTTTTCGTACAATTTCATTTGCTTCATTTCCAGAGCTACCCACAATAAATGCAATATCCACTTGCACAGGCAAAGCTTTATGGGAAAAGAGAATTAAATCAACCTTTGATGAAGCATAAAAATAAACACAGTACTTTTTATCTCGACCATGAACAGTTTAAAACACCATTCGATGTTATGGTACAAGGAATTATCGGTAAAAAAGGTTCCTCTATGGTTAGAGACCAAATGAATTTAAAGTTCATGTAAAGAGGCACGAAATATCATCTACATGATATTTAATATTCAAATTAATTATTCTAATTAAGATTTACGAAAAGCACTTACTCCCTGCATTATTGATCTTCCTCTCAAGAATTCCATAAGATTCCGGCAGTCTTTCTGGTTTGTCAACTGTGACAACATTTTCCAATTTTTTCGCAATTGCGTTCAATTCTTCTTCGTTTCTTAGCTGCCCTACTGACAACACAACAGTATCTACGCCTTGCTTTTTCAATGAATCAGCTTCAGAGGACAACATATCAGCTCCTTCCTCTGCATTCATGCCTGTAGTCACAAGAATAAGCACTTTCTTTTGATTTCTATCACTTTTCTCGAAAATTTCTTTTTGAACAGCACGCAGCGCCTTGTCAATTCTTCTAGAACCACCTGGCCTCTTGAAAAACTTTATGAAACTTTCGACGATAGCCTTGCTTGTTCCTTCGCTTGGGCGAAGAATAACTTGCGTATCATCACCAAACTGGGCCAGACCTATGCGTGAATTCTGTTTTGATATGTTGTAATAACCAAAAGATGATTTGACCAGTTTCTTTATCCTTTCGAACGTTGAAGAATCCACGTGACTGGAACCATCAACCAAATACACTACATCCATTGCATCATCCAAACCTGAATGAATTTAAAGGGATAATCATCAAATGTTTCTATGTTTTACAGATAGCTTTGAAGCATATCTTATAAAAACACAATTGCTGTTATTACGTCAATATTCTATCATGTATTCGTCGATCCTCTTTCATAAGGTTCGTCGATCCTCTTTCATAGACAAGACAACAGTTTAAGATATAATTTAAAGGAAGAGAGGGCTACAATAAAGCCAAGTAGAAGGCTTTGTTGAATGTTGTAAGAGAAAGGCTTCAAAGCACAAAACATCGAAGTTAATACGTTATTACAAAAACATGCAGCATTTTGTTGCTTGAATATTTTTACAAAAAATTTCGCACAAAATTTATTGATCATACCGCAAGATTGATATTTTGTAACAAAGATGTCTGCTCTCCGTTTGCATGCATCTGCTTTCAAATAACATTCACTTGCATAAGACATTCCATTTGATCCGCATACTGGGGAATATTTCTCACTACATGTTTCGCAGACGCATTTTGGGTGTCCATCTGTCGTTGCAGAGCAGACACTACCAAACTTGCACTCCTTCTTCCAGCATGGATCTAGAACGATGCAAAGTGTAAAAGGATTTTGAATACAGATGACTATCAGAATCATCTTTACAAAGAGCGAGTCTCTACTATTTGCTCAATCTTCATTGAAACTTAAAGAATCCATCCTTTTAAAAACTTATTTTGTTACTGAAAAAATTCAAATTTTGAAAATTCATTTAAGTTCAATAATATTGATGTCTAAATTTTTGCCATCGCTAGAATGCTTGAACTGCAGAAAAAATAAGGTTATCATTCAGAAACAAGAAAAGATAAGCCAAGGTTGTATAGAAGCCTCTTTCTAGATAGGATCTGCTCCGGCTGGAACATAGACGCGTATGGCAAGGTGACTGTAAAGAATAAACAAAAAACTTTGGAAGAATCGCATGAGTCGTGTTTTTTATAGGTAGTACCACACGCACCTGGTCGGATAGCCAAGGTAACTGGTTGCACAAGCTTCTCTAACTCTTCTAGAGTCGGTGGAAAGAAAACGGCTTGCTTATCGTAAGAAACAGACTCTAGATCATCTCTGTCTTCATCTCTGGCAATGCCAACAACAATGAGTTTGATATTGCGCTCTCTAAACGATTGCACCAAATCAGCCAGCTCATTCTTGTGCGATATTGGGTTTTTATCCACAAACATCAAGATAGATTTTGGAGCGTCTGCACGTGCACCGTGGCTTAAGCTCAAAATTGAATCATTAACCATTCTCAAAGCATTTGTGATATCGCCATTATAACCAGCATTTTTGAGCAACCGTACAGCATTGACAGTGGAACGTTTGTCGTTGTGGCTACCAATATTCCATTCGACCTTTGGACTGGGTCCGTAGGATCCAGCTCCAATAAGAGTAGAATCTGGAGAAACGTCAAGTGTATCCACCAGGTTAGTAACAAAGTTTTGCTGTGCTTTAAATATCATTGACGAATTCTTTCCAGAAGAACCAAACAAAACAGCAAGATCAAGCACCATCGGCTTGGCTGAAATAAGAAAATGATATATTTAAGAGTCAAGAGAGTAGCAAAATTAAAACTAGATGGGCCTTAAAAAGGCTATTGAATAATTATGTGGAATTTGAAAAAATCTGGGGATAGTAGAAGTTTTGTTTACGTGAAAAATGGCAAACAGTACTTATTTCAAAATAGACCTCAACAAGCTGGATCTCTTTGTCTCTATTATGTAGGATCCTCTTGCAGAAAGTACATAACAATAATTCAAATTTATACAAGAGTCAATTAGAGATCTTACTCTAATGCAGTGGCTTAATAATGAAATCGAATTAACAAGGATTTGTCTGCTCAATATGATACAAAGTTTTTTACCTATTGAGCGTGCCATTGCTTGCTCAATATAACCAACTGTATTAGGCAAGTCGTTTGCCGTCTCAACGTTTTTCAGCTCATCAATGCCTGATAAGTCTTTCTTCTCGACTGGTTTTCCAATGTTTATAACAACAAGCTTAACGTTCTCTTTCTTAAGCATTGCATTTGCCTTTTCAACATCCTGTTTGCTGTCACTCTCGTCATTGCCATTTGTCACCAAAACAGCCAACTTTCCAACATCTTTACGTTTACTACTGCTCAAGAACTCATCTTTCACTGCTAGCAATGCCTTATCCATTTCTCTTTTTCCACCTCTTCTCGCCATTTCTGATAGAGTTTGCTTAACGATATCAGCTGATGTTCCCTTATTGAGTAACAAATCTAGCTTTGGCGAGGAACCTCCGTAAACAAGAAGGCCAACATGTGTTTTCTCAGGAGATATCTCATTAGCACTCAGTGCCGCATTGACAAAATTCTTCATAGCCATAAAAGTCTCCGAGCTAACTGTCTGCGATCCATCGATTGCATACACAATATCAAGATTTCCAGCAACGCCTTGACGAAGAAAAGAACAGTTCAAAATCATCAAAGCTTGTAAGTTTACATTAAGAGCAGCAAAAAGTGCAAACAAATGTTCCATAATATACTTCCTTCCACGTTATCATTAGAGAAAGGCCACATTTCATCAAAAGTAGCCACTGTATATACGAGTTGCCTGATAATGGAACTGAGCGTTTTTATTTAAAAAGCTGCTACATCAGATTTTAATTCAATAAATCAGAATACAATTGCCTAGATAAAAAGGGCTTTATAACTGGAAAGACAATTCACAAATTTTAAATTTCATTCAACTATTGATACCATAGAAAAACCTGCAAATGTCATACCGCAAGCTTCATTTCTCACTGCTTTTATCATTTTCATGCTCATACAGGCCTTCCTTTTAAGATAGCACATATTCGCATGAGTCATTCCATCATCACCACAGATTGGTTTAAAATTATCTTTGTCACACAAGGGACACACACATTCTGCCGTTCCATCATTCTTGCTGACACATATTCCAAAGAATTCGCATTGTTTCTTTGCACATGGATCTGTTAAAGAGAAAAAAACTCAACACTGAAGTAAAGTTTTCATAAAAGAATAAGCAAAAAATCAACATAGGCCATTACATCTTTGCATTGCGTCCGTGTTCTAAGACAATGCAATTTGTCATAAATATTTCTGGTATTCTATAACAAAGCAACAAATCCTAATATTAAGTTCACAAACAGCTTCTTTTGAAGAAAAAATCATATTTGATAAATTATTCGATTGAGGATTGACATATTACCCACGATATCACCTACCACTGTACCAAAATATTCAAGACATGTCAGTTTTACCTGGTGTCGAGAGTTTAGAAACTTTTGACGCTACGTCATCTAGTCCTTCTGATACATTTTTGACCGAAACTATACTCTTGGCATCACTTGCAATTCCCAAAGGTGGCTGCCTGTCTGCAACAGGTCTCATTTCAATGACAATCACTTTAACTCCCATCATTTTTAGTTCATCAGAGATCTTCAAAAGCTTGCTCTCCACTTTCTCCTCTCCGTCGAGAAAAACTATAAGCGTCTTCGGGAAACCACTTCTTCCTCCTTTGTTTCCTGAGAAAAGTTGATCACGTGCTAGTTCGAGCGCATGCAGAACATTATTTCCTGGACTAACCGAGCTCAATCTCTTGATTCGATACTTTGTATTTATATCATCAAGTGCATCTCCTATGTACCAAGCAACACTGGCATCTTTTCCGTACAGAATTGCTCCAACTAGTGTGGCATCCTTGGAAATTTTGTATTTCTCAATAATCCTGACTGCCAAATTCTTCTCCGCTTCGAAGGTGGCTCCTGAAGGATCACTAGAGCCAAACACTAAGCCAAGGTCCAGTCTCAATGGTTTTGCTAAAAAACACAATTTAATAAAGATATAGAGAGCTTATACCTACTTCTAGCGAGGTATACAAGCAGTGAAACTGCTAAAAGGAATTTCAAAATGATATAAAAATTGAAAATATAAGTGCGACGAGCTGAACTGCAACGTTATTCAAAGTCCTGCAAATAATAACTCAAGTTCTGCAGTCATTTTCTTTAACTTGCGTAGATTTATCAAAATTCTTTTGCGAAGAATCTAACTTTCAATCAGTTTCATGAGGATTGCAAATATCTTTTTATAATTAATCGCAGGACCAGGAATAAATTTAATGAAAACCTTTGTAAATGTTCTAATGTGGCTCAAAAATCACTATGTGTTTGGTCTAAATATCTCTAAAATCTCTTAGTTACTTAGTTCTTAGTTAAAAGCTCTTAGATTGGTGTAACAAGACCAGGTAACAGGGATTTGTTACAGAAAAATGACATACCAGATGTTTTTTCGCTTTGGTCTATTAACTTTGCCAATGCATTTTTCGCATCCTCTTCATCAGCAACCTTTATCACTTCATCTTCCTTTGCAATACTCTTCAGCTCATTTGGAGTTACGTCATCACCCAGTGCGATTACTAGAACTGTGATGCCTTTGTTTTTCATCCGTTCAAGCGCCATTTTGGTCTCTGTGGCAAGTGCATTTGAAGGCAAATGGCTAGCAAGTAGAAGTATGCACATCCTACCTCGAGAATCATCATTTGTGTCAGGAGCCATCTTTGAATGAGCTAATCTGATAGCCTCTGGTAAATTCTGCTCACCACCTACTGGCTGTGCATCGTGTAATACCTGATTCACCACTGTTGGATTAACACCGTCAACCAACTCAAGGTTACTTACGGGAGTCTCTCCGAATGTTATCAAACCAACTCGTGTGCGATTTGGTGAAATTTCATATGCTTTTAGGGCATCACTAACAAATCTCTTAATTCTTGCAAAGATTGTTCTGTTAACCTTGCTAGAACTGTCCATGACAAATATTGAATCAAGTTTATCCGACATACCTGAAAACATAAAAAGTGGAATCAGAGTCATAAAGAACTGTCATAATCAAAGGCCTCAAAAACAAAAATTTTTGATATGCACAACAGGGCTTGTTTACTGGAATGTGGCATAAAGCAAAAAATTTTGAACTAATTCCCGTCGTAAACTTTATTTCATAATACCTAAAAATATTCAATTAACAAACACTTTTTGAAAAATGATAATTGAAGAAGAATTGAAAAAAAATTCGTTAATGGGTGGTGGAGATAGGTAATTGCAGATCTTTCGTGCAACTTTAATTATATAGTTTAATACAAACGATTAATCACGTTAAAACATTAATGAGCAACCTTTAATTTGATAATGTGGGTTATTGAAGACATATTAAAATATATGTACGAAGGTTTTTTGAAAAAGTCCAAATCCATGTTTGTTTACACTCTTGTCAATTTGAAAATCCTTCTAGTTAAGTTATTAGAGAACAAAGTTATGAAAAGATACAAAACAAAAAAATCAACTGGTTTGTTACCGCAAGCTTCTTTTTTGACTGTTTTCAGCGATCTCTTCTCCAGACATGCAATTCTTTCTAATTCACACTGGCTGACATAGGTTTTTCCATCATCACCACAGACAGGGCTGTTGCTTTCTGCCTTGCTGCAAACTGGACAGACACATTCTGCAGTTCTATCAGGTCTTCTCAAGCATTTGCTGTAAAACTCACAGACTCTTCTCGTACAAGGATCTGCAAATAATATATTAATTGCGATTAAAGACTATAGATAAGTAAATAATCTTCGTTCTAGGAACCGGTCGTCATTGAAGACAACTCCATAAGTTTTTTATTTGCAATGAAATCACAACAGGTACATATTGTTGAGAAAACTAAAAAAAGTTCAAAGTATGATAAACTACTGTAACGATAAAGAAGCTGAATCTTTGTATTATTCAACCTGAAAACCCTGAAAACTTTTTAGTATTCAACAACTTTTGTCAAGTTCTGACATTTTGCACGTAGATCTATTTTATCAATCGTATGCAATTTTCTGACTTTAACAACATTGTTCTGACTTGAACAACCCTTGAATAATTTTGAACAACCTCTGAATCTTCTTAAAATGAGAACTTTATTTGAGAATGTTTAAAGGCAATCGACATATTCTAAGGGGCCCAAGCCATCTTTCAATCAAGAATTGACCAATCAGTGAGTGTGACTCCGCTCACACGCTAATTGATTGGCTGATGTTGCTTGACAGGTGGTTTAAGCCATTTTTGTATCTGTCGATTGCCATTAAAGTAAAGTAAACTCCTTATTTAATTTGAATATATACAACTTTTGAGTCCTAATATAGAGACAGTATTAAACAGCTGCTCATTTCAGCAAACGTACCTGGAAGGGTCTGCTCAACAGCTTTCGATACAACACCATCAGCTGATGTAGACGATTCATCCATATAGATTACATCATCAGGTCCACTTGCTACCTTAGAGGTGGCAGCTCTGTCAACCTCTGGACCAATAGCAACTACCACGAGTTTGACGCCAAGACCCTTCAAATTTCTAGTTACAATATCATAATCTTTATTGACCTTGAATGATTTATCAACAAATAGGACTATAGTCTTTGACGATGCCCGTCTTCCACCATTGTTTTCTGAAAACATTTCATCGCGAGCAATTTCAAGGGCTCGTAATACATTGCTACCATCTGCTTGTCGTTGAAGTTGTTGGATCCTTTGCAGTGTTGATTTCGTATCTAAGGCATCTCCAAGTTTCCAGACCATTTTTGCTTTATCATCGTATATTATAGCAGCAGTCAATGTTGACGATTTTGAAATGTCATATTTCTCAACCATTTTCTTACTGATTTGCTTTTGGTCATTGAACACAGAGTCAGCCTTCTCACCGCTGGCACCAAAAATGAAGCCAAGATCATGCGGCTCTGCTTTTGCTAGAAGAAACAGAAGAATTGACTAAAAAGCGAAGAACAATGGATGCGATAACCTTGGGGAAATTATCTCAATCATCTTTGCATTATCTTGTTACAATTTTCGAACCCTTCTCAAAAAGCTGGATTTTATAGGATTAATGGGCTGTTAAATCAAAAAAAGGTAAATTTAAGTCTTTTATCTGCATAAGATCTTAGAATTCTAGAATTTTTAACAACACTTAAATCATTAACAATAATGAAATAATAACCAATATTCCTTAAAATACCAGAAAGAGCATACCTGAAACTTCACCAGATTTGCTAACGATCTTCGGTACAGTAGTTTGCAGTTGATCTACATCTCTAACTACAACTGTATTATCGTCACCAGCAATTTCGTTTATCTCTCGTCCACTAGCTTCGTCTCCTATACCAATTACAAGAATTGTTATATCATTTTTCTTCAGTTCATCAAGTATCATTTTTCTTTCATCAGCATTAATGGACTTGGACTCTGGCCCAGTTGTCACCAAAACAAGAAGTCTACCATGATCTACTTTTCCAGCTAGCGTATTCCTTGATACATATTTCAATGCATCTATTACATTTCTCTGTCCACCAATTTTCGTTAAATTTCCAATGAACTTTTCAACAACAGCTTTATCAATACCATCCTTTAGATATAATTGTGTAACTGCTTTATCGCCAAATGTGACCAATGATACTCTAGTTCTCTCGGCTGAGATATTATAGGCAGACAAGGTTCCTCTTACAAAATCTTTCATTTTTCTAAAATCCGGTATTTTGACAGTGGCAGAACCATCCATTGCGAAAATGAGATCCACACGCTCAGATATTCCTAGAAGAAGAATGCAAAATACATTGTGAATAAAACTTTTACCAATGGCATTAAGCTGAAGGTGTTCCGGGTCTTTTATGTCAGGCAGCTTTCTATTTGTTTACATCTTTTGAACGTAAGCAAATAAAGTTAAAAATGCGAGTAAATATAAGCAGTTGATTTAAATAGGCTCTCGTGTTCATAAAAACGCGATTCTATGGCTGCTTTGAGATCCGCTTGTCATTACAAGGCTTTAAGGTTGAAATTAGGATTGATAGAACTGTATGTTCATTTAAAGAAACCTTTCTGAAACCTAAAAGTTCAATAATTTTGATGGAGACTTCCATGAAAGTGAATTCTAGGATAAGTATTACCGCAAGCTTCCTTCTTTGCTACTCTGATATTCACTCTTCTTTTACAAGATGTTCTTTCCAGCTCACATTGACTTGCATAGGTTTCTCCATCTTCACTGCAAACTGGACTGTACCTCTCATCTGGATCGCATATTTGACAAACACATTCTGCAGTTCGGTCACTTTTGGTAATGCATTTACTGTGATACTCGCAAACTTGCTTGCTGCATGAATCTTAATAATTGAAGAAAACAACGTTAACGGGTAGCGGAGAGGGGCAAGTGCAAAACAGAGGTGCAACTGTTTTTAATATATACTTAACACAAAAGAAGATCCATATCAGAATACCCTTAGCTTTAAAAGACTATAAAATCAATGTAATGCTGAACATTATTGATACAAATGCAACCCTATTTATAAACCAAATGCCTATATTGTTGAACCTAATGTAATTAAGTCGCAGTCATTATTATTCACATAAACTTTTAGTTGCACACATTAATGTCATGTTTATGCACAACCACATTTATATAAAATCCCTCGTAGGTATTAAACATGCAAAAGAAAAACTTAAATACCTGGAACTGACTTTGCAGCAACCAAAGACGCTAGCTCGCCCTTTTTGTCATCAAAGTCATCTGCATTGATCACATTGCTCGGCTGTTTAGCGATCCCAGAAACGTCTGCTTTCAGCACTTCTCTACCGACAGTGATAACAATTACATTAATATTATTATCTTCCAGTTCCTTAGACACAATATCCAACTGTCTGCTGTCTTCTATTTTGTCAACAAAAACAACCAACGTCTTTGGAACATTTCTTCTTGATCCATTTTCAGAAGAAAACAGCTTGCTGCGTGCAATTTGAAGAGCTTTTAGCACATTTTTGCCATTCCCCTTTCTTTGCAATTGACTGATTCTATCCAGTGTCGCTCTCTTGTCAGTTGCGTCACCAATTTTCCAGTCAAGAACTGCGTCATCATCATACGTAATGGCACCTACCAAAGTTGCTGATTTCGAAACATCATACTTTTCTACAATTTTCTTGGCAAGATCCTTTTCTGTATTAAAGTTTTCGACTGCTTTTGCCCCATTTGTACCAAATACAAAGCCAAGGTCAAGAACAACAGGTTTAGCTACGACAAAAGAAGTTTAAATTAATCTCACAAAAGACAAATTCAAGAAAAAGGTAAGAAAGTGAACAGATATGTTAAAATATTAAAATGAGTTTCAAATCGCACAATTTTAGGGTTCCGACAGAGGTTGGGGACTTCAATCAAAATACTTTGAATAACGGTCTAAAAATAAATGATCCTCTGTTTATCATAAATAAGGCATTTCTAAAGTTGTTGATGCTCTTATTTTTTCTTCTTACCTGCAGCTTTACCGCTGGCTTCAAAAGCAGGCATGAAGACTTCTTTCAATCTGTCTGGGTTTGGAATGCTTATAAGGTTATCCTTCTTGGAAATAGTTTCAAGACCACCCAAATTTTTGTCTCCAACAAGCGAAACTACAAGTAATTCAATATCCCTTTGCCTCATTTTCTCAGCAATCGACTTGATTTCGGTTGCTTGGGCGGTCACTTTACTTGGTCCAGCCACGAACAGTATCAAGATTTTCCCAGGCTCTAGGGTTGTATCTTCTGTAAACATTTCATCTTGAGCATATGCCAAAGCTCTTATGATATTTCTGTCGCCTCCAATACGCTTTGTCGTGTCAATTCTCTGCTGTACTACGGACTTGTGTATTCCGTCATTAAGGCTCACCTGACTGATAGGCTGTGCACCATACACCATGACTGCGACGCGTGTTTGGTTTACAGAAACATTATAGGCTTGTAAAGAACCTTTTGCAAATTCTTTCATTTTTTTGAAGGTACTCATGTCTACATCACTTGAGCTATCTAAGGCAAATACCACATCAAGTGGACTAGAGACACCTGCAGAAGATAAGAAAACATTTTTAGCAAATCAAAACATAAGATTTCAATCTCTTTTGTCCTGTGCATTGATATTTGAGCATTTGAGCATGTTGTTACTTGAGGCATGTTTCAAACGGCATATGTAAACAAATATCAAACGGAGATTCAAGATTTTTCATTAAACAATCAGCTATCTTGCGTACGTAAATGACAATGAGATTGGTACGTACCACAAGATTCCATTTTGGCCACTTTGATGGACTGCTTCTTTTTGCAGGCATCCTTCTGTAACTCGCATGTGTTTGGATACGTCTTTCCGTTGTCACCACAAACAGGAGAATAAACATCGTTTTCCAAGCAGGTTGGACAAATGCATTCAGTTGACCGATCTTTTTTAGATAGGCACATTGAATAATATCCGCAAGAAACATCTTTGCACGGATCTAAGATATGAAAGGTAATTAGTGTGAAGAATATTCAAAATTGTCTTCTTTGCTATCAACTTGAGTCAAAGAATGTAAAGCATGAAGAAAAAACGTCAAGGGCTTAAGTGAAAAGCTTTAGCCTTGAACAAAGTGATGCACAAATGAATGCAATGCAAATTGCTGTATAATACCTACTTTAGTTCGGATGAATGACCAATATTTAGTATTAGTATAAAGTTATAAGTAAATATCGTATTTAAATCAAAATACCAATTCTGCTCAGCATAAGTATCAAATAATTTCACAGTATTGCATAACTGAATATGTGTTACAATAATAGACCTATTCCGAAAAGAGCAAAAAAGCATCTTAATTTTTCAGACACTGATGCTAATTTACTAACCTTGGGCAGAGAATAGAGCTTTGGCCACTTTCGGAATCAGCACATCTGTATTCTTTAGCAAATCTTCGATTACAAAAACATTTTCTTTGTCACCTGCCAATCTTGTCAACGCTTCTTGTTCGGCGCCTGGTTTTATTCCAATCACCAACATTTTCACACCAGAATCTCTTATCTGCTTGGCAATATCAACAACGCTTTTGTCATTCATGCTGATTTTATCGGTGAACAAAACCAAGACTTTACCACTATTTGTCCTCATAGCTCCGGTAGGACTAAATAAAGTATCCCTTGCCAGCTCTAAAGCTCTTTGAATATTGTTACCAGTCTTTGTCCTTCTTAAGTTTCTGATCCTTGTTATCACTTTCTCTGCATCAGGTACCTCTCCAAAGGCAAACTCTACGTCAGCATCCCGATTGTAAGTTATTGCTCCAAAAATGGCGTCTGCCTTTGCGACGTTGTAATTACGTACCAGCTTCTCAATTAGAGCCTTCTCTGTGAAAAATGCTCTTGGCGCGTTCTTACCATTTGCGCCAATAACAAAACCAACATTTAGCTTGAGCGGTTTGGCTAAAAATAAAATAAACGTGAAATTATGCGCTAACGGGCCATGACAAAATTGAGAAAACAAAAATATTGTGAGACATTTGATAACGAACAAAATAGGCTTGAAATTTGTTCCAGAATTGAAATTTTGAATAATATGAAACTCTTATCAAACAATTTAACATCAAGCATCAACTTTTGTTAATCGTTTTTCCTTAATAACTTAACCATTCTTTACAATCTATACCGGTATATATTTGAAGAAAATTTATCAAGTTGTTTTTTCTCTTTTTAAAATAGAAAATCATTTGATCAACAAACATTCGAAATCCTGTGCATCAGAAACAATTAACTCTCGTATACCTGCAGCTTTTTCGCTTGCATCTAGAACAGTTGTATATGCATCTCTGATATCTTTGGAGTCTGGCACCAATATTGTTGTTGCCTCCTTGCTGATACCGCGTAGTTCTTCGTCATTTTTTGTTTCTCCAACAGCAACTAGAACAACATTTATTCCTCTTTCTTTCATTCCACGAACCAGGGCTTCGAGGCGATCTTGTGTGTTTTTTGAAGACGGAGAACCATTGACTAGTAAAACAACCAGCTTTCCTCTATCATTTTTTTCGAAAATGCCAGTTTCTGCATACTTAACGGCATCTACCAACTGTCTTTTCCCTCCTAATGTTCCTGCATCTTCAATTGCTTGATAAACAACAGATTTGAAGCCTCCTTCTTTCAGGT
Organism: Rhopilema esculentum; assembly: GCF_057945365.1. Lineage (NCBI taxonomy): Eukaryota > Metazoa > Cnidaria > Scyphozoa > Rhizostomeae > Rhizostomatidae > Rhopilema > Rhopilema esculentum. The sequence continues at coordinate 6,586,936 of NC_142833.1, forward strand.
CGACAATCTTATTTTGAGTTTCGGCAAACGTGGCGATGGAAACCCTGGTTTTGTTCTTTGCTATATCGTATGCTCGGAGAACACCTTTGATGAAATCTTTCATTTTATCAAATGTTGACTTCTTTACCTGATTTGACCCATCAAGGAAAATTGCTACATCAAGCGGCTTTGTCATTCCTGTGAAGCAATAGAATTAAACATAAATAGATACCTCTTGACAGTTAGAAAACCAATCTTTAACGCTGTTCTACGCAATATGCATGATTATCGAGGCTTCAAAGGCATGCTTCGTAATTTGCAATGAAGATTTCGGTTGAGATAGCAGATAACAAATTATCTTGTCGTAAGTAATTTGTGAGAAGCCTTTCATTCTCTGCAGTAACATCAACAGAAAGCAGGCTCTTAAACGTTAAGAAAATCAAAAAATTACCGCAAGCCTCTTTCTTGGTTAAACGAATGAGCCTCTTTCCAGCGCAAGAGGATTTTTCCAGATCACATTGATTTGCATAGGTGCTACCGTCACTTCCACAAACAGGCGAGTATTTTTCATCGGCGTCGCAAATGGGACAGATACATTCAGGTGAGTTGTCTGATCGTCTATGGCATTTGGCAAAAAAGCCACAAGATTTGGATTCACAAGGATCTGGCAAAGAAAATATCGTTTTAAAATAGCTATTGGTGTAAGAAAAAAATTGCACGTTGTTAATCACAAGACATATCAAAGTAACAACTTAGTTCCGTATAGTTTTTTATGGTCTTGAAAATGACATATGATAAACATAGAATATTATTTTAGCAACATATTCAGATGTCAGATCTGCATTTTCTCAACGATAATTAAAGTTTCGCTAAAAAAATATCCAAGGGATGGTTGCTTCGAAAATTATGCTATGGGATGCGATTAATTAAAGCCAAAAAAATCATCGTCCTAATTCTTATTACAAAGTATTTTCAAGCTAAAAATCATTGATTTGATAATTTCCAGGTCTACGATGATCAGTCTTTTGTCAATTTTGATTTCACTTTTCAAGCTAAAAATTAATTTTTCCAAGCACACCCTTGAGTTCTTTTGTATCCTTGATTGCTTCTTACGACGTTAAGTTGTTTATTTAATTTTAATAATTGCCCCCGAAAATCCACAAATATTTTCGCAAAAATACTTAAAAAGCCTTCTTAAAAACGGGCAAAAAACGTTTTTCAAATACAAAAAGGGCTGAACATTGCCAAGAGCTTTAGATAGATTTGATAGATTTGTACACAGAAAGAAAATTATTCAGTCTTTTTTCAGCAAGAACAAAGAGAATCTGTCAAAATAGTCAACCTTAGAAAAACCATAATTTTTTCAAGGATAATTCTAACGGAAATTACAGAAAACAAGAGGAACATTGATACAGTTTATAAAGGTAAAGAGTGATAAATTCAATTCAAATGGTTATTAGTAGTGTTGTAGATTTTACCTGGCTTTGTCAATGCTGCAGCTGTAGACGAAATACTTTCCATTCCCGTCACCAAATCATTAGGAGTCAGTAAATACGCAGGATCACTTGTAAGTCCATATAGCGCATCTTTGTTTACTTCTGACCCAACAGCTACTACAATAATCTTTACGCCTGCATCTTTCAACTTTCTTGCTGCTTTCTCTAATTCAAGATCTCTCGTTTTTGCTTTGTCAATAAACACCACAAGAGTTTTTGGTACGCTGTATCTGGCTCCATTCTTCATGATAAATAGCTCCTCGTATGCAACTTTTAAACCCATTGCCACGTTATTTCCAGCATTTCTTCGTTGCAATCTATCAATATTTGCTAACGTCATACTAAGATCCATTGCTTCTCCTAACTTCAGACCTAAGTAAGCACCATCGTCATATATAACCACACCGACTAGTGTTGCTAATTCCGATATTTTATTCATGCTTACAATCTTTTTTGCTATCCTTTTCTCTGCAGCAAACATGGTTTGAGCCGAAGGTCCATCGGCGCCAAAAAGAAAGCCAAGGTCCAAAGGTTTAGGAGTTGCTGAAATGAAAAATTTCTGACTAGTCGTCGTATTGATACCATACTATTGCGTGGCTCAAACATAGTATCAAAACAGTGCATTATGCCAGAGAAATGTTAGAAACATAAAAAAGGGCTAGAATTTATATTTTCCTAAAAAACCAGCAATCCAGCCTTAGCCAAATCAAAGAAATTCGCTTTTTGTAAGGGATTTGCGGCCAGCTCAAGAATTTTAAAAGCGTTAAAGGCTAGCGACTGGTCAAAGAGACCAGTTTAGCGTCTCATTTCTATATTGGTTGTAATGCTGAATACTTTGAACATCATTTTATCATTTGATTTTTAGATAAAAAAGGCTAACTATATAGATTTTCTTTTGAGTTTTTCACAAAATTACGAAGATTTTCATAGTTAAATGCATAATGAATGAGAATGAGAAAACCAACCGGCCGCTTTCCCACTTCTTTCCTCTAACTCAGGAACTTTGCCCTTCAATTCTTTGACGTCATCAATCAGAATCAAGTCAGCTGGATGCTTAACTGCACTTTTCAAAGGTTCCCTATTTTTGACATTGATGCCAACGATTATCAAAGTAATGTCATCTCTCTCAAGTTGTGATGCAACAGCATCGAGCCTGTAGCGGTCTTCATCACTTGTGTCTCCCATTACAAACAGTATCACCTGAGATTTTGTTTTCAGCTTTCTGTCATAACGTCTTTCGTCTATCAGAATTCTTCTTGCAACAGCTAACGGTTGACTTGGCGACCTTGGGCTGTCATCACTGACAGTTATACCATCCAGCGCTGTCTCGATGGCAGACTTGCTTGTTCCATCCTCCAGCGGCAAGACTTTTTTTGCATTAGCTCCGTATGTAAGGATTGCAACATTTGTTCCATATTCAGAAATGTTATAAGATTTCAACAAGGTCTTAGATAACTTTTTGGCTTTCATCAAATCTTGGGTTGAAACATCTTTTACAACATCGATGGCAATAACAAGGTCGACAGTGCTTGCTATTCCTGAAATATTTTCATATAATGCTTGGTGAAAATTCATTAAACAATTAAAGATGAATGTAAATCTACATATAGAATCTTTAGGCTAAGTTTGACACAGTTGGTTCATGGGAGATGTGTTAACAGCACCTGTACTATCTACTTTAAATTCGCAGTTCGGTTTGTATTTGGAGAAGATTGAAACAAATTAAAAAAAAATATGCAACTGGCAACTTTTTTGTTTTAAGATAAGTTTTTCCTAAATAGTAACTATGACCAGAAAATTTTACTTAAGCAGGACATAATGTTAACAAATTACTTCAGTATTTTTTTGAAAAAATTGTTGTAACTTTTAAATCTAACTTGAAAAAAAGTTGGTCCCAGAAAACAAAAACTAGGACAAATTTCTTACCACAAGCACCGTCCTTGATCTTCTTAACAATCTTCTTTTCTTTGCAAGAAGTCCTGCGGAGTTCACATTCATTTGCATATGTCTTGCCATCATCTCCACAGACAAGTGAATATTGTTTTTCATCCCCACACACTGGGCAAATGCACTCTGCACTTCCACCACTGATTTTGTGACAAGAGCTGTAGTACTCGCAGACTATTTTCTCGCAAGGATCTGCACAAAAAAGAAAATATCAGTGAAAAGTAATTCATTTGGTGAATGCGACGAGTTCTGCTTCTGTTGACAGGTTCGACAAACCAGTAAAATTTTCGTTTTCCATTTATTTAGGTTTTGTTCAATCAAAAACTTGCACTATCACAACCAAAAACAGAGGTGAATAGCCAAAATCATAAAAATTGAACTACTTGCACTAATGTGAACATACAATGTGAACATACTATGTTCCTTTCTACAGCAGCATAGAATTATCAAAACCACCAGTATTTATTTACTTATCTTTGTTAACTGTTGGTTAAATAATTATGGTTTGGTGAATTTCATATTTCACAAGATAGAAGGTTTTCGAACGACCCCAAAGCCATAACTACACTTTTGATCTCTAAGCCATTACAAAATAATATCATTTTAAAATTGTTCTTAACGAAAAATATGTACCAGGTCTAGACTGTGCAACAATCTTATCAGACAACCCTGGATCGGTTAACAAATCTAAGACTTTATGGAGATTAGAAGGATCGCTTGCAATTCCTCCAAGGTACTTCTTTTCAACTTCTGGTCCCATTGCCACGACGATAACCTTTACACCAGAACTCTTCAGTTCAACAGCAAGATCTTCCAATTTTTCGTCTTTCTCTTGTGCTTTATCGATAAAAACAACAAGAGTCTTTGGTGTGTTTATTCTAGCTCCTTTTGATACCGGAAGTAGTTCGTCTCGAGCCATTTCCAATGCATTCAATATATTATTCCCTTTTCCTACTTGTTGGATGCTGCGTATGTTTTCTACTGTAGACTTGGCATCACGTGCGTTCCCGATTCTCCAGCCCAAACGGGCAATCGAATCATACGATAGGGCACCAACAAGAACACCAGGGGTTGATATCTGATATTTATCAACCATACGCTCCGCTAGTATTTTCTGCTGAGCAAAAGTTCTGGCTGCATTCTGGCTACCAGCACCAAAAACGAAGATGAGGTCGAGGTTTTCTGGTTTTGCTTGAAAGAGGAACAATTAACCTTTAGAACCGAGGAATTGATGGAAAATACTTTTAACTTATACATGCGAAAGGGAAAATACATAAGTAATTAGAACACCAAAGAAAGATTCTATAGATTTTTAGTTCCTGTTAAGTGAACCTCTCTCCTTTTGAAATAGTATTTCAAGGCTTTATCACCTGTGATATAAACTTCCTAATAGCTAGGGGAAACAGTAACATTTTTTAATCAAAAGGTCTCAGTGGTGATGGCTAGGAGTAAATAAACCTTCAGTGAGTCATCATGGTGTTTTTCTATGGTGAAAACATAATTTTAAATAGGAAGCAAGTAAAATAATTGATTACTGACTCAAGGGCAAGTCAATCCTATACGTAAAATGTAACAAAATAAAAGGGAACATAGAGAAAGTTAGTAAATAAAACGGTGGAGGGCCTTGACTATTAACAAAAGCTTCCAAATTGGGAAAATCTTCTCGATGTGGATTGAATAAGCGAAAGATAACATGTGATAGGTCTTATGAATCCTATTTAAAAGTGTAGAAAACAATATGGGCCACTTTTGCAATTTGCCTCGTAAATACCTGCCGCGAGACCACTCCTTTGTTCCAGTAACCCTAAGGCGTCCTTCAATGGATCATCTATTCTTATTAGATCAGCTTCGTCTCTTACTGCATCTTTCAAGGCCTTGTCGTCTTTCTTCAAAGTCTGTGCAAGAATGATAAGAGCGATGCCATCCTTTTCTAGTTGTTTTACAGTACTGGTAAAGCTATCCATATCTGACGGGTCGTTGCTTCCCATCATGACCAACAGTACTTGAGGCTTTCTTTCAACTGATTTGTCTTTTATCTGTGCATTCACAAGCATGTTTCTAGCTAAAGCCAATGGCTCGCTGGCCTTTCTTGGACTGCTGTGCAGCTCTGCTCTGTCGATGCTCCTTTCAACAAGAACCCTGTTTAATCCTGATGCAAGTGGTAAAAGCTGCTTTGCTGTCTTCCCGAAAGTCAACAGCCCAATATTTGTCTCGTTTTGAGAAATATCGTATGACTTTAACAAAGTTTTAAGGACCCCTTTCACCTTGAGGAAATCAGCAGATTTCGGATTTTCGGTGGTATCCAATGCAATTACAAGCTGAACTGGTCTTGAAATGCCTGTAGCATAAATGAAGCAATTAGCCGATTTCTCAAAAATATAATTAAAACAAGAGATGAATAGAGCCTTACGTCATTTTAGAAACCTAAATTTATATTTCAAGGAATACATTAATGCTAAAATATTTTCATTGGAATATAAAGTTCTAGAAACAGGTTAGGTTACAGACAAAATACCGCATTCAAAAGGTAGGTTTGAAAAGAAGAACATAGAAGAATTTCAGGTAGAACTGAACAAAGAATATAGCAAATTTTTTAATGAAAGGGTGGAATTGAAAAGAAAATTTGAAGAAAGGAGAAGTTGAATTATATGAGAAAAGTACGTAAAATCAAAATGGATAAAAAAGAAGGTAAAAAAGAAGGAGACAAAGAAGTTATCATCTATAAATTTCTTTAATTTTGAACTTGATACCGTATAAATCAATACAGGAGGATGTTAAAAAACTAACCACAATTGCCCTCCTTTCGTACTGTAATAGCTTTTTGTTCTTTACACGACGCTTTCTTCAACTCGCATTCATTAGAATACGTTCTTCCATCGCTTCCACAAATAGGTAAAGGTGCGTCATTTCCATAACAAAGAGGGCAGACGCATTCTGATGTCCCGTCGTTCTTTCCTAAGCAGAGGCTGTGGAACTGGCAAAGCTGATTGGCACATGGGTCTAACAACAAATAAATATATATAAATATGTGATATACATATAGACAAGTAGCAGCTAAAGATTTGTCTATTATTGCTCAGAACCTGTAGAACCTTTCTCGAGATGTACTTTGAAAAAAACTTGGTCAAAAAGATCATCATGGGTTGTGGCTTGCGAGTACCAAATCTATGGGGCCAATGATTCATTTCTATGCAATTCATAACTATCAAAGATAGTCATTCTTATGTATTTTCTAAGAGCATTAAACATTTCTTTGAGTTTGTGGGTGCCTCCACTGAAACTGAACTCACAATTAATGAAAAAAACCTATCTAAAAATCTTAGATTTCGCATTATACGCAAATTAAAATCTCAAAAGATAACGTACTTGCCTTTTTTGCAAAACGAGATTTTTAAAATTAATCTATGTATTTATACATAGTACAGATGTGACAAAATACCTGGGGTGGCTTTTGTTGCTACCTTTGAAACCAAGTCTTCACTAGGTGGGACAATTTTTGGTATTTGCAATACTTTGTCTTTACTTAATGGGATTGATGACATCATCTTTTCGATGTCTATGTTTGGTCCAACAGCTATCAAGATCACATTAACACTGGCATCCCTCAATCTTTTGACCTGGGCAACAAAGCCAGCCTTATCGAAATCAGCCCTGTCTGTGAACACAACCAGAGATTTTGGAACGTTACTTCTAGCACCATACTTAGGGTCAAATAAGACATCTTTAGCAACTTGAAGGGCTTCAGGCAAGTTATTCCCATCTCCGGTTTGTTGCAATCTTGCTATACGGTCTATGGTTGATCTTGATTCAATTATGTCTCCTATTCTCCAAGCTAATGATGCTGTACTGCCATACACAATTGCACCGACCAAAGTGTTATTTCTTGATATCAAATATCTTTCAACGATTCTTCTTGCGAGGTTCTTTTCATTTTCAAATACTCCAACAGCGTCCCCATCACTCGCACCAAATATAAACCCGATATCAAGAGGAGACGGCTTTGCTGCAAAATACACTTTAACTTTTAATAAACTACCATCGTCTCATTGTTAAGTATAATCAGAACAGTAAAGTGAAACTGTAGTTAAACTTTTTGGCACAAAATTAAAATAATGGGCAAAATAATCATTTTTTACCATTTGGTCTGAATTTGAGTTAAAAATGAAATTAAGTTTCTCTAACCTTGATTTCATCTTTTCGTGAAGGGGATAATAAATCTGTTTATTTGTTTTTGGGCTGCCAATTTCGCAGCTGTACAGCAGAAGCAAACATCGATAAGAGTAAATTTATGTGCAATGGGGACAACTTTATGGACACAACCATGCAAACCCTGTTAGACAGGTCTTCTGACCCTTTTTATCATATGCATCAAACAATATCAATATTTATTGCAAACATTACAGGAAACATTATTAGTAAAAATTTTGATAACTACTTGATAACATGCACCAATTGCCTCACGCTAGTGCTTACGTTAAATCGCTTGAAAAGGCGTTCTTATGGATTATTGTTTACAAAAGTATAAATAAGCCAGAAAAAACTTTGAATTATAAACCATTAAAAATTATCAATATACCAGTCGCTTTACGGCTCCGGCTCTCTAAAATACCAAAGATATTTTTGAGGGAGTTGGTATCATCAGCCTTGATCAGCCCATCTTGGCTTTTCAATGACTTTTTAAACACTGAATCATCTTTTGTTTTTATTGCCAATATGATTACATCCACATCCTCTTCTTCCAATTGCGACATTATCTTAGAGAAGCTTTGGCTATCAGATTTATCATTGTCTCCTATTGCAACAAGGATAATTTGCTTCCTTTCGCCTTTTGCCTTCTCAGACCTCAAAGAGTCGTGGAACAAAAGTCGGGCCATTATCAAAGCTTCGCTGGCCTTCTTAGGTCCAACTAATGTCTGGGCTGCATCAACATGTTGCTGGATAACAGCAAGATCTGTTCCATGAGATATTGGCAGTGTCTCATTTGCAACACTACCATACGTGACAATTCCAACATTTGTCTCTGATTTGGAGATTTTATAAGATCCAAGGAGTGCGTTCACAAACGGTTTAACTTTTGAGGAGTCATATTTGTCCGTCACATCCAAGGCAATGATAAGATCCAGTGCCTTGTCGATCCCTGTTAAGAATAAGCATCAAAATTCAATATCAAATCTAACTAAGATTAACGTATATCTGTCTGCCATTTAATGCTCATTTCCCTATAACGCTACCCTTCTTTGAGCTTTGAGCAGAAAGGTTCTAAGTTGCAACCATAAGCTTCACATTTATGATGCACGAGCGTGAAACGCAAAGTTGGTTTTTAGAGCTTTTTTGTTTTACACACCACAGCATATTCTGAAATAACCTGAATTTCCTCAATCTTTGTTAACGAATAGCATTGCCAATATAAAATATCAAATATCAAAAAAGCATTTTTAACTCTATATGCATATCTTACTAGTAAGTATCAAGACTTTTAGTAATGACAGCCCGATTTCGTACACAAATGATATGATCTGATATCAAATACTTCTAAAAACTCACATTCTTAACACGATCGCAGAGACAAACATTGAGCTATGTACATTGAGAAATGTTCACGATCCTTAAATATCTATGCGCTTTGTTTAAACCAATTCAGTCAATATACAATAGCAACAATTTCTTCAGTACAAAATGTTCCACATGATAAAAGGTCCTTACAGTTAAAGATAAAATCAATGAAATCAATCATTTTTGTAAAGTTGAAAACCACACTACTTGAAACTTAGCAAAAGCTTATTTTCTTGCTTGATGGGTTCAGAAAGTTATCTTAATTCATAATTAAACAGATAAATCCCATCATTGATTTTTCTCCTTCAGTTCAGTAAGATTTTATAGCAGCTACCTACCACAAGCTTTGTTTTTGGCGACATTGATTTCCTTTCTTTGATTACACGCCTTCTTTTGCAACTGGCAAAGGCTTGCATAAGTAATACCGTCACCTCCGCAAATTGGGGAATACGTGTGTTCTTCACTGCACAATGGACAAACACATTCTGTTGTTCCATCTGTTCTCTGATGACATTTACTGTAGAATTTACACTGTTTCTTTTGACAAAGATCTACCAGGGAAAGAAAAGAAAAACTTATAAAGTTGAAGGTATAATAAAATGTAAATATTACAAAAGCGGGATAATAAAACATAAATATTACAAAAGCTAAGGTATAACCTTTGAAAAAATACAAACAAAACCGGGAGTTCACAAATATAGACAACATATTCTTTAGTCGACGATACGAAATTCCGAATCAAACAATACAAATTATCCTGATAGAGACTTGATGTACGCGTTTCAAACTTAAATTTTATTAGGTACACCATATTTACAGCTACAAACTTGTAAGCAAAGATGCTGCATAATCCTATACCTGGTTTTAATAGATTACCAAACGTAGGCAAAACACTGTCATCTGGATTTGCTAAATCCTGTACTTTAACAAGACTCTCGCTATCACTCGGTAATGCCAACATATCGATTTCATCAACATCTGGTCCACTTGCAATAACTATGACCTTCACTCCAGAACTTTTTACTTGTTCAACAGATTTTTCCAGATCGGCATTTGATTTAAACATTTCATCGAGAAATATAACCAATATTTTCTCAGCATTTCGCCTGGCACCATTAACTTCTGCAAACAAACTTCTGGAAATCTCCACTGCTTTCACAATATCATCGCCCAGGCCATTCATTTGAAGTTGATCAATTATCCGGACTGTCGTATCCTTATCTTGGGCATCACCAATCCTCCACACAATACGTGAGCTACTGTCTTGCAAAATCCCTCCTATCAATGCAGCTGTTGGCGATATAACCAGTGAATCAATTAGCTTCTTGGCAAAGGATTTTTGCTCACTAAATCGTTTAGAGGCTTTTGGGCCGTCAGCACCAAATACAAAGCCGATATCCACGGGCAGATCTTTTGCTAAAACAAAGACAAGAATCGGAGTAAGATCCAAGAAATGCAGAAGCAAGGAATTCAAAAATATTATCTAATAGTCTCATCATCAACGGACTTTAAGCAAAAAAAGGCGGCGATCTTAATTAAAACAAGTTAAAAGTTATGAGAGTTTTGAAAAAAATGACATTAAAATCAAAAACATCAACAGAAACTAAACTCCAACGCCTGACATTAAAATGTTGCCTTCGAGCCTGTAAACATCGGGTTGAACCAGGTTTTTTAGAGAAATTGTATTTAATGTAGCATTATCATATCAAATTCTTCGGGCTTGGTACAAATTCGTACCTGCATTTATTGCACTCCTCTTTTCTATCTCGCCAAGAGCATTACTCAAACTTTTGCCCTCGTCCACAGTATAGAAGTCTGCTTTGTTTTTGACAATAGGCATAAGAGCTCGTGCATTCGATACGTTAACTGCGAGGACAATTGGTCTTATGTCAAAAAGCTTCATCTGCGAAGCAAGCTGAACAACTGAGGCAGGCGCTACGTCGATGACTCCGTCTAATAAGACTAGTACTATCTGCTTCGATGATTCACTTCGCTGATCGCTATTTGAAGGGTATCGCAGCATGATGAGTGCCTTTGAGAGGACATCTTCGACTCTTCGCGGTCCATTCATATAAACTGCCTTATCGATGCTACTTTCAATAAGGGTTCTTACAATGCCATCCCGAATTGGAACAATTTCACGTGCATTACTACCGAAAGTGAGAAGCCCTACATTGGTGCCTAATTGCGATATATTATAGGACCTCAAAAGAGCTTTTAACAGTTCTTTGGCTTTAAACAGCGTCCCAGAATTTACTCCTTTGGTAGTGTCCAAAGCAATTATCAAATCAACAGGACTGCTAACACCTGAAAAATAGACATAAAATTCTCTTAGAAACACACTCATTATAACATTTCATTAGAATTTTTTGCCATGAATACATAAGGAAACCAATTAGCTACAATTGGAAATGAAAATATTGATGTTTTAGAAATAATTTTTTTAAAAAAGGTTTTTGAACAGTTTATGATCTAAATCCATTTTAAATTGAAAAAAATTCATTATGAAACTACAAAACTATTTCCATCTATGTTCTAGCGTTCTATACTCCGAAATATGTCAGACAAAAAGCTTTAGTATGTTTCAAAGATTTTGTATTTTTCGACGCTGTAAACTATAACTACAAAAAAATATATACCACATGGGTTTTCTTTGATAACGGCGACTTTTTCCTTCTTTAAGCACGTGTGTAGGCGATTTGAGCAAAGACTTGCATATGTTAGGCCATTTTCCCCACAAACAGGTTGATATCGTTCATTTTCGCATGTATCGCAAGAGCATCCAATGATGCCATTCTCATGCTGCTTGCATTTACCAAAGTATCCACATTTCATGCCCTCACAAGGATCTGTATAAGAAATGCATACTTTTGAACAAACTCTGCAAAATCTGGATAAGAGACCTACACAAAACCTTTACTTAAAAAATTGTTAAACTTTAGTATCTCATAAGAGGAGTCATTACGAATGGTTCTAGAAATAGCGAATATCCTTAATAACTCCAATTAATAAAAGGAAGGCATTTCTCAAAAAGATAAACAATATAGAACTGAGGACTTGTTCAGTTTGTCGATACATTTTCAGAAGGTTTGAAAGGCTGAATGGCTGTAATGGCTATTGTGATTAGTAGCAACTGAAGTGATAACGATTTAAAGATTAAATTTTGATATCACGGAATTTTCGTTGACTAGTCCTAAAGCGTTAAAATCAATTCAAGCAATGAATAAAACAGGAAAAAGTTTTAAAAAAGGTTGGATGATGTTACTTTGATTAACGTAAATAGCTACAACAAAAATTGTACCTGTTTTTAGAGCAGCAACTACAGCTTTTGGGGTAACTTTTCGATCTTTGTTTTCATCGTGATTTATTACAGCTGCCATTGTTCCCAAAGAGCCAAGATCAATATTTTTAGCCAAGGTGACAAATATTACTTTGACTCCTTCTTTGACAAGGCTATTCGCAGCTTTTTGGGAGTCCGTGTCAATATCTTTATTGACAAACAGCACAACATTTTTCGGAACACCTGGCCTTCCCCCGTTTCGTACATCAAATAGTTTACTCCTTGCTAAATCAATTGCCTTTGACAGTACTTGTTCACCGTTCAATATTCTAGCCATGTCCACAGCTTCAACCGTTTTATTGAAGTCGAAATAATCATCTAAACCCTTTACAATTTCGGTATTTCTGTCATATTTGATGAGGCCCACGCGAACCTTGTCCCTGGACAAAACCAACTTCTTAAGTAGATCCTTGATGATTTGCTTAGAGAGACGTAATTTATCTGCCTCTGCACTTCCTCCCATTGACCCAAAAATAAAGCCAATATCAACTTTTGTATCAACAACATTAGCATTCATAACAGCTTCTGAAATTTTTGGGGTTCCATCATTCAATGCTTTATGATTGACAAGGCTTAAAACATTCTCAGGTGTTGATGCTAACGCCTTTACTTTTTCTCTTTCAAATTTATTTCCAATGGATATCACAACTGTTCGGAATCGTTTTTCCTTTAAAAACTTCTGAATACCTTGCAAATCTTTGGGATTTTCATATACATCACCACCATTTATAAACAATACTAAAACTTTGCCTGCATCGTTCCTCAGGCCTAATTTTCCCTCTTCGATAATTTTTCTAAAGTCATTTAGTGAAGCGCTAATGTATCTCTCGTCTTTTCCAGTTTTAATTTCATCTAAAACGGTCTTCAAATAATGCAATGAAACTCCGTTATTCGCAGTTAAAGAAACATCGCTTTGTTTGCCATACGATACAATTCCAACCCTGACATAGTCTCTAGAGATGTTGAAGATCCTTCCTTGGTTAAGTATTAACTTCTTCATTTCTTCTAAAACTGAAGCATTGACAAACTTCGATGTGTCAATCATAAAAACCAAATCCACGGGTTCCAAGAAATCTAAAATAACAAGAAAGACATTGATATATTTATACGTATATCTAAATTTTCACTACTGTCTATTGTGAAACAAACATTTTGCTATAAATATATTCATATGTAACCATACAACAGGCGACTGCTTTACAGTTCCATTAAATGGGCTTGGCAAAACGTGGAAAGAAATGTACCAGCTTTGGTGTAAACAGCTCAGAACTGTCCTGTTCTATTCGTCTGTGCGTAACCATATAACCATACATTATCTAGTAATTTCAAAGGCTCTTACGCAACCAATACGCTTTGCAACTTTAATTAAAAGAACCGGCCTAAAATCGTGATGCATGAAGAACACACAGTCAATTTCTCAATACAATTGCCGCTAAGCATGCCGGTTGCGCAAGAGTTTTAAGACAAAGGCCGACGGGGGAAGTTATATCAACGAGGATCCTGCCATGGTCCAAACATCAAATTCGGTCAGAATCAAGCTCTAGACCATGGCGTCAAAAGCAACCATCATTACACTGAACAAAACAACACAATGAAATGAAAGATGCATTATTAAAGTAACCACTGGAAACATCTACCATAACAAAGGCAGTTTTTTTCAGTTTGGCCTTATAAGCCAGAAAAACATAAATGGCTTTGAAAAATGCAAACATTATACAACATATTGGCCAAAAGCTTTTTCGTCTGACATTCCCCAGAGCATAAAACGTCAGAAAATATAATATATACCCAGTTGTGGATCGAAATAGGTCAATCAGAAAAACGCAAGCACAAGACCGGTATAATTGACCAATCAGTTCCGCGTGCCTAAAGAAAAATTACCACTGGAGTCCAAGAGACAAAACAAACTCCTTCTGTCCACACAATGGCGGCTTTTTCGTTTCTATGTAGATCGATTCCAAAACTGCTAGATGGAAAGACGACCGGGCTCTGCCAATAATCCGAAACATGTCGTCATTATGGAGTTTAGCCCAATATGGGTTGTCTAAAATATCATCTTAGATGTTGACCGATGGCAGAATCACTTGTTTTAACAGTGTTTCTAGACATACAAGATCGAGGAGGCTGTTCTCTTTGAGGGGCAGTTTTGTTTCTTATGTTGGAAGGAACATGCTGTTTTATCCTATCCCCCAATCTTTGGGTTGTGCGTCCTACGTAGCCAGAATCACACTGGAACGTAAATTCATAAACAAATGGAACTTTTTTGGTTGGTAGGAACGCAATCCTTTTGAATGGATGGAAAGGTTCTCCTAGTGCTGTAAACAATGCGATGATTGATAGCAAAGAAACATCCTGTGATGGTTTGCCTTATCTGACTCTCGAATCGCAAGGAAGTGTTTCCAATTCATGGTAGTTTCAAATAAACTGGGCACTTTTGCGGACCAAACTTTTGAACAGCCGAAAAACTTGCGATTTTCTCCTTAGTATAAGATAAAATGACATCTTCTGAATGACATGTCTAGAAAGATCGTTTTAAATCTTTCCAGTTCAGCGTGAAGTTTAGATTTCGAGCAGATCATGAGTGACCTATGTACTAAGGTTTTAACAAGGTTGACTTTGCGTTGTTTTGGGCAAAATTAATTCCAGTGTATTTACTGACCGGTAAAAGTAGGCTTGCGGTATACACTGGTAAGAAATCCAGTGTTAGACTTTTCAACCAAAACATCTAAAAATGGCAAGGAATCATTTTCTTCCTTTTCAAACGTAAACTGGAGGGCTGGGTGTAGGCTATTAAAGTGTTTAAGAAAATATCACACGCAGTCCCTGTTTTGAAAATGGTATATGTGCCATCCACCTACCAAAAATAGACACCTGGCTTTTGGTCGTAGTCGAACAGACGCTCTTTATGAAAGCCAACAAAGATATTGACCAAGGCAGGTCCCAGAGGGCTACCCATAGCGACAAAACCCTTTTGTTGGTACATTTCATTGTTATAACTGAATTCAACTGAACGTGTTGCAGTTTCAATCAGTTCAATAAATACTTCCTCTTCGAAAGATGGGCTATTATGCTCCCTCCGGTACAAAGCGTCGGGACATATTTTGATGGTCTCACTCAGAGGGACGTTTGTGAAAAGACTACTAATGTCGAAAGAACACATGAAAGATGTTTCGTTTTCGATGTTCAAGTTTTGCATGAACTCAGCTAACATAAAAGAATCCTTGATGCAATGTTTTGAATATTTTTGAAGAGCAGGGTCCAAAACTTCAGAAAGCCACTTAGCAACTTCGTATAGTTCTGAACCATTTTTAGACATGATAGGATAAATGAGAGGTTCGGCTAGTGTATTTTAAGGAGGAAGCATATATCTTACAAATACATGATACTTCTTCTACGATTAAAAAAATTGTCATAAAAAAAATCAGAAGAAAATGATCTAAACAGCAACAAAACACATTGAAGGTGCTTAAAATTCAACAAGACAAACATCATCTAATTCAAATAAAAAAGCATTTCTGTGTGAAAAAATATTGCACAAACACTTTTCATTAAAACCGATCAACAGTAAATGTTTCCCCTACAAAAGATAAGGATAACTTTAGAATCTCCTTACCACATGCTTTCTTGCTAACCAACGATACTAATGTCTTCGTTCGACAAACTGTTGATTTGAGATGGCAATAAGAAGCATATGTCCTGCCGTCACTTCCGCATACTGCATTTACTTCAGACTGGCTGTCACAATCAGGACAAACACATTCGGTTGTTTGGTCTTGCTTCACCTGGCACCTTGCGTTATATTCACATTTCACCTTATCACATGGACCTGTAAACAGTAAGAAGAGTATAAAAAACAAATGTCCCTTTTCACCAGAATAGTTCATTTTACAATCATCTTCAACGTAAACTATATATATTTATACATATTTATTTTCTGGTTCATGCCCGACAACATTAAGATAAGAAATTGCATTCCCCTTACAGTGTCTTACTAAGAACGAACCCGAATCCAGTAGCCAAAACTCAACCCACAGAAAACACATCCATACACGTAAAACCAAATCAGTTACAATTGCAGTACATATCAATTACCTGACGTCAGGGAAGATGCCAAGTCTTTCGCCAACTTGTCGATATCACTCCTACTAGCGATTCGCTTTATATCCTTGTCCGTGCTTGTAACATCTCTCAGTGAATCTCTAGCATCTGCTTCACCTAAAGAAACAGCCAATATCTTCACACCATCCTTTTTCAACGCCTCAGCTGCAGCTTTCGATGCAGAATCCATCTCCTTATTAACGAATATCACTGCTGTTTTGTCAGTATCTCTTCTCCCTCCAGATAGGGCGTCGAACAAGTCCGTCCGCGCCATTTCCAACGCCTCTTTCAAAGCGAATCCTTTACGAGGAATCTTAACTTTATCAACAACACTGAGAGCATCTTTCAAACTATTAACAGAATCCAGTCGTGATACCATTCCAGCACTTTGTCCGTACACAATCAAGCCGAATCGTGTCTTTTCTCTCGATATGTCCAACTTTCTCAACATCTCCTTAATAGCTTCTTTTCCCAGCTCAAAGTCCTTCTCCGCATTAACACCGTCTGCTCCTAATATGAATCCCAAATCCAGTTTCAACGAACTCTTCTGGGTATCGCTTATCGAATCAGATACTGCTGAAACAGCGTCCAACAGTTTGTCTTCTGAGCTCACCTTTACAAACCGATCTGGCTTAGTTGCAACAGATTTCATCTCGTTTTCGTCCAAGTCGTCGCCCATTCCAATCACAACAACGTTAGCTCCACTTCCTTTCAGAGCATCTCCTTCCGATCTGACATATGGCAAACCAGATCGTGCGTTCCTACCAGCAACAATTAACACTACCACTTTTCCTGCATTATCCCTCACGCCGTCTGTCTTGTAGACGATAGTCCTCCTTACCGACTGAAGAGCATTAGCCACTTGTCTCGGACTGTCTGTCAACGCAGCAGCATCTAAAGCATTCTTCAAAGCCTCTGGTGATGTACCTCGGCCAACTGGCAACAAAGTCCTTGCATCGCTGCTATACGTAAGCACCGATATCCTTACACCATCACTCGATATGTTGTACGCCTTTGCTTGCTGGGTAACAAAGTCTCTCATTTTGTCTAATTGATTCTTCGTTACTCCTTTCGATGTGTCCAACAAATAGAAGACATCTACAGGCTCCGTGACAGCTGAAAAAACATCATAAATTGATAACTTTCGTATCTTATGTCCAGCTATTTCAATTGAAGACAGTTAAAAACATTTTGATATTCAACGTCCATAATACTATAATAACCCTAAACCGTACATGCAATTCTTTTTTATTCCAGGATATCACACTTTTGCACACAGTCGTTCAACTCCAAAAACGTGTGTTCAATTTTTTCTTTCATTTTTCAATTTAGGTAATATCACTGGCAAACAAAAAATCGTGATTTATTCTTTTCATTTGATAATGTCAACCTAGCAATAAGCTGTCATAAAACTACGGTTTTAGAACTATGTTGTCTTTTATGACGCTACGCAGATAAAAGACGATATTCAACCACAAACGAAAAGGAACATGTCCAAAATCTCCTTACCACATGCTTTCTTGCTAACCAACGATACTAATGTCTTCGTTCGACAAACTGTTGATTTGAGATGGCAATAAGAAGCATATGTCCTGCCGTCACTTCCGCATACCGCATTTACTTCAGACTGGCTGTCACAATCAGGACAAACACATTCGGTTGTTTGGTCTTGCTTCACCTGGCACCTTGCGTTATATTCACATTTCACC
Source organism: Rhopilema esculentum (assembly GCF_057945365.1). Classification (NCBI taxonomy): domain Eukaryota; kingdom Metazoa; phylum Cnidaria; class Scyphozoa; order Rhizostomeae; family Rhizostomatidae; genus Rhopilema; species Rhopilema esculentum. The sequence continues at coordinate 6,605,058 of NC_142833.1, forward strand.
TTATCACATGGACCTGTAAACAGTAAGAAGAGTATAAAAAACCAATGTCCCTTTTCACCAGAATAGTTCATTTTACAATCATCTTCAACGTAAACTATATATATTTATACATATTTATTTTCTGGTTCATGCCCGACAACATTAAGATAAGAAATTGCATTCCCCTTACAGTGTCTTACTAAGAACGAACCCGAATCCAGTAGCCAAAACTCAACCCACAGAAAACACATCCATACACGTAAAACCAAATCAGTTACAATTGCAGTACATATCAATTACCTGACGTCAGGGAAGATGCCAAGTCTTTCGCCAACTTGTCGATATCACTCCTACTAGCGATTCGCTTTATATCCTTGTCCGTGCTTGTAACATCTCTCAGTGAATCTCTAGCATCTGCTTCACCTAAAGAAACAGCCAATATCTTCACACCATCCTTTTTCAACGCCTCAGCTGCAGCTTTCGATGCAGAATCCATCTCCTTATTAACGAATATCACTGCTGTTTTGTCAGTATCTCTTCTCCCTCCAGATAGGGCGTCGAACAAGTCCGTCCGCGCCATTTCCAACGCCTCTTTCAAAGCGAATCCTTTACGAGGAATCTTAACTTTATCAACAACACTGAGAGCATCTTTCAAACTATTAACAGAATCCAGTCGTGATACCATTCCAGCACTTTGTCCGTACACAATCAAGCCGAATCGTGTCTTTTCTCTCGATATGTCCAACTTTCTCAACATCTCCTTAATAGCTTCTTTTCCCAGCTCAAAGTCCTTCTCCGCATTAACACCGTCTGCTCCTAATATGAATCCCAAATCCAGTTTCAACGAACTCTTCTGGGTATCGCTTATCGAATCAGATACTGCTGAAACAGCGTCCAACAGTTTGTCTTCTGAGCTCACCTTTACAAACCGATCTGGCTTAGTTGCAACAGATTTCATCTCGTTTTCGTCCAAGTCGTCGCCCATTCCAATCACAACAACGTTAGCTCCACTTCCTTTCAGAGCATCTCCTTCCGATCTGACATATGGCAAACCAGATCGTGCGTTCCTACCAGCAACAATTAACACTACCACTTTTCCTGCATTATCCCTCACGCCGTCTGTCTTGTAGACGATAGTCCTCCTTACCGACTGAAGAGCATTAGCCACTTGTCTCGGACTGTCTGTCAACGCAGCAGCATCTAAAGCATTCTTCAAAGCCTCTGGTGATGTACCTCGGCCAACTGGCAACAAAGTCCTTGCATCGCTGCTATACGTAAGCACCGATATCCTTACACCATCACTCGATATGTTGTACGCCTTTGCTTGCTGGGTAACAAAGTCTCTCATTTTGTCTAATTGATTCTTCGTTACTCCTTTCGATGTGTCCAACAAATAGAAGACATCTACAGGCTCCGTGACAGCTGAAAAAACATCATAAATTGATAACTTTCGTATCTTATGTCCAGCTATTTCAATTGAAGACAGTTAAAAACATTTTGATATTCAACGTCCATAATACTATAATAACCCTAAACCGTACATGCAATTCTTTTTTATTCCAGGATATCACACTTTTGCACACAGTCGTTCAACTCCAAAAACGTGTGTTCAATTTTTTCTTTCATTTTTCAATTTAGGTAATATCACTGGCAAACAAAAAATCGTGATTTATTCCTTTCATTTGATAATGTCAACCTAGCAATAAGCTGTCATAAAACTACGGTTTTAGAACTATGCTGTCTTTCATGACGCTACGCAGATAAAAGACGATATTCAACCACAAACGAAAAGGAACATGTCCAAAATCTCCTTACCACATGCTTTCTTGCTAACCAACGATACTAATGTCTTCGTTCGACAAACTGTTGATTTGAGATGGCAATAAGAAGCATATGTCCTGCCGTCACTTCCGCATACTGCATTTACTTCAGACTGGCTGTCACAATCAGGACAAACACATTCGGTTGTTTGGTCTTGCTTCACCTGGCACCTTGCGTTATATTCACATTTCACCTTATCACATGGACCTTTAAACAGTAAGAAGAGTATAAACAACCAATGTCCCTTTTCACCAGAATAGTTCATTTTACAATCATCTTCAACGTAAACTATTTATATTTATACATATTTATTTTCTGGTTCATGCCCGACAACATTAAGATAAGAAATTGCATTCCCCTTACAGTGTCTTACTAAGAACGAACCCGAATCCAGTAGCCAAAACTCAACCCACAGAAAACACATCCATACACGTAAAACCAAATCAGTTACAATTGCAGTACATATCAATTACCTGACGTCAGGGAAGATGCCAAGTCTTTCGCCAACTTGTCGATATCACTCCTACTAGCGATTCGCTTTATATCCTTGTCCGTGCTTGTAACATCTCTCAGTGAATCTCTAGCATCTGCTTCACCTAAAGAAACAGCCAATATCTTCACACCATCCTTTTTCAACGCCTCAGCTGCAGCTTTCGATGCAGAATCCATCTCCTTATTAACGAATATCACTGCTGTTTTGTCAGTATCTCTTCTCCCTCCAGATAGGGCGTCGAACAAGTCCGTCCGCGCCATTTCCAACGCCTCTTTCAAAGCGAATCCTTTACGAGGAATCTTAACTTTATCAACAACACTGAGAGCATCTTTCAAACTATTAACAGAATCCAGTCGTGATACCATTCCAGCACTTTGTCCGTACACAATCAAGCCGAATCGTGTCTTTTCTCTCGATATGTCCAACTTTCTCAACATCTCCTTAATAGCTTCTTTTCCCAGCTCAAAGTCCTTCTCCGCATTAACACCGTCTGCTCCTAATATGAATCCCAAATCCAGTTTCAACGAACTCTTCTGGGTATCGCTTATCGAATCAGATACTGCTGAAACAGCGTCCAACAGTTTGTCTTCTGAGCTCACCTTTACAAACCGATCTGGCTTAGTTGCAACAGATTTCATCTCGTTTTCGTCCAAGTCGTCGCCCATTCCAATCACAACAACGTTAGCTCCACTTCCTTTCAGAGCATCTCCTTCCGATCTGACATATGGCAAACCAGATCGTGCGTTCCTACCAGCAACAATTAACACTACCACTTTTCCTGCATTATCCCTCACGCCGTCTGTCTTGTAGACGATAGTCCTCCTTACCGACTGAAGAGCATTAGCCACTTGTCTCGGACTGTCTGTCAACGCAGCAGCATCTAAAGCATTCTTCAAAGCCTCTGGTGATGTACCTCGGCCAACTGGCAACAAAGTCCTTGCATCGCTGCTATACGTAAGCACCGATATCCTTACACCATCACTCGATATGTTGTACGCCTTTGCTTGCTGGGTAACAAAGTCTCTCATTTTGTCTAATTGATTCTTCGTTACTCCTTTCGATGTGTCCAACAAATAGAAGACATCTACAGGCTCCGTGACAGCTGAAAAAACATCATAAATTGATAACTTTCGTATCTTATGTCCAGCTATTTCAATTGAAGACAGTCAAAAACATTTTAATATTCAACGTCCATAATACTATAATAACCCTAAACCGTACATGCAATTCTTTTTTATTCCAGGATATCACACTTTTGCACACAGTCGTTCAACTCCAAAAACGTGTGTTCAATTTTTTCTTTCATTTTTCAATTTAGGTAATATCACTGGCAAACAAAAAATCGTGATTTATTCTTTTCATTTGATAATGTCAACCTAGCAATAAGCTGTCATAAAACTACGGTTTTAGAACTATGTTGTCTTTTATGACGCTACGCAGATAAAAGACGATATTCAACCACAAACGAAAAGGAACATGTCCAAAATCTCCTTACCACATGCTTTCTTGCTAACCAACGATACTAATGTCTTCGTTCGACAAACTGTTGATTTGAGATGGCAATAAGAAGCATATGTCCTGCCGTCACTTCCGCATACTGCATTTACTTCAGACTGGCTGTCACAATCAGGACAAACACATTCGGTTGTTTGGTCTTGCTTCACCTGGCACCTTGCGTTATATTCACATTTCACCTTATCACATGGACCTGTAAACAGTAAGAAGAGTATAAAAAACCAATGCCCCTTTTCACCAAAATAGTTCATTTTACAATCATCTTCAACGTAAACTATATATATTTATACATATTTATTTTCTGGTTCATGCCCGACAACATTAAGATAAGAAATTGCATTCCCCTTACAGTGTCTTACTAAGAACGAACCCGAATCCAGTAGCCAAAACTCAACCCACAGAAAACACATCCATACACGTAAAACCAAATCAGTTACAATTGCAGTACATATCAATTACCTGACGTCAGGGAAGATGCCAAGTCTTTCGCCAACTTGTCGATATCACTCCTACTAGCGATTCGCTTTATATCCTTGTCCGTGCTTGTAACATCTCTCAGTGAATCTCTAGCATCTGCTTCACCTAAAGAAACAGCCAATATCTTCACACCATCCTTTTTCAACGCCTCAGCTGCAGCTTTCGATGCAGAATCCATCTCCTTATTAACGAATATCACTGCTGTTTTGTCAGTATCTCTTCTCCCTCCAGATAGGGCGTCGAACAAGTCCGTCCGCGCCATTTCCAACGCCTCTTTCAAAGCGAATCCTTTACGAGGAATCTTAACTTTATCAACAACACTGAGAGCATCTTTCAAACTATTAACAGAATCCAGTCGTGATACCATTCCAGCACTTTGTCCGTACACAATCAAGCCGAATCGTGTCTTTTCTCTCGATATGTCCAACTTTCTCAACATCTCCTTAATAGCTTCTTTTCCCAGCTCAAAGTCCTTCTCCGCATTAACACCGTCTGCTCCTAATATGAATCCCAAATCCAGTTTCAACGAACTCTTCTGGGTATCGCTTATCGAATCAGATACTGCTGAAACAGCGTCCAACAGTTTGTCTTCTGAGCTCACCTTTACAAACCGATCTGGCTTAGTTGCAACAGATTTCATCTCGTTTTCGTCCAAGTCGTCGCCCATTCCAATCACAACAACGTTAGCTCCACTTCCTTTCAGAGCATCTCCTTCCGATCTGACATATGGCAAACCAGATCGTGCGTTCCTACCAGCAACAATTAACACTACCACTTTTCCTGCATTATCCCTCACGCCGTCTGTCTTGTAGACGATAGTCCTCCTTACCGACTGAAGAGCATTAGCCACTTGTCTCGGACTGTCTGTCAACGCAGCAGCATCTAAAGCATTCTTCAAAGCCTCTGGTGATGTACCTCGGCCAACTGGCAACAAAGTCCTTGCATCGCTGCTATACGTAAGCACCGATATCCTTACACCATCACTCGATATGTTGTACGCCTTTGCTTGCTGGGTAACAAAGTCTCTCATTTTGTCTAATTGATTCTTCGTTACTCCTTTCGATGTGTCCAACAAATAGAAGACATCTACAGGCTCCGTGACAGCTGAAAAAACATCATAAATTGATAACTTTCGTATCTTATGTCCAGCTATTTCAATTGAAGACAGTTAAAAACATTTTGATATTCAACGTCCATAATACTATAATAACCCTAAACCGTACATGCAATTCTTTTTTATTCCAGGATATCACACTTTTGCACACAGTCGTTCAACTCCAAAAACGTGTGTTCAATTTTTTCTTTCATTTTTCAATTTAGGTAATATCACTGGCAAACAAAAAATCGTGATTTATTCCTTTCATTTGATAATGTCAACCTAGCAATTAGCTGTCATAAAACTACGGTTTTAGAACTATGCTGTCTTTCATGACGCTACGCAGATAAAAGACGATATTCAACCACAAACGAAAAGGAACATGTCCAAAATCTCCTTACCACATGCTTTCTTGCTAACCAACGATACTAATGTCTTCGTTCGACAAACTGTTGATTTGAGATGGCAATAAGAAGCATATGTCCTGCCGTCACTTCCGCATACTGCATTTACTTCAGACTGGCTGTCACAATCAGGACAAACACATTCGGTTGTTTGGTCTTGCTTCACCTGGCACCTTGCGTTATATTCACATTTCACCTTATCACATGGACCTGTAAACAGTAAGAAGAGTATAAAAAACCAATGTCCCTTTTCACCAGAATAGTTCATTTTACAATCATCTTCAACGTAAACTATATATATTTATACATATTTATTTTCTGGTTCATGCCCGACAACATTAAGATAAGAAATTGCATTCCCCTTACAGTGTCTTACTAAGAACGAACCCGAATCCAGTAGCCAAAACTCAACCCACAGAAAACACATCCATACACGTAAAACCAAATCAGTTACAATTGCAGTACATATCAATTACCTGACGTCAGGGAAGATGCCAAGTCTTTCGCCAACTTGTCGATATCACTCCTACTAGCGATTCGCTTTATATCCTTGTCCGTGCTTGTAACATCTCTCAGTGAATCTCTAGCATCTGCTTCACCTAAAGAAACAGCCAATATCTTCACACCATCCTTTTTCAACGCCTCAGCTGCAGCTTTCGATGCAGAATCCATCTCCTTATTAACGAATATCACTGCTGTTTTGTCAGTATCTCTTCTCCCTCCAGATAGGGCGTCGAACAAGTCCGTCCGCGCCATTTCCAACGCCTCTTTCAAAGCGAATCCTTTACGAGGAATCTTAACTTTATCAACAACACTGAGAGCATCTTTCAAACTATTAACAGAATCCAGTCGTGATACCATTCCAGCACTTTGTCCGTACACAATCAAGCCGAATCGTGTCTTTTCTCTCGATATGTCCAACTTTCTCAACATCTCCTTAATAGCTTCTTTTCCCAGCTCAAAGTCCTTCTCCGCATTAACACCGTCTGCTCCTAATATGAATCCCAAATCCAGTTTCAACGAACTCTTCTGGGTATCGCTTATCGAATCAGATACTGCTGAAACAGCGTCCAACAGTTTGTCTTCTGAGCTCACCTTTACAAACCGATCTGGCTTAGTTGCAACAGATTTCATCTCGTTTTCGTCCAAGTCGTCGCCCATTCCAATCACAACAACGTTAGCTCCACTTCCTTTCAGAGCATCTCCTTCCGATCTGACATATGGCAAACCAGATCGTGCGTTCCTACCAGCAACAATTAACACTACCACTTTTCCTGCATTATCCCTCACGCCGTCTGTCTTGTAGACGATAGTCCTCCTTACCGACTGAAGAGCATTAGCCACTTGTCTCGGACTGTCTGTCAACGCAGCAGCATCTAAAGCATTCTTCAAAGCCTCTGGTGATGTACCTCGGCCAACTGGCAACAAAGTCCTTGCATCGCTGCTATACGTAAGCACCGATATCCTTACACCATCACTCGATATGTTGTACGCCTTTGCTTGCTGGGTAACAAGATCTCTCATTTTGTCTAATTGATTCTTCGTTACTCCTTTCGATGTGTCCAACAAATAGAAGACATCTACAGGCTCCGTGACAGCTGAAAAAACATCATAAATTGATAACTTTCGTATCTTATGTCCAGCTATTTCAATTGAAGACAGTTAAAAACATTTTGATATTCAACGTCCATAATACTATAATAACCCTAAACCGTACATGCAATTCTTTTTTATTCCAGGATATCACACTTTTGCACACAGTCGTTCAACTCCAAAAACGTGTGTTCAATTTTTTCTTTCATTTTTCAATTTAGGTAATATCACTGGCAAACAAAAAATCGTGATTTATTCTTTTCATTTGATAATGTCAACCTAGCAATAAGCTGTCATAAAACTACGGTTTTAGAACTATGTTGTCTTTTATGACGCTACGCAGATAAAAGACGATATTCAACCACAAACGAAAAGGAACATGTCCAAAATCTCCTTACCACATGCTTTCTTGCTAACCAACGATACTAATGTCTTCGTTCGACAAACTGTTGATTTGAGATGGCAATAAGAAGCATATGTCCTGCCGTCACTTCCGCATACTGCATTTACTTCAGACTGGCTGTCACAATCAGGACAAACACATTCGGTTGTTTGGTCTTGCTTCACCTGGCACCTTGCGTTATATTCACATTTCACCTTATCACATGGACCTGTAAACAGTAAGAAGAGTATAAAAAACCAATGTCCCTTTTCACCAGAATAGTTCATTTTACAATCATCTTCAACGTAAACTATATATATTTATACATATTTATTTTCTGGTTCATGCCCGACAACATTAAGATAAGAAATTGCATTCCCCTTACAGTGTCTTACTAAGAACGAACCCGAATCCAGTAGCCAAAACTCAACCCACAGAAAACACATCCATACACGTAAAACCAAATCAGTTACAATTGCAGTACATATCAATTACCTGACGTCAGGGAAGATGCCAAGTCTTTCGCCAACTTGTCGATATCACTCCTACTAGCGATTCGCTTTATATCCTTGTCCGTGCTTGTAACATCTCTCAGTGAATCTCTAGCATCTGCTTCACCTAAAGAAACAGCCAATATCTTCACACCATCCTTTTTCAACGCCTCAGCTGCAGCTTTCGATGCAGAATCCATCTCCTTATTAACGAATATCACTGCTGTTTTGTCAGTATCTCTTCTCCCTCCAGATAGGGCGTCGAACAAGTCCGTCCGCGCCATTTCCAACGCCTCTTTCAAAGCGAATCCTTTACGAGGAATCTTAACTTTATCAACAACACTGAGAGCATCTTTCAAACTATTAACAGAATCCAGTCGTGATACCATTCCAGCACTTTGTCCGTACACAATCAAGCCGAATCGTGTCTTTTCTCTCGATATGTCCAACTTTCTCAACATCTCCTTAATAGCTTCTTTTCCCAGCTCAAAGTCCTTCTCCGCATTAACACCGTCTGCTCCTAATATGAATCCCAAATCCAGTTTCAACGAACTCTTCTGGGTATCGCTTATCGAATCAGATACTGCTGAAACAGCGTCCAACAGTTTGTCTTCTGAGCTCACCTTTACAAACCGATCTGGCTTAGTTGCAACAGATTTCATCTCGTTTTCGTCCAAGTCGTCGCCCATTCCAATCACAACAACGTTAGCTCCACTTCCTTTCAGAGCATCTCCTTCCGATCTGACATATGGCAAACCAGATCGTGCGTTCCTACCAGCAACAATTAACACTACTACTTTTCCTGCATCATCCCTCACGCCGTCTGTCTTGTAGACGATAGTCCTCCTTACCGACTGAAGAGCATTAGCCACTTGTCTCGGACTGTCTGTCAACGCAGCAGCATCTAAAGCATTCTTCAAAGCCTCTGGTGATGTACCTCGGCCAACTGGCAACAAAGTCCTTGCATCGCTGCTATACGTAAGCACCGATATCCTTACACCATCACTCGATATGTTGTACGCCTTTGCTTGCTGGGTAACAAAGTCTCTCATTTTGTCTAATTGATTCTTCGTTACTCCTTTCGATGTGTCCAACAAATAGAAGACATCTACAGGCTCCGTGACAGCTGAAAAAACATCATAAATTGATAACTTTCGTACCTTATGTCCAGCTATTTCAATTGAAGACAGTCAAAAACATTTTAATATTCAACGTCCATAATACTATAATAACCCTAAACCGTACATGCAATTCTTTTTTATTCCAGGATATCACACTTTTGCACACAGTCGTTCAACTCCAAAAACGTGTGTTCAATTTTTTCTTTCATTTTTCAATTTAGGTAATATCACTGGCAAACAAAAAATCGTGATTTATTCCTTTCATTTGATAATGTCAACCTAGCAATTAGCTGTCATAAAACTACGGTTTTAGAACTATGCTGTCTTTCATGACGCTACGCAGATAAAATACGATATTCAACCACAAAAGAAAAGGAACATGTCCAAAATCTCCTTACCACATGCTTTCTTGCTAACCAACGATACTAATGTCTTCGTTCGACAAACTGTTGATTTGAGATGGCAATAAGAAGCATATGTCCTGCCGTCACTTCCGCATACTGCATTTACTTCAGACTGGCTGTCACAATCAGGACAAACACATTCGGTTGTTTGGTCTTGCTTCACCTGGCACCTTGCGTTATATTCACATTTCACCTTATCACATGGACCTGTAAACAGTAAGAAGAGTATAAAAAACCAATGTCCCTCTTCACCAAAATAGTTCATTTTACAATCATCTTCAACGTAAACTATATATATTTATACATATTTATTTTCTGGTTCATGCCCGACAACATTAAGATAAGAAATTGCATTCCCCTTACAGTGTCTTACTAAGAACGAACCCGAATCCAGTAGCCAAAACTCAACCCACAGAAAACACATCCATACACGTAAAACCAAATCAGTTACAATTGCAGTACATATCAATTACCTGACGTCAGGGAAGATGCCAAGTCTTTCGCCAACTTGTCGATATCACTCCTACTAGCGATTCGCTTTATATCCTTGTCCGTGCTTGTAACATCTCTCAGTGAATCTCTAGCATCTGCTTCACCTAAAGAAACAGCCAATATCTTCACACCATCCTTTTTCAACGCCTCAGCTGCAGCTTTCGATGCAGAATCCATCTCCTTATTAACGAATATCACTGCTGTTTTGTCAGTATCTCTTCTCCCTCCAGATAGGGCGTCGAACAAGTCCGTCCGCGCCATTTCCAACGCCTCTTTCAAAGCGAATCCTTTACGAGGAATCTTAACTTTATCAACAACACTGAGAGCATCTTTCAAACTATTAACAGAATCCAGTCGTGATACCATTCCAGCACTTTGTCCGTACACAATCAAGCCGAATCGTGTCTTTTCGCTCGATACGTCCAACTTTCTCAACATCTCCTTAATAGCTTCTTTTCCCAGCTCAAAGTCCTTCTCCGCATTAACACCGTCTGCTCCTAATATGAATCCCAAATCCAGTTTCAACGAACTCTTCTGGGTATCGCTTATCGAATCAGATACTGCTGAAACAGCGTCCAACAGTTTGTCTTCTGAGCTCACCTTTACAAACCAATCTGGCTTAGTTGCAACAGATTTCATCTCGTTTTCGTCCAAGTCGTCGCCCATTCCAATCACAACAACGTTAGCTCCACTTCCTTTCAGAGCATCTCCTTCCGATCTGACATATGGCAAACCAGATCGTGCGTTCCTACCAGCAACAATTAACACTACTACTTTTCCTGCATCATCCCTCACGCCGTCTGTCTTGTAGACGATAGTCCTCCTTACCGACTGAAGAGCATTAGCCACTTGTCTCGGACTGTCTGTCAACGCAGCAGCATCTAAAGCATTCTTCAAAGCCTCTGGTGATGTACCTCGGCCAACTGGCAACAAAGTCCTTGCATCGCTGCTATACGTAAGCACCGATATCCTCACACCATCACTCGATATGTTGTACGCCTTTGCTTGCTGGGTAACAAAGTCTCTCATTTTGTCTAATTGATTCTTCGTTACTCCTTTCGATGTGTCCAACAAATAGAAGACATCTACAGGCTCCGTGACAGCTGAAAAAACATCATAAATTGATAACTTTCGTATCTTATGTCCAGCTATTTCAATTGAAGACAGTTAAAAACATTTTGATATTCAACGTCCATAATACTATAATAACCCTAAACCGTACATGCAATTCTTTTTTATTCCAGGATATCACACTTTTGCACACAGTCGTTCAACTCCAAAAACGTGTGTTCAATTTTTTCTTTCATTTTTCAATTTAGGTAATATCACTGGCAAACAAAAAATCGTGATTTATTCCTTTCATTTGATAATGTCAACCTAGCAATTAGCTGTCATAAAACTACGGTTTTAGAACTATGCTGTCTTTCATGACGCTACGCAGATAAAAGACGATATTCAACCACAAACGAAAAGGAACATGTCCAAAATCTCCTTACCACATGCTTTCTTGCTAACCAACGATACTAATGTCTTCGTTCGACAAACTGTTGATTTGAGATGGCAATAAGAAGCATATGTCCTGCCGTCACTTCCGCATACTGCATTTACTTCAGACTGGCTGTCACAATCAGGACAAACACATTCGGTTGTTTGGTCTTGCTTCACCTGGCACCTTGCGTTATATTCACATTTCACCTTATCACATGGACCTGTAAACAGTAAGAAGAGTATAAAAAACCAATGTCCCTCTTCACCAAAATAGTTCATTTTACAATCATCTTCAACGTAAACTATATATATTTATACATATTTATTTTCTGGTTCATGCCCGACAACATTAAGATAAGAAATTGCATTCCCCTTACAGTGTCTTACTAAGAACGAACCCGAATCCAGTAGCCAAAACTCAACCCACAGAAAACACATCCATACACGTAAAACCAAATCAGTTACAATTGCAGTACATATCAATTACCTGACGTCAGGGAAGATGCCAAGTCTTTCGCCAACTTGTCGATATCACTCCTACTAGCGATTCGCTTTATATCCTTGTCCGTGCTTGTAACATCTCTCAGTGAATCTCTAGCATCTGCTTCACCTAAAGAAACAGCCAATATCTTCACACCATCCTTTTTCAACGCCTCAGCTGCAGCTTTCGATGCAGAATCCATCTCCTTATTAACGAATATCACTGCTGTTTTGTCAGTATCTCTTCTCCCTCCAGATAGGGCGTCGAACAAGTCCGTCCGCGCCATTTCCAACGCCTCTTTCAAAGCGAATCCTTTACGAGGAATCTTAACTTTATCAACAACACTGAGAGCATCTTTCAAACTATTAACAGAATCCAGTCGTGATACCATTCCAGCACTTTGTCCGTACACAATCAAGCCGAATCGTGTCTTTTCTCTCGATATGTCCAACTTTCTCAACATCTCCTTAATAGCTTCTTTTCCCAGCTCAAAGTCCTTCTCCGCATTAACACCGTCTGCTCCTAATATGAATCCCAAATCCAGTTTCAACGAACTCTTCTGGGTATCGCTTATCGAATCAGATACTGCTGAAACAGCGTCCAACAGTTTGTCTTCTGAGCTCACCTTTACAAACCGATCTGGCTTAGTTGCAACAGATTTCATCTCGTTTTCGTCCAAGTCGTCGCCCATTCCAATCACAACAACGTTAGCTCCACTTCCTTTCAGAGCATCTCCTTCCGATCTGACATATGGCAAACCAGATCGTGCGTTCCTACCAGCAACAATTAACACTACTACTTTTCCTGCATCATCCCTCACGCCGTCTGTCTTGTAGACGATAGTCCTCCTTACCGACTGAAGAGCATTAGCCACTTGTCTCGGACTGTCTGTCAACGCAGCAGCATCTAAAGCATTCTTCAAATCCTCTGGTGATGTACCTCGGCCAACTGGCAACAAAGTCCTTGCATCGCTGCTATACGTAAGCACCGATATCCTTACACCATCACTCGATATGTTGTACGCCTTTGCTTGCTGGGTAACAAAGTCTCTCATTTTGTCTAATTGATTCTTCGTTACTCCTTTCGATGTGTCCAACAAATAGAAGACATCTACAGGCTCCGTGACAGCTGAAAAAACATCATAAATTGATAACTTTCGTATCTTATGTCCAGCTATTTCAATTGAAGACACTTAAAAACATTTTGATATTCAACGTCCATAATACTATAATAACCCCAAACCGTACATGCAATTCTTTTTTATTCCAGGATATCACACTTTTGCACACAGTCGTTCAACTCCAAAAACGTGTGTTCAATTTATTCTTTCATTTTTCAATTTAGGTAATATCACTGGCAAACAAAAAATCGTGATTTATTCCTTTCATTTGATAATGTCAACCTAGCAATAAGCTGTCATAAAACTAGGGTTTTAGAACTATGCTGTCTTTCATGACGCTACGCAGATAAAAGACGATATTCAACCACAAACGAAAAGGAACATGTCCAAAATCTCCTTACCACATGCTTTCTTGCTAACCAACGATACTAATGTCTTCGTTCGACAAACTGTTGATTTGAGATGGCAATAAGAAGAATATGTCCTGCCGTCACTTCCGCATACTGCATTTACTTCAGACTGGCTGTCACAATCAGGACAAACACATTCGGTTGTTTGGTCTTGCTTCACCTGGCACCTTGCGTTATATTCACATTTCACCTTATCACATGGACCTGTAAACAGTAAGAAGAGTATAAAAAACCAATGTCCCTTTTCACCAGAATAGTTCATTTTACAATCATCTTCAACGTAAACTATATATATTTATACATATTTATTTTCTGGTTCATGCCCGACAACATTAAGATAAGAAATTGCATTCCCCTTACAGTGTCTTACTAAGAACGAAGCTGAATCCAGTAGCCAAAACTCAACCCACAGAAAACACATCCATACACGTAAAACCAAATCAGTTACAATTGCAGTACATATCAATTACCTGACGTCAGGGAAGATGCCAAGTCTTTCGCCAACTTGTCGATATCACTCCTACTAGCGATTCGCTTTATATCCTTGTCCGTGCTTGTAACATCTCTCAGTGAATCTCTAGCATCTGCTTCACCTAAAGAAACAGCCAATATCTTCACACCATCCTTTTTCAACGCCTCAGCTGCAGCTTTCGATGCAGAATCCATCTCCTTATTAACGAATATCACTGCTGTTTTGTCAGTATCTCTTCTCCCTCCAGATAGGGCGTCGAACAAGTCCGTCCGCGCCATTTCCAACGCCTCTTTCAAAGCGAATCCTTTACGAGGAATCTTAACTTTATCAACAACACTGAGAGCATCTTTCAAACTATTAACAGAATCCAGTCGTGATACCATTCCAGCACTTTGTCCGTACACAATCAAGCCGAATCGTGTCTTTTCTCTCGATATGTCCAACTTTCTCAACATCTCCTTAATAGCTTCTTTTCCCAGCTCAAAGTCCTTCTCCGCATTAACACCGTCTGCTCCTAATATGAATCCCAAATCCAGTTTCAACGAACTCTTCTGGGTATCGCTTATCGAATCAGATACTGCTGAAACAGCGTCCAACAGTTTGTCTTCTGAGCTCACCTTTACAAACCGATCTGGCTTAGTTGCAACAGATTTCATCTCGTTTTCGTCCAAGTCGTCGCCCATTCCAATCACAACAACGTTAGCTCCACTTCCTTTCAGAGCATCTCCTTCCGATCTGACATATGGCAAACCAGATCGTACGTTCCTACCAGCAACAATTAACACTACTACTTTTCCTGCATCATCCCTCACGCCGTCTGTCTTGTAGACGATAGTCCTCCTTACCGACTGAAGAGCATTAGCCACTTGTCTCGGACTGTCTGTCAACGCAGCAGCATCTAAAGCATTCTTCAAATCCTCTGGTGATGTACCTCGGCCAACTGGCAACAAAGTCCTTGCATCGCTGCTATACGTAAGCACCGATATCCTTACACCATCACTCGATATGTTGTACGCCTTTGCTTGCTGGGTAACAAAGTCTCTCATTTTGTCTAATTGATTCTTCGTTACTCCTTTCGATGTGTCCAACAAATAGAAGACATCTACAGGCTCCGTGACAGCTGAAAAAACATCATAAATTGATAACTTTCGTATCTTATGTCCAGCTATTTCAATTGAAGACAGTTAAAAACATTTTGATATTCAACGTCCATAATACTATAATAACCCTAAACCGTACATGCAATTCTTTTTTATTCCAGGATATCACACTTTTGCACACAGTCGTTCAACTCCAAAAACGTGTGTTCAATTTTTTCTTTCATTTTTCAATTTAGGTAATATCACTGGCAAACAAAAAATCGTGATTTATTCCTTTCATTTGATAATGTCAACCTAGCAATTAGCTGTCATAAAACTACGGTTTTAGAACTATGCTGTCTTTCATGACGCTACGCAGATAAAAGACGATATTCAACCACAAACGAAAAGGAACATGTCCAAAATCTCCTTACCACATGCTTTCTTGCTAACCAACGATACTAATGTCTTCGTTCGACAAACTGTTGATTTGAGATGGCAATAAGAAGCATATGTCCTGCCGTCACTTCCGCATACTGCATTTACTTCAGACTGGCTGTCACAATCAGGACAAACACATTCGGTTGTTTGGTCTTGCTTCACCTGGCACCTTGCGTTATATTCACATTTCACCTTATCACATGGACCTGTAAACAGTAAGAAGAGTATAAAAAACCAATGTCCCTTTTCACCAAAATAGTTCATTTTACAATCATCTTCAACGTAAACTATATATATTTATACATATTTATTTTCTGGTTCATGCCCGACAACATTAAGATAAGAAATTGCATTCCCCTTACAGTGTCTTACTAAGAACGAACCCGAATCCAGTAGCCAAAACTCAACCCACAGAAAACACATCCATACACGTAAAACCAAATCAGTTACAATTGCAGTACATATCAATTACCTGACGTCAGGGAAGATGCCAAGTCTTTCGCCAACTTGTCGATATCACTCCTACTAGCGATTCGCTTTATATCCTTGTCCGTGCTTGTAACATCTCTCAGTGAATCTCTAGCATCTGCTTCACCTAAAGAAACAGCCAATATCTTCACACCATCCTTTTTCAACGCCTCAGCTGCAGCTTTCGATGCAGAATCCATCTCCTTATTAACGAATATCACTGCTGTTTTGTCAGTATCTCTTCTCCCTCCAGATAGGGCGTCGAACAAGTCCGTCCGCGCCATTTCCAACGCCTCTTTCAAAGCGAATCCTTTACGAGGAATCTTAACTTTATCAACAACACTGAGAGCATCTTTCAAACTATTAACAGAATCCAGTCGTGATACCATTCCAGCACTTTGTCCGTACACAATCAAGCCGAATCGTGTCTTTTCTCTCGATATGTCCAACTTTCTCAACATCTCCTTAATAGCTTCTTTTCCCAGCTCAAAGTCCTTCTCCGCATTAACACCGTCTGCTCCTAATATGAATCCCAAATCCAGTTTCAACGAACTCTTCTGGGTATCGCTTATCGAATAAGATACTGCTGAAACAGCGTCCAACAGTTTGTCTTCTGAGCTCACCTTTACAAACCGATCTGGCTTAGTTGCAACAGATTTCATCTCGTTTTCGTCCAAGTCGTCGCCCATTCCAATCACAACAACGTTAGCTCCACTTCCTTTCAGAGCATCTCCTTCCGATCTGACATATGGCAAACCAGATCGTGCGTTCCTACCAGCAACAATTAACACTACTACTTTTCCTGCATCATCCCTCACGCCGTCTGTCTTGTAGACGATAGTCCTCCTTACCGACTGAAGAGCATTAGCCACTTGTCTCGGACTGTCTGTCAACGCAGCAGCATCTAAAGCATTCTTCAAAGCCTCTGGTGATGTACCTCGGCCAACTGGCAACAAAGTCCTTGCATCGCTGCTATACGTAAGCACCGATATCCTTACACCATCACTCGATATGTTGTACGCCTTTGCTTGCTGGGTAACAAAGTCTCTCATTTTGTCTAATTGATTCTTCGTTACTCCTTTCGATGTGTCCAACAAATAGAAGACATCTACAGGCTCCGTGACAGCTGAAAAAACATCATAAATTGATAACTTTCGTATCTTATGTCGAGCTATTTCAATTGAAGACAGTTAAAAACATTTTGATATTCAACGTCCATAATACTATAATAACCCTAAACCGTACATGCAATTTCTTTTTATTCCAGGATATCACACTTTTGCACACAGTCGTTCAACTCCAAAAACGTGTGTTCAATTTTTTCTTTCATTTTTCAATTTAGGTAATATCACTGGCAAACAAAAAATCGTGATTTATTCTTTTCATTTGATAATGTCAACCTAGCAATTAGCTGTCATAAAACTACGGTTTTAGAACTATGCTGTCTTTCATGACGCTACGCAGATAAAAGACGATATTCAACCACAAACGAAAAGGAACATGTCCAAAATCTCCTTACCACATGCTTTCTTGCTAACCAACGATACTAATGTCTTCGTTCGACAAACTGTTGATTTGAGATGGCAATAAGAAGCATATGTCCTGCCGTCACTTCCGCATACTGCATTTACTTCAGACTGGCTGTCACAATCAGGACAAACACATTCGGTTGTTTGGTCTTGCTTCACCTGGCACCTTGCGTTATATTCACATTTCACCTTATCACATGGACCTGTAAACAGTAAGAAGAGTATAAAAAACCAATGTCCCTTTTCACCAAAATAGTTCATTTTACAATCATCTTCAACGTAAACTATATATATTTATACATATTTATTTTCTGGTTCATGCCCGACAACATTAAGATAAGAAATTGCATTCCCCTTACAGTGTCTTACTAAGAACGAACCCGAATCCAGTAGCCAAAACTCAACCCACAGAAAACACATCCATACACGTAAAACCAAATCAGTTACAATTGCAGTACATATCAATTACCTGACGTCAGGGAAGATGCCAAGTCTTTCGCCAACTTGTCGATATCACTCCTACTAGCGATTCGCTTTATATCCTTGTCCGTGCTTGTAACATCTCTCAGTGAATCTCTAGCATCTGCTTCACCTAAAGAAACAGCCAATATCTTCACACCATCCTTTTTCAACGCCTCAGCTGAAGCTTTCGATGCAGAATCCATCTCCTTATTAACGAATATCACTGCTGTTTTGTCAGTATCTCTTCTCCCTCCAGATAGGGCGTCGAACAAGTCCGTCCGCGCCATTTCCAACGCCTCTTTCAAAGCGAATCCTTTACGAGGAATCTTAACTTTATCAACAACACTGAGAGCATCTTTCAAACTATTAACAGAATCCAGTCGTGATACCATTCCAGCACTTTGTCCGTACACAATCAAGCCGAATCGTGTCTTTTCGCTCGATATGTCCAACTTTCTCAACATCTCCTTAATAGCTTCTTTTCCCAGCTCAAAGTCCTTCTCCGCATTAACACCGTCTGCTCCTAATATGAATCCCAAATCCAGTTTCAACGAACTCTTCTGGGTATCGCTTATCGAATCAGATACTGCTGAAACAGCGTCCAACAGTTTGTCTTCTGAGCTCACCTTTACAAACCGATCTGGCTTAGTTGCAACAGATTTCATCTCGTTTTCGTCCAAGTCGTCGCCCATTCCAATCACAACAACGTTAGCTCCACTTCCTTTCAGAGCATCTCCTTCCGATCTGACATATGGCAAACCAGATCGTGCGTTCCTACCAGCAACAATTAACACTACTACTTTTCCTGCATCATCCCTCACGCCGTCTGTCTTGTAGACGATAGTCCTCCTTACCGACTGAAGAGCATTAGCCACTTGTCTCGGACTGTCTGTCAACGCAGCAGCATCTAAAGCATTCTTCAAAGCCTCTGGTGATGTACCTCGGCCAACTGGCAACAAAGTCCTTGCATCGCTGCTATACGTAAGCACCGATATCCTTACACCATCACTCGATATGTTGTACGCCTTTGCTTGCTGGGTAACAAAGTCTCTCATTTTGTCTAATTGATTCTTCGTTACTCCTTTCGATGTGTCCAACAAATAGAAGACATCTACAGGCTCCGTGACAGCTGAAAAAACATCATAAATTGATAACTTTCGTATCTTATGTCCAGCTATTTCAATTGAAGACAGTTAAAAACATTTTGATATTCAACGTCCATAATACTATAATAACCCTAAACCGTACATGCAATTCTTTTTTATTCCAGGATATCACACTTTTGCACACAGTCGTTCAACTCCAAAAACGTGTGTTCAATTTTTTCTTTCATTTTTCAATTTAGGTAATATCACTGGCAAACAAAAAATCGTGATTTATTCCTTTCATTTGATAATGTCAACCTAGCAATTAGCTGTCATAAAACTACGGTTTTAGAACTATGCTGTCTTTCATGACGCTACGCAGATAAAAGACGATATTCAACCACAAACGAAAAGGAACATGTCCAAAATCTCCTTACCACATGCTTTCTTGCTAACCAACGATACTAATGTCTTCGTTCGACAAACTGTTGATTTGAGATGGCAATAAGAAGCATATGTCCTGCCGTCACTTCCGCATACTGCATTTACTTCAGACTGGCTGTCACAATCAGGACAAACACATTCGGTTGTTTGGTCTTGCTTCACCTGGCACCTTGCGTTATATTCACATTTCACCTTATCACATGGACCTGTAAACAGTAGGAAGAGTATAAAAAACCAATGTCCCTTTTCACCAAAATAGTTCATTTTACAATCATCTTCAACGTAAACTATATATATTTATACATATTTATTTTCTGGTTCATGCCCGACAACATTAAGATAAGAAATTGCATTCCCCTTACAGTGTCTTACTAAGAACGAACCCGAATCCAGTAGCCAAAACTCAACCCACAGAAAACACATCCATACACGTAAAACCAAATCAGTTACAATTGCAGTACATATCAATTACCTGACGTCAGGGAAGATGCCAAGTCTTTCGCCAACTTGTCGATATCACTCCTACTAGCGATTCGCTTTATATCCTTGTCCGTGCTTGTAACATCTCTCAGTGAATCTCTAGCATCTGCTTCACCTAAAGAAACAGCCAATATCTTCACACCATCCTTTTTCAACGCCTCAGCTGAAGCTTTCGATGCAGAATCCATCTCCTTATTAACGAATATCACTGCTGTTTTGTCAGTATCTCTTCTCCCTCCAGATAGGGCGTCGAACAAGTCCGTCCGCGCCA
The DNA here is from genome assembly GCF_057945365.1 of Rhopilema esculentum. Classification (NCBI taxonomy): domain Eukaryota; kingdom Metazoa; phylum Cnidaria; class Scyphozoa; order Rhizostomeae; family Rhizostomatidae; genus Rhopilema; species Rhopilema esculentum. The sequence continues at coordinate 6,625,556 of NC_142833.1, forward strand.
TTTCCAACGCCTCTTTCAAAGCGAATCCTTTACGAGGAATCTTAACTTTATCAACAACACTGAGAGCATCTTTCAAACTATTAACAGAATCCAGTCGTGATACCATTCCAGCACTTTGTCCGTACACAATCAAGCCGAATCGTGTCTTTTCGCTCGATATGTCCAACTTTCTCAACATCTCCTTAATAGCTTCTTTTCCCAGCTCAAAGTCCTTCTCCGCATTAACACCGTCTGCTCCTAATATGAATCCCAAATCCAGTTTCAACGAACTCTTCTGGGTATCGCTTATCGAATCAGATACTGCTGAAACAGCGTCCAACAGTTTGTCTTCTGAGCTCACCTTTACAAACCGATCTGGCTTAGTTGCAACAGATTTCATCTCGTTTTTGTCCAAGTCGTCGCCCATTCCAATCACAACAACGTTAGCTCCACTTCCTTTCAGAGCATCTCCTTCCGATCTGACATATGGCAAACCAGATCGTGCGTTCCTACCAGCAACAATTAACACTACTACTTTTCCTGCATCATCCCTCACGCCGTCTGTCTTGTAGACGATAGTCCTCCTTACCGACTGAAGAGCATTAGCCACTTGTCTCGGACTGTCTGTCAACGCAGCAGCATCTAAAGCATTCTTCAAAGCCTCTGGTGATGTACCTCGGCCAACTGGCAACAAAGTCCTTGCATCGCTGCTATACGTAAGCACCGATATCCTTACACCATCACTCGATATGTTGTACGCCTTTGCTTGCTGGGTAACAAAGTCTCTCATTTTGTCTAATTGATTCTTCGTTACTCCTTTCGATGTGTCCAACAAATAGAAGACATCTACAGGCTCCGTGACAGCTGAAAAAACATCATAAATTGATAACTTTCGTATCTTATGTCCAGCTATTTCAATTGAAGACAGTTAAAAACATTTTGATATTCAACGTCCATAATACTATAATAACCCTAAACCGTACATGCAATTCTTTTTTATTCCAGGATATCACACTTTTGCACACAGTCGTTCAACTCCAAAAACGTGTGTTCAATTTTTTCTTTCATTTTTCAATTTAGGTAATATCACTGGCAAACAAAAAATCGTGATTTATTCTTTTCATTTGATAATGTCAACCTAGCAATAAGCTGTCATAAAACTACGGTTTTAGAACTATGCTGTCTTTCATGACGCTACGCAGATAAAAGACGTTATTCAACCACAAACGAAAAGGAACATGTCCAAAATCTCCTTACCACATGCTTTCTTGCTAACCAACGATACTAATGTCTTCGTTCGACAAACTGTTGATTTGAGATGGCAATAAGAAGCATATGTCCTGCCGTCACTTCCGCATACTGCATTTACTTCAGACTGGCTGTCACAATCAGGACAAACACATTCGGTTGTTTGGTCTTGCTTCACCTGGCACCTTGCGTTATATTCACATTTCACCTTATCACATGGACCTGTAAACAGTAAGAAGAGTATAAAAAACCAATGTCCCTTTTCACCAAAATAGTTCATTTTACAATCATCTTCAACGTAAACTATATATATTTATACATATTTATTTTCTGGTTCATGCCCGACAACATTAAGATAAGAAATTGCATTCCCCTTACAGTGTCTTACTAAGAACGAACCCGAATCCAGTAGCCAAAACTCAACCCACAGAAAACACTTCCATACACGTAAAACCAAATCAGTTACAATTGCAGTACATATCAATTACCTGACGTCAGGGAAGATGCCAAGTCTTTCGCCAACTTGTCGATATCACTCCTACTAGCGATTCGCTTTATATCCTTGTCCGTGCTTGTAACATCTCTCAGTGAATCTCTAGCATCTGCTTCACCTAAAGAAACAGCCAATATCTTCACACCATCCTTTTTCAACGCCTCAGCTGAAGCTTTCGATGCAGAATCCATCTCCTTATTAACGAATATCACTGCTGTTTTGGCAGTATCTCTTCTCCCTCCAGATAGGGCGTCGAACAAGTCCGTCCGCGCCATTTCCAACGCCTCTTTCAAAGCGAATCCTTTACGAGGAATCTTAACTTTATCAACAACACTGAGAGCATCTTTCAAACTATTAACAGAATCCAGTCGTGATACCATTCCAGCACTTTGTCCGTACACAATCAAGCCGAATCGTGTCTTTTCGCTCGATATGTCCAACTTTCTCAACATCTCCTTAATAGCTTCTTTTCCCAGCTCAAAGTCCTTCTCCGCATTAACACCGTCTGCTCCTAATATGAATCCCAAATCCAGTTTCAACGAACTCTTCTGGGTATCGCTTATCGAATCAGATACTGCTGAAACAGCGTCCAACAGTTTGTCTTCTGAGCTCACCTTTACAAACCGATCTGGCTTAGTTGCAACAGATTTCATCTCGTTTTCGTCCAAGTCGTCGCCCATTCCAATCACAACAACGTTAGCTCCACTTCCTTTCAGAGCATCTCCTTCCGATCTGACATATGGCAAACCAGATCGTGCGTTCCTACCAGCAACAATTAACACTACTACTTTTCCTGCATCATCCCTCACGCCGTCTGTCTTGTAGACGATAGTCCTCCTTACCGACTGAAGAGCATTAGCCACTTGTCTCGGACTGTCTGTCAACGCAGCAGCATCTAAAGCATTCTTCAAAGCCTCTGGTGATGTACCTCGGCCAACTGGCAACAAAGTCCTTGCATCGCTGCTATACGTAAGCACCGATATCCTTACACCATCACTCGATATGTTGTACGCCTTTGCTTGCTGGGTAACAAAGTCTCTCATTTTGTCTAATTGATTCTTCGTTACTCCTTTCGATGTGTCCAACAAATAGAAGACATCTACAGGCTCCGTGACAGCTGAAAAAACATCATAAATTGATAACTTTCGTATCTTATGTCCAGCTATTTCAATTGAAGACAGTTAAAAACATTTTGATATTCAACGTCCATAATACTATAATAACCCTAAACCGTACATGCAATTCTTTTTTATTCCAGGATATCACACTTTTGCACACAGTCGTTCAACTCCAAAAACGTGTGTTCAATTTTTTCTTTCATTTTTCAATTTAGGTAATATCACTGGCAAACAAAAAATCGTGATTTATTCTTTTCATTTGATAATGTCAACCTAGCAATAAGCTGTCATAAAACTACGGTTTTAGAACTATGCTGTCTTTTATGACGCTACGCAGATAAAATACGATATTCAACCACAAACGAAAAGGAACATGTCCAAAATCTCCTTACCACATGCTTTCTTGCTAACCAACGATACTAATGTCTTCGTTCGACAAACTGTTGATTTGAGATGGCAATAAGAAGAATATGTCCTGCCGTCACTTCCGCATACTGCATTTACTTCAGACTGGCTGTCACAATCAGGACAAACACATTCGGTTGTTTGGTCTTGCTTCACCTGGCACCTTGCGTTATATTCACATTTCACCATATCACATGGACCTGTAAACAGTAAGAAGAGTATAAAAAACCAATGTCCCTTTTCACCAAAATAGTTCATTTTACAATCATCTTCAACGTAAACTATATATATTTATACATATTTATTTTCTGGTTCATGCCCGACAACATTAAGATAAGAAATTGCATTCCCCTTACAGTGTCTTACTAAGAACGAACCCGAATCCAGTAGCCAAAACTCAACCCACAGAAAACACATCCATACACGTAAAACCAAATCAGTTACAATTGCAGTACATATCAATTACCTGACGTCAGGGAAGATGCCAAGTCTTTCGCCAACTTGTCGATATCACTCCTACTAGCGATTCGCTTTATATCCTTGTCCGTGCTTGTAACATCTCTCAGTGAATCTCTAGCATCTGCTTCACCTAAAGAAACAGCCAATATCTTCACACCATCCTTTTTCAACGCCTCAGCTGAAGCTTTCGATGCAGAATCCATCTCCTTATTAACGAATATCACTGCTGTTTTGTCAGTATCTCTTCTCCCTCCAGATAGGGCGTCGAACAAGTCCGTCCGCGCCATTTCCAACGCCTCTTTCAAAGCGAATCCTTTACGAGGAATCTTAACTTTATCAACAACACTGAGAGCATCTTTCAAACTATTAACAGAATCCAGTCGTGATACCATTCCAGCACTTTGTCCGTACACAATCAAGCCGAATCGTGTCTTTTCGCTCGATATGTCCAACTTTCTCAACATCTCCTTAATAGCTTCTTTTCCCAGCTCAAAGTCCTTCTCCGCATTAACACCGTCTGCTCCTAATATGAATCCCAAATCCAGTTTCAACGAACTCTTCTGGGTATCGCTTATCGAATCAGATACTGCTGAAACAGCGTCCAACAGTTTGTCTTCTGAGCTCACCTTTACAAACCGATCTGGCTTAGTTGCAACAGATTTCATCTCGTTTTCGTCCAAGTCGTCGCCCATTCCAATCACAACAACGTTAGCTCCACTTCCTTTCAGAGCATCTCCTTCCGATCTGACATATGGCAAACCAGATCGTGCGTTCCTACCAGCAACAATTAACACTACTACTTTTCCTGCATCATCCCTCACGCCGTCTGTCTTGTAGACGATAGTCCTCCTTACCGACTGAAGAGCATTAGCCACTTGTCTCGGACTGTCTGTCAACGCAGCAGCATCTAAAGCATTCTTCAAAGCCTCTGGTGATGTACCTCGGCCAACTGGCAACAAAGTCCTTGCATCGCTGCTATACGTAAGCACCGATATCCTTACACCATCACTCGATATGTTGTACGCCTTTGCTTGCTGGGTAACAAAGTCTCTCATTTTGTCTAATTGATTCTTCGTTACTCCTTTCGATGTGTCCAACAAATAGAAGACATCTACAGGCTCCGTGACAGCTGAAAAAACATCATAAATTGATAACTTTCGTATCTTATGTCCAGCTATTTCAATTGAAGACAGTTAAAAACATTTTGATATTCAACGTCCATAATACTATAATAACCCTAAACCGTACATGCAATTCTTTTTTATTCCAGGATATTACACTTTTGCACACAGTCGTTCAACTCCAAAAACGTGTGTTCAATTTTTTCTTTCATTTTTCAATTTAGGTAATATCACTGGCAAACAAAAAATCGTGATTTATTCTTTTCATTTGATAATGTCAACCTAGCAATAAGCTGTCATAAAACTACGGTTTTAGAACTATGCTGTCTTTTATGACGCTACGCAGATAAAAGACGATATTCAACCACAAACGAAAAGGAACATGTCCAAAATCTCCTTACCACATGCTTTCTTGCTAACCAACGATACTAATGTCTTCGTTCGACAAACTGTTGATTTGAGATGGCAATAAGAAGCATATGTCCTGCCGTCACTTCCGCATACTGCATTTACTTCAGACTGGCTGTCACAATCAGGACAAACACATTCGGTTGTTTGGTCTTGCTTCACCTGGCACCTTGCGTTATATTCACATTTCACCTTATCACATGGACCTGTAAACAGTAAGAAGAGTATAAAAAACCAATGTCCCTTTTCACCAAAATAGTTCATTTTACAATCATCTTCAACGTAAACTATATATATTTATACATATTTATTTTCTGGTTCATGCCCGACAACATTAAGATAAGAAATTGCATTCCCCTTACAGTGTCTTACTAAGAACGAACCCGAATCCAGTAGCCAAAACTCAACCCACAGAAAACACTTCCATACACGTAAAACCAAATCAGTTACAATTGCAGTACATATCAATTACCTGACGTCAGGGAAGATGCCAAGTCTTTCGCCAACTTGTCGATATCACTCCTACTAGCGATTCGCTTTATATCCTTGTCCGTGCTTGTAACATCTCTCAGTGAATCTCTAGCATCTGCTTCACCTAAAGAAACAGCCAATATCTTCACACCATCCTTTTTCAACGCCTCAGCTGAAGCTTTCGATGCAGAATCCATCTCCTTATTAACGAATATCACTGCTGTTTTGGCAGTATCTCTTCTCCCTCCAGATAGGGCGTCGAACAAGTCCGTCCGCGCCATTTCCAACGCCTCTTTCAAAGCGAATCCTTTACGAGGAATCTTAACTTTATCAACAACACTGAGAGCATCTTTCAAACTATTAACAGAATCCAGTCGTGATACCATTCCAGCACTTTGTCCGTACACAATCAAGCCGAATCGTGTCTTTTCGCTCGATATGTCCAACTTTCTCAACATCTCCTTAATAGCTTCTTTTCCCAGCTCAAAGTCCTTCTCCGCATTAACACCGTCTGCTCCTAATATGAATCCCAAATCCAGTTTCAACGAACTCTTCTGGGTATCGCTTATCGAATCAGATACTGCTGAAACAGCGTCCAACAGTTTGTCTTCTGAGCTCACCTTTACAAACCGATCTGGCTTAGTTGCAACAGATTTCATCTCGTTTTTGTCCAAGTCGTCGCCCATTCCAATCACAACAACGTTAGCTCCACTTCCTTTCAGAGCATCTCCTTCCGATCTGACATATGGCAAACCAGATCGTGCGTTCCTACCAGCAACAATTAACACTACTACTTTTCCTGCATCATCCCTCACGCCGTCTGTCTTGTAGACGATAGTCCTCCTTACCGACTGAAGAGCATTAGCCACTTGTCTCGGACTGTCTGTCAACGCAGCAGCATCTAAAGCATTCTTCAAAGCCTCTGGTGATGTACCTCGGCCAACTGGCAACAAAGTCCTTGCATCGCTGCTATACGTAAGCACCGATATCCTTACACCATCACTCGATATGTTGTACGCCTTTGCTTGCTGGGTAACAAAGTCTCTCATTTTGTCTAATTGATTCTTCGTTACTCCTTTCGATGTGTCCAACAAATAGAAGACATCTACAGGCTCCGTGACAGCTGAAAAAACATCATAAATTGATAACTTTCGTATCTTATGTCCAGCTATTTCAATTGAAGACAGTTAAAAACATTTTGATATTCAACGTCCATAATACTATAATAACCCTAAACCGTACATGCAATTCTTTTTTATTCCAGGATATCACACTTTTGCACACAGTCGTTCAACTCCAAAAACGTGTGTTCAATTTTTTCTTTCATTTTTCAATTTAGGTAATATCACTGGCAAACAAAAAATCGTGATTTATTCTTTTCATTTGATAATGTCAACCTAGCAATAAGCTGTCATAAAACTACGGTTTTAGAACTATGCTGTCTTTTATGACGCTACGCAGATAAAGACGATATTCAACCACAAACGAAAAGGAACATGTCCAAAATCTCCTTACCACATGCTTTCTTGCTAACCAACGATACTAATGTCTTCGTTCGACAAACTGTTGATTTGAGATGGCAATAAGAAGCATATGTCCTGCCGTCACTTCCGCATACTGCATTTACTTCAGACTGGCTGTCACAATCAGGACAAACACATTCGGTTGTTTGGTCTTGCTTCACCTGGCACCTTGCGTTATATTCACATTTCACCATATCACATGGACCTGTAAACAGTAAGAAGAGTATAAAAAACCAATGTCCCTTTTCACCAAAATAGTTCATTTTACAATCATCTTCAACGTAAACTATATATATTTATACATATTTATTTTCTGGTTCATGCCCGACAACATTAAGATAAGAAATTGCATTCCCCTTACAGTGTCTTACTAAGAACGAACCCGAATCCAGTAGCCAAAACTCAACCCACAGAAAACACATCCATACACGTAAAACCAAATCAGTTACAATTGCAGTACATATCAATTACCTGACGTCAGGGAAGATGCCAAGTCTTTCGCCAACTTGTCGATATCACTCCTACTAGCGATTCGCTTTATATCCTTGTCCGTGCTTGTAACATCTCTCAGTGAATCTCTAGCATCTGCTTCACCTAAAGAAACAGCCAATATCTTCACACCATCCTTTTTCAACGCCTCAGCTGAAGCTTTCGATGCAGAATCCATCTCCTTATTAACGAATATCACTGCTGTTTTGGCAGTATCTCTTCTCCCTCCAGATAGGGCGTCGAACAAGTCCGTCCGCGCCATTTCCAACGCCTCTTTCAAAGCGAATCCTTTACGAGGAATCTTAACTTTATCAACAACACTGACAGCATCTTTCAAACTATTAACAGAATCCAGTCGTGATACCATTCCAGCACTTTGTCCGTACACAATCAAGCCGAATCGTGTCTTTTCGCTCGATATGTCCAACTTTCTCAACATCTCCTTAATAGCTTCTTTTCCCAGCTCAAAGTCCTTCTCCGCATTAACACCGTCTGCTCCTAATATGAATCCCAAATCCAGTTTCAACGAACTCTTCTGGGTATCGCTTATCGAATCAGATACTGCTGAAACAGCGTCCAACAGTTTGTCTTCTGAGCTCACCTTTACAAACCGATCTGGCTTAGTTGCAACAGATTTCATCTCGTTTTCGTCCAAGTCGTCGCCCATTCCAATCACAACAACGTTAGCTCCACTTCCTTTCAGAGCATCTCCTTCCGATCTGACATATGGCAAACCAGATCGTGCGTTCCTACCAGCAACAATTAACACTACTACTTTTCCTGCATCATCCCTCACGCCGTCTGTCTTGTAGACGATAGTCCTCCTTACCGACTGAAGAGCATTAGCCACTTGTCTCGGACTGTCTGTCAACGCAGCAGCATCTAAAGCATTCTTCAAAGCCTCTGGTGATGTACCTCGGCCAACTGGCAACAAAGTCCTTGCATCGCTGCTATACGTAAGCACCGATATCCTTACACCATCACTCGATATGTTGTACGCCTTTGCTTGCTGGGTAACAAAGTCTCTCATTTTGTCTAATTGATTCTTCGTTACTCCTTTCGATGTGTCCAACAAATAGAAGACATCTACAGGCTCCGTGACAGCTGAAAAAACATCATAAATTGATAACTTTCGTATCTTATGTCCAGCTATTTCAATTGAAGACAGTTAAAAACATTTTTATATTCAACGTCCATAATACTATAATAACCCTAAACCGTACATGCAATTCTTTTTTATTCCAGGATATCACACTTTTGCACACAGTCGTTCAACTCCAAAAACGTGTGTTCAATTTTTTCTTTCATTTTTCAATTTAGGTAATATCACTGGCAAACAAAAAATCGTGATTTATTCCTTTCATTTGATAATGTCAACCTAGCAATTAGCTGTCATAAAACTACGGTTTTAGAACTATGCTGTCTTTCATGACGCTACGCAGATAAAAGACGATATTCAACCACAAACGAAAAGGAACATGTCCAAAATCTCCTTACCACATGCTTTCTTGCTAACCAACGATACTAATGTCTTCGTTCGACAAACTGTTGATTTGAGATGGCAATAAGAAGCATATGTCCTGCCGTCACTTCCGCATACTGCATTTACTTCAGACTGGCTGTCACAATCAGGACAAACACATTCGGTTGTTTGGTCTTGCTTCACCTGGCACCTTGCGTTATATTCACATTTCACCTTATCACATGGACCTGTAAACAGTAAGAAGAGTATAAAAAACCAATGCCCCTTTTCACCAAAATAGTTCATTTTACAATCATCTTCAACGTAAACTATATATATTTATACATATTTATTTTCTGGTTCATGCCCGACAACATTAAGATAAGAAATTGCATTCCCCTTACAGTGTCTTACTAAGAACGAACCCGAATCCAGTAGCCAAAACTCAACCCACAGAAAACACATCCATACACGTAAAACCAAATCAGTTACAATTGCAGTACATATCAATTACCTGACGTCAGGGAAGATGCCAAGTCTTTCGCCAACTTGTCGATATCACTCCTACTAGCGATTCGCTTTATATCCTTGTCCGTGCTTGTAACATCTCTCAGTGAATCTCTAGCATCTGCTTCACCTAAAGAAACAGCCAATATCTTCACACCATCCTTTTTCAACGCCTCAGCTGCAGCTTTCGATGCAGAATCCATCTCCTTATTAACGAATATCACTGCTGTTTTGTCAGTATCTCTTCTCCCTCCAGATAGGGCGTCGAACAAGTCCGTCCGCGCCATTTCCAACGCCTCTTTCAAAGCGAATCCTTTACGAGGAATCTTAACTTTATCAACAACACTGAGAGCATCTTTCAAACTATTAACAGAATCCAGTCGTGATACCATTCCAGCACTTTGTCCGTACACAATCAAGCCGAATCGTGTCTTTTCGCTCGATATGTCCAACTTTCTCAACATCTCCTTAATAGCTTCTTTTCCCAGCTCAAAGTCCTTCTCCGCATTAACACCGTCTGCTCCTAATATGAATCCCAAATCCAGTTTCAACGAACTCTTCTGGGTATCGCTTATCGAATCAGATACTGCTGAAACAGCGTCCAACAGTTTGTCTTCTGAGCTCACCTTTACAAACCGATCTGGCTTAGTTGCAACAGATTTCATCTCGTTTTCGTCCAAGTCGTCGCCCATTCCAATCACAACAACGTTAGCTCCACTTCCTTTCAGAGCATCTCCTTCCGATCTGACATATGGCAAACCAGATCGTGCGTTCCTACCAGCAACAATTAACACTACTACTTTTCCTGCATCATCCCTCACGCCGTCTGTCTTGTAGACGATAGTCCTCCTTACCGACTGAAGAGCATTAGCCACTTGTCTCGGACTGTCTGTCAACGCAGCAGCATCTAAAGCATTCTTCAAAGCCTCTGGTGATGTACCTCGGCCAACTGGCAACAAAGTCCTTGCATCGCTGCTATACGTAAGCACCGATATCCTTACACCATCACTCGATATGTTGTACGCCTTTGCGTGCTGGGTAACAAAGTCTCTCATTTTGTCTAATTGATTCTTCGTTACTCCTTTCGATGTGTCCAACAAATAGAAGACATCTACAGGCTCCGTGACAGCTGAAAAAACATCATAAATTGATAACTTTCGTATCTTATGTCCAGCTATTTCAATTGAAGACAGTTAAAAACATTTTGATATTCAACGTCCATAATACTATAATAACCCTAAACCGTACATGCAATTCTTTTTTATTCCAGGATATCACACTTTTGCACACAGTCGTTCAACTCCAAAAACGTGTGTTCAATTTTTTCTTTCATTTTTCAATTTAGGTAATATCACTGGCAAACAAAAAATCGTGATTTATTCCTTTCATTTGATAATGTCAACCTAGCAATTAGCTGTCATAAAACTACGGTTTTAGAACTATGCTGTCTTTCATGACGCTACGCAGATAAAAGACGATATTCAACCACAAACAAAAAGGAACATGTCCAAAATCTCCTTACCACATGCTTTCTTGCTAACCAACGATACTAATGTCTTCGTTCGACAAACTGTTGATTTGAGATGGCAATAAGAAGCATATGTCCTGCTGTCACTTCCGCATACTGCATTTACTTCAGACTGGCTGTCACAATCAGGACAAACACATTCGGTTGTTTGGTCCTGCTTCACCTGGCACCTTGCGTTATATTCACATTTCACCTTATCACATGGACCTGTAAACAGTAAGAAGAGTATAAAAAACCAATGCCCCTTTTCACCAAAATAGTTCATTTTACAATCGGCCGACAACATTAAGATAAGAAATTGCATTCCCCTTACAGTGTCTTACTAAGAACGAACCCGAATCCAGTAGCCAAAACTCAACCCACAGAAAACACATCCATACACGTAAAACCAAATCAGTTACAATTGCAGTACATATCAATTACCTGACGTCAGGGAAGATGCCAAGTCTTTCGCCAACTTGTCGATATCACTCCTACTAGCGATTCGCTTTATATCCTTGTCCGTGCTTGTAACATCTCTCAGTGAATCTCTAGCATCTGCTTCACCTAAAGAAACAGCCAATATCTTCACACCATCCTTTTTCAACGCCTCAGCTGCAGCTTTCGATGCAGAATCCATCTCCTTATTAACGAATATCACTGCTGTTTTGTCAGTATCTCTTCTCCCTCCAGATAGGGCGTCGAACAAGTCCGTCCGCGCCATTTCCAACGCCTCTTTCAAAGCGAATCCTTTACGAGGAATCTTAACTTTATCAACAACACTGAGAGCATCTTTCAAACTATTAACAGAATCCAGTCGTGATACCATTCCAGCACTTTGTCCGTACACAATCAAGCCGAATCGTGTCTTTTCGCTCGATATGTCCAACTTTCTCAACATCTCCTTAATAGCTTCTTTTCCCAGCTCAAAGTCCTTCTCCGCATTAACACCGTCTGCTCCTAATATGAATCCCAAATCCAGTTTCAACGAACTCTTCTGGGTATCGCTTATCGAATCAGATACTGCTGAAACAGCGTCCAACAGTTTGTCTTCTGAGCTCACCTTTACAAACCGATCTGGCTTAGTTGCAACAGATTTCATCTCGTTTTCGTCCAAGTCGTCGCCCATTCCAATCACAACAACGTTAGCTCCACTTCCTTTCAGAGCATCTCCTTCCGATCTGACATATGGCAAACCAGATTGTGCGTTCCTACCAGCAACAATTAACACTACTACTTTTCCTGCATCATCCCTCACGCCGTCTGTCTTGTAGACGATAGTCCTCCTTACCGACTGAAGAGCATTAGCCACTTGTCTCGGACTGTCTGTCAACGCAGCAGCATCTAAAGCATTCTTCAAAGCCTCTGGTGATGTACCTCGGCCAACTGGCAACAAAGTCCTTGCATCGCTGCTATACGTAAGCACCGATATCCTCACACCATCACTCGATATGTTGTACGCCTTTGCTTGCTGGGTAACAAAGTCTCTCATTTTGTCTAATTGATTCTTCGTTACTCCTTTCGATGTGTCCAACAAATAGAAGACATCTACAGGCTCCGTGACAGCTGAAAAAACATCATAAATTGATAACTTTCGTATCTTATGTCCAGCTATTTCAATTGAAGACAGTTAAAAACATTTTGATATTCAACGTCCATAATACTATAATAACCCTAAACCGTACATGCAATTCTTTTTTATTCCAGGATATCACACTTTTGCACACAGTCGTTCAACTCCAAAAACGTGTGTTCAATTTTTTCTTTCATTTTTCAATTTAGGTAATATCACTGGCAAACAAAAAATCGTGATTTATTCCTTTCATTTGATAATGTCAACCTAGCAATTAGCTGTCATAAAACTACGGTTTTAGAACTATGTTGTCTTTCATGACGCTACGCAGATAAAAGACGATATTCAACCACAAACGAAAAGGAACATGTCCAAAATCTCCTTACCACATGCTTTCTTGCTAACCAACGATACTAATGTCTTCGTTCGACAAACTGTTGATTTGAGATGGCAATAAGAAGCATATGTCCTGCCGTCACTTCCGCATACTGCATTTACTTCAGACTGGCTGTCACAATCAGGACAAACACATTCGGTTGTTTGGTCTGGCTTCACCTGGCACCTTGCGTTATATTCACATTTCACCTTATCACATGGACCTGTAAACAGTAAGAAGAGTATAAAAAACCAATGCCCCTTTTCACCAAAATAGTTCATTTTACAATCATCTTCAACGTAAACTATATATATTTATACATATTTATTTTCTGGTTCATGCCCGACAACATTAAGATAAGAAATTGCATTCCCCTTACAGCGTCTTACTAAGAACGAACCCGAATCCAGTAGCCAAAACTCAACCCACAGAAAACACATCCATACACGTAAAACCAAATCAGTTACAATTGCAGTACATATCAATTACCTGACGTCAGGGAAGATGCCAAGTCTTTCGCCAACTTGTCGATATCACTCCTACTAGCGATTCGCTTTATATCCTTGTCCGTGCTTGTAACATCTCGCAGTGAATCTCTAGCATCTGCTTCACCTAAAGAAACAGCCAATATCTTCACACCATCCTTTTTCAACGCCTCAGCTGCAGCTTTCGATGCAGAATCCATCTCCTTATTAACGAATATCACTGCTGTTTTGTCAGTATCTCTTCTCCCTCCAGATAGGGCGTCGAACAAGTCCATCCGCGCCATTTCCAAAGCCTCTTTCAAAGCGAATCCTTTACGAGGAATCTTAACTTTATCAACAACACTGAGAGCATCTTTCAAACTATTAACAGAATCCAGTCGTGATACCATTCCAGCACTTTGTCCGTACACAATCAAGCCGAATCGTGTCTTTTCGCTCGATATGTCCAACTTTCTCAACATCTCCTTAATAGCTTCTTTTCCCAGCTCAAAGTCCTTCTCCGCATTAACACCGTCTGCTCCTAATATGAATCCCAAATCCAGTTTCAACGAACTCTTCTGGGTATCGCTTATCGAATCAGATACTGCTGAAACAGCGTCCAACAGTTTGTCTTCTGACCTCACCTTTACAAACCGATCTGGCTTAGTTGCAACAGATTTCATCTCGTTTTCGTCCAAGTCGTCGCCCATTCCAATCACAACAACGTTAGCTCCACTTCCTTTCAGAGCATCTCCTTCCGATCTGACATATGGCAAACCAGATCGTGCGTTCCTACCAGCAACAATTAACAATACTACTTTTCCTGCATCATCCCTCACGCCGTCTGTCTTGTAGACGATAGTCCTCCTTACCGACTGAAGAGCATTAGCCACTTGTCTCGGACTGTCTGTCAACGCAGCAGCATCTAAAGCATTCTTCAAAGCCTCTGGTGATGTACCTCGGCCAACTGGCAACAAAGTCCTTGCATCGCTGCTATACGTAAGCACCGATATCCTCACACCATCACTCGATATGTTGTACGCCTTTGCTTGCTGGGTAACAAAGTCTCTCATTTTGTCTAATTGATTCTTCGTTACTCCTTTCGATGTGTCCAACAAATAGAAGACATCTACAGGCTCCGTGACAGCTGAAAAAACATCATAAATTGATAACTTTCGTATCTTATGTCCAGCTATTTCAATTGAAGACAGTTAAAAACATTTTGATATTCAACGTCCATAATACTATAATAACCCTAAACCGTACATGCAATTCTTTTTTATTCCAGGATATCACACTTTTGCACACAGTCGTTCAACTCCAAAAACGTGTGTTCAATTTTTTCTTTCATTTTTCAATTTAGGTAATATCACTGGCAAACAAAAAATCGTGATTTATTCCTTTCATTTGATAATGTCAACCTAGCAATTAGCTGTCATAAAACTACGGTTTTAGAACTATGCTGTCTTTCATGACGCTACGCAGATAAAAGACGATATTCAACCACAAACGAAAAGGAACATGTCCAAAATCTCCTTACCACATGCTTTCTTGCTAACCAACGATACTAATGTCTTCGTTCGACAAACTGTTGATTTGAGATGGCAATAAGAAGCATATGTCCTGCCGTCACTTCCGCATACTGCATTTACTTCAGACTGGCTGTCACAATCAGGACAAACACATTCGGTTGTTTGGTCTTGCTTCACCTGGCACCTTGCGTTATATTCACATTTCACCTTATCACATGGACCTGTAAACAGTAAGAAGAGTATAAAAAACCAATGTCCCTTTTCACCAAAATAGTTCATTTTACAATCGGCCGACAACATTAAGATAAGAAATTGCATTCCCCTTACAGTGTCTTACTAAGAACGAACCCGAATCCAGTAGCCAAAACTCAACCCACAGAAAACACATCCATACACGTAAAACCAAATCAGTTACAATTGCAGTACATATCAATTACCTGACGTCAGGGAAGATGCCAAGTCTTTCGCCAACTTGTCGATATCACTCCTACTAGCGATTCGCTTTATATCCTTGTCCGTGCTTGTTACATCTCTCAGTGAATCTCTAGCATCTGCTTCCCCTAAAGAAACAGCCAATATCTTCACACCATCCTTTTTCAACACCTCAGCTGCAGCTTTCGACGCAGAATCCATCTCCTTATTAACGAATATCACTGCTGTTTTGTCAGTATCTCTTCTCCCTCCAGATAGGGCGTCGAACAAGTCCGTCCGCGCCATTTCCAACGCCTCTTTCAAAGCGAATCCTTTACGAGGAATCTTAACTTTATCAACAACACTGAGAGCATCTTTCAAACTATTAACAGAACCCAGTCGTGATACCATTCCAGCACTTTGTCCGTACACAATCAAGCCGAATCGTGTCTTTTCGCTCGATATGTCCAACTTTCTCAACATCTCCTTAATAGCTTCTTTTCCCAGCTCAAAGTCCTTCTCCGCATTAACACCGTCTGCTCCTAATATGAATCCCAAATCCAGTTTCAACGAACTCTTCTGGGTATCGCTTATCGAATCAGATACTGCTGAAACAGCGTCCAACAGTTTGTCTTCTGAGCTCACCTTTACAAACCGATCTGGCTTAGTTGCAACAGATTTCATCTCGTTTTCGTCCAAGTCGTCGCCCATTCCAATCACAACAACGTTAGCTCCACTTCCTTTCAGAGCATCTCCTTCCGATCTGACATATGGCAAACCAGATCGTGCGTTCCTACCAGCAACAATTAACACTACTACTTTTCCTGCATCATCCCTCACGCCGTCTGTCTTGTAGACGATAGTCCTCCTTACCGACTGAAGAGCATTAGCCACTTGTCTCGGACTGTCTGTCAACGCAGCAGCATCTAAAGCATTCTTCAAAGCCTCTGGTGATGTACCTCGGCCAACTGGCAACAAAGTCCTTGCATCGCTGCTATACGTAAGCACCGATATCCTTACACCATCACTCGATATGTTGTACGCCTTTGCGTGCTGGGTAACAAAGTCTCTCATTTTGTCTAATTGATTCTTCGTTACTCCTTTCGATGTGTCCAACAAATAGAAGACATCTACAGGCTCCGTGACAGCTGAAAAAACATCATAAATTGATAACTTTCGTATCTTATGTCCAGCTATTTCAATTGAAGACAGTTAAAAACATTTTGATATTCAACGTCCATAATACTATAATAACCCTAAACCGTACATGCAATTCTTTTTTATTCCAGGATATCACACTTTTGCACACAGTCGTTCAACTCCAAAAACGTGTGTTCAATTTTTTCTTTCATTTTTCAATTTAGGTAATATCACTGGCAAACAAAAAATCGTGATTTATTCCTTTCATTTGATAATGTCAACCTAGCAATTAGCTGTCATAAAACTACGGTTTTAGAACTATGCTGTCTTTCATGACGCTACGCAGATAAAAGACGATATTCAACCACAAACGAAAAGGAACATGTCCAAAATCTCCTTACCACATGCTTTCTTGCTAACCAACGATACTAATGTCTTCGTTCGACAAACTGTTGATTTGAGATGGCAATAAGAAGCATATGTCCTGCCGTCACTTCCGCATACTGCATTTACTTCAGACTGGCTGTCACAATCAGGACAAACACATTCGGTTGTTTGGTCTTGCTTCACCTGGCACCTTGCGTTATATTCACATTTCACCTTATCACATGGACCTGTAAACAGTAAGAAGAGTATAAAAAACCAATGTCCCTTTTCACCAGAATAGTTCATTTTACAATCATCTTCAACGTAAACTATATATATTTATACATATTTATTTTCTGGTTCATGCCCGACAACATTAAGATAAGAAATTGCATTCCCCTTACAGTGTCTTACTAAGAACGAACCCGAATCCAGTAGCCAAAACTCAACCCACAGAAAACACATCCATACACGTAAAACCAAATCAGTTACAATTGCAGTACATATCAATTACCTGACGTCAGGGAAGATGCCAAGTCTTTCGCCAACTTGTCGATATCACTCCTACTAGCGATTCGCTTTATATCCTTGTCCGTGCTTGTAACATCTCTCAGTGAATCTCTAGCATCTGCTTCACCTAAAGAAACAGCCAATATCTTCACACCATCCTTTTTCAACGCCTCAGCTGCAGCTTTCGATGCAGAATCCATCTCCTTATTAACGAATATCACTGCTGTTTTGTCAGTATCTCTTCTCCCTCCAGATAGGGCGTCGAACAAGTCCGTCCGCGCCATTTCCAACGCCTCTTTCAAAGCGAATCCTTTACGAGGAATCTTAACTTTATCAACAACACTGAGAGCATCTTTCAAACTATTAACAGAATCCAGTCGTGATACCATTCCAGCACTTTGTCCGTACACAATCAAGCCGAATCGTGTCTTTTCTCTCGATATGTCCAGCTTTCTCAACATCTCCTTAATAGCTTCTTTTCCCAGCTCAAAGTCCTTCTCCGCATTAACACCGTCTGCTCCTAATATGAATCCCAAATCCAGTTTCAACGAACTCTTCTGGGTATCGCTTATCGAATCAGATACTGCTGAAACAGCGTCCAACAGTTTGTCTTCTGAGCTCACCTTTACAAACCGATCTGGCTTAGTTGCAACAGATTTCATCTCGTTTTCGTCCAAGTCGTCGCCCATTCCAATCACAACAACGTTAGCTCCACTTCCTTTCAGAGCATCTCCTTCCGATCTGACATATGGTAAACCAGATCGTGCGTTCCTACCAGCAACAATTAACACTACCACTTTTCCTGCATTATCCCTCACGCCGTCTGTCTTGTAGACGATAGTCCTCCTTACCGACTGAAGAGCATTAGCCACTTGTCTCGGACTGTCTGTCAACGCAGCAGCATCTAAAGCATTCTTCAAAGCCTCTGGTGATGTACCTCGGCCAACTGGCAACAAAGTCCTTGCATCGCTGCTATACGTAAGCACCGATATCCTTACACCATCACTCGATATGTTGTACGCCTTTGCTTGCTGGGTAACAAAGTCTCTCATTTTGTCTAATTGATTCTTCGTTACTCCTTTCGATGTGTCCAACAAATAGAAGACATCTACAGGCTCCGTGACAGCTGAAAAAACATCATAAATTGATAACTTTCGTATCTTATGTCCAGCTATTTCAATTGAAGACAGTCAAAAACATTTTAATATTCAACGTCCATAATACTATAATAACCCTAAACCGTACATGCAATTCTTTTTTATTCCAGGATATCACACTTTTGCACACAGTCGTTCAACTCCAAAAACGTGTGTTCAATTTTTTCTTTCATTTTTCAATTTAGGTAATATCACTGGCAAACAAAAAATCGTGATTTATTCTTTTCATTTGATAATGTCAACCTAGCAATAAGCTGTCATAAAACTACGGTTTTAGAACTATGCTGTCTTTCATGACGCTACGCAGATAAAAGACGATATTCAACCACAAAAGAAAAGGAACATGTCCAAAATCTCCTTACCACATGCTTTCTTGCTAACCAACGATACTAATGTCTTCGTTCGACAAACTGTTGATTTGAGATGGCAATAAGAAGCATATGTCCTGCCGTCACTTCCGCATACTGCATTTACTTCAGACTGGCTGTCACAATCAGGACAAACACATTCGGTTGTTTGGTCTTGCTTCACCTGGCACCTTGCGTTATATTCACATTTCACCTTATCACATGGACCTGTAAACAGTAAGAAGAGTATAAAAAACCAATGTCCCTTTTCACCAAAATAGTTCATTTTACAATCATCTTCAACGTAAACTATATATATTTATACACATTTATTTTCTGGTTGATGCCCGACAACATTAAGATAAGAAATTGCATTCCCCTTACAGTGTCTTACTAAGAACGAACCCGAATCCAGTAGCCAAAACTCAACCCACAGAAAACACATCCATACACGTAAAACCAAATCAGTTACAATTGCAGTACATATCAATTACCTGACGTCAGGGAAGATGCCAAGTCTTTCGCCAACTTGTCGATATCACTCCTACTAGCGATTCGCTTTATATCCTTGTCCGTGCTTGTAACATCTCTCAATGAATCTCTAGCATCTGCTTCACCTAAAGAAACAGCCAATATCTTCACACCATACTTTTTCAACGCCTCAGCTGCAGCTTTCGATGCAGAATCCATCTCCTTATTAACGAATATCACTGCTGTTTTGTCAGTATCTCTTCTCCCTCCAGATAGGGCGTCGAACAAGTCCGTCCGCGCCATTTCCAACGCCTTTTTCAAAGCGAATCCTTTACGAGGAATCTTAACTTTATCAACAACACTGAGAGCATCTTTCAAACTATTAACAGAATCCAGTCGTGATACCATTCCAGCACTTTGTCCGTACACAATCAAGCCGAATCGTGTCTTTTCTCTCGATATGTCCAACTTTCTCAACATCTCCTTAATAGCTTCTTTTCCCAGCTCAAAGTCCTTCTCCGCATTAACACCGTCTGCTCCTAATATGAATCCCAAATCCAGTTTCAACGAACTCTTCTGGGTATCGCTTATCGAATCAGATACTGCTGAAACAGCGTCCAACAGTTTGTCTTCTGAGCTCACCTTTACAAACCGATCTGGCTTAGTTGCAACAGATTTCATCTCGTTTTCGTCCAAGTCGTCGCCCATTCCAATCACAACAACGTTAGCTCCACTTCCTTTCAGAGCATCTCCTTCCGATCTGACATATGGCAAACCAGATCGTGCGTTCCTACCAGCAACAATTAACACTACTACTTTTCCTGCATCATCCCTCACGCCGTCTGTCTTGTAGACGATAGTCCTCCTTACCGACTGAAGAGCATTAGCCACTTGTCTCGGACTGTCTGTCAACGCAGCAGCATCTAAAGCATTCTTCAAAGCCTCTGGTGATGTACCTCGGCCAACTGGCAACAAAGTCCTTGCATCGCTGCTATACGTAAGCACCGATATCCTCACACCATCACTCGATATGTTGTACGCCTTTGCTTGCTGGGTAACAAAGTCTCTCATTTTGTCTAATTGATTCTTCGTTACTCCTTTCGATGTGTCCAACAAATAGAAGACATCTACAGGCTCCGTGACAGCTGAAAAAACATCATAAATTGATAACTTTCGTATCTTATGTCCAGCTATTTCAATTGAAGACAGTTAAAAACATTTTGATATTCAACGTCCATAATACTATAATAACCCTAAACCGTACATGCAATTCTTTTTTATTCCAGGATATCACACTTTTGCACACAGTCGTTCAACTCCAAAAACGTGTGTTCAATTTTTTCTTTCATTTTTCAATTTAGGTAATATCACTGGCAAACAAAAAATCGTGATTTATTCCTTTCATTTGATAATGTCAACCTAGCAATTAGCTGTCATAAAACTACGGTTTTAGAACTATGCTGTCTTTCATGACGCTACGCAGATAAAAGACGATATTCAACCACAAACGAAAAGGAACATGTCCAAAATCTCCTTACCACATGCTTTCTTGCTAACCAACGATACTAATGTCTTCGTTCGACAAACTGTTGATTTGAGATGGCAATAAGAAGCATATGTCCTGCCGTCACTTCCGCATACTGCATTTACTTCAGACTGGCTGTCACAATCAGGACAAACACATTCGGTTGTTTGGTCTTGCTTCACCTGGCACCTTGCGTTATATTCACATTTCACCTTATCACATGGACCTGTAAACAGTAAGAAGAGTATAAAAAACCAATGTCCCTTTTCACCAACATAGTTCATTTTACAATCATCTTCAACGTAAACTATATATATTTATACATATTTATTTTCTGGTTCATGCCCGACAACATTAAGATAAGAAATTGCATTCCCCTTACAGTGTCTTACTAAGAACGAACCCGAATCCAGTAGCCAAAACTCAACCCACAGAAAACACATCCATACACGTAAAACCCAATCAGTTACAATTGCAGTACATATCAATTACCTGACGTCAGGGAAGATGCCAAGTCTTTCGCCAACTTGTCGATATCACTCCTACTAGCGATTCGCTTTATATCCTTGTCCGTGCTTGTAACATCTCTCAATGAATCTCTAGCATCTGCTTCACCTAAAGAAACAGCCAATATCTTCACACCATCCTTTTTCAACGCCTCAGCTGCAGCTTTCGATGCAGAATCCATCTCCTTATTAACGAATATCACTGCTGTTTTGTCAGTATCTCTTCTCCCTCCAGATAGGGCGTCGAACAAGTCCGTCCGCGCCATTTCCAACGCCTCTTTCAAAGCGAATCCTTTACGAGGAATCTTAACTTTATCAACAACACTGAGAGCATCTTTCAAACTATTAACAGAATCCAGTCGTGATACCATTCCAGCACTTTGTCCGTACACAATCAAGCCGAATCGTGTCTTTTCGCTCGATATGTCCAACTTTCTCAACATCTCCTTAATAGCTTCTTTTCCCAGCTCAAAGTCCTTCTCCGCATTAACACCGTCTGCTCCTAATATGAATCCCAAATCCAGTTTCAACGAACTCTTCTGGGTATCGCTTATCGAATCAGATACTGCTGAAACAGCGTCCAACAGTTTGTCTTCTGAGCTCACCTTTACAAACCGATCTGGCTTAGTTGCAACAGATTTCATCTCGTTTTCGTCCAAGTCGTCGCCCATTCCAATCACAACAACGTTAGCTCCACTTCCTTTCAGAGCATCTCCTTCCGATCTGACATATGGCAAACCAGATCGTGCGTTCCTACCAGCAACAATTAACACTACTACTTTTCCTGCATCATCCCTCACGCCGTCTGTCTTGTAGACGATAGTCCTCCTTACCGACTGAAGAGCATTAGCCACTTGTCTCGGACTGTCTGTCAACGCAGCAGCATCTAAAGCATTCTTCAAAGCCTCTGGTGATGTACCTCGGCCAACTGGCAACAAAGTCCTTGCATCGCTGCTATACGTAAGCACCGATATCCTTACACCATCACTCGATATGTTGTACGCCTTTGCTTGCTGGGTAACAAAGTCTCTCATTTTGTCTAATTGATTCTTCGTTACTCCTTTCGATGTGTCCAACAAATAGAAGACATCTACAGGCTCCGTGACAGCTGAAAAAACATCATAAATTGATAACTTTCGTATCTTATGTCCAGCTATTTCAATTGAAGACAGTTAAAAACATTTTGATATTCAACGTCCATAATACTATAATAACCCTAAACCGTACATGCAATTCTTTTTTATTCCAGGATATCACACTTTTGCACACAGTCGTTCAACTCCAAAAACGTGTGTTCAATTTTTTCTTTCATTTTTCAATTTAGGTAATATCACTGGCAAACAAAAAATCGTGATTTATTCCTTTCATTTGATAATGTCAACCTAGCAATTAGCTGTCATAAAACTACGGTTTTAGAACTATGCTGTCTTTCATGACGCTACGCAGATAAAAGACGATATTCAACCACAAACGAAAAGGAACATGTCCAAAATCTCCTTACCACATGCTTTCTTGCTAACCAACGATACTAATGTCTTCGTTCGACAAACTGTTGATTTGAGATGGCAATAAGAAGCATATGTCCTGCCGTCACTTCCGCATACTGCATTTACTTCAGACTGGCTGTCACAATCAGGACAAACACATTCGGTTGTTTGGTCTTGCTTCACCTGGCACCTTGCGTTATATTCACATTTCACCTTATCACATGGACCTGTAAACAGTAAGAAGAGTATAAAAAACCAATGTTCCTTTTTACCAAAATAGTTCATTTTACAATCATCTTCAACGTAAACTATATATATTTATACATATTTATTTTCTGGTTCATGCCCGACAACATTAAGATAAGAAATTGCATTCCCCTTACAGTGTCTTACTAAGAACGAACCCGAATCCAGTAGCCAAAACTCAACCCACAGAAAACACATCCATACACGTAAAACCCAATCAGTTACAATTGCAGTACATATCAATTACCTGACGTCAGGGAAGATGCCAAGTCTTTCGCCAACTTGTCGATATCACTCCTACTAGCGATTCGCTTTATATCCTTGTCCGTGCTTGTAACATCTCTCAATGAATCTCTAGCATCTGCTTCACCTAAAGAAACAGCCAATATCTTCACACCATCCTTTTTCAACGCCTCAGCTGCAGCTTTCGATGCAGAATCCATCTCCTTATTAACGAATATCACTGCTGTTTTGTCAGTATCTCTTCTCCCTCCAGATAGGGCGTCGAACAAGTCCGTCCGCGCCATTTCCAACGCCTCTTTCAAAGCGAATCCTTTACGAGGGATCTTAACTTTATCAACAACACTGAGAGCATCTTTCAAACTATTAACAGAATCCAGTCGTGATACCATTCCAGCACTTTGTCCGTACACAATCAAGCCGAATCGTGTCTTTTCGCTCGATATGTCCAACTTTCTCAACATCTCCTTAATAGCTTCTTTTCCCAGCTCAAAGTCCTTCTCCGCATTAACACCGTCTGCTCCTAATATGAATCCCAAATCCAGTTTCAACGAACTCTTCTGGGTATCGCTTATCGAATCAGATACTGCTGAAACAGCGTCCAACAGTTTGTCTTCTGAGCTCACCTTTACAAACCGATCTGGCTTAGTTGCAACAGATTTCATCTCGTTTTCGTCCAAGTCGTCGCCCATTCCAATCACAACAACGTTAGCTCCACTTCCTTTCAGAGCATCTCCTTCCGATCTGACATATGGCAAACCAGATCGTGCGTTCCTACCAGCAACAATTAACACTACTACTTTTCCTGCATCATCCCTCACGCCGTCTGTCTTGTAGACGATAGTCCTCCTTACCGACTGAAGAGCATTAGCCACTTGTCTCGGACTGTCTGTCAACGCAGCAGCATCTAAAGCATTCTTCAAAGCCTCTGGTGATGTACCTCGGCCAACTGGCAACAAAGTCCTTGCATCGCTGCTATACGTAAGCACCGATATCCTCACACCATCACTCGATATGTTGTACGCCTTTGCTTGCTGGGTAACAAAGTCTCTCATTTTGTCTAATTGATTCTTCGTTACTCCTTTCGATGTGTCCAACAAATAGAAGACATCTACAGGCTCCGTGACAGCTGAAAAAACATCATAAATTGATAACTTTCGTATCTTATGTCCAGCTATTTCAATTGAAGACAGTTAAAAACATTTTGATATTCAACGTCCATAATACTATAATAACCCTAAACCGTACATGCAATTCTTTTTTATTCCAGGATATCACACTTTTGCACACAGTCGTTCAACTCCAAAAACGTGTGTTCAATTTTTTCTTTCATTTTTCAATTTAGGTAATATCACTGGCAAACAAAAAATCGTGATTTATTCCTTTCATTTGATAATGTCAACCTAGCAATTAGCTGTCATAAAACTACGGTTTTAGAACTATGCTGTCTTTCATGACGCTACGCAGATAAAAGACGATATTCAACCACAAACGAAAAGGAACATGTCCAAAATCTCCTTACCACATGCTTTCTTGCTAACCAACGATACTAATGTCTTCGTTCGACAAACTGTTGATTTGAGATGGCAATAAGAAGCATATGTCCTGCCGTCACTTCCGCATACTGCATTTACTTCAGACTGGCTGTCACAATCAGGACAAACACATTCGGTTGTTTGGTCTTGCTTCACCTGGCACCTTGCGTTATATTCACATTTCACCTTATCACATGGACCTGTAAACAGTAAGAAGAGTATAAAAAACCAATGTCCCTTTTCACCAAAATAGTTCATTTTACAATCATCTTCAACGTAAACTATATATATTTATACATATTTATTTTCTGGTTCATGCCCGACAACATTAAGATAAGAAATTGCATTCCCCTTACAGTGTCTTACTAAGAACGAACCCGAATCCAGTAGCCAAAACTCAACCCACAGAAAACACATCCATACACGTAAAACCAAATCAGTTACAATTGCAGTACATATCAATTACCTGACGTCAGGGAAGATGCCAAGTCTTTCGCCAACTTGTCGATATCACTCCTACTAGCGATTCGCTTTATATCCTTGTCCGTGCTTGTAACATCTCTCAGTGAATCTCTAGCATCTGCTTCACCTAAAGAAACAGCCAATATCTTCACACCATCCTTTTTCAACGCCTCAGCTGCAGCTTTCGATGCAGAATCCATCTCCTTATTAACGAATATCACTGCTGTTTTGTCAGTATCTCTTCTCCCTCCAGATAGGGCGTCGAACAAGTCCGTCCGCGCCATTTCCAACGCCTCTTTCAAAGCGAATCCTTTACGAGGAATCTTAACTTTATCAACAACACTGAGAGCATCTTTCAAACTATTAACAGAATCCAGTCGTGATACCATTCCAGCACTTTGTCCGTACACAATCAAGCCGAATCGTGTCTTTTCGCTCGATATGTCCAACTTTCTCAACATCTCCTTAATAGCTTCTTTTCCCAGCTTAAAGTCCTTCTCCGCATTAACACCGTCTGCTCCTAATATGAATCCCAAATCCAGTTTCAACGAACTCTTCTGGGTATCGCTTATCGAATCAGATACTGCTGAAACAGCGTCCAACAGTTTGTCTTCTGAGCTCACCTTTACAAACCGATCTGGCTTAGTTGCAACAGATTTCATCTCGTTTTCGTCCAAGTCGTCGCCCATTCCAATCACAACAACGTTAGCTCCACTTCCTTTCAGAGCATCTCCTTCCGATCTGACATATGGCAAACCAGATCGTGCGTTCCTACCAGCAACAATTAACACTACTACTTTTCCTGCATCATCCCTCACGCCGTCTGTCTTGTAGACGATAGTCCTCCTTACCGACTGAAGAGCATTAGCCACTTGTCTCGGACTGTCTGTCAACGCAGCAGCATCTAAAGCATTCTTCAAAGCCTCTGGTGATGTACCTCGGCCAACTGGCAACAAAGTCCTTGCATCGCTGCTATACGTAAGCACCGATATCCTTACACCATCACTCGATATGTTGTACGCCTTTGCTTGCTGGGTAACAAAGTCTCTCATTTTGTCTAATTGATTCTTCGTTACTCCTTTCGATGTGTCCAACAAATAGAAGACATCTACAGGCTCCGTGACAGCTGAAAAAACATCATAAATTGATAAATTTCGTATCTTATGTCCAGCTATTTCAATTGAAGACAGTTAAAAACATTTTGATATTCAACGTCCATAATACTATAATAACCCTAAACCGTACATGCAATTCTTTTTTATTCCAGGATATCACACTTTTGCACACAGTCGTTCAACTCCAAAAACGTGTGTTCAATTTTTTCTTTCATTTTTCAATTTAGGTAATATCACTGGCAAACAAAAAATCGTGATTTATTCCTTTCATTTGATAATGTCAACCTAGCAATTAGCTGTCATAAAACTACGGTTTTAGAACTATGTTGTCTTTCATGACGCTACGCAGATAAAAGACGATATTCAACCACAAACGAAAAGGAACATGTCCAAAATCTCCTTACCACATGCTTTCTTGCTAACCAACGATACTAATGTCTTCGTTCGACAAACTGTTGATTTGAGATGGCAATAAGAAGCATATGTCCTGCCGTCACTTCCGCATACTGCATTTACTTCAGACTGGCTGTCACAATCAGGACAAACACATTCGGTTGTTTGGTCTTGCTTCACCTGGCACCTTGCGTTATATTCACATTTCACCTTATCACATGGACCTGTAAACAGTAAGAAGAGTATAAAAAACCAATGCCCCTTTTCACCAAAATAGTTCATTTTACAATCATCTTCAACGTAAACTATATATATTTATACATATTTATTTTCTGGTTCATGCCCGACAACATTAAGATAAGAAATTGCATTCCCCTTACAGTGTCTTACTAAGAACGAACCCGAATCCAGTAGCCAAAACTCAACCCACAGAAAACACATCCATACACGTAAAACCAAATCAGTTACAATTGCAGTACATATCAATTACCTGACGTCAGGGAAGATGCCAAGTCTTTCGCCAACTTGTCGATATCACTCCTACTAGCGATTCGCTTTATATCCTTGTCCGTGCTTGTAACATCTCTCAGTGAATCTCTAGCATCTGCTTCACCTAAAGAAACAGCCAATATCTTCACACCATCCTTTTTCAACGCCTCAGCTGCAGCTTTCGATGCAGAATCCATCTCCTTATTAACGAATATCACTGCTGTTTTGTCAGTATCTCTTCTCCCTCCAGATAGGGCGTCGAACAAGTCCGTCCGCGCCATTTCCAACGCCTCTTTCAAAGCGAATCCTTTACGAGGAATCTTAACTTTATCAACAACACTGAGAGCATCTTTCAAACTATTAACAGAATCCAGTCGTGATACCATTCCAGCACTTTGTCCGTACACAATCAAGCCGAATCGTGTCTTTTCGCTCGATATGTCCAACTTTCTCAACATCTCCTTAATAGCTTCTTTTCCCAGCTCAAAGTCCTTCTCCGCATTAACACCGTCTGCTCCTAATATGAATCCCAAATCCAGTTTCAACGAACTCTTCTGGGTATCGCTTATCGAATCAGATACTGCTGAAACAGCGTCCAACAGTTTGTCTTCTGAGCTCACCTTTACAAACCGATCTGGCTTAGTTGCAACAGATTTCATCTCGTTTTCGTCCAAGTCGTCGCCCATTCCAATCACAACAACGTTAGCTCCACTTCCTTTCAGAGCATCTCCTTCCGATCTGACATATGGCAAACCAGATCGTGCGTTCCTACCAGCAACAATTAACACTACTACTTTTCCTGCATCATCCCTCACGCCGTCTGTCTTGTAGACGATAGTCCTCCTTACCGACTGAAGAGCATTAGCCACTTGTCTCGGACTGTCTGTCAACGCAGCAGCATCTAAAGCATTCTTCAAAGCCTCTGGTGATGTACCTCGGCCAACTGGCAACAAAGTCCTTGCATCGCTGCTATACGTAAGCACCGATATCCTTACACCATCACTCGATATGTTGTACGCCTTTGCGTGCTGGGTAACAAAGTCTCTCATTTTGTCTAATTGATTCTTCGTTACTCCTTTCGATGTGTCCAACAAATAGAAGACATCTACAGGCTCCGTGACAGCTGAAAAAACATCATAAATTGATAACTTTCGTATCTTATGTCCAGCTATTTCAATTGAAGACAGTTAAAAACATTTTGATATTCAACGTCCATAATACTATAATAACCCTAAACCGTACATGCAATTCTTTTTTATTCCAGGATATCACACTTTTGCACACAGTCGTTCAACTCCAAAAACGTGTGTTCAATTTTTTCTTTCATTTTTCAATTTAGGTAATATCACTGGCAAACAAAAAATCGTGATTTATTCCTTTCATTTGATAATGTCAACCTAGCAATTAGCTGTCATAAAACTACGGTTTTAGAACTATGCTGTCTTT
Source organism: Rhopilema esculentum (assembly GCF_057945365.1). Taxonomy (NCBI): domain Eukaryota; kingdom Metazoa; phylum Cnidaria; class Scyphozoa; order Rhizostomeae; family Rhizostomatidae; genus Rhopilema; species Rhopilema esculentum. The sequence goes on from NC_142833.1 coordinate 6,654,537, forward strand.
CATGACGCTACGCAGATAAAAGACGATATTCAACCACAAACAAAAAGGAACATGTCCAAAATCTCCTTACCACATGCTTTCTTGCTAACCAACGATACTAATGTCTTCGTTCGACAAACTGTTGATTTGAGATGGCAATAAGAAGCATATGTCCTGCCGTCACTTCCGCATACTGCATTTACTTCAGACTGGCTGTCACAATCAGGACAAACACATTCGGTTGTTTGGTCTTGCTTCACCTGGCACCTTGCGTTATATTCACATTTCACCTTATCACATGGACCTGTAAACAGTAAGAAGAGTATAAAAAACCAATGCCCCTTTTCACCAAAATAGTTCATTTTACAATCATCTTCAACGTAAACTATATATATTTATACATATTTATTTTCTGGTTCATGCCCGACAACATTAAGATAAGAAATTGCATTCCCCTTACAGTGTCTTACTAAGAACGAACCCGAATCCAGTAGCCAAAACTCAACCCACTAAAAACACATCCATACACGTAAAACCAAATCAGTTACAATTGCAGTACATATCAATTACCTGACGTCAGGGAAGATGCCAAGTCTTTCGCCAACTTGTCGATATCACTCCTACTAGCGATTCGCTTTATATCCTTGTCCGTGCTTGTAACATCTCTCAGTGAATCTCTAGCATCTGCTTCACCTAAAGAAACAGCCAATATCTTCACACCATCCTTTTTCAACGCCTCAGCTGCAGCTTTCGATGCAGAATCCATCTCCTTATTAACGAATATCACTGCTGTTTTGTCAGTATCTCTTCTCCCTCCAGATAGGGCGTCGAACAAGTCCGTCCGCGCCATTTCCAACGCCTCTTTCAAAGCGAATCCTTTAGGAGGAATCTTAACTTGATCAACAACACTGAGAGCATCTTTCAAACTATTAACAGAATCCAGTCGTGATACCATTCCAGCCTTTTGTCCGTACACAATCAAGCCGAATCGTGTCTTTTCGCTCGATATGTCCAACTTTCTCAACATCTCCTTAATAGCTTCTTTTCCCAGCTCAAAGTCCTTCTCCGCATTAACACCGTCTGCTCCTAATATGAATCCCAAATCCAGTTTCAACGAACTCTTCTGGGTATCGCTTATCGAATCAGATACTGCTGAAACAGCGTCCAACAGTTTGTCTTCTGAGCTCACCTTTACAAACCGATCTGGCTTAGTTGCAACAGATTTCATCTCGTTTTCGTCCAAGTCGTCGCCCATTCCAATCACAACAACGTTAGCTCCACTTCCTTTCAGAGCATCTCCTTCCGATCTGACATATGGCAAACCAGTTCGTGCGTTCCTACCAGCAACAATTAACACTACTACTTTTCCTGCATCATCCCTCACGCCGTCTGTCTTGTAGACGATAGTCCTCCTTACCGACTGAAGAGCATTAGCCACTTGTCTCGGACTGTCTGTCAACGCAGCAGCATCTAAAGCATTCTTCAAAGCCTCTGGTGATGTACCTCGGCCAACTGGCAACAAAGTCCTTGCATCGCTGCTATACGTAAGCACCGATATCCTTACACCATCACTCGATATGTTGTACGCCTTTGCTTGCTGGGTAACAAAGTCTCTCATTTTGTCTAATTGATTCTTCGTTACTCCTTTCGATGTGTCCAACAAATAGAAGACATCTACAGGCTCCGTGACAGCTGAAAAAACATCATAAATTGATAACTTTCGTATCTTATGTCCAGCTATTTCAATTGAAGACAGTTAAAAACATTTTGATATTCAACGTCCATAATACTATAATAACCCTAAACCGTACATGCAATTCTTTTTTATTCCAGGATATCACACTTTTGCACACAGTCGTTCAACTCCAAAAACGTGTGTTCAATTTTTTCTTTCATTTTTCAATTTAGGTAATATCACTGGCAAACAAAAAATCGTGATTTATTCCTTTCATTTGATAATGTCAACCTAGCAATTAGCTGTCATAAAACTACGGTTTTAGAACTATGCTGTCTTTCATGACGCTACGCAGATAAAAGACGATATTCAACCACAAACGAAAAGGAACATGTCCAAAATCTCCTTACCACATGCTTTCTTGCTAACCAACGATACTAATGTCTTCGTTCGACAAACTGTTGATTTGAGATGGCAATAAGAAGCATATGTCCTGCCGTCACTTCCGCATACTGCATTTACTTCAGACTGGCTGTCACAATCAGGACAAACACATTCGGTTGTTTGGTCTTGCTTCACCTGGCACCTTGCGTTATATTCACATTTCACCTTATCACATGGACCTGTAAACAGTAAGAAGAGTATAAAAAACCAATGCCCCTTTTCACCAAAATAGTTCATTTTACAATCATCTTCAACGTAAACTATATATATTTATACATATTTATTTTCTGGTTCATGCCCGACAACATTAAGATAAGAAATTGCATTCCCCTTACAGTGTCTTACTAAGAACGAACCCGAATCCAGTAGCCAAAACTCAACCCACAGAAAACACATCCATACACGTAAAACCAAATCAGTTACAATTGCAGTACATATCAATTACCTGACGTCAGGGAAGATGCCAAGTCTTTCGCCAACTTGTCGATATCACTCCTACTAGCGATTCGCTTTATATCCTTGTCCGTGCTTGTAACATCTCTCAGTGAATCTCTAGCATCTGCTTCACCTAAAGAAACAGCCAATATCTTCACACCATCCTTTTTCAACGCCTCAGCTGCAGCTTTCGATGCAGAATCCATCTCCTTATTAACGAATATCACTGCTGTTTTGTCAGTATCTCTTCTCCCTCCAGATAGGGCGTCGAACAAGTCCGTCCGCGCCATTTCCAACGCCTCTTTCAAAGCGAATCCTTTACGAGGAATCTTAACTTTATCAACAACACTGAGAGCATCTTTCAAACTATTAACAGAATCCAGTCGTGATACCATTCCAGCACTTTGTCCGTACACAATCAAGCCGAATCGTGTCTTTTCGCTCGATATGTCCAACTTTCTCAACATCTCCTTAATAGCTTCTTTTCCCAGCTCAAAGTCCTTCTCCGCATTAACACCGTCTGCTCCTAATATGAATCCCAAATCCAGTTTCAACGAACTCTTCTGGGTATCGCTTATCGAATCAGATACTGCTGAAACAGCGTCCAACAGTTTGTCTTCTGAGCTCACCTTTACAAACCGATCTGGCTTAGTTGCAACAGATTTCATCTCGTTTTCGTCCAAGTCGTCGCCCATTCCAATCACAACAACGTTAGCTCCACTTCCTTTCAGAGCATCTCCTTCCGATCTGACATATGGCAAACCAGATCGTGCGTTCCTACCAGCAACAATTAACACTACTACTTTTCCTGCATCATCCCTCACGCCGTCTGTCTTGTAGACGATAGTCCTCCTTACCGACTGAAGAGCATTAGCCACTTGTCTCGGACTGTCTGTCAACGCAGCAGCATCTAAAGCATTCTTCAAAGCCTCTGGTGATGTACCTCGGCCAACTGGCAACAAAGTCCTTGCATCGCTGCTATACGTAAGCACCGATATCCTTACACCATCACTCGATATGTTGTACGCCTTTGCGTGCTGGGTAACAAAGTCTCTCATTTTGTCTAATTGATTCTTCGTTACTCCTTTCGATGTGTCCAACAAATAGAAGACATCTACAGGCTCCGTGACAGCTGAAAAAACATCATAAATTGATAACTTTCGTATCTTATGTCCAGCTATTTCAATTGAAGACAGTTAAAAACATTTTGATATTCAACGTCCATAATACTATAATAACCCTAAACCGTACATGCAATTCTTTTTTATTCCAGGATATCACACTTTTGCACACAGTCGTTCAACTCCAAAAACGTGTGTTCAATTTTTTCTTTCATTTTTCAATTTAGGTAATATCACTGGCAAACAAAAAATCGTGATTTATTCCTTTCATTTGATAATGTCAACCTAGCAATTAGCTGTCATAAAACTACGGTTTTAGAACTATGCTGTCTTTCATGACGCTACGCAGATAAAAGACGATATTCAACCACAAACAAAAAGGAACATGTCCAAAATCTCCTTACCACATGCTTTCTTGCTAACCAACGATACTAATGTCTTCGTTCGACAAACTGTTGATTTGAGATGGCAATAAGAAGCATATGTCCTGCCGTCACTTCCGCATACTGCATTTACTTCAGACTGGCTGTCACAATCAGGACAAACACATTCGGTTGTTTGGTCCTGCTTCACCTGGCACCTTGCGTTATATTCACATTTCACCTTATCACATGGACCTGTAAACAGTAAGAAGAGTATAAAAAACCAATGCCCCTTTTCACCAAAATAGTTCATTTTACAATCGGCCGACAACATTAAGATAAGAAATTGCATTCCCCTTACAGTGTCTTACTAAGAACGAACCCGAATCCAGTAGCCAAAACTCAACCCACAGAAAACACATCCATACACGTAAAACCAAATCAGTTACAATTGCAGTACATATCAATTACCTGACGTCAGGGAAGATGCCAAGTCTTTCGCCAACTTGTCGATATCACTCCTACTAGCGATTCGCTTTATATCCTTGTCCGTGCTTGTAACATCTCTCAGTGAATCTCTAGCATCTGCTTCACCTAAAGAAACAGCCAATATCTTCACACCATCCTTTTTCAACGCCTCAGCTGCAGCTTTCGATGCAGAATCCATCTCCTTATTAACGAATATCACTGCTGTTTTGTCAGTATCTCTTCTCCCTCCAGATAGGGCGTCGAACAAGTCCGTCCGCGCCATTTCCAACGCCTCTTTCAAAGCGAATCCTTTACGAGGAATCTTAACTTTATCAACAACACTGAGAGCATCTTTCAAACTATTAACAGAATCCAGTCGTGATACCATTCCAGCACTTTGTCCGTACACAATCAAGCCGAATCGTGTCTTTTCGCTCGATATGTCCAACTTTCTCAACATCTCCTTAATAGCTTCTTTTCCCAGCTCAAAGTCCTTCTCCGCATTAACACCGTCTGCTCCTAATATGAATCCCAAATCCAGTTTCAACGAACTCTTCTGGGTATCGCTTATCGAATCAGATACTGCTGAAACAGCGTCCAACAGTTTGTCTTCTGAGCTCACCTTTACAAACCGATCTGGCTTAGTTGCAACAGATTTCATCTCGTTTTCGTCCAAGTCGTCGCCCATTCCAATCACAACAACGTTAGCTCCACTTCCTTTCAGAGCATCTCCTTCCGATCTGACATATGGCAAACCAGATTGTGCGTTCCTACCAGCAACAATTAACACTACTACTTTTCCTGCATCATCCCTCACGCCGTCTGTCTTGTAGACGATAGTCCTCCTTACCGACTGAAGAGCATTAGCCACTTGTCTCGGACTGTCTGTCAACGCAGCAGCATCTAAAGCATTCTTCAAAGCCTCTGGTGATGTACCTCGGCCAACTGGCAACAAAGTCCTTGCATCGCTGCTATACGTAAGCACCGATATCCTCACACCATCACTCGATATGTTGTACGCCTTTGCTTGCTGGGTAACAAAGTCTCTCATTTTGTCTAATTGATTCTTCGTTACTCCTTTCGATGTGTCCAACAAATAGAAGACATCTACAGGCTCCGTGACAGCTGAAAAAACATCATAAATTGATAACTTTCGTATCTTATGTCCAGCTATTTCAATTGAAGACAGTTAAAAACATTTTGATATTCAACGTCCATAATACTATAATAACCCTAAACCGTACATGCAATTCTTTTTTATTCCAGGATATCACACTTTTGCACACAGTCGTTCAACTCCAAAAACGTGTGTTCAATTTTTTCTTTCATTTTTCAATTTAGGTAATATCACTGGCAAACAAAAAATCGTGATTTATTCCTTTCATTTGATAATGTCAACCTAGCAATTAGCTGTCATAAAACTACGGTTTTAGAACTATGTTGTCTTTCATGACGCTACGCAGATAAAAGACGATATTCAACCACAAACGAAAAGGAACATGTCCAAAATCTCCTTACCACATGCTTTCTTGCTAACCAACGATACTAATGTCTTCGTTCGACAAACTGTTGATTTGAGATGGCAATAAGAAGCATATGTCCTGCCGTCACTTCCGCATACTGCATTTACTTCAGACTGGCTGTCACAATCAGGACAAACACATTCGGTTGTTTGGTCTGGCTTCACCTGGCACCTTGCGTTATATTCACATTTCACCTTATCACATGGACCTGTAAACAGTAAGAAGAGTATAAAAAACCAATGCCCCTTTTCACCAAAATAGTTCATTTTACAATCATCTTCAACGTAAACTATATATATTTATACATATTTATTTTCTGGTTCATGCCCGACAACATTAAGATAAGAAATTGCATTCCCCTTACAGCGTCTTACTAAGAACGAACCCGAATCCAGTAGCCAAAACTCAACCCACAGAAAACACATCCATACACGTAAAACCAAATCAGTTACAATTGCAGTACATATCAATTACCTGACGTCAGGGAAGATGCCAAGTCTTTCGCCAACTTGTCGATATCACTCCTACTAGCGATTCGCTTTATATCCTTGTCCGTGCTTGTAACATCTCGCAGTGAATCTCTAGCATCTGCTTCACCTAAAGAAACAGCCAATATCTTCACACCATCCTTTTTCAACGCCTCAGCTGCAGCTTTCGATGCAGAATCCATCTCCTTATTAACGAATATCACTGCTGTTTTGTCAGTATCTCTTCTCCCTCCAGATAGGGCGTCGAACAAGTCCATCCGCGCCATTTCCAAAGCCTCTTTCAAAGCGAATCCTTTACGAGGAATCTTAACTTTATCAACAACACTGAGAGCATCTTTCAAACTATTAACAGAATCCAGTCGTGATACCATTCCAGCACTTTGTCCGTACACAATCAAGCCGAATCGTGTCTTTTCGCTCGATATGTCCAACTTTCTCAACATCTCCTTAATAGCTTCTTTTCCCAGCTCAAAGTCCTTCTCCGCATTAACACCGTCTGCTCCTAATATGAATCCCAAATCCAGTTTCAACGAACTCTTCTGGGTATCGCTTATCGAATCAGATACTGCTGAAACAGCGTCCAACAGTTTGTCTTCTGACCTCACCTTTACAAACCGATCTGGCTTAGTTGCAACAGATTTCATCTCGTTTTCGTCCAAGTCGTCGCCCATTCCAATCACAACAACGTTAGCTCCACTTCCTTTCAGAGCATCTCCTTCCGATCTGACATATGGCAAACCAGATCGTGCGTTCCTACCAGCAACAATTAACAATACTACTTTTCCTGCATCATCCCTCACGCCGTCTGTCTTGTAGACGATAGTCCTCCTTACCGACTGAAGAGCATTAGCCACTTGTCTCGGACTGTCTGTCAACGCAGCAGCATCTAAAGCATTCTTCAAAGCCTCTGGTGATGTACCTCGGCCAACTGGCAACAAAGTCCTTGCATCGCTGCTATACGTAAGCACCGATATCCTCACACCATCACTCGATATGTTGTACGCCTTTGCTTGCTGGGTAACAAAGTCTCTCATTTTGTCTAATTGATTCTTCGTTACTCCTTTCGATGTGTCCAACAAATAGAAGACATCTACAGGCTCCGTGACAGCTGAAAAAACATCATAAATTGATAACTTTCGTATCTTATGTCCAGCTATTTCAATTGAAGACAGTTAAAAACATTTTGATATTCAACGTCCATAATACTATAATAACCCTAAACCGTACATGCAATTCTTTTTTATTCCAGGATATCACACTTTTGCACACAGTCGTTCAACTCCAAAAACGTGTGTTCAATTTTTTCTTTCATTTTTCAATTTAGGTAATATCACTGGCAAACAAAAAATCGTGATTTATTCCTTTCATTTGATAATGTCAACCTAGCAATTAGCTGTCATAAAACTACGGTTTTAGAACTATGCTGTCTTTCATGACGCTACGCAGATAAAAGACGATATTCAACCACAAACGAAAAGGAACATGTCCAAAATCTCCTTACCACATGCTTTCTTGCTAACCAACGATACTAATGTCTTCGTTCGACAAACTGTTGATTTGAGATGGCAATAAGAAGCATATGTCCTGCCGTCACTTCCGCATACTGCATTTACTTCAGACTGGCTGTCACAATCAGGACAAACACATTCGGTTGTTTGGTCTTGCTTCACCTGGCACCTTGCGTTATATTCACATTTCACCTTATCACATGGACCTGTAAACAGTAAGAAGAGTATAAAAAACCAATGTCCCTTTTCACCAAAATAGTTCATTTTACAATCGGCCGACAACATTAAGATAAGAAATTGCATTCCCCTTACAGTGTCTTACTAAGAACGAACCCGAATCCAGTAGCCAAAACTCAACCCACAGAAAACACATCCATACACGTAAAACCAAATCAGTTACAATTGCAGTACATATCAATTACCTGACGTCAGGGAAGATGCCAAGTCTTTCGCCAACTTGTCGATATCACTCCTACTAGCGATTCGCTTTATATCCTTGTCCGTGCTTGTTACATCTCTCAGTGAATCTCTAGCATCTGCTTCCCCTAAAGAAACAGCCAATATCTTCACACCATCCTTTTTCAACACCTCAGCTGCAGCTTTCGACGCAGAATCCATCTCCTTATTAACGAATATCACTGCTGTTTTGTCAGTATCTCTTCTCCCTCCAGATAGGGCGTCGAACAAGTCCGTCCGCGCCATTTCCAACGCCTCTTTCAAAGCGAATCCTTTACGAGGAATCTTAACTTTATCAACAACACTGAGAGCATCTTTCAAACTATTAACAGAACCCAGTCGTGATACCATTCCAGCACTTTGTCCGTACACAATCAAGCCGAATCGTGTCTTTTCGCTCGATATGTCCAACTTTCTCAACATCTCCTTAATAGCTTCTTTTCCCAGCTCAAAGTCCTTCTCCGCATTAACACCGTCTGCTCCTAATATGAATCCCAAATCCAGTTTCAACGAACTCTTCTGGGTATCGCTTATCGAATCAGATACTGCTGAAACAGCGTCCAACAGTTTGTCTTCTGAGCTCACCTTTACAAACCGATCTGGCTTAGTTGCAACAGATTTCATCTCGTTTTCGTCCAAGTCGTCGCCCATTCCAATCACAACAACGTTAGCTCCACTTCCTTTCAGAGCATCTCCTTCCGATCTGACATATGGCAAACCAGATCGTGCGTTCCTACCAGCAACAATTAACACTACTACTTTTCCTGCATCATCCCTCACGCCGTCTGTCTTGTAGACGATAGTCCTCCTTACCGACTGAAGAGCATTAGCCACTTGTCTCGGACTGTCTGTCAACGCAGCAGCATCTAAAGCATTCTTCAAAGCCTCTGGTGATGTACCTCGGCCAACTGGCAACAAAGTCCTTGCATCGCTGCTATACGTAAGCACCGATATCCTTACACCATCACTCGATATGTTGTACGCCTTTGCGTGCTGGGTAACAAAGTCTCTCATTTTGTCTAATTGATTCTTCGTTACTCCTTTCGATGTGTCCAACAAATAGAAGACATCTACAGGCTCCGTGACAGCTGAAAAAACATCATAAATTGATAACTTTCGTATCTTATGTCCAGCTATTTCAATTGAAGACAGTTAAAAACATTTTGATATTCAACGTCCATAATACTATAATAACCCTAAACCGTACATGCAATTCTTTTTTATTCCAGGATATCACACTTTTGCACACAGTCGTTCAACTCCAAAAACGTGTGTTCAATTTTTTCTTTCATTTTTCAATTTAGGTAATATCACTGGCAAACAAAAAATCGTGATTTATTCCTTTCATTTGATAATGTCAACCTAGCAATTAGCTGTCATAAAACTACGGTTTTAGAACTATGCTGTCTTTCATGACGCTACGCAGATAAAAGACGATATTCAACCACAAACGAAAAGGAACATGTCCAAAATCTCCTTACCACATGCTTTCTTGCTAACCAACGATACTAATGTCTTCGTTCGACAAACTGTTGATTTGAGATGGCAATAAGAAGCATATGTCCTGCCGTCACTTCCGCATACTGCATTTACTTCAGACTGGCTGTCACAATCAGGACAAACACATTCGGTTGTTTGGTCTTGCTTCACCTGGCACCTTGCGTTATATTCACATTTCACCTTATCACATGGACCTGTAAACAGTAAGAAGAGTATAAAAAACCAATGTTCCTTTTCACCAAAATAGTTCATTTTACAATCATCTTCAACGTAAACTATATATATTTATACATATTTATTTTCTGGTTCATGCCCGACAACATTAAGATAAGAAATTGCATTCCCCTTACAGTGTCTTACTAAGAACGAACCCGAATCCAGTAGCCAAAACTCAACCCACAGAAAACACATCCATACACGTAAAACCAAATCAGTTACAATTGCAGTACATATCAATTACCTGACGTCAGGGAAGAGGCCAAGTCTTTCGCCAACTTGTCGATATCACTCCTACTAGCGATTCGCTTTATATCTTTGTCCGTGCTTGTAACATCTCTCAGTGAATCTCTAGCATCTGCTTCACCTAAAGAAACAGCCAATATCTTCACACCATCCTTTTTCAACGCCTCAGCTGCAGCTTTCGATGCAGAATCCATCTCCTTATTAACGAATATCACTGCTGTTTTGTCAGTATCTCTTCTCCCTCCAGATAGGGCGTCGAACAAGTCCGTCCGCGCCATTTCCAACGCCTCTTTCAAAGCGAATCCTTTACGAGGAATCTTAACTTTATCAACAACACTGAGAGCATCTTTCAAACTATTAACAGAATCCAGTCGTGATACCATTCCAGCACTTTGTCCGTACACAATCAAGCCGAATCGTGTCTTTTCTCTCGATATGTCCAACTTTCTCAACATCTCCTTAATAGCTTCTTTTCCCAGCTCAAAGTCCTTCTCCGCATTAACACCGTCTGCTCCTAATATGAATCCCAAATCCAGTTTCAACGAACTCTTCTGGGTATCGCTTATCGAATCAGATACTGCTGAAACAGCGTCCAACAGTTTGTCTTCTGAGCTCACCTTTACAAACCGATCTGGCTTAGTTGCAACAGATTTCATCTCGTTTTCGTCCAAGTCGTCGCCCATTCCAATCACAACAACGTTAGCTCCACTTCCTTTCAGAGCATCTCCTTCCGATCTGACATATGGCAAACCAGATCGTGCGTTCCTACCAGCAACAATTAACACTACTACTTTTCCTGCATCATCCCTCACGCCGTCTGTCTTGTAGACGATAGTCCTCCTTACCGACTGAAGAGCATTAGCCACTTGTCTCGGACTGTCTGTCAACGCAGCAGCATCTAAAGCATTCTTCAAAGCCTCTGGTGATGTACCTCGGCCAACTGGCAACAAAGTCCTTGCATCGCTGCTATACGTTAGCACCGATATCCTTACACCATCACTCGATATGTTGTACGCCTTTGCTTGCTGGGTAACAAAGTCTCTCATTTTGTCTAATTGATTCTTCGTTACTCCTTTCGATGTGTCCAACAAATAGAAGACATCTACAAGCTCCGCGACAGCTGAAAAAACATCATAAATTGATAACTTTCGTATCTTATGTCCAGCTATTTCAATTGAAGACAGTTAAAAACATTTTGATATTCAACGTCCATAATACTATAATAACCCTAAACCGTACATGCAAATCTTTTTTATTCCAGGATATCACACTTTTGCACACAGTCGTTCAACTCCAAAAACGGGTGTTCAATTTTTTCTTTCATTTTTCAATTTAGGTAATATCACTGGCAAACAAAAAATCGTGATTTATTCCTTTCATTTGATAATGTCAACCTAGCAATAAGCTGTCATAAAACTACGGTTTTAGAACTATGCTGTCTTTCATGACGCTACGCAGATAAAAGACGATATTCAACCACAAACGAAAAGGAACATGTCCAAAATCTCCTTACCACATGCTTTCTTGCTAACCAACGATACTAATGTCTTCGTTCGACAAACTGTTGATTTGAGATGGCAATAAGAAGCATATGTCCTGCCGTCACTTCCGCATACTGCATTTACTTCAGACTGGCTGTCACAATCAGGACAAACACATTCGGTTGTTTGGTCTTGCTTCACCTGGCACCTTGCGTTATATTCACATTTCACCTTATCACATGGACCTGTAAACAGTAAGAAGAGTATAAAAAACCAATGTCCCTTTTCACCAAAATAGTTCATTTTACAATCATCTTCAACGTAAACTATATATATTTATGCATATTTATTTTCTGGTTCATGCCCGTCAACATAAAGATAAGAAATTGCAATTCCCTTACAGTGTCTTACTAAGAACGAACCCGATTCCAGTAGCCAACGCATAGCCCAAAGAAAGTGCATTAACTTTTAGTTCTTGAATAAGCCTCCAGGGCTTTTTTTCCAAAAAAATGTTTTAAGATGGGGGCATTTGGGATGGGGAGGTTTTATTCGAAAATGGGGGCATATCTAGGAGCAGCAAGAAATTTTTTAAGGTAAATTTTCTTCCCATTTTTGAAGCTGGTCAGTTGGGTAAAATTTATATTTGGATAATCTTATTGCTTTCGAGGCAATACGTCAGCCCTTTGAAGCTTACTTGAGGGTGGCGGGCTATTTCACAATAATTTTTTTAGGGTTTGGGCTTATTTAGGAGAGGGTGCTTCATGGTAGATGAAGACTTATTTGAGAACTTAAGATATCTACTTAATTCAAAATCATTTACAACTGCAACACATAACAATTTCGTGACGTGAGGAAAAATGCCAAGTCTGACGTCAACTTGTCGTAATCATTCCTAGTAGTGATGTTCAAAATACTTCACTGGTTGAAAATTTAACTGAAAAATATACGATTGATTATGTCATAAAGTCCAATTGACTGGGAATGAGACTGCTGTTCAGATGATAATTCTAAACTATTATATTGAGAATTTGCTTAAACCTTCCTAAAACCTTTGGCAGTCACTAAAGCTAGGTAGATGCTATTGTACTTATTTATAACACTTAAGACCATGACTTGATTTTAAAGTGAATAAACATATTTCACTTTAAAATATTGCTTTTATTATTCTTTCTTTCTTTTACCTTATGATACTATCACAAAAACCAATTTCTTCATGATATAGAAATGAATCACAAACCTGACTGAAGTGACTTCAATATTCTTTCTATTGATTGTGGGATCTCTTCATTTTTGGTTACTTTTGAAATTGCATCCTTCGAAGATAAAACAACTTTTAATTCTGGCAAATTCATGCCTTCTTTAAGCGCGACTCCGATTACTTTGACACCTGCTTGTTTCAATCGCTCGACAGCCAAAATAGAATTTCTCTGCAAATCTCTATCTAAAAGTATTATTGCTCGCTTTGGTACCTCATATCTAGCACCAAGTTTCTCGCTGAAGATCTCTGTTCTAGCAGACATAATTGCTTTATGTAATCCAAATCCTGGTTGCGGAGTCTCTAAGTTTACGATTATTGACTTTAATTTGGCATCATCAAGCTCATCGCTTAGAGTTACTATCTTTTTTGCTTCAGCTCCATATGTAACCAACCCTATCTTCGTTTTACTAGAAGAAATATCTAATCTTTTAAGCAATTCGAGAATTAGCAATTTTCCAATATTAAATCGACTGGAATTATCATCTTCGCTTGCTCCTAGTACAAAGACAAGATCAATTTTCTCTGAAAATTTCGGGCTTCCTTCAAGGGCTTGGGATACAATTGGAGTTACAAGGGGCAGATCCTCCGTTGTTTGGATTCTTGCAACATTGTCTTTGCTGCTTGCAATTTGATTCAATTCATCCTCTTTGAAACTTTTTCCAATATCTACAACACTAATAACAACCCGTTCAGCTTTCAAGCTCTCAGCTGCTGAGGTAACCTCGACTGGGTCTGATGTAGAGCTTTTCCCTTTTACAAAGAGCACAACAGCCTTTGGGACATTCTTTTCACTTCCAACTTCACTACCAATGTATTCATACACAACCATAAGCGCTTTTCCAATGTGCCGTGGCTCTTTGGTACTTGTTATTTTTCTAACTCCATTTTCAAGTCGCTCAATTGACGTCCCACGGTTAATTGGTAAGTAATTTCTTGCTGTTTTTCCATAAGAGAATACTGACATCCTTTTATCATTCGATATGCCAAATAATTTTCCCAGTTTGAATACGTATTGTTTCATCATTTCGAGTTCATTTTCCGATACGTCCATTGATGCATCCAGCATGTAAAAGATGTCCACTGACTTTTTAAGTTCTTGTAAGAAAAAACAGAAAAAATAATTAAACTAAAGAGACAAAACTACCAAATAATCTTTCTTACTTTGCCTTTAAGAACCTAAGATACGGTTTAAAGGTAATTTTTATCCATCACAAATGCAATAAAGAAACAGGCGTACTGCATGGTTCCAAATGCTTAAAGAATATAAACAAGGGTCCCTTTCTAAAATTTTTAACATATGATATGAAAGAAGTTATGTCCTAAAACACTTTTCAAGTAAATCATATTGGTTAAGAATAGCAGAAGTAGCTTTTAACGGCTATTTTCCCAGTCAGGCGATCTATATTATCAGGTAAAATTGACTCTCCCTTCTATAATTCATCAGCAAATAAAATTAATTTTGGTATGTGATAAGTATCAGCACTTACAGAAACAACGTAAGATTTTAAATATGACCACTTTAACTGCCAAACGCAGAATACATGGGCAACTAACTTAGATAAATATAGAGTTTGATAAGTTAACTTCATATCGCTCGCATACCGTCAAATATATTTCAATGACAGCTACCAAAGACAATTGTTTTCTCGAAATCATGGAATTCAATCTTTTGTAGATAAATACAGTTTAAAGGCATTCGACAGTTACTTAAGTGGCCTGAGCTATCTGTCAACAAAATATTATCCAATTGGCCACTCAAGCCACCTAAGTATTTATTGACTGCCTCTATTAGATTTTTGCCTTACCACAAGGAGCCTTCATATTCACAATGATGTCTTTCTTCAGAGAACAACTGGTGTATTCTAGATGACAACTTGAAGAATATGTTCTGCCATCATTCCCGCATACAGGAGTTCCTTCTAAATCAGAATCGCACATCTGACAGGCACATTCGCTGGTCCCATCAGGTCTTCCATAGCACTTAGCATTGAAGTAACATTTAATTCCTGAGCAAGAATCTATGAGAAAAGAGTACAATTAAGAAAAAATCGTCGGTTTATGGAGTCATAGCAGCGTTGACATGATAATTTTTAGTTCATGAATCCATACCTAAGACAGGTGAGGATTGAAGTACAGTAAATGAAGTACAGTATCATTGACGGGACGTTTTGAGAGAGAAACGAGTTGTGAGGTTCCTATGCAAAGAAACGTGGCTCATTATAGCACGAAAGATAATCACAGGAAGAACTGTAGCTAGATTGTAGCAATAAGGCAGCAGGTGAACGGTGAAAACTTACCAGTTAACCCAGATTTAACAGCATCATTAGCAATTCCTTTTGCATCTGGTTCTGACCCTGCAATTATAATGCTTGCACCTTTGGTTCTCAAGCTTTCCAAGTAGCGAGGATCCTTTTCTGTACCAAAATAGACAGCAATAACCTTAATTCCTTGACTTATAAGTCTTTCCAGTGCCTGTTTTGTCTTGGTGTCTAAGTTATTGTTAATGAATATAATAGCAGTCTTTTGCACACCATTACGCATTCCAGGCTGAGCTGCAAAAAGGTTTATTGCTCTTTGCATCGCATCCAGAGACAGAGCCGAAACACTTGATGGTGAAGGTAAACTCTTTATTCTTCTAATGACGCCACTTTTACCATAATATTGATCCATTGATAATATCCTACCTGCATCAGAGCCGTATACGATAACCCCGACTCGAGTCTTGTCAGGTGAGATTTCTAGCCTCCACAAAATCTCGGAAATGATTTTCTTCGCTGTCTCAAACTGCAAACTTTCGCTTGGCTTGCTTTCGCCAATAATAAAGCCTAAATCCAGTCGAGTGGAAACAACTGGCGAATTCATGATCACTCCAGATATTACAGCTGTCGCATCTTGCAATCTCTCTTCTGATATGACTTTATTGACACTGCTGGGGCTTGTTGCAATGTCTCTAAGTTCGCGATCAGTTACTTCTGATCCGATTCCAATGACTACGATATTAACTCTCATTCGCCTAAGTTCATCTACTACTTTGTTCAACTCCCTAAGCCCAGAATATGCATTTTTCCCAGTCAAGAAAACGACAACAACTTTTGGGACGTCGCTTCTTCCTCCTTCTCTTCCACTATTTATCATGTCTCGCACTGATGCCAGTGCCTTCTCCAAGTGTCTTGATCCATCGCTCCTCTTCATCAGCTGAACGGCCTCTTTAAGGCGCGTTAGCGATATACCGTTATTTATTGTTAAATGAACTGTGGGCTGTACTGCATACGATATTAGAGATGCTCGAACACCGTCCTTTGACATGCTAAAAACTTCTCCTTGACTTACGACAAAATCTTTCATCTTCTCAAGAGCAGGATTCGATACACCATTTGATGTGTCAACCAAGTAGAACAGATCAATTGGTTTAGAAACACCTTGAAAAAATGAAGGCTTATCAGAATCATATTTTTTCAGGGGATCCCATTTTCTTTTAACAATGAAATTTTTCTTTTATGCTGTCACCAAACAATCAGACTTCGCCTTTGATGGAATTTTATGCACCCGATTGCTTATCAATAAAATGTAGCTAAAAATTATCTTGATAACTTTATCCTTCTATGCCTGGAAAAAATATCTATAAAATATTTCATTTCATTCAAAACATTTTACACGAGAACTCGCTGATTGATGACAATCATCATGCTTTACTTAAATTAATTTTATCGAATGTCTTCAAAGCATGACCGCACCTTATTAGTTAATCAAATCCAAAATGCAACATCCTGACTGACACTTAAAATAAGCATGTGGCCATGCAGTTTACTGCCCCAACACCCCCATTCCAGCACCCCAAAACCTGAAAACTATTTTTGTGAAAACTTTAAAATGACATTTCAAGAGAAGCAGTGATGAGTTGTGAACAGAAAACTGAAAATGCATTTCTTCTCTTTTCTTACCACATGCACCATACTTTAACAAACGGACCACTTTCTTCATTTGACAACTGGAAGATTTCAGGTGGCAATAGGAAGCATATGTTATCCCATCATCTCCACATACTACTTTATTAACGTTGGCTTTGTCACACAATGGGCACAAGCATTCTGTCCTTCCATCGTTCCGCAAATTACAAATAGCGTTGTGAAGGCACTGGACATCTTTGCAGGGATCTGTTCAAAAGAACATTGCTTGTACTTTAAAAAAATCCTTTAAACTCAGACATACAACATAGTTTATCTACATATCCTATTACTATGCTTTGCATTGAAAAATAAAAAACAAGATAAGAAAATGCATTTTGGTACCGAGAAGATTTTAAAGAAAATATATTCGGTGATAAATCCTTACTGCCTTTTCTTTTTCCTGTTTGCTACTTGAAGAACCAGAATAACAGGCACGTATCGATAAAATGGTTAGGCTATTGAAAAATTTACTCAGAAAAAGAATGTCTTATTTAGCAATGTTTCAGATACTAATACCCAACTTGACCAGCAAAAAACGCATTAAATCTACGAATTTATGTTGATGCAACCAAGAAAATAGCCAGAATCAGATTTCCATGAACAAAAATTCATGTTTGCTTATTCTCAATTTTATATAAAACGTATGCCATATTTTGAAATTGTTGGGATCAAAACGTGAATCAGTTAAACTTTCTTCACTTAGCAAGAAGCAATTTCTTAAAAAAGACAAAATTGAGTCAAGAAAATGTAAATCTTTTTCCTTTTCTCAATGTAACTGGAATGAGTTTGACTACACAGTGATAAAGGTTTTCTTTTGGCAATATATTCTCAGATCAGGTGTTACAATTTCAGTGATCGGTAAAGGGCGAGGTACTTCAAAACCAGGACCCTGTGCTGAATGGCTGCCCCTTTCGTAAAGATTAAAGCAAATCAATATAAATAAACCATGAATACCTGGCATTAATCTCGCTAGTATTTCCTTTACTTTTTCTCTGACGTCATCACGGTTTGTAATGACAAATGCTTTATCGCCAGTACTTGTGATGTCTTTCATGGACTCCACATCACCCGTCATACCAATAGCAGCTCCTATTATTCGCACTCCGCGTTCTTTTAGTTTCTCTGCTGCCAAAATAGCTTTTTGATTGATATTTTCATTCGTTAAAATCACGGCACTTTTTGGAACAGCTTTTCTGCCTCCGTACAACTCGTTGAACGTGTAGATCCTGCTTATATCGAGAGCTTCGCTTAACGCAGACCCTTGTCCAAGATCAGATAATTGATCTACAATCTCTACAGCACTGTCTCTGCTAAAGTCTCCATCTAGTCTTATTGGAAGTCTTGTTCCTTTTCCATATACGATAAGTCCGATCCGGATTTTGTCCTTCGAGATTTCTAGTCGCTCTAAAATCCCCTTGATTGTGTCTTTTCCAATTACAAAGTCAGCCAGTGCATCAGGCCCTTTGGTTCCAATGATGAACACAAGATCGAGAGGTTTTTCAAGCCTAGCAGTACTGTGCACTGTATCAGATATTGCTGAAGTCATATCTGACAGCTGATCTGATGAAGTGACATCAATTATGCTGTCTGGACGGGCAGCGATCGTCTTTAGATCTTCTTTCCGTAGATCGGACCCAACTAAAATCACTGCAATATTTACACCTGCACGATATAAGGCACGTGCTTCTGAACTCAACAAATTGATGTCAGATGTTGCCTTGCCACCAGAGATTATGAGAATCGCTACTTTTCCTGCATACTGTCGGACATCATCTTTGTTGTTGACAATAATGTCCTTCACCCTTCGTAAAGCCTCTTCGGGGCGCCTACTCTCGCTCGTTTGCTTCAGTTGGTTCAACGCAGTTCTTAGTGCTGTCAGAGATATGCCTTTGTTTACCTGAAGCACATTTTTGGCAGTAGCACCATAAGAAACGACAGCTGCCCTTACTCCATCCTTCGAAAGACTGTATACCTTTCCTTGCTGCATAATGAAATTCTTAATAGCATCTAAGTCATCTTGACCGACATTTTTCGACGTATCCACCAAAAAGAAAAGCTCAACAGGTTTTTCAGTACCTAGAAAAAATTGAATTCCCTCTAATATACCAGAAATAAACACAATTACTCTAACAACTGCTACATTTCAAATTACTAAACAAGTCCATTAAACAAAGATACTAATGCTTCTGATATAGTTACAGACAATCTGATATAAGAAATCTTATAAGGGTGTAGACGTGGGCTTCTAAATTCTATAATTGTTAATGTCTTATCATTTTCCAATTGTCTTTTATCAAAACACATAGTTGATGAATGTGGTCATATATTTCTGTATCACAGGAAAGTATCTCCACTTAATGCCTTTTTTTATCATTTCTAAAGTTTCTACGAAACATCAATAACGAATATTTTGCCTTACATCTGAGAAAAAGAGAAAAAGATTTAGGCTACAATAACGAAAGCAAAACTTGAAAGGCTGCAATTTACGAAAGTAAACTAATGCAGTAGCCTTCTTATAGGAAAGTTCATTTTTACCGCATGGCTCTTCTTTCAGCAAAGAAATCTTTCTCTTCATTTGGCAACTGAAGTACTTCAGGTGACAATAAGATGCGTAGGTCCTTCTGTCTGTTCCACAGACAGCTTTCATTTGGACATTGCTGTCACATACTGGACAGAAACATTCCCCGCTTCCATCTAGCCGCGTAAAGCATTGGGCATTGTAACTGCACTGCTTCCGAGCACAGGATTCTAAAACAAGGTTGCAAAATCTGGTATAAGATAGATCTCTTTAAAAAGATAATTCTGTAAACATTGTCGAAAGCAAGATAATCTTGGAAATGTAAAATGACGTCACTCTTTCAATTATTACCGACCGGTTCCGTGATAGCTTCATTTGAACTTTCAATAAATTCGATAAGGGAGGTATTTACTCAAAGGTACTATTTCTAACGCATTTCGCTGACCATTTAAATTTCCCATTGGTTGGACTACACAATAGGCTAATTGTTACGTATCCAATTGGCTAATTCTCAATGCTTTCCCGAGCATAAACGCGCTGGAGAGCCTATCTTTTATCTATGACTGACAAGACATAGTGCCTATACAATGACCTTGAAATATATGCTCTCACTACCTCATCAAATTTCTATTGGTTAATATTTATTAATACAACCCAACTTTTCCTGCATTAACTTATAGCAATTGTAAAACCTGCTTTATTGCCCCTATTGCCACTCACTCGTGACATCATTCCCAATGAACTTAT
This sequence comes from Rhopilema esculentum, assembly GCF_057945365.1. NCBI lineage: Eukaryota > Metazoa > Cnidaria > Scyphozoa > Rhizostomeae > Rhizostomatidae > Rhopilema > Rhopilema esculentum. Next base: position 6,674,909 of record NC_142833.1, read on the forward strand.
AACAAAATGTCATTTAGGCATGTCTTTTACTAAATGGTCGAATAACTGAAAGTCTTATAACTCACCTGGCATAATTGCAGATACAATAGGCTTTATATCCTTGCCGACATCTTCAATACGACCGACTTTAAATGCACCAGCTCTAGCAATGGGTCTTATAAGTTCTATATTAACCTGTTCTCCCAAAGCAACCCCAATTATTCTAACTCCTTTAGACTGCAATCTTTGGACTATATTTCTGACAGAATTATCAATAAATCCATTGATGAAAATCACTGCAGTTTTTGCCACGCCGTCCTTTCCTTCAAAAAGCTTATTGTAAACATAATTGGCTGATAGTTCAATTGAGGTCCCTTTTGATGATTCGTCATTCGGTAAAGCAACATTGTCAATAGTTCTAATCACCGTGTCTCGATTATTTTCCGGACTGAGCTTTAAGAAGAAGCCTTCCTCATTACCATACACAGCAAGGCCAACCTGTACTTTACCAACTCCAATGTCAAGTTTATCTATGATTCGCTGGACGGCATTCCTTCCCAGTGCAAAGTCGGTTAAGGAGTTTGGTCCATCGGCACCCAATATGAAGCCAACTTCCATTTCACGAGAAACTCCCCCGGAAGTTGCTACAGTTGATATGACAGGGGAAGCACCAAAGATTTCTTCAGGCTCCTTTACAAGCACAAGGTTTTCAGGCCTAATGACGAGATCTTCAGCATCTTCCTTTGCAATATTCTTCCCAATGCCTATAACAACTAAGTGAACACCTAACTGACCTAATCTACTTACCTGAGACTTAATTTCATCCTTAGACGGAGCAGCACTTCTACCGTTTAGAAAAACAACTAAAACCTTGGCAACATGGTCTCTTAAACGGTCTTCTTCTCTTCTTATCCTCTCTTCCACAAGTCGCAAAGCACTCACAATGTTTCTTGGTCTGTCCGTACTTCTTACTTGATCCAACGCCAATTTCAGAGCAGAAATGCTATTGCCTTGCTCTACCGTCAGCAAGACTCTTGCAGTGTTATCATATGTCACCACTGAGACCCGGGTTCCATCTCGGGAAATATTATAGATTCCACCTTGCTGTAAAATGAAACCTTTCATGACCTCTAGAGAACGGCTACTAACATCTCCAGAGGTGTCCAGCAGATAGAACAAATCAATCGGCCTTGAAGGTCCTGCACCGAAAAAATTTGCATTAAGAACAAAAAAAACCAATTAGACTCTTTTGAAACTTTTTTAAGAAATTTGTACTCGTCTTTGATTAGATATTGAGAGCACGAGAGTTGTGATGCAATGAAAAATGAGGGACCTTCCCTAAATTTCTTAAACACAGTAATAAAATATCGAAAAGGGTTACTTCGTGATCAGGACCCTATATTCAATCTTGAATTTATACTAAAATCGGATGAGATAAAGCAACTTGATGGTTGGAACTTTTGTCAGAAGTAGCTAAATTAGATAAAAACGTTTTCAGTCTTGGGTTAAAACAGTAGTTATAACTATGTATTGTTCCTAAAAGCCACCTTTGCAGTTTATAATTGCAAGTTGATAATTAATTTATTTGTATTAAAGGTAGAAAATTTACAGTTAGCGATAATGCATGGTTGTAAGACCATGCGGAAGCTGGTAACTAACTAGATATTACTGTTGCTCTATTTTGTAGACATTTCGCTCAAAACTCAGGTGTTTGATTTAATACACTATGACAAGAAAGAGGTGACAATACCAAATAGGGTAATTGTGAGTCTTTGCATAAACACTTACCACATGGCTCGTATTTTAGAACATTATTAGCTCTACTCTCTGTACAACTGGCAAATTTAAGATGACAGTACGAGGAGTATGTCTTTCCATCGTCTCCACATATTGGTTTCATCCTTGGAGAAATGTCACATTTTTTGCACACACATCGAGCAGATTTATCTGTGCCAATTTGACATTTTCCACCATATAAGCATTTGACTTTGTCACATGGGTCTACAAGGAATGAAATATTGTACTGACGTTATACAACATGAAACAAGAAGCGCTTAAACGAGAAGTTTTCTGTTACTTTGGAGTAAAAAAAAGATGTAGCCTTGATTGAAGTGCACCTGCGTATGCAGAAATTCTGTTGGCTGCAGTGGCATTTGTCGGTTGTAGTAATTGCAATATACCATCGATTTAAATTGAAAGCAAATTTATGATTTCAAACCGAATCCAAGTTTTGAATCGAATGCGTTGCCAAAAATTGCCCAAATTTGGTAGTAAAGGGGTAGGTGTTAAAAATACAATCGTCGTAATAATTCGATTAAGGCCCGGAGGGGGCGTATTCGAAAAGGGACTTAAGCAAATTCGTCACTCAAAAGAATTGTTTTATTTTATAAAAACTTATTTAAAAAAATTACAAGGCACTAGTAGATTTTGAAATTAGTCTATATCAGTCTTAAGTATATTTCATTATTTTCAGTTTCTTTTTCAATGAATTTGACATGATATTTGGGGACGGCATATTCGACGGAAGGGGCTTATTCAAAGATTTAAGATCTCAAGAGAGTTTATTAGAGAGAGAGTTTATTAGAGAGATTGTTTAATTCGGGAGGGGCCTTGACTGAATTATTATGGTAACATATCGAAAGCAAGTTTGCGAATGAATCCAGCTCTGAGGAGATTCAACGACGCTATGCAAAAAACACTATGATGTTTCTATAGAAACGAACCTGGTAACAACGAGCTGAGCAAAGCAGTTGCAAGTGTGTTTATTCCAGCACTGTCTAGCAGCTGAACAGCATCGCTAGGCTTTGTTGTAATACTGCGGATTTCATCTTGTGTTCCTTGCTTACCAATCATGACGCCTTTGACTTTTATGCCATCAGCAATCAACAGCGAGGCAGCTAATCGAGCTGAAGCATCTATGCCATTGTTAGTCAAAATTATAACAGTCTTTGGGATTCCTTCCCTGTCACTGATCTCTGCGTTCATGACTTGTCTGCTTAGCTCTATGGCTTTGCTCAAACCAGAAGAGCCATCTGGCCTCTTCAATGCTTCGACGCGTTGTATAGCAGCTTCGCGGTTAATGACGATATTGAGCGGAAATACAACTTTAGCTTCACTGCCATATACAATCAATGCAATACGGGAAGCGTCGGGTGAGACCTCAATGCGTTTCAACATCTCAACAATAAGGCTCTTCCCCATATCAAAATCGTCCGGTGACTCTAATTTATCTGCTCCCAATATGAAACCAAGGTCAAGCTTGTGGCTGAATTTTTTAGCTACTCCTACCAACCTTGAGACATCAGACATCACATTCCATATATCATCAGCATTGTCTACTTTAAAGGCGTTTCTCGGGCTGCTAGCAATGGATAAGAACGCATCTTCCTTAGCAGCTCTTCCAATACCGATTGCTGCAATAGGAATCCCAGCACGCTTAAGTCTATCTGCCTCAGTTGACATTTTAGTTGAATCGGCAATAGAGTTCTTACCAGCTGCCATGACAAGCACAACATTTTCTGCATTTCTTCTGACGTCACCATCTCCCTGTATGATATTCCTCACATTTTCTAAGGCATCTCCGAGTTTTCGTTCGTCTTTGGTTTGGATAAAACTCTTCATACCCATACGTAGAGCCATCAGCGAGGTTCCCTGCTTTATTGGAAGAATAACTTTTGATGTCTCCCCATTTCCAATTATTGACACCCTAACTTTGCCATTCGAATCAACATATACTCTCCCGATACTTTCAATAAAGTCTCTTATTCTGTCGAAAGTGCTTTGGGGTATATCTTGAGACGTGTCAGCAAGGATGAAAAGGTCCACTGGCGTTTGGATATCTGCAAAAAAGTTCCCTACTTACAAATAAAGCGGAAACAGTTTATAAGATTTCGAAAATAAGTCACTGATTTTCATTTTGTATCAATTTTTTTTTAACAGCAATTTGCAATTACTGCAGACACTATACAATAACACATACATCTTATACTGAAAAGATTGGCTTTCTATATAAGCAGATTTATGAAAAAGAAAGGATCATGGCATAGAACATCAACACTGCATATTTCTAACAATGGCATCTCAAAATGTCTTCCAGATTCACCAGGATACAATGCAGAAAAAGAAGAGTCGGAGATAATAAACAGCGGAAGCTTGATGGCGACGATTTCGACGATGATTTTTAACTCTGAAAAATCTTCCAAACCTACCTTTGAATTCAAACCCTGTTCTTTGCACAGACTCCTAATTCAACTTTGATGAAAACCTATGATAAAAAAGGAAACCTACCGCAAGAAGAATTTCTCGCAACCGTGACATGTGTTTTCCTGTGACAGCTCGAGGCACGCAGGTGACAATCCGATGCGTAGGTTAGGCCGTCACTGCCACAGACTGGTTTTAAGTCCTTCACGTAATTGCAATACGGGCATATGCAATTAGCTGTATATCCAGGTTTAGTGAAGCATTTTCCATAATGCTCACACTTGAGCTCTGAGCAAGGTTCTACAATATAAACAACCAGATGTGGTGATTTCATTCACTTCTTTCGCATTAATTCTAAGAAATTTCGACTTTAAGGAAACAAATGTTGAAGTAAAAAAGTTGCAAAATCGGTAATCTTTTTTTCAATACTTGACTGATGAATAAGATTTTCTTGAGTAAAGTTTAGAAATAAATGCATCATGATTAAATAGATGTGACAGCATATGCTTGGCAAAAACTCTTATGGTATGCCCTTAACTTCACGTTTAAACCTGAACCCGAATAAAATTTTAAAGGAACCCAAATGGTGCACTTGCTTTTTTATGGAAGCAGATTTCACATGATAATGAACTATCAAAAGCACGAGCAAATAATCTGCCCGGTGAGACTGAATGATCATTCGTAAATATGAGACACTAGACTTGTCTCTAGACTTTCATACCGGGTCGAATCAGAACTGCAATGACCTGAGCCACTTGCTTTGCATCAGTTACTGCCTTGACAGAGGCAGCTAATGTCCCAGTTCCTGTTAGTTTACTTCCATCTTCAATTCTCGATTCCTGACCAATACCGATACTTGCCACTTTGTAGCCTTGGTCAAGTAGCTGCTTAGCCACAACGAAAGCACCTGGCTCGATTGGCTTGTTGTAAAAGACAATCAGAATTTTTGGGACACCTGGTCTACCACCGTATCGTGAAGAAAACATATACGACTGGGCAACTTGCAACGCTTGCTTTAAATTATTGCCAGGAGAACCAAGTCGCACATTGTCAATTGCTCTCTGCACGCTGGTTAGTGTATTATAAGATCCAAGACGAACAGGAAAGGCTGTGGTGACCCCATAAAGAACAACAGCTACTCGTACCGCGTCTTTTGATATTGAAAACGATTTAACGATCTCTTTTGCAATCTCTTTTTGCAAGTAGAAATCTCCACCACGTTGACCGTGGGATCCACCGATAATAAAACCAAGGTCCAGTTTCTCTGCAGCAGCTGTAAAAGGATTATGAATCTTGCGTTGAAAAGTAATTTTTATAATTGCAAATTACTATAGTGGAAAGGGCTCTAGCTGGATGGGGATGATTGCACTGGGCAGCTATAACATATACTATAAGGTTTAGGTATTGAGTCAATAGAATTGCAGAAACCAAAAGGGGATGTATTGAGTAAATTAAATTGCAATAAATCAAACTTTGTGTCAATGAGATCTGTAGAATTTGGTAAGCATACCTGATTTTTCTGATACTCTGTTCACCAGGGTAGTAAAAGGTTCGCCAAATAATTTATCCTCTGAACTTGAAATCACATTGACAGCGTTAGGAAGTGCTGAAATAGCATCGTCTCTGGCTTCGTAGTTGTTGCTTATTGCCAAAAAGAATAAATCGACATTTTGTTTCGCTATATCGTCTAACGATTTTGCAGCACGCTCTATGGCATCTTCAGTTAAATCTGATGAAAATATAATGACTTTTACAGGGACGTTTCGCCTCGAGGGTTCCGTATAACTGCGGCTAAGCAAAATTCTGATAACACTTTGAAGAGCTACACTGAGCCGTGGACTTTCGGATTGGAGCTTCAATGCAGTTATGATGTTGCCAATAGTTGATCTCTGTGTTCCTTCATTTAAATCGAGGGTTGTCGTTGGAGAGCTACTGTACGAAACTACACCAAACCTTGTCTTTGTTGGGCCTATTTCATATTGATCAGCCAAAAGTTTGAAGACGTTCTTGACTTTTTCCAGCAGCTTTGGATTCACCTTTTTAGATACATCTATAACTGCGATGACGTCATTTGCGCCTTCAATACCTGAAAGCAAACAAATTAATATTTTCTTTATTTAAAACAACTTCAGCAGTGCTCTTACTGCTTTAAAAGTGACAAAACTAAAGGGAATGTGAGGTTTTTCAATACTTCTTAGGAATAAAATCCATTTGTATTTTGCAGATCGCTAGCTACTGACAAAAGATTATTTTCTATTGCAGAACTATAGGCCTAATGCTGGACATTTTTAAAAACTTTAAATTGATCTGAGTCTCTTGAAGCCAAGCCTCCTAAATTGCACTGAGATAAAGAACTTTAAATCGCACTGAGTCTCTTAAAGCCAAGTTTATCGATAAATCAGAAATGATAAGTAACAGAAAAGAAATTTACCACAAGGGCCTTTTTTGATGACCTTTATATCACGTTTTGAACTACAAGCTCGAAGCTGCAAAAAACAGCGGTTGACGTAGGTTCGTCCGTCATTTCCGCAAACCATACTTGAATCATCCTCATCGCAAAGATCTAAACAGCTGCATATAGGAGAACCATCAGCCAAATGACATGTTCCATAGAACTTGCAACTTACTTTTTCGCAAGGATCTGGAAAAATGTTGGATAAAAATAGAGTCAGCAAGTTTAAAGAGCTGAAGAGAATTTAAGGATATCAAAATAAAGTATGCTACAACTGCATTTATTCATAATTTTCATTTTTGTACTTATCTATCAGGATTAAGGGCATCTGTGACCCTAAGGAAAAAACTATGAGGGGACTTTGATTTACGGAATGAAAGAAAATCGCATCCAAGGGTGTAGAGCATGTCAAACACAGTAGCAAGATGTAAAAGTGATCGTTAATTAGAGGGAGGGGGACTTAGTTACCTCCGTTCAAGAACTTTCAAATTTTTGAAAGCAAGATGAACTTTTGAGCCCTTTTTGATCGGGGGCCTTTTGATCAAGGGCCCTTAGTTATCGAATTTTTAAAAATCAAAGCTAGCAAGGAAAAAATATAGACTGTTATACAAGTATTCAGTATCAGCATGTTGCAGATTAACATCGGTTCGAACCGACTGTTACACCCCCTTAAGCCTCCATAATTTTCTAACTTTTTCAAGGGTTAACCATGCTAAACTACACCTACCAGCGTTAGAAAAAGAACTGGAATAAGCATAATCAAAATGATTTTAGCATTAAAACTGATAGGAATACCTGGTTTTATTTGCTCCATTATCTTATTTATAATGTAGGCATCATTTAGCTGATCATTGCTATTCACCAGAACTGGACTTCGCCCGCTGCCCAGCAACTTTCTGACTGCTGCAACTTCAATATATCCCGCAAAACCAACCATTATAACCCTGACATTTTTTGCAAGTAGCGAATACGCCAATTTCTGTAAGACGGCTACATCTGCTTCTCTGAAGTTATCAGCAAATACCAAGAACAGTTTTTCTGATTCTGACCGAGCACCCTTTTCACTGCTGTACATCTGGTTAGCGATTGTAAATACCTTTACCAAATTTGAACCTGGAAAACCATGCTGAAGGCGGTCTATTAAAGGAAGCGTCGTATATGCATAGTACGAATCCTTCAGTGATTGAATGAGAGTTGCATCGTTTCCATAATGAATTAGGCCGACACGTGTTCCTCTTGGTGAAATTTCAAAGTTTCCGATTAAAGCTTTGATCAATTTCTTCTGAGCGCTGAATTCTTGTCTGCTAACGGCTCCACCAAAAGCCATTACAAAGTCGTATTGACCTTGAATAGAAAAAAATAGCAGTAAATTCTGAACGTAAAAGAAAAGAACGGATCTATAAATTACAATTCAACATTGGGGCATTTTTTTTACATTCATACTTGCTGGAATTTATGAATAACATAAGTGTCCCTGGAGCACATAAATAAAATGAAACTAAAAACCTAGTTGAATAAGATAGTTAGGTAACTACAACAACTTATGCAAACCCAGTGCCAAATATCTAATTCAAAGCTTTGCCTTGAAATATTAAAATTGAATTTTTAAATACTTCATTAGTAGCCTTAAGTATGTTATATAAGCCATATTTATATTTATATACGAAACAGGCTTGTAGAGATAAACCATGTAGTTTTACTTTCTAGCTTCAATGTTTTACGCTCTACGTGCTAACGTATTGAGCACTGTGCTACGGAAGTATCAAAAGACAAATTTCTATATATACATATATATATATTTACATAATACATCCATCATACATCATACAGACATCATACAGAACTTTAAGTCAATCTAAGTAGTCATTGCTCTATATCATCGGCACTGTCCCTGTCATATGGTAAAAATCAGATGATGATAATAATGGTGTTGATTCCATGTCAACCTTACGGATAGAGCTGGAATCAAAACAGAATACAAGTACCTCGTTGCCAAGGCCCGTGTAAAAAGAGCAACACAGCTCATTCACTCTAAACACATACGACCTTCTAATTTGGCAAAGATACTTAAAATTGGAAAATGATTGCATAGATAACCCTTCAAAACCATACGTCTCTTTTGAATGACTTTTACTGATTTGGAAGACCCACACATTAGCTTTTCAAACAGGCAGTCTGTAGAAAACATCAGTAGATGTTCTTATAAATAAAATAAAAAAAACTAATCACTGCCTTCATGATGAAATTTTGACGCAAAAAATTTGGTTCTTTTCAAAGAAATTAAAAAATTGAAATCCGTGCAAATTTTGAATGTTTTTCACGCTGATAGGTGTATGGGTAAACTAATTGCGTAGCAAAAGAGTTCTTCAGTAACGAAAAGTTCAAATTCAAATTCTTTTCAATTATCGCCGAATATCAATTTTCAATTAAAATTCGATTAAGCTTCAAATTGCTCAATTTTGCAGAAACTCAAATCAACAGCAAAATTTAGTCATCAAAAAAGGACCTAAATTTCATTAAAAATTTTATCGATTAATCAGTAAATTTTATCTTGATATAAACATTGCGTATAATTCAAAAGAGAATAGCTCCATACCTAATTTAGATTGCCGGGGAATCACAAGATGAAGATATCGATTCAAGTTCTCTCCGGGTCGCAAAACATGAACTTTCGATTTTTCAGTAGTGACTGCCTCTATGAAATCTCTGTTCACAGTTGAGGTAGCAATGAAATTTATCACTAAACCTCGTCGGTTCAGATAACGTATCATTTGTCGTAGGTAGGCCAAATTGCGGGTCACGGAACCATCTACAAAAACTACAGCATTCCTGGGTAACCCTCGTCTCCAGTCGACAACAGACTGGTACAAGGCAATATCAACGCGTCTGCCACCCTCTCTTGGTGTAATGTCTTTAACAGCGTCCTCAACTGCCTTTTTGGAGACACCATCACGAAATGATAAGGCAAATTTGGCAGTGCTGCTATAGGTGAGCAAAGCAACTCGAACTCCCTCTTTTGAAAATTCGAAAGGTTGTAATGACTCAACAATGAAGTCTTTAACCCGTCTTAGGGATTGTTTAGTCCGGGAGATATCAATTGCGAAGAAAATATCAGCTTCCTTTACAACAGCTGCAAAGAAAGATGGAAAACATCAAAAGTTACAGCTACAAACGTTAAAGTCAAAGGGGTTTAGACATTAACCTGCACTTTAAATAAGGAAATTTACTGACACCGAATTCTGACACCTAATTGTGACACCGAATTCTAACTGAGAACAGACAATAGTCAAACTTTTTCAAGGATATTGGAAGCATCACAAATTATGAAAAAGACTTCTCTTTTACAGGCCTCTTCAACTTATCATTGATACTCTTATCACAGGCCACCCTGTTGAATACCAAGAAATGACTATAATGAAGAGCTTTTCAGATTTTGCTCTATATGACACTTGATCTATTCGTTTTAAAAATGAAGGCGAATAATAATGGGTAACTTCCACTTCCCGAAGCCAGTAATATTTACTCTCATCACAGGCCACCCTGTTGAATATCAAGAAATGACTATTGAGAAAAGCTTTCCAAATTTTGTTCTATATGACACTTGATCTATTCGTTTTAAAAACGAAGGCAAATAATAATGGGTAACTTCCACTTCCCGAAGCCAGTAATATTTATGGGCTATCATTTAGGTGCAGTAACTTTTGTTTGTCTGTATAGTTACGTCGTAGTGGCTTGGATTGATAAAGATAGCTTAGTTTAGCCACGCTACTTAGGATTAAACTGATCCATTCGGATCAGCCTCATCGTAGTTTGCTCAGATAAAAAAGTTAGCTAAGGTTATCATGGCTGATTAGCATTTTCCAGACTGACCTAGATTAACCTCTAATATATTAAGTTTGTAGTCTTGGAAAAATCTGAACTCTCTTCGGTAACAGTATAAAAATGGTCGTGGGAAAAAATTTCTCTGTTAAAAAGTTCCTTGATTGATGATCTAACTAAATACACGTATCTCTATATTCAACAGAATCATTATCCATCAAAGCAAGGCTATGAATATCTCACCACAAAATCCTTTCCTCAAGACCGTAATTTCACGTTTCGTTGTACAACTTTCAAATTTCATTAAGCACAAATTTGCATAGGTTCTTCCATCACTGCCACAGAGAGCATCAAGCTCTGATCCACATTGATCCAGGCATTCGCATTTGGCTGTGCCATCAATGTTTGGAACACAGGTTGACCCATAATGGCATGTCACCTTTTTACAGGATGCTACAAAAGAAGTAAGTAATGAGTTCGATGTGTACCAATAAGCATACTTAGACCTTTGCTGTGGGCAGAGAAATTCCAGTCAGACATTTTCTCTTATTAACATCTTAACCACATTAACATCTTAAAGACTCATTGCTAACAATGAGCCATTGCGCTACGCAAGCATCCCATAATGCATTTGCAGACAGTCTGAAATCAATTATGGTTAAACCGTAGAAGTTTACTGCCATTGCTTGGATTGTCGCCTGGATAATTTGCCACCCTCGCAAAGGCTCATTGTTAGCAATGAGTCTTTAAGTTTTCGGAAACTGCTTTAGGATGTCACGCAGTTTTCAAATCACTGGATATGGGGTTTCAAAAAGCTTGGAAAATAAAAAATCCTGATTAACTTCTGGAAATCATGGGGAAAATTTAGTTTTTTTAAATATACATGTAAATGAAATGAATCTGGCTAGCATCTCTTTTGAATGTTGTCTTAAGAATCTGGATTGGCTTCTAAGATCGATCGCCAAACAAGCATCAATATCCAACATTAGGGTCTGTTTACCAATTTTCTAAACATAACTTATTATTTTCTTGTGAAAAGGCAACCGCGTGTTGTCTATTGTGATATATAGAGTATCATTTGAGAGCACCATTACATACAAAGTTGAACAGCCCAATATATTTTCTTTTGATTTCATAAAGGAAACCTAGACGAATACTTCAGAATAGCGAGCCTCTTAAAAGGCTTGCATAGAATTTCGTGAAATTCTTTACTTTAAGGCTCCAATTACTTAAAGACTCATTGCTAACAATGAGCCTTTGCGAGCGTGGCGACAATCCAAACACTGGCAGTTAACTGTCTTCAATGGCAGTAAATTGATTTCAGACTGTCTAAAAATGCATTATGGGATGCTTGCGTAGCGCAATGGCTCATTGTTAGCAATGAGTCTTTAATGCAATGTGTATGTATGTGAACATAAACTAATATATGGCTAATATAATCAGGCTAGCCCACGCAGGGCTAAAAGCTTACGCTCAGAAATTAATACATTCTCCATAATCATATTCCTCATAAAGATCTCAGATTATATTTTGCTTTAATTCTTGAAAGCTCTGATAAAAAACTTACTTTGTAGAAGCCTTCTGTAGAATGCATAGAAGTAATACATCATCGTTTTGGAGGTCTCTGCCACAATTACATCAGCAGCTGACGACGCCATTTTCACAAGGCTAGCGAGCCTGACTTTGTTTCCCGTGCCAAATGCAACAACATTCACCCCTTGCAAACTCAATGATTCCATTGAGGTTCGTAGTCCTCGTTGATCGTGAAAGGAGGTTGCATCAGTGAACAGTAACATCATCTTCCGCTGTACACTATCAGACTGGCTGAAAACGTCCCTAGCAGCTATATAAAACGCGGAATCTACCCTTGCACCTTCCCTGGTTAGCTTTATATTGCCAAGTAATCTCTCTATTCGGTCTGCAGAGTATATTTGATCGAAATTTTTCACGACTTTAGCATCATTATCATAGCTAATGATAGCAATTCTCATACGACCATTGGCTATAAGATATCGAAACGATTGTACAAATGTTCTTATGAATTCTTTCTGCTTCGTTAGTATAGCATCGGCATCTGGTCCATATGCACCGACAGCAAATGCAAGGTCCATTCTCAAACCATAGTTTGCTGAGTAAACTGAAAGATATTTAGATTGAATAGAATCAGTAACGGACACCTGGAAGCGAGGGGATGGTCACCCCCCTCCCCATCCAATATTTTGGAAGACAATGGTCTTTTGTTCTAAAACCATAGAAAAATGTGACGGTATCTTTTCAAGACAACAGGCTTGCCCCCACCTAATATTTGACTAAGTGTCCGCCCCTGGGTAGAATTACTGGAGAATTTGTAGTTTTTTTACTTAGTATGGGAGAGTAGGATTATTGCCAGAATTACTTCTGCAGAAGAGGATTGAGGGTTGCCAATAAGATTTTTAATTACGCTAGTCCTCAAACTACTGAAGCACACAGGCACTTTAAGGAAAAATCTATCTACTTGGTAAATGGCACTTTGGCACTTCAGATGGCTAAGTCTTGAAACTCAAATTTGAAATAACATAAGCATCACTTTTTAATTTTTGTTTGAATTGCTTTTGCAGAGTCATTGTTTTCTTCTACTTTTGTTTTCTCCTTAATAGTGAATTTGAGTCCTCCTGGTAGATAAAAACATAACTGAATTAAAAGGAAAACCATTTTAACCTACCGCAAAATCCTTTGCTTCGCACAGAAATGAGTTGCCTTTGTTTACATGATATTTCCTTCATTGTGCATTCATTTGGATAGGTGACCTGATCTGAGCCACAGACTGGCACAAAAGTCTTTTCACATTGATGATGACAAACGCATTTTGCTTGGCCTGGGCGTTCTTCAACGCAGATTCCATAGAATTTGCATTCTTTCGTGGAGCACATACTTGTGTCTACAGAGCAAAATGTAAATTCTTGCAAACAAGTTACGTTGCATGGGACTAACAACATACAGTTAGTGTCATGAAGAGTCAACTAAGCTTATTTAGGAGCAGTCACATTTATTAGCCAAGTTCATCTATAGTTTTTTTCTGTTAAAATTTATATCTTGTGCCTTTGATAATATGATTATTATCGTTCAACCAAAAACACGTTATATGTGACACAAATGGTACGGTCACATATTTCTACTTAAGCACCATTTTGTTTTTAAACGCATTTCTTGCTTGGCAAAATATAAGGCAATATTTCTAAGATGAAACTAACGCCGAAAATGTACGTATTTGAACTAAAAGTTCTTTAAAGCCCTTAATTTTCTTGACACGCAGAAAGAATCTCAAATTGAAAACCTGCAAACGACAATAAGAATCTCTGGCATCAAGATATACAATGCCTGCCAAAAGTCTTGGAACACTGACGTCAGTTTTCAAGGTCAAAATCAATCATCCCCCTCTCCCCTACAGAACAATGTTGGTTTAATATCAAACGGGTTAGGATTGTAGGAAGCACTTTCTTTTGCGCTTCTTTTATGATATTTCGCTAAATCATCATTATTGTTCTAGGAGGAAGGGGCGGAAGTAGTAATTTTTTTCGGAAAAGGAATGAAAGATATAAAATGCAATGCAAATTGGTGGGTGTTCCAAGTACTTTTGGCAGGCATTGTACTTTCACTTCGATCCATTCAAAGATGCTCGCTATATACTCATGGGTTACTTTGATTAAACTTGTTTCACACTTTCTAGCTAATGATTAGTCTCACTAAAAGATACTCGCAGATAAACGCGGATTGGTGCGGTTCACTCTTCTTCGCAATTGCCAATCATTGCTGAGTCGCACACAAGTGTACTAGCAATATACATGCGGACTACTCCTATTTACTTTGTTTCACAGTTTCCAGCCTTTTATTGGCTTTGATATACGATGGTTAAGCTAACACTTACCGCATGCACCAAGTGATTTGACATATATCCACCGCTTTGTAATACAGGACTCTTTCTGCAATTCACACTCGTTAATATACGTTCTTCCATCAGTACCGCAAACTTTAAGCCGGGTTTTTGGACATTCTGTCGGGCATTCACATTGAAATCCTTCTTCGAGATTTTTGCAGTTTGCGTAATACGGACATTGGACAGCAGAACACAGGGCTGCAAACGGGATAGATACGTACTTACAACTTTCTCGTGAGGAAAGAGGGATTTTTTAAAGAAAAGATTACCGCTGTAAATGATCGATAAAGCAGATTATCATTGTAGCACGCTTTTATTTGATATCTTGTTAAAAAATTTAACACTGACAACAACCAGGCCTTGTGTGAATGGGAGTTAGCAAGAAAAATGCAGTTCGACGAGGAAAGATGCAATATTGATTGAAGAATGATTTGGGAAACAGAATGGTAAAATCAAGAGAGTGGTAGGCTGATGGGGCTGATCTCTTTTATGTCGAATGTAGTGAAGATATTAATCATGTTTTACTACAACACAATGTTACAAGGTTCGAAAGCAATAGCCACTTTGATATATTGTAGGACTCTGACTACAACAAGGATGTGGCTGATGATCAGTGGCGGACAAGCAAGGGAGGCTTGGATGAAAACGCATCCGAGGTCCAGCCTCCTATCTGTATTCACCCAACGGGCCTCGTTAATATCAGTAACAGCCTCCTGGGAAAGCTATGCCTGTCTGCCTCTCATGGCGACTAATTTTGCGAGCGGTTTCATAGTATGCTTCCTTTCCGATTGTAACTGAACAAGATCAAGGAATAGGCGAATAACAACCATTTAATGTAATGAAAGGTCGTTAACTGAACCAGTAAATGTACTATTTGGTAAATGAAAATGCAAAAATATTCTAATGAATCAACCAACCCCGCTTTTTATTTAAAAAAGCATGCTCTTTAACCGCAATGTAGGGGGTTAGCTCGCGTGAACGTTGCTCCTCCTGGATTTGTAATGTGATTTATCCAAGAGGCTATTTTGTAATCTGGTAGAAAATAATTCGGCATTATGTAGTGAAGAGAACTGGCAAAAAAATAAACAACATACTTGGTCTGACTTTGCAAGTTACGAGATCTAGTTTCAAGGCGGTTGAAGGATGACAATGTCCACACCATCCACCACATTTAGACTGTATCAAGATTCCTTGATGATTTGAGAAATCTTGCATTTTGAATCCGGGAGTGTTAGATGCAACCCCCCAAGAAACCCCGTCTGCCACACGTAGTCCAGTCCCAGAAAGATCGATCATGAATTTTCCACGTCTGCAGTCGCTCGTATTTGCAGAGAAGCAATCACCAGCAGAACCATAGGGCACGGCCGTACCACCCTTCTCCGTTTCAGCGTAGGTGAAATCTGTATCAATAATTGTAAGTGTCCTCATGTCGACGCGCAGCTAAAATTCAAAGGATAATTCTTAAAGATGGATGCTTTAACCAAAGGAATGGGGATTAAAATTAAAATTGTTCAGAGCAATTTTGAGATTCTTCTTGAGAGCAGATAAAATGTAGCCAAGCAGTATATCACGTCACACAACAGAGACTATATTAGAATAGATTCTTTGGTATCGAAAACTATCCGCTACATTAAAAAATTCTTATTCCAAAAAGTCAACTTGAATGGTAGCCCCTAAACTTTAATGAAAACATAATTTATATCGCTTTTGGCTATAACATGGATTTATTGACATGTCAGCCGTTTTACCATCAATTTTTTTAACTGAAATTTGAAAAGTGCAAACTTTGAGCCTTTTCATGCTATGGACTTATTTCTAGCAAAAGTCAATTAATATATTACCACGTAAGATAAGAGTCCTAAACTTTCTTAACAATCAACAGTTTTTTGTCAATATCTTTAGCTCTTATAGTGTAGAAAAAAGTTTCAAGTCTTTCTTCAGATAAGAGTAGATGTTTGATGGCCAAAGTTTAAAAAGGAACTTCGTTGACTAAAGTACACAATTCGATAGATGCCAGCATTTTGTTTTCGGGACAGTGAAAGCGAGGGGAAGTCTCGCGGGCTTAAGCCCCCATAAATACTTTTCAACAATGATCTTAAAACAATACAAAAAATAATCTTTCTTTTGACTCCTAACATTTTTCGCCCTCTCAGAACATTTTAACCCCCCCCCCCCCCTACCTCTTCCAAATTTGTAATATGTTAAGCGATCCCAGTTTTGTTTTTATTGTTGGTAAATGTCAGATGGGTATGGCAAACTGGTCCCGAAATTCTTAGCAGTTTTGAAACAACCCCTGTTTTATTTCAACAGGCAGTGGCTATCATTTGAAAGAAGACTAAATCAAATTGTGTATTGATTTCAAGCTAATAGACAGTAGCCTCACAAACCTTATTGAAGCGGGTCACACCGGCTCTGCTATACTTGAATGGGCCAGGTTCACCAGAGCATTTAAACCTGTCTTCGGGGCGCAACCGTTTGTCGTAGACAACAGCATAGTTGCGGATAGGCCCAGCAGGTAGGGTGAGGTAGTCGTGAGGAGTAGCATCATTCATACCATGGCAGTAGATCTTAACAGGGGACGTGCAGGCTTTCTTTGGGTAAATAAGATACTCGCCGTCAAACTTCCCATGGCCAGTTCGCTTGATATCGGCACAAGTATGCAGTCCTGGAAAGAGATGACATTGATAAGCCAAGCAAAAACAATTTACACTGAAATCTTTCAAGTTAAGGAATAAATGTACTGAGCGTACATTTCACTGCTGCAGCACTGCCAAATACCTAGAAACGGGGCCTCCAACAAAGGGGGGCCGAGGGGGGCCTTGGCCCCCCACTTTTTTGCAAAACAAAAGAGTTTCTTTCAAAATCTTTTGTTATGGGTGTTAAATTTTCTCTTGGCCCCCCCCCTCCCACTTTTCAACCTTTGTCAGAGCCCATGAGAAAAGGCTACTGTCTCGCTAAAAGGTGCAATAATAAACTCGAAAAACATAAATAACGAAGTTAAATAGGCGTTGATAATGCCCGTCTGCCACATTAATAAATGTGACAGGCATATAAGTTATGAAAACAAAAAATGACTTACGGACAAGCAGAAACAAAATATTAAAATGTAGATACTCCTTAGGGTCTAAAGTTTGAATTATGATCAAAAAGTAAGCATAGCTTTATTCCAGGTGCAGATCAAGAGGACGCATTGTGGACTTGATTGTTTTCTTGTTCAATTTAAACCGATCTAGCTGATTGGTTTCTTGTTTAATTTAAACTGATCTAGCCAATCCACTCCTCATATCCCGAAACCTTAGGCTGATCAGCAGTGCCTAACCACCGCAGAAGAAAAAACTTTCTATTCATTGCATACTTTGCAAAATTCGGTGGAAGTTAAGCATAAACTCCCTTTTTTAAACATTTGTTTATACCGTCATTGGTCTATACTTAAACTTTATTTTGCTTTGAGAAACCTAATAACTTGAGACAATATTGAACCGGACAACCGATAAAATCAGTCTGTCATAATTTCAATTCGACAGCCTTTGGCAGACTAACATGAGAGCATCCTTTAAGGGGTCAAAATTTTTTTTGCTTTGAAACATCTTGAAGATGCATTCTACGAGCCTCTTAGATCGTATAAAAATAATGCCTTTTGAGCTGTAGCCACACCTCTGGAAGCAAACAGATCAACGGGGACTCCAGTAACTTCAAATTTTCTGTTTGGAAACTGCACGGTCTTATTCCTCAATTCGTACCAGGGCTCTATCCTGCTTTACTAGTCTGGCAATACATTTCTATTTTAAAAGGCTATTCAAAACTCTCCTGCTCAGAGCAATTTAGCTAAAGCAGAGGTTTAGTCAAATAGCCTTTGACAGACAAATAAGAATTTAGTTTACTTCTGGTTTCCGTTTTTTTCTTTAAAACTTCTATGAAGATCCAATGCATTTATCTTACCACAGACACCCTTGTATGCAAGCGTAATGGTTTTTCTTTTGATACATGAATTGTGGTACATGGTACATTCATTAGGATACGTGAATTCATCAGTGCCGCACACCGGGTCGTACTCTTTTGTACAGAAAATATTTTCACAGGAGCAGTACGGCTGCTTTGATATCGGTCGTATGTCACAATACCCGCCATGGGTGCATCGTACAAAACCACAAAGGTCCCTTCTGCGTCGTGATCTCACAGCGGAAACATCTGAAAAAAGACAAAAACAGGAGCATTATCCATATAGCTGCGTATTATCAAATGCAAAATCTAATTGATACGATTTATGCGAAGGTTAGTGAGGTCGTGTCGATATTCTGCTGATCGCTCGTATAGCCCATGCTAGGAACGTTTAACAAGAGTTTGTTAGCAGACCGCAGGGGTGAGACTGTTGACACAGTTAGGTGAAGATCATTCAAGAACACCTGAAAGCTATGCATAGGAATTAGTAAATGAAGGCAAAATACCCTGTTGGAGTGAATGAGGATATCCAGGCTATATGGTTTTAAATAAATGGAGTTGTGATAGGAAAAGGAGGCAATACAACATATTACTCAGATAAAATTCTGAGCAAAAACTCAAATAATGTCCTATTACATTCACCAAAGAGTGTAAAGCTCTTTAGAATATATATTTATATATCAAACACTTAACAAAAGTCCAGATAAGAGACGAACAATTTTCTGCGTGTGCTCGTATCTAATAACAAATACTCTCCTTATCTAACGAAATGCTTAGTCATAAAGTCACTAAAAGGTTTATTTCATGTTCTTTCATAAACTAATAATGTTCGATGGTAAAGCTTTATGTAGTAACCCAAATTTACATGGTCGCGTACGACAACAGTCTTATGAACAGAAAGTGTGACAACTCATAAAGCTGTACAGAACTGATAAAGAATGCATAAATATCGATAAAATTTGAATAAGTGCAGCTTTTAGGAAGAGGTTTAAAGTTTCGTTGAAATGTCCCAGTGATGATCAAAGATTTAGAAATAATAGGCCGGTACATTGGAAACTACCCTGCGTATCAGAGCCTCAAAGAGTCAAAGAATTGAGATCGGGGGAAAGGAATTTGTTTCCAAAACAAGAGCTATCCACATTCGGCACCACGGAGCGTTGAGAAAAAGTCTGGTCAGCTGAAAGTGAAGCAAACTGAACCTATTTGCCACCTTAATGTTACGGAATATTGGTTAATAAATTTTTGCGTCTACAATGCCCAAAACAACTAACCGAACACTGCTCGAAGAAAAGGAATCTGCCAAGGGTCTAAAAAAGTGGGGTAGGGGGGAGGGGCTAAAACCGAACAAAAAGAGGCTTTATTGGTGGTTCATTTTTCTAATATTTTTTGCATTTTTGGCAAAAATGGGGGATTATAGCCCCTCAGCCCCCCTTATCCGCGGTGCCAGGTAGTAGAGACGTTTTGACGAAGCGAAATTCTCATTACAATCTGTTTTTGATAAGAACAACTTTTTAAAAACAAATTTAGAACAATCAAGCCTCGGATCCTTAAAAAAATTAAGAGCAGCCAGCCTGAACTTCAATTTACTTATTCCTATAAAAAGAGTGCAGTCATTTTCAGGGGTAATCGCTTCTGTTTCTTCAGAAAAATTTTCAAGGAGGGGTCACACATTTGACTCCGCGATAACAAAAGCCACTATTGGAATGATTGTTTTGTAAATTATCGCTTAGAAACTTAGAAGAAATATGGTCGCCGTCTCTCGGTAACGTAATGACTGTACAACCGGATCTTTCAAATAGGCTGCTCTTATGAACGTGTGGCATTTGGCGGGACATTTTGACGGGACATACGTGTTGGGACAACAAGGGTAAGGTCCCGACACGGCAGGAACTGTGCATGGGCGTCTGGCATTGCTGGGGCATTTCCAAATGATTTGAAATTTCCAAAAATGGGTTATTTGGATATATTTTTTAAAAATTGTTGTACATATATGTAGAACGTATTTAAAATAGAGGGGGAGGCATGTAGGCAAAAAGGGGCCCCTCCGTGAGCTTCAGATAGGAGGTGCTTGACCTCTATTTCTAAATAGTTTGGGGGACAAGTGCCCCTGTTCTAGCAGCTGGGGTGGTGTAGGGAGGCATATAAATATTCAATAAAAGTCCTTTTAAAACACTGGTTCGAGTATCCCTCGCATATCGCTATTAGCAAAAATAAACTCTTGATTTTGTATCGCTTAATTGCAGCTAAATTCGTTCCTATGGATATAAAAAAGGCACCCTCTCATGTTATATTTCGTCGAAAGCAGCTCAAATTCTTCCTCTTTGATTCCAATTATTAGAACTGATTGGGATTAAGTTTTTCAGTCTATTAAGGGGCTAATAGGGGGTGCTCTCTCCTCGATTATTACGGATTAGTATAGCTATTGAGAGAGTTCCCTCCTGTAAGAAATTCCCTCCATTCAATTTATCTTATTTCTTTCATGTTATTGGCTATAGTATTGTAATATTTTCCTGTATTGTGTTATTAATAGTGTCTGTATTGTTACCTAATATTTTTGTAGTTTAATCGTTTGTGCGTATTTTATATAACTATTTTATATTTTATGATAAATTGTATGCAGAGTGGAATTTTAAAATATATACTGAACTACTGAACTACTACTGAGCTTAAAAAGCATTAATGGCTCCGTCAACACTGTTACGAAAGTTTTTCAAAATCTGAAAATATTCTCACCTGCTAAATGAATGCTTTGAAGGATCGATAATAACCAAGATCTTAGCTCCGGTGCTCTGAGTACACGAACACTCGACGAATCACCATATTCCACGAAAATAATTCGCATTTGTCCCACCTGAAACCTTTTATCACAATATAAATCCTGCAAATCTTGAGCGAATCCAACAGTCGATCCGGCCGTTTCATTTTCCAATTTTATGCGTCGTTTGGTTTTGATGATTTTTTCAATCCTTACATGAAAGTTCTCATCCGCTCGGCCAACATTAAGGATCTCGCATGAAAATATAGAATCGGCTTTCTTCCATAAGTCAAAATAAGACAATGTGCAAGGGCTTTTCCCTCGGGTGCTAGCGACCAAAGTGACATATAAAATCAGAACGAATGACCATGTGAAAAAATCTTTCAACGTGGTCATGTCTGAAAACCTCAATACTGTGTCTCATTGGAAATTCTGATGAACGATCGGGAATCAAGTCACATTTGGATCTTAACAAACCTTGTAATAAATTCCCTCTGCCTTTTCACCGCATAAAACGTGAATAAGCCTTGCCTTCTAGATTTTGATATCAGACAACAACACCAACTTTTTCAACGGTTTGTTTTCAGGAACTAAATGATAACACTGCAAGGGGTGAATCATAGAACCATAGAAAATCCCCTGCTTGACAAAAAATCTGCAGACAACTCCGGGGCTTTAAATCTTTGTATCCAGGCCTTCTGACCTCCGTGCTTTGATTGTGTTGCGGAGATTCAATATTTCAACTCAACAAAAATCTATATCGACTGTTACAAGCCTCAAGAATTCTCTCATTAACCAAAGGTTACTGAGAAATCCCAGGTCCAGGATGGTCCTTTCTTTTCAAAAAGACCTAAATCTTCGCGCACTTGGTTTGTGACAAATAGAACTTACGTAATATCTAGCCAGCCAATTTCAGTCATCTATTGCAACAAAAATACCTTGAAAGCCGAGCTGGTCTTTTATTATTATTCACATACGATAACAAAAACGATCTTTTTTAGATCGGATCCACTTCCTGCCGCAACGTTTTATCGTCAGCAACAATACATAGCTTTCGTTACCTCCCGGCGAAAACTATTGTCTCTGACAGTTTGAAAGGTGAACTACTTTCCGGGCTTTGCAGGTTGCGTGTGCTAATCAAAGTAATTTGGGAGATGAGTTGTCCGTGTCGACGCCTTTTCGTGCAATGAGAAGTGGGGGACACACTTTGAGAGCTCCCTCAAGCTTACACCATATTACAGTAGGCTGTTTTGACAAGAAAATGGTTTTGTGAAATGAATCTAGAACCAAAAGCGAAAGAAACTAAGCAGAACATTTACTTGCAGCTTTGAAATTTTTTTCTATTTATCGACAAAAGGCATCTCTAACATTCAAAACTTTTTATAGATTATCTCTATAAGAAACTCAGCAGTAGGACGAAATCCTATTTGTCCTCAAAACAAAATAGTAATTTCTAAGCAATGCTGTTACTAAATATTTTTAACTGAGGGCAGAGACGCCAGAAGAATTTTAGGGAAGGGGTTGGCAAAGCGCCCAGAAAAAGGCAAAAATAGCAAAATATGATTAATTTTTATATGTATGCAACTGACCGAAACCGAAATCGTCCTTGACCGAAAGAAATTGCATGATGACGTAAAGAAATAATCGTGGCTACCAAAAATTCATGTCTTTCATATAACATTGTTTGGGGGGGGGCTACTTCATAAGCTTTACCCGCTTTGCCCCCTGTTGCTATGCTAAAGACATTTTTTATTTTAAACCACGCCAGAAACTTGACTCACGGAAACATAATGAGATGTCGACCTTGGACTTAAAATAAGGAGATCCAACAGAAAGAGGTCAACCAGAATTAAAGCCTGTTTTTATTTGTTACGAGAGATGCAATGGGGAGGAGGCAGGAGGGCTATAGTCGCGCTTGCGGTTCGGTGCTTCAAAATATCAGGAATTTTTCTACTTTGCCAGAAATTTTTCTACTTTGTCAGAATTGTCAGAAATCCTATGCATAGTTTGACTCCCACTGCGCCCTGTTTGTTACTGAAAGATTCAATGTCTGGTGCGGTTTTCAAGTATTTGTAAACAAACAGGTCAACTCGAGAATAGGACATAACCAAAAGTTTAGTTTTGCCTGCAGAAAATCCTGCGCTTATTCTGGATGACTGATCCACACTCTTTTAGAGCTATACGTTTCTTTTGAATATTTTACTGAATTGAGCTAATCATACCTTCAAGTAGATGAATTAAACACAAGAGCGAATTGATAAAAAATTGAGAGCAGACTTCAAAGAAAGATTACCACGGCCGCTGTGACTAAAATGAAATTACTATTTTACAGTCCAGCAGTTTTGATAACTTCTAGGTGTGTCCTTTGCTAAAAGGGAAAATGGATGGAGTAGTAGAGATAGTCTAAAAGAAAAGAATTACTGAATGAAGAAGGGGGATGGATCCCTGCTTTCTTATCGCTTCAGAAAAAGGATGTGCACAAGTTCGAGGGCCACGCCCCCTCAAACTGCCTTTGAATAGCACTTTACTTTTACGTTTAATTGCTCTGAACTATCTTTTACCATCATCAACTTTGGCCTTGGTCAGTGGCACAACGAACTACGGTCAGAGTAAGACGAATTTTTCGCGCAAAGCGAATTTTTCGCCACGAATTTTTTAGCTGCGAATTTCTCTCTCGAACTCGAAGTTCAATTTACACTGGCGAAATTTTCTGCGAATTCGCTGCGAATATTACAAAAGAATATAGCGACTGTCCGAAAAGTGCTCTTATCAGCAAGTTTATAATTTTGAATTTATCAAAAAAGCGATACTGGATAAGAAAAATTTATTCAGGACATCTTCAGAAGGGGGAATTCCATCTTTCGGTAAGAGAGGTTTACGTTTACATTTATAAGACCAGTATAATTTCTTCAAATACTTAGGTCGCTATCGAAGCTTGCACAAGCATGCGAGATCCTGTTAGTGCATCTGCTTAAAACTGTTGCTCTTGAGCAGGCCAATAAGCAGCCAGCAATTAAGCAATTTGAAGAAATTCTTGCCTTTTTTTAATTTCTGCCATATTGGTAGAACGATGAAAAATTCAAGCCAGTTTTCATCAATTTGAAATTCAAATGTTTGAATAATTATCTGATATAAATCAACTTACATGGATTGTGTACAAGGAACAGGAAATGAATAATTACCAACCTATTTTATTGACGTTTTAAAGGCTTTTTGAGAAAAAGAATGCGGAAAGGCGTAGGCCATCTGAAACCAAAACAGAAGTCAGGTGTCTTTTAATGCTGTTCTGATTGGTTTATTTTGCAAGGCGAAAAATTTCGCAGCGAAAAAGTAGGAATGGTTTCTACTTTTTCGTACCCTGGGTACCAGACTCACTATGTAAAATAATAGAATATAAAATATATAAAATTTTATTTCATACATAGTGAGTCTGGTACCCAGGGTAACTTTTTCGCTGCGAATTCGCTGCGAATTTTCTAATCTCTACTTCTGCGCATATTTTTCGCGCATTCGCGGCGAAAAATTTGCTTCGCACAATAAAATTCGTCTCGTGTAAATCAGGCTTAAGCAGGGTCGCTAAGAGGTTTTTTGAAGTCCTGGGGCAGAATAGTAAGACGAGGCCCCATGCGAACGAGGCGAGCAGGAAATTTTTGCGACCACGCCCTTCACCTCACTTGCCCTACTATCGGCGGCCCTGAGAGTATGAGAATGCCTTAGGGTCCTCAATGGACTCGAAGTATGGCCCTTGAAGATGTAGTGCCGGGGACATGCCCCTACTTTTTTCCAAAATAGCAGGGCTTTTTTGTGAAGTCTTTTGTTGTCAGTCTTTAATTTGCCCTCGGAAACTACACTTTCAGCTTGAATCCAAGCCTTTGCAAAAGGTCCTGTTGTGCTTTGTGCTGTATGGTTCATCTGATGTTTGTTGCTAGTAGATAGACATTAGTTCAAATTCACATGAAGCAATTTCATTGGGACCAAGTTTTCATCAGAATTTTTAATTTTTTTTAATTTTGAGCTGTTATGATTTCATCTTTTCAAGCTCAAAAACAATGTGAAACTTTCTTCTCAAAAATTCATTTCACATTTGACAATATTTGACATTTGGGTTTACACTGTATAATTTGCTTTTTTCCATTTCAGAGACGGCCCCACACAATTGAAACTGGGGGGGGGGGGGAGTGGAGTGGCTATAAATAAGTTTAATGACGTAGTAGGACCAAAT
The DNA here is from genome assembly GCF_057945365.1 of Rhopilema esculentum. Taxonomy (NCBI): domain Eukaryota; kingdom Metazoa; phylum Cnidaria; class Scyphozoa; order Rhizostomeae; family Rhizostomatidae; genus Rhopilema; species Rhopilema esculentum. Next base: position 6,700,188 of record NC_142833.1, read on the forward strand.
ATTGTTGGGTCCGATGGGCAAGAAATATTTAAAATCAAGCTTTCTGAAGTGGCTAAAAATGCATCTCCCAGACTTAAACATTAACAAATTACTATACCGCTGGCAATTCAACTCTGAAAAAAGCCAAAGTTAGAAAATTTGTCCTGACAAAGGCCAATCTAGCAACTCTGTAAAATTTATTTCAAAGACTACTCCATTACAGCACTGATCTTGACATTGTTTCGAATCCAGTGTGAGCTGAAATGTGACGTAGAACTGTAAGTGTACAGAGCGTTGCAAATTGGACCTTAACGGTTGTAAGAACCAGTCTCATAGTAATGAAATATATTTTTGTTTGAGTAAATGAAACCTCTGTGGCTAAGAATGGGGGGCAATCACTCTTGCACATAACGTACGAGTTTCGCAAAAACAAAAGGATTTCTATTGATTTTCAAATAAAACAATAGGAGTACGAGATTTTCTATAGATTTTCTAAAACACTAGAGGTGTACGAAACTTTCAAAGAGTGATTTGCCCCTCAGCTAAGATTATCTTGTGGTTAATTTGTTTATGTAATGGTGGCTCTGAAAATTGTGAAGAAATTTCAGGTGACCAATACAATTCATTGGAAAGCAATCACATTCTACCTAAATCTGTTCCGCTGCCAAACTGTTCCTCACCCCTATTAACTAGTCAGTTTGGTTCAATTTATTTGTTGTAATCTACATATTTATTTTTCTAAAATAATTGGAGCTGGCTTTAATATCAAATTTCACAAAAAGATGGGGAGGCTATGCCCCCCCCCCCCTGTGGCGTGGGCCCTGCTAGTTGTCGTGGAAGTGAACGGTGAGATAAACTGAGTTTGACAAAATTTAGATAAAAATGCATTTCAAGCACGTCAACAAAATTTTTGTTCTTAAGCAAACTGTTTGTCGATGGTCACTCACAATATAATCAAAGTTCCAAATTTTCAATGTGAAAAGCAAAGAGCTTTGAAAACACTTATCGTGCTTTGAAAACTTACAATGCAACAGAGTAAGTGAAAATAACAGTTCATTACAACAAAAGCTAGATAAAACATATTGCAAGCTGTTTGCACTAACTATTATCCAATAGCGGTTCTTTTTGGGGGTCCAGGGGGCCATTGCCGCAGGCCCTGCGAATATGGTAGCCAAAAGAGGTTGTGCACCTGAAATTGTAAAGAGCGAGGACCCCGCCGATGTTTTCGGCCCTAGGTCTCGCAGTCCCTGAAACCGCTGCTGCTATTATGAAACCTCAAAGGCCAAGTGTTTGCAATGGAGATTACGGAACGAATGAAAAAATCGATGATTTCCCTAAAAAGAAGAAAACAGCAATTATAGTTGGCGATTCATTCAGAATGGCAAAAATCGAGGGCTAGGGTCCTAAAAATCGCTGTGCTCCATCTGAAAATATTTTTATGAAACCGTTTAATAGTATTGATGTGAAAGATATGAGCAGCTACGTGCTACCCTCGATTTAAAGGAAACAGGATTACATTTACTTTACAGTTTAATGAGATTGACTGTGGAGTCCGGCAAGGTTCCTGTCTTGGTCCCCTTTTGTTTTTTATTTTTATCAACTATCTCCCCTACTGTCTGAAAAATAGCAATTTCACTATGTATGCAGATGATAAGATATCAATCTTGACAATGTCTATTTAAGTTTAACATGTTTAACAAAGACCTAGAATTACTAAAACAATGGCTTCAAGGTACCAAACATTCCCCAATAGTGACCAAATCTAAAAAAGATTTCCCTCAATGTGTCTAAGCTCTGCTATTGGGGAAACTAAAGTAGAAATTGTCCATAAGACGGCAAAAATTTCTCGTGCGCTAGGGTTCTTTTAATATGCCAAGAAATTCTTACCAATGCAAAAGGATAGTTGTGCCTCATTTCCTTTTATTGTTGTTCGGTGTGGGGAAGCTGCGGGGAATCTGAAAAACCTCTACAAAATCAAAGAATCATGGACCACGGATAGTTGTTACAAGTGGCTACGATACACCCGCTTCCACCCTGTTGATACATCTGGCCATCATTTAAAGACGTAACGAGTGGAGAAACAGTTACAATGGTCTATAAATCAATTAACAGTGTTGCACCTAGTTACCTCTCCAATTTATATACGAAAAATTCTTCTTAGGAAAATATTAACTTATTCTTCATAGGAAAATTCACATGCTGATTTATATATTCCACTTATGAAGACAACAAATCGTCAGAAAGCTTTTTTTGTATCGTGGTGCTCACATGTGGAATCTTTTTAAAACTGCACTGAAACAACCCACCCCCCTTTCCACTTTAAGCGAAAAATGAGGCTTAAGAAACGCTATAAAAAGTTTGTTTGCTTTCCCTTCATTCTCTTTTTCGACTTTATTTGTGTATCAATTTTAATAGTACTTAATTAATTTGTAAGTTTTTTTCACGCCCCCTCCCCTCCCTCTGAAAAGCAATCTGCCTAGATTGCCGGGGTTACCGTGATTAAAGAATTAGAAATTAAATGAAATGTACCAGTAATTACCCGTGGCTGCTGCGGCATGGCAACCGCAGGCTGCCTCAAGCTAAACTTGTGGTGTACTAGCCACCAAGCGTGTAAATTACAAGTGTTCACAAAATTACTTTCGCCGGTAACTATGCAATTAGTCAAGTTACCCACAATCCATTTCGTCGTCGTTATGGTGCATTTTGTCAAAGAAGAGGTAATAGAATATGGCCTATCAAGAAGTATTCAAGCATCTGAATCGAAAATATTACCTTTTATTTCGCAAATTGGCTGTTTCATATACTTCTTGATCCAATCACAAGTTTCTAGACTTACTTTAATATCTTGCAAGACCAAACTGTTTGATTTTGGACAGAAACATATACAAAGTCTCACTCAGTATGATTTTTCTCTTTGACTTTGATAACACTTCGATATTCCAACCGTAGAGTACAAACACTACAGTTAAACCCGAATACTTGAGAACGATGCAATCCCCTTGGATACAAAAATGCACGGTTTTAGAGTCACCTCAGAAAGCGACCTTACCACTGAGAGCACTCCTTTAATTTCGCCTGGGAACCTATACAATTCTATTAAGAATGAAACAACAATAGATGAGATTTTAAGACCCCAACACGAACTTCTAACCCCTGATTGGTTTTACTTAATATCTTTATTGTTCTTTTCTACTTCTTTGTCTTCGTTGCAATTGTTTTTTTTTAAATTGTGCCTGTTTGCTTTGCAACGTTGAAACTACAGTGTTGACTGTTTACCTTGAAAATGACAAACATCTGAAGACAAGTGTGTCTGTCCTAAAAAAAACGTCCCTTGGTTCGTCAAAATTTTCTTTTCCAAAAACATAGAAAAATTAGAGCCAATGTTAATATTTGAAGTAAAGTTATTATAGGATAATCTTGGTTTTCTTGATCCTATTTGACCCCGCTCATACGGGCCCGGGTTTGTTGCCACCCGCCTTAGAGGGTCAACTCGGCTACGGTCAAATCTCTTCCAACGTTTACATGATAATAGCAGCCATTCCGGATCAACACGCCTTTCTGGGTAACCCTTCTCAATGGTAGGGTTGACCCATTGACACGGGTTGCTTTCTACTGAAGTTTCTCAGGTGAAGTCGTGTCAGCTAAACCCGGGGTCGTGACTTGGGCTTACAAGTTAAGCTGGCTCGGGTGAGTTCAACCCTCTAAGGGAACCAGCTAACCCAGGCTCGTGTAGCACCAGAAATCATTCTGTTCCCACGGGTACATAAAGCAAAACCAAACTCAAGCAAAAACACACCAACTGTTATGATAAGGAAATTACGAAATCACTGACAATAAACTACAAAACGTAACAATTAACGACAGACAATAAAAAATACCACGTCTTCAAGTGGTGTCTTTAAATTATCAAATTTTAATTTACCTGTGACAATTGGTAGAAAACCCTAAATTGATTAAGAATATTTACACATACCTACAAATATGAACACACCATTTAATATCGTTGGTATAACGACAACTGTCCGAGAATTATATCGATATGGTTTTAACTTTGTGTAAAATAGCTCATAACAAAAAGTGGGTTAATAGATACTACAGCCTGATGAAAGACGCTGGTTGCCTTATGTAATGTGAGAAACAGTTTGCAGCCAGTGAGTGTTGCTTTTATAATGATGTAAAGAAATGCAGTTATACTAGATACAGAAAATCGTAAAACGTTCTAATTCAAATTTAAATGAAGAGACAATCAGGAAAAAGTCAGGCGAAACATCTTTAAAATAATTTTCTACTCTTAGCACAAACGGAACAAATCTGGGTATGCTCCAGTAATAATCAGAACTAAATTGTTCCAAACCAAAATTTAGGCCAATTTTGATGTGAGAAAAACTACCATTTTCAGCTTAAACTCCGTTGTTTATATTTCGTTGGACCAGTCAAGAGAAAGCCATGTGCAATATAACACAAACAATTTGCAACTTAAGTCGGTGAATTTTTGAGTGAGCGGGAAGAAATAAACAGGACACCGTATAATTCCATCAAATTACTCAAGAGAGTATGTCGCATACATTGTTTGTTGATGGGAATAATATAGGTGGTATGTCTCTAGAATGAATTGTAGCAGATTTGTTACACGGGTCAATCAGAAAGCTACTTAAACGTCAAAGAGGATAAGTAAAATTGAAAAGAAAATAATAAACTCTCGTGGCACTGCCGCCTCAGTAAAATAAATTGTCAACTAAGCATTAAATTACTACTTAACGAGACCAGGGAACGTCAAATCTGTTTCTGCGTCATGAAGAATGGAACTTTGAAAAACTAATATGAAATTCTATCGTTTTCCTGAAAACTGGTTGCTTATCATTTTCTAGAAAGTGGCTTACGATTTAGAGAAGACAAGACTTTGAAGCTCTTATAACTGCTATGACTGGTAACAATGTGACAATGAAGTTGGCAACCATTCTGGCGTGAGTTGCTGTCTGTGAGCCTTGGTTTCGTAACGTAACCATGATGACATTACGACGAAAACGTAGTGACGATGACGTTATGATGATGACGTAATGAAGATGACACCGGCGGCAATGATGTGAGTTGAGACTGGTAATGGGTGTGACGATGACTACTTTAGGCTGGTGGGTACACAGGCATTCCGATCCAACAGCTCACTTAAAGTAAAAAAAACGCCATATTAACATGACTTGAACGGAAATTGAATTCTACCTTTAATGGACAAATTCTACAAGGAAACAGTTAACTACGTCATTATTGGCAAGGCGTTGTCATCCTGACTTCTGACCTGCAAATGCCTTATGATTTCTTCTCATACCAGTTCCCTGTGAACAAGAGATTGAAAATATCAATATGGATCCTTTCAGTAACACTGACACGCCATGGGAAATACCAGGAGTTTATCAGATTCCTTTTCAGATTCGATCTCTACGCAGTAACGATTGCATAATACAAAAGAGTTCATCTACCGATAAAATGCCTTGACACTTTAAGGCTGCAAGGAATTCTAGACAGTTTCCTTAAAGACAAAAGCCATATCGTTTGGACAAAAGCTCAAATTGTTTAGCAATAAACTTAGTTTCGTGATGAATTGAACTTTTTGTACAAAAGAATTAGTGGAATCTTAGCCCTATCTTAAACATATGTATTACTTGCCTAAGCCGAGGATCTAAAACCAAGATGTAAACGGTCTTCACCAAAACAGAGAAAATTTACTTTGACATCATTTAAGAGTCCTTAACCAAAAAGCAAGCAACATTGCAAAGGAAGTTTCTTAGTTAATAAAATAGAGGGATCCAAGACTCCGCAACCTTTGTTCGGGTAATATTTGTTTGAGGGCTATGGATAGATTTAAAAGAGCTTTAGGAATTCTCAACCAACAATTGACCAATCAATAGGCGTGATATAAGTCAATGATTGGCCATTGTGGATTGATAGATGGCTTTAGTTACTTCAGCATCTGCCTTCAATACTCTCGTTAAAACATGTGCGACAAGCATTGCTGTAGGTTAGAAGGAGGTTTCTGTTTTCTGAAGGTTAATGGTGTAAGACTTTGATCGCAGAAGAAATTTCAGGGCTAAAACAGGCACCGCGGAGCGTTGAGAAAAGTGGGGGTTCTAAATAAAGTGGGGGGGGGCTAAAACCGTATAAAAGAGGCTTTTCTTGTAGTTTGATACTTAATATTTGGCATTTTTGCAAAAAGTTGCTAAAGCCCCCCCCCAGCTCTCCTGCTCTGCGGTGCCTGTAAAAGATTTGTCCGACATGATGGTGATAATGTAAAAAAAGGCCTTTCTTTGTTTCTTTAAAATGGCCTTTGATTTTAACACAGTTCTACTACAGGGTGTTACCGGATGTTATTTTTGAACAAAAAGTTACTGAGTCATCGTAAGAATAAATATTAAAAGATACCATAAGACTTACGGTTTTTCATGCATAAGTGAATTTTCTAAGAAAATCCTCTGGGCTTTGCGTTTGTCCATGTTCGGGCCAGAAACAACCCCACCGTGAGAAGCAGTATCTTTCTTTTTCTTCTTTTTCTCCTCTTTTTTCTTTCCTTTATTCTTCTTTCTCTCGGGTCTTTTAGGCTTCTCTTCATCTTTGTTATTACTAACACCTGCAAAGTTTTCTAACATTGACAAATCGTCCTGTGAACCGCGAAAAGATTCGGCCCCCAATTCCACGGCAGAATCACTATGCCACGTTGCACGCTTTGATTGTTGCTTTGCCTTGACCCTCTCTCCTCTCTCGCCGTTCCGTAAATCATTTCGTTTTGAAGCGGGTGCAGAATTCAGAAGGGCAACTCGTCGTAATGAAACAGGAGAATTTGGCTGCATTTTTCGCAATGGCCTATCTGGTTCTAGCAACTGGATCGACTGAGATTTTGTATGCAGAGAACTTTCCAAAGACCGAGAAAGAAAATGCAAAGCACGCATTCCAGGACTTTGAAGGGCAGAACTAGAATATCGCTTTCGAACTAAAGGCGTTTCATGGTTCCCATTCGCATCTGTAGCTACTTCTGTTGGTCCGTTATCACTAAGAGACCGGAAATGAATGCCTCGCACGGAACCGCGTGGTGTTCGCAAATCGGTTTCTGATTGACAATTTCGCAGGCCGAACGATCGCCTCTGTTCAAGCGATTGTCTGCGCATTAACTCAGTTTGTGTTTGTGGAATCAAATCTTCCCAATTTAGGAGTTCAGAAGTTACTTGTTCCATAATGTCGCATTGTATTCCAATTTCACCCCTTTGTTCATCAATATTTTGTAAGTTTGAGGTCATTTCTATACTGTCAGTTTGAATTTCTCGGTCAATTTTTCCGCAGTGAGGTTCTGCAGCCTCCGTCTGGCAATACATATCAGATAGATTCAACATAGGCTCCGTCTGAACCTCAATATCGACTAGCGAGGGCAAGATGCTAACATCGGCATTTTCGTCGACCATCGATTCTTTTAAATCTATGTTATCCTCCAGTTCCAAAAAGAAGCTTGGCGTCGATCTCCCCATTGCCTTTTCATCCTGGGAGATTTCGTCTAGTTCAGAAATATCTCGTTGTCGATTCTTAAAACTGTTATCACGTGATAAACCACCTCTTTCGGTGCTTACAGAGGTGCTTGATGATGAAACTGATGTAGCCCTGTGTCCTGAGTCTGACGATATACGAGAGTAGGGCGAGTCGTTAGGGCCATCACTATAGCGTCTTCGAACCTCTTTTGTAACTTTGGAGACTTCTGGAGCACTGGAAGATGACTTAATTTGCTTCCGTATTTCATTTCGTAGCATTTCAGAACGGGTTAAAGCCGTATCTGATGACGTACTACGGAAGCTCTCATTCCGACGACCTTCGCTATCATCTGGGGGAGAATCCAACCCGAGGGACCCTGAGCGACTTCGTTGTTCGTTCATGGTAAACGCGTTAATGTCTTCGATTCCCTTTCCGGGCATTATCATCGAAGCCGGTCGACTTCCTTGCCAGAAAGGAGCCTTGTCTCGCGATCTTATTTCTTCAATTTTCTTATCGTTTTTAGGATCGGACACCGAGCGAACAACTTTACTACTCGTATCAAAGCTTTCAGAAAGCTTCGAATTCTCGATATGAGGACTGGTCACACGTCGAGGTTCAATTGAGTAGGACCGAGGCTTTCTCTGCTCCATGAGCTGATCCGTCACAATAATTGACGGGTGAATATCGTAGTACGATGCGTTGGATAGCTTTTGTTGCCGGGAGGGACGACGCTCTTGATTCGGTGATTGGTGAGGGCTAACAGGAATGAAGGGTGAATTGAGATCGTCGTCGAAGAACTCGTACGTCGATCCTCGGCCAGCTCTCGCCTTGTTGTAACGGAACTGAAAAAAACCATTAGATTTCAAAATGTAATTTGCTACTTACAATATTACCTATACAGTACTGATAAACTTTGAGAACACGAACCATAAATAAAACAAAGTAGGAAATTATTAGTAGCTACCATTAACTATTAACTATTATAAATATCAAATTTATACGTCTTATGCCCAGTGACGTCATTTGGCTAGGTAGGATTGAAATGGGAAGCTTAAGTACACCAGGGAACATGGAGAATGATTCGATTGCGAATATGTGGTCGCAGGATATGTTTATGGTATAGTTGGTTGCGCATATGACAACGACGCGTTTATTTAGCAACTATGAGAAAATATATTTACTTTTCAGCATGTAGTCCAATAAATTTCGAGGATTCACACTGGGTTCCAAGGATGAGGGGATACAGGGCATGTAAGAGGCAACAATAGGGTGTTTCGAATGGAAAAAAGCGATAAGGGCAGGGGACGGGTTGGTAATACCTCTTAGTGTACACAGCCGTGCCGCATTTTCGACCGCTCCATGACCAAACACTTTAATAGCGATGGGTTACTTTGATCTTTGAAAAATACACTAATGGGCCATGCAGAACCTACAGCCTCTCATAATTGAGACGGGAACTAACAAAACATATTGGAACCAGGATTTCTTCCTAAATTTCCCATCTCATAATAGGAAATAGTAACATTTCTACGTACGACATACACGTAATATACTCCAACGGTCCTACGCCCCCTAACCTCCTTTTCAATATCATCCAATACAAGGCTGTTAGCGAATCATGTAAACTGCATGGAATAAAAGACCGGTAAACGCAAAATAATACGCAGGTTTATGGGCACTCACTTTTGTTCGATCAATGTTTTGAATCCACTTAGTCTGTTCTGCAAGCGGTGGTTGCAACACAAAAGCGGTAACCAAAGAACCGTATTCGTTTAGATACAGGAATAGAAAGCCTCCTGTAGGAAAAAATAACACATGCTTTACTTACATTGAATAAACATTTGCTTGTGCAGAGCATGACTGCAAATAATGGGGCGGTGTTATCAGTTTGTTTTGGAGAAGGAAGCTGCACGTTTTCCGGAATGGAAAGATAATGGTGTTATTCTTTGATCGATTTCCTGGTTTTAGAATCCTTACGAGCCCTGTATCAAATGAGTACATTTGATAAATGAAATAACATCCTGAAGGTTTTCGAATAGTGAGAGCTGCACGATCATAACAACTCCGTTAGATAAAATGGTTTTCAAAGAATTCCAAAAATTGAGAAATGTTTACAATGAAATAATTGCATTCTTCAAAAAGCCATTGACTGTTTCAAAGTTGAAAACGTTTGTGTTTTTGTTTGAATGTTATCATACGGAAGCAAATAACAACACCTTAGTATGGATTGTATGGATTGATAAATTAGGGGTTTGGCCAAACTGCAAATATAATACATTACCATGATACCCTCAATTTTTATCAGATTCTTTATCAGAGTTAAAGAATCACAGCTCAGGCAATATTTTATGCCGGTGGCAGTTCGGGCTGTTTTCAACAAATGCTTCAATGATTCTTTTCAGAAAAGTGCTTTGAATTTTTCTAAGGTCAATATCCACTCAAATAAAGAGCCTGATAACCCCACCTATAAAATTCTTTTGAACCACTTTTACAGGAAGTTGATGCTTAACACAGGATAGTAACTAAAGTTATTTTTGATCGTGATTCTTTGCTCTTTCGTAAGATCAATTCTTAGGGGATTATGTCAGTGTCGCAGGACTTTTCACCAAAAGCAATGGAAAATATTTAGGGCACTGATTTCTACCATCAAATCAAAATATGAGAGCTTAAAAGCGAAATTAGCCAACCTTCTCTCAACTACCACTATGGCAAAAAATTAAGAATAAAGGGTTTGATTGCTTTGACGCATTAGCAGAAAAAACTCTTCAAACATTAGAGGGCTATGCTTGAATCCAGAGTAAAAGGAATCTTTAAGTTTGTTTAACAGTCAGAAAGACAGGACAGTCAGAAAAAATTAAGAAACTTCAGTACTCGAAGCAAAAAAATTAAGAAATTATTTAATAGTGATAAAACTGAGAAGAACGAAATTTTGTAAAATCCAAGAACATGATTGCCCTGTTGGCCTAGAACTTGAGACACAAGGGATAAAAATATACTTCCCACATCTAGATACAGTATCAGAACGGAAGCGAACCTCATAACATCATTCATGACATGAATTTCCAGAACGTTAAGAAAATGGAGTACTCAAACTCGACCTCTTATAAATAAAAGAGTGTGTCTTTTTAACATAAGAAAAATGGAATGAAAGTGACAGCAAGTGAGTTACACCATGTATTATTTGGTTTTTAATTAGCATACTCACCAGATTCTTTAAGGGGCTTAGTGATCACCTTGTTTAATCTGAAAGGCTGAAATTGAGAAACGAATTCACTTTTCACCATTTTGAGATAAAATTAAATAACAAAAACCAAATACCAAGAAACTAAATATATATATATCGAAATTTTTGTATAGACAATGTTCTCCTCTTCATCTTTTTTAATGATACGTTCTTGTTGCCTGCTATACAGCATTCCTTTATAAAATTTCGTATTTGCTAACACTGTAAGATACACTTCCTCTAAGTCTATATCATCATGAGTACTTTTGTAGCATACTTTTTGCAAATAAACATTGTTTGACTGCCTTCAGACAAAAATGAGAGTAAAAATTAAAACCTCAAAGTTAATGCAAACACGAGGGTGACTGAATTGTAAATATCCAATAGTTAAGATTTCGTTTTATATATACATTAGAACCGAAGATTATATAAACATTATGCACACATCGAATAAGTTGGGACAATCAGCTTTTCTTTAAGAACATTTTGCCTTGTATACTGTTTACTGTTAGTAATGAGCACAATTATCTGACTCGACAAGGCCCGTGGCTTTAAATACGTTTCCAGACATCGGATCCAATATGCTGTATATTCAGTTTGTATCCGTTTGACAAGAAAAAGTTGATGACGCATATCCGAAAGAAACCTAGCCAATTATTCTTAGGTTGGGCTACAGACAAAAATCCTACACGCCTAGTAACCAACTGAACCTTTAGTCATAAGTGCAATAAGTCAAAGGTTAAATATTTCAGGGCATGGGTGGAATTTCACAAAGAGATATGAATCGTAAAAGAAAAAGAGAATCTCTGGGTGGTTATCTTAAAAACCAGTGAAGGGGTACTGATTTTCCTCTTAAACAACCAATTTTCATTAAAAATGTAACGAAAAGCTGTATTCAAATTTCGATTAGATGTCTCTCCGTATTCTTCTTAGTCAGTGTTGGAATTTTTCAAGCCTCAGAATTAGGTCACGTGACATGGGTACGTTTGATCTTTGCAAATATCTCATTTAAGTAAAATCATATCAAAATGGATAAATTAAGCAAATTACCTGCTTTAAAATTTTCAGCTTTTCGTTACTTCTCTTGGCTTTGGTAATCAGGAAAATATCAGTGAATAGGAAGCAATACACGTCCGTCTGAAAAAAGAAAAAATGTATCAATAATAGAAGGCGATGAAGGCACGTGGAAAATAAGGATTTGGTTTTTATAGACTGTAGAAACCGGGTTTAAATCGAAGGGGGTTTTAAGGGAAAAGCTGAATTTGTGACTAAGTATGAGACAACAATTTCTTCAAGCTCCTAGCAACATTCCGAACTTTAAGTAAAATTCCTGCTTTGGGAAGGAAGATTTGGTAAAGCATAAACGCCTATAAAGGAGAATTATATAATACCATAAGGTAAGTTCCCCTTAATTCGCAAAGAAAATATGAACATAACAAAAGCTAACTATGGTGGGGTGTTAATTAATTGAAAAAACGGATGCAGGAGGCAAAACTTTTTTTGCATATCGATGAACACGCAATCCTAATATTTTTTATTATGAGCGAAATACAGTTTTTAATTTGGTTTGCTTAAAGGACAAGTGACACACTTTTCACCCTATCTTTTCTTTTCATTAACTTATAGATCATCATTTAGAAGTAAGTTTTACCTGGTTTAGAACAAAAGATTCTAATCATGGGGCGCAGGGGGCGCGATTTTGCTTTTTATCACGTGACCCTATGACGTACATTGTGATAACTCGGAATTTTCCTGTCATTGATAGAGAGTTTACGAAACACGACGCGACAGGTCCAGACGAACTGAATTCGTTTAGAAGCGTGTTGTAAACGTTAATATTACACTGTATACCAGTAGCAGCAATAACAAATTATCACAATCTACGTCACGGTGTCACGTGATTCATTTCCCGCCATAATTTGAAAAGGGTTTTTAAGTAGGAAAATGAAATCAGAAAGGAAAAATATTTCAACAACACTCTCATACAGCATTTTACTATAAGTTAAAATTAAAAAAAAATTTGGCGCCAAAAGCGTGTCACTTGTCCTTTAAAGAAACTATTTAAACAATTATCCCAAAGTTTATTTTCAGAACTTCTGCTGTTCGAAAACTGCAAGGAAATAATTTTATCTGTTCATTTTATTGAAATATTTCAAAGACCATTACCCTACTAATTTTATAAGGGTGCCCCTTTGCCTGATACCCTCGAGTTTCACCTTCGAGTACTTTAAAACTGAGATTTTAAAACTGATTGAGGTTTTTCACACTATTTCAAATCTGACGGGATTTTAAGATCCTAAGACTGTGATGATATCTGTAGTAATTAAGCTTTTAAAAAAGCAAATATCATACTCTGTTTTGTTTCTCTGCTAATTTCATGGGACCCTCTAATACCACACATCGATGCTCGTTGGCAGTTAGAAATGGGACACTGCAGTTGAGATCAAAACTTGAAAAATCACCAAGCACCTAAGGAGGTAAAACGAAATCGTGAAAATCAACAGACAGAAATGATCCAGATAGAATTTTATTGCTCACCCTAATTTGGAGCCTTTACATTTTAAAAGATATTAATCGACCCGTTAAATATCTCGACACCCAATATGATTAGATTTTAAAGTAAAGCCCGTTAGTCTTGAAACCTTGAGCAGTAGGAATCTATATATAAGCACATCGAATTCTAAAAGATATTAAAAGAAATATGGCTTGAAAACAACTCAGATCAACTACAACCAACACAAGATTTTACCTTTTCCAAAGCGTGTCATATTCGTGTAATAATCAATCATATAAAAAGAAAACACAAAATAAAACGAAACAAGATTGGAAATCTTACAAAAAAGTTAAGTTATATGCAGTTAATTAAAACTCGCAATATCGAGGATTTCTTCATTATTAGGAAGCTTTTCAATAGGATTTCACTTCTTGTTGTCACAAAAGTCAAGAAAAATTGAAGATTTTATATTTTCAAAACTTTGGCAAGACAAGCAATTTTTTCAAGTTACTTTGAGAAAGTACAAATTTTGGAAGTCAATATTGCGATCACCCTTTATTACCTATTTAAAAAGTACATCTGGTAGGCATTAAAACATCTAGCAGTGAGTTATTATAAATGTAATTTCTTATTGACTTACTGACGAGAGCCCATCTGGTGGCAATAGAGAACGAGGAGAACCCAGGACATGTCTTTGTATCTGGCTAATCCCCTCCACTCCCCAGAAAATAAGGGGGGGGGGGGATATCACCTATCTTGAATCTTCCCATTGGTAACATTCTTGATTAGGATAAATAAAGCTAGATTGATTATATATCACAGGGCATGATCTGACAAAACACTTACTTTTTCCACTTCATCATTCACTGGCTCTACTGGCATGTAAAAATCAAGCTTCTCGACAACTCCCTGCATTTTCTTTTGCTCGTGACGTATCCGCAAAGCAGAATTCACATGCACCACAAATGCATCCACGCAACGGATCTAGAGCGGAATTCGAAGATTTCAAAAAAAGAAGAACCAGCATTGACTTCCTTAAATATATACTTACTTACATCTATGAAAAATTTGTACCGATATGGATGGAACAGTGGGAAGTGACACAGCACTTAGCGGTTCATGCTTGGGTACTGAGGCTCTAAAGTGCTGTAAGTTAGGAGAAGTTCTTAATCTAAACGGTATAGCACAAAAATGATATGCAGACTAAATGGATGACCATACGGTGTATAAAAAGATTAAATCATTAAAGATTAAAGCGTTAAAGATAAAAGTGGTTCATGCTTGTATACTGAGGCTCCAAAGTGCTGTAAGTTAGGGGAAGTTCTGAATCGAAACGGCAGAGTGCAAATATGAAAGAGCACATGGATGACTAAACGGTTTATAATAAGTTGAATCTCAAACACCTACCATCTGCTGGACAACAGCTTTGTCGTCATGATTCTGTGTCTTTTTTAGAATAGCTTTCATAAGCAGCGAGTATTTCGTAAGTCTTTGCATTGGTTTTACCAACAGGTCCGTCAACTTTAAACGATTACAGAGTTTGTGGTCTTCACACCACTAGGGAGGCAAATTAAAGAGTATGATGGACTAGGTTTGGAAATGAAGTAAATAATTATTCACACGTTTCAAAAGAATACAAAAGTAGTACATGAAACGAGTAGGGATATTAATAAGTGACAATAACAGATGTCGTGCCAAACACTTAAAAAAGGGAGATATCGTTCGATTTGAAAATTTTATAAACCAACACTAGCACTGTGATCTCCCCACTGTGAGAACCCGTTTCATCGTACGAACTCTCTTCATTATTTTACTATTTTTCATCGCGTAATTTCTCTTATAAGCATGTTATTATTTTCAATTCGTACCGTAATTATTAAGGTATAAATAATTAACTTTTTATTTAAATAAAGATCCTGATGGTGGATTTTTATTCGTCAAGTGCTTCGTTCTCTGTGGCCATGCATCGTTTTACAAGAAAGATGTTTTAAGATTCTAAATGTGTGAAACAATATGCAAGCATTTGAGATTAAATCAACTAAGATCATTACAGCTAGCAAAGCACAAAGCATGATCCAGCAAAATCACCTAGACCTTCATTCTTTAGATCTGCACTATGCCATTACATGTTTTTAATGTAAAAAGTGGATAACAAATAATCTACCAGCCATTTTAAGAAAATCGTGCAATCGAATACTCACCTTTAAATAAGTTTTAAACTTCTCATTTTCATTACTAATGGTCTTCAGATATTGCAAGCATTTTGCTTCTTCCATACAATACTTCATATACGGATGGAAAATCTCCGAAAACTGCAAAAAATGAAATTTATTAAAAACAGCATACCCGCAACATTAAAGACTCATTGCTAACAATGGGCCTTTGCGAGCGTGGCGACGGTCCAAACAATGGCAGTAATTGATTTTAGACAGTCTAAAAATGCATTATGGGATGCTTACGTAGCGCAATGGCTCATTGTTAGCAATGAGTCTTTAAAGAAAGGACTAAACGTTTTTCTAACTCTCTACTCTCATGTCAGGCATTTTAATAATTTCGGATCCCTTCTTTTTGGCGTCAAAACCAGGCTACCAACGCACCCTTTTCAATGTTGAAATATTTTTGAAAGGTAAAACTGCAAGGTCATAATATTTATAGTGATACTAACTGGCATTCACTAAATCAAATAAATAAACTCGTTTTCTATCTATCTGATAAAACGAAGACGGAGAAAGTAAAATTCCTGTTTGAATACCAGCGAGGGACTTTTTAGGGGGATAGAAACTCTCCATATCATGTTCAACTTACAAAAAAAATAATGTTCGGTGAAGACAAAGTGTCAGTAGAAAAGACTAGATTTCTTTAATATAACCTGTTTCTAATCATAGGCCTTTCATATTGAATAAAAAATATTAATTGTTACTTCAACTTACACGTGAAAAACCTTCGTATAATGCCACAGGCGAGAGCATTTCTTTATCTTTGCGTGCCTGTCACCAAGATTAAATATAATCAGTTAGAAAGCACACAGTATGGATAAACAATGGTAGTTCATGTAGATGCGAGGCGCTTTGCGAAAGTTGACAATTTGATAACCCATAAGATAATTAAAGCATTTAAAGAGAGCTTGTAACAGGTAAGAAGTAAGGAGATAAAAGAAGGGTTTGTTTTGAAGACAAGCTCAGCCCACATAGATGTTGAGTATATCGCTGTAACATGATAGTCGAGACACTAATAGGACTGAAAATGGTCTATGCCAATTTTACAAACGTCAAATGTTAAGAAGGAAACATAAACAGCAATAAATGCAACATGAGGAGCTCGGATCTATACGAGGCTTCGTTACTTGATACGAGGTTGATTAAAGATAGTATCATTACAATGGTACTGGTGGCAGCCTTTTTCTTGTCTTAATAACCAAACAAATATGATCATAGCAGATCATGATTAAAACTGGTAGCTAGATATATATGGACAAACGTTCATGTGAGTAGATTACATACCTTTTCGATCACTGGCTTGAGATATTTCGACCAAAATAAGGAATTAGCTTCCCAAACCTCTTCAATGTTACCAAATAATTGGTAAATATCGATCTAGGTACGAAAGCATCAAAATGAATTTCGCTTTAAGCGAATAAAGGATTTGTAAGCAGACAGAGAGACAGCTGTCATGGAAAATTCAAAAGAATAGAAATTGCAGATGATTGTAATAAAGAGGATTTTAAGAAATATGAAAACATAGATTGTATATTTTTTTTCTTACTTCTTGCAAATATCCTTCACTCTGAAGATTTTGCAGACTTCGCAGAAAGAGCTGAAAGAAACAAGACACGTCAAATTAACTTGCGAGAATCAACATAAACTTTTTTCTCGATCAGTTTTTCAGTATCTAAATCATGCAATATTTAGCATAACAACAAACTGCTGTCAAGACGGAACATAAACTGAAGCTATCATTTTCATTGACAGGGCATACTTTTTAGGAAAGACGTTTAAAGGAAAGACGTTAATATCGCCGGAAAATTCACAAAATATAAGCTATGTTAGCAGTATGATAAACAGAAATATCATAATGTTTGAAACACATAATCCATTATACCTTATTGATAAGGTTAAGCCTCTGCAGGTAGTTGGACTCGGTTGTAAGGAGTTCCCAAATCGCTTCCTGTTGATCCTTTCTCTTTTTAGGTAATTCCTTTAAATGGATAGTAAAGTTAAGTCAGCAATGAAAGCCAGAAATTTCATACTTTCAAGGTGGATAATAAACTCGTTCATTGGAAGAATAAATTCGTTCCGTTGGATCACAATATAACAATGAAGTTGTCTTTTTGAGAAATATCTGCGATACTTGAAATATCTGCGCAAACTTTTAATCAAGGACATGGGTAGTAAAGCAAGAAGGTATTCAAGAAGATTACGATATCAACATTAAGAGGCCAGCCAAGGCCAGCCATCAAACATTAAACTCACCTCTGGGTGATCGATAACCAAAGTCCATGACTCTTCCTAAAAAGGAAAGAAATTCCAAACTATAAGGCTTATTAACTTCACAAATAGAGAAAGACGGTGTTCAAATCGCAGAAGTCAGGTTCAAGATTCAAGAGTTCAGTTCCGTGAAACACAATCTGGTCCAAAAAATTATCCATATGGCATCTGAAACTGAAGAAGCTGCACTGAAATTGAAAGACTAACGTACCATAAAAAATTCGTCGCATTCTCCATCAAGTTCGTCTTCATTCTCGCCTCGATCTCCATCTATTCCATACACACTATAGAAATCTAAGACATCATTGAACGTTCGCGTAACATCCTGAAAAATAGAACATGAATCACACTTACAGGCTGTAATCTTCAACTACTGAATCGAGGATAGGTTACAGCAAAAACTCTCAAAATTTCGCTGAAGTTCGTCCAACATTTATGCTCAGTAAATATTTAGAACGTTTGGCCGCCTTGAACATCTTCTTATGAACATTATCTTGAAGGAGCAATGTTGAGAACGTTTTTCCACTCTTTTCGACAATATTCAGTGCACGTAGCACGTAGCTTGGCGCTGGAACAAATATAGTTGTCGAAAAAGACTTGCAGTTACGAGTCACGTGTTAATGTTTAGCTAAATGTTCGGTCAAATGTTGGAACCGTTTGGCCAGATCAAGGATAGCCCAGCAATATTTAGTGTGTGTTCAACAGAAATATCTACAGCATCTGCCCGAGGCTTAACTAACAGCGCATCGTTCGTTTTTAGACAATAAAGTTTACACAGTCCACTATATATTATATCCTGCACTACACAACAGAGTAGCTAACAGTAATATTCAATAATAGGTTGTATATTTTGCCTGAAGGAAAGACTAATTGAAGGTACATGTGGGAATTATACCATAAGCAATAAAAGCAAATGAGTAACCTTCTCTTATGCTAAGTCAAGGAATGCAAAAGACAGGGAAAACTATACTAGGTCGTTTTTGGTGCAATCTTCAACAGAGCCTTTTGTCTTTTTCATAATAAATAGATTGATAGCATTTTAATATTGGTAAACAGACGAAAATTGTTATTTTTCTCCTAGCATGTTCAATTTGCAAAGAAACACCAAAGAAACACCAAAGTAGAATGCTTTTCTCTAAATTCACACCAACCGGCATGTTGATGCCACAAAATCTGATCTTCTAGCTAGAAAACACACTATACTAAATAATGTTCCTTTCATATGGATTTCCAGATAGATCAGTTAAACTTACATGACCTTAATTAACCCTTTACTTTAATTGCAACCATTTATAATCAAAACGATTGGAGACAAATTGGAGACATACCTTCAACTTTGGAACTTCATAAATTCCTGATCGCCTCTGCGGGCCTCCTCTTCCCTGATCAAATGACTGCATTTTCTCATCACCAAGATGCGAGAAGAGGTTTTTTCTGCCTTTTTGACTCTAGATTAAAACCAAAGCAACACTGTTAATCAACATGACGGTGGTGATGTAATGCTGGCATTAAGAAAACATTACTTGTGTTCTATGAAAATTCTTTTTGCTACCCCAAAGCCTTAATCTTAAAAGCCCTTCAATACGAATTCTCAATATTTGAAATGTACTTATTTCTGGTATTGGCTGAGTAAAATTCTCACATACAAATAAATCTAGAACAAGCTATTTCGAATTCAAAGCGGAAATTATGATAATTTTCATATAATGATATTTTGAGGGCTTCTAGTAGCAATAGGCTAACGCTCAAAAACACCAGTTCCATATGGATAAAACTATACAAATTAAAGGCTACGGCAATTCTAATACAAGGAGCACTGGTAGCAGAAGAAACCAGGAACCAAATAGAACAGTTTCAAAAAAACATTTTCATAAAGATAATTTCCAAATAGAGTGGCTTTAAATAAAACGGGAAGGCTTCAAAAGGCAACTGTTTCAAGCAGAGCGGTACCAAACAAACTTTTCAAAATAAAACGGTTCTGAGCAGGACAGTTCTAAAAAGAAGAGTTCCAGTTACAGGAGTTCCAAATTGGAGGTTCCAAATAGTTCAAAATATTGATATCACTAACAACTTTCGTAAACTTATGATGAGAACGACCAAGTATCTACGTTAAAATGATTTAATGGATAGGACGAACCTGTTCCTTCTTGCTTTCATCTCGGTGATAAGCTTTTTTCGCAATTTCTATAATTCGTTTGTCGACTTTGAGGTCTTCGATTGCTACAAAAAGGTTTTTGTTGTGAGAACGAGACCAGAGATATCTTGAAGCATATAGTGAATTTCGCAAAGTTCACTCGTAAGAAAAAGTTAATTTATCTATACAAAGTTAACCTGTACATCTGTAACAAAATGACAAAATGAGAATTACAAGAACCCCCCCCCCCCCCCACCTCTACTTTAAGTAGTACTTGAGTCCCATGATTCCACTCTTTTTGTGTCATTTTAACTTTTGTAGAAACAGAGGCTCGTGAACAAGGGATGGGTGCAAATTTCAAAGATCCTTGCAGTGTTGATAAATAGCTCTTAGCACATAGCAGAAAGAAACTCATGGGCAGAAGTCATCAATGGCATATTAAGTTAGATTAGCCTCAGCACGGATGTCACAATAGGAGTGGCTATTCATGTTACTCTTACATTTAGAAAAACTACAAGCAATCCTATGGAGAAATCACGAACTAGCATGAAAATCATTAGCAAGAGAGCAAAACAATTACTATAATTAAAAAAAACAAAATCATACGGTTATCGCACTAGCATAGAGCGATATGTTGATTATATTAAAGGATAAGTGCACGGCTCTGAAGAACTACCGTTTTGCAAAGGATTAAGCTAAATATTCGTTGCTGGGGCAAATCATGACGTGAAAAAAGGCAGATATCGAATAGGACGAGCGCTGTGACTCATTTGAGATGACTGACATCAAGTATGCCATTTATTTGATTGTTTACTGTAATTTAAAGTGTGATTGATCAGTTAGAGTATGAGTGTTTAGGTTGATAGATTTCTAAAACAAAAAACCTGTAGCTACGATGTGCTGCAGGCTTGTATGGTGTATTTAAAGCACTTTTCCTAAATAAAATTTCTGTTAGTCCCACAAACCGTTACTTTTTATGTTTTGCGATGCTGACAAATTGCTTAGGTATCAAGCAGACCAACACTGCACCAAACAAAAGTGAAAGGATCTAAATTGTACACAAATAACTCACCTCTAACATGCAAAATGTTTCCACCAAGAGGATAAATATCAAATGCTAAAGGTAAAGGCGTGTTTGAGGCATCAAGACATGCCGAATGCGTCTCGAAACTCAGCCCGCGTTTTTCAAAGAGTGGCCACAATGATTCTCTAAAAAAAGAACAAACAACATGGAGTTGCTTTGAAGATTCAGAAAATCTCGTTTTCTAAAAAGTGCTGCGGCACTAGTTGCGAGGGAGGGTGTGCTACTAAATCGAGGGCAGTGCCGGGTGTAGTTAACGCAGTCATTCATTCTACCCACTATTATGCTATAATTCCCTTGTTTTGTTTGTTTATGGCATTCATTTGCAGGCTTCCAATACACACAGCAGTGAAATGCATGAAAAATTATATCATTCACCACCTTAGGGTATATGTAGCTTTTGTTTTTTATTATTACCCCCTCGACACCTCTCCCCCAGAAATGACATTATCGTATACATCAATGAATGACCTCAGTTTGTAACCATTCCTGTTGTTACACTAGGCCTAACTTTTTAATCGCCTTTTTCACGAAACTGTGTATCTAACAAGCTAGAGACCTAAATAAATGTTGTACGAAAGACTTTGATTATTGGTGCTAATCTTCATCGTTATCAAGTGTCTAAACAGTCACCATATGAAAGGCCTAATCTTTCGGATACCTTTCGGTTATAGCAGCACTAAGAAGAGGGCGGCATGAATGGAAAAGTGAGCAAAAAGAATGATTAATGTAAGCAACATAATTTGGCAAGAAAATTATTCTTAAAACTATTATTAACAATTAAATTTTAAAAACTTAACTAATGCCAGGCATTAATCATCAAATTTGTAAAAGGCACCTATTAAAATGAGGCGCTAATTCGAAGAAATAATGAGACAGGTGAAAAATTGAGCTTGATTGATGTACGTGGCAGGCCAGAATGTTACAGCAAATGTCTTCTTATAATACAGACTGTCCAGAGCGAGGTAAAGTCATTAGTGAGCTTTTTAAAATCTAGCAACTGCCATTTCGACTCTAGGATATTTAAAGGTCTTTTAGTGCCTTTAAAATGGTGTAGCGGTTATAAGCAGTTTTTTAGCAAGTACCTTAGAATGACCCTTGATAAGATATACACTGTTTTCATTCCCAATTTTTGCTAGCTCCATTCAAAACAACATTCATTATCACATTTTCAGCATACACAACAAAAGATAAAACAACTTGATGTATAACGAGCTTATTCAGGTTCGTTTTCCAAAGGGAAGAAAACAAGAGAGCTTTGCACAGCTGAACAAATGCAGCAAAGGTACCAGTAGAGAAAGAATAATGAGAATGCGAAATATTACAGATGACTTAGATAGAACAAAAATGTCACCCAGTTTCTATTGTGTGTCTTACATGAGACGTATGACTTGGAGAGATATGACATGCCGACCTACAACCTGCTTACACGTTTTAATAAGAGTAGCTCAGATCTGACTGCTGAAAAAGTTGGAAATAGCAAACTTACTTTAGGGACTTCCCTCTTACTGCATTGATGACTTCAGAATCATGGGGTTGTTCACACCCTGGCTCGTAAAAGCGAACTCTCAACAGTTCTCGTCCCGGGTCCTGGAAAACAAAACACAATTAAAAGTTGATTTAAGTTAAGGGCATTTAATTGTAGATATTTAAACGGAGAAAATTATGACAAAAATTGTCTCAGCTCGTTATCAGAAAAAACTGAAAAGTTTGATTAACTGAAATACAAGTGCAGTCCGGCAGCTCCAAAACAAACATTTCTTTGGGTGCAATTATAGGTAGGCCAAGGGAGCTATAATACAGAAGGACTACGTTGGTTTAGAATTCAGCTGCCGCTAAATAAAAAAGTAAAATATATTGTAGGATTGCCTACACGTGTAGGCTCACAAAAACTAAGCCTACAATCAATTAATGAGCTACAAGGGTTTTAGAGAAATTCATTAGCAACAAAATTAGTAAGCTGTGCGCGGAAAATTAAACAAAATTTTCGTTCTACAGTCTACAATAGAAGAAAACATTTACTAAAATTTTTCAATAAATCAGAAATAAATGTTGAAAGAGAGTCAAGTCGAGCTAAAGCTTGCTAATTGTGTACCAAAGCTAGTTCACATTCAAAATTACATGGTGCAACAAAGCAACTGCTCAGCAGAGAGATGTGTCCCCGAATAAGTACAGCATATATCAAAGGTTCTACTCCTAAGAACCAATATTTGGGATTTTACGGATAAAGCCTATCGAAAAATGAACAACTTCAAAAGTTCGAGTATACTAAGCTAGAACCATCTTTTCATGCAGAGATAAGCAACACAGACAAAGAAATGCACTTTAAAGACCAGCGCAACAGGGGGCCAGGGGGCAATGGCTTACCACTTTTCGATAAATATAAGAATAAAAACAGCTTAAATAATTCATATAGATAAACCTTCAGATTATAACAAATACTTTGAGCCAAAGTACACAAGTCAAACAGCATCAGCAAAATTTTTTCCACAATTGGGGCTAGGGGGGTAAGAGGCCCTTCTAGTTTAAGATCAGTGGCGCGGGCCCTTCTTTGGATCAGTATATATATATATGCCTGCCAATGCTTTCTCAGTTAAGAAAATAACAGAGAAAATTAAAGAATCGACACCCATTAAAATAAAACATGATTACAGTCTTTCCCAGTTTCTAACACAAAGAGGAAATTATTTAGATCAAACAGTAATTTTTGGGGAGACGAGCTAGCGAAAACTTCAAATGAGTGAGGTAACCCTCCGTCCTGGAGGAGTCATATAGCATTCGTAATAATAACTTCGTTCCATGCGCATGCTCTTTGACCCTAGGACGGAGGGTTGCCTTATTCATTGAAAAACCTTCTACAGCTTGCCTCCCTAAAAAGCAATGAAGAAAACATGAAGGATTCTGCCAATCATGTATTAGAACAAAAATATGGCAGGCACTCAGTGAGGTTTATTTCAAAATTTCACCAGCTCACAGGTGACAATGGTGATAGCAACAGACAACAAACACAGACAAGATATGCTATTAGGGTATTATTATCGACATATGTGAATAGAGCTAAATGGATCATTGCGGATATTCATGGGTTTATAGTTCTGTGGTGAGGGAAAAATTTTCTGTTTCACTTCAACCGTCAACATTTCAGAACACAGTAAGAAAGACGTTAATTCCTTCACTTCAAGTCAATATAACAGCTCTCAAGCAAGCAAATCATTCGCAGAAAAACGGCTCCACAAATGTTTTTCTTGATGTTCAGAATTTGATCTACAGGTCAAGTAGTTCCAGCGATGATTTTAATGGAAGATAAGAGGACGCTTTTCAAAACATAGGAAAATCCAATGACGGACAGATTTTTCTAAAGAAAGCGAAAAACTAGACAGCATTGTATGTAAATTTCATTTCTAAGGTATGTATAGTAACAGGAGCTAAGAATAACATGGGGGAATAGCAGAGAGCGATGTATGATGTGTGTTTGAGCTGGGGATCACACCTACAAGGTCGTGTCCATGCATGCACGGTCAACTAGGATGTATAGAGAGTTCTTATACTAAACATAGACGGGGTTAGGTCCGATTCTGTAAACTGACTAACCTCTTCTACAAGTGTCTGAGCCATTGCTTGAATCGTTGTGAACGAATGCCTCCGTCGCAACTTCGGTTTTTCTACTTCAAAAACATCGTCATAATCAGCATCATGATCAGAATCCGTGTCCTGGGAATTCATCATACTATCGAATTCCGAATCTATCGACTCACGACTAAGATCGAATGTTGACGAAAATGCTCGTTTTATTTTCGATTTTTCGAAAATTCTCTGCAGACTAAGTCTCAAGGGGTTTACCCTGACAGATGGCATATCACTTGAATCCAAGTCAGTTTTGCCTACTCTTCGCGGCCGTATAGCGTAGGAAGACATTACGAGCAGTGTGATTAAGTTATATTTACATTCGAAATGAGATTACATCACTGCAGTAAAACATCATGAAGGTGCTTCAACAGCAATAGCAAGGAAACATGAAAACAGCCGAGAAGATATCCTTGCAGCACTTTCCCCAGTCAACGTTATGGCCAATCTGATAAGCAAATCCTTTTATATAGTTCTTCGGAATACCTGAACAGTGTAATCAATGCTTCAGAAGCAATGCTTTGCAAATATGGGTTATTATTTGTTTTTTTTACTGCAAACCCGATTGACTTTTAATCAACGAAGAGGCAATATGATCTGGACATGAACCTCGGTCAAAACATTGTCTCGATTCTTTCTACCTGCTGGTGGCGCATCTCCTTGTGCAATGAAAAATGTTTACTTATTTATGCCATTAATTGACATCACCTTAAAACTCCAGCGAAACTTCCGAAAACTGTAATGCAATAAAATGATAACCACGAATCCAAAATCCAAATACTGCTGATCTACTTTTGCCTTGCTTAGGCGAAAAAACGTTTCAGAAACACAGAGCAAAATCCTCAAAGACACAAAATCTTGGAGAAAAGCAATGCAGTTTCAACTTCGCCATTCTGGTTGATAAAATATCCAGAAACTCCAGTCAGACGTGGTGACACGAGTAAGGTAAAGATCATATGACCTACAGCATCACATCAAACAACGTCTGATTAAAACTGTCCTCTGTCAAAGCATGCGTAGCCAAAGAAACAAGTTTGCCGTATTCAGAATTAAATTGGCCAATATAGAAACAATCCACAAGCTTTTAATCAATCTTTGTAAAAAAGAAAGGAAAAGAGGTCACTTTAACTTCTAGTTAAGTTTCTTCTATTGTTTTCCAGGATCTCCAGTCGGGTCAATAAAAAAGTAACTGTGCATATTAATGGTGAAGCAGGAAAGTCTTTAGAGCGTTCAACTTTTGTATCAAATTCTATTTCTAAAACGTTCACGACAGTGATTCCATTGTGGGTTTATGCTTAGCTAAATCCAAATACAGAAACGTTTGCAGATTTCATTGCGCTGTTGTTGCGGCTATTTATAAATTCCCTAACATTCTAGAAGTTTCCTTGACTTCTGCAGGTTAGCTCTTTCCCTGGGAACAAGGAAGAAATTAGCAATGTGCTCAACACGTCATGCGTATTTCTGAAGCTAATTCAAAACCAGAACTCGAAATCAAACAATACTATATCAGTTGATTCAGTCAAAAGCCAACAACAATACGATAATAGCCTTTATATCAAACGATAATACCACCATCTCAATTCTCCAGACGAAGTGTGACACGGGCAGTAGATTGCGATAGACGATCACAATGTGAGCATTTCAAACCTATGGTCATGTGACTACTTCTTGCTGCAATCATTGCTGATTACATTGTGAAATGGAACGATGTGGACCTTCTAAGAACCTCCTCAATTAGGGACAAATACTGGACCATAACCAGCCAATAACGTTTTCAGAAACAGCGACTACCTTTACAGCACATTATTTTCTTTGGTCTGAAACTAGAGATGACGAAATTTAGCCAATCCTCGCGTAGATAGCTCGATTAACGGATAGACTTTGACCGAATGGAGTTTCTTTCCAAAAACAGGCAATCCTTCAATGGACGATACTAATTAAAACCAGCTTTGTAGATTACGAAAAATCAAAGAATTCTGCGATCCAACTACCGACCTACCGTGACCGTAGCAAAAACAAATTGCCACAAATATAAAAAATGTTGGACTTTGAAGTTAGCATAAGAGGTGGTTTCTTTGCTAAAAATTAAACTATTATTACTACTGTATAAAGCATGACCTGTGAAAACAAGGAAATCCTCGAGCTATCAAAACTAGGCAAACTCAAATAAAGACATGAAACCCAGTGAACACTTTTCGCAATAGAGGGATTTATCAAACAAAGCACTATTGGTTCAGAGATACGGTAAGAATCGTGTCGGTTTTTTAGGGTCCTTTGTCTGCAAGTATTTACATTTAGACTAGTTCTAATCATTTCTTCTGTTATTACAGTGATTACGTTGAATCCATGGCCAGGCTTATCAGAAAAGCCAAATACAAACATAATTCTAGATGTGGCAGGGTCATTCTTTCACTGTTCTGCATTGAAAATTCAACTCTGCAAATGACAGCATCGTTATGCATTCTTGTTTACGCTGCCTGCAAGTTACTGCCATCATTTTTCAAGAGTTTTATTTGTTAAAGATATAGATATTTTTATATCTCAACGCCTTGCCATCTATTCTTCATTTTACCCCATCTAAATTCAACAAAATTACCCTTGAATGTGGCAATAACAGTGCCAAGCATGAAACAACATATAGAAAATATTAAAGAATTCTTGTAGTGACACGATAAGAAGAAATGGACGTTACTGTACATAAGGCATTAAAAGTTATAATTGTATTTAGTGGATAATTGATGCTAAAAGTCATGCTACCAATAAATCAGCAATTATCTAATAGCAATCATTAATAATCGTACAAACAGGCGATGTGTGGTTTGAATAATATATGTCATATAAGGCTTAAAAGGAATGATAATGAAAAAAATGCTTCGAAGGAGGCAAAAGCCCAACTATTGGCACATCTTTTGGCCTAAACACCAAGTTAGGAAACAGATATCCAGTTAAAATATCCCGAGTTCCTAGAGCGTGGTCCAACTCAAACATAGACTTGGAAAAAAAAGCTTTGCTAACAAGGTTTTCTCCAAGTGACTCAAAAAAACTGTGATGATAAAAATAAGCAAGCATGGTACTGTCTTTGGAGATGAACAGAAAATTTTTTGAAAATGGTATGGTAATAATAAAGCATGACGTAATTATTTCTTAATGATATATTCGTTAAAAAACCGGGGATTAAAATACATATTCAGAGTCGTGATTTGCTTGGCAATTCAGTGTGATCAGTGGAATAGCGATGCGGCAAAAATACAAACCTTAAGCTTTCATAAAGCTAACAGAAGATGTGTTGGTGGCGCATTCTACATGCCGATAAAAAACGATTCAAGAAAAGTCGAGAGGGCTAGAGAAAAGGTGATTTAAGTAGATAGGACACCTTTCTTCTGCAAAAAGCATGTGCTGAAAAATTGGATTATATTCAAGAGAGAATGTTTTGAAAAAAAGTCAGAAATATGACAATTAAGTGAACTGCTTTATAAACGGGAAATAACCATTTGGAATATTTGGTTCTTTGGAGGTCGACGATATGCTTCCTAAATTCTGATCAAATAAGGCGGAAAGACAGGCGATCGAAAACAAACAGCGCTAAACATGTCAAAGCAGAACCAGGCAGGATATACGTCATGCCCTCAATATCTGGCTTCTTAGAAAGAGAGAACGGCTCAGCACATAGGTGTATTAACACCACCGAGAAACGGTTTTGACAATTAAGTCTCTAAATTTCACCGTTCAAAGGAACATTCGACCTGGTTTGATCAACGAATGTCAAATAAGAATTTGCAGCAGTGATCTGATTATGGAAAAAGGCAACATCGTAGTCTGGGTCATTCTCTGATAATTCAGAGGATAGAGATAAGCAAGATTGACTGAAAGACATTTGAATCTAGCAGTACAACTTATTTTGGGATTTCAATAGAGCTAAATAAAAATGCTGACTCAAGGAAGGTTAAAAAACGCTTTCTTTATCGGCGAAACCAACAAGCCTGCAAGTGAACTTGATGTTTATTTTTTTTAAAATTAATCTAATCACTATTCCAGTAAAATGACAAAAAACCCTCCGGTGGAGATCTAAGAAAGGGGCGAGATACAAGACAATAGTTTTTGCAAATGTCTTATATCTTAGATATCGAAACAAAGGTCGTTGAAAACAAGAAAGTAAATACAATATCCGTTTTTACAAAGCATTGGCCTGATAACAAAGAGAAAAATAGACCCCTAAAGGTTCGGAGGACGACGGACCCTGAAAAACGTTGTCCCGATAAAAATATACAAGGGATCAAAAGACTCAGTCCTTTCAAAAAAGATCACCGAGAGCTGCCCCGTTAAGAAATACACAACAATCCTTTTAAGAACGATCACCGAGAGCTGCACCGCAAAATAGTGCCATTCGAGGTTTCGGCGGACTGTGTGCTATCCCATAAAGTTGCAATAAAAAGTGTTAAGTATGTAGTAAAAAGGTGTCAGCACCATAGCTTATCAGTTTGTTATCTAACTTTTATATACGAAGTATATATGCAAAAAAATTGAATACTGGAGACCTACTTCGCTAGCTTTGCTCTTTGAAACTTTCTTTTTCGCAGCTCCTCCGCTAGAATTAATATTGAAAAACCTTCTGGCAGAAGCATAACCTTTATTTTTCTTGTCACTGTGAAACAAAGAATAAAAATAGCATTAAAAATTTAGAATTGAGAAAAAGAAAATATTAAGAAGAAAACAGACAGTAATATGCTTTCTACCATCAAAAAAGCAACTTAAGATACTTAAAAGTATTGCTGTTTAATGAATAAACAATAATTGCTAACATACGAAACTCTTTCATTTTTTCAATTCACAGTCGTTCTCAGTGATCATTTAGCAAATTTGATCAATCTGTAGGTCGATAAGATCTTTGAAATAAGTTTCCAAAGTCAAAAGAACATAAGTTTGGACTATAAGAAGCAGGCAACTTAAGAAAACCTTGAGCTGAAGAAGAAAATGGCATGGTAAAAATGAAAGTCTTAAAACGAAGTTAGAAAAACTAGTTTTAGAAGAGACTGTAACAGGCCAAACCAGGAAATCAAAACTTGGATAGCAATACAGCATCTTAAATACTTTAAGTCAGGCCTCAAAAAGGAGAGCAGAGTAAGTTGGCACTGCTCCCAGGAAATTTCTTGGAATCGAATTTCACAGGAAATGTATCTTAACCACAAAATATTTTTAAATCCAGATAATAGAGTGTGAAACGAACATAGCTAATTGGAAGTAAATATGAAGAAAACATGAAAGTGAAACGGTAGATGCTAATAACCCCAAACTCAATGCCAACACACAAGTAGAAAATGGAAACCCTTTGGTACAATGATAGTTTATATGGGTCTTGCTTTTGATTCTTTAATTTAAAGTGGCAGGTTATAAAACAAAACTATCCTTTGTTACCATAGCAGTATCCACAAAAGCAATTCTAAAGAGCGCAGAGATTAAAACAATAGAAAACACAAACTGTCAAATTAACAACTCAAAGAGAAATAATAAGGAACAACATACAAATGCGGTCTTTGCTCTGTCTCTTCTTCGTTACCAGAGTCGGAATTTGTAGATCTAATCGAGGCTGTCCTCTTGAAGTTCTTGGGAAGTTGGAATCGGAGATGACAGACTGCTTGACCGACGTGTATTGACTGATCGCAGTCGTCGCAAAGCAGCAGCGGGTTCATGTTGTTGCCTTCTTGACAATCGGTGTGATGGCAGATCTGAAGAAAAATGGGAATAACATAAGCTCATGAGATAATGAAGATTGCCGTTAGAATGTTTGTTTCAGAGAGCTCGATGCCGCGTAGCTAGGAATTGACACACCTTGATGAGCAGAACACGATGGTTTAAAGTTTCAGCTTTTGAGTAAAATGCTCAGCTCAATCACCAGGCAATTAGTGAACCTAAAAATCTTCCTGGAAGAGTCAACCTACGATTGGTCATTCACAACAACTATGCGATATACAGAACCACTTTTGGTCCAAATAGTTAGGATCTCAAATAAATTTATCTCCCTGTAGGTAGTAGGGAGTGCATGTCATTGAATGTTTTTAGACCTCACACAAAAAATCCGGAATGGTAGTTAAAAATATTCATAGATCCGGAATATACTCGATAAACAACTTAAAATCTCTAAGTAAGAGGGATATACACAAATATTTTTACAAAACTTCAGAAGAAAACATCTGTAAGCATCTTTCTACGTGAACATATACAAACTAAGGATAGCAAAAAAAACAGTTTTCCACATGAACGGAATTTATAAACATAAACCTATAATTCCGGAAACAAACTGGGAACGAAATTTATACATCCGGAGATGATAGTGAATAACATAAGCTCAACAATCTTGATAAACAATCTTGAGCCCAAATATATTCTTGCATAATCTTTAAACGTGACCATGTGAAAATTCTTTTAGTTAATGAAAAGGAGAAAAATATAAAAGGTTTAGCCATCAGTTTAGCCTGGTCAACACACATTCAAAACAAGATTATTTTTAGCTGTTGTATAATTGTTAGATTAATTATTACTGTATTTTTTAAAAATTATTAGAAAAATCAGATAAATGTTATGCGTGGGAGCCTGGCTACAATTCTTCATTTACATTAAAGTTCTTACTTTCAGGATATACAAATATACTTCATTCCCATGAAATTCTACATTTAGAAGACTCGCATTTGTGTCCATTTCAAAAAAGGCACGAGAATCTGATTCTTTAAAATGTCTTAAACAAAGGGAAAAGACCCTAACTTTTTCAAACATATTGCAGTGTAGTAACTTGCAAAAACATACATAAAAACTAACAACAAGATACAAAACTATGAACAATGAAGCTAATAACTTGAAGCTAATATCGAATAGCTCTAACATTTTCGTTATGACACAAACCCCTGATGTGTCTAAACGACTAAGATGGCTGAACTATAAACACTTAAAGCACAAAGCAATAATAATTATTCTGCAGTTAAAACTAAAGAACTTTGGCGAACATCTTTAATCTTCCAATCTCAAACGGACAGAAGGATGCGAATGAATAGCAAGTATATAGGAACCACACAACAATAGTATCATCAGTAGAATAATCAACAATAGAATAATATCAGAATTTCAACCCTTTACTCATCGTGCAGCTTACCGTAGAATAACTTTTCGCATGTTCAAGTCTCTTTCCTTGGAAAAGCGTTTGTAAATTGTTAACACTGAATGCTTTTACCAGCGCCATAGTTTATGCAGCTCGACCGTTACTGTGCGGCTTATGTCCTGATCGGTTTTGTGAGCGCAAAGGACTTACATTCGACCCACGTGGGCGAATTGGTAACGGATAGCGAATTAGGAAACAGGAAAAAGTCTTTTGGTTTGAAACTGCAGGGGTTAAGTTGAAGCAAATCTTTAAAGCTTTAGTATTAAAACGTCACCTCGAACTACGCTTGCTATGGGTAATACAATTTCATGCAGAATTTGTATTTTGTAGCGTACTGGGAACCAAAATAACAGGCAGCTTTGAAGATAACAAGAAAAACTTGAAGGCAACAAGGCATGTTACACTGGTGGCGAAACAGATGATGATTATAATTATTATCATCGTTTTGTTATTGATTGGTTGGGCATGTTTTAGAGGAAAAGTATTCCTTATGATGATGATGACCATGACAAAGACAATAATGATTTATATAATTATGGTGATGATTATTATGATGACGATCGATCATTATGATTGATAGTGTTCGAATTGAGAAATTATTGAATTGGACTGAGGTATTAACATGGTAGTTTCGTTCACTAACTTCACAAAAGAGCATTTCAAAGGTATATTCTTTCAGATGCGAAAGTGACATGATGATTCATGTGCACAGAAGCACCATTTGACAAAGGAACGAATAAACGAAATCCAGTGCGTAATATCATCACAACGGCCTTTAAAAATTTATAACAAAGGTTGGAGTGACTATTCCTCCCGCGGTGAAAGGCGTGTCAGTTTGTTATGTTAATATCTTTAATGATTAAAAGAAGCTCAATTTGTTCAATGCAAGTGATTAAATAAAACTGTAGGCGTTATGGCCTCCTCCGCTACACAGTATTATGACGTCATACGATATTACAAAAACATAGACGTTTATAATTATAGCAACAAATGTATTGGAGTGGACATAGAAAGAAGATTATCCTACACGCTCCAACACAGTCTCATGGCTTTATCTATTCAAGAAGCGGTCATTCCAGTCCACATTTCAGTTTTTCAATGGACATAAAGCCAAGACCCTGACCGGCGGACTTCAACGCTTTGGGCTGCGAATGGTACCATAGTAAAATATGAAACGCATCTAGTAATTTATGAAATATTCTGACAGCATGCCATGACTCTCCCCATGATAGTTGTTAATGTTAAAGCTCTCCCCAAATAAAAACAGAATTTGTTGAGCAAAATTTCGAATATAATCAGAGAGGTTGCCTGCTTAATCTCTGTATCTAGGCATTTACAAACCACCTCTGAATGAAAATGACTTCTGCCAATCGCAAGTTTCTTTCTTTAGGAGCTCTAAAGGGTGTTTACATAACTTTTAAATTTTTTTTTCAGGAAATCAAAATTAGCCATGCTCGTGTAACGTGCTTTCATGAACTAAAAGTTCGCCTTCTACGAAGAGATCGTAGAGATAGATTTACACTGACACTAACCCTAGCCGTGGCCATAACCCTAAATCTACCTAGCCCTAACTCCCAAAATGCTTCTAACTTGATAACCTTATTAAATATCATATTAAATAACCATTACGCGCAACGAAGGAGCGATTTCCGCAGCTTACACAGCAGCAACGAAGGAGCGATTATTCCGCAGCTTACAGCGCATGTTTTACGTCACAATGTTCTACTGACAATGACTCAAGAGGCACATTTTCCAACAATCTAACTTAATTTACCTTGACTGCAGGTCTTTTCCCCGGTTGCTTGCATTTCCGACCTTGGCAGTATTTCTCACCGTCATCTAAAAGCAAAAGAAATAGACATCATGGTTAAAGCAAATTGAGGCTTGAAATAACAAACAAACAATTTAGAATGAAATTCTGACCTCAATAGCCTAAGTGACGGAAAATTTATCATATAAAACTAAGTTCTTTTTGAAAAAACTTTGCAGGATTTATTAAACCTATTCTTTAGCATTGCCCTCATTAGCATTCACACTATTTGGATCCTTTTGAAAAAATCCAGAGAGAGCGTTCGTGCTTAAATTTATAATATCCCCAAAAATAATCTAGCTAGAAAAGATGGCTTGGTTATTTATGAATTTATACTGCCTGGGAACAGAAGTTATTAAGGTTAGATCTGAGAAGTTCAAAAAAAATCACGGCATCAAAAAGGCCCCTTCGCTTCCAAAGTTTTAAGGTTATGAGGGCGTCGCAATTC
The DNA here is from genome assembly GCF_057945365.1 of Rhopilema esculentum. NCBI lineage: Eukaryota > Metazoa > Cnidaria > Scyphozoa > Rhizostomeae > Rhizostomatidae > Rhopilema > Rhopilema esculentum. The sequence goes on from NC_142833.1 coordinate 6,734,118, forward strand.
CTCTCTTGCCTAAATCAGTGTGCTCAGGCACGTCGCCCTCAAGGGGGGTTTCCAAGTCCCATTTGCCGACTAAGTGGGTGGGCCATCCTGTATTTGCCAAAAAGTTTGGAAATTTGCCGACTAAGCACCCTAGATGGCAAAAAATTCCTTTTTTGCAAAGAAATTAAGGGAGCAAAAACATTCGATACAGGAATGAATACATGTCTGGGAAAATCCTCCATTTCAACCATTTGATTTAGAATATGCTGTTCTGCGAAGTCGAGAAATTCGTATATTTAATCGCTATTTTTTGCTCTTGTTAATAGAACTGTTGTGCGTAATAGCCCCATTCCTGGGTTCGCGATAAAGGGAGCACGGACATGAATTCGATTGGATGCTATTCTGTGATATAATGCTTCCTAGAAAAGTCTAGTAAATTTAAAGCACTGCGTAGTATAAATTGGAACGTAGATCGATCATATCAGTAGATTGTAAGTAGAGTGTAAAGTTGATTGAAAAATGATTTTAAAGGACAATAGTTGCATTCAAATTTATGGATTCTGTGAACATCTACCGGCGAACTGCAGCGATTAATATTCTATAACGTAAAGGCGAAAGCATAAGGGCAAAGATAGAATGTAAAAGAGCCGGTAACACAAACTACAAGGTCAAATTGAAAGTTTCTCTAAACTCTAAAACCTTGAAGGCTCCTAGAAACCAGCGTGCACCTTTGCCCAAGAAAAATTTCTACAAAATATCATCTCGCTACAGTCAGTCTTAATATACCCAGGGTACCAGACTCACTATTGGAGTATATATAGTGAGTCTGGTACCCAGAGTAGTCTTAATACCGCTGCAGAAAGTTCTGCTCGACCATTCCTCTTTCGCCTGATTAGTTTTTGGGGGCCTAAATGGAAATTCATGTCCACTTCATATCTATCTAACAAAGTAACAAGACGCTAACAAAGTTTAAGTCATAAACACTAAATCTTTTCAGAGTTTTGGGCTTTTGATCACATCCTGAAAAGACAGCCATCAAATACTTCTAAACATTGAAAATCAGTTAAATATGATAATAAGAGGTGAGAAATGGCCAATGAAAGACTTTTGAATATTTTCGATCGAATACCAAAGAACGTTTTCTAACGGATTACTATTATTCGGACCTGGTTCGTAGTTTTGAACAGAGACCAAATAACATGAATTCGAAGGGCAACGAGCCTGTGTTTATGTGGCCGTATCCAGACAATTGCTTACTTATTTATCTAAATTCGCATGCACGATCAGCTGTCTAATCTAAAATCAAAAATTTTAAAAATTTATTTTTGTGATGTCATCATTTTAGAACTTTTTTTGACTAGCCTTCTTTTTAGTTTAAAATGATGATATGCTAGGTCACTACAGGAATGCATGACCTTTCTCTGTGTGATGAAAAGCCTTCTGTTACACGTTCCAATATTTTGGCTTCAATGCGTTATTATGCGAAGTACTTAGCATGAAAATGTTGGCGACAAAGGAGAAATAAAGATTAAAAAATGTTTACAGAATCTGCGGTTTAAGTACAAGGCGATACAATAAAAGTTACAACGGGATATAGAGATAAAATTGCCAATGTGTCATTTTGTGAGATTAAATTTCATGACGCCAACTTGAAGTACTTGTTTGTACACATAAAAGATAGGCGCGTGCAAAGCTTTACAAAGTAAGCAATTTATCTAATTTCGCTCGTTGTGAATTCATCTTTTAAATATTTGCCCAAAACCTGTTAGTGTATATATTTATTTGCCGAATAAAGAAGCCTGTTCAGAAATCTCCTTACAAGTTAGGGGTCTGAGCACAAGGGTCTGTAAGCGAGGGGACCTGGTGATAAATATATGGAATAGAGTAATACTGCGGACGACAAATTAAGATAGGTAAATTGAAAATCGTGCCTAAAATACATAACAGTTTATAAGTATGTCACGGCGCGATGCATTATAATTGAAACGCAGGATGAAATATTCGATAAAACACCTTAAGGGCAATCATGGCAGTTGGTGAAAGAGAGATTATTGGCCCTTGGAAAATCCTTTCATAAAAGCTCGATATAATAGAAAACAGGAATTGAAACGAATTACAAAAAGCACAACATCTACTGCAACAGTCAGGTTAAAGAAAACTAATAATAACTAGGTGTTTATTACAAGTATAAAATTGAACCAGCACCATCAAAATTTGCACTTCAGTTTCAATCCTGTTCAAACAATATTAAAGAGCTTCTCTTTTAATGAAAAATCCTGAATGAACAATGCCAAAGCAAAAAGCAAATTTTTCACTACCAAAAAATAAAACAAACTGACTTGCACAAAGAAAAACGATCTTCTAACCGTACATCCAAGAGTAGGAAATCTCGAAATTATATATCCCCTGATAACCCGGTAAAGTGCCCATCAACAGGGTTCTTTGGCTCAAAATTCCGGGACAGGATTATCAAGTGTATATCAATACACAATGTGAACTCTGGGACTCTTGTCCATGACTCTTTTGATATAGAACTTTATTGCAAGCCTGAGTTGTTGACTTGTGTGCATAGAAATATAGAATTTATCTTTCTCTGGGTTAACTTTAACTAAAAGACTTCAAGAATTTCCAGACACTAAAGATTAAACCTATTGTCCCTTTTTCTGGCACAGGTATGTCGATTGAAGATATAATGTTTTCAGGTATGATTTTTTCAAAATTTTATACCAGGACAGGGTCATAAACGTTTTTCTTGCAGACAATCGCTTTCAATTTCCTCCACGGTAAACCCCTGAGTATATACCCAATAAATAGTTCGCACGTTACTGTCAGAAATATACTGCGTTAGCACCATAGAGGTGGATACCATTTACCCCTAGATGCTATCGTAGCGCCAGCATAAAGATAGTTAAAACAGGCTTTACCCAAATATTACTAAGGCATTAAGAATTTGGTAATTTCAATTGAGAATGGCTAGGCCTTGCAATTTTAAAGTCATGCGTCACAGCTGCTGTCGTGATGTTATTAAAGACCAAATAAGGAAATTCGACTCTTTGCCAACACAAAATCGCAAATGCCCTCTGAGACAAAAAAGGAGGCCGATAGTTCTTTATGAATTGCATTTGCCTGGGGACCTTTTCAATGATTACTCATTATATACAAACAGATATACAAATAAATTACTGTTAGAAGTTAATAGAGGAAAAAGTAGAGTTCAAACTAATTGTATAAAAGAACTTTTTTCAATAAAGTAAATAAAGTAATTTATTGTCAAGCTACCACTGGGAGTAGTATCGTGGAAATTTAACTCTCGGAGCCCATAAAGCATAATGATTGTTGAATATGATATCAAAGGAGAATCTGGTAATGCAAGACCCCCATCCCCCCCCCCCCCCTAACAAAAAAACATCTAAAAACGTCTTTAGTTTTGCAGCTGACAGAAACTGGACTTGCTTGGATATTTTGCAGCAGTAACCATGGACATAGAAAAGAGAGATACGTGCCTCCCATTTTTACTGAAATTTTCAGAAACAGGTGAAGTGTTTGTTAGCAGTTCACGGAATATGCACAAGTTTTTTAGAAAACAATAATCGGCATTTTGCCTTAGGTCAAAGATCTAGCCTAGGTTAGGAGCCTTGTCTTTTACAACTTGGTACTTACGAAGAAAATATATCCTAAAGTCTTGGAATATTCTTAGGCCACAAGCAAAGCATTTATTGATGACGAATAGTAAACATCGATTTCAGCTGCTTCGATTTATTTAAATAAAAATTTATTAACCATTTGAACGTTGCTACAAAAATAGCATATTTACCAAACAGGTGTGCGTATCGCGGGTCAGTTTTGCTTTTAAATAGTGGCAAAGAGTAGGAGCGGTTTATAAATGAGTCGTCATCGTTTCTTTCACTCAAATTCGGCGAGCAGCCTGGTGTCGAGCTTGGAGAAATGTAAACTCCATCTAGCAACGAATCGGATGATTGACGAAAACGCTCCCTCTGCTCCTTCCTGGTTTGTCGCCCTCGGGTAAGACGTGCAAGCGGCGATGGTGACCGTGGAGAACCATCCGAGGTTTTACTCTTCGAAAATAGGTTCATACTTCTACGCTGCACTGGCAAAGAATTTCATTTGCAAAGCGTGAAAATCCATCTTTTCAATCATAATTATGTAGATTTTGTACCAAGGCCTACGTGATACTTGACATAACATTCATTGCATATCCAAGGCAAGGCGGGGAACTCAAATGTCTGCTTACAATGGAAAGTGTACATTAAACAGCACAATGTTTGTAATGGAGTTCTTTATCGTGCATTCCCTGACGAGAAGGCAGTTGCTGTAACCTGCTATCCTTGACACTTGATGCGCAAACAGTCCACCAAACAACAAACAGAGTGAGTAATATTTGCAAGTCAAAATAATAGATAACGAGATGATGGGAATCAAGGGTGCTTTTTATCACTCGCTGTGCCTGTCAAAACTCTGGATTGTGTGCCTGTCTGGATTGGATTGTGCAGGCTATCTTGAAAGTTCTTTTCAACGTATCTGGAAAATGGCTAAGGGAAAATACGTCATCGCGTATTTATGTCGTCGAAGTACCTACAACTGCTTTGTGAAAATCCCTATTATTTTGTTGCGTGCGTGAGGCCATTGTGTACCACAAAGGGGGTTTGTGTGGGGGGAGTGGCACCCAAAGTGCAATACAAGTCTTTACCATATTAAGATACACAGGTAAGAAATGCATTGAAAATAGTGGTGACGTCAAATTATGGGTTACACATCACACAGTTAAAACCGCCCATCAATCAGAATGGAACGGGATGCCCCATCGACAAAAGACCCTTAAAACAGCAGTTTTTGAAGACAGCTTCCTAATAAATATCAGAAAACAAAACGTTGAAGTTATAAAGCTGAAGTTATTTTTAAATTTTAGTTCAGCTAAGAATTTTTAGATTTTTTCTAGAGTTTCTTTGAAGAAATATGTCCATAAAAGACAAACAAATGGCTAATTTGTGATTTGGAATGAAAACTGTCTTCTTAGTGTCTCCATGTTGCTTTCTCTGCTATTTCTATCATTTCATCCAAGATTTTTTATTTGGTAAAGTCCCTGAGTCGTTTGTATTTGATGGTGAAAATGGCTCCTGTGTTGACTCATTGGATTAAAGTGGGGACCAAAACAAAACAAGTTTTTTAGCTGGCTCTTCGTTTTTATAGACAGGATCATTGTGTCGCGAAAAAAAAGAACAAATAACAATAAAGAAAGCAAGAAAATCGCATTATTATAGCATCGTTTCCTTTTTCGAGATTCTATACGTCACCAAGGGTTTGCAGGGAGACTTTTGGGCTTATCTCTATAATTGGGGGGGGGGGGTATTATTGGAGAAGCAAACCGGTTGCAACAAAAACGATTCATCACAGTTTCGAGAACCAACTGTAGCCGTTTGACAAAGACTTCGTTGTGCAATTTGGTGTGGCAATTCTCACGAACCCCGCCCTGCCGTCTTTATAAAAAAAGAAAACGAAAAATACTACCAGTTCCCGCCTGTTCTGAAGGTAGATTCCAAAAAGAAAACTGAAAGGCCTATTATATTAACGAAAGGAGCAAGAAAGAAAAATGATTGCGGTTGCAAGGTCAATGTCTGTAAAAGAAAAGTTAATGGGAATAAGAAAAGCATCAGGCCCAAACCGCATATACTTGTTTTTTTGCTGATAAAGTTTTCGGATGTCTTAGTTCAGGCACCGCGCACCAGCCTAAAAGTGAGGGGGATGACAAGAGCGTGACTGAAATTGTTAGGCCACGCCCTTTAGAACTTCAGGAAACGCCTTTTTAGAAGATACTTGCTTATGTCCAATTATTTTTATACTCTGTCCGATTCATATATTTAGCTTGGGGACCATTAAACAATAAGCTAACAAAGTTAGCAAAAACAGCATATCATTATACAAAAGCAAACACATAGAAAGTGAACAGAAAAGGGTTCCCAGTCAAATAGACCTGCTCCTCTGCGCTTCAGTAAACTTTCTAAATATTTTCTAACCTATAATATCAAAAATGTGGAGGGGCTATAGCCCCTGCTACCCCAATGGCTGCTCGGTACCGGCCTTAGTTCTTTAGCCAGGGTAAAGAAGAACATTTGTCCTGACTTTGATCTAGAGCTGTTACGACAGCCATGGGACAGGCAACCCTTTTATGTTGAGGGAAAAAAATTTACGATGTTTCATACCCATAAAGATTATGTCAGGCCAGGAAGGGCTGAGCAAATTAAAAAAGAGTTTCAATGTAGAGATATCACTGGCTCATCCACCATACTACCTTAAAGAAAAAAACTCCCAGGGTATCTAATCCACAATACCCAAAAAATATTATTGAAACAGTATTAATTAAAAATCTCTAAGTTTGCCGTCATGTACTGTGCAAATCAGGTTTACAGCTACTATAAAAAAAAGTGCAGCAACTGGCTCTATATGCCTGTTGTTTATTTGAACCGATTTGAACTTCATTTATGATGAGATTTATCTTCGTTCTGGAGGTTTTGATCCTTTGCAGCTGGGAAAAAACTTAACACATAACCCACATCGAAAAAATTTCAGCAGGTTATCATTTTCTGAACTTGTTTATTCTCTGAGCGTTCAATTTTTAATCCTGAAGGAACAAGGGCCACGAGAAATTGGCATGCATGTCGGATTTGGCCCGCGGGCCGTAGGATACCCGCCCCCGAAGGAAAGTCCAGGACTCAATGAATAACCCAGGGCTCAAGTAATCGCCAAGTTTGAATTAGCCCCCTTTCTTTAGACAAAAGGCTTTAAAAGACTCCATTTTCGAAAAATCGTCCAGGGGGCAAATTGGGCGTTTATTCAAACGAGGTGACATCATTGCATTAAGAAACTTTCTTTCGTTAATGTTTATTAATTCACAGATACAGACAAGCTTAACGATGGTTTATCGGCAGTAATAGCAACAAATCGTTCTAGAACAATCAAACCAGCTTCGCGGTTTCTTTTTCTGATGACTGCTGCAACAACACTATTTTCGTTTGATTCTTTCAAAATATATTTAATCTGAGCTTGTATATCTGAGCTATCTCGATTGGATTGGCACATGTGCAGTCCCCTTTGTAGTGCAGTGCCTCTTCCAGTCGTATTTTCACAGCTGATGTAGTATAAACCTAAATGTTGATAACCTGGTTATGTTTTTTCAAGACTTAAAGACTGATATTCTAACAACTTTATAAGCGTCCAGGGGTCAAATAAGAGAGCCAAGTCCCAACAAGCACCCATTCTAACAATTGAAAATAAAAAGCGCCCAGGGCACTTAATCTGTCATTTATGGTATTACATTTGCCTGCTTCAACCAGGGATCATACACAATGTGTTAATGGAAAGAATTGGCACTGTGCCTAGCCTTTTGTTATTCATCTAGGACACAAGTAAGATTTTTGTGGATTTTTGGCATCAAATTACCACGCAACCACAAAATTTGTATTGATTGGGAAATAGGAGTGCATCCTGGGAAAAGCAAATAATACTTGACAGAATTACCCTTGTGAGAAAAGGCAAATATCCAGCCTTCTATTATACAACATTTAAAGGCAAGCTGATATCATTGTCAAATGTTTAAGCCAATATAAACAGATCAAATTCAGGAAGAGCCTTTCTCCTTTATTTGTCCTTTGCTGAACAATAGAATTATTAGCTTAAAACAGCTTAACATTAATATCTCAGTTCACAGTAGAAGGATTATCTGTATGGAAAATTAAGGACCTTTTAAGATTTTGTTTTATAATGAGGTAGAAAAAATCAAGGGTAAATTTCTTAAACTGATCTTGTTTGGTATAGCTTGTGAAAAATAAATATAACTAATAAAATAGTTAGAATGAAATAATTGAAAATAAATATTTCTTATGTGATGAAAATGAAGTATATGTTTGATGTAATTAAAATTATGATCTTCTAAAGAAAATTTACCAGAAATGACAGAAATCATAGGCCCAACCACTATAATCACCTTTTTATAATCATAATCATAGTTTTGATCACAATTATTTTCACTTTCACAGTCATTCAAACTGTGAATGGCCTAATTAACAAAAATATGTAATTAAAATTGATTTTTCCACATAGTATTCAATAACTTGATTTTTGTTGCAACCATAGCAGAAATACATAACATGAAAAAAAATAACATCATGAAAAATTTAGTTTGTTTATATATTTTTTTAAATGGTATACATTATGCAAAACATTATGCAATTAGCCATTCTTTTCTCAAGTGAATAATCTCAATTCCCAAGTAAGACCTATACCCATTCAGAGTTGAAAAAGTTACCAAACCAACACATGCTTTCATTTTAACTTTTTTCCATTTTCCATTTAACATTTTAACTGCAACTTTTTTCCAATGAGAATTATAAATTATCAACACAACATATGACCAACAAAAGCCACTAGAACCTCAAAAAAATCAAGAAACTGTAGTTTATATACTAAAAATACAGCACTTAATAAGTTAGTACTCTCCACATAACCCTTGCTCTTTAGTTTTGATGGTGGAATTGAAAAGATAGCCTGAAATCATTTTTCAGATATCAATCTTGAAAACTTATTGGTCTACAAACATAAACAGATTGATATATTTAATTTATCTGCTTTAGAAAATACCACAAAGCTATAATGTGGCTCATAACACTTTCTTGTCTATCTATGAAAAACTTTCAAGACACTGACATAGTAGAATTAAGTTATGGTCACGTCAAATGTTGCTTGTAAAGGTAAACTGGGCTTAATTGAGCAGTTATGCATATCTGAGTCTAAATTTCATGTGATTGTGACTAAAAGTAGAGTTACCTGGACTAAAATTGAGAGAAAATTAGCAAAACATAACTTCAAAAGATAACTGATTGACAGCAAAGGTCATTACAAAATTGACTGTGTGAGTATAAAACTCGTGTTGGTACTTTGCTTTAATTCTAATTAGGTATATAGGAGGATTCAAGAATTGTCTTATTGAAAATTGCATTTGAGTCAAATATCAATATGAAAAAGAGATATGAAATATATTTTTGATATGAACTAAACTGATATCAATTCACAAAAACCTTTCAGGATAATATTCCTTATGATAAAAGAATTTGGTGGGCTATATATATAAATAAATGATTGGTGGAATCTAGAAACTTTTTTCTTTTTGATAGTAATGAGCAATTAACATTAAAATGTCACAAGTTAGTTGCAAAAGCATTGCATGTGCCATGAATTTCAAAGTGGAGGGGCCATAGGGTAAACAAGCTTTCTGATCCATTAGCATAGGATCTTGTAGAAAAGTTTAGGGGCCAATGACTCTTTGGTACCCTCTTGGTGCAGCCCCTTGCATAGGAAGGGTGCTTTACTGCAAAAATGGTGAAACTAACTGATAACTAAAAATAGGAACTAAACGTTTTAACTCAATGGAGCTAACAAATTGCCATCCATAGTTGAAAGTTGGTTGCAGTGTCATTAGAAAAAAATTGAAATTTTGTAGTGCATTAACTGCCTTTGCTTGCCACTGGCTTTGGGTAAATTCTAATCAGCAGGGACAACTTTTTCCTCACAGTAAAAATATAAGATTATATCAGATACATATCATTTTTTTAATTATTGATTAATGGCTAAAAACAAAGTTTCAACTTCTACTTTAGGCTAATCATTTTTCTACTCAATTTGCAAGTAAAGGTTTCAAGTTTATAAAGATTGCTTCTTCCACTAACCTGCTAACACACAAATGAACACAAACATTTAGAATTCATTCAATCCCTATGTCGGGATTTAATAAAACCATACTTATTTGTTTCAGAATAAATCTTGTATCATTTAGCTGTTTCGGTAGGTTTCAGCTGTTTCTGAAAACATCTACTAATAATCTACACAAAGTATCGCAAAAATTGAATCATAATAAGTTTACCTGATAGATGGCCTACATTTCCATTTTCAACATCCACTGACGTTTGTTTTCGCTGAGAATTTATGACTTTTGCTAGGCCTAATATCAAAACACACAAGAGAACAGGCAGATTGATGCGGTTTTATAGCATATCATATTGGCCTTTCCTTTAACTTTTGCCCTGAAGTGATCTTCATCCTCTAAAATATTTTTTTCAATAAACCGTAATCCGTAACGTCATAACATTGTCGGAAACCAAGGCAAGGAAACCGGAACGTTGAGAAAAAAATTATTTTCGTTCGGGATGTAAACTTCAGCTAGTGTTTTGTCGCCAGGCAAAGTAAGGGGATTATTAAAGGATATGTTTAAATGAATAAAAAGAAACTTACCTATTAACTCAGGCATTCTGATACATTGATGGCTGCAGTGCTATCCTGACGCACTATTGCAATTCGTTCATGGGCCGAAACCCCCAAAATTTTTGGATCGAAGTGTTTGTGGTTGTGTTTTCTTGAAGTTGGCTGGCTTTTCCCTGGATTATTTTGCGACGATAGTCCACAACAGAACAGAGAAAGTTGTTGATAATCTACCCTCTGCAATCCATTTTCAAGTTCAAACAGTCTCTGGATGCTTTTGTTCCACCTCTAATCCACATTTATCAAGAACTGAGCAAACATCATCACCGATGAACGTAATAATGAGGCGTTGACTTCTTCAAGAACATATTAAACAACTGAGATCCTTTTTTACAACAACAGTAACGTACGAATAAATAACAGCTTAGATATTCTTTCTGCCTTCTGAAATTCCTTGAAATCAGCAATGACACTCTAAAGTAAGTTTAATATCAAAATTTGTGATTGCCAATACTCACAGCTCATAAACGACGCGTCCAGCTATTGATCAAACATTCTTTACAGGTCACACGGGAAAATGAACACAGGGCAACAAGGGCACCCTTGTTTCCATGGATATCTTCTTTAGTGGAATTTTACTGGGAGCAAGAAAAATACGTTTGCAACGGTCATTACCATAAATGCAGATTTATGGAGCAATTTAGACAATTTGTACGATCATTGACAATTCTCTATTTGAAAAGGGAAAAGTCAAAGGAATCTATTGGAAATGTAATTATCCAATAAAGAAACAATCAAGACGAAACTTACTGTACGTAGGTTTAACAAGAAATGAGCGGAAAGGGGCGGATCGAGATGGATATGAACACCCTCCATTTATTAATGAGCTTCGAAGAAAAAGTAAACAATAGCAGAAGATGAAGCATTTTCAATTCCCTGATTAAATGGGGGGGAGGAGGAAAGGTTCGCATTCACAACAAAAAAAAATATTCCTAGGTAGAGGTCTGGAATTCAGGTTAAAGTACCCCAGATTGAAATTTAGCCAAATCTCCTATTCTATGTTGTCTTCGTGACTTCGTGCTATGATTACCATTTCGCATTATTGTGGATTTCAAAGGTTACACAAATCAATAAATAGTTCACATTGTAAACAAACCTTTCCTACAACTATCGATGAGGTTTGAAACCTCAGTCCTTGCTTTTTCACAGAGGTATACAATAGGGCTGCGTGGGTGCAGAAAAATGAATGTTTGTTCAATTGTTTTTCACAGAGTGATTCAACGGGAGAAGCTCAACTTATTGCAGCTCCTTTCTAATTTGTCAAAAATTGTATTCCATCATATTATCTTAGTTCGTCACTGTTTGCCCAACCTAATAAATGCCAATTATATTTTGACTGAAAATCCCTCTAGTCTTTCAATGTCTGTGACGTGAGCATCAATTCTTGCCTCCAATTACGTAATTACTCTGCAACGTCCCATGGTTACGTCATGATGACTCACCGTTAGCGAGTATCCAAATATGGTAAACAGCAGATCGATTACCTACAGAAGTTGCCTGGGAGAGGATTATCGATAATCTCGTTTTTCGAAGACGATGGAGGGCTGGAGTAAAGGCAAAAACCTAAAGAAAACAACCAGCTAAACCCTTTCATACATCCAAGATAATCCCATTTGATGAAGCGATAAACTTACTTCAGAGATGGCCTCAAGGACCCTAAAGATCAAAGCTAATAATTCCAAAAGCTCAAGCACCGGTCCTGAAATTCCATCCAGTCCAAAAATACTTTAACTTGTGGATTGCAAACAAATCGATTAAAATTTCCTTAGAAAAATCACTGTTTTACTGCAAAACATGAATTTTAGAATTCATTAACTCCAATATTTTTGAACAATGAAACTGAAAGGCATAAACTTAATAAACACGTACTCAGAGAGCAGTACTAAAATGCAAACATCTTTCTTCTCATACACCTGTCTGGAAATTATCTACCAGGATCCATGCTAACTTCTCCCTTAATCATCTAGCATTTTCCCACTTTATCATCTAACATTTTTTCAAATACAGTTTCCAATTTTCTATTAACTAAAGGTCTTTTCCAGATCCATATTTCTAAATCTGTTTGATACATGGTTTCTGAAAACGCTTAAAGTTAAAATGACTAGCAACTCTGAGAAAGAAACCTGAAGTGCACAGGGGCGGACTGGCTAATTTTTTTGGCCCGGGCAAATTTCGATCAAACCGGCCCACAAAAATAGCAATTAAAAAACTCCTCGGAAAATGCAAGTAAATGTTAGTCTGTAAGGAAAACAAGTTTTTAAATTCAGTAATTGTGTGCATGGATGAATGCTGGTTAACAGAATATGGTTAACAGAACATGTTAAATATGTCATTTGCTGACTAAATAGTAAATAAACAAAAATTTTAACTCATTGGTTTGACTTTCTTTCTAAATACAGTAGCTTATATGTTGATAATGTTCTTCGTTCTTTCTAAATACAGTAGCTTATATGTTGATCGTTCTAGATGTCATCTAACAGGTGTTTTTTTAAGAACATTAACGTTAAGGACTCCAGGTTTGGCTGCGAAAAATTACCACGTAATCTGTTTTTTATATATTTAAAGTGGAAAAGCTTCTATCACACGCAACCTGTGACAAATAATTTTCTAATCCTCCTGAAAACCACAATGATTTTCAGCAGCCCAAAAATATCGATTTGTCAATTTCTGACTCCAAAAAGAAAACATGGGCACCCATGTTGAAATTTTATCGTGTAGCACCATACCCCTGTTGGGCGGGGGGTCCATTTGACTTATGATAGTATATGCCTAATAGATTTACCATAACTTGTATGAGTTTATTGAAAGGAGCAAGAGCAAGAGCCTGCTGTTTTTGTGACGTTTGTGGCTTTTGCTTGATAAAAAAAGCTTTGTATCGTAGCTGAATCCTTTTTTAAGTCGCGCAGCTTTTCCTCACGAAATTTCTGTGCACCACCTTTGGTTGAAGTCTTCTTGCTCTTCCCTTGTTCTACGTATGTCCTCTTCATTGCTTCACATCACAGAGCAAATCGCTTAGTGAACTCTAATTTTTGGACTTTTAAATTTATTACATTTAGCAATAGCTTGTGCTTAGGAAAAAACATGACCAGCTTTAAGCAAAATCGGCAGGGACGTTACAGTATAATATGTCGCCAAAAAGGAAATACCGTCAAGAGAAAATATAGCAATATGTCAATAACATGTTCTCTGAAGAAGTGTGTTTGGGCTGCGGTGACAATAATGAATTCATAATTTTCATGGTTTTGGAGTACTCGCGTGTATATTTATTCTTTCCCACAAAGTCTCTGAGAATTCAAGGCAAACAGATCAACGCGTGGGTATACTTTTTTGCCTTGCATTCACTTTTTAAGCTAATTTATTTTTTTGCACTTTTATCAACCGGCCCTCTAACCGACCGGCCCTTCGGGCGATCGCCCGAATAGCCCGACCAGCCAGTCCGCCCCTGGAAGTGCAGATAAAAATTTCAAATGGCGAAGAAACAAGTTTCCAGACTTTTTAAGGACACTACAATCCCAGACAAAAAGACTCTGTCCTTTGAATAACAGCCCTCTTTTCCTTCCAGAAGAAAAAATCTCCAAGATGAAGTTGCTTTCAAAAATATCGAATAGACTACAATGCCTGTCAAAAGTCTTGGAACACTGACGTCAATTTCCAAGGTCAAAATCAATAATTCTCCTCTCCCCTATAGAATAATGTTTGTTTGCTATCAAACGGGTTAGGATTTTAGGAAGCACTTTCTTTTGCGCTTCCCTTATGATATTTCTCTAAAATTTCAACATTGTTTTAGGGGGAAGGGGCGGAAGTAGTGTTTTTTTTCTGTAACCAGTAGCGTAACGGGGTAGGCTAGAGCAAAAAACGGCAAGGAATCTCTTTGAGAAAGGGCGTTTTCTGGCGTTTGAAAGGCTGTGAACCCCTAGTTTTTCCTTGCTCGTGTCGTTTTTGCCCCCCCCCCCTTCTCAAATCTTACCGCCCTTCCTACGCTATAGCCTGTTACAGGTTAACCCTCTAATCACCTGTCACGCATGCGCCGTCGCTATTAGTCACAAGATGCTTAGCTATATACATCATGAATCAAGGTTTGACCGAGGGTTTATTTGTTAAACATGGTTATGTAAGAGTGCGTTCTTCTTTGCCACAGTATCACCCTGTGTACCACAGTCTATGCCTTCTATTGCCAGGAAATACCGCTTACAGAACGGTGGGGGGCTTAGCCTGTGTTCCAGAGCCCTAACTTGAAAGGACTCTAAGTTAGGGGTCTGGAGAACAGGCTAGAGGGAAATGTCAGTGGTGACGGGGTCTTTCGAAAACGATGATAAAAACAACCGTTATTACAAAAAATTTTATTCGCCGGGGATATATTTTCCTGTGAAATGAGCAATCAGTTTTTAAGGCTAGGATCTGGATATTAAAAGGAAGTTGGCAAATTAATGCACTAAAGAATTAGTTTCTAGACATGATACGCGCTTCAATTCATGTGGTGTCCCGGCAATCAGCAGATGATCATATGCGGTGTCGTACTGTTTGTGTTTAATATTCCCACTAAGTGAACTTAATTATGAGTTATCTTAACCTTTATTTGAATCGATATAAGTTCTTTGGTAATCTTACTCAGCGGATGGCGCTAATGTAAATCTAAAACAATAATTTGTAGGGACTTTTCATTTTTAAATTCTTTTAAATGGTATAGATAACCTGTACGTAAACATCAATTTGTCGTTGATGTGTCACACGCTATTTCTAGTACGTACCTAAAAAATCCTTAACCGGATAACAGTTATATCAACAAACCTGGATTTCCTTGAAAAAACCCCCACACAAAACAACGGTCCCCGGGAAACAAGATACAAACTGCTAAAGGACGACCTGGTTATGTGCAAGAATTATAATGAAGCCTCGACATCCTCCTTGTTGGCGTCATGTATCTTGACTAAGGGAATACAAATAAGTAGCGCATAAGGAACTCCGCAACGCGACGAGAATAAACAAAAACAAACACACAAATCAGTGATGGCTAATATTTCGCCCCGGCAAACGGGGCTTCATCAGAGCAAAAGTAAACGAACTAAAAATTTACAAATTTCAAAGATGCGATGTGGCCGTAAGGCGGGGTTCCACGAATACAAATAACTTTCTTGTACATTTCTTGCACGACTACCATTCTTGCACATTTCTACTCACAGACATAAATGAAGATTGGTATAAATCTAGTCAAGCTTGATCGTACCCTACTCTGTGATTGTACTGGGCTGCCTCTTTATCATTCATGCTCACTAGACAAAGAAGCACCAGTAACATAACAGGGTCGAAATGGCTATGCATTGACCGAGCAGGCGTGAAATTCCCAATTGTAATTTGTTACTACCTGTTTCGCGGTCCCTTTTCACTTTCCATATACCTGATGTTCAATACAGCAGTCTGTTTTCAATAAGACTTGTGGCCTTTGCCATACACCTGCACACAAAACCAACTATAGCTAATCGAGAAAAATTCAAGAATTGCACAATATGTCTCAATTTAACGCTTGGGACGCTGGGAAGGCGTCCTCCAAGGGTTGATGATGCAACGTAAATGGCATCTCAAAGTACTAGTCTGTGATAGACAAATGCTTTAGGAGAGAAGAAGCACTTACAGTGTAAATTGTACACTACTTCCCCGTTATTCTATCTGTGTGCCCTTAAAGTTTGATTACTTCATGTTAGTATCTTCGCACAAAAATGTATAAATTCTGTCCAGTCTCTCACAATCTTCAAATGCAAGTCCCATTAATAACAGCAAATAGCACGAAATTGCGAAAAGAGAGAGCGTCTCAATTGTAGTTCCCTGATTTCATCACTAACTTGCAACGTAAACTGTGTGTAGTTAAATACTTGGTTGGTTGCTCGTTTGCCGGTTGGATCTTATTCAAAAATCTTCTTTAAACTTGGCACTTTTAACACGGGAACTAAATTATATTTTCTCAATTTGAGTAAGGTGTATTGCCTTGTACCCTGGTAGAAAAAACTCATACCTTTCCTACAGATAAACCCTAGTTTTATCACTCCTCTTGGAAGTATATTTGAAATCCTATCCCAAATTCTGCGGTCAAACTAAAAGCCTTTTCACATCTCCGATTCTACCTTTGGATTTGACCTGCCTAGGTAATAATGTTCACATTAAACAATATCAAAGCCTTATATCTTCCGAACATTAGGACCTCACACTTAAGTGGACCAAGGTTACAAATATTCGTTAGGAGAATCAATAATACAATATCAATGGAAACTATATAGGCATATGAAAATCAAAACATGTTTTTATTCTATAACTAAACCTGATATCAATGATACAGTAATTTCCAATATACATGCAAAGTTATAATCAATGTTCAAAATTAAAAAGAATGTCTTCAGTAGAGCCTCGTCATTGTGTCTGGCTTCTTATGGGGATTCTTCTTGCAATCTGATTGCCTTGAGAAACAACGTTTCATCTGTTGATTGGGACAGAAACCTCACAAGAATCCTTGATAACTACTGACCTTGTTAGGCCCAGAATTCTTCGCAATGACGTTACGATTCAACACTTTGGGAACGCTTCTTGTCTCTTAGGCCTTCGATCTCAGCCTCAAGCAGTGCACATGCTCTTTCGATCTCGTAGTTTTTACTGACTAAACCAATCCAACTGCAACGTGAAGGTAATTTTGAAAAAAACATGGTAACTTAAATGAAGCCAAAAAATAACTACAGGGACATAATGGTATCGATCGAACCATATTGTTCTGTTTGATGGCAGAAAAACACCATCTTCGAGAAGAATTTTCAACATGTGTTTCTCTCATTACATAGTTGTCCTGCTCCTGTTTCATTTTTTCTTAATCTTAAATTCCTTTAAAAAAGACTAAATTTAGTGGCCTGACTATGGTTGAATTCTCAATCAACTATAAACCTTCTAGACAAAAATCATTCAGGATAAGAAGATCAACTGGCATTTACTCTCTGATTACCTCATTGCATTTCTTCCGATAATGATATAGCGTTTGTCAGCAAACCGGCCCATATTACTTATCGAAACACTTGTACAACGGATAATAAATTACTATGCCTGTGCCAGTTTTACTGTACCGTACAGCGATATCTTCATAAATTAATGCTAGATTACAAGGACTCTCTCAGATTTTTACTGTACAGAATGAAATGCTCTTCAAATTTCAACAGTATACAGTGGCGTAACCGACAAAGGTTGGGGTTAGAGCAACCAAAGAGGCCCCCAAAGATTTCCAATAGACAGGCCTTTTGGCACTATTTGATGTGAAAAGGGTTTTAAAAGTTAACATTCCCCCGTTAACAGGTTGCATGATGCCTCTTTTCTTCTAACTTGTTAAAAACTACCGCTTTATCTTAAATCATGATGTTTTCCTTTGAATGAAGTGGGAGTAATCCAGACCTTGGATTTGAGGCAAAGGATGTGGTGGTGCAAACGTCATGAGTGGAATACATGCTGTGCAAACGTTGATAAAGAATATGGCTGATAGTCCTGTTCCATTTGTTAATTGCGGCAACTATATCTGGTCATTAGTGACTCTGTGGTGGCAGTACCCGAGAATGATGACTTCTTGGAGACACTGAAGAGTGTTTTCAAAATTTTCGGTTCAACATATTCGGTTTATTATTATTTGGGAACGAACTCTACGGGCAATCGGCACAACATCTCGTGAACTGCAATCCCCAAAAATTGACTTAACTATTGCATCTCGATTGATTTGTTGCTCTATTTCAGAGCTCGTTGTGCTACGCGAGTCCTGGGACTCTGTTAAGCAAACTGCGTCTGCTTTAGCTAGTGCTTGGCACACAGTAGTTGATTTCAAGCCAAAAACTAGAAGTAGAAGGTCCGTTATTGGAGCATTTGAGGCCAATATTTTCAATCCGCCAGAACAAACATGCAAAATCAATGTGTTTCTTAAAACTGTCGTTACTGCTTTGATGCAGCTTTAAGAAAGGTTTTGTGGCCAAGATCTGGTTACTCCAACGTTCGTTATTTTATTTCCAAACCCTCTAGCAAGTGCCACCAACGAAGACATCTCCAAACCATCAAACAACTTACTGAGCCTGTATCCTAAAGATTTTACAGAGGACTTGGAATCAGAGCTACGGGCATTTGCTATCGAGTTTCGCGTGGAAATAAAAGAGATATGGACAGCTGTAGACTTGGTTGATTTGATGTTGGAAAGTCTCAAGTCAACTCTTTATTTTCACAAGTATACAAAGCTCTTTTTCTTTTCACCACAATTCCTGTCACTGTAGCTACCGCTGAGAGATCATTTTCGAAGCTCAAATTTGATTGTCTTGAAAAAACTTCAATGTGAAAGGACCAAGCAAAATATTCATAAGGGCCCCAAACTGTTCCGTTACGCAAATGACAGTATATATTCTTATTTCTTTTGAAAGGCCAGAAAGACAATTTATATTTAAAGACAACTCACTAACAGCTATTAACATAAAAAAGAAATAACCTGGATTCGAGTTGCTGCAATTGATCGCCTGCCTGGATCTGATAACAAAAAAAAGACAAAATGTAGAATTCAAATTGCAATTTCACAGCCAAACTGATTTTAACAAAAAGGCATGATAAATATCGCAGCATTATTTGGCAGAAACAAGAACACTCATTTAAAGAGAAAATTCGTTTTTTCTAGGCAGCAGAGCACGGTGTTGAGGGTCAGTTTGCTTACCCCATGTAGTCTGTTAACATTTCTAAATATAAGTGTCACGAGATTGTCATTAACAAGCCATAAAAAGGCCTAAACGGCAGTTCACACCTTCCAAACGAGATCACACTAAATGTGGTTCAAGTCTGAGTTAAGTAAAATGATTTCAAATGATACAATGTAACAAAGGATCTGCCAAATTTAAAAACAACCAATATGGTCTTCTAATTACAATAAGAAATATGAAAATACAATAAATTGCTTGAAAATAAAAACTTGCAAAAATGAACCGAAATGGCTGAAAAGGTGACATGCATGCTAGTTCTAGCATCGACACATTCCAGCTTTATGCTATCAATTAAAAAGTCAGCCGTAATTCATAACTGTGGGCCGTGTGTCTTACCGCCATTATCAGGTTTGAGATATTATAAGGTCAAGTTGCAAATCCGCGACGGTAAAGAAGTAGCAAAGGTTGAATTAGTTTTAATTTCTTAAGTTGTAAAATCTTGTTCAGTTATGCTGAGTTGAAGAATGCTGTTACAAATGGTGTTATATCGAGCTGAAGAATGAAATTCGATCTTTCTATAAAGTTCAAATTAGATCTAGTTTGTTCAAAATATATTTTTTATTTCATATTTCATAAGATTCTAAGTTCTGTTCTATTACACCATTGATGAAATGGACGATCTATGAACATGACTGATTCACTACTGAATACATGTGCCACGTTTTAAATTTGCATAAAGGGTACTGAATAGCAGTCCTGCCACATAAGCGTGGTTAAATGGGTTTGCAAAAGTTTGCCTCACCTGCACAGATTTCCGCTCCCAGTTTATGTCTTGAATATTCTTTCTGCAATGAAAATGGCACAAAAGATAAGAAACTAAGGACTGATACCATTTAGATGCACCAAGAAAGCATACAAGAATTTCTTATATTTACAATCGCGTCTTTTACAAGCGTGTGCTTGGTGAACAATTAGCAATAAAAAACACACCAAGGCATAAAATATAAATGCAATGATATCAAAGAGTTTGGTAACGTCTTATTGATCACATGATGATTTCAACAGACCGTAGAGTGTTTAGCTGACGTTGCTGGTCATCTAACATTTGCTGCAAAACTTCATTGTATGTTCTCCAAGCGTCTGCTCCAAACCTTGATAAAAGATCCAAATTTGTGATCCTAAATGGAAGAAAGTTGTTTCGGTTGCAGGTTAAATTGTGGAAACTCTTTTTCGGGAGCAAGATCACACTTTTTGATAGCTTCATGGTGTTTCTAGATTAAAAACGCTGTTTAAAAGATGACGACAGAGAAAGAGGCAGATGACAATATGAAATGTGACAGAGGCAGCTATTATGAGTTAGGGTAGCAAGTTATATAAACTTGCAGGAAGATAAAGTTATATAAAGAAGCTGATATCGCTGTTAAGAAAACATCTTGTCATAAAATCAAGATACATTTTTGGTAAAAAACACTTTTACTAAGAATCTGTTGCACAGAAAGGGTCAACTTCTGATGAAAGCCCTATATTCTAAAATACAAAGAAAAATCGAAAAAATCAAATAAACGGCCAAACTCTCTTTTATATCGTTTAGAAGGTTCAATTATCAGTAGCCAGAGTTGGTACATATTTTGATATCATCTGCAATTGTGTATTAATTCTTCTCAAAAAAGCAAATCTCTTCTTGTCGGCAAGTCGTATAATCAGAATTCTTGACTACGGTTTAATTAAAGAACGCTGTTTAACAAGCAACAGTGGAAATAGTCAAAACAAACGAAAATCTTTTATCTTTTAGGAACTAAATAATAGACCAGGTGATACATTGGTATCAATAATATCTCATTAAAGCGGCGCCAGAAAAGAAAATACAAATAGCATTTCTTATAAAACTTCTGTATCATTCTCTCGAGTAACACGCATAGCAAGCCTTTGTACAGGGAGCCTGTTGTTTCAAATTACGTCAAAATATTCGAGATTTATTTTGAAAGGCTCTTTCGAGCATGCGAATGGAATAAATACAGCAAAGAAATTCATTGCCAATAATTATGAGCTAGTTTTTTCATAATCGGATGAGTAAAAGGTGTCGAATGTGTAGTCTGTTATTCACGCTAGAAGCTGCATGATACATGACATAGAAAGTTAAGATACATGTGACAACATGCAACAAATTCCTCTTCAGTAGTTTGGACTCATCTAAATAATCACAATTCATTCATAAATTTCATTTCATCTTAAGTCCATCTTTCTTATTTTCACTTTTGTCTTGTATTTAGTGACAAAAAGCTCAAACCTTCAAAGTACTTTGTCGTGTGAGTCACCAGTTTAGAGTAACAGAGGGCTCTGTGTTGGGTTTATGATTAAGAAAACGTTGTGAATAAGTCTTACGTTGCTGATTAGATACGTAACAATAGGCCTCTAGCATAGTCCAGCAAAGGGAAATCCAAATGGCCATCGTAATGCGTCGGAACATATATATATTGAAAAAGGCAGAGTTGGGGCACACGGCCTAAAAGCTCAAGTTTTAGTTATTCATTTTTGTCCAAAAACACAAAAACTAACACACAAGAATTGTTCGAAAATACAGAGTTGCTTCCAGTTGCTACCAGAGAGGTGTACATAATCTGTTTATTAGCAGAAGAATTTCGGGAAAACTATTTGTCCACTTTTTGTAGGTGCTTTTAATTTGCTCTTTATTGGATGTTTCACTGTGATGCAGTCGAAGGGAAACTGAATTGTATACGAAGACTCTTAGGCATTCCCAAAGACCAGTTTTGTGAATAATCACATGGCAAATGTATCCATTGACCAAGATTTAACAGCATCTAAGAAAACCAGCTTTCATGCTACTTAAAGCAACACTTCTGTGGTCAACGTTAAATGGATTTTTCTATTCTAAGTTACCAAAGCCATAACCACAAATCTTACACCACATCGCTGATGTCGATACTTTAATGGTTTTCTTATTATAAATTCATCATACCTAGTTGCTTGGTGTTCAAGTTGAGCCATTGAGTTCTTGAGACATTCATTCCAAGCAGAGACATCTGCCTTCTGATTGGCCGATGGTTGCGGTAATTCATACCTATACGATCGCGATCAGAGACAGATGATGAGACATATGCAGCTTAGATTCTGTTTCGCGTCTACTGATTGGCTGGTTTTATCCATCCATTATCTATTCAGTTAGAACTAGCTAATCAAAGTATCATGTGATGACAGATATGTAAAGTGACTAAATATGCCTTTCTCACTAAACTTCTTCGAGATGAAACGAAAAACCATTATTCTGATACGTTATGTAAAAATACCTTTCACAAAACAGTCCCCGCAGGATAAAATGTCAGATACCGTAAATCCTCGAATTAGCCACCTGGGGGTTTATTTATTTGAGATATTTTTGGGTGGGGCTTATTCGAAGGGGAGCTTATACGAGTAGGGAGGTTATAAAACTATTTTAGACATTAAGAAGATATTACTCATTGCTAACAATGGGCCTTTGCGAGCGTGGCGACGATCCAAACAATGGCAGTAAACTTTTACGGATTAACCAAAATTGATTTCAGACTGTCTAAAAATGCATTATGGGATGCTTGCGTAGCGCAATGGCTCATTGCTAGCAATGAGTCTTTGAAAGACTTCGTTTATTTTAATAGGAATTTTAATATGAGCATTTAATCAATTATCACCAAAAGCCTGAATTTCAGTGGTAATTCAATAAAACGCCAAAGGCAACCACAGATGGCAAAAATCATCAAATTGAAGGGTCCAATTCGAGAATTTACGGTAGCAGTGGGGGCTTATTCGAAAGGGGAGGGGGGCAATTCGAGGATTTACGATAATGTCTTAAATCAACGGATCGTAGGTCATCATCCGACTTTAAGTACCTATAGTAGTGCAAAATGAAAAGCAATTTAATAAGAAAGGTAGTGTTTATGTCTTCTTGTGAAATCTTGAAGCAAGGCAAGAGGGTATGAATGGTGGCACTGGTCGATTTACTCTAGACTTAGATAATGCTTTCCTCAATCTTACCCGCTAACATACAATGCCAAATGCTCCGACTTTGTGTAAAATACATTTATGGAGTTCAACGTTGCGCAGGTAGGGTATAGATTACACCAAATATATGATTTGACTGTAGAGACATGAACATAAACAATTGCAAACAAAATAAAGGCAAAGCATGTACCTTTTCATGCTCAGATGCTCTAAAGGCTGTTTGTTACCGATTCGCTCAAATTCTTTTTTCATCATTGCTGTCTAAAGACATAAGTTATATGCAAAAAAATATTTAATAACAAAAGGCTTGGGAGCAGGAAGTAAGTACAATTAGGGCTTTGAGCAAATTGAATACTTCAGTAGCAGTAGGAGAAAATAATGTGATAGGAAACCTTTAAAATTTCTAAAATTTAGCCACAACATAAAGAGCAGATTGTATTCAGCTAAACAAAGGAAAAAGTAAACGAAGAGCATGACAAAATTTAAAAAAAAGTAGAATTTGTTATTTTGTTACCTCGAATGAAGTGTACCTTGGCTCAGGTAGGTACTCTAAGTAGTTTTTTGTTGGTCTGTATCTTCTTGTTTCTTCTTCAATCAATGAGTTTACCTGTTGGTTATGAAACCAGATGTCATCCAAGAGGACGTAACACATCTAAAAGTATTATTTACTGTAAATCTGAAGCCGCATCGATACGATGAAGCTTAGCACAGGCATAGCATGGGTATGTGCTAAGATTTTGGATATGACATGGATATGAGTGAAAGATTTGTCCACACTACAGAGAGAGAATTGACAGTATTAACAGAAACTTGGCCCCGAGGGGCAATTCACTCTTGCAAATTGGGAACGAGATTTTCCCTTAAACAAAAGAATTTCTGGGGATTTTCAGCTGAAACAATAGGATTTTTAGAAAAGGTGTAAGAGATTTTCTTTGAGTGATTTGCCCCTCGCTTGGTCCGAGCCTGGTCGAGAAACACATCCACGACAGAGACCATTTTTCCTGAATGAAGCAAGTAAAAAACAAACTTTATTTTCATAAACCCTATGCCTTCTTACCAACATAAATACGCTATCAACTTCCCCGTTTCGCATTTTTAATCTGATAAGTTCAAAAGGCCTGGCCTAAACTTCGGTCAACAAAGCACTCAACTTGTTGGAGGTAAGCCTAGGTTTTCCGCAACCGCAGTAACCAGCGCCGGGCCTATATTACAGTTAACTTGGGTAACAGCAAACTTTCGAAAAAGCTCTCCTAAAAAGCTGCCAGAGTACGAAAAAGCAGCCAATTTCTTGAATATTCTTTTCGTTGTTTTAAGCCTAACACCTATATGTTGTTCAGTACGTTTTAATCTAAAAGCTTCTTTGTCAAATTAATCCTTCATTCAGTTTAGGCCCCCTCAGGGAGATGAAGTTTTGGATAAACAAAACTCTAATAAGACCTACATTCGAATGTACTTCTATCCGATTTTCAATAGCGGTTCAATATAGACACGAAAAGATTTGAAAAACAACGGAGGATTTTGAAATGCATGTTTTTTGATAATGCATTTATGTGAACTGTGGGCAGGGCCTCATTTGTGTTACTTTGAAAACAGAACGATGACTGGCTATTAAGAATAATGAATGTGCTTAATTATCGAATCAACATCAAACTCTATCAAGGAGTCGGTGGAAGGTGGCGAATTCAACTTATTTATATCACATTAGAAAGAAAAGAATTGTTGCATAAAGAAACGCGAGGTTCTTAAAGTTGTTGTAAAAACTTAACCAGGTGTTATTAATTCTGCAGGTTGTGTCAACTAGTGTGCAAATTAAGCAAATCTTGTAAGAAGGAAATAAAAATGATAATAAAAAGTGAGAAAAAATGAATGTCTGATTGCGTTGATCAGTAGTCCTGGAAGATGAGGGTCATTGTCAATTACGATGTTAAGATAAGGTACTTATATCTTCCTTTATCTCAATAGTTTCTTTTTCCTTCATTTTGAGTCAGTGTTCATTGTCACTTTTGCCTCACATAATGATATTTCATCTCAACAAAACAACCTAGCAACATGCTCGCAATAAAAAGTTTTGTGATTCTTAAATTCCTTGAAAGGAACACATTAAATTAAATTTAAAGTCAATTTTCTTGACGTATAATGTACTGGGAGAAAAATTATTCAAAAGAGCTGCTACACCTTATTAAAATATGTCAACTATAAACATCAATTTCTAACGTCAATTGTACAAGAAAAAGTACAATATCTCTTTTTGGTATGCGCCAAGATGGAATGTTGAATAACGTGATGTGCAGGAGTTGGAGCTTTAAACAGGATATATTGGAATTAAATTGAGATTTAAAAGGTTTATAGCTTCAACACGAAGCAATTTTTTGCAGTATGTAAATCTATTATGTATTACGTATTACATATTACGTATAACGTGTTATGTATTAGGTATTATGCATTAGGTATTATGTATTTTGTATTATGTATTAGGTATTATGTATTAGGTATTATGTATCATGTATTACGTATTACAGACTATGTTATTTACTCTGAAATAGATTTCATTCAGAAAAGTGGGAAAAACTTGTCAGGTTAAATGACTTTTCGCCAAATTCAACATAACATAGTCAGTAAAAATACTCTGAAAGCAATGTTTGACCCCTCCTCACAGGCAATATGCAATCCATCATGCAAAGAAAACAAATAAGGCTTATGTGCTAATAATCCTAGTAACTGGCCACCACTGTGCTAAAGAGAACAGCAATAAGAAAGCGAGGCTAAGATTAGAGGAACAGGACCCAGCAGCAATAAGAAAGCGAGCCTAAGATTAGAGGAACAGGACCCAGCATGAATCTAATGAGACAGCCTTTGCAGAAAAGTTAAGCAACATGTCTTTGAGCAAACTGTGCTTAAAGAGCATTTGCTATTTGTCTGTTGTAAAATTAAAGTATTAAAGTAGGCATTGGGGGCACTCTAAATCAGAAAAAAGAAAGCTTTGGTTAAGAAAAGAAAAAACCTATCATTTAACATTTCTATGACTTATATTTCGTTAACATAGTTCATATGAGAAGAAGAAAATGAAAAAAGAAAAAAAATGAAGAATCATTTCCTTTGTAAGATCACATACAAATTGTACTAGCAAGCTTGACAACCTGATGAACTTAGGGGTGGATTAAATTTAGAGAGTATTGGAACTTGTGCACAAAATAGAAGGCTTCAATGACTTTGTCACATTGCGAGAAAAGACAAGGATTATGATGATGATATTCTCAGCAACTGCAAGAGCAAGCAGTGGGAAACATAAGCAGTCAGAAACATAAGCAGTCAGAAAAGTCCTTCAAATAATATCAGTTGTAGGGTTATGGAAACCTTGCAGATTGCTTTAGCATTTCGTAAATAAATATGTTTGGTTATTGACTTGAAGCTCATTTGCAAGCTGGACTTACTCAAAACAAATGCCCCATTTGCTGCTAGGCATCCTTTTTCTTTTTTAAAGCTTGCCTCTTGAGGCATGGTTCCTGCTTGAATTTGCCCACCCCATCCCCTATCTACAGCTACAGGGTTGCTGCATGTGCAATCACAGTGCTTTAAACCAATTGCCATAGATAATTTCTATTGGATCTGGATTATGATACAAAACTACTATCTAAAATAGTACTAAATGGTTAGGATATAGATCACAACAGATGCGTACACACCCCATTTTTCAGGATCATAAACCTGACAAGAAATACTTTCCTGTTATCTTTGCTCTATGTAAACAAGGTTTATAATATTCATTTATTGCTTTCCTAGAATGGTTTGCAATAAAAATACAGGGGGTTGGCACTGATTCTACAAAACAAATGCTCATAAATCCATGAGCCATAAGGAGGGGTTTGTTGTTCTTCTTATTCCAGGTTGGAATCCATGTAACTGAAGCCAGAGATATTTGACATGGACATACTGGTCAGAGATATCATAATTTCAGTTACATACTGGTATAAATTAAAGAAATAATAATGTGCAGGTAGGATTTTCCACAAAGATTTTAGAGGGTGCATGGCTGATTGTGTGCCTCAAGATATACTTTTTATCAAGATGAGCGATTCATTACTTTCGTCTAAAATCACATGAGAGGGGTAATATTAGTAATATTAATGTGATAGCTTTTCAGTTCAATTTTAAACACAAGTGGTACCAAAGAAGTATATAACTCTTGACTTTCAAACGTTATAGACCTCTAGGAGAGAAACTTTATTATTTTGATTCTGAACTATAAATAAATTTAGCTAGACTATTGATACATTTTTAATCTAAAAATTACTACCAATAATAATAATAACAATAACAAATGCGATAACATGAATAATAACAATGGTGACACCAATTCAGATTTTTTATTTTATCATACTCAACCGGTACAAATAGTTTTCCATTGTTTAACATGCATATCATGTTGTATGATTCACTAAATGATGAATGCTGTACTTTAAAACTGGTTCCCGGGGCAACAAGACAGTGTTTCTGATAAAAGTAATCTTAAATGCAAATGGTGAGGTGCCAGATGTCACTACTTAAGCCTGGTACTCACCTGGGGACTATCATGATTACCATGATTATGATTCTCAAGATTAATTATTTCTTGACAGTAGAATGCTCAGCTCAGCTAAATCATGTAATCACTGACACGTTAATTCATGTATCCAAAATAGCTATTCATCGGAATAAAAAACTCCTTGCAATGATGAGCATTGTGTATATCTTGAAAAACGTATACAGAGAAGAGCAAACTTTAAGGTAAGCGATTGAGAGAGAAAGAAGAGAAGGTTCTGGGTCAGAAATAAATTTTCAAAAATAAAACTTTTAGGAATATCATTGATTGGCTCATGAACTATGACTGAATGAACAAGATTTCAAAAGAAAGGTCTGATCATTGGTACCGCATTTGTACCGCCTCGTCAGATCATGATTACGGCAAAAAATATCAAAATTTGATGATATCATTTTGCAAAAATCGTAATGGTTTTATCACTAATAGAGGGCATAACATGATTACATTTGATGTACTCACTGTGGATAAACATAACTACAGTCTTATTGTTATCCTGATAATCCTGATAATCTTTTAGTGAGTACCAGGCTTTCACAGGTGCATGTCAAAATGCGCACCTTGTCTTGCCTGGGTTGGGGGCATCACATAACACAAAAACAGTTGCTGTTGGTTAAAAGGATGATTAAGAGTTTCTATCATGCATACAACTTTTAGGAATGCGAGTTTTTGTTGAGCAGCGTTACCTAATAGTTGTGTTTCTGTGACGACCCTCCGTTGACAAGTAGAACTTCGATGTAGTCTTATTTAACGTGCAGAGAACACGGGGTCAGAGGAGCTTCAGTAAGACGCCTGTTGACTTGAACTGGGGTTATCGTAACTAAATTAAATGAATCTATTTACATACATATATACTAAACTGACTGTTCTAAATATAATTGAATGACGCCAGGAAAAACAATACATAGGTTGGGAGAGGCAAGGTGACGACAGATGATCAAAGGAGAGGAAATGCCATGTGGGAACAGCAGTGTTTTGATGCTGATGATCTTCATGGTGATTAATGATGATGATGTTGTAATTGCCTGCTGGAAAATGTCTTACCTGTTAAGTGGAATGTGTTGAAAAGGCAGAAACAAGTGTATGGCGTAGGATGGAAAATAGGCCTAGGCAGGGTCACTACAAACTTTTTGGCAATGGCATTCAGCTTTAAACCTGTGGTGCATGCTTCATAATTTACTGACCAATATCCAGGATGAGCACAAGGTTTACGTGCATTGGACCCTTGTACATATTGTATTTTTTATTGCTTCTTTCTCAATGCATGCTAACTTGGCAAATATGCTCGCAGGTCGAAGCTGATAAAATACTGTTGCTCACAGCTACATGTAGTTAAAATCATGCATGTTTTCCCACCTGCCAGGCTGATCAGATCGCAATCTCGACTGGTCTCTTTGGCATGTCTATTTTCTGCAAAATTTTGTTCCTAAATGCACGAGATTAGTACCTTATATTGTTTCTATTCTACTTTCTATGGGTCTATACTTACCGAATGTGGGACATTTACTGGATGTGACCTCTCGTATGATTATTTATCAATAAATAAATTATTCAAATTGACTGAATGATATAAGGCCTCTCTGAACCATGCAGGATATCAATCGGGATGACTATTGATATACATTTGAAAAATTATAACAAATATTTAAAAACTTTTACATTACCGTATCTCTTACACCGGGTTCTTCGTAATCTTGGTCAATGTAAGGTAAGGCGTCAGGGCAAACTTCGTGGCTCATATGTGCTGCGGTCGCCATTTTGCCGATCTCAAGCAAGCGATTGATTTCGAGGCAATGTCATGATGGTTGCTCGTTTTTGTGTTTTCACAGCAACAGCAACAAGTCTACAAGCCCAAAGGGCGAAATAGCCTATCGTGGTACCTGTTCTCGTAAATTGATAAGGCGTGTTAAAACTTCAAATTAATAAAAGAAACATATTGTTAAGTGGGTCGATGTGGAGGCAGTGTGACACGTTTTTATCTTTTGCATTGGTCACTGAAATGAAGTGCACGAAAGAGGGACGGCTAAATAGAAAGCTGAATAAATCAAATTCTTTTTGTTTTCTGATGAGGTGAGCTTCTAATTTTTGTGTCTGGCTTTAAAAAGGTCAATTCAATCGTGCGCTTTCAAGTACCATAGTAAAGACAGTTACCATTTTTCGACGTCGATTATGTCTTTGATAAAACACCAACTAAAGTTTCTGGAATCATATTCACAAATATTCACATTTAAATTCAAAGCAGTTGCGATCAAAAAGTTAATGATAAATGATGCATTTGATACAACTATAAAACTTCTTGCTACATGTTAGTTGTTTATATTATACACATTAACTTAAACAGGTTTCAAATTTCAGGTAGGGAGTAAATTCATAATATGAATGTCCTATATTTATTTACAGATAACAGCAAGATATGATAAATAAATAAGAAGATATAAGTACAGAGAAAACAGATGTAAAGATAAGAGATAAACTGCTCATTATTCCAAAGTAATGACTTTATTCAAATATTAAAATCATAATTTATCTTTTTAATCTTTGATATCCCTCCAACCTGAGGTGATGTCAGATGATGTAGTATTGATTGAAAGGCTTGTAAATTTAGGTTGGTGGAAGGTTTATCATTGACTGTTATCCAGTTTTTGATAAACTTTGTGATCAATATATTTTGTTTGGTAATAAAACATTTGTATACAAAATTTACTGTGTGTAGAAATAACTACAAAGGTATTGTTTAAATAAATTTAGTATTGTTATAATAGCAATGTTCATATTTTTTTGTTTTCCAGAAAGCAATAAAATATGAGGTAAAATGTTTGCAGGGAAAAGTGGTGTTCTTAACTTAGCAAATGTTGACCCCAAGACAATAGATACATCAGAATGGAAAAAGCCTCCAGTATCTGATTCAGGCAAGCGCTTATCACATCAGCTGAGCATTGGGGATCTGCACCTGGTCAATCATAAAGAATCACAGGATTCTTCTGTCAAAAACAATGATCCTCCAGAGGTTACCCATAACTACAAAGACCAAGTTTTTCTGAACTTGGGTATTGAAATAAAATTGTATGAGAAAGACAGAACTCACAATCATGGAACGGGAAAAGACATTTTTAGGCCTGCTGTTGTTTTGAGTGCCTGGTTTTTTTGTAGCTTTGTTACAATTATGCTGAATAAATATATTCTTTCCACTTTGGATGCTGATCCCGGACTTCTTGGTGAATTTCAAATTGTCATGACTACAGTGTTTGGTTTCATTGCAATGCATCTTCCATGTAACTTTCTAAAACCGAAAAAGGAAAAACATCCAGAAAATTACAGCAGAATTATTTTTATACGGTCTATGGTGATATTAGGTTTGCTTCGGTAGGTACAATTTTTTCAATGTCCAGGTGTTGTAAAGGTATGATCTGAAGGCCATAGTAGCAAAACTCCTCAACAGACTTCAAAAGTAAACCTATGACAAAGTAGATAAAATGAGAATAGGAGCACAAAATGCACCATGACAAAGCTTTTTATAGCTAATATTTTGTTCTGTTATGCAGGGCTTGTTCAGAACTATTAAATTGAAGAACCAATTTATTTATGCAGTTTAATTAAATCACCAAGCAGAACTTGTGCTGAATCAATGGAGATTCGGATAAACAAAAGCCTAACAAAAGCCTAAGAGGACATATGGTTTGATATAGATACTGCTGCACTATTTTACTCCAAAGCCACCACTTTTTAATTCTCCTTCAATAATGCCATTACCCATGAGCTAGAAATGAAACTGCTGGATTGCAAATAGATCAACTTGATTTGATTCATCAGAAGCAGGATCAGTGGAGTAATAGACTAGAGTTACCCTAAGTTTGAAAACTAAGGGCCCCTAACCTCCAGGGTTTCCAGCGAAAAATGATGTTTAATGTTATTCTACTGCCAAGCTGGTATTTTGGATGTGATAATTGAGTTCAAAGGGCTCAGAGCCTGCATGATATCTCAGTCTAATTGAATGGGATGTCTATTGACAAGCATGTCTCCACTATACCACTGTGCAGAATGTTTAAATCCAAGTCACAATCAAAAATTGCAACTGACATCCAAGTGCTTAGGTAAAAATTGATTCTAAATTCAGGCTTATCTCATGCATCAGGCTTATCTCAAGCTTAATTTATGTTCCAAATTTCTAAACGTAAAATTTGATTTGATGTGAGTTAAACATGCCATATAACTTATCCCTAAGAGAATGGAGGTAAAAGATAGAAGGCTAAATTGATATGTGTCTATGTATGTAACAAAGATGTCATAGAACCAATCCTTTAAAAGTCTTTTTAAATGCATATTTCTTTATTTTTTATTGTGGACATTCACATCATTTCCATATTTCATCTGCTGAAAGGTCTTTTTGTAAATTTTTAAGTAATTATTTTTGACTAAAACAATACTAACAAATAATCAATTGTTCTTATTGTAGGTTTGGATCCGTTGTATCCTCAGTTGTTGCAATGAAAAATGTTGCAATTTCATTCTCAGAAACAATTAAATCATCTGCACCATTATTTACTGTTATTACAGCTTACTTTATACTTGGTGAGTTACTTTTTAGAATATGTCATTTACTTGTTTTGTATTACACAAAGATAAGCATTTGTTACTACCTAGCTTCTGGTTTTAGTTTTGAGAATACCAAGTAGTGATGAAGTGTCCTCACCCATCCTCTCAATGTGATCACACATTTTGATTCCTACGCCTGGAATCACAGAGAGCTGGTGATGCACTTAACACAAATA
Source organism: Rhopilema esculentum (assembly GCF_057945365.1). NCBI lineage: Eukaryota > Metazoa > Cnidaria > Scyphozoa > Rhizostomeae > Rhizostomatidae > Rhopilema > Rhopilema esculentum. The sequence continues at coordinate 6,766,448 of NC_142833.1, forward strand.
TGACTAATTAGTGTCTACTGGGAAATTAGTTTGATACCAAGCACATGCTCACTTTTTATCTATCCTGATTGCCTTTACCCTCTTTACTCATTCATTACATACAATCTTGAAATGAGGTTACGATGACTTCTAAGATATTTAGAATAAGGAGTCTTTGCTCCCAATTGCAAATTGCATTTTGCTTGCTCTTAATGCTAAGAAAATTACTAAAATTTTATTTTTCTTCAAGCCACAAGGTTCAGCAAAATAGTTTTTCGTTTTCAAACTTCAATAATAGATAGATTAGTTGGAATCCATGTTAAGAGCCAATGCTTTCCTGCTTTCAACACAATGCATATTCATATTTTTGAAATGAGTTTCTCCTCACAAGTTAAACTGTGTTTGCTTTTTTCCTATACAGGGGAGTATTCTGGGATATATGTCAGTTTATCACTGATTCCTATTATGTTTGGCTTGGGCATTTGTACATCAAACGAGATTAGTTTTGTACCAATTGGGTTCTTCTCAGCTTTGCTAAACAATGTTTTTGATTGGTAAGTTATAATCAAGCTTTTTCTGATGGCATATATACAAATTGTTGTTAACAAGAGAGTTATTTGGGCAGCTACCAACTTTAAATTTTGATAGCTGTAGTGCTTCCAGCTTGTGATTATTTTTCTTAGCTTAACCATGCATTCCTCACCCAACATAAAATATATCTGTATAATTTCAGCAATGCTTCCATTTAATAACCAATATTAAACTGCTTTTGCTAGAAATGAAATGAATGTAAATTTTTGGTTTAATATTTGAAGTGCAGAAATATAAAATACTCCGTGGAAGTAATTGTGAAGGCTTTTCAATTGGATTTTTAACAAATCAGAATCTTTTTATTTTATTTCAGTATACAAAACGTTTATTCAAAGAAACTTCTTACTGGGGACCAAAATTACAGGTCAGTCTGACTGCTTCATAAGATTTGAGTTTTCTTATTTCTTTTTGAATGGGTTCTTCATCCAGCCTTTCTTTTCCTTTATCTTTGTGTGAAAGTCCTTCAAATACTCCTTCAGCCTTATATTTTCAGCTTCAAGAACCTCTGCCTTCTGTCTGAAATCTTTTAATTCGTGAATTGTTGCATCTAAAGTCTTCTCCTTCTCATGGAATTTTTTGCAAGTGACACAACCGTTACTCATGATTTCGGTAACTTTGTCTTCCATGCCATCCAATTTTGATAGACTCTTTGTTGCTTCATAACTTGATTCTTCAAACATCACTTTTAAAGAGTCCAACTTTCCTAGCAAGCTAATGGTAAAGCCTTTTCTTGTCTGAAATAGAATAGTTATTTTGTTTAAAAGACCTGGCTGATTTAAATGGTCAAAGGAACATATATGTTTTTCATACTGTGCCTTTGAAAACAAACAGGCTTTAGCAGGTGCATGTCAAAATGCGCACCTTGTCTTGCCCAGGTTGGCGGCATCACATAACATAAAAACAGTTGCTGTTGGTGAAAAGGATGAATAATAGTTTCTATCATGCATACAACTTTTTGGCAATGGCATTCAGAGTTGATTGAGTAGGTACAGGAACATGTTATGTGGCATTCTGTTAATAGTAATGGTCTTTTTTCTGCATTTATCTGATGTTTGCTTTTCATCATGTGCTAATAGTAGGCTGAGAAGAGTAGCCCTTTATTCTTTTTTGAATAGAATACCTGTCGTGTCAGCCTCTTTCTATCAGTCATAAGCTAGAAATCTTTGAACCTGTTGCAGGGGATATACAAGTTTACCAATCAAATTACCTCTAGTGCTTCGATTTGGATGTCATTTGCTTTTTTCCGTAGTAGAGTTGCTCTAAGATCTTTATTTGCTTCAGATAGTCGAGTACATTTGTATTCAGCCACAGAAAGCCCTTTTGTCAGTGTTTTTACCTTTTCTGCCTCAATTTCGTACTTTTCGCTGCACTTTTTAAGCTGGCCTTCTAACGAAGAAGCTCTTTTCTTCTGCTCACCTAACGCTTGGTTTAAAATGAATGATAGCTTTTCCAGACGCCCAAGGTCTTCGTTTGTTTTTTCGTATTTTTTAATCAATACTTTGGTGGAAACTCTTCTTGTTTCAGCAATAGTTTCCAACTCTTTTTGAAGCTCGTCTTTCAAGGCCTTGTTAAAAATCTAAGAAAGAAGAAGTTTCTTTTATACTATCTGCTGGTTTTTTTGCTATTTCCAGAATAAATTCTTCCATTTGGGGATAAAACGCATGGTTATCTAACATTTGATTATTCATCTCAATTCGGCAATATATACGAGTAATTTAGTACTCGAAAATGAGGACTGCGTTTCAGGAGACTTTCAAAAATTGGGAAAATGGAAAATTTTCGAGCCAAGACTGGAGATTATTTACAAAGAAGTTCCTAAAAATTAAGTTATAGAAATAAAGATCAGAAAATTTATCTCATGCAACCAAATAAATGCCTCGAAGCAGTAGACGCAAGAGGAATAGTGTGTTTCTGTACCGCAAAAAACTCAACATTACATTGTCTGTCATATATTCTCGAACTGATAAGATATCCTGTAGTATTAATGCATAACGCGTTTAAACACAGGCAAAGTGACTATCAGTCATGCCAGATTTCTGCATGCAAGTATAGGTTTCTTGATAGTTTCGACCTTCTAACATGTCTGTATTTAAACAGAATTCACTATTAATTCTATCATTCTATGGATCTACAGTTGATAACGTTTAGAGCTTAAATTTGTCTCATAATCGCGGCACTGTTCCTGTAATTATTTAGAGTTGATTGCACCGATAAAGCATTATACTATTCCTGTAAATATTTACATAAAATAATCGACCCGTAGTCAGTCACATAATTGGAACCTGAAGCTGGTTTTCTTTAGCGATTATCCGTGCGTCTTTCAGTTGCCGTAGCAAAAATGAGTTCTGTCTTTCTAGCACCTCGTTATCTCGTTGAAGCTGTTTCCTTCGCTCGCACAATGGTACTTCCAGCCTTTGCATAAACTCCAGTGTTTTTGCTAAACTCTCCTCTTCTAAGCGTGCTTTTTGCTCTATGCTAGTTATGCTTTCTTGTACCATAGCTAACTTCAGATAGGGGATACCTGGCTGTTCTCAGCTGCTTTGAAAAACTTCTTATTTCCGGAAGCAACAACATTTACCTAGAATCCATTTTAGCAATTTTTTTGCGATTTGTTTCAGAAACTCTTCAAGCTTTATCTGGAATAGCTGTTCCAACTTTAGTTTCCAAAAGTTGTTTAGCCCTGTCAGGGCTGTTTGCTGGGAGAACGATATTCCAGCTTATAGTTTTCGCTTCACCTCAAGCTGCTAGAAATGCTAATTTCCTCAAGCGTTTCCAAGCGTATGATTTTGAATCATGACATCTGATTTACTTTGTTACGTCAAACGAACAAACCTTTTTAAATTTGAATTGATAACTTTGACACAAAATTCTGATACCATACTTATTTAATGCCATCAATACTTCGGTGGTTTCCGAAGTTTCTCTTGGTCGCATAGGGGGGAAGGGGGGATGGGGGGCAGGGATCGAGTATACTACCAAAAGATATATGAAAGACGATCTGCCACCAAAAGTAATATTAACATGCAAATTTTAAATTATTTACATATGTACATATGTAAATTTTTTTATTTGTCCGTTCGGTCGAGCCTTTTTGTTTGCTAAGATGCTGATACCCCTGCTAAGAAAATATTTGAGAAAATTAATAATAATAGTTTATGTTAGTCAAGGAAATATTTCGAATTTAAGGAAACTCATTAAGGCTCTTTGAATACAAAAGATGCATCACAAGCTAAGGCCACAAACCGTGCTGCCCATTGTTTGTGTTTCGGCGATTTGCTTTCTCAGTCGATCATTCATTTTCCTCAATTCAGTGTTTTTATTTTGCAACTTCTCTGCCTTCTCTTTGTCGTTTTTAATGAGATCTTTCGAAAATTCCAAATACATCCTATAATATCGCCCCAACTGCTCTTTTAGAACCGAATCTGGTATATCAGCCATTTTTACTATAGCAGCATCAATTTTCTTTATTTCGCTGTCAAATGTATTGAGTTGCCTTCAGTCCTTTTATCATCCAATTCTCATTGTTACGCCAAATTGTCCGCCGTAAGTTTGAAGCCTCGTTTTGGTTATGAAGAGTTGCTTGAAGATTTTCTAGGGTGGCTACTTAACTGACGCTACAACAGAAAAAATTGAAGTTGCCAGTTTTTGAATACTTTGGATTATGAGTCTCTGTTGTAGCGTCAGTTAAGTGAGGCAATAGCGAAACAGAGGCTCATGGAGTAAGTCTAGGTGGCTACTTCGGTTCCTTTTTACGGAACCAAAAGTCCTTCGTTTGCTAGTCGGACTGCGTGAATACCAAGAGACTCTGCTTGCGAATGTTTTTGGATGAAACGAACCCAGAGTGCTGTGTAGCTTTATAGCCTTATCACTATAGAATATTGTTACTGATGCCCATCACAAAACGAGATTGGCATTTCTTTTTTCTTTATGCAGTGGTAATGTCCTGAAATAAAAATAACTTCTAGACTATAACATTGCAAACTGACCCGGTTCAGGGTGCGGATTCACTTCAAACATCCCTGTACTCGTTTAAAAGTAATAACAGCCCATTCGCAGTTTTAGATGATAAGAACGTAACCCATTAGTGTTGTTTATATGATTGGTCTAAAAAGCTATTCATTCCAGCAGCATCTCCTGGAATACCGTTACAAGACTGTGTAACCCCCTTGCAAGAAATTTCGATTGAAGCAAATACAGTGGAGCCTACATATAAATGGCATATTAAGGATAAGAGTTACTCTCCGTTTTGGGGGGTAGGGGGTGCATTTAGTTGCGGTTTGGTTGTATATTTCATTATCTTAACTTCTTTTTCAACAGCCCAATGGATCTGCAGTTTTACACTAGCGTTGCTGCAGTTATAGTTCAGCTACCATTTTGGTTGTTCTTCATGGTAAGTAATGATTAACCACTTTTCAAAGTTCTTATTTGTTCATTTCACATAATATTTAGCCAAGGATATTAAAGTTTCACATCTAATATCTAAATCCAGTCCTTAAATCTTTAATCATTTGCGAGATAGCCTCAAGGTAATTGTCTTTGTTTTTTATTTATTCGAATGATGTTAAGCCCATGCATAAATTCGTCCGGCTCTATTTGCGCGCCTACTCTTGGGGCTGTTGGGACCATGGACTTGAGGATCCGGGTCTTTTCCATGCATTGATAATACGGACGTGAGAAGGTGATATTAGAGAAAGATCGTTAAAACCTATGTAGTTATAGCATCTACATCTATGTCTTAAAATAATCAAGGGTCGACACTGGACACTCCAGTTTCTTAATGATACGACCAATTTCAGTAGTATACCTTGTGTTTTCGCAGATTCCTAATCTTGTTAATTTTGAAATTTGGGGTTCTATATGTAATGCTTCAAATTGGGAAAGTCTCTTTTAAATTGAAAACTATTACGGAAGAAAGGATATTTTTCAGTGGGTTATCAACAATCCCTAAAACTTTTGATGATTTTTTATTTTTTTCCGTCAGAGCTTTATGCTAACCAGCAAATTATATTGATGCAAATCAGAAATTTTAGAGTTCTGTATTTTTAAAAATTTACAGAATTTTAAAATTCCAAAATTAAATTCTTCATAACTTGTTTTCTTCGAGTACTAAAGTTGTTTTTATTTTTCCTGAACGTCCAGCACTCATTTCAAGTAGCGAGTTTTGTATAGAAACGATTTTTCTAAAGATGGTAATTGTAGAAAGTATTCAACATTTTGCAGGGAATTATCTAGGAAGTATAAAACAGTGTTATTGTGAAATGAAATGAAGAAATAACCTCTTACATTGAAAAGTCAACTTCCGAAAATAAGAGGATAATAAGGAGAATGAGATGAGTTGCTAATGACACCCTACCGAGGGTTTTGAATTAATATATGAATAAATATTATGATCCATTAGCCCAGCTTTCTTTTTATTGCCACAAAAGATGTTTAATTAAAATCGAAATACTTTTTTCCAGGATTTTGGTGACAGCATTAATGGCGTTGATCGACATTTGGTTGGAGTCCTCTTGCTCAACAGTGTCTTGTTTTACTTTCAAAGTTTCACAGCCTACTTTCTTATGTCACTGATTTCACCAATTACGTTCAGGTACAATAATAAACATTACATTTATTTGTGTTTTAGTTCTTTAAATTATCCAAACTTCCTCTGCTTGCTAGATAGAACATTCATTATTGCATGAAAACTACGCTGGTGCTAATTAACGGAGGAGAAATATACATGATAACGAATTAATGCAAATGACAAACAACGTGCAAGCTTCAATAGATATCATAATTGAAGTGGTTTTGTATAACCCGGAGAGAGAAACCATTGACTTGCGCATTCTTGTTTCTAAAGTTCCGCCACCCTTTCACAAATTTCTATGGTCAATCTGTTTACAATTCTTCAACGAGCTATTAGCTAAGGATAAGAAGCCAAGTTGTAACAGACCTTGCTTGCATGGGTTGGTTAGTTAGGAAAAAACCTTGGTACTTCTTTAATCGTATTTCCTTTCAATATTAACTATTTTCAAATAAGATGCAGGTATTGATATTAATTTATTGATGTTTAACAGGGACACGCCAAAGGGAGTGGGCTAACAGATGTAAAATATATTATATATTGTTGATAAAGAAATGTGTCTATTCTTTGGAATTCTTGGCAGATAATTAATTTGAGTTTCGAAAGGTTTTAAAGAAAATTGAAAATGTAATGATCCACTTCTTTTAGAAAAGTTTCTAAATTTAGCTAAGTGCAAAGACTGGATTCCAAAAAACTTGCTCAAAATTTGTATGGGATTTTGAGATAATCATGATGTTTAGACCAGCTGTTGGTCGCAATACTTACTAATTGTTGCTACCTTTCATTCCAGCGTTGCAAGCACAGCCAAGCGTGCGGTTTTAATATGGTTTTCGGTGTTGGTGTTTGGCAACAGTGTGACAGTCCTGAGCGCTATTGGAACTGTATTTGTAGTCGTTGGCGTATTTCTCTACCACAGGGCCAGGCATAAGGAAGCTGCAGAACGAATGAGACAACTGGCTGAAAAGGAAGTAAAACAACTCTCACAGTAATGCATGCACATTCACGTTTACAATTGTTCTTTATAATTCACAAAAGTAGCAACATACTTAAGTTCTTCTTTGATAATTACTCCTACACGATCCCATTTTGGATTTGATTATGTGTAGTCTCCAATTTCAAGAAAATAATAATTTTTACAGACTTGAGTAATACTTTAGTTAAAGCATATTCAATTTTCGACATCCTGGTAACTTAGTATTTCGTTGAATCCTCTATATTGTCAATTCCCCTTTGTACTGAATGACATCATCATAAAATTATCCATAAAGCTTTAGAGCTGACTTTTGCGCAATTCCTAACACATAACGAGCGACTAACCTCTGAGAGAGACCAAAAAACAGCTACAATATATTGTTTTTCGCTGGTTCTTCCCCGGTTCTTCGCCGGTTGTTCGCCTGCCAATTATCCCTGTTTTCTGCTACAATCGCGAACTGTTTCCGAAGATTTTGTTTCTCTCACCGTCATACGACAATAAGCATTTTGAAGACCACTAAAAAGGCCACGTTCTTGTGCTCATTGGCTGAACATAAATCAACATCGTCTTAGACCGGTTCAAGCGCACAAGAATTATTTTTCCGTCAATCAACAAGATTAAGCCCTATTTTGCAAAGCCTTATTAAATATGACATTGACTTTGCACTGATCATCTACATGAACTTAACACTTTGAACAAGAACGAGCTATGCTCAAATAAAAACTCATATCTAGCCAGCTCTTCTTACTTTTGTTTACATAACATATTTTTATTTTAATTGGTTTAATTCTGTAATATTCTTAAACAAAATACATCAGCTTATCCTCAAGTGATCAGTAAAAGAAAGCTATTGAAAATATTTTCGAACTTATAAAATCAATGGGACTAACGTTGCTCATAGAAATTGTCAATTAGAGTTTATTTCACACCTGTACATCTGAAGCCAATGTTTTTGAATTCAGAAAAAGGGAGTTGAAGCCTTTTACCCAGGGGTAAACTTTGGTGAATCGTTCTTTGTGGGCGTAGATATTCTCGTATTCAAAAGCCAATGTCCAGCTCGGGAGGGGGGTGCTAACGAATAACTCTATTGTATTGATATGCCATTTTGCCATTTTGCCATTTTTATGTCACGACTTAGGCTATACTTCCTTTTAAAGATTTGTGAATTGGTATTTGTTGCAGTGACGTAATTAGACAAAAAACGATATGGAAGCCATAAAAGCCCGGTAAGGTGATCATCGTGAAAAATAAAAACAAGTAGAGATTACTCATTTCAAGCTAGCTTTGAACTTCTGGACAGAAAATTAATAAAAATGTACAGGTAATACTCTTTTCATCACTGATCGACCAGTGATCCTCCAATATTGAGACATCGGTCAAGCGAAAAGACCATTACCGGACTAGAACCCTCTATATACATACAGATGTGGTCATACCGAGAGAGTAGCGTTTAGTTCGCTTACGTGGACCAAAGATGTGCAAATAATAGGGGACGCTATAGCGCCCATGAACAGAGGACTCAAAGAACCAAAGTTAAAGCAGTGTTTCTATACAGTGGATGCGGTTGGCGTTTAAATTATCTCTTGCACATGCTTAAATGATTTAGTGAAGGGTAACTCTGCAACCGTATCCGGAGACTCATCCTATATAATCATGATATCAGGAAAAACGACACAAAGTATACTGTAATTGACTTAATGGGCGTAAATACTTCAGATCCCAAAAATAAAATATTTTCATACAATTTATTAAATAGCAAAAACCAATTATCAATTTTCTACTAAAATATTCTTCTTAATGAATTAGTAAAATAACTTGCTAGCATTGATAGTTATATACTTGAATAGGCAATTTTCTTTGTACGTTTAATCGACAAAGATTAATATCAAAATTCTAAAGTTTATTTGTCATCGAATGAAATGGCAAATTTTTCACCTGTTTTTGGAGTGATAAAAGACTGACCACTTTCGTACAAGCTCTTACCCCAGCGAAGATCAACCCTGAAGTTTTAAAATTTCTGTTCTTCTTGACAAGCAAAATTATTCAAGAATCTATAAGCCTCGAGTCTAGAAATGGTTCAAACATGGTTTCAGAGTAGTTGCAACTTGGTTCTAATTTTGTTCCAATTTGGCTCCAACTTGGTCCAACTTTGTTCCAACTTGATGGCAATCTTGTTCCAACTAAGAAATGAATGTTTTGCTCAGCAATTGTTAGAGCTGTCTACGATTTCTGTAGATTCTGCCAGAATTCTGGCCGTTTTGTTCCATCTGCCCTTGCCTTTAATTTTCTTCGAGGCCGTTATCGAAGAGTGCTTTGGTTTTGCGTGTCGTAAACTGTCACCTTTTTGCGTAAGTGGCCTCGAAGACCTGGTCTGGTATTTATGCTTTTTGGTTGGTGAAGACGACTCGACAGAAGCGCTCTTCAGAATATCCTGGTCATTGGCTTTGATAATATTTGATTCAGCGATCGCGAATCCATCTCGAATAGCGGTATTCCCAATGTCATCTTTCTCCAGGTGCTCATCAATCGCACTTTCGATGTTGCTGTTGGAATTCATCAGGGGGACATCATGATCTTCTGGTACCTCAACAGCATCATCGACAATAATTTTAGACAGGAATTCTAAAATATTATGAGGTTCTATTACGGGAAAACTCTTGTTTTTAAAAACTCCGATATTATCAGCTAGCATCTGCAGTGGGTTACCGGCATCAAACGATGCAAGTTCTACTGTTTCGGAGAAGCCATCGTCACTTAAGTTATCGCTTAAATTTTCAACCTCCGTCGATTCCGTTATTTGATCCATCTTCGAACAAAAGGCTTCTTGGCAATTGTTGTTTTTAACAAGCAAATTCAACTGTTGCAATATACCGTCTGGATGTTTTCGAATTATATTCTGGAAACTCGGGTCCTCTGGAACTATCCCGCTCTTTTTTAACGATAATATTATCTGAAGAATCGTGCCTAGATCGCCATTGAGAGTCACTGAATAGGTTGAGGCTTCACTAGCCAGCATAGGCTGAGTTCCAAATTTGACATGTTTCTTGTTCAACTGAGATTTCAAGTTGCCTCCATTAGGCCTTCTTTCAAAATTGCCTCTATGATCGTCAGCGTTGCCACTGGACACCTTTTCATCAGCCGATCCGATTGCCTGCATAATATTCTTTACGTCATTTCCGGCATTTTCCAAGTAGTCCATTGTTAAAACTTTGCTTTCTGCATCTTCACACTTACCACTGTTTGAATACTGAAATGCATCTAACTTCTTTGCAATGCTTTTTGCCCTACGACGAGCATTAAGTACTTGTTCTTCTGCAGGTGGGAAAGTCAGTATCTTGGCTAGGTCTGGTTGTTTCAGCATTTTTATCTTCCTATCGATGGCTGAGTCATTTGAAGTCTCCTTGCAATTATCTTTTTCCATGAAGAACAAGTAGTGACTCCGGTTTAAATGCTTCAATCGATATTTGTAGCTCTGTTGCAAAGAAAACAAAAGGTGTTTTAGAATGGTAAACAGAAGACGTATCTTGAACTTCAAAGTGCAATGCCCTCTTCCCTAGCAATTTTTGCTAAGATTTATCCCGCGTCATTTCTAGTGAAAGCGAGCGTGAAAACACCTTGAAAAATCCTTCTTGAGAATTATTGGAACACATCCATGAAATTTTAGAGCTCCAAGAGTTTTTAAAAAAAACCCTATCCTGGTAATAACAAGTCTGTTTAAAGCTATATGAATGCCTTATTTAGAAGGAAAGTGTGCTAGAGAAGGACGGGGGTTTTAGAAGAAAGGATGATGCTCTAGGGAGGTATTCAAAGCTTGATGTCGTCTCACGTAAATATTTTTAAACTAAAAGTTTCACTATAACTTTTGTCAGCATTTTCTACTCTTGATGTATTGTCAGCACGAAAGAGAAAGTTTAAGGTCTTGATGTAGAGTCAGCACTTACAGCTGAAGTTTACCGAAATGCGAAAATATCTTATTTACAATTCTATCGTTCCTAGGCCACAATTATGCTTTGGCAGTACGATATGAAATGCCTCGAAATGCAATAACGTAATTAACAGCGACTAGAATATATTCATTTTTGCAAAAATATCAAAATAAATTAGCTAACCTTTTTATGATTGCATGCCCAAGATTTGCATATCTTGCAATGGAAATGGGGGTAATTCTTCTCGCGATAGCTGCAATCGTCAACATGACATTCCTCTGTGAAGTATTCGTGACACACCATCTTGATGCCGTCCGGAGCTCTTTGCCTTTCCTTTTTGGTTTTCAAGAAATGGTACGGAATATGCCTTTTCATGTTATCAAGCTAAAAAAGAGAAAAACATTTCTAAATGCAGCTCAGGCGTTTTTCGCCGAGAGACTGGGCTATATTGCAATACAATAAAAGCTCTATTAAGCCCCCTCTTTAAAGCCCCCCTTATAAAGCAGAAACTTTAAATAACCCCCCTCTCTATTAAGGCCCCCTTTTTAGCCTTTGATGTCGAACATCGAAAACTTGCGCATTTAGTGTGTCTCTTGACGGGTGTGATGATGATAAGATCGTGTGCATTAAATACGGCCTATGTAAAGACTAACTTGTGCGACTGAGTAGTCAGTCAAAATTTATTTCGAAGATATCCAAGGGTTATCAATTTATCCAGGGGATGTTGATGAAGATGAGGACCTTATAATTGATTGATTAAACTTTCGAAGCTGCTAGCAAAGTTTTTATGAAGTGATGAACCATATCGCTGATGTGCAGCAAAGCAAATCTTGTAATTATGGCAAATTGGATTCTCTTCGAAAGCTGATTTGAAAGTTTTAAAGCTGAGTTTGAAACGAAAGATGATTTATAACTCGGATGATACGCCTGTCAAACAGTAATAACTGGACAGGATTCTAACAGGAATATAAAAAAATGATGCAAATTATTATCTAGCTGATATCAGCCAAGATATAATCTTTCCTGTCTTTGGTGGATCAAGCAGGAAGCAAATAGGCTAAAGACATAAAAGTCTGTTGTAAAAGCCTGAAGAAGAGATTTATTCTGGATGTCAGTAGCACCAATAATACCCATTCATTTTGAATTGAAACGAGGTCAGGTTGGGAGTATCTCCAAAGCTGTTTGGAAAAAGCCTCTTAAAAGATAGACAAAGCCTCTTCACAGTAAGGGACTCTTTGCATTAAAATTCTTTTTAACAAGTTATATGAAAAGACAAGAAGCATAGCTTGAATTCAGGCAAAGATTATTTAGGATATTAGAGTGAAGAAAACTAATTTTGAGGAATTTATGACTGACTGAAGACAGCCCTTCACAGGCCTTCTACAGTAGCACAATGGACTGGGACTGGCGATAGGCCGAACATTATCTTTTTCATCACAAAATGGCAAATGGCAATTTTCTTCTTGTTCCTAAAGTTTTAACATTGCTCGTATTTGCTTCTCAATAATAATACATATGTTTTATTCAGATTATCTAACCAGATACAAATACTAAAGAAAGATCAAATTTATCATACATACCCTTTCGGATATATAATCGCAAATTTTGCAATGAAAATGTCTCTTCTTCATGTTTCGACAGGGCTTCAGACAATCTTGAAAACATCTGACTGTATCTTAGAGAGACAATTGTGTTAAAAGATATAAGCAAATACAGTGCTCCGTAGCTAAGACAAAACAAGTGTGGCCAAATAATGACGTCACAAAAATATTTCAATAGGAATTTTTCCATTCCTAAAGAATAAAATAAGTACTAATAGATGTGAAAATTAGTTAGATGCGGTACAGGATACCTGATAAATGGCCACACGAATACAGGCCTTTCTATTATCAAACTACTGTAATTATGGCCTTGGTTCGAAAACTCACGAACGAAGCCAAATTAACAGCAATCCGTTGGGAAAATCTTTAATTTACCACATCGCAGGGAAGATTTAGCTGATTCTACACATTTAGAGGCACTTAAAAATATTTTTATGATGTCATCATTTTCCAACTCTATGAGACTTTAATCAATAATAGCTCACTGCTGGTCGTGATAGATTTCGAGTCCATTGAATATCGATACATGACCATAAACACTGCATACAGGGCAAGGTATCGAATCATAACTTTTCAATTAGGCCCTCGTGATTATTCACAGATCTGTGAAATCGAATTTTCTGGCAATACTGCCAACACTTTCTGCCTCAATACTTACGGACGACACTACAACAACAATAAAGAATTAATTCTTACTAAAAAAAACCTATAAAATCTCTTAGAAACTGCAGCCTGCCAGCATACAGAGTATTTGGCCTTTTACAGGACCCAAAGCAGCATGATTTTTTCCAATTTCTTATTAATTGGGTAAAAGTTTAAATACATGCAGTATTTCATCCTTAATTAATCAACATTAATTTCTTGGGGTATTTTTGTTTAATATGCAGCATGATCCTCGAATTTAAAGATGATTTTTCATGAAATAAACTAGCCGGATTTAAAATATTTCCTTGCATATAAGAAACTACACAGCCTAATATGAAAATTTGAGTTTCTTTTAAGCGGGGAATTATCGTATTCCAAGAAGCCTAGGCGAATGGTAAATCTTTACAAACCCTAAACATGCATGATTCCTGTTCAATTGCTAAATTGCTTCTTCATACGTTTCAAGTGATCTGCCTACGCTATTCAGGTAAGAGAGGGACAATTGTTGAAAGTACTCACAGACTAACGCAGTTTGATTAACGCAGAGGTAATAATATGAACAACTAACTAACCTAATACAGCAATGCTCTTTTATATGTTTATTGTAATGTTCTAGAAGTTTCTAGAAAAGTATCGCTCCAGAATGTTTGAGAAAGTTGAACTAATACTACGAAGATACTAGAATGATATGAGAGGTTAAACTAGAATGTTCTACAGTATCTTGAAAGTCTGATAAGAGTGTATATTTCCAATAACAATTCAATCTTGAAAATAGTGTATGAGATTGCCACGAAAAGATTTCCAGAGACTTAAAAAAATAGGATATCCACAAAAGGTGTGCGGTATTTGAGCATTATAATATTGGCTCCAATTTAGACTTTACGGTGGTACTTTTAACTCTCGAATTCTGGCACCAATGCCTTGTCGTAAACGTTACGGAATACCTTAATGAGCAAAGATTTATTTTGCTTGTGGGAAAAGCAATTCATTTTTCTAATGTAAACTTGTCTCAATGTATCTATATGAGGCTGATAATAAGGAAATATTTGGATACATTACTTGACAGTTTTGGAGCATAGGTGGAGCATAGTAATTCCTTGTTTATTGAGGCATCTCCGTTTCAAGGACTACACAGAAATGCGTCATTGTAATACATAAAGATATGCTATGAACATGCTGATTTAAGGCATGGCTTTCTAAACACTACTTAGTTATGCATTCTACTATAATCAGAGTGAATCCATTGGCAACTTCAATAAGAAAATTGTTTTACAATAATGGCTATTGTCTAAATGTAGCAATGAACTTTTGCTAAGGATTCTTGAAGAAAAAATTTGCCTTAGCTTACCTAGAATAAAGAATCACATCTGATCCATCGATTTAAAGGCTTGCAAGAGTTACAAGGCGCATATAGACAAGTAAATATGGCACTATTTGATTTGATTTCTAATCTCTTCTGCCCACCCTACTCAAATACTGTCGTATCCGTCTTGCTAGAGATTTTCTTGAAACAATGTATAAAATCTAAACGATTTCCATTGACAGACGATAACATAGGACAAACTTCTGTATTACAGTTGCCTGGTGATCACATTAAGTGTTAAACTTGAAAAAGCAACTAAGAATCGTCTTTTTCGATACACCAATTAGGGTGCGCAAGCTTTGCCTATACGGTATCGAGCATTTCATGACAGACCCTTAAACTGTTATTTCTTAGTATTCCTAGCTTACGGTTTTAGATACACAAGTTGAATAAAAAAATTAGATACCGAAAAGGGTAAACGCTAAGGCGAGCTATTTGGCCATAACATGGAAGCCATAGGGAAACAACAGTCATCTTTGCAGAAAATGCAGCCTCCCTGGTTCTAGAGTCTTCTATCAGATAGCTCTTGTTACTTAACAATACGAGCCTTTTGTTCTGGAGAAAAGATTGTTGCGAGTCAAGAATTCTTTTTTACGTAGATACTCTTTGCTCAGATTTGATATAATCAGTGTTTGTACACTGGCGCTATTAATTCCACACTAAATATAAGCAAGATAAAAACTGGCTTCGAAACTTGGTGGTTTCTAGGGAAATCCAAGAGTATGTCGCCAAGGTTATTAAAATGCTAAATTTGTCACTTTTGGATTAGTTTGGAATTTCATTCTTGCAATCCGAAGAGCGGATTGGAATCATTATAGTTAAGAAGGATGTGCAGAAACTTGGGTATAAAGGCGAACTTGGAAATGTCCTACAGTTGATTACGATCACGCGACTAGTCTATTAAGATCACGCGCTTCAACAGAGTTAAGGTTTGTTGGGTCAAGTACGCAACACTTTCACTTAGACGGCCCTTTTTTAATGTAATGCAGGAAAGCTAGTAGTGTTCTTGCCTCCAATTTCGTTTTTCAGAATTGCTGCTTTTTCTCCAAAATCGTTCCTAGCAGACTGAATACTATCACGAGTGCGAGCTGAGATGGTGTACTTCAGAATTCGTAGCAGTTATGTCTGTTTAAACGCAAAGTATGTTCGAACCATCCAAAAAGCAGGCGTCATCAAAAAAGCGAAAAATAATCACCCAAACCTTCTGACACTAATTGAAATCGATTACATATGTCGATATATATTTGCACATTGGACCTTGTGGATGAGGATTGGACTTTGAGATTTCAAGAATAAAAATCCATGGAACTAATGTAATGATACATACTTTGACCTTCTGACCTCATTGCTGCTTGACCTTTGACCTGAATATTGACACTTAATATTTCTAAACCTAAAAATATTGCACATGAAGAGGTGGTGGGTGAAAATCCGCGAGTGTCAAGTACGGCCTTCAGACACGAAAAGATAAAAGATTTACATTCTAATTCTGTACATAGCGGGCTGCTGATTAAATCTTTTGTGAATTTGGCTCCACTGACGATATTGAAATAAGATCAATTTCAATTGGCGTAATAAGGAAAACGATATAACGTGAAACAAGGTAATTTTTCGGCCATATTATTTTACTAACTGTAAAATAAACTGACTGGTGAGGAGGTCCTCGTCGAAACATGTGGTAAAAGGCTGGACCACGGTCTAAGGACCCTTAACTTTTAATCAATTAACGGGAATCTCTCCAGCTTACAATATCAAGGTTAAATAATAGAACTTTCTTGAAATCTTTCAGTTTTTAATTTAAGGAAAGATACCATAAATGAATAAAGGGAATCTTCGGCATGCTCCACCTTCTTAATGCTTCAGAAAATTTCACTATTGATTCTTTCTTGAGAATTTCTTAATTTCAATGTGATAAATTTCAACATTTACGATCTTATATTTAGTTTTTCATTTTGGGATAAATATTTTTATTTTGTATCAGAATATATTACGGAAAATAAGACACTCTAAAGTGGCATCTAGAACATTTTAACGAAAGGAGAGATGCTATAAAACTAAAGTAAATGAATTCAATCCTAGTCTTGGAAGCGTGTATTTTCATTGTTTAAGTCTACAGGTTTATGCCGACAAGCCAACAAAATTGATGGAAAATCACAAAATTCAGAATAATGAAATTTTTCCAAATTCTAAGATTTCTTAATTTTTAACTTCGAGCAATGAAGTTTCTTAATTTTTTCTGAAAATACATAACTAATCTCTAGCAGCAAACTTCTTATAAAAAAGTATTTGAAAGCACCAAACGTTTATGTTGGATCTCATAGCGAAAAGGCAGCATAAAACAGCACTATAAACAGTATCTTTTGAGTACTGTAATGCTACTTACTTAAAGTGCTTAACATTTTCATTGCAACGTGTTTTGTTTTGGAGACTATCGATAATCAATAAAACAGGTTCGTGATCCTGTCTGTTATTTTTTTCATCCATATATACTCATATTTCATAACAAACAAATAATAAGGCAGATTAACAGTACAATTTGTCGATTAAAAGCGATCAAATATGATGCAATATTTGAATTGAAAAGTTGATGAGATGCTTATATGTAAATCTCACTCTTGATTCTGAGCAATAAAAGGTATTAGAGGCCCAATAACAAGGTTAAAAAATCTACAATAAAAATCCCGATGTCAACACTATGGTGGGCTTAACTAACAAAAGAATCAGTACGTTGTTGTTGTTTTCTATATAAGTTACAAGTTACTATATATGGAATAAGGGATTCCATATATAGTAACTTGCCCGTGACGTTTACCAACGAAGCAAGTAACAGGCAAGAAACAAATTCAGGCGAGAACATCTGTTGGACAAAGTCAGTGATTTCTCGATTGGCTGGGTTAGAGAAGCCAAACGAAAACAATTCCTGAGGAGTTCATATGGTCAAAGTCATAAAAAGATGACTATTTATATCGTTTATCTTTATTTACATACAGCCTATAATATAATACTTTTAACTTAAGTGCAATATAACTATAAAACCAATCTTTCGTACTTCTAACATCTAAATGAAATTATCCAATTAATTATTCATTTAAATCTATATTTAATAATAGGTACTCCCAGTAATGTGGTTAATATAGGGCTAACCGTTTCAATATATTCTTAAACCAATAACGTCCAATATCAAAGACAACTTTTGGAAGTACTTGATCAAAAATTGTTTTAGCAGTGATAAAATTTTTTCAAAATTTGATTAAAATTCCCTGGTTTACATAGGCGGGGAGCTACGTCTCATTAATTTAGGAGTTTAAATCTGAAAAATCCCAAGATAATTCTCTTGGAAAGCCTTTCAAAGATAAGAATCTTAATTAACCATGAATGAATTAACAGTCAGGTCTATCTAATAAAACGGCTTAATATCTACCATGAAATGAACTTATTACCAATCTCAACGTTTTACGACCCTCAACAATGCATGCTTTTCTCGACAATAATGACACATCAGACTTTTAGAGAAGAGTTCAGAGGAGTGCACTTAGTGACATGTTTGAAAAAGTTTCAAAACAACATAACGAAAAATACTTATAAGGTAGCTTTAGAATTACGTGTAAATAAAATTAAAGTCTCCATAAAGATAAAGGAAAAGATGTTATTTAAACTTAGCAGTGGCAAATGCTGGCTGGTTGGTGATCTTCATAACTTCAGATAAAATATTGTGATATGCTTTTAGAATGAGAGCATACGTGTTCACAGCATTACATGTTTTTTCTAGTGGTAAACAAAAGGTCGCTTATCGCTTATCTATTTTAAGTATCTTTATCTATCTAAAGTATCTTTACAGTTTTCTTTTGGAAAAAAAATACTTTTAGCAAGAAATTAAACGTACAAATTTTATGTTGTCAACTGAAACGATGGGGCATGCTTAGGAATGCACGGGTTAGTTGACCATCAAGCCTTGTGAGTGATTTTTCTGTTAACTATGATAATTATTTGTCATCATAATCAAAATAACCTAATTACCTTGTCCTCTACTGGATGGCTTTGGCACAGGTGGTGAGACGGATCGCGTTGGTAGTGGAACATCCCCAGTCAGAGGACGCGATCGGTTACTGCCTGCGGTATCCGGAGTTCTTGGAATTTTGGTTTTTGTTTGGAACGGATCAAGCCTAAAAGGACGACAAATCGGTTATAATCCTCAGTGGATCATATGCAAAACAAGAAAAATGTTTGGAAAACAATACAAAATCTACATAAAAAGTAATTTATCACTAGTACATATTGAAATTCGCTTGACTGGAAAATATTTGGTCTAGAGATTAGTGTCTAGATGGAATGACGACATTAAATTTGAATAGGCAACGCTGCAAGATGAAATCACGAAGACCTTAAGGATTGCATAGTTAAACATGAAAGTAAATTATTCAAGCAAAGGCAAAATTATTGGAACCACGGGGCAAAAATGGAACCTCATCCACAAGAATGGAACAGTTAAAACAAAGGTGCCAATAAATTCCAACACAAATGAGGCATCGTGAAAGTCATAAATCTACAGCAAAGAATAGGTGCATAAATGGTTGCTGTCTCGCCAGACCTCATTTTAAGGAGATTTTATCACTGCACCATTAATTTTCTAGAATCCACAAAATAAAAAACCAAGGCTGTATGCAAACAAGACTGTACGAAAAGGGAGGATGTTTAAGCTTTGAATCTTTTTTCGTTGTAGACTACAATCTACAATATAAACTTTTCTTTGGTTTGTTTGCATTGCGTTTCATATAAGTTCGGCTGCGTTTTTAGCCTCTATTTGCACAATTAATTCTTGATGATTATCTTACAGCATATTATTACTGTAAAACTTTCTAATTATCACTGCAGATTTTGGATTTATCATTGCGCATGTTGTCTTGTCTGTCACAGAGCCTTTGGATTAGGATTCTGTCTCGAGAGACTTCGCAGCAGCTGAATTTCGGCATTAGAAGGATGTTGCCAATTTCGCATTTTACAGTATGCAGAAGCGATAGATCAAGTCGCAACTCATCGGCTATATTAAAGGCATTTGAAACAGGTAAAAGTGGCTTACAGCCACTCGACCACGAGCGGTTGACCAATCAAATTTCGCACAGAGAAAAACACGTGAACAGTTTCCGTCTTTCTGCAAATCGGTGAAATCCTGGAGCAGCGCGCAGTGGTTTAACGTGATCAGTTTCCAATTCCATTCTTGTGCGCGTGCTCTGATCAATTTGGCCTAAGTTATTTTTGGATTCGCTGTACTTATGCATGTCAAATGCCTTTAAGTTCGGTGCTAAGTCACTGAGTGGGTGGTTAATGGCTTTTTACATTAAAAGGTAATCAATATTGAATTACCCTTTGACTACCAAAGGGGCCATTATGACGTGCCACAAATGCCCTAGCCATAAAACTGTTACAATGCTATCAAATCATTTCAAATCATGTCAGTTTAAGAAATGAAATATTTCCCATCATTGTTTCAGTATGTGAAGCTGGATTAAGAAGACGATGAAGAAACAGCAAAGAGTATATGACATTTTTTAATATTTAAGCCAATGTAGGCAAACGTTCATAATTGAAAAAATGTTAGTCTGGCTTGTTTAAGTAAACAGTCCATCCAGTAACGCCTGGCTAAACGTTGTACAATAAAATTTACAATAAAATGAACAGTTAAATCGAAAAGTATTTTGGGTTTTAGATTCGGCTTTGAAATCTTCAGGCAGCAACAAAAGGCAGCAAAACTCAAGTATCTAAATATTACGTTTCATACAGGAAACGTTTTCTAAAATTGTTTATAAACATTATGTTAAAAATGTTATTGGAAAATAATTGCAACGATAATGCAGGGTTTAAAATCTCAAGAGTTTAATAATCTTAGGAAATCTGAGTGGCAAGGGTCTCCAATTGAATCGATGACAAAATGGCATTTTTTCAATGCTGTGTTTGTCTAAGCAATGTTCATTATCAAGAACTTAAATAATTCTGTCTTTTACCAAGGTAGCAGTACTCGGAACCAGGGCCGTGAAAAGATGTTATTGGAAAATAATTGCAACGATAATGCAGGGTTTCAAATCTCAAGAGTTTAATATTCTTAGGAAATCTGAGTGGCAAGGGTCTCCAATTGAATCGATGACAAAATGGCATTTTTTTCAATGCTCTGTTTGTCTAAGCAATGTTCATTATCAAGAACTTAAATACTTCTGTCTTTTACCAAGTTAGCAGTACTCGGAACCAGGGCCGTGAAAAGCCAGCTCGGGTTCAAGTGTGATTCACAAAACTGGGCCCTCTTAAAATAACTTTCTGTGACCAGGCCTTTCAGTCTCTCGAACAACTAGGGAAACATTTTAGGGAAACGCCCTCTTTAGGTACAAGTGTCTAAAAATATTCTTAAGAAGACTTTGCAAAAACATGTTATTCATGAATCAAGGACAGGGCATCGTATTTCTCTATGATAAACGTACAGGCATCGACCCCACACATGTTTTCTGGGTTGTAAATAGATCTTGTAGCAATCTAATAGTAACATGGTGTAAGATTATTATCGGCCCCTTCGGAGCACGGGCCCCGAACCTTTTGCCCCTCCTAATCACACTCATTTTGACGCTGTTGCCCACGACAAGATAAACTTTACGGCACTCGTTTGAAGGTTTGGCGGGGGCAACTGAGCAAAACTAAGAAAACAGCCTGAAAAACAAATAATTTTCCATTTGGGATTTTAATAATTACTTTTGAATTGGTAAGATATCAGACCGAAATATGATAAACGAGCAAATATTTAACACAATAGACATAAAAGATCAACCAGAAATAGCGAAAATATGTACCAGACATCAGAGGTTATCTTTGAGATAAGGGCTAAAAAAAGCTGCTTATAGAAAGGACAAAAAGAATACGTTTCCGTGTGGAAAAGATAATACTTTTTTAGTTTTACTTTGTTTTACCCATGGCCTCGTTTCGAAAATTACCCTAATAACACAAATTTTGTTCTAAATACCGATTTTCATCCCCTTATTGCTGGGGTGATTGTAAGATCAATTGTGAGATGCGTGGCTTTATTGTAAGAAAAATTATAAGAAAAAGATACATTGTAGGGAATTTGCCCATGAAAACGTACGAAGGTCCAGAGTTTTGCCGGGTGGAAGAGCAAACTTCTGTTCTAGAGAAAAGGTGCATTTTCGGGTCCCCCGTGGGGGTTTTAGGGAGAGGGTTGTAAAGGACTGTATGTGTAAGCAATTGTCGGATGAATAAACTGAACAGGCAAACACGGATAAATAATTCCGCAACACATGATTCACACTGGATATCACACTGAATCAACTGTCTCTCCGTTCAACTGGAAAATAAAGGATGATATGATGCCATTACTTCCCAGTCAGAACTATTCATTTTAACAAAAGAGAAATGAGTTCACGAGAGAGCATTCAATAAAACCACGCCGTGCAGGATCCACATCGACAAAGAGTCATGACTTGCCAATAAGTTAAACTCAAAAAAATTGCAAAACGACCCTTTTAATATTAATGCTTTTCATGGTAATGACTGAAGACATATTAAGAAGAGTTTAGCCAGAACTAAAAAGTGTTTCCGGAGGTTCGAAAAAGATGCAAACACCGGACTTTAATGAATTGAATTCAAATATCAACAATTCGGTACAGATATTGCTAGACAAATTGTAAACTCCAGTCTGGCCATTTGGTCAGCTAACAAACGTTATTATTGAATTACTGGTTTTTCAAAGCCGCAACTTTCTGCTGTTCAAGCAGACCATCACACACAAAAAATTAAATCAAATATATTACGTAATTCTGAAATTTGCCGAGATCTCGTTTGAGTTTATGGTGGCGAGTCCCTTAAAAGCGGGAATTCTTAATGATATGTAAAGACGTCGTTGTAGATCACAACCTTTGAAATTTTTACCACCATTTTCCGGATAAGCACGACTTTCCCTAAAACTTTTAAAAAGTTTCTCAATGCGTCAGCCCCGGTGGCACCTGGCTCTTGTAAAAGAATTTTAGCAGATAACTTACGATTCGCTGCTGCAAAACAAATCTTCGAATAGTTCCTTGCGTATTGCATCGTATTCTGTTATTTCGATGTCTCCGGTCGCATCCATTGCTTGAAGTAATAGGTCCTCTTACATGCATTTGACCATATGATACGGGCCACATATAGAAATTGCTCGATTTTCAAGCATGACACGCTAGATGATTTCCGCGATGTTTTTGCGCTTCAATGCTCATGATTGTTCCTTGTACATTGAAATACACTTCACGTTCTTAGGCGTATTATGCAAATTGTATTGTGCGGCGAAAAACATTTTCTTTGATTAACAAGATTATGAATCGTGTGACACAATCAAATCAGCCATCCCCCGTCATAAAAGCTACTAGTAGGGTTAACTGTCGATTTCCACTCCAACAACACGGGGGAGTATTTGTACAGCCTATTTGAGGCTTCCAGTCTAATATACAAAATTACAAGAAACATTGCTATCCACATTGCCCGCAGAGGGGAAAGAATGATGTTGGTTTAAAGGAAAGATTTACGGCAAATCCACCCTGGGCTTCAGCGTTGGCTATGATTCAAATATGACCACTTTTCCAGGGTGATGCAACCACTAGATATGGTAAGGTTCTTCCAAGATTTCAAAAAGCTTTCAATTTCAATGATTTCATAAATATCTGGATACGCTTTAACACAGTGTTCTTGGCAAAACAACAATTAATTTATAATTACAAATGAAAAGAGAAAGCACCTTTCTCTATTAGGAAATTTCACGGTTTGCGAAAGTTATTAGAGGTTTCCAACTGGATTTCTCGGGGATTTCTCCTTTACCCATCAAAGGCTCACAGCCAATAAATTGAATATGGCTTGACTGAAAAATCTACTTTCAGATTTAATATCATGAATCTTTTTATTTCAAATTATGAATAAACATTCAAATTGCCTGTTTCTTGTGTATTGTCTTGATGTTTTAAAGAATGGGAGCCAGTTTGACTGGATTAAAATATTCATTAAAGGATTAAAGGGTAGAATCCTTGAACGTGTGTAATATTGCTAGTGTGTATAACGACAGCTGAAAAGATCACAAGGCAGATCATGAAAGACTCAAAAGAATGGAAGGAATTTCAAGAGAAATGTAGAGATTCGGCACAAAGAGGGTAACGTCAAAATCTTTTTACCCTCCCAAAATGGGAAATTAACAAGATTGTTATTCAGTGTTTCATCAAATGAAATCTATCTAAAAATTACTGCAAGTGAGCGATCTGATTTTCTCAACAGAGGTATCTAATTGTGTCAATATGGGAAACAATGTTTGCAAAATTATTGCTACGAGATCATCAACATAGAAGTGAAAACCTCTCGGTTAGGATCATGCTAGTTTTTGTAATACAGTTACTGTGGGCATATCATATGAATGCTTGAAGATTTTTGGTATTTATGCTTATGCTAGGTCAGATAAAGAGCGTTGTATTTTTATAGCTCTTAGAGGGATGACTTCCAAATGAAATTCGTGTCCAACAAAAGAACGAAACTTGAAACGGATAGATGCAATGGTTGCCAAAAAGAGTTGGAACTCAACAACAAGTCACTCTGTCAATGCTTAATTTAATTGAATGAAGCAAAAGCCTGATACGCTGATCGTTTAAAAAGCAATGTGACAAGGGTGATGAATTTTATCTAACTGGAGATGAATCTCATTTAGGGGTAGCAAAGCAAAAACTCAAGTGCGGGATATGAAAATAGGATTGAGAAAGAATAACCGGAAATGCTTCCAATGGTTTAAAAATAATCATGGAAATGCTAAATAACTTGCCCTGGGTTATCTTTTCTGACCAGTAGAAAGCTCAGTTATTACATCATAGTGTTCTGGCGGGATAAAGAAGGA
Organism: Rhopilema esculentum; assembly: GCF_057945365.1. Lineage (NCBI taxonomy): Eukaryota > Metazoa > Cnidaria > Scyphozoa > Rhizostomeae > Rhizostomatidae > Rhopilema > Rhopilema esculentum. The sequence goes on from NC_142833.1 coordinate 6,790,987, forward strand.
ATAAAAAAGTAGTGCCCTATATGCAATACATGACTAAATGCTGAATGATTACAATCTCTGTTGTATATTTCAGTAAGAAAAACGCCTACAGATATTTAGTTGACAGGCAAGGCCAGTTTTTAAACCACATTAGATTTTTATTGGTGGTTTTGGGCGGATTGCGTAATCGTGTTGAGGTTGTGGTACAACCAGGATTCCTAGATTTGCAATTTCAGGCAAAATTTTCCAATCTAGATAGAGTGTAAAGATTTCGATTTTAATTTCAGCTACTCTACATATTACTGAAAGTCGCTTTGCAATTCCTTACCATAACGTGTACATTTTGGCTCAGTTTTTGTTACTTTGTTTGTTACTTTTACCAAAATTCTTCAATTGGGCGCTTATCGATGACTTGAAAATAGTTTCATGTCCTTTTAGATGGACTTCGAGTAAGACTTCGAATGAGCGATTCAATTTCATACAAGTAGTAGTTATTGCAAAATTTGGTTAACAAAGGTCACTTTCTATAAAACAAGAGCCTGTCTAATTTCCTTGCCTATTAAAATAACCCAGAATTAACCTTGATATCAAAGAAACTATATAATAGAATTGGATAGCTGATAACAGATGCTAAACAGGGAATGAGGATGATGTCATTCAATTCAGTAGTATTTGAATAAGACCTGGTAAAATCGAAAACAAACATCAAAAGGCTAGAACGTTTGAAATGATAATCTTTCGAGCTAATAACATCTTAACATGGCTCCACTTCCAGATTGCCGCTTATGATTCTGAATAAATGCCTTAGCAGAGAATTATGTTTTCTTAGGAAGCTTTTGTTGGATGAGTGTCAATGGAGCATTAAAAGACTCTGTGACCATCTGAGGAAATTGCAAAGGGGGCGTGGGGGCTAAAATGGAATTCAGAAGGTTATAAATATCCCAGAAATCATCGCTGTTCTCTACTTCATATTAAGATGAGATGAGAGGAAAGATGTGGAGGGAAGATGAGAGCTGTGGGACCCAAGCCAGAATGATGTTTACAAGGACACGCCCATTAGAAGTAAAAAACACCCCTTTGGGAACTTCCGGTCAAAAATGTAACGAAATTAAATTAAAATCATTTGCATGTTTCGAAAAGATGAGCAAGACAGCAGCAATATTTTGCCAACAAACGCCTCTATTAAAATTATATTCAAATAATCTTCTTGTAGTTTAGAATTTAAAAATGGCTTGTTTATTATGTACGTTGCGTGTGGTACTTCATCCAGAATAACGATAATATAGTTAGCAAATAAATTTAGTACCAAAATGAAAATATAATAGTTTGATTGTTAAAAACACAACGTTTCTAACATGTACTCGTTATCAAGTGTCTAGAAAAGAAACTAGCCGAGCAAAAAGAAGGCGAGATTCGATATATAAAAAAGAATGTGAGATGCAACGTAACCGAAAAAAACTGAATAAGGGAATGGGAGGAAAGTAAGAAAAGAGAAGGAAATAGATATAAAAAAAAATCATCGAAGGAAATTAAAATGTTTATTAAAACCATTAGGATAAAGAGTTCTTAGGCTTAAAATTAAACCTTTATAGCTTGTTTATCAGTATGTTTCAAAATTTTTCAATTTTCAAAGTCTTTTATAAAATTATTTTCTTACAGACAAAGATATCCGAATTTATAGAAATCTTTGACATTCATTGCTTTGATATTCAAGAATCCTTCCCCTAACTTTCTGAAGTTTTTTAAAATTGATCACATTTAAGAGTTTATCTTTAGAAAACACGAAATATTGTTGATTATGAAAGAATATTAAGCTACTGTAAAAAACGATCAGAGAATTTTAATATGTTAATCCTAACATTAAAGAAGATCGCCCTGGTTAGCAAAAATTTAGCAGAAAGTATGAATTTAAAAATTGAAGAAAAAATGGTAAAAAGTTGATAAGATGGCAAAGAAGAAAGTTAAGGAATAAATTATTGATGGTACAAGATGTAAACGGCTTTGAAAAAAGGAAAAAATTTTCACCCTAAAGCTTTGCGGCGGACATTCCTCAGAGTAGGAAAAGATCAGAATAAGGGCTGAAAAATACATTTCGCTAGTACAGAGACCAATTAAACTATTGACCATTCTCTTACATAAAAGTTTTGTACAATATGTACCTATAGGTTGGTTCTTTCTCGTTAGGAAATAAAACAGTTGACAAAAAGGAAATATCCAAAGACGGGTCTGTCCCCTATCACTTTTTTCCTCGTTCGCGTGTTTCACGAAATTAAAAAATGCATTTTCAAAAATATAGAAAGAAGGGCTGTTAGTTTTGATTTGTAGCAAAAGAACGGGAAAATCAAAATTTATTCAAAAAATTTCCTCATCTAGCACAAAGGTAACTGCGGATGGCAGTTTTTCCATTTAAATTGAGCGTACATGAAGGAGCGTACATGAAGGAGCGTACTTGAAGGGCCGTTCAATAGGCATGGGTACAAGTCGAGGGACGATTTTTCGACAGCAAATATTCTTATCAGAATCCAAACAGCATGATCGCTTTGGCGGTCGATGTTGACATTAAGCGTTGCCTTGTAGGTATCAGATAGAAAATTTCTAAATACGGTTAGGCAATTGTAGACTTGCACTTTGATGAAACGCAAATATTGTGCTTTGCATTGGTGATTTGCATTGAAGTATCCATGCTACTGAAAGTCCCCACCCTCGTGCTAATCAAATAACGTAAATTAATTTCGGTGTAGCAACTGAAATCTGGAGACTTTATTTGATGTCTTTAACGCAGCTTTGTAAGTTCCCAAGTCAGCAGTGACGTAACGGAGGCATCTAGTGTGGCTCCTATTTATGGACTGGAAGAAATTCCCTGCCAGCGCTGTAGAGCATGCCAAACTCAATAGCGAAATATAAAATTTGAAATTATTCTTCCTATCTTTGAGGAGCTTGAGTAAAAGAAGCTTTAGTTAATGAAATTCAAAAGCTTCGAAATATGGAGAACCTGAGCGGAGTCTTGAAACATGGATACAAAAAAAATCTGGGTGCCCTATTTGCCCTGAAATGCATAAGGCTACTGTAGGAGGTGCAAGAGAGTTTCCTCTGATCAGGCCAATTGGGGCTGCTAGAGACATATTGAATACATGTCTCAATCGTAATGCCTTTTGTTATTAAACCGTTGCTGCTCGAATTAAATATTAATATCATTGTCATAATATCAAATAAAAGGCAGTGCTTTTGGAAGACCTTCCAGTATCAAATGGAGTTACATGCAAAATGAAATAGGTGATAAAGAATCATTTAAAGGAAAAAGAGACGCAACTCTTAATTAGATTAGTAGTGACCACTTTTATGTATGCTTAAGGTTAAGGCAGTGATGGGTTTTCACAACCAGCAACTTTTACAAGCCGTTAACTACCAACACTGCCTGCTGTGCCAGTGCTCCTGAGAGCAAGATATTTGGGAAAAGCAGTTACAGATGCTGCTAATCTTCAAGGAAATTTGCCGTTTGAATATCTAAAAGCCAGGCTGGTATGATTACAAGAAATCCTGTTTTGATACAAAGGATTTAACAGAGTGTTATGCCTGCTAAAAATAGTGTCGACTGAAACCACGATTGGGATAATTTTAGATGCAATTTAAGAACACAAAGGAAACAGCCATGATAGAGAACAAAGATACTCCTCCAACTGCACACCTATTGACATTGAAATGCCAAAAGACCCTCGACTCTGAGTAAGCAGTATGTGCTGTTTTGAATGAGATTATAAATATGTTGGGTCTAGAAATCCAAACGGCAAAAAACACATCATGAAAACCGAGCAGCAAGCTGGTACAATTCGAAAAACGATGGATCCTAGAAAGATAACGATTATACAGAACATATTATAAACATTGCACAGACCCTTTGCCCATATATAAATGGCATTTTCAAAAAGGCTTTGCCCTGACATAAAGAGATTGTCAAGCTGCCGTTCCTTATATCAAAAGGCTCATACCATATCAATCTCTAATGATAGGCTCTGGTACCACGGGTATAGCGATAGTTTAGTTGGTAACAAAAAGAGACAGAGATATAGAGAGAAACGAGAAAGCGCGCGCGTTATGTATTTAAGCGGAGTAAAGGTAGATCTCTTTGACGTCTACGAATTAGATCATTGTTTATAAAAAGTAAATAAATGGTGTTTTACGGGGCTGTAGCTGGGATAGTGAAGCAGAGATGCGAGGACGATGAAAAGGCTGTGATACAACTAGGGCTCTCCAGACTTGTCTTTTCAGGCCAAATTTTCCAACTTTGGCTTTCTCCAGTGTTAAAATTGCCAAAAAAAATTTGCTTTTGGCCTACAACTAAAATTTGACCTCTTTCAGTAGAAATTTTGAGGACATTAGTTTGTTTTATATATACGTAAACACCCTAAGTAGAAACAAAATTTAAATTGAAAAAGCAATACTGCAAGTATTAAAAACAAGCCTAACGATGGGCAAAGAAATTTTTTTTTTGAATTAAAAAGATTCTCAATTTCTTGTTTGAGCTTGGGAAATTGATTAAGTCTAAATTGATTAAGTCGAAATTGATTAAGTCGAAAGCCATTAAGTCGAAAGTGATTGAATCGAAAGTCTGGAAATATATACTATGCTTAGGCCGTTACCCGGCACTACAACTGGAAAGCCTCCATAAAATTGAGAATGACCGTATACAAATTAAAGTATACTTTAATACAGTATAGTTGACATGCACCCTTTCCGTATTATTAAATTATAGCAGTTTTAGAAGTGTGACGTCATCTAGTTCATCCTCCTTCCTTTTATGATTGCGAATACAAATATAGTGTGGTGTTTTGGTTTAATATAATGATTATCTTCTTTCGGGCTCGCTCTATACTTGACAAATTAGCAGCTTAATTTGGCTAAATGCTTTGAAGCTGTATCGGGTCCTTTTTTCAAAATGCAGCTGCTTTTGAGTTCAGGCTAAGATAGAAAACTCGTCTTCTCCTTAAACTAATGACTTTATTGTGCATTTAAAAGGTTTAAAAGATTTTATCGGAATGATATGACAGGTTATACATAAACTAATGAGGGCACTTCTTTTCTTGTGGTCTCTTTTGCGATCGATATCACAGTTTTGGCTTCGTCTCGGATACGAAGCAACATTTTACGAAAAATGCTCTGAATAACGAACACAAGGTCTCACAGCTTTTCCAAAGAAAAATGGAGTTCTGTTGTGCGATATCATGATATAGTGAAAAGCCCAGAAAGCGGATACCTGCGTAAAAGTTAAGTCACAATTAGGGAGGCATTAGTTATCAGAATGTTGCTTGAACGTTACATGAATGTGGCTTCGGTCACTGGAAAGAAAACTTGCGAAAAAATAAAATATGTCTCCTGTCATGGGAGATGTTAAGCATAAGCAAACAAAGACGTTACACCTACTTGGTTGGTCTTGATGTAGGCCTACTTCGTGGAGGTGGCATCTAAGACAAAGTTTAGTACGATTAAATACATTTTGCATTTCGAATACCTCACTGGGTAAACACAGCTTGATTCAGGAGCATCCCTGCACAGCATAAAATATTCAACAAAATCTCTAAAGAAAATAGTAACCAACTGCTTTATATTGAAATGAATTAAGTTTCAAGATGTATTGAATTCTGTTTACCGTGATACAAAATAGCCTTTACAGTACATAGTTACAGAAAGCTCGAGCCCCCTGATGAGGTTTTTTACATTCCCCTGGAACCTTCTCTAAAGGCCGCTCTTCACTTCAGACTTTTTGTTCGCACACGCTCGCAATGTGAATCTCCTGATCTAGTTGGCTACTTGATGGAAGGATCACAGCCTACTATCAACGCGAGCGAAATGTCTGCCTGCTTAAAGCGATCTCAAAATACGTATGTGCGTACACAGAACGATTGAAGTTGAGGTGTGCGTGCCCTACATTTTCCATTCATCTAAATTCATCTCTGGGAAAACCAGTTGAGTCTGCGCGCAGACTACCAGAACACCTTCGAGTCCACGACAGATCGAAATTTCGTTAGCTCGAAAAACTTTAATCGCTTTTTGGAGGTCCAAGTTACTGGGATAATAGTGTATCATGTCTAAAAGTTTCATTCCACTTGGAAGGATTATAAACATTACATCTACATATTGACACATAGTTTACAACTCTTTATCTTAAGAGGTCTTAAGTTGGAAAGAGAATATTAAGCGAGTCGAAACTATGAAATTAATACGCATTCTCTTTAAGAATAATTACTAGGCTTTTTACAGAATTAGATTGTGTCACTGGGGGCAAATTGCTGTCATGAATTTATGGCATACGTACCTCTTGACTTGGCTCTGGAACTGGTGTTCTTTCTGTAAAAAAGAAAATACAAGTTGATGATAAAGAATTATGAAGAATTAAAGAATTAAAAAAACATGTCTTTAAATCAGCATGTAAAATAAATGTTCTCTTGTGATATTTTACCAATGCATAAAAGGCACGAGAAAATAACTAAAAGAGGATTGCTTAGCACAAAACAAAAAAGTTCAACCATAAAGTGATCAAACCAACAGCCTTCAACAAAACTAACATCAAAATGGAAGCGATTGAGGTTACACCTACTATTTTATATGAAACGATGTAAAATCATAGTGTTTCTAAATATTTTACCGCATTTTGGCACAAAAACTTCCCAATGGCTTTCCAAACACGAAAACCAGACATATTTGGTATAAAAATTGTTTTATAGCAATGAGCGCTGCAGCAAGTACGAATAGCTTTGAAATAATTCGTTTGCTGGCCTATGTTACATAGACTTTTTTCCAGTTACAATACACTAGCAATATTGCTAGAGACTGAAAATCATACTTTAACCCTTCCCAGTCTGACGGGAACTGTCGACTTCTTGGCAGTTCCAGAAAAACCCAAGCACTATAAAGACAATCTGGCGAATCCTCTTTCCTACTGGTTAACTTCAATCTGCATCCAGGTATAAACTTACGGTGATATTCTGGGCATCAACCGGCGTATTATTCAAAGAAGCGTTGTTCGATGTGAACCTTCTAATACCGGATACAGTAGTGTCCCGTATATGAGAAATAAACATTTAAGAAACATAGACCCTGATTTTCAAAATAATACCCCATTTTGAAGCCAAACACTTGTATAAGATAGTGTATACACAGTGCTGATTGTTAAACTAAGGTGATATAATTTGTATCACAATCATAGAGGTCTTGTCTGAGCAGTTAATCGATAGAACATGGTTTTTCTAATAAGAAACTTTATCCTGATTCAAAGTTTATATCATTTTATATGAAAAAAGTCAGACCTGAAACTGAATACGTTTTTTCTTTTATGTGACACACTACTGAACTTAATACCGGATAATTTCTACCGGATACCTTAACAACCAATTTCTTTACCATGATAAACTCCTTGCACACAACCTCTCGTTAACAGATACCTTTTACATCAGACCGTGAATAACGTCTCATAAGTTTACGTTATATGGGAGCTGGCTTTCACTTTTTTGGAACAAAATAGAAACATGTACACAAAATGTCTAAGCTTTCTCTTGTCGTCCAAAATTTTCCAGAACTCCAAGACCTTATTGTTTAAGACATTTTGCACAACTCCAAGAATTATTCAAATATCATCAATTTTTTAGGATGTTCAGAACTCCAAGACATTTTTGTTTGAGAAATTTTGCACAACTCCAAGAATTATTCAAATATTATTAATTTCTTAGGATGAGTTAAGCTAATTATCTTCTTTTTCTAAGAATAATTTATCAAACACCTGTGCAGTTGGTAGCTCGAGTTTTGTATAAGTAAAGCATCAAAAGTGGTTTTAAATTTCAAAGCAGAAACAGTCGAGAAGCATGAATTAGCTTACCAAAAGCCCATGCATTCAAAGGACAGAACAGCGAGTAATGAATTTTTCAAAAGCCTCCTTAAGAAACTCCAAAAATTAAAGATCAAATCACAGCTGCCAGGATATCTTATGATTTGAGGATGGATAAAAACCAAAGGAGATGAAATTCTTGGTCAACCGGATCAGAGTTTCTAGAAATAAGCTTGGTTTCATAGTGAGAGGTGCAGAGCTATCAAATATAAACTGGAGTTATGAAGATATAGCATTACACATAGCTGTCAAATTATGTAAAAGGAATGTGGAGAAGTGCTTATTTAAATCTGTGAGCATTAGGAAGAGGATTTAAAAGATCAAAGTAAAGGTCTTGAACAGAGTCTGCCAAGCTCTAGAAATACATTAATATGAAAAACTGATATAAAAAAACATTTTGGCTCCATATCCTTTCCTTTGCGCCAGACGCATTTATACATGCAACTGAATATACTGGAGGTAACTGGAAGCTAGGTAGCGTTGTCATCGAATTTCATACATTTATTTTCTTCATAAGAAACTTCGCCAAAAAAAATATTGGACGAAAAGGGAAAGTAAAGAATCTTCAGTACTCGAAGCAAAAAACAACGAGAAACAAAAGAAATAACTCAGAAGTCCAAAATTCCACGAAAATCCAGCAATATGATAAGCTAGGTGGCATAAAAATTTAAAAATCGAGGAAAGATGTGGGACTGAAAAGAATATACTTCCCTTAACTAAGTGAAGCATTAGAATGGACGCAAATCTCTTGACAAAAATGTCACAAGCATTTGAAAAGAAATAGAAACATTGAAGAGTATTGCCAGTCTTTACAGCTTAGAAAATCTCTCCAGCAAGGTTATATGTATGGGAAAAGCTATATAAATGAAAAATTAAATGTAGGACCCAAAATTATACAATTAAAGACTCGCAAGAAACATTTAGCTTTGAAATTTTCAAATCATCAAGAAACTGAATTACTCAACATTGGCCTTTGTTTCATATAAAAATCAGAGAAACTTTGGTTTCTATTAAAAGATCATTCCGTCCCAGCCCTGCATTCATTTGATATTTGAGAAGTAAAGTGATGTTTCTTTTTCATGCTTCCTAGCACGGACTTAGTGTCTTACAGTTACCTTAGTGGCACGAAAATTTATTGGCTGTCAAATTTGGCACCTGACAATAGTGGTTTACTGGGCCCCTAGATGTAATTTGAATTGTCTTAAACAGTGTACAGCAACAAATTTGAAAAATGCAGCATTTTCACTCTTTAGGCTCACATGGTATTTGTGTCATTCGTACAAACATCAAGTCATTCCTTAACCTTGCGGTACAAATTTACTCATAATTAGTACTCAGTTTCTCAATTATTTTGTTGAATTCAGTATTCGGGGATATCTCGTAAATTTTAAATGCTATAGAGCTGCAATTTATAAACAAAAACACGTAGCATAAAATGAAACACCTAAGTAATGGTAATATCTTTTTCTTTTCATTGCTTATGCTAATCAAAAAGGAAATGGGTGCCAAATAGACGAAAAGGTAAATGCGTGTATGTGATGACCAAACAAGGCAAATGCGTGTATGAGATGACCAAAAAAGGTAAATGCGTGTAAGAGTTGACCAAACAAGGCAAATGCGTGTATGAGATGACCAAAAAAGGCAAATGCGTGCATGAGATGACCAAACAAGGCGAATGCATGTATGAGATGACCAAACAAGGTAAATGCACGTATGAGATGATCAAACAAGGCAAATGCGTGTATGAGATGACCAAACAAGGCAGATGCGTGCATGAGATGACCAAACAAGGTAAATGCGTGTATGTGATGACCAAATAAGGCAAATGCATGTATGAGATGACCAAACAAGGCAAATGCGTGTATGAGATGACCAAACAAGGCAAATGCGTGTATGATATGACCAAACAAGGTAAATACGTGTATGAGATGACCAAATAAGGCAAATGCATGTATGAGATGACCAAAAAAGGTAAATGCGTGTATGAGTTGACCAAACAAGGCAAATGCGTGTATGAGATGACCAAATAAGGCAAATGCGTGCATGAGATGACCAAACAAGGCGAATGCGTGTATGAGATGACCAAACAAGGTAAATGCGCGTATGAGATGATCAAACAAGGCAAATGCGTGTATGAGATGACCAAACAAGGCAGATGCGTGCATGAGATGACCAAACAAGGTAAATGCGTGTATGTGATGACCAAATAAGGCAAATGCATGTATGAGATGACCAAACAAGGCAAATGCGTGTATGAGATGACCAAACAAGGCAAATGCGTGTATGAGATGACCAAACAAGGTAAATGCGTGTATGAGATGACCAAATAAGGCAAATGCATGTATGAGATGACCAAACAATGCAAATGCGTGTATGAGATGACCAAACAAGGCAAATGCGTGTATGAGATGACCAAACAAGGTAAATGCGCGTATGAGATGATCAAACAAGGCAAATGCGTGTATGAGATGACCAAACAAGGCAGATGCGTGCATGAGATGACCAAACAAGGCAAATGCGTGTATGAGTTGACCAAACAAGGCAAATGCGTGTATGAGTTGACCAAACAAGGCAAATGCGTGTATGAAATGACCAAACAAGGCAAATGCGTGTATGAGATGACCAAACAAGGTAAATGCGCGTATGAGATGACCAAACAAGGTAAATGCGTGCATGAGATGACCAAACAAGGCAAATGCGTGTATGAGTTGACCAAACAAGGCAAATGCGTGTATGAGATGACCAAATAAGGCAAATGCGTGCATGAGATGACCAAACAAGGCAAATGCATGCATGGGAAGACCAAACAAGGTAAATGCGTGTATAAGATGACCAAACGTGGCAAATGCGTGTACGAGTTGAACAAACTTTGCCCATGCATTACAAACAAATTTCTAAACCTAGTTTGGGATAGGCAACGGGTCATATTCCGTTCAGCATCAACGAATAACGTTTATAATACGTTTCCTCTTTAAGGAATCAAATTGTCTAGTTTATTAAAAATGGTTTTCTACCACGAAATTTCTACCAGCATTCTTTCGTTTTGAATTTAGAATTTAATTACCGTTTCGCCGTGCTGCACTTCCAGATGATTGCGTCTTGGGGCGACCCTGAAAATGGAACAAGCAAAATAGTGAAGAAGATAAAAACAATAATAAAATCAACCCAAAATCGGGTTGGCCCCCTATCAAATACAAAACGACATTCTGTTAAGACCCCACAGGCTGCTAAGTGATTCCACTTCTTTGAAGATAAGGATTTCACACAAGGTTATACCTAAAATAAGTCTGTGTAATTAAGTTAATGCTTGAAATTTTTTTGAGGTTTCCTACTTGCGGTGGAACTGCCGGACAGGGCGACACCATACTGATAAACCTAACTACACAGAACGTCTGAGACACTGGCAAAATAAAAAAATTGAATATCACCATCGAAGACTAAGTTCTTTTATGGATATAAATAATCAATATATTTAAAAGAACTCTAAGGGGGGTATGACCTTGGTTAGAGCCTACAACGATTATTTGAAGCTAGCCACGATAAGAACAGAAACCACTCTGGATGCATTGATGTTCTAGAAGAATGCCTGGTTGAAACAGGCCATTATTGTTGAATTGATGTAGAGGGTAGATGAAAAACAATGATTGATGTAATCATTATGATTGTAAAACAAAACTTGTTAAGGAAGACTTACACTTCGGGAATTCAAGTCAGCTCTCACGGAACTCCTGGAGCTTAGTTCTTGGAGAAGAAACAAGCAAAGTTAACCATACGACCATTTTAAATTTACAAAATAGCTACGATATGTCAGTCAGTGGCGTAGCGAGCGGGACGCCCGCCCAATGGCAAAACATTTCGGCGTTTTCTTGGTTTTCAAAGGGTGTGGACACACCATTTTCCCTCGCTCAACCTGCCTTTGCCCCCTCCCCCCCCCCCAATAACACCGCACTGGCTACGCTACAGATAACAGAAGCATTCGAAATTGATTAGCCAAACCAATTTTACTGCAGATTCGCATCGAAAACAATCATAGTACTGCAAGAAAGTTTATGTCAGTAATCCGGTCAAATTGAATACTTCAGTAAAGCTTCCCTTTAGAATCACTTCCTAGTTATTTATTCTCTATCAGTTTTGATGTCAAATCAACACATTAAATTTTACTCCAATTTAGCAATACCAATTTCAATATTAAAGCCAACCTAAAGGAAAGCGCTGCAGTGAAACGTATACAAAAACGTCATTGATATTACAAAACTTTCATACATTTATGTTTTGTTTTCATGACCCTATAGAGTTCTCAGTAAAATTACAGCAACGCTAAAGTCTGTGCCAAAGTATCAAATTTTAAAGGAATTTTTAAATCTTATATGAAAAGCCAGCATTATATTTAGCGGCCATAGTTTCGGTCGAAAAAGGCGGGTTAGCGGTTTTTCCAATTCATCTCGTGCTCGTTTATGAAAATAATTTAGCTGTCTCCTTATAAATTCACTTCAATAACAAGATATGGTTACTGAAAAAGCTAAAAACCCTGTTTTACAAATACTTGTGTTGAAATTGATGCTTGCTAATGAGATAAAACATTCTAATATTTTTGTCTCTTGTAGTGAAAAGCTTCTTACGCCCATCAAATTCTTAAGTCGGCGTCTATAAGCTATATTGGTGGAATGAATAAGCATTTACATCAGGAAAAACATTGTTTCGTTATCCCTTTGAGGCTTTGCAGGCGAAAATGAATTTGTGAATCAGAGAAAACGGAATCATTGCCATAAACCCTTTCAATCAGTAGCAGGTTTGAAATATGCAACTTAGTTATGAATTAGAGCAAGGAAGGGTAAGGGGTTTTTTTATATATATATATATTCGGTATAAAAACTTACACAACAAATTACCTAAAACAGTACGTACAAACTACTAAACTACATTACAAGGACAGAACGGGGTAAGGGGTTCTAGTATAATGTGCAAAATTGAAAAACATTTCACTACCTTCTATTGCTGTAAGCTTCGAGTGCCCCCTTGGTGTGACTGGGCGAGTGAGGGGTTTCTCTTGAGTGAAGGGAGAAACATCTCCAAGCGCCTGGAGTGAAAATTACATTACATAAGATTCGATAATAAAAAGCTCTTGGTGTTTGTCGTATTTTCATTACAACGTGGGGATGTACAATTTTACATTGCAATAGCACTTGTAAATCAGGACAATATTTATCAACTATTACAATAAGATTAATTAATATTTGATAAAAGTGAATAGTTCAATTTAATACGAATAGCTTAAGGAGCTCACACTAAGGCCTAAGATGCAGTAATTTATATGAAATATACTTTTGTGCTGCAATTAATGATACACAGATAACAGAAGAACAGCACAGTACTATACCTTTGAATCAAAGTTTGTTGAGACAGAAATTGAAGACAGTACCTTGAAAGAAAAAAGGGACAATAAAAATTGTATTGAAGCCTGAAAAACAGCATAAAATAAAGAATCTATTTATTGCATTATATGTAAGTAATTCTAAGAATTATGCTTGGGCAGAGGTAATGAACTATGCTTTGGTATGTATAGCAAGACCGTTTCACATAACAACTCCGAAGTTAACGCTAAATGCGAGAATGGAGTTGTTTGCAGTATTGGGTACAGAGCACTGTAAAACAGATCGATGTCTCCAATACTTTATATTTCTATAGAGCTGTACATATCAAAATTAGAATAAAATCAAACAAGTTTTCTTCAACATATCTTCGAAGGAAAATGATTTCTTAGTTCACAGTGAATTTGGAGGAAGGGTAATGAAAAACGAAAGAAGGAAAGATACTAGGAGGAAAATTGATTTTATTTTAATATCTCTTAAAGGAATTGAGAGCAGATTTTAAAAGGCTAAAAAATAAACGAGAGGCTATTTCATTAGGACAAGCACAGAGTATCAGATGCGAACGCAGGCTTTGTCCTATGAGAAAAGTTGTTCGGGAGATGAATCATGCCCGTCTTCCAGACATGCACTAGCCCCCGTTTCAGGGTTATGGCACATGCCCAATATCACTCGAAGCTCTGGAGGGAAGTTCAAGAGTTGTATGGTCGCAGACAGAACAGCTGTACGAATACTGCTATCAATGCGCATGTGCTTTGATCCTGCAACACTGATTGGTTTAAGACGGTATTGTTTCGAAACAAAGGACTGAAGACCGGTTTCATTTGACCGGTTTCATTTGACCGGTTTCATTTTGTACCGTCCTAAAATGAGCACGGTTAGGACTTCCATTTACACGGGACTCGTCGGAGCCGTTCCAAATGGAACTGCTAGCCGTACTAAAACGGGATCGCCTAGAAAAACGTCCCATCTGGAACCGTTCCAAATTTCTCGTGTAAGCGCAGCCGAAATAAGCCAGTGCTAGCGATTCATCAGTACAACCTCAATCAAAAAGTTACAAAAATCAGAAATTAGTGATCCAAAGCATGCAGACTCAATGAGGACTGTTTTATTTTGCAAATATTTGAGCTCCTTACCCCAAGGTACTGTGCGGAGAGCAGTTGCTCTCCAAATAATTCTCCAAGTTTTGCGATTTGCACTTCTTCCTCATCGAGTTCAGCATCCAAAACATCACCTTCCTAAATTTCATTAAATGAAATTCGAAAAACAGAATCAACATCATTTTCAAACCTTCTGTTAGAAATTAATATTTAAGAAGAGTGCGTGTAATGGCTTGTAAACAATAATGGCCCATCAATAATCTCAAAATTCTTTGAAATGAGCCGGCAATCGATTTTACTCTCAATCTAACGCAAGGCATTGGCAATACACAATTTCTTGCAGTGCTCTAAAAATCATTTTTCATTCTTGCAATTTTTTAAGTTTTATTGATTAAATAAATCATTGAATGAAACATTTTAATTCTGGACAAATATTTTTATAACCTACAATCAGCAAAAAATATACATTGATAAAAAATTTCTCAGAACTTTTTATATAATTTTTATTTTTGGTAATCCATGTATATTTTGGGCAGGTCCTTTATTGATAACAGCACGTTGTTGCTGACCAAAGTTAACCTGTATAAATATGATATTATTATTATTATTATTATTATTATTGTGACTCTTTGTCCATTGATCATCAACAGAAACGCTATCTCATCTCCAAACTTACAAGCATCTCCATTCGCACCACATACTATATATTCTGCTGTAGAAACAAAACTTGGACTAATCCAGAGCTACTCCCCTTTTACCATTTTTTTTTCTTTTCTCGTTACTACGATGTAATAGTTTTTATTTTGTAAACACAGGCTAGCCAGTTACAAATTACCTTGTAATAGTGAGATTTGTAATTGTATTTTTAACAGGAATTCAAAATGAAAAGTTTCCATTATTATTAACTGGTGAAGATTACCTCATCATCATCTTCGTCTTCGTCTTCATTGTCAGATTGTGGATCATCTGTCGCAGATTTGTCAACTGCAAATTGAAACCAGTTTCCGTTACAATGTTATTTCATCATAAGGCTACGGGCAGGCAATTTTGTGCATTGGCATCCAAAGTATAAAAAACCCAAGCTTAAATGATGGCAGTATTACCCATTACCAGTGGCGGAACGGGCAAAAGTTGCTTCTAGTTAGAAAACTAAGGTCCGCCAACCTTTAAGGGCCCCAAACCAGAAGGGCCCCAACCTTTAGGGGCCCCCGGTAAAAATGTTTTCTATGTTACTTTACTATGAAGCTGGAATTCTGGAAGTGATAAGCAATTTCAACGAACCCCAAGCCTGCATGATATCCCATTTAAATTGAGTCTGTTGACAAGCATTTTTTGTTTTGTCTGTATTGTGTTACAAATGCTTCAAATCGTTGCGCCCCAAACCGAAGAATCCCTAGGAGCCCGTCTGTATCCGCTACTTCGCTGCCAAACGCCAGTTTTTAGCGCAATGAAAGCATCCTGAAACCCCTCTCAAAGCTCTACTTTTAAATGAAAAGACGAAAACTATGAGATCATGCTTGATATTTAAGAGTTGGACCAAAACACAAGAAGCTAAAAAGAATTTGCTTCGAAGTTGAAACGTAAAGGACATATGACTGTTGTAAGTTAACCTTTTTCTGTATATAATATTTTGTTATATCACAACAGAAGGTGAAATTGTGTGTTTATATACAAAAAGGATTGCAAAGTTCTTTACAAAGTTTGTAAACTGCCATGAATTCTTATCTCTATGTAAAGGAAATTGTGGAAAAATCTTTGCAGCTTAAAATTTTGCGGATCGTAACCGTAGAGATATAATCGACCTCAAATCTTCTTTACATAACAGCTGCCTTTCACAGCATTTTCTATTCATTATTACGTCAATAGTCGCTTTCAATAAAACAGACTATTGGTGGTTAATATTTTGGTTAGTCGTTAGTCGAAATGTTAAACAAAGCAGGCGGCATATTAACTATGAATGAGAACTGTAATACTTTAAAAATTTACTGTGGATAAGTAAAATTATTGTCATTTCTCGGATTACATGGATGGGCATGTCAATTCCAAAAAAAACTCTGCTATTATAGCATAAAATTCGAGCAGGTTACCTAATAGAGGGCCAATTGCACAAAGAGCAAGGGGAGTATCAGTGGAGAATGTCTAATAGCAGCTAGGCCCATGAAAAACAAAGTCAAAAACTGGCTTTCAGCTGCCTGGAACTGAAACCTATGGTATCCCAATACATTTTTTTATGACCCTCGATTTACCGTGGAAAAAAGAATCACGGACCTTCAATCTCAATAGCATGCTACTTTTTAAAAGTCTTTTTAAGAGATTCAAGCCATGGCTGCAACAAATCTCTATATATGATTATCTAAGCTGCCACAATTACCACGCCTTTCTTTTATTTTTAAGAAAGGTTTACAAACGTTCTGGGTCATAGATCCAAAAAAAGATGAACAATCTTTTGGAGTCTGTGATCAATCAACGGTTTACTAACACATTTACCTGCTAATATTTCTTCCACGTAGGTCAAAAAACAACATTATATAAACTGACATTAAAAAACTATTTTGAAAAGTAAGTAACTGAATTAATTCGACAGGAAATGGAGCTTTGGCAGATTTTAAACTTCTTCCTATGACCTCAAGAAACTTTTTACTTCACATTTTCTCTCTGTACCTTTTCCCAGATCATGTTCTCCTATCACCTACTCTGAGATATAAGAACCAACCTGTATTCATTTGTTTGATGATGAATTTTATTTGACGATTCATGTCAGGGTCATCATCTTGCACATAACATCTAAGGATTTCTTCTAAGCCCTAAAGTTAGACAAAAACGTTTTGAGAGTGGTAAAAGCAAAAAAAATTAATGACTTGTAAAATCATTTGACAAATCTGAAGATAGATAAGAGGTTCTCAAATAATCGCTTAAGAGCTACTCTACGAGTAAGGAATTATGTGCCAATCAAAGTTGCACCATTTTTTCAAAACATTGTGACGTCACTGTGACTGGATCATGGACTCAGGTCTAAAATTGCATCCTGTAATTGGATCATAACATTTAATCGCGGGATTGGATCAGGGAATCGAATCATGGGATTGAATCACGTGATTTGATCACGGGATGAGTCATGGGAACGCAAGTGAAAGGAGGCTTCACCACCTCCAGAAACATTTCTAATGAAAGCTATAATTGGTAAGACAGGTTCGGTATTCCGTGCTATTTTCAAAGTCATGAAGTGCTTCAAGTGCAGCGTCACAGGGGCGACTGGACGGGATATGTCCCCCAGTTCTCGGCTAGATCGATTGCACATTTTGTCCAAGTATGATGAAGAAATATTAGGCATTTTCATTTCCAAATCGGGCATTTCCAGCCGTTAAAAGGCCTTTTTCCAACTATAAAAAGGGCGTGAGCTTAACAAATTTTGCCCCCCTTCCCTCCACAACCTAGTGGCGCCAACCCTTTAATACAAATAAATATTGAATCTGAAACACAAACATAAAACAAAATGCTCTTTTCAGTTGCCATAATTTAAGTTAAGAAACAGTGGCTGATCGGGAAGTTTAACTCTAGTCGTAGTTTTTCAAAATGCATGGACTTGTATTTAATTGCTGTTCTCAACAACAAAAACAGAAAAGTGGCCTATCTGATAAATCTAATATCTAATTTTAAAACTGGCAAAACAAAATTTTACCATTGAAACTGCTCGCTGCCTGATGGTAGGTAAGGCCAATATGCTGTAAAGTGTCCCATTCACGTATGGTTGTATCTATTGAGGAAAAACATTTCTTTTTACATTGGTATAAAGAACATAAACCAGAGATAAATTACTCAGAATTAGCAAATGATAAAGTATGGTTCTAAATGTAATTTATCTTTGCAGGTTATTGCATCGATTAAGTACCTGCTTTCAACAAACAATATAATGTATACTGTCTTTACATGAATTAACATAAAGAACGAATGCTTTCCTGGCATCACATGATGTGCTTTCTACTTTTTCAATTTACTGGAAGATACTTTTGGAAACAGGAAATGGGATGTAAAAGTATTTCTACTGAAGAAAAAGATGGAAAAATCAAAATAAAAGAGCCTTTAATATGGGTACAAAGTTTTAGGGTTTTGTTTAAGGAGCATAAAGAAAAGAAAGGAGAGAAGGATTAAGATAAAGGAGAAGACATCTGACAAAGGAGAAGTTAACGATAAGGATAAAAAAGGAAGTGTGAATAAAAAGAATGAAGGAGAAGCTTCAAGGAAAATAGAGAAGAAGAAATTAAAGAATGGAAAAGAACCGAAGAGAGGTACGATGAAGAAGAAATGAAAATAATAATCAAGGAGAAGAATGAATAAGAAGAAAGAATAAGAAGATTGAAAAAGAAAAGGAAGATTGAAAAAGAAAAATAAGAAGAAAAAGAAAATGATAAAGGAAAAGAATTTAGAAGAAAAACATTAAAAAGAAAGATGAAGAAGAATGAGAAAAAAAAGAAAGAAGAAGAACAAAAGGAAAGACGAAAGAGAATAATGAAGATACAGAGTTTAGAAGAAGAAGAGGAAGAAAGAAAAGAAGTAATAGAAGAAGAAGATGAAGAACATGACGTAGGCAACCAAAATTATGATAGAAAAGAAGAGAAAGATGAAGAATTTGAAGGTAATAAATAAGAAAGACGAAGAGGAATTGAAGAGAAAAAAGAAAAAGAATCAAGCAAGCAAAGAAATGAATGAGAAGAAGAATAAAGAGGGAAAGAAAAAAAGAATAGCGAGACAAAAAGAAGAGTAAAGAAAAAATGAAGGAGAAAAATTTTGAAGTAGCAGCAGCAGCTCAGGCATGCATTATGTTGTGATTTTTGTGCACTGGAAGACACTCTATCAAACATAGCGGCAGACCATTGGAATCATTTGTAACATGATTATTGATATAGAAATTAATAGTATTCTTGATGCCAACAATGTATATAGATCCCAAATTATTCTTGGTACCTCTTTGTTTTCGTGATCCAATAAATCTGCAAGAAGTTGCAATACAGCCTCGCAGTCATCTAAACATTGCTTTTTGCCTAAAGGAAAGATCGTACGTGATTGCTTTATGTCAACAGAAAGAAAAATGAGTGAATATCTTTACATAACTATATCTAATGGCTATATAAATCGATTTAAGAGATATATGACAAGCAAAAAGAAGTTAAGTAAAGCTAGACATCTAAATTATATCTAGAAAGTACAGTAAGTACTTAACCTGCCTGTCTCTTAAAGTATATTATAATCGTAATGTATTTACTAGACTTCAATTTGCGCCTCTGAGTCTCACGCCCATCGCAATCGTTAGCAAAACACTGTCTACATGTTATCAGGCATTTGTGTGAATGGAGAAAAGGTCACTGTAGCAGGCTGCTCGACGGGCTCCAAGGAGTTCTTGCGGCGAAAAGTCGATAAAAATGTAGCAAATATGAAACACCGCAATACGCCGAGAATAAACAACAATAAATACACGTGAATCAGTAAAGGCTAATATTTCGCCCCAGCATACGGGGCTTCACCAGAGCAAAATGAATTGTAACATTTGCTGGAAACAGTGACAATATATTGTTTAATGCACACAACATCTGCATCTACGCCTGTACAGAGGCCTGAATGTTGGTTGGCAACGATGGCATTTGCCTGATTTTATGATGTGTGCATAATTTCCTGGTTTTCGACCATAAATGACATTATGACATCCGCCCACTTAATATATAAACAAAGAATAGACGCCGGCATAACGCGATTGCTGCCCAGCCCCTAGCGAAGTTGAGTCATTTAACTATCGTTTCAAAGCAGACATACTTTTTAGGGAATCATGGTTGTTTTGACCAGTTAATGTTCTTTAAACGTTCATCAATGCATTTTTATCCAGACAAAGAAAACGAGAAAAAGTATTCCTTCATTCGAACTTAACCAGAGTTGCTAGGTGGAATTTACAAAAGAAGGCCAGATGGTTAGGCAACTCAAGCCAAAATGCTCATAGAAAGGCCAAAACAAAAAATATTTCCCAAAATTAAATTGGGCATGTGCTGTTTGAATTTCTACGCATGCATCTTTTAAATAATCTTTTTACTTAAAAAAAGAAACTTCTTCTTTTAATAAACCCTTTCCTGATAGTAAGAATCTATTTTGTATGACCTATAGTTGATAATATTTGGGTTACATTATGTAGCACACTACTGATTACTCCATTAATGTTGCTATTGCTCTTTAAATTTAAAATTTCTGCTGAAAAGGCCAAGAAAGGCAAGATTTAAGTAGTAGGCTAAAAAATATTTTCAGACAATTTAATTATTACAAAGGCCAAAATTGAAAATGTGGTCTGCAGAAGGCCAATCTGGTAACCCTGAATTAAATATATTCGTTTTAAAACCCTGCTCTAAAACAGGACTAAAAGCGTTTAAACCCCCGGGTATTTGTACACTGAAGACGACGTTAGGGTATTGAGCATTTTGACATCTGAAAGTCTGCAATTATGAAAACAAATAAAACAAGAGTCATACCTGCCGATCTTAGACAGAGATTCATCAATAATGCTACAGAATATTCGAGGGAATAGTCATTCAAAAGCTCTGGTTCTTCCAATGTTTTTATTAGCCATGCAACTAGTCCATAGTCAATCATTGTACTCTGCACTTGACGCCTTGAAGAAATATAATTGATTCAAAGAAAATTTCAAAAACTAAAAATCTAGCCCTTTCAAACAACATGCGAAGACCTAATGCTATTGTAGTAATTCTATTTCTATTGCAATGATTAATTGCAGAGAGCTGATTGTGAAATGGCATTAAAATCCCAAAATAAAACGTAGGGGTAGGCGACTCCAGGCTGGATAAGTTTTAACAATCAAGGAGTGGAAATTTTAGCAGTTAACACAAGACATAGAATGGAGATTTCATATAAATTTCGACAAAAAGAAAAGACGAATAGGATCAAATAAAAATTATAGCCATACACACATATAATCTACCTCTAATTATAGCCTACCTCTATATAATTTCGAAATATATAGCAAACATTTTTCAAGCATTTACAATGAAAGCTAGATATATAGTTGTGTTTTATTCAACAAGTAACGTTGCGAAATGCTACATCTTTACTAAAGGATTTCCTATTATAGAGATTCACAAAATAATCAAGTTAACCAGAAATAGTCAAAGCGCTATACATGCCACACTCTGAACGACTCAACATAATCTAGTATTAGAAGGAAATTTTGTGATAAATATAAGATGCTGGCGTGAAAGATAGGGATAGTTTGGGTGGGAGAACAATTCAGTCATTGTTACGATAGAAATCCAGCAGTTGGTTAATAACTCAAAACACCATGAATCCACTGTGCCTCTTTTTCAATAATATATCACTGACCTGAGGCTAAGCTTTTGCATGGCACCAAGAATGTTTTCTCCTGTTTTTGTTCTCTCTGATTCACGCTTTAAGCACGACAAAAGCTGTTTCATCATCACCTCTGACTGTCCTATATACACTCGTCCTAAAAACAATCTCATTGTGAAAGGATTATCTGCTGCCAAAAAGACGTAAGCTAGAATATTAAAGATATAACAAAGCATATGAATAACAGCTTTCAGGTAGTGGATAAATTCATCCATTTAAAAATTTTAACGTACAAAGGCTGAATTTATCATATAGAACTTTCAAATGGTTATCTTGTTAGCCGTGTTGAATAAATATGAATTGCTGCTATTCAAAAACAAATGAAATGTTGCATGCAGGCAAAAAACAGCATGCGTTAAACAGACAACAAGGAAAAGTATAATAAAGAAAAAATTACATCATGAATTGAAAAATAAAATATTTAAAATGATTTTCAAATTAGCAAATTACCTGCTGTGAAGGAAGCCAATGTATTGAAAAGCATAGCAGTTTGAGACTGGATTAATTCGTCTGATGAATTGAGCAAATTCACCATGGTCTCCTAATGTCAAAACAAATTAATAAATTTGAATGAAACCCATCTTTCGTTAAAATCCAGCATTCAATTTTGAAACTCAAACACTCTTAATTCTGCTTTAATTCTCTTTCTATCTTTGTCTCAGATACTTATTCAAAATTATTTTCATTCCTTCATTCATCTAATGCATTTTATTCATTTCATTCTTATATAGCCATTTGATGTAATTTCAATACAGAGAGTCTTTGTTACACTACTTCTCAGCTAAATCAATATAATTCGAGTCTTCATTTTTGAGTCAAAACTGAATGAAACGAAAAAAGTTACTATAAAAAAATTAAAAAAAACTTAATGATACTTAGCTACACCTCTTTAACAAAATTTTTAGTGGCTATTTGAAAGGATCTTACTATGAGGACAGACCATGATTCATTTAAAGTTTATAACTGATAAACAGTAACTTGGAAAGAAAATTTATCATGTATTTAGTAAAATATTATTTACGAGGTGAATACTGCTTTAATATTAGGCTTACAAGTTTTGAAAGCAAATGGATTATCTATGGTGTATTAATGAAAACGAAACTCACTCCTTGTTTGATATCAGATGCACACCCAAGAATATCATTTGCTATGTATCCAGACACGACTGCGTCTCTTTGTTCACCTACTTGGGATCTGGCTAATCTCTAAAGTGGAGCAAAATGCGTGTTTAGATTATGTTTCAATCTCCCTGTCTTTTTACCACTTACAGCCCGATAGCAAGGTTTTAGTTTATGTTCCTCTAATTGCAGATAATATAATCAATAATTGTTTATCAACCTGAAAGAACTAAAAATTAACATTTTTCTACGAAAGGTAGGGTAAGTAGTTTCAAGGGCCTCTTGTCCAAGCATCGAGGTTGGTGGTAGATAGTAGAAAGATAATTGATGATGACGAGATTTAGTAAGGATCACAACCAACGATATACACATAAATCATTAGCTACATAATGATCATGATTATGATGATGTTTTACGTGGAAATGATGACTGGTTATCATATTATCACCACCTTACCATTCGTAGAGCCTGGAGCAAAAGTGCTTTCTTTCTTGGTGATTGACGTCGCAAGTCATCTTTGATCTTGATATAATTAAGAGATGGAAGATATGGCACATCGTTTCCAATGGCAACCCTACGGTGAGAGAGCACATATTAGATTCCAGTAGATATTTTAAAGTACCATTCATTGATTGACTGATATTAGATACCAGAAGCTGATGAAAAGGGTTTAAAACTGACATGCCAAAAACAGAAAAAATCTAAAACTATAAGCTTCCACCCAATTCATGGCAGAAAAATAAAAGAATCAGGGAATAACGAGAACTGCAAGCTTTAAAAATATAACGAAAGTAATAACAGCAAAAATTAAGAGATAAGAAGAAGTACGCATGAAAAGCCGATTCATAAAGTACTGAACAATGAAATGTTTATAATTGATAGAAATAGTTATGAATAGTACTAATTGTTCGTATTTTGGTTTATACTAACCAAGGTGTTTACAATTTGACATTGATACGAAAAAATTTTTTTGAAAACATACCCAGGTTTGGCATTTGCTACAGATGCTCTTAGCAAAGAACCAGCCTACAAAACACAAAGGAAGTGGTATCTGAAAGAAAAACTGTAAGATATCCGAAAAAAATTTCTAAATATATGAAGAGATTTCTGCTACACTTTTCAAACTACACAATTCAAGAGTTTGATCAAAACTTGGTCCCTTTCAAACAAGTGAGCATGATTCTTTGCAGAAAGTAATTTGTTTTATACAATGCTTGAAATTGCTTTATGTTATTCCTAATTAGTGTACGTTCACTGTTGTAAAAGCTTACATTAAATAATCTATACAAGTACAATACAATTTTGCAAAGAATAAAAAGGGAAAATTGAAAAAGAAATCGTGGTTTTTACGTATAGCGTTGATAGTTGCTATATTTAAAATCAATATTGTTGACAGCATAATATGCAAAACGAATTTGGCTTTTGGCTTTTGGAGGAGAAAAGCTTTACTTTCATATAAACACTAAATATAAACATGGATAATATTGGTAATATTCCTTTTGGACAATATTTGATAATATTAGTGTTGGTTATCAGATTTGGAATGAGTTAGGGTAATAGGTTTCATTAAGAAACTTTTATAAAAGAAAAGAATAAAAAGGATAAGTAAACGGCGTGTCTGTTTTGCGATAAATTTCACGAGCAAATCAAACCAGTTGTAGCATCGTACAAAAATCCGATTGAAGTGAAAAAAGAAATGCATACTGTGCCTGGTCTTGTAAAATCAGTTGACTGAATCGGGTTTTGAGCATTGTTGAAAAGCCTTTCGCAAATTGATCTAAGATATTCTGGTGTCACCTGAAAGAGATACAGTGTATGTAAAAAGTCGTGTTCGAGAGCAGTATCAAGGCATTTTTGTCATTCTAGCTGTAGAAGAGAGTTCGCTTGTAGACCCAATGCTTTCCGCTACTGTGGATACAAAAATTGGAAAATGGCCAGATTGAAGATAGCTCAGAGAAGAGGGAACATACCATACTCAAGTACTTTTCGTTCGAAACTGCTCAGCATATTAACGTCGGAAAATGGTTAAAGGTAGTCAAAAATGGTCAAAAAGCACCTAGCAAACGAACCATTCTTGCTCTCAAGTTACTTTTGATTCACAACAGGGTATAAATTGCGGCTTTTTTTGCTTATGATTATACTCAGAGGGGTGTCGGACGAAAAGTGTTAAGTATACTTCTTTTCCCATTTCCATGGTATCTTAAATATTGCAGTATAACAGGTAAATTGCCAAGCGTTTGAATGAAAGTATTTGAATTAAAAAAAGGAAGTCGGAAGTTTAATTTTTTTAATCGGCTGTTAATACGAATAGCGACTACAAAGCTTCATTGAGCACATGAAGATGATTTTGAAGATATTTTTCGAGCATGCCAACAATTTACTGCGAGTTAAAACTTTAAGTAGAGATTTAGCATCCTAAATGAAAAGACAGAGTTCCTTAAAGTCTTTGCTGCTGGCCTTTGTTCGTTTTGCAGCAAAGTTTCTGCAACTTAAAGTTTCACTTTTGAAGGAAAAGGCATTCTGTGTGCTCTCTAAAAACATGATACCAGGCAAAATATTAACAATAACGTTACACAAATGAACAACTGCTAGAAAGACGTTTTTGCAGCAAAAGATAAACAATGGAATATTTCTTTGACAGACCTTAATAAGATTTATAGAGGGATGCAATATAAAACAAATTATAGCAATACATGGTAGCAATTAAAAATGAAATCGTACCATTTTGCCTCTAACAGCACTTTCGAGTGAATCGACAAGCTCTGCAGCGATATTTATAAGATTTTTGTAGTCACCCTACAACGAAAAGATTTTTTGATGCAAACATATTACGAAATACGGGAAAAAACAAAAACTTTAAGATAGGGATATAAGGGAGAGCAAAAAATAAAAATGGCTTCGAAAAATTAAAAAAATTCAAGCCATTTTTCAAGCCAATTTTTAGATCTTGTACCACCAAAAAAATTATTGTTTGAAAATTATACACAGACTTCAATTGTCAAAAATAGTCGGACTAACACACAAGAGTGCTCAACATAAGCAAGTTACGCCATAAAAGCAATTACACAGCTTTATGAAGGCGTGCAAATAGGAGCAAAATTAGAATTACTTGGATTTTCGTATATCTCTTGAAATACAGTGTAGCCCTGTACTCGTGTTCCGAAATCTGTTGTTGTAGAGCTTGGATATGATTTTCATACTGCGTTTTCTCTAAAATAGAAACAAAACAAAAATAATTCCAGCTTTGTTAATTGTAAGGATAGATATAGATGCTTAAAATGTAAGGCCACGGTCTTTGTTTGCCTAACAGAATGCTTGAGTTATAGAATTATATCAGAACTGTGGTCATGTAAATACAGTGCTACTTCCCAAAAAAAGTGAGGTAGTTTATACACAAATAGAAACGGAATCTCTTATTTTGCAATAAAGTTGTAAGTTTGCAATAAAGTTACAAGGAACTTAACGAATCCCAACAACAGTAAGGAAAAAACAAAACTTGAAGATTGGCACTGTATAATACAACTGTTTTTTAATTTTTCACTTGCACTGTAAACCGACATGGCGTCTTTCTATGTAAAGGTGGTTTATCCAATTTCAGTAAAAAATGGCTCGATTTGAGAGTACCTATTCATTTCTGGACAATAATCTATAGCAATCGTTTTATGAACCGATTTATGTATCGATGAGGCAATAACGAGTGTTTTCAGGGATGGCGCCACCGTGGGTGCTTGGGGGGGCAGGAGCTCCCCCAAAAATTCATTGAGCCCCCCCGTCGGCACTTCAATTTTTTAAAATTTTCAAGTAATGTCGGCACTTTCATAACTTCCATTTCGTGATTTTTTTTATTTTCATTGTTTGATTTTTTTTCAATTTTTTTTCATTTTTTGAACTAGAATTACCACAGCGGAAATAGTGTTATATTACATCTTTGTGGGTGATACACTCACTGTCGGCACTCTGACATTACAGACCTCCCCCCAGCATTTCTTTTCTGGCGCCATCCCTGTGTGCTTCGTAAACACTTGAAAAGTTAATAGCAAATCAAAACCATTACTGTGGAAAGCACTTACCAGTCACTGATCGATCACCTGAGGCCGTCTATTCATACGTCAAAGATAACAGAGTGCTATTTAGCCTTGCACAAAAAACGAGTGACACCGATTTGCTACTTGACATCACCGAGAATAGATAAAGCTCATACTTTTAAAAATAACAACTTTGAAAAATAATACTGCAGTTGCACTGCTTGCGCCTTGAAAATGATTTCATTCAATCTCAAAGGGAGTGCCTTAGCATTTCAAGAGTCGATTGTGATTTTAAATGAACATTAAATAATTAAGAAAGAAGGGCTGAATATTCAATTTTCAAATAATTGGGTAGGGAACCAGATAGTCATTGGCTCGTGAACAAATAAAGAAAGCAACAAGAATTCCTTTTACCACAAGCACCTTACTTACAAATTCAACTTTATAACATATTTATTTATTTCAATACAATAAACCAAAATTCTACAAAGTTTCATGAATGGAGATATAAATGGAGATTGAAAGGATACAAATAACTTGTACAAGTACGGCAGTGGAGCTGCGTACAACACCGTGCTGAGGAAATCTTCAAGCTTCTGCCGCAACTCTGCCGTCCATGATTCCTAAAAGTGTAGATTAAATTTTCAGCAAAGATCTTATTCCAGCTTGATATTCATATGTTATCGTACGCTTAAAATGCTTCATTATAGTCTGTCTGATACGTGGGCAAGCACGAAACTCGAAGTAACAGCGAACATGTATCATTTTTAGCCTAACCTTTACTAATAGCGAAACTCTTAAAGAAATTATTATATTTTTTCTTTTCATTATGACGTAATGAAAGGTTTTTTTAAGTATTATTTGTATAAGTATTGTTTTCACTATGTTCGCTTAAGCCATCAAAATTTAGACTAGCTTAACATATTAGATTTTTTAACTAACAATGAAGTTATCCTGTAATGTAACAAAAACTTCCAAATTTCACTTCATACAGTTTACTGAACAGCAAACATTGATATTAATTTCAACTTGGACATCAGTAAGCTATTATTACTTAGAGGCTGGGATGAAAATTATTCAAGTGTAATGTGCCAAAAAAAATTTTTCCTATCTATATCTATTTTAGAATAAAAGAGGAGACTTTAATCTTAAACTGCAAAATGAAATGATTAGAGAGCAGGCTTTAAAGAGAGCACTTTAGATGAAATGGATCAACAGTCGATGTGGCCTGTTTGTAATCCTCAAATGTGTAGCTGGAAAAAGAATCATGTACCTGGAATAGGATACTAAATGAAGGATGGTTTTTCAGTGATGATGCAGGAACGAATGGCAGCGCATAAAAAGTTACAAACTCTGTCGTTTGACTCAACGCGGCACCTCTTGTCTCGAGGAATGTTTTAAACGTTCTCATGCCCTTGTCGATTTTGTTCTACAAGAAAAATTAATCATTTGTTCTCAGCAGATAGATGTGAAGGGTGAGATAATTGAATGATAAGCATGTGTGGTGTAAAAATCATTGATAGTTGTGGATGCAGGAACAAGGGGGTGGGTAGGAGCATGAGTGTGCTCAGGGGCAGTTGCTAGGCCTTGCCTTGGCAAATATTAGCAATTTTCTTTAATTCGAAATTGTTTTGCCCACTTTCCTGGCACTTTCCTCCCCTGCCACCCCTTGTCCACAAGTGGTCTGGGTGTCTCTGTTGACAGTTTAAGCAAGGTAGAGTGAAGTGTATGATCACATCATTATTCTTGCTGATGATCGCCAACTACTGCCTGATGATCACATAAAGCGTGAAACTCAAATAGCAACTTAGAACCACCTTGTTCTATAGTGTGTACAGCTCTGCCTATATGGCATTTTTTTCATTGACTGAAATGTTAGCTTTAAGGATCGTTTACAGCAGGACAGCAGGAGCGTTTAAGGATAGAAAAATACTAAATGATTACAATCATTCTAAGTCTGCGGGTCGGAATGTGTCCATGTCGTGTCACGACTCTGTTTTGATCACCTGTGTAGGCCCACAAAGCTATGGCTTCCTGTTCCAGCTCTTCCCTCGCCTATAATTAATCGAAATTGACACTTCAGTTGTTCTCCAGAAACGATGAACAACTAAAGGCTTCAGAATTGGTGTCTGAAATGCTCAAACTAAAAGCCAGTGGAACAGAACTGAGAGTACCATCACTTGCA
Organism: Rhopilema esculentum; assembly: GCF_057945365.1. Taxonomy (NCBI): domain Eukaryota; kingdom Metazoa; phylum Cnidaria; class Scyphozoa; order Rhizostomeae; family Rhizostomatidae; genus Rhopilema; species Rhopilema esculentum. The sequence continues at coordinate 6,820,034 of NC_142833.1, forward strand.
GTGTTCAATTTGCGAATCGCCGTCGTTCGATTCGGTTTGAGGCGAGACTAACGAAATGCACAGTGACGTCAAAATTGCGTCACAGTGCCACCAAACCGAAAATTTTTTGTCGGTTATTTCAATTCAATTATCGAAATGCAAGAGCTTATATCTCATAAACTGTAAAAAATATCGAAAAACAAATAACGAATTCGTGATCAGCTGTTTCAACTCCTTTAGATTAGCCAATAAAATGCAAAATTTGGCTGGAGAGGCCCTTTAAGTATATATATACCTGGTCAGAAGATCCTTGCTTGATGTGGAATATTGCAAAGTACAGTTGAGTATTAAACTCAAGACGCTTGCATGCAGTGTCATCTTGTAGCTCTTGTGGAATATTTTCAGACCAAAGTCTTATGAAAACCTGGTTATTGCCATGATCAAAAGCTTGCATGATCTTGTTCTTAAAAAAATAGGAACTTGTTAGAAAGAATAAAATGCAAATGCTGAAACAAACCATTGCGTTTGTAATTTTGTAATTTTTGCAAGTACACAATTGCAAGAATAAAAAAACACTGGGTAGTGCAATCAACAACTTGAGTACAACAACATGAGATAACAAAAATATTTCCATCAGATAAGTATCTTTGCTCAATCACTTGTGACACTTAGCATTTGCTTTATGAAGTTTAACAAATAATATATTCTTTTGTTTGCTTAATTTTGACCCAAAATATTACTAAAACTATGCCATTCAACTGAAATTTCAAAAATCAAAATTAGAATTACAAATAAGGAACCTCCAAACCCCAAAGCTGACACACTACTAGGACATTAGAAGTTCTAAGACAGCCAGGCATGGATGTAATATATAAAAGCAAACACATTGTCAAGATAATTCTATGAAAGCAAAGTTAAAATTGAAAAAAGTTGTTCCTCTATGTATAACATATAATATGTATAAATATATAAATGTATCAGTGTATAAATTTATAATATATACACAAATTTACTAATGTGCATAAATTTCCATGAGCTGATATTAACTTAATGATATTTCATGAAAGGCTTTATTAACTCCTTGTACAATATAAATCTATCTAACAGCAAAGGCAATATTGAACTGAAGTTTTCCCCAAACCTGGATATGCAACTGATTTTCATCTTGTGATGGTGGAAGAGAATCCAGCTCAATTTGCTTTCCCTTTTTTCCAACTTCATCTTCAAATTCTCTCACACTCTTTGCATAGTCCAGCATCTGCAGGTACTAGAGAAAAGGATGTAAACTATTTGATTGAAAAATTCAGAATATGTTTGCACCAGGTAAGGTTTATAATGGTCCTTGTGGGAACAAATTTGTTTTGGCCAAAGAATAGGCTCAGAATTTGATTGACATGGAGGCTCAAGCACTGGAGGAGTCCACGTGGCTAATTGGCCAAGACCATATTTTGATGGACAGGATAGCATCCTGGGAAACTCAGCAGGAAATTTTGATTGACCAATTTTGGGGCCATTTACAAAGGACATCCAGCAAAAAGATGAATTTTTTTACCTCCCTCCCCCCTTTTGTCTGGCATTGTCGGTATTCAGAGCCCCCTCCCCCTTCCTCTGACATCCACCGATATCATACTGAAAGCTATTCAATGTAAAAAGCCGTTCTTTGTTCCAACCAGAAGCTGACTTGATGAACAATTTTTGATTTTCTAATACGTTTTTTGCATGATGTTACATTCAAAAAAAGCATTGGATAAAGGCAGCAAAAGTCGTTAAGTAGTCAGTTTCTGTGAATGGCTGCTTCAAAAAGATGACAATATCCATAAGAGAAGATAACTGCTACTTCATCTTCCTCATTTGCTTCTTCATTCTGTGATGCTCTTCACTCTTCTGTGCCAACCTTTTGTGGCCAGTTATCTCGAGAAGCATTTTTGCCAGCTCTAGAGAGGTGAAATTTTGCCGTCATTTTGCAAAACCACACTGGTATCTGCTACCAACTTCTTCTGCAAGCCTTTTTGCTCAGATGGACAAAACAAATCATATGGCAAGTCCACATGCTCGTAGCCTTCTGGTTTCAGATGTGATATTGCCATTGGTTTGCAGAAGACCCGTGTACTAGCCAACTACAGCCCACCTTCAAAATTTCTTTTTATGAGAAATGGGCCTGGGAGATACCTTTCCTTTATGAAAGTCAATCCAAACTGAGATTTGAAATGTCTTATTCCAATATCTTGAAATCTGGACGTCCAGATTGCGTAAACACCCTCTCCCCCTACGTCCGAATTTATCCCGATTCACCAAATCCCCCTCTCCTCCTTAAGCTTGGACGTGCTTTGTGACTGGCCCCTTTTCTGCAAACTAATTTAACAGCAGTATGACATATGTTCACTAAAAATGTTAAGAAATTATATAAAGTATGCCATGGTTATTGTTACACGGCCATAAATATATGTCTATATATATCTACATTTATCATAGATTGAAGAAAGTAAAACTACATGGTTTATCTCTACAAGCCTGTCTCGTGAGTAACTCACTCTTCAGGAGATCTTCAGGAGAACATCTCCTGAAGAGTGAGTTACTCACGAAACAGGCTTGTAGAGATAAACCATGTAGTTTTACTTTCTTCAATCTATGATATATCACGCTCTACGTGCTAACGTATTGAGTACTGTGCTACGGAAGTATCAAAAGACAAATTTCTATATCTACATTTATATATAGGATCTAACATGTAGTTATTTTTTGTTTGAAACCAAAAAGATAGAAATAGTTTTATAAAAGCATATCATGTATCCTGATTTAAAAAAAAAACAAACCACAGCATCTAGCAAGTTTTAGGGAGTTTGTACAAGTGACATCTCGAACCAACGAGACACTCGTGTAACAAAAAACAATGATTCCACGGGTAATGCGTTATTGCCACATCGTTAAGTTTTGGTTAAAATTGCTTGTTCGTAATGAGCAAACTGTAAGTGATTTTAATCTAGTACAGTAAACTCTGGCCAAGAGGTGAAGCCAAGCAACGGTTTTTGTTGACAGACTAAGGCCTGAAAACTCACTTTGCACCTTCCCATACCTATAAAATTGCTTCCAAAAGCGGCACGAAATAAAATCTTACCTCTTTAACAACTGCATTTAGATTACCTTCAACAACTTGTACACCATCCATGCTTAAATTGGTATCTTTTCACCAAACTTGACCAAACTTAGAACTTCCCATACATCACCTTGGCAATTATTTCAAATAATTCTGTTTAGTTTCTTGAAACGAGACAAGCAACTAGAACGAGACTGTGAGGTATGCACACGTAAAAGCACTATTTTGAACAGAATAATAAGAAAATTACTTATCATATAGCTTAAAGCTAAAACAATATATTATTTTATTGAGATATTGCCAATTATTGTCACACTTATTTGAAGGTTTTCGCATACCCATGTCCCAAATGAATTTTAACTATTTCAAACAAAAACAAATTGAAGGCCTTGCTATTTGTCATGGTATCGAAGTATTCGCACCTTTTCCATGTGCTCAACTATAACTGATTGGGAGAAAGATAATATAGTGTCTCAGAAGAGGGTGCCAGATTGGCCTTTCCTGCTCAAATTTCTTATTTTGGCTTTTCCTGGTCAAATTTCTTATTTTAGCCTTATTCAAATTTTAGCCTTTGGTTGGTTGGCTGGCAGCAAAGACATCAAGATAAGCTTTAGAGATATGGTGTGCTAGGGATGGCTAGCAAGTGCATCGAATATATAGATATTGACCGAAAAAAACCAAGGCAACGTTCTCAAGCTTTCTTTCATCACTAGTTCCCATAGTTTTATCTACAGTGGAATTCAATATAACGAATCCCGGATAAAAGGAAGTTCCTGGTATAACGAACTAAATGTCTGGCCCCTTGGATTCTGCCTAACAATAACAAACGCCTTACCAATTCTCTCGGTATAACGAGCCTCATTTTATTTTGCCTGGTTGAATAATATTTTGTTACGAATACATCTAAGCTGTTATCTTGCGTTTTGAGATCAAAACAATGCCTAAGAACTTTTAAGGTGCTTTTAAATAATTAATATGTATGTGGCTTTTTTGTGTTTCTAATATGACTTTCAGGTTTTCAATAAGTTTGGACACAAATCTATCAATGTTTTCTTTAAATTATATTTGGTAACTAAAGTCGTAGATGAGATTCATTCTACAATGATCCGTCCACTGTATGCTAACGAAGAAACACAAGCTATCTCAGTTGCTGGTTTTCGAAGACAAATTTCTTTTCCTTACGAGTCAAGAAAGACAATTAAGTACATCAGTCCTAGCAAATTATAATGTATTGTAAAATTTTGGTTTATCATCCTGGATTCATTTGTATTGGATTGCTTCTCGTCGTTTGTGCTGTTCCTATCTATCATTCATACCTGTAGCTCAAGCTCTTGATCTCCTCAATAATATTCCACGTTCATCTTAACTGTTTGAGCGTAGTAATACTTTTTGTGAACTAACAACTAATAGTATCAATGTAGGTTGACAAAAAAGATAAAAAGTCTCTTCTTATAGTTTGAGTACCACAACAGTCCTCTCCTAGAGTTTTGATAGTCAATTGCATGCTAAGTTGAATGTCCGATGTCAAAGGATGATTTGGCTTTGCCCGTTTTTAATAAGATATCCATATAAAGACATGGGGTAATTTGACATCACGTGACTAATTAAAGCTCATTTTACTACTTTAAACGCACTTCTTCAAAAAAGATAAATCATCCTGCATATTCTACTGCTTAGACCAGCTCTCTTTCGTTAAAAACGCCATTCCAACCAAGTTTCTCCTTCGCAGAGGATAACCAGGAACTTCTCCTGATTTAAACCCCATTTTATCCCTAAGAACAGCAGCAAATCCCCAATTACCATCACCATTCAATATCCCCAATTGATAAAGAACTAGAAAACGGTAATCCAAATTTCAACGCCCCAAAGTGGTACTCCCCGCCATTTCCGTCTGGTCTATTGGGGGGGAGGGGGGGGATTCGGCTAATCTTTATGGAATTGAAAATTAAATACCAAGGGGCTAATCCGAGGATTTACGGTATACAATTCGCAAGCAGTTTTGATTTTGGTCATATATTGTTTGATTGATTATTTAGTACTTATTAATATTTTATCAGCTATGCTATGTTCAAATTTTGTAAAAAGGGTAGAGAGAAGTTATAGAGGCCCCTGGGGTAAAGAAGGAAAATGTAGATCACCCTGGGGTAAAGGAGAAAGGAAATTTGGCAATAACGCTCCTTAGATTAGCTTAAGATTTCTTTTCAGAACGATTTCTTGGAGCAATTTCGACACGTTAAACGGTTGTCAATTATTCGACGTTAAATGATATGGGAAGATCACTGGGAAACAAATTTTTATTATGCTTGAATGCGCGCGTGACCTATGAATTAGCATTACTCATGGCGTGATTGCGTGAAAATGAGTGCTGCAAGCGAATTTTGAAATTGACCGCTTACTTATTTACCAGCAGAAAGTGTTGAATTCCCAGGACCAGACCAGATCATAAAGATTTTGTGAAAAATCCAAGAAATTGCTCGTATTAGAAAGCTATTAAATGATACTGATACCCAACAGCGGACCGGAAACATATGATATATATTGCTCCTAACCCTTTGCATTTTATTTAACCTTTAAGTTCTTGTTTTTTCTAAATAGCACATTGTATTTGATTATTAATGTATCCTCTCCTATAAGGATTATGTCCAAGCTCTAATGAATAAGTCTTCCGGAAGTTGTCGATTGAAAAAAATTCTTGGCCTCTCCGTCGTGAACGAGGCTCGATGGCCTAACCATATGTTCATTTAATCGTCAGAGGGATTTTGGTTGTAAGAACGTTTCAATATTTGGAGTTGCTGAAGACACTTAATTTTTTTAAAGGAAGAATATAATTTTGCTTCATTAGCATGCCATTCGTCTTCAGCCCGACAAAGATATACTAGAATTGGGATTGGTCGTAAATTCAACATTGGGAGGAAGAAAGTTTTTGTCTTATCAACAATTTCTTCAGAAGAAAAGAGAAAAATCCGGAATAATCAAAACTGGTTATTGGATGATTGTTTAAAATGGCTGCAGACCTAGAAACGCAGCTTACTATATTCGTCCAGAAGTCTGTTCCTGATATTGACACAGATTTGCTCCAATACGTTGTCGGTAAGTTTTTAGGATAACGAAACAGGAATAATAAATAAAAAAGGCTTCATACCCAAGGCTTCTTATATGAATAACCAATACCCAAGGCTAGGCCTACCTAGACCAGTGTGACGATCACATCACTTGGAAATAAAACATATTATGGCTGTCCCGTGCAGGTGCACAGGGAGAAAAAATTCCGACAGCGACAGCAAAAACGGGGTCCTGGAAAATAGTTGTGCCAAGACCCTTGAGATTTGCTGAGGTCGAACCTTTCAAAAATGGCTAAGTCCTATAGTTATCTTTTTCAATTAATCACCATTTTTATGATTAAATCAAGATTTCATCAATTCTAGTCTGTATTCCAGAAGTTACCAAGCCATAGCCTTGTAGAACTTTTTAAAAAGCTTGCCACAACCCAGACTAAAATCTACTTATCTGTAATTTTGGTATGCTTGCGTACTTTGGCTATAAGGCTGGCGTTTGGTGTACTCTTGGCACAAAACTGATGTAATTTAGTGTACATTCAACATGTTGGTCTATAGTTAACATTTGACAGAGTGGGCGGAGTGGAGTACCGGTGCAAGTTGGCACATCACTGATTATCTATGGCATACATATGTGGCATACCAATTTCAAACTTTCCAGTATGGGCCACAGCCACATTTATGAAGAGAAAATTTAGGACAATTTTGTAGGTCTATTCTTCAATTCAGCTTATTTAGAATTGCAACTTTTATTTTAACACAAGGAAATATCCAATCTACAGATTAAGTAAGGAAAATATCCAGAGTGTGTTACCAAGTAGTCTCTATAAAAGCCCTCTTTGCCAGCCTTAAAAGATGTGGTCTTAAGGATCTTTCCTAGGGGTGTAGCCCCTAGTACTCTTCTTGTTTCAGCCAGATTTTCTTCTGGACCCACAGGTGAGGCATGTTAAAACATTGTTGCATATGAATGAGCTTTCTCCTGCAAACTGGCACTTTGCCCAAACAGATGTCTTTTTGATTGAGCCAAAACAAATGAAAAATACCTATAAATGTGTATAATTACCCTTTTGAAATGATGAATGACCAGTTCTGTTGCATATTTATTACCTTTTACCCAGATGTTGTTAATAGTAGTGCTGAAGACTTTGAGTCCTCTGATGAGCTGAATGATGCAGTGGGCCACATCCTACAAGAAGTCATACCAGATAATGATGATATTCAAAGTTTAGATGACATCTGCAGTGGTCTTTATCATATAATAAAAGGGTTAGTAAAACGTAATAAATTAAGCATGTTTTGCAAAATTTATCAATATGCAAAATTAACCTATGCTATATGGTTATGTAGTGTCTACTATAAAAGTTGTTAAGTCTTGTTTGTATGAAATTATTAACAATTAAAAAGACACTTGCAAATAAGAGGCGAGACTTTTTGAAGACCCCATTTAACAAAACTCGTATTTTATCAGGCACTGCAAACAGTGATTCAGCTAGCGACCTGTTACAAAGAGACATACATGTTGCTGATAGGTTATCAAGAAGTGCTCCTGCCTCAACATCTATGAACCATATGCCTTCACAGATAGCACAAGAAGACATTCTTAAAGGCGATCTTGCTTGCCCTTTAAAATACTTTCGACTGCACAATGTCAGCAGTTATCGTTCCACAACTGATTTACTAAATGTTCACGACAGATGATCCTAAAATGTTGTAACAAGAAATATATCAAAATGCAATTAATCTTACCAAGTCATTTTCGTGCTGCACCTTGATGCATATTTTTTTTCACATATTTGACATTTTATACTCTTAATTTGTCAGATAAATCTTTCAGATATTAAATAGGTCTCCCCTCTTGTGCCACATTTCAGAAAAAGGAAATATTATGTTCTTTTTCCTGATTGTTTTTTTTTGTTTTGCCAAGAAAAATTTGTTCATTAAATGGATCTTAAATTTGGTAATATGTAAGTTACAAATAGCATTGTTCTTTATGATTCTAATTCTAGTACTGGTGAAAAGGATGACAAATTGGTAACAAAGTTGAATGCCCCAGTGCATATAGGAAAAATGGTTGAGGAATCTGGTATGTTTGTAAATTTCATGGTATATCATTATTAATGCGTATTAAGCTTTATTTTTTTGCAAAAATATTGAATTTGCTTTCAATTTTAATAGAAAAAATCTTAGATTAGTTCTTTTTTTAAATTAGAGCAAGATATTTTTTTTCTTTCAAAACTTTTATTTTGATGTTTTCTTTGTAGCTCCAAAAGAAATAAAACATAAAAGCATCTGGAACAAAGAAGTGGAAGATAATGCTCTGGTAAGAATTTTGTAGTAAATTGCAAATCTGTTCATTCTTTAGGAATGTAATTGACTAAGGTACTTTATCAACCTCAAAACAGAATAAAAGTTGACTGGCAGATGGTTGAAAAGAGAGAGAACAGAATAAGAAGCCTACATTGATTATTTTCTTTTTTGTCAACCTGTGTGTTTTTTCAAAATTTGAAATAGTTTGCTGTGACACACCAGTTGGTTTCAGAGACCTTAGTGGACACCTGCTGAAGTAAAAGTTATTTTACAATGGAAATTATTTAAAATAGGCTTTGCGAAAGCAAATAGGATGTTAGACAAGAATCTACTAGTAAATTCTGAAAGTTTGGGCTTTTCTAAAACCAGTTTTTTTGCACCAACAGAAAATTGCAAAATGGGCATTGTAATATTGCTATTTCTATCAAAATTTTGCTATCAACTGTACTACGGTAATGCAAGTCTTTCAGATGTCTTCCGAATGCAGAATCTTCCCATCTATGATCAAATGCTTTTCTATATAGATCAATTGCATAATATGTACAGACAAACTGCACAACCTATTTTCAAAAGAACCATATTGCAAAATACAGTTTCTATACAGGTTTCATGGTAGAAACACATTTTAAGATAAGTTGCAATGCAATTATTTTAAATTAGGTTTTTATGATAAACTTGTGTTTAGCAAATCTTGAAACTTAGATTCCTGCAAAATCTAGTCTGCTTGATAGCTCATTTTTTATTGGTTTTTATTGTATACATTTTTTAATATCAGAGAACTGTTGATGCAAAGAAACTAGAAAAGGCAGAAGCAAAAATTAAAATCAAGCAAGAAAAGCAAGTTGTTAAAGACACCAAGTCAGCAAATAAAACAAATTCTGACAGGTGAGAAAATCTGTTGTTGTGACATGGTACTTCTATAAAAGGACAACATTTTATATAAGTTATTTATTTTGCTAATGCTGTAGCTCTGATTTTTTTGCATAATGCTGTTGTCTATCTTTAATTTGTTTCATCTTCTTATGGCTTGTTAATAACTGAGGTGTGGTTTTGAACTCAATAATCTATACTTTACACTTATTTCTTACAAGTTTAGTAATCTGCGTAAAGAGTTGATACCAAAAAGTTTAAAAACTCTGAAAAAGAATTGTTATAATAAAATGCTATATTAACAAGGAGTTGAAATTATTCTCAACTAATTGACTGCCTGGCCAACTTAAGTTGCCAACGATAAAATGTTTTATTGCTCAGAAACTTTACCCTGAGCCATTTTTGCAAGATTACAAATCAGCTGATAAAGTAGACAATGCTCAAATAGAAGTTCAAAAGAAAAAATAGTAAAATTCCTACAAAATTACACAGCTAGAACTATGTTTACTATATTTTAATTTTTTCATTTAATTTAATACATGCAAACATCATTCAATATAGAACAAGGGACTAAGATTAACAAGAATACAAAAAGATGAAACACAGAGAATCGCTATAAATGAATACAGAAAATTGATATTTGTATGGAGGGGCTTTCTTAAGAAGGGGCTCTCTCAATAGATAAACTAAAGATATACAGTAGAATCCTGTTATAACATACTCGGCTGTTACGTACTTTCTGATATAACATACTGGTGTGCTTGGTCCCGGCAAAAGATATGCTTGGTTTTAGTCAATTTTTACTTACCCTGGTTGCAAGGTACTGCGGATATAACATACCTAATACGCTGGTCCCTTAAAGTACGTTATAACCGGATTATACTGTAGTAGAAAAAACATTTTAATAGAATCATGGCAATTATCACATGGTCTTTTGAGAATATCATGTACGATGTTATATTGCCTTTCAGCATGATGGAAGGTGCATCAACAAACCAGGTTATTCAAAAGAAAAGTATGAAAATGGAAGCCATTGGAAGAGTAACTGATATAAGGATTGAAAATTTTGATCTTTCATATGGTAGCAAGTAAGTTCGTTGGCATCTTATTTTTAATATTTTCAATTTAATATTTAAGCAGAATATTATTCCAGAGATATTATATGCTAGATAAAGATCCGAGCAATTTAAAGATGGATTAAAAAAGATTTCCCTGATGTGTCTATTAGGCATTCATTTCATAGCAAAATCTGTTGATAATAAACAAAATTTTGTAATGCAAAAATATCGTGTTTATCTGTTAATAATGATCATTGTTTGTGTTACCTTCTCTTTTTAGGGTATTGTTGTCCAATTCAAACCTATTGCTGGCATTCGGAAGGCGATATGGTCTTGTAGGGAGAAATGGGCTCGGGAAGACAACACTCCTGCGAGCAATCTCAAGGTTTAAAGAAGCATTTGAATTTATTTCTTCGCCACCCGTCATTTGAATCAGTTTCATTAATTCCATATAGTTAGCAAGCTAAAATTGAAATTTTTTTATTGAATTCTTTTTTAGACGAGAGCTGCACATTCCCTCACACATCAGTGTTTTGCATGTGGAACAAGAAGTAATTTTTTCAGTTTATGCTCAGAAATTTGCTAACTTAAGGCTGAAATACACTATGCATTTAAATTGATTCGATTAAATGGATTGCTGGAAAATGAACAGTGTAAGCGCAAAATTGGATGTCAAAATAGCTGTTTCGACAAAGTGAAACTTCCTTTTAAACAACTTTTTTCTGTTGTATTTTCTAACCCTCTTTCGAACCTATTGTCTTGATGGCATGCACTGCACTTCCAGGGCTTCACTCCATCAGCCAGGTTATTTTTTGATCACGCTACTTTCTTAAATTCTTATAAAAGCCCGTTTTCGTTTTTAATAACAAAAATGCAATCATAGCAGCAGCAACAGCACATTCCTCATCAGAGTCCATGATGAAATGAGGGGGAGCTTTAAAAACTTATTCAATTTAATGGATAAGTGTGAACGGAGACATTTTTTCATTTAAATGGACCGTTCATTTAATCGAATCCATTTAAATGCATAGTGTATTTCAGCCTTAAGGACAACTATTTTGTTTGAGAATCGTTTTGCTGATCAGAAATTGCATATCAGTTTGTGATAATGGGGAACCTGCAGTAGCATACGTTTAAAGGGTAAGGGGGGCTCTACAAAAGTGCACCGTCGTGTACAATGATGCAACGTACACAGATTTTAATGGCAACTTCACATTACTGGAAAGAGAAGGTCACAAAATATTTGTAAATCATCAATACTTGAATGGATATCCTTCAACTGCGAGCTAAGAGACCGTGAAGTCCGTCACGTACAATCCTGTACAGCTGGATTTAGTTGGTAAAAAAATCGCTATATGGGATGCAAATACCTAAAAGATACCTCCAATGGTTGATTTAAGTACTCTGCATGCCGAATGAAATTTTCTTTGCAGTAGATACAGGCAAACATACACTCGTTTCTGAAAATACACAGATTCATGATGTAGAGTAACTCATTTTAAATGTTATTTTCTTCCACAAATCATTGGATAAATTGTTATCTGGATGTAGCATAGTATGCCTGGTTGATAGCATTGTCTTTCGCTTTAACCTTAAGGCTATGTGTGAACAACTGTCTGCATTGTTTAAGCTACAATACAAAGAACTTTGCGTACGTTCCACCAGCTAGAATCTTATATAGTACACAACAATTTACTTTATTTCAGGTTGTTGGTGACGACACTGTGGCAGTTGACAGTGTTTTAGAATGTGACACAGTTAGAACACAGCTTATTGAAGAAGAAAAAGCCTTGACCGCTGATTTGAATAAGGAGTAAGTGCTTTAAACATGCAAGCAGAAGAATCTTGCTCTTTAAGAAAAGCGGAATATATATATAATGTTTTGCAGAGAACGAGTAGCCGTCAGAGTTTGAGGGAAAAGCTTGAACAATTAGTGAACTTAGTAAAACACGTTATGTTTCTGCTATTCCCGGCTTGATAGTTTTCAAGTCCCTAATTGAGCAGGCTCCACAATATCTATGTGACATTCTCAAACAGATTTCGCAATGCTCATTTTACTGTCATCGTTATACAGGTACCGACTTCAGGTTACCCAAGTAAAAGTCGAATAATGCCCAGAGTTGTTTTTCTTATAGAGGTGAAAGAACCGTGAAAAGCTGAGTCAAACAGGCCTCTATCCTTTATTGTTTTAATACATACATTTTAGAAATGGTGGTCTTTTTCTAATAATTTTGAGCTCATATATCATCTCGTTGAACGGGAATTTTAAACATTGCTAGTTAAGTTTTATAATTTTATTCAATTAGCAGCTTTTTAATGTTATTTCAAAAGATTGTAATTAATGTTTTAGTGGAGGGCCCCTTAAAAACCAGCTTATGCTGAAGGGCAACCCTCTTTAAGAGAATCAAATATGAAATATGTTTTGATGCCGTTTGTCCTAAAAAAAGCTGATAAAACGAGGATTAATAGTTTTGAGTTATGGTGTTACCGTAGACCTTTAAGGATAAGCTGGACTGAAAAATAGACTAATGAATGGATTTCAACAAAATGACTTGTAAACCAAAACTCCTGGCATCAATTAACAGCAGGAAGATGGCTTTTGTTGGGCATAGTTTAAGAAAACAGAACCTTGAAAAAGATCTTCTAAACTAGACTGTAGCACAAATCGTGTCTTATTTTTGAATGTGTTGCGATGTTACTGCTGTAGCAACGGATAATTGTAAATGTACCCTGACTTTCCTTTTTGCTTATTTCCCTGCTTTCTCGTTGCCATTTCTTAGAGTCATTTATACATCAAGTTTAGCATGGTCTTTAGTTTTGCGTTATTGCAAAAATCTCGGTTTCAGATGATTGCGTTTCTCCCGAGTTTCGAGCTAAATGCTTGTTTATTGAATGTATCTGACTGAGTTTGGTTTTTTTCTTGTAGAAAACATGACAGTTCATGTAGTCAAAGGCTGTCTGAGGTAAGCTTTCACGGGTTTGCACAAAAGAGTATCAGCTTCAATACATGTGGTGCATACATACCGTTATAGTCTCAGGCATAAAGCAAGATACAAAGCCCCATTCCCTTAAATGAAGGAGCGGGTTGCTCATGTAAGATGCATTGCCTTTAGGAAAGGGAGGGGGGCACATATTAGTAGAATTTCAGTAAAGAAGTTCAGCTGTTTTCATTGTTTTTTATTTCAACTTCAAACCCAAGCACTCCATCTAACAAAAATTTAGCACCAGCCCAGCAAAAATCCTGCACAAATCCAGCACAATTTAGCACAAGCACAAATCTAACAAAAATTTAGCACCAGCCCAGCAAAAATCTTGCACAAATCCAGCACAATTTAGCACAAGCACAAATCTAACAAAAATCTAGCAAACATCCAGAACAAATCCATGATAAATCCAGCACTAATCCAGCACCAATCCAGCATCAATCCAGCCCAAATCCAGCAGTTTGACAGAAATAAAATTGCGTTCTCGTGGTAGATGAAAGCCTTTACGTACTATTATCGTGTACAAACAGCTCTTTAGCTAAAAAGATTCCAACTATAATCAAATCTAACGAAGAAATTTTGTTGAAGATGACGGCCACAGGAAAACAAGCTTACTACATATTTTCTCTAGATTGTAGCAGAAAGCGAGAAACGTATGAGCTACTTGTTCATGATCTCTGCATGACGTTATATTAATTTGTATTGTTCTTTCTTGTGTATAGGTTTACGCAAAGCTTGCAGATATTGAAGCTGATAAGGCTCCTTCACGGTATGTAGAATAGCTTGATTTTCGCTAGAAATGTTCTTTCAAGATGATCATGGCTAATAGGGAAAAGTATGAAACCCAATAACTCTTGTTACAGTTGGCTGGAGACTAGCTTCGTCCCGAATTAGGGCTCGTCATTAATAAACTGAATAGACTGAATGGGGTAGACGACATCAGGGTAGACTGAATGGGGACCTAAGTTGCGAAACTCTGGATAAGGTTGTATATAACTTGTCACTGTTTTCATTTTGCCAGGGCATCTGTTATTCTATCTGGGCTAGGATTTAATGCGGAGATGCAAAAAATGTTCACAAGGTTAGTGTTATTTTAATGTTTATATGTTTTGCTCATTGTTCGTTCATAGTTTGTGTCCTGGAATTATATTTTGTTATAATAAGGCTTGAAGGCTGAAGTGGCCCATTGCCAACACAGATACTATACTAAGTTAACTCAAAATCTCAGATTACAGGAAAACAGCTAATACAATAAGAAAACAGCGATAAGCAAATGTAAAAATGATTATAAGCTATACAGTTAACGTCACATAGATATGTACATAGAGGACCCCGTGCCCCTGAGTAGCTGTTGCCAGCTAAGCAAAGGAGTCGAAATAATATGGTACAGTTTTAAAGGCAAGTTACTTTAAAGATGCGATTAATTAGGGGGTTTTTTAAAGGAAGGCTCACTTGTTTTGGTTGCTAAGGAAAATTAGGGAGGCACTTCATTATAGTTAGGCAGTTGCAAGGAATCCTTTAGGATAAAGGCAATTTCACCTGTTTGTATGCAAATTAAAAGTTGCAATTTTTCATATTAACGAATTCACTGATATATTCCTTTAGAGAATTTTCTGGTGGCTGGCGAATGAGATTGGCTTTAGCAAGGGCTCTTTTCAGTAAACCGGATCTGCTGTTACTAGACGGTTTGTTGAATTTTTTTTCTTTCTAAAGCAAAGAAGAACAACAGGATAATTTCTCTCTGATAAAGCCAATTTTGTTTTCGTTGCTGCCTTATACTTAAAGTGTGATTACTGCCACTAAGCTGTAGAATATCTAGAAAAATTCCAAAGGTGTCAAATTTTCATGATGAGAGTTGCGTGTTAGAAATTGACAGTACTTGTCCAGCATATAGAAGGCATTATCGCAAGATTCTCATAACTTTCAATTGTTCCCATAGCTATTTAAATTACAATTTGAAGACTCTTATCTTTATGCACAAAAATGGTGGTAAAATCCCTTAGTTGGTATGAAATCGTACAATAGATACATCCTTTTCATCAGATTGTAGATTATTTTAACTATAAAGCAAAATAAGATGAACCAGATAATTCAAAGTCCTAGAATTCTTCAGTCATAAAAAAGATAGCCTTTTTAAATAGATACAAAGACGCTAAAATGTTATATAATAATCCAGTGATTTCATACCTTAAAGTTTTTTAATACTGTATTTTGCACTATTTGGGATTTTGTAACCTCTATATGTTATTACAGCGCGTGATATAATGCATTATCGCTCTTAATGGAACGACGCGTTGTATCTTTGCATTGTAGAACCCACAAACATGTTAGACGTGAAAGCAATTTTGTGGTTGGAAAACTATTTGCAGGTGATCTATTACTTGAGGTATATTCACCAGGGGCGTAGCTAGTGGGGGTGGGGGGTGATGGTGTGTGTGAAACCACCCAATAGTTAATGAGTTGGTCGGTAAATCTTCAGTTGGTCCACCGAATGCTTAGTTTGTCAGAAAATTGCCTATCAGTAGGTGATATAGCACCTAAATGTTTCTTCATCTATGTCTTTGTTGGTAAACTTAACTACTGATGAACCTTCACTCCCCTGTCTGGAAGGCCAAGCTACGCCACTGATATTCGCTTCTTTAAAATTTCTTACGATGACTGTGCGAATTACACTGCATAAAAACGAACGACTGTTTAGTGCGGTTGTTTTGTAACGATGTTCTTTTGGCTGAGAATCACATGATCAGGTATTTGTTGACAATGATATAAGCATATTCCTTGTCGTAATGCCACCAAAACACTTCTTCTGTATAATCTCTGTTTATTTCTATGCCTCTTTTTGGAACTGTGATGATCTCAATGTTCCCATAGAAATAATATAACCACAATTTTGTTTGTTTATGGCTTTTGTTTGTCTTGATGCTCAAGACATGATAAGCAAAAACAGACAGTTGATTTTGCCTTCCTCTGCGCTTCTAAACAAACATTATTCCCTGTATAGTACATTATTACGTAATCATAAAAGAATGTAAACTTTGTTTCCGATTATTGCTATTAATTTTCTGTGCTCTTGCCATTTTAGAACTGGCCTACAACTTTGCTGGTCGTTTCTCACGATCGTATGTTTTTAGACAGCGTTGCTACTGATATCGTTCTAGTTCACTCGAAATCGCTGGATACGTATAAAGGAAATTATTCGGTAAGTTCAAAACTTTGGCCATCTTCTTAAAAACTTCAGAAGTTTGAGGTGGGACAAAGAAAATCGCAGTTTTAAGCATTAGGTGATATATTCAACTAGCGAACTGTTAGATTATGTTACATTATGTTCGTTAAAGACTAGAGCTCTAAAGTCATGATGTCACAGATTCTTTTTTAGAATTTCAGAATTTGAATAGCATAACCTGAGCATTATAATATATCCCTAAATATGCCAAATCAGTCAATGGTGTTACATATTGGCTGCGATATGGCCACATGAGCACAAGCTCTTTCACCATTAAACCTCTGTACTGTAATTTGGTCGCTATTCAGGCTCATTCCCCATCAAGCTTCTGTAATTTCGTCTCTGTTCATAAATCAATGAACAAAGCCAAAATAACAGTGATCCGTAATCAAACTTCGAATCTTTCATAAACCATATTTCACCTGGTTACTAATAGATTTAACTGATTTTTCATTCTAAAAGGCATTTCATGTTTTTTTTTATTTTGTGGTCAAAAATTAAAAATTCTAACTTGGTTGTTTATGACATCACACTTTAGAACTCTATTTGTCCTTATGAATGAATAAAGTTACTGCACCAAATGCACTTTCAAATATGGTTGCTTTTCATTTGATCCTTTACATTTGAATATGACCTTCAATGCAGGTTTTGTAAATAGATTAAATATTCCTATTTTCAATGCCCCAACCAAAGTTTTAGCTCTCATTATCGCTGAACGAATGGTGTTTAAAATGAGCAGTTCATTTCATCTGTTTTTCATTAAATTCGTTACATCAAACCTGCACTTTATATGAAAATCTAAATCTCAAGACTGAAATATTACTTTGAAAGCGAAGCTTTATTGAAACCTAGAATGGGGAACACAACATATGATGTGAGGTGCCTATGATGTTTAGCCCCTTTTTTGTGACAAAATCTTACAAGAATGAGCCACATACTCAATGGCTTTTAGTACCATAATTCGCGTTGCTTCTTTACCACGTGATACAAAGACTGTACCTTAGTTTGTATTTAAAGTAAACGGCTCATATGGTGATATACCTTTCTGTTACTGCTGTATACCTACAATCGCGGACAAAAATAGCTGAGACTTTTCAAGGAAAGTTGATATTTTCCTTTTTCTTTAAAAAATGACTTTGCTCCCTCCCCCAATTCAATGTAGAGTGCATGATTTTGAAGTAGCGATGATGGAACTACAAATCCAACATCGATTCGGGGGGAAAGGAGGGGGTTCGAATTTACAGGGGTAACATAAAGTAGAAAATTGCAAAAATTTCATTTTGTCTCAACAATTTTGTCCGAAATTGTAGCGTATTCAATTCATCCCCTTTATACTGGTTTATCTGATCATGTTGCTACGAATTGGATTTTATTTAGCTACCTTTGTAAGCCAATTTTAAGAAACATATTGCCTTATTTATACATTAGGCTCTACCCACACGATACAATACAATTCGGATTAATAGCGTATTCAAAAATTACCGCTCTTGAAAGCAAATTCGATAAATTGCAGATACGATAGCGTATTCATCGAATACGTGTGAACAGGAGCCCTATACGTAAAGTAGAATTTTTTGGTCCAAAAATATCCGTATACGTGTTGAGGGGGCCTTACAGTCGGAAACTCAAGTTTTGTTCCAGAAATCATAACTCTCGGGACGAATATACCCCGTAAATGTGAAAACTCAAACTGTATTTGTGATCATAAACTATATTTAAGACCCAGCACATTTAAATGGAGGATTCTTGTTGTTTTGTAGGTATTTGAAAAGACAAAAGAAGAAAAGTTGAGGAATCAGCAAAGGGAATACGAAGCCCAGAAGCAATATAGAGATCATTTACAGGTTGGGTATTTTAAACAGTATCAGTGTGTGATTGTTTTCTTAATTGGATAGTTTAACTATGAATCTAAAACAGTTTGTATTTCTTTACATAGCCTATATAGTTCATATATCTTTCCGTACACGCATTCAGCTAATCTGGAGCTTCTTATAGCTTTAAATTTGGGAGGAAACGAGTCTGTTATTATCAAACGATAAGATTCAGTATCTGTTTAATATAAGTACTTTCGATCTAAACTTTTAGCATCTCAGGTTGTATGAAACATTTCATGTTTTCCTTAGGCCTTCGTTGACCGATGGAGAGTTAATGCCAACAGAGCAGCTCAGGCACAAAGCAAAATAAAGATTCTTGAAAAATTGTAGGTATTATACGATATAGTTTTCTACAAAGTTGGTAAACTTTGATGAATAGCTTATAAATGTTTGTGTTAAATTGTTGTTTCTTTTAGATTCATAACTGAAAAATGCTCCTGGATGTTTGCTACTACAAATGATTATATTTGGATCTAGCAACTGAACGTTTTGTCCTTGCATAAGTTTTTTTTGCTTTCTTGATATATTTCAAACGATTTTTACTTACATTAAGTATAGAGATTGTAGGTTTTCTTTGCCGTAGCTTTTTAGGTAAATTGTAGTTTATAATAACATTAATGATTAAGGAAGAAATTTCAATAGCGAGTTTATGAAGTTACTTATATAAGTATGAAGTTTTAAGATAGCACTGAAAAACATATCATTCAAAGCTTGGGCAAGCAAGGCCGTCTTTTCATTCAGTTTCTTTGGAGTCTGTCTGCATCAAAACAATGGATCCCCAGATGTGTAGACAGAAAGAGTTTGTTTTCTCTCTTGAGTCAGTGATCGCTGATTGGTAGAAAACAAAAGAACCAATCAAACGCGCTTCCCTTTCTCTCACGTTACTTTCGATCCGCTTCGGTACCTTTCGTTATTATCCTACGTTTATACTATAGGTATGTCGGACGAGAAGTACTTTGGTATGGTCTGTCCCTGTGCTTCCTTGCTATCTTCAAATTTTGTTGTAACTTATTTGGTTATAAAGTTTTGATTTTTATATATCTTTTATTTAGGCCAGATCTGAAGCCTGTCGAAATAGAGCCAGAAGTTGTCTTGAAGCTACCAGACTGTGATAAACTCAATTCAACAGTGTTACGATTTGATGAGGTAGATTTCGTTTGCCATATTTGACCAGGCACTATTTTGCAATGGGATTTGCTTTTTATGTCTAGAGACCCTTCTTCATTGTGTTTACAAAGCGTGGTGCAAAAGTTTCCTTTGAAATCGTTTGCTTAAATTTAAAGGCTCTTGCGCAACGAATGTCGGACTGATAATATATTTCAGCATACCGCACTATGTTTCCAATTTCATGTTTGTGTCTTTAAGATAGCCTACACGGAGGAGTTTATGGACTTTCACACACTGCATAAGGTATGTTCTGCGCCTTTATTGAACTTTTTGTGTAATAATCAATATCTTACTAGTAGATGCTCTTTTTCTCATTTTAGGTGTCATTTAGCTATGATGATAAAAACAAAATATTTGAGAATCTGGATATATCAGCAGTGATGGACTCGAGAATAGCGGTTGTTGGGGAAAATGGCTCTGGAAAAACGACTCTTCTGAAGATTCTACTCGGGGAACTAGAGCCAGTTGGCGGCATAAGACAAACCCACAGGTGTGTGTTTTTCCTCCGCCCTTTTCCCTTTAATTGTAACTGCGAGAAGAATAAAAAATGACCTTTTATCAGACTCAAGTCAATTTGAGGATGTCATTTGCTCGACCCATTAAGCTTTTCAATGTAGCTGTGATAATTACTGAATTTGATTAATCCACGAATTCTCTCAAAGTATTAAACCACTCAAAATTCACACAAAATTCACCGCAAAATTGGAATTATCAATTGTGGATATACATTTTCAGCTTACTCTCGACGTCATTATCTGACTTTATACTCTGAAGAGTTTCGGATGAAAAGTACTTAAATATGTTGTGTTTCGGCTATATCTTGCCAACTTCAGATCTACTTTTATTGCAGTTGTTTTGTTTATTCACAAGGCAGTGTGTACTAGATGCCTTGGACTAATCAGTTCATTATACTAACTGTTTGATTCACAAGAGATTGTTCCCAGTAACACCTATTCACTCATCTTTGTCTTCAGGAATCTTCGTATTGGCTATTTCAGTCAGCATCACGTTGACTCGCTGAACATGCAACTGTCAAGTCTTGACTTATTCAGAGATAGGTTTCCCGGTAATATTTGTTTTCTGCTTACTGTAGTTAGCACAAAGCGATTTCAGTAACGTTCTTGTCCATGTGACAGAATCGTCCTCAATGAAAGTTTTCAAAACGTTTCCGGACGCTGCCTGGTATATGAATCATGCATCTCAAGCTTTCATGCTATTAATATAATACTGCTTTCATTGATTTGTTGAAATTTCCATTTGCAGTTATTTTAAGATCCATTTGAGACACTAAGTAACCAACATGGACATTTCTATGAAACGAGCTGGAATATAAGGCGCACTTCAACTGAAGTATATTTTCTTCACAGGCAAGAGTGACTTGGAATATAGACATCAGCTTGGGTGCTACGGTGTATCAGGTGAACTGGCATTAAGGCCAATATCAAGTTTATCTGGAGGACAGAAAAGCAGAGTAGCATTTGCTGTCATGACAATGAATAGGTAGAAGATTTTTATGCATTATGTTCACACAACTTTTGTGGTACATTAAATGTATCTTTTGTGCTCTATCGTCCATGATGCAATCCTTGATTTAATGAACTTTTTGCTAGTTTTGTAGGATGCAAATTTCTGTATGTAATTCTACAAATGCCATTTATTGTGTGTTCGAGATGTAAATTGTTAATTCCTGTGCATTAGACAACGATATGTTACTTTTGATGATCATTGACAGGTCTGTTATTAAAAAATCATAATCCGGTTCTGTATGAAAGTTGAAGTATCCATGAAAGTTGAAGTTGAAATTAATGCATTTGATATAGTACAGCATCATTTAGGTATAAGTCTAAGAAGATTATTTATTTTGCAGCCCAAACTTCTTCATTCTTGATGAACCCACCAATCACTTGGATATCGAGACAGTCGAAGCTCTTGGAAAAGCACTTAATAAATTCAAGGTGATCTAATAGATCCTTGCTTTTTTTGTGAGGGTCCATAGCAAATTTTCTAAAGCTTTGTAACCATATACCATTTTGTATTACATTTTTTATTACAGCTTCAAAATCCAAGCAAATGTTTTGTATTAATAATGATTTCACCACAGAGGGATAGAAAGTAAGAGCTGTCAAAATCGTAAAATCTATGCAAATGATGCAAAGAAAGTATTCAAATGTTTGAAATGAAAGAGGTATTGGTACGAATCTGTCTGACGTTAGCTAGAATGATGACAGATTCAGATTCAGACAGATTCAGATTCAGATTCAGATTCAGACAGATTCAGAATCTTTTTATGCAGATTCAGAAATCTCGATTATCTTGCCACCATAGCGGTAAGAGCACGGTATTTGATAACCTGGCAAGTTGTGAAGAGAAGCAAGTTTGTAATTTTGTAAGTAAATCTATACCCTTACTTCTCCCATTTGTCTAACATGTTACCATGGCTAATATGATTTCATATGATTTCGCTAGGGTGGTGTCATCTTGGTCTCTCACAATGAGCAACTGATTCAAATGATAGCAAGGGAAGTCTGGCTTGTCGGTAATAGGACTGTTAAGACGATAGAGGGAGGATTTAATGCCTACAAATCGGCACTAGAAGAAGAATTTAGAAGGTTATCTAGTATGTAGAGTATATTGAATGGCAATTATGATTTGTTAGTCCTTTTCATTTTCTTCTGTCTTCTGTTCGGTGACTCTCGATATACTTTCTTTGTCCATCAATGGGCTCAACATTCATCAACGAAGTTTGTCTGGTTAGAAGAATCATTTGCAATAAGAAATAGAGTGTCTAAGGTTTAGTAGTATCGCTGAGTGCTTGAAAACGTCTTTCTGACAGTGATCAGCTTTCTGACAGTGACCACTATTTCTGTGATCAGTTGCGCTGGTACGCTTATGAGATACCATTTGGTGCACAGGACCTTGAAGGGCTGCACGAGTTTCAAAGTGTGCCGTGTTTGCAAAGGTCGTCAAAAGACTCCTGAAGACCATTTGAATAGATTCCTCGAGGGTCCCATAGTTGGAAGAAATTTGACTTAGGCACGAAATAGCACGAGCTGTAAAATTTTAGATTTATTGAATTACATTTTTATATTTCGCAAAGATATTCAGGAATAAAACAGCTTCATAGAGATATAATACATTTAATAGGCAAAAAAATTAAATATAACATATCTGAAGCTTTTTAGACTCCGGTAATTTGATATCATGTTTTTGTTGAAAGCGTTTTTCCAAAAATTATATATTTCTGCTCTTTTTTTCTACCAGGGCTTTTTCTTTCATTTATTGTAATGTAACGTGATTTTTTAAATCTTTTTGAGCCCTTTCGCGGCTACTAAGACCCCGTTTACACTGTGCCGGATAAATTTTATCCGCATCATAATTAGTTCAGATAGGCGTCGCGTTTACACTAGACTCACGCTATCCGTACGAATTTGAGAGCGGCTATCCGAACAAAATTAGCTCACCTAGGAAAGTAGATTAAATTAGTTCGGATAGCTATGTGGTACAGTGTAAACAGTTTTATCCGGATAGATTTTAACCACATCGTATCTTGCTCGATAGCGATTGGCTATTTCATCCTATTTAGTTTTCACTGTATCCCATTCAAGACCTTTCGCCATATTGACTGCCTAGTAGGCGATAACTACTCGTGTTAAAAATGCAGTATCTTCGTCATTCCACGTAAAATTGGCATCCTTGTCAGCTTTTTTCGCTATTTCAGCGTCATTTTGTTTCAAAGAACGAATTATTAAAGCTAACTTTGCCTAATTTTTTTTGACAAAATCTTCGGACTTCGTCTGTAAAAGGAGCAGACGATTCTGAAGAGAGAATGAAAGGTCTTTTTACGTTGGCGTGAATTTCGTTGTTACTTTGTTGCTCAGAGATGACTTCGTTTTGAGCGTTCTGTGCATGATTTAGGTCACCTGACTGCAGTTTTCCGGCACCGTGAGCATAGCGAAATTTCGTTTTTGTCCAATCAGATGCTTTGTTTATCAAATCTAATAATCAATCAGATCCCTCCAATCTTGCATGGTTTGTTTACATTTGTCTCTAAAACACCCTTAGCTGTGGAGGGAAACCACTACTGGAATTTTGGGCCGCCATGAAAATACACATTAAACAAAATAGCGAAAAATAAAAATCTACAATGTTTATTATATTTACTAAAACACTACCGCTGCTTTTGAGTGGACTCAACGTAATATTCCTAAAATCTTAGGTTAAACCTTTCCTATCTCTCGGGGAGGGGGGCTAGGTCCATTCTATCCAGTTTCCCACAAGACCAAATTTTAAGTAATAAGTCTAGAAATTGTGGCTCTTCGATCAATTTTACGAATGTGTTGTAGCTTGTAGCTAATACGGATTCTTTTTCATTTATCTTAATGACCCTTATGATCCGTCAAAAAAAACAGCCCTGATCCACATGAAAAGTAAGCAGTATCACCCGCATAATTGTATAAATTAGTATCTTCCACCAAATAAAAATTTCGTTTAATTCATGATTCATGATTGAGAGAGGCTGTTAAAAGCCCGGGAACGATCCATTAGAATTGCTCAAGCATATCCTTTGTTATGCAGGGGTGATTTGTATTTCTCAAGTAGTCGTATAGGTAGGTGCCTGCTGTATATTTTCCCGCTTACAGAAGCCTTCCTTAAATGCACATAAATATTTGGATAAAAGGAGATCAGAGAACGGCCCAATTTGCTCTTGCATCATACGCCTATAAACTTTTGATATTGGAGGTAGGACAGTGATTGGTCGATAGTTTCCCTTTAGCAATGAATCTAGCTTCTTAAAGACAGCCTGCCCTGTTTCACTTCAGATGGTCACATTTCTTTATTTATAGAGTGGTTTAAGAGTTTTTGTAATATATAAAAGAACATATCAGAATATTCCTTTAAGGATATTGACAATGAATGACTTCTTTTGTGATTGGTGAATCTCTCAGTGACAGATACCTCCAAAAACAACCGAAAGCGTACCTTCTCGTTGAAGATAAGCTAGAAACTAACCCTGAAAACTGCAGTTCAAATTGCAAGCCATACATGTTTCCCAGATAAAAATAATTCCTGGTAAGTTCAAAACGTGAAGGGGCTTCGGTTCTGATGACATTGCTGATTACTCCCTGAACAGAGGCGTATCTAGAAAAAAGCTGACAGTTGCAGATTTGCAAAAGAAAAAAGGCGGTGGTCAAGGGTGTGGTCTGCAATCAACGCTACGCCCTATCTTGATGCAAACAGCCAAGGTGCAAAGGTTAAATATCATAAACAACTTAAAACAGAATTATCTTTTCTGAACAGTGGCAAAATATTAAATCAATATGATAGGTTTTCTACATCATGGATGCAACGGTGACAACAGCCTGAAATGAAAAACAACGAAGAGTTGTTGTACACCTCATAACAGACATCAAGACAAATGCATGTGTTCTATTGTGTGGGCCACCTACGTTCGGAATAAGAATTTGCATATGCATAAACTGAGCTATCTTTCCTAGACATTATTAGCAAAAGCAACATTGATGCAGGTGACAATAGCCTGAAATGAAAAACAACGAAGAGTTGTTGTACACCTTATAAGAGACATCAAGACAAATGCATGTGTTCTATTGCGTGGGCAACCTACGTTCGGAATAAGAATTTGCATATGCATAAACTGAGCTATCTTTCCTAGACATTAGCAAAAGCAACATTGATGCAGGTGACAATAGCCTGAAATGAAAAACAGCGAGGAGTTGTTGTACACCTTATAAGAAACATCAAGACAAATGCATGTGTTCTATTGTGTGGGCCATCTACGTTCGGAATGAGAATTTGCATATGCATAAACTGAGCTATCTTTCCCCAGAAATTTTCTTTCCCCCTTGTTTACCCCTCCCAGTTTTTTCAAAAGTTTCTATTAAACATTTAATGTTTTCTTCCAAAGCTGTTCAATCAGTTTTGGCTTTGTTAGGGTTGCTCTCTTTATTTTGCTCAATGCAATCGTTATTGCATTTGTTTAACAAGCTAGGGACCCTGATAAGCGTTTTGGTTTTTAATCGAGGTAAACATTAATGAAATTTTGGATCCTTTCTGTAGTTACCAATAAAAAAATCATTGTTGAAAATAATTTAAATTCTATATTTGTTATACATTATCACGAAGATACACCTTCTTGGGCTAGGGTGCGCAGGGTAAACCCAAACCAAGATTCTCTGCATCCCATTGAAAACCCTTTTCGCTCTGGAACCCAGCGCAGGGAAATATCAATACCATCCAAGTATACCTTGACAATCTACTATTGCTTTTCGAAATTCTATGATTTGAAATTCTGTGTAACAGAATGATTTGCTTGATCTCATTGGTGTTGGATATACGACATAACTACTATGGAAAAACTTTACAAATCAACTTTACAAAGCATTCAGCCTTTTATTTTTAGTAGTATAATTCTTCTGTTCAAATTCTAATTTTCATGCATTATTGTTAAAGAGGTAAGACTCAGTGTAGTAACGGACCAAAGTTACTTTGAGTTAAATAACAAAAGGTCCTGAACCTTTAGGGGCCCCTAGCAACAATTTTTCTTTGATATTTTTCCTAGGGGACGCAGCTGCTCGTTACCCAACTAATAAAACTATTTGGCATAATGATAACAGCCTTGATAGAGCTGAACCAAGAACATACTTATCTAGGGGGCGCTAAAAATTGGTGCCTTGTAGCTAATTTTGAGCCACCATGCCACTGCTTCATTCTACCAGTTTCCAAAGTAAAGCTGGCTGGCTGAAACTGAAAGCTGGCCCCCGGCTAGACCCCTCCCCCAGATTTCTACGGTTAGATTCGCCACTGTGTACACCTCATTGGAGACATTAAGACAAATGCATGTGTCCTGTTGTGTGGGTCATCTACGTTCGGAATAAGAATTTGAGTATGCGTCAACAGAGCTATCGTTCCTGTACATTAGCATTAGCAACATGGATGCAGGTGACAATAGTCTGAAATGAACATTTGTTCACCTCGTAACATAGGACATTTGTAAGATACGTTTAGACAAATGTATTTGTATGGTGTAGGCCATTTATTTTGATTATAATAAATGTGATGTGAACTGTAAAGTAGCCCATTATGACCAGGGCCGTCGCTAATCACTTTCACTTAGGGGGGTGCCAGTCACAAATTTGCCGATAAAATAGGGCGTGGCCTAAGGTATTTCAATTTTTGGGTGTGGTATTTTGACACAATTATTTTTGTTTATCAAAGAGTATGTACTCGTTAGTCAATCATTGCTTCAATTTTCGAGTGACAGTGTGTACTTTAGATTGTTAAAAAATGCATTTCAGAATATTTCTTGCAGTCATTTCTTGCAATCGTTCAAAACTTTCAGCTATTTTTAGGCATACTTCTTCTACGTTTCATTGATTTCATTCTTAAAATGGAGTTCATTACTACTTGAGGCCCCATCAACCTCTTTGCATTTTGCCCCATTGCTCCCCTCAGCAGCCCCGCTTACAGTGGCTTCCAGTACCTCCAGGATCAACGTTCAGAGTTTTTCAATAAACTTTGTCCCCAAACTTTAGGTAGAAATTAGGTTGCCCTGGATATTGAACATTAGATTCTAGACTCCGGCTGCCGAAAGAGAGTCATTTGAATTTTTTGGTAGACATTTGCCCCTACGCCGACACCCATAGCGCCATCTGTACCTATTTTGAATGCGCACCCCCCGCGCCCCCCCCCCTCTAGCGACGGCTCTGATTATGACAAGGCAAGTTAACTTTTCAAGCCAAGTTGGTTCTCCTAGTGTCCAAGGCAACTTGTTGTTGTAGTTGTCCTTCAGGTCGTTCGACCCCTGGTGATGTTATGAACCTGACGTCTCCATTCAGCTCTATTTTTAGTGTCTTTGTTGAGCTGATAAACATTTCTTGTTGTCATCGTCTTAATGTTGTCAAACCACTTTGTTGCAGGTCTTCCTCTACCTCTTTTCCCTTCAATTTGTCCTTGCATTATCAGTTTTTCTAAACTGTTGTCTGCTCTATTTATGTGGCCATAATAGGTTAATTGCCTCTTTCTGATGGTGTTGAATAATGATCTTTCTGTTTTTATTTGGCCTAATACCCATTCTTTCGTTCTTCTAGATGTCCACGGCACCCTTAGGAGTCTTCTCCATGCCCAAACTTCTCCATACCAATGGCAACTTACTTTATATTTTATTGAGCACATTGTATCGCTCAACCTTCAACTTTGTAACTTTCATTAAAGTATCATTACTCAACGTATATTTGATGAATTGCAAGTATGTTGCTGATATACATAAATTTGAATTTTGTTTATATGCCACAAAGCTATCTACAGGGCTTACAGATTATGGACTATTGATAACCGTGTACCATTCATCCCCATATTGACATTCATTCCCACATTCAACCCCACATTCATCCCCACATTCGAAAACTTGCTTGTACTGCTCGAAATGTGTCGATTTGACAATGATTAGTACGAAAATATGTTATGTCCGGAGTTTCCTTTGAATTTCCACTCGATAAAAGCTTTTTCTTGCCAATTTTTTCTTGATGTTTTTAGCGGGCCTAGGCATGCGTATTCTCCATCCCCACATTCATCCCCAGATTCGCGTTTTGCATAGTATGGGTCTAAAAACAGCTTGAGATGTGTCAACATGACAATAATTCAAGAGAATGTGTAATAATATGCGGTTCCCCGTCAATTTCTACTAGTAAAATGTCACTTTTCTACCACTTTGTTTCCAATGTTGCTAGTTGGCCTAGGCAATAACTTTTATCCCCACATTCGCGACCACAGGGACACCAAACGACAGGTATACAGGAACAAAGCAATACGACGACGAGAATCCAATGTCACGAAATAAATTTTCAAAATAAATTAAATTTAAGAGTATACTAATATTTCGCCCCGGCATACAGGGCTTCATCAGAGGGATATGAAACGACCACAGGGATATGAAACGAGCACAGATATAATTGCCAAACTTATGCAAGAAAAATATTTCAAAACGTGAAAAAAGTCCTCTTGGTTCAAGAAAAAAAATTCTTATCATTATCAAAAATATTATAAAGCCTTCTATTGTATAGGACAAATACAATGTGGCCGTGCCGTCGAGGTGGGAAGCCGTTTCTAATTGAACTTGGTATTCATTGTTAACTCTTTTTTTAAATGGACATTTTACAGTTCAAATCTTACTAGAACCTCGTATTAAGTTTCTTGAATTTTTTGCCATCTGTTATAATGCGTACGTCACAACCTCGTTTTCGTGCTAATGCGAGATAGGTGTGACAGTTTTGAGTTAGTTGAGTTCACGAGTTGAGTCGAGTCGAGTTCACGAGTTATGGAGTTTACAACAGAGTTTTGAGTTATTGCTTTAATAATGTAAATAGTTATGTTTATGAAAATGAGATAAAACCAAGTTCAAGCTCATCTTTGCAGCCCACGTCTTACAATCCTCACAACACCATCCTTAGTTTCTCAAAAATCTGTTTCTGGTAATAAAAAAAGGTGTTATATAATAAGGGTAAAGCCAATACATTAAAGTTTTCCCGTAGTCTTTTTTTGCATCTGGCTATATATCCTACTCTGCTACATTGGAAATGTAAAATATTTAACCTTTTAAAACTCTGTTTACCTTCATTCGTTTCAAAGAAATGATTAGTTTGATTTTTTCATTAATTTTATTAATTTGTGATTAAAGTGTGATTATTTTTGTGAGCGTACTTGATTTTAAGCATTGATTTGATCCTCGTTCAAATTATGAGTGAAAACAGACAGGCGAAATCATTCATGGACAAAAGAAAGAATTTTTATTTGAAACAAGTCTTTAATTTTCAATATTTTTAAGTCAGAGAAAATGGGACAGGAAGGAGAGAAAAAACTTTTAAAAGCAATAGCTATGATTGCTCTTTTTTCCAATAAGAAAACTGGATAAATTGGAACATCATATGCGAAACCCCAAACGACAATTCCACATTAGAGAAAAGAAGCAAACAAAGAGTTGACATTATAACACATCGACAGGAACGAAACTGTTTGAAAGAATGGCTGTTGGGCAACAAACCGACTTTGAATGTAACCAAGGTAATAAGATCTAGACCCAATTTTATAAGGATGTGTACATTTGTGATCATTTGACTCTCCTACATTTGTGATCGATGATTCCTGTCTTTATGTTCTTATAAAAACAAGAACACAGATTTGTCTGTAAATTTTTTGTTAACAGTTTATGATTGCAATTATTTTATATGAATGTAATTAGTTTCCTTTCAAAATTATTTTTTTAGTAGATTTTGAATTTGTAAAGTTTTCAGCACGGCTCCCTGAAAATCAGTCATTCTGACTGACGGGAAAAATCAGTAATTCTAATTAAATGGAATGAAAATGAAAATTGAATGCATGGTCGCAAAAATTTTCTTCCCGCTTTGCTCGCAGGGGGCCTCTTTTTTCCGCTTTGCCCCAGGGCAACCGAAACCTATCGGCGGCCCAGGACCTAACATAAGATCAAGCGCAGCTAAATTTATCAAAGTTAACTGTAATGTTTTACTAATGTTTGTTTCATAACAATTAACTTGCAAAAAACGTTTTTTGCCGGGAAAACGTGGAACATTTCACTTGGTAGGAGATCGCTGGCACAGGGGGCATTCACTAGCCTGCCTGAAGCCCCTACGGTATCTATCCTATCACATCATGAAATCGAATCGTTGATAAATGTATTCATATGAAACCATACACAGGCTTAATCTTTATCTTTATGGGGGTAGGGGGTGCAGCAGGCACCGCAGAGCGTTTTAGAAAAGGGGGGTTGAAGCGGAATAAACAGAGGCTTCCCTTGTGCTCAGTTTCTAAATACCTAACGTTTTCGGCAAAAGGTGAGTGCTATAACCCCCCTCCAGCCCGCGATCCCTTTTCATGACATTTATGATATTGTGAAACAAAGACATTTCCATTTTATAATTATAAACAGACTTGTATTTTACAGACTTATAAATTATTTTTCTTATGACGCTGACCATCCTTATGACTTTTGTTAAAATCAGGCTTTACATGATAACAACAAAAACGTTGTCATTTATTAACAGTCACACTCACTGACGATGCATTTCTTGCACTTTGAGCAGTCTTCTTCATTCGCCTCACGATATAGAAGAACCAAAAAGCGTCACATGCAGTGTCTGCAACTAATAGGAAAATTGCAATGCTGAATATCTTTCCATTTAGGGTGCTGCAATTCGGCACCTGTTTAAGAAGGGGAAACATCACGATGCTTGGGAGATTGAGTACGAAAAAGGTACTTGTTATTCCGATAAATAAACTCATGAGATGCTTCTTTTGTCTTTCATTCCTTGTCGAGATGCGGCTTATTTGTTGCTCACTGGTGTTATCCTGCGCTGATTCGATTCGGTTACCAGCAGCTCTGACTGTCCTGAATATCTTGATATAAATGCCACATAGCATAAGATGCACACAAATACGAGATGCAGAAATAAGAATAAAGAAGACAACGTAGTATTCAAAAATGGCACTGGGAATACCGCAAAGGCAACCAATTAGAAAACACGAACCAGTTATCTTGTAGACTACTTTCTTGTCTCTGTTAGGCTGCTCAGGGCTTCGATGTTTCAAAGGATGGGTAACAGAACCCAGTTTCTTTAATGCCAAAGCTAGATTAGCCCCAAGGCTAATGAATGAAGTTGAGAGCGCATATGAAAGAAAAAGTGCTCGCGGAAAAACTGGCCAAGAAAAAACTCCAGGGTGCTCTAAAAACCTTTGTATGCAAACCAACAATGACATGAATACATTGGAAGCTCCGATGAAGCTGTAATGAAAGCCAACTTTGATTTCCGGGGTCATTTTCTTATGTACCCAGTACAGCATAAGCATGTTTACACCGAAAGATAACAGTGCAACTGCAATGATAAAAATCGAGCATGCTTCAATTTTATCATCCATTTTTAGATTTTCTGCCAATATGATGTTGTGAGCCTTTATCTTTCTAATACTGACACTGCTGATCTTCTCTAAACAGAGCTTGATTCAATTGTACGAAGCTATAACAAGTATCACACGTATATGCTTAGTAGAAAGAGTTCAGCAATTAATGCGAATAATTCATATCTTGTCGTTTTTCAATGAATAATTTATTACTTTCCATATATGGGCCTTTTCTATGAATGCAAATAAAGAGCTCGGTTTTTTGCTTGAACCGAAATTGCCAAATTTCAAGCTCCATCACCAACCAGCTGACCGAGGTCTACTGAGAAACAAAACAAAGTAGGAACTAAAGAACGTATAAAAAAGGGGAGGAGAGACGGGTTGGGAAAAGACAGATACGAACTTGCTTTGCAAACGAAGACCAGCATAGAATAATGAATTATTTCTATCAATGACGCCAGGGCCTTTTTCAGCATACTAACTAGAGGGGGGGGGGGCAATTGCCCCTCCAGCCCTAGTGACTTTCCATTGTTTTAAGCAATAATTTTGTTGTTGTTGTCGTTTTGTCCTTTTTAGTGCTTTGCCATCCCCCCCCCTCCCCCCCATACACACACACACACAGATCTTCCGGCGTTGCCTTGCGGCGAAATGTCAGGGCATTTTTTAATGATTTTTCAGAAGTGGGGCATTTCTCAAAATTGTAATATGCTTCCGTTTGCTTTAAAAAAATCTAGCTGTTGTTGTAACAGCTAAATAGGATATTTCACAATTTTTTGAAGACATACATCTATTTGGTTTAAATTTGCTCTTACCAAGGACGTTAGCTGAGAGACATTAACAATTTAGCTTGGAAAGAGGAAATGTAATCTTGGTGTTTGCATTTGATCACATTTACAAAACTGTTCATGACATACCGTATTTTCTCTAAACTAGGCGTTTATCAGAGGACGGCGTTTAATACAAAATGAAAATTTTGTCAAATGAAAAATGATATTGGGAGCGCTGCTGTGCCGTGGAAAAAAGACGTGTAACGGGGGGAAGGTATAAAGTTGTAAGATTTTTCAGGCTGAGTCTGGTTCAGCTGGCAATTTCTTGCACCTTTTTGACAAGCCTGACCTGGGTCCGCCCCTGTTATCCTCAAAGTGATCTGGCTAAACATACTTCATAAAATTTAGACGTTGTTCCCGTCCAAGCTTTCCAGAAACTCAACTTTTTCACTACTGATTGCAAAATGATGCTTCTTCGTCTTGCCAGCTCCGTTTTAAGTCTGTCAATGACAGGCAAAAAGGCATAAACAGAACCAATTGATTTTCCTTCAAGCTTCTGAGGCAGATGAATCAGATTAAAAGGCATCCTTCTTGTAAGCAGCATATGAAACTTTTCACTGGAATAACTTAAACCAGGCAGGACTTTGCAATGATTATTCAAAAATTGATCACATTTAAAGATGCGCTTTGTATTTGAAGTATGCTTTTTCTAAAGACAGAAAAAATACTAAAAGTCGCAAAGACCAGAGACAAATGTCAAACATTTTAACTCAAAGATTATCGCAAAAGACAAAAAAAATTCATTTTGCCCCCACACGCTACAGATTTTTGTCGTAAAAGGCAAAAATCTTCGTCTTTTGCAACAAAACTCTGCAGTTTGCGCTACTTAAGGTCAAACATATTTAATATTATTTATGTCACTGACTATCAAAGACAAAAATTGAATTTTTCTACGGTGCTCAAGGATAAAAAAGATTTGAGATTCTGAATACCAGTCAGTGCGTAGCAGCAAAACCATATTATCAGACGCTAGCAAACAAATCTACTTTTTGTCTGTTTACTCTGTATTCGTAATTAGTCTACCTAGTTTTAGTTATCTTTCTTTCTATCCTTGTTTAATGTTGCGTGTTTTTATGTCTCGGACATGGGGTAGTCATTGTCTTTCGCTCCTCATGGTATCGTCCCCGTAGTGTAGTACAGTAATTAGGGTAGTATAGTCAATGTAAAATTGTATTGTTATTAAATTCTATGAATAAAAAATAGCAAATGATGGACCAAGAAGCACCATTTACTTTTCTACTTGAAAGTGATATGATTCAGTCACAGGACAAACAAGCCTGCTCTTTGAAATATAGCGTAAATGATGCTCTTTGTTTGCTCATTCAGTTTCTTGAAGTACATTGCTATTGACACCTTGCTGTATATGAAAAAGTATTTCCATAAGTATACCTTATAGCACATTGTGTTAGAATATCCGGTGCAATTTGCTGGAGGTGGCACGATCAAACAATAGTTTGGGGAAGAAGCACTAAGGAAATTCACGTTGATAGAGTCGGAGCATTCCTACCTTGTCAGTTTAGTCTCCGATTTAAGGTTTCTGGAACCTTGCTTTCCACAACCACTGATGCAAGTTGTTATCATTTTGGAATTCATGCTTTCAGCTGCCAGAGATTAAGCACAATATAGTAGCTGTTCTGCTGGTGAAGCCGCTGTTTTTCACGTCCACACAGAGACGGCAGACGGCGGTAGGTGAGGATTTATTTTATGGTGTTGAATCAAACTAAAAAGACATTCGAAATTTCAAAAAAATCAATCATTTGATATTATGCAACATAGCTAAATCACCAAAAATAGAAAAGATTGTTTATCATAGAAAAGCAAAGTCCGGATATCAAGGAAACCCAGATTGTGGTAAAAACTACCCATCTATCAGTAAATAGTATTTATCAAATTAAAACTGTAATTATCAAATTGCTGTTTGTATCTTTATCAAATGAGATTTTATACTTGTGAACTACGTCTACCAAAGTCCGAAGATAAGCAATCTTTAGTATGGTTGACAAGAAACAGTACGAACTGGTTACAGAGTTGTTTGCACAATGCCAAGGATAGTTTTTTATGTCTTTGATATTCAGTTGTTCAAAAGATACTCCCCCAAGTTTGTTTGCAAATGAGGCATTGGCTCTATCCCTCTCCAAAATTGTCAAGGATGTCATTCCGTCAGTCCTTTTGCCTGATACCCTCTGTTAGCTTCTTTGCCTTTGTTTACAATCGTTACAGGCTGGAATATTTTGAATCTGGATGTGTCTGTCCAAACAACATCATCAAAAAGGGATATGGGAGTTTGTTTTCAGTAAACGGTTTGTAGGCTTACTCAAGTTTCCATTGTGGAAGGCCTATCCAGAAACTTTTCGGAAATTTGGCCTTATCTATAATTCGTAGTTAGAATCCCAACCATCCAGTGGCAACCATTGCAATGACGTCACCGCACATAGGGAAACAATGTGTAAACAACTTTGAATGCGCAATAAGTTGTGTCATCGCAGAAGGGGAATAAGCGAAATTTGGCCGGTGGAAATCTTTAAAGGAATTATTCTCAAAGAAACATGGCAACAATGGCATCTTCCCTATACTTAGAACATTATTTAGATAGTGAGTATCTTAGTTATGCGTAAATCTCGGCTTCAATCAGATGCTTTTTCCCACTTGTTATGTTGGCCTACTGAACCGCGTCAAATTGACGGGGGTCGAACATGAAGATGATTTTGAAACAGTAAAAGATATACAAAGCGCATGATATAGCCATGGTTTAAGTTTATAACTTAGTAAATTTATGCAGAAAAGTTTCCAGTTACCTTTGAAACATATATATGTCTGGCAATAAGGGAAATTTTTTACAGCGACCTTGTTTATATGATAAATTGTGGATGGCGGGCGTTGCACATATTTTGGCGCCCTTTCCTAACAGTTGTTTTTATCGTGACGTCATTGCGGGATGTGATGTAAACAGTTTGTTGATAGCCATTAAAAGTTCTGATGTTGGCAGCGATCAATAATATGACGCTTAATGCATAATTATGACAAACTAATATGTATGATAAATGTAAAAGAGAAATGTCAAAATTAATGAATTGGGTATATATTTAATCCACAACTGGGTATATATTTTTCATCATGCTCTTTCGGACCCTCATTCTGACGTTTTATGCTCTGAGGAGTGTCAGACGAAAAAGCATTTAGCCAATATGTTATATATAAAATGTTTGCTATTTTGAAAGCCATTTTCAAGTTCTGTACCACCAAAAACTGTTCAAATTAATAAATTGTTTGACATAAATTTTAGGACCATTAAGGGGGGTGTTTGTGGCTGATGGTATTGCAGTATTTGCCTTTTTCTCGGTCTGTAATTTGGCTATCTTCCTCAAATTGGCTGGTATTTCGATAATGAGATAAATCAGTGGTGAGCGGTTTTCAATGCCAAGTGTGCAATATTGGCCAGTTCTGGATTAAACAATGTAGCAGATGTGGGTGAATTGCTAGCAGTGATATCTTATTGTATCCATGTTGTAACCTTTGTGATCTTTTGCTGATAAATCCCAAATTTTGTTATTCTCTCCATTTTAAGGTGCCTATGAAATGAAAGTTGACAAGTTTGGATAAAGGCACACTTTTATATGCAAAAATTGCTGATTTCAATGATGTATATGTTAAGGTGATTTTTTCTTGTGGAACTGTCTAAAAATTTAGCTTGAATATCCCTTTTCCATGTTTTCGACTATGACAAGCGTGCGTTATTCGTGACATCACAAAGTTGCAAACACGGAAGCATTTGGCATTTAGTACACTAAGCAAAATGGAGATTGCTATTTGAACTACAGTTGAAATAGCCGAAGGGGGCAATTTTAAGTCAGGCTTCATGGCCAATCTTTTTTAGTGCATCAAACTGTCCTTTTTTGCAAAGTTTCCTACTGTTGTACCAAAGTACAACTGGAATACGATGATACCACCTATTAAGGTCTTGGACAAAGTACCCTAGCCTAAAAATACCCCAAGGGGGTTAATTTTCAGTCAGGGTCTATATCCTATCTTTTCAGTGTATCAATCTGTCCTTTTTTGCAAAGTTTCATGTAGTAGTACTAAAGTATGACCAGGATACAATAACACCACCTTTAAAACATTGGAGCAAATGAACCCCAGTCTAGAAATAGAACCCCAGCCTATGTTTTAAACCGTATCAAACTGCCCCTTGTTGTAAAGTCTTGTGCTATTGTACCTGCTTTAATAACCCAATAGGGCAATTTTCATTTAGGGTCTATATCCTATCTTTTTTAGCGTTTCAAACTACCCTTTTTGCAAAATTATATGCTGGTATCACAATTTGCAGAGTTGTTTGACCAATAGCCCTGACTTCGAGGTATGGTGTGTTAAGACAGAACCAACTGCAAACCTTGTGATGTCACTGATTCTTATGCTTGGTCACTCGCACTCCTCATTGCTTTTTAAATCCCCAAAACAAACTTTCATGTGCAAATTCCCAGCTATAGCGACCCATTTATCGTTTTGCCTATATGTCATATAAAAACATGTAGTATAAAGAAAGTAAACTCTACTTCACTTAGAACTTAGTATATGTATATGAAGGAATGCCTAACTTAGAACTTTGCTCCAAACTGAACCCTAACCCCCTTTTTCTTCATGGTGGTGCTGCTTCTGTTCTATATAAAGCCATCAGCAAAGCACAACACCATTTTTTGATTGGGCATTAAAAGCATTCAACTGCCTAAGAAAGAACTAAAAAATCTATTACTAGTTTAAAGGTGGAAATAGAATAAAAGTGGAATTGTTTCAGTTCCTTCTATGGTCTCTGGAGTCCAAGGTTTGCTTGGTTAAATTGTATTTTGACACAAATGGAAGAATTAGATTTTGGTGTTCCACATGGATCTGTTCTTGGACTTCTCATATTAATGATTTATATCAACGAGTGAAGCACAGTAGAAGATGAAAGTATTACGAATGTAGGCATAAAGCTAGATCAACTTTTAAGGGCTCTATTTCCATTGGTCTTTATAATTGTTTTGGATTCAATTTAGCTTACAGAACTGTAAAGCGATATCACATAGCTGCTTGAATATTCTATATGTTTTGATTTATGCATGGAATTTGGTTACCACTTTCAGAAATATGTTTCCATTGAAAAGTATACTTGAATAGGTAGGGGTGTGCAGTCAAAAGAATTAACTTTTTTGCATGGCGTCATTGAAGTATTTGTGCAAAGATAAAATGGGAGATCTGAAAATAATTAGCCATCGAGGATTACATTTATTTTTGAGGGATTTATTTAATCTTGCGTTAGCTCATTGCTCAACTTCCCATAGGCCCCCCTTCCCCCCAGCGCTACACTCTTGGGATTCATAGAAAAAGTGTGATTCCACATCTAGTAAGAAAAGATGCTATCATAAATGAATTTAGTGAAACTACAAACACTAAACTGTTTCGCAATCGAGAAAACTATTAATATTCAAAGCACTAAGGAAAAAACTAATTGTATCCACCAAGAAAACTCTGAAAGGGTAAATTGTCAGTGTGGAAAGTCAGTTAAATATGAAGAGAATTTATGTTAGAAAGATTGAAGAAAAACGGTCCTGCACATACTTCATATTTTGTGGGCACATGAGTTTTGGATATATCATAAACTTTCTGTGATACATGGGCATATATTACATGCTTGAATCTTGACAGTTTTCCCAGAAATTACTTGAAACTTAAATGAGATGAATTAAAATTCAAACTGCAATGTATTCTGTATATAATTTTCATTTTGAAAACTCAGAATAACCATAATATCAAAATATTTTTGTGGAATTATGGTATTTGATAAACCCCAAAGACCCCCCCCCCCCCCTCCCCCATTTAGGCAATATTGACCAGGATGCATTCCATGTAATCCTCACTCCAAAGGTACACCTATATGCAATCATTATGCTGACCAACCCTGTCCCCAATATCTCTTTGAAGTTTATAATATACATTGGGGATGGTGCAGTCATATATGCAAATAATCATAGAGAAAGAGCTTTTTGCTGCACTACTACGCCATTTCACCAAAATTACAGTTTACACCACACACAGGCAGATGCTTGTCTCATGCCAATGCCATGCCAAATAAAGTAACTCCACTTCATGTATTTGCTACATGGAATGCACTGTGGGATATTGGCAATGGAGATGCACTCCTTGGATATGTTGTAAACCTTATTCACAAGCTTGATTAAAACCAAACTTAAAATATGGTAACATCGCATATTTTGGCCCTAAGGATAAAGAAATTATAAGAAATGTCCGGAGAAAAAAGGATAGTACTCGAACTGAAGGATCTTTGATATGAAAAGAGACTAAAGTCATTGTGTCTTACAAGCTGTATACCTAAGGTTCTGGGATGATATCATTGCGACATGATACAGAATCACCAATGTCAGAAAGATCACATAAAGTATCTGGGTTGAGACTATCTTTCAAGATATGTTGTTGAAAACTCCATTATCAGATCAGTGTTAAAAAAATGAGATGATTACTATGGAGACACTAAATACATAAGCCAGTGTTGTTGCTATAAGAAAGTGAAATTCCTATTGAAATTATGGTTTTAGATAATTACATTATTTGATGTAATTATCTGCTACTACTGAGAGGATGATTAATAGCTACTACTGAGAGTTTCATCTTAACACAATCAAAGCTGGACAGCCAAATAGAACTGTAAAGAACTTTTACTTCAACATAATATATTTCATTTTATTTTATGTTTATTTTCGGTTTAAATAAATTGACTTTCCTATGAAAAAGATCTTTGATTCGCCTTTATCAGTCCTTAAATCTAATGCAATAATTGAGAATGCACTATGAAATGTTTGTGAACCAGCCCAAACACTTTCTCTGTGCATGCAAGATCTTTAAACCAGCAGCCCCAAAAGAGGGAGCCCCAGAAAGTCAATTCACTGCATGTAGAACTACATGTGTATGTATGTATCATTAAGATGGCAAAACAATGAAGGATGGTTATTGAACTTTCTTACAAGATGAGGAGAGCCTTAAAATTCTCGTTAAAATCCTCATTTTAAGCCTGAATTAAATATGTAGCATAGGGTGTGCCTCGAATTTGAAAAGGAATGAGCCATCAAGTAGAAACAGTTTGCTGTTATCAAAAATGCAAAATGAAAGGCCATGTCCTTCACAATTACTGATAGTGTACATCAAATATGTAGCTCAGAATACCTAGAAGGCACTCTATGGAGCATTTGAGCTTAGTGCCCTACAATCTGCCGCCACAGGCCATTCAGTTTTTGTGTTTCAAATTTCAAGTTTCACCTTTCATAACATCAAAGCTATACTTGGTAGAAGTGTTGATAGTAAGATTGCCTTCTTTGGGGCTTAACCATTTTTGATTACAGATCCCCTATGTTTTTATGTTATCAAAGCAGATAACAAGCATAAGAATGGAACAAGAGAAGTCATTAAAAATTTTGCTTTAGGGGTGTTGAACTCTACACAATGATCAGTGCTTTTTGTTAGCAATATTTTCGTTTCTTCATTGCTCACAGTCATAAGTATACAAGTTTTTAGATTAATTTTTCCTTCAGTATGGTGAATGTTGTAGCCATTTTATGTGATGAATAAGATTGAAACTGTTAAGCTATACTAAGTAATGTGGTTAAGCTAAAGGAATGTGCAGGTTTGTTTAATCTTTTGTTTATCTGGTTTATAACTGAGGGCCAAAACAATGCTATCATTTATATATATATATATATATATTTCTCAAATATATTTTCAGGTATTGAAAATCTGCCGTATGAACTTCAAAGAAATTTCACTTTGTTACGCGATTTGGACCAAAGAGCACATGGTTAGTATCTAGATAACTTTTATTTGAGCATGATATTAGAAGTATGTTTTCTAACATTGGTTTTAAAGGCTGATGGACACTGATGGATATCTGGACATCACTTAATATGGTTTTGGTCCAAAAAGCATTAGAATGTGTTAAAAGCCAATAATACAAGCAAATTGACCGGCTAATTCTAAAGAAGTCACAAAGAGATTTACCTTGAATCAAGTGTTTGATTTCACTAGCTTTTAATTTTCAGTGTACAATTACAGCACTGCCTGTGACACCAGAGGCAGCAGGAATTGGGGTTGATTGCAATGCATCCATGATTTATGTTTTTTGCTTTTACTTTGAAAGCAAATTTTTCCTGTTCTTATTAGTTGAAATGGTTATCTGCCGAACTGTACATACATGCATTGGTTTTACTGTGAATTCGTATCAAATTCAGTAAAGCATTGTTAGAAAAGCTATTAATTCCATGGGCATCTGCTATCTATAGTGTTAGTGCAGTTAGTGAAACCTGTTCTCAATGTACAATAGTTCAAAGGATTCATAGAAAGTAACAAGGGTTAGAAAGTAACAAGAACAAAAATACCTTCTAGTCATGTTAGTTTCACAGTTAGTTGGTAGATGAAAAATTCAATTCATAATTTAACATTAATAGGCAAGAAAATTGAAGTGGGTGAAAAATGCTAAAGCTGTTTTTTGGGAGATGCTTAAGCTGTTCATCCTAAAATTTTTGAAAAAATTTCAGAAAAAATCAGATTTTAAGACGAAATGACAAAGAAGCAACAACACTCCTATTTATGCCCAATCTCAAGTAAATGCTTCCCTCCACTACATTCTTCCTGTAATTAATAAATGACTCTGTCAAAAAGCCTAGCACCTTCTGGTTTTAAAAATTCCTATGATTCTATTGTGAATATATGATTGTGTTTCTTAGATGTTTTCCTCCAGGTTAAATTATAAATATAGGTAAATTAGTAAATATAGCTTTTGGTTTGCTTTATGGCCCCTTTTCCACAACTAAGCACCACATCCATCTCCATATACATTATTTTATAAACACCACCGATTTGTAGAAATGAATTGCATTGGTTTTTTTATTCAGTTCTTTAGAATTAAATATGTTTGTTCTTTTAATGCCAACAATTTATCTAACTTTTTCACTTTTCTAACCGTGTTTGGTGTCCTTATATGTTAACAGAAGTTTCGTGTGACTACTGCTATTTTACGCAAAGTTGATTTGTTTCATTTATCATTATATCAAGACAGCCATCTTTTTCTCCTTTTCAGATTTACTATCTGAAATTGATAAAATGTGTGAAGAGTATATGGAAAAAATTAGAAAGCTGACCCCACCTGAAAAGAAAGACTATTTGAATAGGATTGATAGTGCGTTTAGAAAAAGTAGAGAATATGGTGATGACAAAGTACAGCTGGCAATTCAAACCTATGAAATGGTATGAAAAACGTTCTCTATTGTTAGGTTATATTTTTTCCATAATAGGCCATATTCCTAATGACATCATATTGTCCATGTGGGCATTGCATGCCACTTGGACACAGTATCCAGTGGTGAAGTAAACATTGTATTTCGCTGTACTATGTATTTCATTCAAATGAGACTGATTAGTACTTAGTAAGTGATAAAATCATTTGAAGGTGGCATGAAATAGCAGAAACTTATCATACTGAAACACCTTTTGCCTGACACTTGTTCCAAAATTTATCTGGTTCTTCTATCTGTGGTACAGATGCCAACTTTCAAGGAGATCACTTTTTATAAATAAAAATCACAACTACTATTAGGCAAGCTTACACCAAATCTGAAATCAGCAGTTTGAACAAACACCTAAGTTAGAATTAATCAAACAAAGCTTTTGTTATTAAAATATTAAAATATAACATTTTAATTTTAATTCGTGTCTTTTTAATAAAATAAAATTATTAAAATATAACAAACAAACAAACTGTATTGGGAATACAATAAAAATACTAGGGCTTTTGTAAATATAATGCAAGCATAGCTT
Organism: Rhopilema esculentum; assembly: GCF_057945365.1. Lineage (NCBI taxonomy): Eukaryota > Metazoa > Cnidaria > Scyphozoa > Rhizostomeae > Rhizostomatidae > Rhopilema > Rhopilema esculentum. The sequence goes on from NC_142833.1 coordinate 6,862,253, forward strand.
CATGTGGCATAATATTTAAAATAATTGTCAAATGCATTCTGGTTATTTAACCTCAAGTTTGTTATGAAACTTATAAAGGAAAATTTGCTGTAACATTGGCGTATGCTGCTATGAGAAAACGTTCACAACAACGCTCTTCAAAGTATAAGCATCAAAGTAAGCAGAACATTTATATTGAGGTGTGGATAGAAACATTTTGAATGAAAAGTTCTCCAGCATGCGATGAAAAACTCTACTTTGATAAAATAGTATTGGTTGTAAGAGATATTATTTGATTATTTTTTGTATTTAACTTAGGTTAATCCTCATTTTAACTATAAACCAATGTTGTTCGTAATTCTACATCAGCTGTCATAACCAAACAAGTAAATCAAGCATTTGTGGGTGCAAAGCTGTCATTTTTCCAAAATGATATCCTTTTAAAGCTAGGATATGTCAGCTAATTCCTCCTCCAATGTTTTTTCTCGTTTTTCCTCAATCTGACAACATTAGGTAAACAGCCATAGAATGGCAAAGAGATCATATCTTAAAAGTCACTTTTTACATTTTTTTTATTTTTATCCCATGCGCAGTAAGAATGTGGTGATTTATCTCTATATGTGCGAAATCAGTTAAATATGTTAAAGATTTCCAGAGGTATGGCAGCCATAAACAGATTTGAAGTTGTTTTGGTTTGGTTCATAAGGTTTGAAACCAGAGTCAAATTGCAGTGGTTTGGTTGGGAAGAGCCTGCAATGATTTAGCAGTGTGTCAGGCAATCTGTGACAGATCTATGTGTTCCTTCAGGTTATGTGCTCAAACTACAAAAACACAAAAATAGCTTTCTGGAACATCAACACTTTGCCAATCTAATGGTAAAATAAAATTGTCTTGGAAATATTCTTTATAAAGAAAATGTTGTATATGGGAAATATGGGGAGTATTGTGTCACTCAGACATATCATAAGTCAGAAATGTATTGTAATTGAAATTTTTGTTGATACAAATCAATCCAATTTTGTAAATAAGTATATATACATATGAGGTATTTTTCAGTAAAACTTAATGGTGCATGCTTTTTCAGGTTGACAGACATATTCGAAAATTAGATTCAGATTTAGCAAGGTTTGAAGAGGATTTGAAACAGCAAAGGCAAACACAAGTACAGGAACCAGATGGTAAAATTTCTTTTATTGCCTGTTCAAAATAATTTTCATCTTTGCCAATTGTGTTGTGAAAGAAATATGTCACATCCTTACACATGATGTTTTAAAGTCCATAAATTTGTGCTCATTCTCTCATGGAACAAATTTAGTTGGAAAATATATAATGAACTGGAAAGAAGCAGCCTGTTTTGTTAGTGTGAAGCATGTTTTAAAAAAAGATATGTTTGCCATGTATAATCTTTTGAGGCCACACCGACTGGCCTGAATAGCAATAACCACGTCCTCAGGCCTTTCCGTAAAGATTTTAGCAGGTGCGTGGTTGATCGCGCGCGATTCATTAACTTTCGGCTAAAATCGCACGGAAAAGCGGTAATACCCGTATATTGATGTTACAGATTTTCAGTTCGATTTTAAGGCTTTGTGGTACCAAAGAACTCTTGACTTTCAAGTGTTATAGACACCCACAACAGAAACTTTATTATTTTGATTCTGAACAAGCGTAGCTATTGATACGTTTTAGTCTAAAAATTACTTCCTGTCATGATAACAGTGAATGATAACTGTGGTGACGCTGATTCAGAGTGGTCCTTTCATCACACTTGACCGGCACAAACAGTTTTTCATTATTTATGAAGCATATGGCATAAATAATGATTGCTGTACTTTAAAAATGATTACCAGAGCAATAAGATAATGTTTCAGATAAAAAAGTAATCTTTAATGCAAATGGTGTGGGATATAGCAGGTGCGTGGCAAAATGTGCACCTTGTCACAGAACAGGTAAGGATACCTTGGAATGATAATTAAGGGTCCCCGAACAAAGCCCCAAATGATTTTATGTCCATCTTTTCAAGCCTTCGCTCGAGAACGCCTTAATTTCACAAACTTGAAAGTTTTTTATTAAAGATTCAATTACTCAGCACCAGTGGCGGACCCTTGGCCAAATATTTTTGGTAGGGGGCAAATCTATTGCTTTGATAAGATGACGTCACAGTTGTCCGTTGTTTTAGAACAAAAGACCACCCTTATTCATCCAACAAGGTGTCCAGCACTGCTCAGCATACTTAGCGAGAAGAAATTTTCATTTTTCTATTGTACTTGTCATACTCTACAGTGTTAGATGACACGTTCTAGCGGTTTGTAAATAGGGGCCTGTCTATTTTTCCCTTAGAACCCCATTTACCTCCATTATATCATTGTATATATTTATAAATCCCTGCCAGGCTTTGATATTATTAATGCTTGAGATCTATCATGCTATCTTTGTTGCTACCTTTTGTTCCTACACTTGCTGCTGCTATTATGCATTCACCTTTGTATGGTAGAGGAAGGAAACCTTTAACTGAGAATACAGATTGGGCTTACAATAGACCACCTATGCACTGCATTCTGTAGTCTATTCAACAATACATTTAGCAATATTTTTTTAGACGATGTTCTAGAATACGAAAACACTTCAATAAATACATAAGAGTTTCTGTTGCATGCATATTTCATATTTATCCTTTTATTTTGATTCTACAGTCCCTCCCTCCTATTTCACTGCCTGCCTGGTCTCTTTTATTCACTTTTTTACTTCTTTCTGTGCTGTCTAATCAGCCCTCAACAATGCTTTCAAAACAATCATAAAAATTTGGTTTGTAGTAAATTCATTTGCATTGTTTTTTGCAGCAACTACTAAAAAAGAAAGTAAGTATATAGCTTTATCAATTTTTGCTCTTTTGCTATTTGATGTGTCTCTCTGCCTGAAAAATTTCCTTTTATGTTATGGAGTAATTTTTTTAAACAGTATATATGTTATGGAGCAGTTTTAGAATCTATCTACATAAGCACGAAAAAACCGCTACTGTGTAGACAAAAGGAGCTCGTTTTCACCTTAGGACTCCACTGGTAACATTCTCAATAGCAAGCGGCACTGATCGGTCAACCTATACAGTCATGTGCTCGTGTTTCTGATTGGCCTATTTCGATCCACAACTGACGTTTTAAACTCTGAAGAGTGTCAGACGAAAAGCTTTAGTTTACTTTTTTCAAAGCCATTTAGTAAGTTTTTTCTGCAATATTTCGCTAAAAATGTTAACTGATTCATCAAGATGGATAATGGAAATTAATGCAAGATTCTCTTACATAAAACTGGTGTAATGTTTTTCTTTTATCCTAATAGAAGGCCGAAAGAGGAGATCAGAAAAAATAGAATCTGGTAAAAAGAAGAAAAGATCGAAGATTGAGTATGCATTTTTTCATTTCTAATTGAAATTTTTTGAAAAATATATTCCTCGGTTATCTGAATCAGCATAATGCCCATCATTAGTGAAAATGGGTCAAAATATTTTTTCTTTACTTGTCAGAGGTTTGGTAAGGTAAAGATTATAGGGTAGCACGTAAAAGGGGAAAACTCTTTACGAGGTTACCTGAAAATTTTTGTCAAGCACTCCACTGACTTTGAAATTTCGGATAATGGCCATATAAGGAGACATAATTTCAGTCCAATACCCCCACAGTAAGTTATTACGAGAAATATGTCTCATTTTATTTATTCAGTCTCCATTACTGCTTCCTTTTAGGCCTGAAGAAGTCCCGCTTCCAGTTTCTGCCACTCCTCTTATCACCATGGCAACAGATATGAATGTTTTAGATATGCCGGTTGATCCTAATGAGCCAACGTATTGTTTGTGTCACCAGGTAAGCTAATTGTTACAGATATTTGAACTGTGAGCAGGGCTCATTGTTTGTCACAAAGATTAATATAACTTAATAACTGTTAAACGTTATGCGTTAAGATACGGTGTAATCCAGATATAACGAACCCCGGATATATTGAGCTTCCCGTTATAACGAACTACTGTAAATGTCTGGTCCCTTGGAGTCTGCCTGTTTCTTTCCGGTGTTCATTTATCACTTTCTCTGAGGGACATCGTTATTGTAATCGGTAAAACATGCATCGGCAAACATGCACTTTTATGATGCTGAAAATGGAGATTTGATGCATGTAAAAGTTAACAACTTTTCAAAGCTTTATGACATTTTAGTGAGAAGAGCCAATACACAGAAAGGCAAATTGAAATGTTTGATGAACAAGATTTTCATTTTTGATCACTGATCATTACAGTATTTGAACCCAGCTTGTTTGCTTTGAGAAAAATGTGCACAGAAGTTGGGGATAGCCTAAACAACCCCACATGAAGGGTTTTGATGCGTGTACTGCGAAAAGGACTGAAAAAAGATTTTCTCTCGATTAAACGAACTCCCGATATAACGAACTATTTTCTTGTTCCCTTCAAAGTTCCTTATATCGAGATTCCACTGCATGTAGGCTTTATTTTCACATGAGATTAAAAATTTCTGCATTTATTCTTTCGCAAACAGTCTGGTTTGCTTTTACATATTACATTGCGTTGGATATTTCACTTCACGTGTAGTTACACTTTCATGAACTGTTTTTTTCTTTTAGGTTTCGTACGGCGAAATGATCGGCTGTGATAACCCCGAGGTTTGTAGCTAGTTTGACTTTTTCATCGATTATTTTTTTGCCTTATTGTTCACCATACCTCGAATTTGGCAGCTCTAATGATGCTTATTTATAAGATTCTTGTTACATTTCTACCATCGGCAAACTAATTCAGCACGGAATCCAGTTTCCTGTTGCCAGCTTCTCGTCCATACGCATTTCTTTGATTCAGACCCCGTTTACACTGTCCCGGGACAATTTTATACCGTTACGGTTCGCGAGTGTTTACACTGTCGCTGCTCCAAATTGTTCCATTTAGTCGTTCCGTTTACATTATACCGGTATGACGTAAGTTCAATGGTCAAACATTGTTTAAAGGAGGCGATATTTCGTCAATCGAGGCAATCAAGGCTTGGACTGGGAGACAATAGAAAATAAGTACGGAGACAAAACTGTCCAGAATCTTCGAAGTCGTCGTCTTTTCTTCAAAATTTTTCTTTATCCTCAAAAGTTAAATAGCGTTGTCAAAGACGGTGGTAACCATCGTAAATGGCTGCTAGATATTCAGCCCAGCGATCGCTGCCACTTGTTTTAACATGGCGATAAGGAATTTGAAAACGTAGTTTGGATTTTCAACAGCCATCTTGACAATTTCCTCGTCTAAAAAATCGTCCACAATCAAAGCCTCGATTACCTGAAACAGCCATACAAAAGACCTCATTGTGAATCCGTGACAATATCGTCTCGGATAGGCGTTTACACTGTCCCGTTCAAAAACGGAACCGTGACGGTACAAAATTCATTCGCTTTCATAGCAGGAACAAAACTGTTCCGGATAGCAGAGCAAAATCGTCCCGGTTCTACAGTGCGAATGTATACCGAAGGGCGAACCGTGACACTTTTGTCACGGTTCCAAACTTACACGGAACAGTGTAAACGGGGTCTCAGGTGCTGCAGGAGTTTCTATTGTCTTCCTTGTGACCGTGCTGATTGTAGTATGATAAAATTTCGATCAGGTTTTATCCCGATCAGGTTTTATCCGGATCAAGTTTATTGGCATAGCTGAACCGCGCCCGTATGATTGTTAAGTAATGTTAAGAATGTAGTGAAGGACTAAGCTGCATATGATGTTGTAATGATAGCTAGTAAGGAAGAAACTTCTTTTTCAGTGTCCTATTGAATGGTTTCATTTTGGCTGTGTTGGTCTTTCGACGAAGCCGAAAGGAAAATGGTCAGTGCTTCTAAATCAGCATCCAGTTCTAGATGCTATTTCTTAAATTCATGATACACTATTAGATATTCTATTGAGGTTTTTTGTGTTTCGGTATCCGGGGAAAGCTTATCCCATAGAAGGAAGCCACAGGCTGGAAGGTCTGATATACATGCTATGATTTCATCCCACCTGCCAGCTAATGAGATGAAAGGTGGGATAATTTTGCTCGTATAAGCTGTATTCTGTCTCTGTAGTCATTGTTTGAGAAATTTGCGATCATGCTTTAGATTATTTACTGGTTAAAGAAGCATTTGGTGATAAAGTTCGAGAAGAATGAAAAAAGCAACGTTGAAGTAATTTTTGATGTCTTCAGAAAATCCTAAACTTTTTGCAAATCCCTAAGCGTGAAATGTTGGTCAGTTCTTCCTTGAATCCGTTAAGTCATACCCCCAAATAACTCTTGACTTTTGCAAAGTCGCACTGATTTTCGGTTCCCATTAGATTTTCCTACCTTCTTCAAGTCCAAAGTCGTATCCGCGATAAGTCGGATGCTCGCCAAGTCAGACTATTTCCTTACACCCCCTTCGAGGTCCGACTTATTGGGATTCAACTGTTTGTGTTGGTGCCATTACAGGTTAATACATATAGGCTGAACTTGCATTCTTTTGCACTCTGGCATTATTCAATAAGAATTAATTTTTCAGGTTTTGTCCAAAGTGTTCGCAAGACCGAAAGAAAAGGTAAAAAGGCACAACAATCCGCTAATAAGAATCGGCTGTGGAAATGCGTCAAGCATTTACTCAGAAAAAGAATTCGCTTTGGGCCACGTGGCTGGATCTTCAAAAAGTACTTGGACATTTTCGGAAATCGCAATTTGTAAGACCGGTGTAGGCCAGATCTGTCCTTTACTTGTGCCTGAAAACGGTTTTGGTATTCAAAAGCATGTGGACGCATCTTTCAGAAATATTTGTATATGCAAAGTAAATATTGGACTTATAATTAGATTTTGAACATAGGTATGGGTAATGTAAATGACTCTTTTGATTTCTCTGTGGCTCACTGATTATAATCCTAGCACTTAACGCGTTTTTTGACGTGTAGTTTCTGGTACGTTTTTCTAACCTCTAAGTCAAATTACCTTTTGGACTGTACTAATTATATTTATGTAGATCACGTTTTCTTGTCGATCCAGCCCCCCTTTCCATTGTAATTGAGAAGTATGGAAGACATGCCCGGGCACTTTAAGCACGTTAAGCACGATTTCCCGGCACGTAAAGAAAAGGAACCTATCTTTATTTTGCACGTAATAGGCGTGGTATTTGTATAATTTATCGGCGTGCCGCCAAGGTTTTTGGAACTTTGTTCTGCATCTCTCTTAGTTGTCACAAGTTGTCTATGTACAATCGCCATTTGCTGTTATATATTTAAAATCTGACTTATAACACATAAATGACGTCACAGACGTGGTGTTTGTATATGTCTTTGTAGATTTATTTTCCGGATCTATACGCACATTTCTGTAAATAAAGTTAATATAGAATGATTTTGAAAACATACCTTGTTCTCCCTCCATTGGTGTGACATCTTTCACTGTGTTTTCCTGAAAGACAGGCAATTTTCACAGGATCTCATGACATAGTACGAATGAGTGAGTGTCTCGATTCCATTTTCCATGATTTATTTGATTCCCCGAGGCAGTGAGAAATGATAACTGGAACAAAAGTGGTGGCCATAGTAGCATCAATCAATATCACAAAGCTACTGAATTTTATCAGAATGCAATACACATGCAGTGTGACGTAGGGAAATTGCATGAAGATATCGTTAGCGAAAGCTACTTGAACTTCATGCAATGCTTTGAATGCTTAAATACGAATGAAAAAATTCTAGATAAATTTAGCTCGAACTGAAACACATTTACAAAACTGCAAAATATTTTAACAGAGTGATTTATACCATTTTTCTTCCAAATCTAGGTTCATTGAATAAATATTACAAAAGTAGAGAATGTTGAATTAGAACCAGTGCAAGTTTGATTTGTAAGAGATACAGATAGGCCCGAAACACATTAATTTGACATAACGAAACACATTAATTATGACAACCGGTTGCGCACGAGCCTTAAAATCAAGCTACTTGTTCGGACACACTTTCCTGTAAGTAAAAACGAAGCAATAAAAACAAAATTCTAAAAAACATGGGTAAGCCTACAAACATAGATGAAATTTCTCTAACAAACTTGCCAAGTTCCGATGTATGGAACAATTGGCAGGTAGTGAATAAAAAGAATCAAAACCAAGTATGAAATAGAGCAAAAGGGTAACGATAAACTGAGCAAATGGATAATAACTTTTCAATTCAATAACACTTGAATTAGGAGCCTCTCTATCACAGTTGGCAACTGTCAAGCCTGCATTTTCAGGATTAGACTAACAACGTGATTTAATAGAAAAGTAATTCTGGGTTCAGTCGAATGACTATGTTGGGATGTTTAAAGGACACCGTTTGTGTTGTTGATCAATAGCAAGAGCATCGCATATTTTGATGAATTGGTTTCAATAATGGCCGATAATGCCAAGAGAGCTCATGGAAAGTTTCACAAAAGAGACTGATAAATTTTCTGAGTTCTTGTGGCATCTGTGCCATGATTGGATTGCGTTCATGGACGCTTCTCGGCTCCACTTTTCGTGCTCGAATTTAAGCGATTCTGGCACCCAAGTTATAGAAAATGGCACAGTCGGTCATGCGTTGGGTGTAAGGTCACCCCGTTAACTAAGCCTTGAGAAAATAATTAACCATTTCAATAAACATTAAACATTAGTTGAACGAAGTTTAGCAATGATGGTAGTACTTGATTGATTTTTTCAGATCTGTGAGCCATTTAGGACACTTTGCCGGTGTAGGGAAACGATTCAGAGAATAAGCTTTCTGTATCGCCATAATTTCAGGAGTTAATATTGTCCAAATCCCAGCCTCTACCATTTACATCTAACAGTAGAGGGTGTTTTTTACCCATTCCCCCTCCATCTCTAGATTCTAAGAAGCCATATCCAGATATTGTTTTATAGCAATAGAGGACGTTGTCGCTTCAAAAAAAGTGGTTGCTCAAGGTCTTTCAATGTTGGGGCTAAGTGAAGAAGAACTTTCAAAAAAGGGGATAAAGCCAGGGATTGGATGAAAATTGCACTTGGATGAACTAAACATCACATCGAAAACAGTGATCAAGACACAGTGAGCGAAAAGAGAGATGTCTCACAAATTGTCTCTAGAGTTTTGATATCCGAAGCAATTGCGCCTGGGTTTGCACAAAAAATGTGGCAAGATTTCCCGGGGGTGAAGGGTATTCCCATTATGGCCTAACAGGGGTTCCAGTCAGGCGCAAAGAGGGCCAAAGCTAATATGTTGAAAATTACCCTCAAATGGTAGTATTTTTTGACAATAACCCTCAAATGGTAGCGTAAGGACAGGAATTATGTCTTTGGTAGCATCCATTTCTTTGTGTGCTCCTGGTCCTTCTTTGACGAACTTCTTCGCCATTGACTGTTGTTGATTCAGGAAAGATAAAATGTTTTTCATTGTTTATAATAAGTCGCAAGCTGAACTAAGCTGTTGTGTTATTATCAAAATTGAGCCATTTGGTAGCCATTTGGTAAGACCCTCAAATCAACGGGACCACCCTATCAGGCCTTAATGGGAGTACCCCCTATGGGCGAGATTTGTACCATATAGTGGCAATGAGGGGTTTTTGCGAGACAGCCTCACCAAATAACACTGTGGAGAAACCCAGAGCGTCGAAGTGCTTGCAACTAGCAGTAAGTGTAGGTTTCGTTAGTGTTGTTTGGTGAATATTGTTATATATTTCAGCTTTATCATTATGGCCAATGTTCTGGTTTTAGCCCTCACGTTCATTCGTCCATTCGTTCTGGTTTTAGCCCTCACGTAACTCACATAATAAAATGCCTAAATCCCCGAAGGTCAGTAGATCTCCTGCCCTCTTCGATAAAAGGTATCCAGAGTTGAGATATGGAGTGCCAATTATAAAAATGAAGTAACTTACTTTTAGATGCATGTATACCAAAGTTGCATGTTATGGTTGGATGCACCAGTATGAGCTAAAATAGATTTAATTCTGCAGCGCATGCTAGAGCCAAGGCCGCTTGATCGAGTCGAAGGCAGCCGAATGCCACGTTGCCACTAATGAATATCCCAAAAGATTAGGTGAAGTAGAATATCCGATTGTAAATAACGAATGTAAGTAAACGTGCCACATGAAGGAGGCGTGAAACCCAAGCCACATGGGAAAAGAACAACGATAAAGAGGAAAATATTGGATACAATGCAGTACTGCTTACAATTCAAATTATTTTTATTCAAATTATCAAATACCTAACTTTTGGAGAGTGCAAAAAAAGTAGCTTTTGTTACGAGACCAGGGACATGGGAGTCAGCAAGATCTTGTGAACGGAAGGTGTGATGTTTATATTTGGTTTCAGCTAAGAAGCAAGACCCGGAAATCCCTGTGAAGATAAAAAGAGTTACCCCCTCCCCCAGGGTTAAAATATCGTCTTTATTAAAGTTATAGTAAATCCACACAAGGGAACAAAAACAATATTTCACTGTTTCCCGAAAGATATAGTTTATCCATTTAAAAATCAAAGAAGAAATCTTTAAACGAGCAATCAAAACTGGAGGCTCATTTCTTAAACACTGCAAATTGGAACCATTTTGGAAACAAGTAGACAAGCATCATCATCATCATATTTGTCCAGGAACAACTCTTCTACAAAAGATAAATGTCTATAGCCTCACAGTTTTAACCTATAAATATAAGCTTCATGTCTGGGCAAATATATATCGCCTTCAGTTCAACTGCTTTCAATGAGTTGCTTCCAATGTGGTGAAATTTATGTCTATGCTGTTCAAAACAAAGACTTCATACTCCCTGCGTTTAACTGTAAAGAGTACAAACCAGGCATTTATTTTCATAATGATTTACCCTATTAACAAGCCATGTTCTTCAAAATGTTCTTTTGGGCCTTGAAACTTTGACATCATATTCCCATAGCTCTGTGCATTTAAATATGGAACCGATCTCTCAATAACCACAGTTCTCTCATGCGAATTCAAGATAAGCTAATGCATTTGCCTTTGACACCAGCAGTTATGTAAAACCCCAATGATGGATACATAGTTAGAAGAGTCATGACGTCACAAAATATTATTAGAATTTTCGAATTTGGACAAAATAACCCGGGAAGAGCATCATAAAATACTCGTTAGTTTGCAAAATCGAACAGATCTGTTCAAGACTGCCTGAGGCATGACAACATAACCACAGGTTCTTTCCCCGAAGAAAAATCTGTCTGATTGGTTTCGCCCAGCCCACTGCACGATTTTTGTCTGTGGACTGCACGATTTTTGTCATTGGACTGCACGATTTTTGTCTTTGGTCGCAAATACCAAAGACAAATATCAAACATTTTAAATATCAAAGATTAGCACAAAAGACCAATGTCTTTCGATTTTGAAACCGCATACTTTTATTGCAAAATTAAACAGTTTGCGAATGAAATCTGCTTTGTGCGCTTGTCTTTACGGTGCAAAGTCAAGAAAGAATGCAATAAGGTTTGGAAGATTTTCGAATCCAAGATTCAGCCTTTTTTAAATGCTGCTGATGATTGGGTAATTCAACAACTACTACCTAAGTTAGACAATTCTTGAAACATATAAAAATATTAAATTAGGCTACGTTATGCTGTTTGTGTGCAAAAGACGAAGATTAAAAATGTACAAATTCATATACAAAGTCATACGGCACGAGGTGCAAAATTAGTGAGCGTTCCTTCAAGAAACGCCAATCAATTGTCAAAATAAAGTCATCTGCTTAAAGATGGATGGCTTGTAAACAGATACGTATCTTTCGAATTTAGTAGTCATCCTGATAATACATTTATAAGGAAATCTACCTACAAAACATGCCACAGAATAAGAACAAAAATATAGAATATTCGTCAACAGTTGCCGGCAATGAAAATTCTTAAGCGTGATAAAAATCAATCTTTTTGTTTTCCGGACCTTCAGTTTTATTGCTTCCTATTCCTAGTAATGGCTAAAATTTGCCCATCTCCTGTCTTTCCCTGTCTTCAGTCTTTGCTTTGAGAACCTCTATTAATGCTTTTTCCACTCAGAAAGTCACATCATCATGTTCACTTCTTCCCCCTTTCGTCCCCCCATCCTATCCCAATTTTAACTTCCTATCTTTATTTCATTTTATAAAGCCGACTTGTAGCTCTATTTTTCAAAACGCACAGCATTATGACAAAAATTCTTCTTTATGTTATCACGTCTCTTTCTAAAAAATACTTATATTTCGTTTCACGTAAAACCGCTAAGTACGGTTAAGTAGAAAATAATACACTTGAAAAATAGCTAAATGAATTATACATCGAAAAGAATGAAAAATTGTTAAGCAGTCAAAATAAAAATAAAAAAGAGTTCAAGACTAACGCAAAAACCATTCAACTTTTCAGGAGAAAGGTTGTCCTCTTACAAAATCATTCCAATTATGAAATGAGATAAGCTTCAACATTACAAGGCGACCTAGTTAGAACAGTCCTTTAAAAATTAAACCTGTAACTAAGCTAATGTTATACAAAAATATATTAACATTTTCACAAATATGTACATTAGAATTAATTAGTCTCTCCTTTAACGTTATTTTTGTGTCACTTTTCTCCATTTCTCTTTTCGATGGACTCTTCAAAATTTGCCTGGTACTTCAGTTTACTGCAAATCTTTTGCCCGTGTAAACTTACAACATTTGAGGGCATACGATCTTATCATTCTTCTGATAATATCTCTTTCTGAAAACTGACCTTCCAGCGGATTCTCTTTCATGCATGCTTCGTGCAAACAATCCTTTAGGCCATCGGCGAGCAAGCAGACATTCTGACAAGTCTTCCCACCGCGAAGCAATCACGCAATGTTGAATACTCTTTCGAGATAGAAGATTTGAGTGTATTTGGTTTTGATGTTGTTAACTGCTATTATACTGAGCATATAAAGGTTCCATAGCTGCTCAAGTTATCAAATCACTACGTAAGTTTCTAATTACTTCCAACTTTTCAAAGTAAATGTCCTCGAAGGGCATTGCACCATCACACATGTGATTCTACCTGCGGATTTAATGGCATCTTCTCGTCATTAGAATTTACCTCCGACGTCTTTCCTGAAGTTTTCCCATTAACCTTATCGATTACGATCGTAGGCAGCTGGGATTCTTCAATGCTTGCAAGTGAGCTCCGTTTCAGGTCTCCTAACGGAGCACAAGTGTATTCATCGTCCAGGGGTTCTGGGCAACTCTGCTCAAGTGTGTAATAGTAAGTAAAGTTGTTTACGATAACAGGCACAGGGAATGCGATCGCCAGCACGCCCAGCAGAACACAAAACGAACCAACGAGTTTACCACCTTGGAAAATAAAAGAGGCATACATTATAAACGACATGATAGTATCCTTGTAAATATTCCAATTTAGCATAAAGTCAAGTCAGTAGAATTGCCTATATTATACCAGATTCCCCACAAAAAATTAACTAAACAAGGCGAAGGTGATTCTATTATCTCAGCAGCATCATATTCTAGACGTTTTCAAAGGAAGCATTGAGCAAAACGGTACCAATTTCATTCAGAAAATAATAGACATTCTCTTTGAAAGCAAGTTAAATTTTCATATACTAGGAATTGCATAGGAAAGATTTCCTACCGAAATAGAGCCTAATCCAAAGGACATTAAAGGCATTTGACATGCATAAGTACAGCGAATCCAAAAATAACTTAGGCCAAATTGATCAGAGCACGCGCACAAGAATGGAATTGGAAACTGCTCACGTTAAACCACTGCGCGCTGCTCTAGGATTTCACCGATTTGCAGGAAGACGGAAAATTGTTCACGTGTTTTTCTCTGTGCGAAATTTGGTTGGTCAACCGCTCGCGGTCGAGTGGCTGTAAGCCACTTTTACCTGTGTCAAATGCATTTAAGGGTAAAGATTTTCGTGAATAGATAAGGAGTAAAAATATACAATGGAGCGTTGATGTATTGATGTATTGAGAGTTTGGTACACAAAAATACACATCGTCTAACAAGAAAAAAAGCATGATAACAAGTCAAGCAAACAAGAGGAAGCCACAGTTCCATTACGAATTGGTAGGCTTTTGGATTAAAACGTTTTGGTTCCAGAGAGAACAATACAGAGCAGATGTTTCAGGGGTTTGTTTTCCCATTCACATATCTGGCTTCTACAGGCATGGAAGCCTGCACTCAAAGAAGGCAACTGGGCAAAACACCAATAAAAAGGGCAAAACGATAGTAAAATACAGAAACATGTTCAATTTCGCGAAGGCAAGGGGATTTGCCCCCGCTACCCCCCCCCCCCTTGGGGCAGGCGTCCCGGGAAATAGAGCGAGGACGCTTCATATTTAGGTGCCATATCTATACCTATTTTGTAAATTTATAGAGGCTTTCAAACATATTTCGATGTCCACTGTAACCGAAACTCTATTGGCACAGAATTGCATGAAATGATAATTCCTTTAAAAATCGGGCAGTTTCACATGTCATTCAAAACTTAAAGAAATTAATCAGGAGTGTTGTGAGAAAGGCTGGAAAAAAACTTTCGCAAGAACTGGACATTACGATTTTATTTTCTTCTCAGCAAACTTCGAGAGGGGAAAGAATGGAAAAGAATACTTAATTTCAGACAGAAACTGGATAAGCCAGTTATCAGAATGGAGGTTAGAGTGTTACATGAGCATTGATAAAAACAGCGTTAATGTTTTATCAATAACATTGAAAACAATTTGCACTAAGTGGTAAATATTGCACATTGACTTTAACAGCAGAAAACAGTGAAAACAAACAAATATCCACACAATTTGACAACAGCATTGATCTGTTTGTGAAAATTGCATCATGGGATAAAGCACAAGACCTCTTTACAACAGTTTTTAAGCTAGTTGGATATGCGTAACAACAGAGCAAATCCGAAAAACAAAGTTTTAAACAAACTTAGAGCCAAGCGCGTATTAGCGAATCTTATTAGCCCATATCCGCTTAAAAAGTCTTAAAGAAGATAAAGTTGGAGAACGCATCTCAGGATCTGCTGCAGAGACATACAATTAGCAAGAGTGGAACGAGCAAATGTACTGAGATAAAATGTGACACGACCAGGGTGAGACTCAAAGCGGAACCATCGACACTGTGCATCGTTGCTCTAGCATAAGAGCTACCCTAGTTTGAGTCCCCTTAGCTTCACAGCATCAAATAGAGAAAAATATTTTCGTATTCTGCAGATTTTAGAGAAAAGAGCCACTGTGTATAACGTAAAGAAACCTACCAAGAGTTTCGGGAGCCATGTCACCATACCCCACTGTTGTCATAGTAACAATAGCCCACCAAAATGTGTGTGGGATGCTTTTAAACTTGGTGTCTTTGACGCTTTCTTCGCAGTAGTAGGCTGCAGATGAAAAAAGGACAATGCCAACCAGCAGGAAAAAGGCCAAGAGACCAAGTTCTTGCAAACTCGCCTGCAAAAAAAAAATAGTTGATAATCGACAGGGGCTAAATACGTCACTGGTCGAGAACATTTTACATTACATTTTTTTAAATTTGATAAAGGTATCCATGACTTTATAGGCGCACAGATAATAACTTAGTCAAAAGTTGATAAGTAGCAATTCAGCTTCTCCATTATCAAAACCTTTTAATAATAGAAACAATAGTCGCAAAAGCCTTTAAAATAAAATAAGGTAGAAGCAGTAACAGTATTAACCCCATTTATGTAACTCTAACAGAGCTAGTAGCTTTCGGTAATTGTCTAGATAGTTAACAAAACAATTTTCAAGACTTTGCATCTGTAGAAAGGTAAATTATTGAGCTATAGTCAAGTTTTCGGCAATTTCATTTTCCATGGACATTGAAACCAGTGAGCTAAGCCTGTTTTGGTCAATGGTAAAGCGAAGATAATACTTTATGAATTTGAGCTTACTGAACGATATTTCGTCTGATGCAACATTAGAAGGCAAAGTCAGAGACAAACTTGATGCAATGAAAAGATTGGGAAATGAGCGTTGCAAATTCAAATGCTTAAGCTTGTTCACAGATAAAACTGAACTGATAGTCTGGAGTCCTTTGCGTGGAGGGTAAAACCTGAAGGGGCCAGTTATAGACATGCCTGGGAGAGACAATGTGCCTGAAGGATTTTTTAACTTTGAATTCTAGGACATCTTCTTTGGCTCTACTAACCGCCAAGAGCCCTAATAACCAGTAAATTCAGTTGTTTTATCAATTCTTCATACTACAGTCATACTGTTATTTCTAGTCACTTGCAGTCTTGGATGCATAAGATAGCAAGAAAAAATGCTAAAATAAAGTTCATGCAAAGCTAAAACTAAGCAAAATCCACACTTTCGGTGTTCTCAAGAAGAAATCGTTATAAATACTAGACATTGCCTACATCTCTCTAAAGAGTAGATAATTTAGGTGTCTTTTCAAGGGGTACCCATCGAGTGTGAAAAAACAAGAGCTGTAGTGGGCCAAATTCTCTTTACGGTTGCCTTCACGTGGCATAACTTTTCCTTATAGTTTGATCTAATATAGGTACTTCGTCTTGCATCAAAAACATAATATCTATCAATTTTTAGCATTGTTTATTGATGCCATATTGAATTACATAATGTTTGTGCTTGTATTGTAGATTTAACGCAAAAATGAGGCTGTGAGTTGAATTGGTGTATTAGGTGCTTCGTCTAATTTGTTTAAAATAAGAATAACTTCGCATGAAACATGCCTCAGATAAAAAAAAATGAAAAATGAACAATATCTGTTTAGAGATTTGAAAATTTAGAGGACAGATTTTATCAGCAAATTAATCCCGCAACTTGAATGGTTTACAAAACTGTTGTAGTGGTCTTAGAAAGAATTCATAGTATAAAGATGTGGAGCAATTAATGTGGATAAAAACATTTTTATGATGCTATCTGGTATTTTCGTCTATTTTTTTGAGATAATATAAGCCAAAACTATTTGCGGTAGATTCTATGCTATTGGCATTTTTACTAATCGTGAAGTATGAAAGGCCGCCTCTTTTTTTATGCGCCTCCTTTGAGAAAATGCCTCAAAAAAGATTGAAAATATTTTAAAGAGCAACCCAGGCGTAATATGGTATCTTAACAGCTCTACATATCAAAAGTCACTTGATTCAATGCTGTTATCAAATAGATAATTCTAACACAACTTTAGAATATGTATTCAGTTATTTTGTTATTTCATATTTCATGCTGGGAACCATAGTTATTTCATACTTCAAAACCAAAAAATCTAAATAGTTATATTTTCTCCCCGAAAACTTTAATTATCTCATATTTCAATTTTCCCATATAGGCGCTCTTAATTTCATTGCGGATTGCGGCATTTGGTTGATTTTTGCACGGTTTTGCGGCTTTTGCCCCCCCCTATAATAGGCCCCCTTTAAATTACCAAAGAAGTAATAGCCACTATCGCAATTTCAGCAACCAAAAAAGCCGCAATTTTAGCAACCATCGTCTCAAAAATTTTCCTCGGACCACTTGCTTTCTATCTTTCGTTTTGACCCGGGGCCTATAAATCCTCTCCGCGGCCCTGATCACACCCTGGCCCTTTTGAAAGTTAGCTTGATAAATTTTTTGTGCTTTGCAAAATTTCCTGAGGGTAAGTAAACTAGGGACAATATTTTTTCAAAGGTAACTTCGACTGTCGAAATAACATTAAATGAAGCCCCTACCCCATCCCTCTAGCCAGGAAGTTAAGGAATGTCACTAGTGGCGGCGCCAGCTGCTGCAGAGTGGGAGGGTAATGGGTGTTGCCCGTGAGACTACGCCCTATTTGCCTCGTTTCAGTGCTTTGTATCAGGTCAAATTTGCTTAGGAAATATGATCTACCTCTACCTAGTGCTTTTTAATCCGTTTTTAGACAAAATATGTAGACCATGTTTCGACAAAAGTCGTCCCTGAATGCCACTATACATCAACTCATTATCCAGGAACCTTTGGTGCGCCCAGAGGTTTGGGGAGAGTTATTGGTCGAAACTTCACTGAATAAGGCGAATCTTCATATATGCCTCACTGCGAGCTCAGAGAGAAATTCGAGCAATTTGCGACTTCTTTGTTGGGTTTCGTTGAACAATAACACATATTTGCATAGTTTGTTATCTCAGGAACAGTTTGATCTCTTCAGAAAATATACGATAGAATAATAACAACGAACAAGACGTATTATTATGACAACTTGCAAATAATCACGTGATCATGGAGCCTTTATTATCTACTTTGATTGATATTTCAATATCAGAACAGATTCTATAAATAAACGGATACAATATCAACAACCGCATTTCAAAGCAGTAAACCACTAAAATGAAAACATTTCTAATATCACAGAAGAGTTATATATAAATCAATACTTCAAATAAGCACTGAAAATTGAAATCATGTTTAATTCTTTATCAATAAGTCGACAAAAAAGGTTTCATCATAAAACAAATAAAGATAAAAGTGCGGAAGACTGAAGCTCAATAAAAGTAGATTATGAAGAAATAATCCCAGTTTTAATGAAAGGATTGAGCGACGTGAACAGGAAACGAGAAACTGCTAATAAACTGATTTATATTCAATTGAACTATATGATATTCAGGATTATGAGAAATCCGATGAATATGATTAAAATTCCTTAACGATTAAGCCCTCAAATTTTTGATGAATTTTGTTAAGCTTTGTAGTTGCTTTGAGCTCGAAATGAGCAGTGGCAAGGCAAACTGTTACGATTTCTGAAACAGGACCTCTTCTAAGTATAAGTTTTTAATTTTTCACGTATTTAAAAAAAGCATACTACACACTTTTTTCATAAAAACCAGTAAATTGAAGTTCAGGCTGGCTGTTCTTAATCATTCCAAAACCATGAGGATGGATTGTCTTTATTTGTTCTCAAATTATTAGGTGGTGGGCAGTGCAATCGCTAGCTATGGTGGTGCTCAAATCAAGTGTTCAGGCCTTGTTAGCCAACAAAGAGAGTGAGACAATTTATTTGCTAAAAGGTTTGAAAATTCATAGACAAAACACCCGTAGATGACCAAAATTCCTTGCATTATGTAAGAGGTTCCTTTTTAGGGAGGTTTCACAACTTTTTTCAAAGTTACATGTTACTGTACCTCAGTCTCAGCTTCTTCTTAAATTTTGACTAGATTTGAGATTTGACCAGTTTTTATAAAATGGTGTAAAATAAAAATAAAAAAGTGTGTGAAATTACGGCGGCAATATAAAACCTCAAAAAATAGCCTTCATGGTTGCATTCATTTATTTTTCAGCAAAGGATAGTTTAAAGAAAAATATGCATTTTTAGCAACTTTGGTAAAAGGGGGCACTCAGCCGGATGAGAGAATAGTCTGTTGCGCATAATATGTATCAGGCTGATCAAGACAAATACAGTTTAAAAAAATTGCGAAGGAAAAAGATGACTATATGCTTACACGACACTTATTATCAACATAACAGATAGAAATACGGCGAACCAACAAGAGGGTGGATGTTTTAGGAAGGTCCAAATGTCCTCCGATATCCAAGTGATTGACTTTTCAACGGTTGAGTAAATCTAGTGACCATAAGACAATCTACCACAATTAACCATAAGAGATCCAATAAAGAAAGTCCAGTATCAGTCTTTTACGCTGAAGCGTTTTCATATGAGATAAGGAAGAAGCAGCCTCGTTCACGAAACACCAATCCGATTTGCAAACTCGTTTTGAAAAAAAAACTTTAAACATTGTAATTAACTTTTGACTTCATTTTAATGAAATAGACTTCGGTGGTCGAAATGAGGGAAAATTGCGTCATCGGTGAAAATAAAAACTCGCGAAGCATTTGAACCAAGAAAACGCTCCTCTCACTAACTTCGCGTCTTACTATCATCTCACTATGGCTTACACTACGACAGCTTCTCTCACACACACAATTTTTGAACACAGAAAAACATTATATTTTTGAATGTAATCCATTGTTCATTTTCGAACACAGAACATTCGAGTCACCAGACTTCCATCTAAAGAAGAGTGTTTAATGTTCCCTCACGTCAAGTAGGATTGGGCGGGTGCGGGCAAAACGCACGAGGACAAAATATCACCGAACAATATGTCACGGACAAAACTCCACTGGACAAAATGCCACTCAGACGAAATATCCTGACGGTTTTTTCATAAATCTTGCCAGTGTCTCGTCGGTGTTTTTCATTTCCCCGTCGGTTTTCACCGATCACCAGCCGTTACTTCGACCACTGGACTCACTCCATGAGCCTCTGTTTTGCTACTGCCTCACATAACGAACGCTAATTAAGGAACCGAAGTTTCGTTTACATGGAAGTTTTCACGATGATAGTGTCGTGGTACTGGATTTCACCACATAGATTCACAAAATTTTTAAGGGGTTTGAAAATGATTATCGACAAAGGGTGGAAAGTTTGCCTGGAACGTTTTGTGGTCATATATCACACACACACAATTTTTGAACACAGAAAAACATTATATTTTTGAATGTAATCCATTGTTCATTTTCGAACACAGAACATTCGAGTCACCAGACTTCCATCTAAAGAAGAGTGTTTAATGTTCCCTCACGTCAAGTAGGATTGGGCGGGTGCGGGCAAAACGCACGAGGACAAAATATCACCGAACAATATGTCACGGACAAAACTCCACTGGACAAAATGCCACTCAGACGAAATATCCTGACGGTTTTTTCATAAATCTTGCCAGTGTCTCGTCGGTGTTTTTCATTTCCCCGTCGGTTTTCACCGATCACCAGCCGTTACTTCGACCACTGGACTCACTCCATGAGCCTCTGTTTTGCTACTGCCTCACATAACGAACGCTAATTAAGGAACCGAAGTTTCGTTTACATGGAAGTTTTCACGATGATAGTGTCGTGGTACTGGATTTCACCACATAGATTCACAAAATTTTTAAGGGGTTTGAAAATGATTATCGACAAAGGGTGGAAAGTTTGCCTGGAACGTTTTGTGGTCATATATTTCTGATATGGTTTTTGAAACTTCACTACAATGCAAAAACAAGAAATGAATGGTGGAAGATTTTAAAATTAGATCAAAAGTAGAAAAATTGCTTGAAGTATGTCCAAAACTATGTTCAGTTCAGTTCAGTTTTATGTTGAATCGGCCGAATCGGCTTAGCTACTACAGAGCACCAAGAAGCAAATCATAATTGAAAAAACATACGAAATTTCCATCAAAACAAACGAATCTATAGATATTTTAGATAAAACAGAAAGATTTTCACCAAAAGTGTGGTTTGCTTCAAGGGCAGGAGGAAACACCCCCCACCCTCCCACTCTAGACTCCGTTCCTCTTAGGCTAAACAACAGCAAAATGACATAATGTTTAGTCCGTGATCAATAAATGAGTTTAAATCAACTTCCCGATGCGGATTGAAAATAAATAAACAGCTTGAATGCTGGGGGTAGATTACCATCCCAGTTACAGGAGGGAAACGTGTTATTTCAATTGCTTCTTCAGAGGCTGGACAGACACGTTATTTTTGACAACGGTCTCTGTTCGACAATAAAATAAAAATGGTTGATATGACAACCGACGAAAACACTGGAAAAGTCATTAGTCCAGTTACGACATTATCGATACAAAGAAAGGAGAGTCATCAAAAAACTTGCAAGGAGTGCAAAAATAAACACCTTAAAATCGAATCAGCATTTAGGGACATAGTTGGAAAACCTCAAAAGTCTTCTTAAGGAGTCCACAGACATTCTAAATCGGCGCTTTAATTTTTTGGCTTTAGTAAGAGGCAATTAATGGCTTAATAAAATCTTGAAATACTTCTGACAAAATAGCTCTCGACATGCTCCTCTTATAAGTAATTGGTGATTTGGGTTGATACTAAAAAATAAATTGGCGAGCAAAAAAAATCTTTATGAAGGTTAAAGTCTGCAAGAATTTTGAGCCAAAACAGATACAGTTGATATACGCAGAGATACTATTAACATAAAAACATAAAATGACAAATATTTACCTCATTTTGTTTTCATAGATAGACGTAAGTTAGAACAGAAGCAAAAGTACTTTGGGTGTTAACACATTACCTGCCTAAATCAGGCAACGTGGATCAGGGAGGCTGTGAGGGCATTTAACCCCAACTTTTTGAAAAAAATGCAGAATATTAAGAAGTGAACCACCAGTAAAGCCTCTTTTTATTCGGTTCCAGCCCCCGCATTTTTTTTCCCCAACTTTCTCAACGCTCCTCGGTGCCTGAGGAACACTGTACCTTCAAAGCCTTTTCCCAAATATTAATAACACTTCCGCACCCTTTCCCAGGACAATTTTGATTCATAGTTCAGAAAATATTGAGCCAAACGAAAAAACGCACTTCCTAACGTCCTACGACGTTATGGAGAAAACCGATATTTTTCCGAGAGGGAGTGTAGGATGGGTGAATTTGCTCTTGAAAACGGATTTGCTATTCAGTGAGTTTCTGGCAGAGACTGCAGGAGGTTAGAAAAGAAGGGTCTTTGGACTTTAAATTGGAGCATTGATCTCCGATGTAAGATAAAATAAAGTGAATTAGAATTGCACCACGTCATAAAAGAGAGCGGAGAGGTAAAGAAAACTTTGAGGTTTTCGTGAAAAAAGGATGGGTGTGAATAAATCTATGTCAAAAATCCTGATTGTTGTCAAATCTGTGTCAAAAGGATTGTTAAGTTAAATTTCGGTTGCGCTTTCGATGAAAAAGTGTAGGATATCAAAACTAGTAGGTTCTATGATGCTTAAACCAAACAAAAATCGCCAAAAACGTTCACAATCATGGGAAGCTTTAATAAAGCCAAAAATGTCAGATACGAAGTGCAATTGCCAAATGCAGATGTTACAAAATATGAAAACCAGAGTCCAAAGATACAATGATCGAGGAGGTGCCATGAATTCTAATTTACATCATTACGAAGATATTATATTACATCATGAATGGTGGATATTGTTGTGCAAAACAGCGCACTCGCCTTGAAAATGGTAGCAGAAAATGTGCTGGTGTATGTTTCCTTAACAAGCTGTATCATGCAGTATGTAAAAGTTTACTTGACCATAAGTTGAACTTGCGACTTAAGCTAATGTGGACTCTTTCATCCGGTTTCAGACACAGCAAAAAGCATTTCTCAAAGACTTTCCTTACACCCTTTCACAACTGCAGATTTTCCCTGCTAATAAGTTTAAACATGCCAAATCTAATTGGCTGACAGGCAGTAGTCTGCCAAGAAAATGCGGCTAATTGGGTCCAAGACGTCTGCATTACAAGTAGCACCAACTATAAAAAGAATCCATTGCACCTAAGCCTTATTTAGTATATAAGATTTCGCATCAAGCTGTGAATTTCAAAGGGGCATTTAAATCTAGTTATTTTGTTTCTGGAGATCAATTTTGTCCTAAGGAGAGGTCAGCACTTGGAACAATATGGATTTTACATTGACATGAAAATCATGCAGGTCAAGGGCCCCTGTGCCAGAGGGCAGCAGGGGCAGTTGCCCCATTGCTCTTGTTGAATTGAAAATTTTTCTTTGTTTTACTATCTATATGACATTTTTCTTGGCGATTTCCTATCATTGCCCTCTTCATTGAATACAGTCATCCCTGACACAGGTCACAGATTAACAGAAGAAGTAGAGGGATCTTAGAAACTAGGGATGGTTTAAAGAATGAGAGAAAAATATAGCTGTTGGTGATAATGGTTGACTGAATGTCATGTCATAGACATGACAAAGTTTACATGGTTCAAAGGGGAACCAACGATCTGAAATCAAATCAAAGTTTACAAGACAGACATACAGAATACACTAAGGTCAAAACGTCAAAGTTTAGGAACAGCCTCTCAGAGTTAAGAAAGTGGGTTGGGGTGCAGTTAACTCCACTAACAGCATTTACAACTTATATCTGCATCGGATATGGAAATAAAGAGAACAACAACAAAAATGATCATGATGGTGATAATGAATGATGGTGATGATGGAGAAGACTGACTGAAAGAATATTGTTGGGAAACATTACATTTTGGAAACTCAATATGTCTTCTGTTGAAAATCATCTTTATCCTATTTGTCAAACTGGTGTCACTTCGAAATCTTCTTTCATGTCTGCTTTCATGGCAGATGCTTCTGTAAACTTAATTATTTGGTAGTTTTACTGCTTATAGAAATTGAGGGTGGTCCAAATGTCAACCACTTTAAAATGTCAACCAAAATTTTTAAAAACTCTACCCATATCCCAAAAACTACTAAGGATGATGGTCCGGAATTTTAGGATGTTTCAGTTAGAAGTTAGAACACATTGTTAAAAGTTTCTCATATCTGGGGTGCTGGATGACCTTGAGTCATATATTTAGACAGTATTTAGACATAAGAAAGAATAAAGGCTTTTAGTTTTTAGATCAGGTCTGAAAAGGTAAACAGGGCTAAAATAACAGCTAACTTTTAATGCTTCTTTGCAAGCTAGGCCTTGGAAAAGTCAATAGTATTTACAATTTAAGTTTATCTGGCATGAGTGTTTAGATTGGGGAAGTTGAACATAGTTTGTGTTTTCTGAAGACAGTTTTATCAGAAAGGGATGGATAGATTGGAAAGCAAATAGGCCCCAGAAATATGTAAGGGATTGCAACAAAATGAGATGATGACTAAGTCTGAATGGAATACAGGAAGTGAACCAATATTACAGGAAGTGGTGAGGAGAGGTGAATTTAAAAGGAGACAAATTCAAAAGGAAACTGATTAAGAGAAATGAAGGGGAGACAGCAGGAAATAAAGAGATTTCATCAAGGAAGTTATTTTCTAAGGCAACTGTATTCAACCAGCATAAAGTATAAATATTTTGCATTAATAAGATCATTTATTGTTTCATTAAAAAACTCCTGTCAAATCTATCAACAAAAATTGTTTGGAAATCAGAACTGGATGCACTGCCTGATGACAGTGGTCCCATGCATTTTTATTCATTACACAGGGACTTCTAGAAGTATTCGAAAAATTAATCATGATTTTTATGCCAATGGTCTTTTTAGGGGGTTTTGTAAGTTAACAATGTTAATGAAAGAAGAATGAAAGGAGTCAAATCTGATAAACAAAACATGGCAGACCTGTAAATTCTCATACATTTTGTGCGAGTCTCACACATTTGAGAAGGGATGGCCACTTGAACATAAATCAAACAATAGAACTTACTACATGAAACAACAGATCCAAACTTGACAAGTAAGAGCATGGTTATGATGCTCATGACAACCCTTCCTATTGGCAAAAGATCGTTTCCAAGAACAGGGCCTTAAAAAACAGAATTATAAAACCACCTGCCATCTACCATTAGAAAATATTAATAATTCAAAAGATTTTTTGATTTACTTCCTTGTTTCCGTAGGTTAGAATTTTATCAAATTTAACGTCAAACCTCAATTTAGGTGTACCTTAAAAGCTCAATTTAGGTATGTATTCTTGCTTAATGAAAAAGAAGTCAAAACAACACAGCGTAACTAAACTATCCCTCCGTCAAATTCTTTGACAGTCGATTGGAACAAAACAATTTTGTGGAGCAGCAAACAGCATGTTTATTTATAATGTTAGAATTTTATTATGTGATGAAGGACTCAATTGTTTGCAAGCAAAATGTAGACAATTCGTGATATTTCCCCCGGTAATGAATAATAAACGCAAAATAAACGCAATGCTGAACACACTACTGCCGGGCGATTAACGGTATTTGAATAGGAGAAAATTTCCGCGCCGTATTGTTTGTCGACGAGTCGTCAAAAATTTTGTGACCAGAGCGTCAGAGGGGTAGGTAGGCCTGTTCTTGAAATCTGGATAAACGGACAGTTTGAAATGAAAGCGGTAACTAAAGATGAAATTTCCACATACCTTGAAAGTGTATCCTAGTATCTTTAAGCCTCTGCTGTATCTGGAAAGTTTGAAAATTCTGAAAACTCTCACAAGACGCAGTATCCTTAAGATCGACAGGCTACCAACGTTGGTGTCGACTGAATTCAAGGCCAGCGTAATATAAAATGGCATTATAGCCACTAAATCGATCACATTTAACGGCTGGTATAAAAATTTAAATTTCTCGGGACAGCTGAGCAGCCTGACACAATATTCCAATGTAAACCAAACAATACAAAACATTTCAACTCCATTGAATACCGATGCATATTCTCGTTTTAAACGTTCCCCTTTGTCAGTTTTAGAAATGACCGTCCCGTTCGCATCTTTGTTTATTTGATAGTAAGTCTCTTTAAAATTGGGCAGAGTTTCAACGCAAAACATAGTAATTGATAATATGATAACAAAAACAGAAAAAATGGCAACAACTCGAGCGTATGTTGACGTATCCGGGTACTCAAAAAGTTCCCATATTTTTCGCTGGTGTTTGTTTTTAGGTAGTATTCTTTGAGGCTGCTCTGGGCCAGGCGCGACATGCATATCTGATTCATCCTCAAATCCAAAGAAGCGGAGCTCAGCTGAGAAAATTCTATCGTCTAAAGTCGGGGGTTTTATTAACACACCAGTTTGACAGTAAGTCAAAATTGCACTGAAAGCTTTACGATTTCGGTCGAAAAAGTATTCTTTGTTCAGGGGATCATAGAAAACATTCCGATGCGGCAGCGCGAGAAGACTGTCAGGAAATTTATCCAAAGTCGCGTCATATGTTTCATAATGTTTTCCAGATATATTGAATACAACGCGGTTCTGTGGTCCATTTTGTGAGTCGGTTTGCATTTTCGCCATCTCGACATCGTTCTTAGTGAATCCTTCACCCATTATGCCAGCGAAAAGGTGATCAATGCCCCGTCCAGGGCCTAGTAGTTGTCCAATAACTCTGCGGTTATCTTCCGAGGATGTCCTCTGCCTGATCGATGTCTCCGGTTTCAACTTTGACGCCCGCTCACCTTCGTGAGGATTCCTGCGCTCCTCTGTTGACGACGCCCTGCTATTTGGGTTTGACCATTTGTGCCTGGTGGCCTTCCCTTCCTCCTGAGACCTATAAGATACAAGAGAAGGACTTCTTCGCAAATTGTGCAGCAAATTATTGTTTGAGCTCAAATCTGCGATAATTGACGTGTCGGCGGCTACAAAATTCATCTTTGTTTGTTTAGCCCCAACGGTAATATCGACGATATTTATTGCTCATAACTCAAGCTGGTAGCAATAACACTAAATAACAAGAAACCAGCTCCAGCTAACAGTTTCATACGACCAGAGCTCCAGTAAATCTTCTCCTTCTCCTGCCGCGCGAATAACTTGAAACAAATGGCAAAACATTCCCAGATTTCATATGAAGCTACCCATGCATGTAAACATAATCTAAATTATTATGTTCCCAAACAGAAATCTTTATCTTCGCAGGATGCTATTTTTCATACAACATAAATCCCTGAACATCCTTTTATAAGATTGTATATAAGCTCTATGCAATAATGTGAGCATATTGTCATCGACAATCGCTAAAAATTCCTCAACGTAATTTTTTCATGCTCATTGTCCCATTCTTCTTTTCTTATGTTATTAACCAAAAAACAACAATCATTCAATAGTCCGTGCACGGAATTTTCCTTTGGAAGAAACTGTTGTTATTTGAAGCATTCAAGCCTCACATCGCATAAGCTTTCCAGAGTCAAGAAAATACCATGGTCCCACGGCCACTGGCCGGTGGAAGGTTGTAGAAAACAAAAATAAA
Source organism: Rhopilema esculentum (assembly GCF_057945365.1). Classification (NCBI taxonomy): domain Eukaryota; kingdom Metazoa; phylum Cnidaria; class Scyphozoa; order Rhizostomeae; family Rhizostomatidae; genus Rhopilema; species Rhopilema esculentum. The sequence continues at coordinate 6,889,871 of NC_142833.1, forward strand.
TTGAGGAAGGGTACCAAAAGTTTGAAAATTTGAGGAAGTTGAAAATATCGTATTGCTTTTTGGCTTTCAAAATAAAGTCAGACAATAAAAAATCATTTTATAAACCTCCTGTTTTTTATTATTTAATGTTTTTGCAGAATTGCTTTACACTGTAAAATTTAGGCATAAACTTTTTATAATTTATATATTTCAGTTATGACACAAATCATTATCAATATAAATAAGCATGTAATTTTAAATCTGTCTCAAAGATCTCTAATTGAAAACAAGCTGCGATTTTTCGGAAATGTTTTGGAAATAAGTTGAGTCGCCAAAATTTCCTGACCACGTCCATTTTTAACCCATTAACAGATCAGGAAAGTTTTAAAGTAAGATTTGCTTGGCCGGAGGAAGGTTGACAACCTTTTTGGACTCTGCAGCTTTCTCCCGCAAGTCCATCCTAAAGAAACTCTCTCCTCTCCCATGAAAACTGCTTCCCTTCATCTGCGATTAAGTACAAACTTTTAAGAATTTGTACAGGAACGCAAGGTTCGCTAAGTGTGGGGGAGTCACCCCCATCCCCCTAAATCTTTGATATTCTGTAAATTAGTCGGAAAATTTGAGAGCAATCAGAAAATCTAAGTTGTACATTAAGTACCACAAATCTCGGTGGGATTCATTTTCGGTGAAGCAGGGCAACCGAAATTTATTTACACCGAATTTTTCCTAATTTCTAATTTTCAGACGCTAGAAAAATCTCGTTTACACCTCTCAAAAAAACCAAAAAATTTTTCTATTGATATTGTTAGAGTATTACTATACATCCAATGCGTATCAAATTTCAGTTTCTGGTTCTCCTTCGTCATCAATAAATAAGACATCCAGCTCATCTTCACTTCCTTCTCTTTCGCCCTCTACATTCAAGATACTTGAGTTTTCTATGGGCTAACAGATGCTCCTACTGGCACTTCATTATTTCTCTCAATTATTTCTTTTTACCGTTTCAGTGATTTCTATTTTGCGAACCGTAAACCTTTCCAATTTATTTCCCATGGCTTATAAAAAATAAAATAAAAAAGACCTCTTCTAAACAAGATTTCACGCCGTTCTTGCCTACTCTTCAGTGCCATTTATTTAGCTGACATCAAAATGTTCTATTTTTGTAACCTTTTTGATTCCGTTCCAGTTAATTCTTTTTTTGAAGATAGAAATAACTTGCAGAAAGTATTTCACTTCTTTACGCACAGCAGATTTTTGCCACCGAAATATTTCAAATTCCAAATGAAATTTCATGAATGTGACCGAAATTTTTTCCACCAAAAGAAGAATCCACCGACATTTTTGGCACCACACGTTTTGGTGCTTCATGTAATTCCATTGCTTATTGACGTCAGAGAATCATATAACAAAACGCTTGTGCCGAGAAATCTCGAAATTTGGAAAGGAAATGGCTGAACTGTATAATCTTCAGGTTCTGTAAGTAAAAGCTTAGTAGAATTTTAATAAAAAATTACTATTGGCTTATCATCAGTCGGAAATTTCGTACCCTTGACTCTCCCAAAAATACCCGTCAGTTATTCTCTGAACCTGGTTTACAATTGATTCGACTGCCAAACTAAACTTCCATCCAAACACTAAGCGGACGAGTAGTGACAGGCAAACGTTGGTGAACAAAATATTTACAAAGGAATCCACGTCGGTATTCTGTATACGCCAAAAATGAGATGAAGGCCAGGCTTAAGTTATTGGAATCCTCTAGACTATGCAACGGGCTGGGCATTGTTTAACCAAAAGCGGGGCCACCCTATTACAAATATGATATTGCTGCAACTTATCTTTTATGCAGTGGCGTAGCTTGATCTTCCAGACAGGGGGGAGGGGCAATGGCGGCGCCAGCCACTAGGATCTGGGGGGGGGGGGTTTCTGGATCGGGACAATTTGTTTGACTGTGTGATGTTCAATGTTCTGAGAGGACTAATCACATCTCGAGAACAATAAGCAGTTGAATCTCGTTTGATCGGAACTCAGGGGTAAGGAAATGGTCCAATTTTTCACCCGGAACAGGTAGAATAGTCCAATCAGAATAGAAAGTCCCAGTTATCTGAAGTACGACTCAACAAATTTTTTTGCAGTTTCATGAACAGTTCGAGCGACTGTAATTCTTTAGCAAGGATTTTGAGTTCCTGTGATTCTTAGGTTAACTAAAGATATCGCTGTACCAAAATTTTGAAATGCTCTACAGACAGCGGCATTTTGTATGTAGGAGGTGTTCTATCCCCTACGCCCCCAGTGGTTTCGCGCTTTGGGGTATAATCAAGATGCCTTAAGAATGGGTGAGTCCCTCAAGTTTTCAACTGTTTCATATTTTCATGGATTTCACCATCCCCTCACAATACCACCCTCCTTCTCTTGCAAACGAGCAACCCGTTTTAGCTTAATTCCAAGCCTCGTGCTCTCTGTGAATTCAATTCTTTGTTCTATATACTTCTCATACCCTGGATGCTAGTATTTCAGGGGATTTGCCCAATGCACATAATAGAAGATTCCACTGAATGATACTATAATTGATTTTGTTTTACGTCAGAAGGTAAAAAGATTTTGCAACCATGAACCACAAATCTTTCATAAGAAGTTTTTAGGCAATTACGCTGAGGTTTGATGTCGCAACTTCTTACAACATTGAGTAAAAATTTCAACAATTCTGGGAGATCAAAAAACTTCTTTGACATAGAGAAACCTGAAAATGGATTAGATTCAAGCCAATTGGGCGCTGAATTGTTGCGATGCTTAAGACTGTTTTCCAGTTACGTTCTTGTACGTAAGAGAATCAAGTAAAAAAGCATATGTTTTGCACTTGAAGGAACCTTGTTCACTTTTATTGAATCCGTTATCGACCTTGAGCTGGGGACAGCTCTGTCTATGACGTCATATCATAATTGTTTCTCTCACACTGCAACTTTGGAGCCTGAATGTGACATGTAATAACGGGGTTATGCTGGCGTTTACGTGAATGCGATGTTCAACTGTGCTTTAAAACAAAGTTCCCTCGAGTGTCGCCATCGTGGTGAAGACGGGAATTCAAGTCATGATATGAAGAAGTTGGAGTTTTAACAGAGGAGGAAATTGAGGGAAGGATGATGATACAGCCATGAGTTTTTTGGTAAAAATTCCAAACAAATATCTTCGTTCGATCATTAATAAAACAAACATATTGTCTCTGGTCTTGTCATCGTTAAAACTTTCAAACAGTGTCATTCAAGACATTCTAAAAAACTTTCTTCTGCCAATCCTTCTACCAATTAACAGCTGTTGTTATCACCTGTTTTGGAATAGTATTTCATAATGGGCTATTCTATAATCATGAAGTTAGCCCCCCTCCCTGGCTTTTCATCAGACGTATCAGACAGACGTAGGCCTTTATTTCATGACTGTCCTGGAGATGACAACATTATCATTGACTAACTATGCGAAAGCAATGAAAGCCATTGTGTCATAGAGACGAGGACTCTAAGGGCCTGTTTATATGGAGAAGATCATCCCACCTTCCAGTTTGTGAGCTGAGAGGTGAGATCCCACTCTTCTATAGAATCCTTTGTGTTTTTCGTTTTGCGTTTATATGGAAAACAAGCTAGCCCGGTTAAGTAGGGTCCCGCTGCCTGGGAGGTGGGATCTCACTGAGGTGGGATGAACTTTTTCTATATAAACATTGGAAGGTGGAATGAAGCTGGAAAATGGGATGAAATGTTTATATAAACGCAATCAAATTTCGTTCGATTTGTCAGCACACAGGCTGGAAGGTGGGACGATTTTCTCCATATATAGCTGGAAGGTGGGATAGAATCAGCATGTGTGGAAACTGCCCTATTAAAATTGCTCCATTGAGATAGAACTGCCCGAATGGAGCCTGAACTGCGATAAATGCTTAGAAGGGCTGCAGCTCTCCCAATCCCATGTCTTCTACACCTATTTGTTCGGGAAACAAGCAAGAGAATGTTTTTTACTGAGTGAGGCAACCCTCTGTCCTGGAGTCGAACAGCATGCACGGAGGGTCCCTAACAACGATGATCCGATGATTCCATCTCACTTGCCAGATTATGGGCTGAAAGCTGGGGACACTTTTGCTCATATAAACAGACCCTTACAAGTAGAGTTTCTTCACTGCTTACATTTATTTTAAAGCCACCGTTTATGTAAAATTCTCGTTAAAGATAATTTGTCGTTATTACTAACAATTAGTGACTGAAATTTAGATTGATTGGCTGTCATACGAAATCAAACCATTTAATTTGGCAAAAGAATTGCTTAGAAAAATATATTTTCATAGACGAATAGCGGAATAAACACACAAAAGGCATTTCATCAGAAATTTTTAGTAAGTCCCCTTCGGGAATAGTCCTGCTCTGAAGTTTTAATAAGTTCCAACTTCGGGGCCTAATAGAACTTTAATGATATCTTCGCTATAACATAGAAGTTGGTTTATTATTGTTTGATAAGTATGACATGCATTTCTTATTTAGTTTTTTTTATTGAAAATAAAGTTGACCCTTTCATTAAGTAGAATAGCTTCATGTGTGGAGCATTTCATTTACCCAGTATTCTCTTTCATTCACCCAATTCTTGACAAAATGATAAATCAAGAGTTGGCTATTTCATTCCATTTGCAAAAACTATTGCTTGTCTTTCAATAGTTTATAGAACGTTTTCTATGTGCTTTACCTTGTTTTAGAGCATTAACATCTCTTCAGCTCCAAAAAACATCAAGCAATAAACATGCTCTTTGTGACTTATTAGGTGTTCTATCTTATGTATATTTTTGAAATCAGCAAAGAAATTAAACAAATGGATGTTAATCCCGAGCTTAGTTTCTTATAAAAAATGAGTGTTTTTTTGCCCTCTCACTTCTTCAAACATTTTTACCCTCCATATATACACAGCTGGGATGATTTTGATATCCTAACTGACCATGTTTGTTAGGGATCCTCCGTCCTGGAGTCAGAGAGAGAGAGAGAGCATGCGTAATTATATCTCCCTTCAATGCGCATGTTGTTTGATTCCAGGACAGAGGGTTGCCTCACTCAGTAAAATACGTTCTCTTACTCGTTTCCTGAACAAATAGGTGTAGGAGATATAGGGGCTGGGAGAGTTGCAGCCCTTCTTATCAGGCAGCATTTATCGCAGTTAAGGCTCCATTCGGGCAGTTCTATCTCAATATTAATTTTAAGCAATTTCAATCTGGCTTAGTTTGCCCTAAAATCTTTATAATAGCACAATTACACTCTTTTTTACAAGAGAATACTATAAATTTTCTCCAGCCTAAATATTCTCATGAAATGTTCGTTTTGAGCATAGCCTGAATATATTCTAAAAGTATTCTTACTATTTTCAAGTCTGATCTAGTTTCAGGATAACATCCACCACTTTAAAAAGAAATTTACGCTTTTGAAAAATGTGATATGTCGAACATGTGATTCTCTAATGTGAACATCGCAAAACAGGCAACTGCTGGAAAATGAAGCAAAAATATGCGGGCTGAGGCTGAACAATATCTTATGATATTCTTTAAAATTGGATGATTCTCAGCCTTAATATTCTTATAAACAACATTCCTATAAAAAGCGTGTAATTGATGCCAAAAAGCTAGCGTTATAGGAAAAAGAGACTTGAATAAGAAAACTTCTTCTGCCGTGATGTTGCAAAGGTTAATAGGTTTCACTTCGTTAATCTCTTTTACGAAATTTGTCACGTTTCAAACACAAGTCAACTCATTCGCCATCTAAGACTGTTGGTTACAAAATTGGATTCTTAAACTATGGAAATGACAGAATACGACATACCACGTGTCATCATCACTATGCTCTACTTTCAAACGCCTAGTAGGTTCTGTGCACAAAGACTGCAGCATAAGTACCAAAAATCTATGGGATAACTTGAAAATCATGTAGAAAGCAAGCAATTATGTGACAAAGCAGAGCCAAGTGAACCTCTAGATGTCGTGTCTTCAAATTGACGTTTACATTGACTGGACCAAATTCATAAGCAAGATATTAGGTGATCGAGATATCATGCAGAGATCTAAAACCATCATTTGCATAACTGCATAAAGCTTTAAGCAGCTATGTGTCACGGAATTCATTATTTGATATTAGTTCCAGCACTATTTTTAGTGGCAAGTGTTGGTTTGGACAGCAGTAAGTAGGATTAGAACAATATTCAAATAAAGTAATTTTTAGGTTGTGTTAAATCCTACAGAATATAATGATGATAAGGTATTTATTCTGCAGATTAGAGAATTATTAATTTAAACTTTGGATTGCTTTTTAATGTACGAGGCGGGGCCAACTGGAGGGTTGGACCGCTTAGGAACTTTGGAATTCTAAGAGTTTTAACACAGCGAAAGTATAAATTACGATGATGGCAAGATAGGTTTGTCCCGTATGAATGTTATATACCTTCAGCGTACACATGTTCGACAGCTATTTATTAAAACTTGGGCTTTTCTTCAAAATTTGGATTTGAATCAAATTTTGTTTTGTTGTGAATATTTGGGTTTTAATCATGATTCTATGTTAGTTTAAAAATTTGGTTTGTCTTCAAAGTTCGGTTTATTATCAAAGTTTCTGTCTTCGTCATTTTTTTGGTATTTATCAGAACATTTGTTATTATCAAAATTTGGGTTTTTATTAATATTTGGGCTTTTATCAAATTTTAAGCTTTTATTTGGATTAAAGAAGCCGGCCTTTTCGTAGCAGATTGCGTTTTGGCTCAAGATTCAAGCCATGGCTCAAGATTTTTTGCAACACTTCTCATAGAATCTAGCTGACTACCAGTAATCAAATTATCCATGTAAAGACTAAAGAAGGGAATGTGTCTGAAAATCCCTAGAATACATACGAGCAGTGGCGGTTTTAGGGGGGTCCAGGGGACACCATGGCCCCAGGCCCCGCACTTATGATAGCCAAAAGGGGCCCCACACCTGAAAAAAGGTGGAAATTGTAAAGAATAAGGGCCCCACAGCTGATTTTGGCCCCGGGCCCCGCAGTCCCTAAAACCACCAGTGTATACGCGTCCAAAGAAACAGAAAGTATTACGCATCGTTGAGGTCGACTCTTCATAATACCAATGTTTTGAAATGCACGTCAATTTTTATGGGGAACAAAGATTAAAAATGGCTTTGAAAAAGCAAACATTTTGAAAAATACCCTAGCTGTGTTGAAATTCTTTGCTTTTTCCAAAGCAAGACCCTTCCTTGAAACGCTGTTTTGGCAAAAAGAGAAAGGAGATAAAAATAGCGAAGTTATTTGCACCTTGCTTAAGCGAAGCATAAAGCGTAAGTTTCACTACCAGGTAACAAGGCAAGTGGAACGAGTTGGAAAATGTTTTGCTGCTGAATTTTCATAAAGGCAAAAAGCTGTTTAATCCACATGACCCAAACAGTCCCCCACACATTATTTTCGGGAATCAAGAAAGATTCCGGATTAGTTTTATCAGCTTCTTAGTAGGTCATAGCTCAAGTCAGCCAGGAATAGAGGACACGATGATCAACCAGCTCTGATTGGATCTACTGCTTTGAAAAAGAGAGCACGGTAAGCAAAGTGCACTGCACAGAAAAAGATTGTGGTACATAGGTTCTTGTGCGAAGAACATTGTATTATAGTACCGTTCAATAATTGTTTTAGTCATACTCCAATGATGGAGTGAAGTTGAGCAAACAATAAAAAGGCTGACTTAACACCATATTATATCGTTCAAGCAAGTAGAAGGAATTCAAGTATGTGAAATCTGGCATGCAAGCAGAAAGTAAGCTAGCTCGATTTCAGAACAGATCATGATGGTTGGTTGGTTATGAAACAGTTGATATGTATCAGGAATTCAGTTACCAATACTTTTTGCAAAATTAAAGAAAGTCCAGTGTTTTGAATGAGTAGAGCATCGTATAAAGACTATGTAAAATTCAATATGAGTGAGCAAAATGGTGTCCTTTTTTGCACCAAAAGAACAGCGTGCAAGTTTTTCGTCCTAGAAACTGGTACCAAAAGGCTCTGTGATCTCTTCAAATCAAAGTTCATTTGTAGGTTTGTTCAAATGAGTGAAGCGTTTCAAAATGGCAACCGAAGGTAACGATGAGAAAACGAGGCAGCGAGTCTTTCGGATAGTGGCTTTTCCAATATTTTCTCTTGTTTCTTTGCTTAAAAAGGTAATTGGGAAGCATAAAATGATTGTGAGAAGAAAAAAGTAAGAAGACTTCGTATTTCTTCGAAGTTCATCAGATTCATCATGGTTCATCAAAACATTGTCTTCGAGGATGAATTAGGATGAATCACAAATTTCGATGAACTTGCAGTTGTCATCAAATCGTGAAACAAGGAATACGATAAAGTTTGACAAAATATGAACGGCCCAGTCGTTGGTTCCTTGGTTCCGAAAAATTTCAAGTAAATAACACCAATTTCTCAAAAGAGAATAACATCAATAACATCACATGCATATCAGAGAAAAAACTACTTTTTGCAACAAGGATATCTATCTGTCTTTTCCAGTAAGAAAGAGGCTACGAAAGTAACAAGGATATTTGGTGCTATTTGAGATAAGCTGTTACAAAGAGAAAACATTTATAAAGCACCAGACAAAAACTGCAATGATGTAATTTACAGCGTCATAGAGTCTTTATGGAAATATTGCATTATTGTCATGGAAAGAGCCTTTAATGCTTTACCCTATATCCCCTGCTGTAAATGATAGGATCAGAAAAGTTTGTACTTCTTATGACGTCAAACGAAAACGCTGCGAAGAAACGTTTAATGGACGAAGCTTTTGGTGTCCTAAGCTCTTTTGGGTTAATATACAGTTATAAAAAAGCTTTTTTGGAATATTATCAACAACATAAAAAGTTATAGGAAATGTGCTATAACTATAAAAACTTCAAAATGACATGTAAAATTCTGTAAAGAGCCAGTTCTTACAACGCATATGCTCGATAAAATGGTAATTGCCACAAATAACATTTGGAACAAGGCACCCGTCGAAAATGTCAATTAGCTTGGGAAAACTAAACATGGTGCATTATGTAGTGAAATATTCGTCAGAGCAAGGTCAATGTGGTTGTAATAGGGTCAATGTCAACGAAAGAAGGCTGAGCGCCACACCCAAAACCTTTCTTATTTGCCTCTTTCCTAAGGCTTCCCAAACTTAAATGAATGGATTAAGGATGAATACTTTGATACACCTAGTGACTGAGACACTGATAACGTGTCAGCCAATTTATCCTTTGAAAGTACAAACCATTGGTTTAGGCTTCATACGAACATTTTATAGGGCTAAACCTTTTCAGGGGCAGACACCAATATTTTTCATCATTCGGTGAATTTTGCTTTGGTCCAGTAAGCAAAATTTTTTGGTAGTCAGTAGTAATCAAACAACTCGAACATTCTGCTTCTTCAAATCTTCTTTATCATAGAGTTGAAAATGGAACTGTTTAAAAGAGGGTGGTTCAATCTTTTTCTAGGCACCAAAATCTAATAATTATCGAAGACACCCCTGTCCCTGGCTATTTTGGTATTCTCCTTAGTTTGTACTGCTGGATTCAATTCGCTTCGTCATACGCGTAAAGTCGTGAATTTTGAGCTGGATTTGGCCGAAATTGGAGAGAGAAGTGTAAGCATTCAGAACAAAGAAGTATTCCACACTGAGATTTCATAAAGGAGATTTGCCCTAGTTTCTTATCATACTCAAACTTATAGCTTTGCAAAAAGTGAACTTGATTATTTCACAACTTGACGTCATGCTATAAGATAACATATTCTATAAGTCTCAGCAAGATAAAATAAGGAACTATATTATCCTTATTTCATCTTGGTCTCAGGTATGAGGAATACAATTATGTAGTGGAATTAGTAAACCCTGGCATTGTAGACCTTTGTCTTTTTAAATAGCATATTTATCTGTGTTTATGGGAAAATTTCAACATAGGATAAGCCTTTCTTAAGAACTTCCTTTTGACCATTAAATAACTGCTCAAGCAGAATATCATTCCGAAGAGGAAGTGGTCAGCGGAAACAGAAAAAGATAGCTCAGGGTACGATTTTGCTTCAGGTAACTATCAGGAAACAGTAATGGAGAATGTGGATCGCTTTTATGTGTCGTGAATCGACAAATCCACGATAAAAAATCTTGGCATGCGCAGTTTGAATTTAGTATTTTTAAAAAAGCTCCCTAGATATAGAGCATTTTGTCAAGATGACCTGCACTCGTTGCGGCCCTCAGCTCTTTGATACTACCTTAATACTTAAAAAGAATTATTATTAAAACACAGATTAGCAAATTTGCTTGTTGATTTGTTGTTAAAATGAAGCCTTTTTCCCTTCAATTTATATAGCAAAATTGCCCAAGGTAACAAGCCGAATTTCTCTGGTGAGTTATCCGATTAATTTTGGATAGTTACGGGAGCTTGAGTAACATCACTATTCATTGGCAATGGCGCACCCAAGAGAGGCAGGCATGGTAGCGCTGTGGGCGTACCTAGCATTAGATCTTTAAATTCATATACCGTAAATCCTCTAATTGCCCCCCCCCTCGAATAAGCCCCTACCTTAGAACTACAAATTGTCAGTAAGCCCCCCCCCTCGAATAAGCCCTCACTGCTACCGTAAATCCTCGAATTCGCCTCTCTCGATTTGTTGATTTTTGCCATCTGATGTTGCTTTTGGCGTTTTATTGAATTATCACAAAAATTCATACTTTTGGTAGCAATTAATTAAATTTTCATAAAGAAATTCTTACTAAAATATACGAGGTCGTTTATTAATGTCTTCTTAATGTCTACAATAATTTATAAGCCCCCTTGCATAAGCTCCCTCGAATAGCCCCCCATACAAAAATAAAAAAGCCCCCAGGGGGCTAATTCGAGGATTTACGGTACTGGTAATGATGATAGTGCTGGTGAACATGGTATTTTAGGATAATTCTTGCGCACCGGCACTGAGGTTCGGGCTGTTATCACCAAAGATCTTATCAAAATCAGCCAAGCTCTTCAAACTGATTTATTTTGTTGCCATTTTGATCAAGGGTTTACTTTTCTAGTGTAAAATCATAAATACTGCAATATCACTAAACATCATTTACAACATCGAGGGAGACTTGATTTCTTGTGCAAAATTTATTGTTTTAAGCTTCGAAACATAAGCTATTCTGTAATAGCGATTTGTTTATGTAGCCAGCTTGTGTAGTGTTTGTGGGTTCAGTGGTGGTAGGTAGTAATGAAATAAAGCTGTCTGAAACCATTGAAAAAAAACCCGTTATATAAGATTACAAACCGTAGGTCAGTTTCCTTGTGGCAAGACTAAGAAGTCATAGAACATTAGCGAAGTTGCAAGTCCATATCAATCAAGGGTGCAGCCCTAACAAGTTCGAGGGGGGCTTTGCTGTAGGCAACTACTAGAAGTCACACCCATCATGACCACACCCATGACAATACCCAATAAACTCGCATCTTTACGATAACTGCCCTTTGGTAGAACTGTCAACAAGAAAAGTTTTGTTGAATGTATGGGGGTGATTAACTCTGTTTACACCCAACAAAAATTTCTGCAGTTATCAATAGTTACTCGGGCTTATTACTGCCATTAGAAGAGAGAGGGTTTAAAATTCTAAAGATCTTTGTTAGGAGGGGACCATCGGGAAATTTCCTGGTGTCCCGGGGGTAACTACGTTTTCTAGGCTGGGGTGGGATAGGGGCTCTTGAAACGCTGATTGTCGGACAAAGATTTAAAAACACATTTATAATGGCTATAACAGCTAACAAACACACGCTTAAAAAGGTTTTTTTGTGAATTGAAGCGTTTTAATCCAGTTTAGATATTCGTTTAATAAACAAGATGTCACCTATTGTGCGCTAATGAACAAAATGTTGCTTTTTCTCAATAATTTCTAAATTTGTTTTTACAAGCAATTTTGCCTAGATGCCCCTCACCACGTAGTGTCTCTTGAAATGCCTTTCAAATTCATAGATAGCATTGAAAAAATAAAGAAATTTAACATGACCGCTTCGAATACCGCGATCATGTCTGACTTGAGGATTTCATTAATCGAATCAAGTAGAACCTTGTCTTTTGTCTACAGAGACGATTGGTTTCGGTCCTACACAGTATACACAGTTTGTTCCTTAAATTTTAGCTACAGAGCAGCCATGCTTGTTAGTATCTTTATAACGTATGCATAGACCAATACTTAGTTGGAACTTTAATCCAGCAAGCAAGAAGCAAGCCAAAGCATCTAGCGGATCCGTATTTACGAAGCTAGAATGAATATTAACCTGTCAAATCGCTCACGAGGCGAAGCTATTAATGCTAATAATCATTAATAGTAGCACAAAGATTTGCTATAATTCAATTGAACAAATATGGATGTATGAGAAATGATAATATCGATCTCCTACCGGCAGGGGAGTTTTGAGGTCATGTTTCCAAAATGTTCCATTATCTTCTTCCTCATTACAAATATGCTGACAGGCTGTCTTCTTGATCAGGTCCTACACGCGTTGAATGATATAATATGAGTTACCCACAACTGTTTCTTGCATCCCAAACGTATTCAGAACAAAGGCTTGTGACAGCACACCGGCGATGCAGTGGTTTGTTATTCCTCCGGGGGACTTATCCGTATTTTAATGTCAACAAAACACTTTTCGCTGCTTTCATTTTATCCAGTCGGATTTCATCCGATTTATCGCGATAAGGGAATTATGAAGTTTTGGAAATTCTCTCGAGATGTCTATAAACGTTTTAATCGTGGTTTAATTGATCTGCATGCCAACCATTTAGTTTAAATCCAGTATCGATATCTAACGAAATCTAAAGGCTACCGCAAGAAAACAAACGCTGTCCTGGGAATCCGCATTTGCAGTTGCCCACAATGTGGGAAAAATAAATGCAGAGTACAGAACAAAGTCGGGGTTTTCATTGCAGAGTTCTGTTCAGACAACCCCAACATATTGAGTGTTCGACCCAAACAACTCTTAAATATACTGGATTTAGAGCCACTGGTCCCAAACGTAGCCCAATAACTGCACAAGAAGTCAACCTAAACTGAAAATTCCTTCTGAAATCTAGACTATTGCTGAAAATCGTTTGAAGATTGTTTCATCTTTTCAAGTTAGAACTGCATCGGTGCAACGAGCGTTTGGTACAAGGCGTGGCATCTGCATTGTCAATTCTTGCATCGTATTGAATGGTTAGACTTAACATCAGAGTGATTAAATGAGTTTGAAGCTTTCGATGTTTCAGCGATTCAATGTGTTTGAAGCTTTCAATGTTTCAGTGATTCAATGAGTTTGAAACTTTCAATGTTTCAGTGACTCAATGAGTTTGAACCTTTAAATTATTAAGCAATTCAATGAGTTTGAAACTTTCAATGTGTCAGTGATTCAATGAGTTTGAAACTTTCAATGTTTCAGTGACTCAATGAGTTTGAACCTTTAAATTATTAAGCAATTCAATGAGTTTGAAACTTTCAATGTGTCAGTGTTACAGTAAGATTAAAGCTTTCAAGAGGATAAGTCTTGAGAGAATAGAAAAGGAATAGTAAAGAACATCTTCCTGTCTTGACGAATTTCGAAATTGCAACTGCATGAAACAGTGTTTGTATTTGCAACGATTTGCAACGACTGGCTTACGCTTGAGAAGTAGAAGTAAAAATTCTTCATCAAACTCTGAGCTTCGGTGGCTTAAAATGTTCATTTATGTTTGAAATTTCATAATAAGAAGAGAAAAATAAATAGTGTAGCTCAGTTTCACTCAGCTTCAGTTCTTTCCCTGTAACAACTTTAAACTTTCTCGTGTTGGTAATCAACGAGAATGCACTTTTGGTATAAGAGGGCTTTTTTGTAAGGTAATACAAATGTAGCAAAGCCATTTACAAAATCTTAAACGACTCAATTATGAGCAAATCGCCAGAAAAAAGGGAAATCGATAAATTGAAAGGAGTGTCTGGAAGAAAAACATTTCTATGTAGTGTGCTACAAGATCACAGTCTGGAACCTATGTTGTTCCTCCGCATACATAGTGAGAATTCTACCCATGGCACAAACGTCAAATCAGTCAAACTCCAGCTTATCGTCTGGGCGAACGTAAATATTTACTCATTTTGAATACTATATGCCCAATAACGAAAGAAACATATAAAAGATTCCTCGCGCAAGTTAGATTTTCAATAAAACTTAGAAAACGTTATTCTTCTTTATTCATATATTGTTTGCCTTGACGAGACGGCTGACCTGATTCATCATTGCCAAAATCTTCAGTCTTTGATCTTTTTGCCTATGTGTCTTTAGGGCCAGAAAACTAGGCATGTGTACTGTAGGGTTAACAGTATTTTATTACTTCAAGTGAGAGGGTAAATTCTACCTAAAAAGTTCAAGTAACCCTTATTTGTGCAACAAGCGGTAAAAATACTTGTCAAGTTCAATGAGTTGAACTGTTAGTTCGAATCCCAAGTGTTAAGGGTAACATCCCCCGTTTCCTAGGATGAAGTTTGCTGTCTTTTGTTGCAAAAACAGCGAATGTACTGATGACGACTTTGCCGATTCATTCTCATTGGCAATCGAAAAATTGCACTTTATTTTCTTTATTACCCTCCTTTGTCAAGTAAACCAACGTTTATAAAGCAGGGTTTAATTCAAAAATTGACGGAAACGGCGATCAAGTAGCAACTACGAGAGTTTAACAAAAAATTAAACGATCTGCTGATGAGCTTTTATATGATTCCATGGCAATGGAAGCTGGTTAGATTAGAGGGCTGATTATCAAAGGATATTGGATACAAAAGGAACCTCAGCTTAGACATACTCCAAGACTGAATTGGATAGTCCTTGAATTATAGCTGATGTATTAGATTTTGTTATTCTAGTGATAAAAGTCCTAAAATGACAACTTTTTGATGAGATACATCGAACTACTAATTATTATAGTTGGTACTTTGAGAAAATGCGCTTTTTAACATGCACTATGCTCAGTATGGTCTTAGTTACGCTGCTCTGGTATTGCATGATATTTCACACCGTTATCAGCGTATCTCCTAAGCCTACATTTACCTACTGTTTCTATTCAGCAGAACTGAATTTAGGACAAATTCTGAAGGGCACTGACGAAAATTTGCTGCGGTCTGAACGTCGAACACGGATTATACTGTTTGGAGACTGTACGCTTCATGACGTCCCGACTGGACGCTTTGAGAGGAATATCGCTCCACAAAAATCTCATAAACCTTTACCAAAAAACTTTTTTTTTAAGAAAAATTCCCAAAAATCAATTAAAGTCTCATTGTTCCAGAGGCCTCTGACGGAAAGGAAGCAACAGAGCACCGAATATGGACATATGGACATAAGATTGCAGGCTCTGATACACAATCGCATTTGCAACCTAAAGATGCAAGAATGCAGATGAAGTTCTTTAAAAGCAAGTAGAACAAGCATTCCTAAATTCGGAAAGAAGAGTTAGGCTTCTATCCTTCGAAATTTATGCAGGATCTTTAGCCTAGAAAATATATTTCAGAGATACCAAAATATATTTCAGAACCTAAAAATATCAAAAGACTTATCGAATCTTTACCACTCGTTCGTGCTGCAAATAAAGTAGCTTTTCAAGGAGAGCTAGTGCCGTTAGTAAAAAATTACTTCTCTCATAAAAAAGGCTTGGGTACCAGTATTTCTAATATATCACCGATTATAGTGCTAGCAGGCAAAATATTAACATTTTTTGACTTCGTATTTACATGTATTTTTGGAGCCTGTATGTTTTCAATATTCGCAAACTAAAGTAGAATGTCTTAAAGTGAAAGCAACAAAACTGAAGCAGATTCCCAAATTTTAGTTTGCCTGATCTTTTGTAGAAGAGTTTCTTAAATTCCAGCAATTTGCTGCAAGAGTTTCCTTCCGATTGATTCCCTACATGAAAATTATTTTCAACGTTGACTAATTTCATTTTTTCGTGGAATTACAGAAAGCTTGTCGTGGCTCAGTTGGTAAAGCGTTCAGAAGCGTTTAACCCTTCCTGCCCTTGAGCAAACTATAAGGTACCCAAATTTCAAGCGTTCAAGGGCTCCACTCCACAAAAGGCCCGTTTGAGATGTAGCTTCTGCTGGAAAGAGGAAGTGAAATTCAAAAAAGAGAGTTTGCGACTCTTCTAATTTAAGTGAGAGTTCAGTTACAAGTTTGGACTGAACTGTAATCTCTAAGTTTCTGTTCTGTTAGATATTAGATCATATAACGGAGCAAGTGGAACACGAGCAAGTAACATTTAAAGCTGCTGTTACGTTGGAATTATTGCTTGATCAACTGCCGGTTAGAAATAGATTAGACACTCCTCGGATGATAACGTCCCTTCCCCGGTTTAAGGGTATTGAACATGAAATTTTATAACTGATTGTTTCTGGCTGACATTCAACTTCCATGTCTTCCCTGACAGAGCATAACCATTGGACGATACCTAAGAAACCAGATTGGCAACAGCGAGAAATACGGTAGGAAGGTCTTAAAATTGAATAAAAAACATCATATCTAAAGAACTATAACAAATTATATACAATAATATAACCATACCTCTGAGACGCTAGCTTTCTTGACCAAACAAGACAGGTCTATCGGCAGACTGATAAATCTTATGTCTGCATTTACTTATATACTATTTGGCAAAAGAAAGAAAGTCCCAAACAGTGCCCACATATATCACATGATCGATGAACTTTATAGAAACAATCAGACATATGGAGAACAATTATTCTCAAGAATTGTTACACAGCAATTGAAAAGATGACAGAAATTCGAGATAAGGTGATTCTTTGCGTGTATTCACATCGAACTTTGAAAAGGTACACTGAATTATGTCATCTCAAAGGAAAATTGTAAATATATTTTCAGGTCATGTTTGATTATGACGAACCGGGTTCGGAAGCAAAGACCGTCAAACCATCAGTTGAAATCAAACTTGCTCTAAAAAGCATTGTTAGGTTGGTTTGCAGAATCTTCGTGATTCGTGAACTGGCTGCTAATGCTCAATATGAGATAGGCAGGTGCACATCTCAGGTGGTGCAAGAGAGGGTCGCCAAAGAATTCTCCAAATGTACTTGAAACCATAAATCTTATACTTGGTTTTAGCATGTTGAGCCGCATGAACCTTTTTCGCCCCCCCCCTCTCTTCCTATCAGTCAGAAATACGCTTCATGGTATCTGTATACAGGACTACCTATTAAACAATTTTGGGATTTAAATAAGAGGGAAAAAGCTCGGGATTAAAAAAGCTAGCTCTAAGTTTTCATTTCTTTTAGCCAAATCGGTTTTGCAGTCTAGTTTAGAAAAGGTGAACACATAATGAAAAAACCTACTTATTTCCCAATGTTTTAGACTCCGAAGATATATGAACAGCGATAAACAAATTTATCAATATTATGTACTCCATTCCTGCCTAAAACATTGTCTCTGTATTCTCATATGGCTCAAACTGGAAACAGTTTGGCCACGGTTTATTATTTCCACCAGTCACCCCTTGGAAACACATAAAAAATTAGGGCCATGACACTGTTCGACAAGCATAGCTGCTAAATGTCTAAAAACCCACCTTTATTTGCCTAGCAGAGTTAATGAAGCACTGGAAAGCAAAACAAGTACTGCAACACAACTTCTATGACTAAAATACGTTTTCTAATAAGAAATAGGTTTGTAAGTGGCAAAGGCTAGAATCATTTCAACTCCAGGCAGAGCAGGAGCTTGAAAACGGAGCTACAAGCGAATAGGAAACTAATTTTCATTTTCTATCTTTAATTTACAACCTTTTATAAGTATTTGACATTATATTTGGAGAATAAGTCGGAAGATTAATTAACTTTTTTATCAAACCCTTAAAGGTGTCGGTTCATTGGTTGTGAGCTTCCACTAGGGAAAAAATGAGACCTTTACGCTGCGTGGAAACGAGTTAACTGGCCTTACGAGCAACTAATGGGGCAGAAATCTCGGAACACAAGGCTAGGTCTTGAGGCAATTTGCTTATAAACGAGAAAGAAGCGTAAATGGCAAAATATTTCCAGATATTTCATGACCCCTCCTGTCGTGTAAGCGTGGAATTACAGGTCCATTATCAGCTTGCTTTTTGAAGGAAGATAACTCATCATACTTTTTGACTAGAAAGCAAGACTCATTTTAACTGAACTTGGGTGGCATAAACTGAAATTGGTGACTTTCAAGGGGCTCATGACACCCTATCTAGCAGTCGCAAACTCTTTACAAATTCATAAGCAAAAAAACATTTATCCATGTACAATGGATAAAAATGTGTCAAGGACACTCTGGTAAACATTGGATTTTTAGAGAGATTTTAAAACCCGAAAGGGTAAATGTCGCAGAATCCCTATATTAAAAGAGCTGACCCGTCCAAATTCCATGGCTCTTTTCTTGATTTCTGAGAAGTAAAATCAGAAAAACATGTCAAAGCCACAAAGCATGATGGATTACACAGTCGTTTTTTTCAGCCTACTTTGGACATCCTGTTAACGTTTGGAAGTTTTCGACCACTTAGCAAAATTAGCATTAGTAACTTGACAACAAACTTTTCATCCAATAAAATACTCTTGTCATCATTGATTACCAAATGGCCAAGATGATTACAAGCATTAATACTTTTTCACAATTACGACATACCACTAGGGTTTGCCAGTGCACATTGATAAGAATCATCGTACACCTTCCTGGTTCTTAAATTAACGGGTTTGATATTCCAGTAATCAGGTACACTTTTTTTACAAGAACCAGTAAATATTTAAGTTCAGGCTGACTGTTCTTAATTTTTTCGAAAATCTGAGGCTGGATTGTTTTTAATTTGTTCTTAAATTAAGAGGGTGTAAGCAGTGCTATTGCTAGCTTTTTTGCTCTAAGGAGGTGTTCAGGCCTCATTTGCCAACAGAGTGAATGAGACAGCCTTAATTTGCTGACAAATTTGAATATTCACCGAAAAAGCACCCACACATCCCTAAAAATCCTCGATTTTGAGAAAAAACGTTGTTCAAAATTGCATTTTGCAGAAGCTCAGCCTCAGCTTGTTCTTAATTTGTTCTTAACTTCTGACCAATTTTGGGGCTCGTGTTCTTATAAAATTGTTCTTATAAAAAAGGAGAGTGTAAAATACTTTGTTTTTGGGTAGCAGAGTGCGGAGGACTAGTTTCTACTTAGAAAAGCCTCACCCTAAGAACGAAAATATTGGCAGCGAAGAAAAAAATCTGTGATGGTCGGATCACCCGAGCCAAGGATTTCAAGGCTCCTCATTCCTAGGTTTCAGCGTCAATGTTTTATAGCAGTTTTTCTCATCGTGGGAAATAGCCCCAACGGGAGCCACCTCTAGGGCACCTCTCCGTTTTCAGCCCGTTATGAGCCAAAATAAAGCGCATTGTCTCTTGGGTAAAAAGATTAGGACCGTCATGTCATTATGCATGGAAGAGATAAATATGGATAAGAGGACTTGGCGACTCAAAAGAAAAGGATTCAATTAAGATTTTATCAAAATGCGCTTTATTTTGGCTCTTTGCAAAATGTATAATATTTCCCAGAACTGGCGAGACGATGACACGTTTAGGCTTTGCAATGTCATGGGAATAGTGGTTTACTTTGAAAGCATATCTTCGAGGTGACGTCATGTACTGCATTTTCACACATCTGAACTCTTTTGAAGCAAACAAATTATTCAAAACGATGCTGAAATTCTTTTTAATTTTGATGCATAGGGCTGATAAGGTTTTGTGAAGGAAGGGTTCAAAACAAAAATACAAGATCATAGAAATTTAGTTATTTTGACAAAAAACAGTGAGAATTGTGAAAAATAAGGAAATTCATTCTGACAACACGGTTAACGATAAGGAGGAAATGAATGGATAAAAACCATTTCAAGAAACCGGTTTGTTAAAAAACATTTTTAGAAATAATATAAACTATGCTGGATATCAAATTTGGACAAAGGTGTAGACTCGAATAGGCTCCATGTTCTATATTTGAATAGTTCAACGTAGGTAGATTTGCAAAACAGATTTGACTTTTGCAGCTCACTCCAAAAAAGCGTTATGAAACCATTTGGTTATAGAATCTGACCATTTCAAAATATTGGGACATTCTGCACAGTTCTGAGAGTTGCAAACAATCGATTACATCCAAATAAAGAAGTAGTTTGACATACCTAATTTTTTACACTAGCTGCAGTACACAAATATAATTAACCTAGGACTTTACATATACACAAATTGTAGGAATGTTAACAGTCAAGCCTTTCCGCAGCCGGTATCGGAAAACAGCAATAAAGAGCCAAACCAAACTGCGCCTGAAAGCTGGAAATCGAGTACCGAAGTGATGACGTCATAAAGATCTATTTTTAGAATCGTTCAATTATGACGATGTATCCCAAAAGAGCATCTTATAAAACCTCCAAATTTGAAAAATAAGCTGAGCTATAGCCACATAAGCACAGGCTTTTTCCCCATCAAATTTCACAAATTTGGTCTTGGTTCATAACTTTATGAATCAAGCCAGAATTACAGTAATCCGTTGACAAACTTGAAATTCTGCATTGACCATATCTCGCCCGATTTTGAACATATCTACTTGATTTTACCTATTGAGATATATTTTATGCCGTTCTTTCAGATAATGTGGTAAAAATCAAGAAATCCAAAAAGAGATTTTTGATGACGTCACACTTCGGTACTCTATACTCGCCTGTTTCTGGTAATCTCCTTCCATGCCAGGTAAAAGTAGAAGTCAACATCATCAGATTCTTCTTTTAAGACCAAAAAGCATTCAGGGATTACCTAATTAATATAACTTTGCTGTTCAAAGACAGAATATTTTTACAGAATATTTTGTCATATAACGGTCTAAAACTTTGCTGTTTAAAGCAGAATATTTTCATTGCTTTTCTGTGATTAAGCTCTTTATGGAACAATACAAGTCCTGAAGGCAGGAGCAGAACCCTGGAATTCAGATAGACCAACACTAAACAACTTGGATTCTTTCTAAAAAGCAGGGGGGTTGGTGATCTCCATACCCTAACGTACGCTAGATACATCCGATTCCTCCAGTCTATTGGTTTCGAATGAACGTTGACGAGGTAAAACTAGAAGCAGCAAGAATCTAGAAATGCTATCGAGGTTTCTAGAATATTTCGTGCAAAGAATGGGGTACAGAATCATTTCATGTGAAGAATGAGTAGAATTCAATACGGATCATAGCATTTGGCATTTAGAAAAAAATCCGTTAAAACTTACAAAAATTCATTAACAAAAAACAAGATCTAGCAACTGCTACAGCAATATGCAGGTCTTGACATTTAGTTAAATATATAATCAGATAATATTTTAAACATCTCAATACCAAACAAGCATTACAAAGTAAACAGTCAATTGGGCAATAACGCTCGTTGCTTTGTGCTGCAGCAAGCTAAAAATCTTTGCTGGGTTGTAACGAAGAAAAAGAAAACTTACTTTAATATTTGATCATGAATTGCTAGGCCACCAACCATTTTGTTTTTTCCGTAAGCTGTTGAGCTACAAAAACAAAACAAAATTTCAAATTTTTTCCTCAGTCGGCAAGTTCAGTTAATGAAAAAAAGGAAAAACGTTTAAGACGAAGCATACCAAGTTGATGGTCACAAATCATGAAAAGGCAAAATACAGCCAAAAATCAACGCTGTTAGAGACGTATACACTACAGAAAAAAGAACGGAACTCCTTGTTTCTGTGCCTGAAAAAGCGACGATAGGCCTTGCGTTTAAACTAAGCATCTTGGTTCCGTCCTAGTTTGGGAACGGTCCCGTTCTTCTTTGGTTTCGCTAAAATATCGAAACTCTTTGGTTCCGTTCCCAAATCGTGCTTGTTTTTTTCTACTGTAAACGGCCAGGAACTGAACTTTTTGGTTACGATTGAAAACGGGGCTTAGTCTAGGGTTGGGGCGAGGCTTTCTGAAAATGTCAGACGTCATTACCGCGCCATTTCGCATGCTTCACATGAAAGTTCCGTTCTTTTTACTTAAGTGTCAAATTTAATTTGATTAAACGGGGTCAAATTTGGTTCCGTTCCTTTTTGCTTCAGTGTAAAAGCGATGAAAAGTATGCTTCAGTGGTATCGTGCCCAAACAAGAACGGAACCAAGAACGGAACCAAGAGTTCCGTTCTTCTTTCTGTCGTGCAAACGGGGTGATAAAGATGCCTGTCAGAGTCGTTATGTTGTAAAAATTGTATGGAACAATGGAGTACAGACTGTATAGTGGCAATGGAGCACATAAAAGAGGGGCTACAGACTATTATTAGCACTGATCAAAAGTACGGCAAAAACAAGAAGGAACTGGGGTGGTGCAATGGCTGAGAGAGTTCAGAAAGCACTGATAGCAGAGGAACAATTACATCACGAAATCATTCCAAGATTTACACGAAATCATTCCAAGATTTATAATAACTAGGCGCCTGTTTTTGTGACAAATTAATTATTCGACGATAAGTGGAAATATTTTCATTACATAATTTCATGATCATTCTCGTTGTAACCTTCTGGTAACTTTCTAACTAATTCCAAATACTTCAAGAGTTTCTCTCATGAACTTCTGAATACGTTAGAAAAAGTACGCGAATGAAATGCGGCGATTGAAATGCGATGTACTACGTTTCCTTAATCTGTCCGTGTCAGTCAACTATCAACAATGGCAATAAAAAAGTTAGCTCTATTAAAGGTAATGTGTCCAGCTAAAGCAAGCAACTCTGCGGGGGTTTTCAGAAACATGTGATTTTTCATGTCATCGTCCCAGTCATTACAGTCGTTCTGTTTATCTACCCTGCTGCGAGGTTAGCTTTTCATGTGAGCAGTTTTGCATCGCAAGAATACTGGCCAATCGCAAACCGTTATTTTGATGTTACTTGACATGTTGGGTATACGCAGTCCTTTTATATGGACACATTACCTTTAATGGCATCTCTAGGGCACCTTCGATGGGGAAAATTTAAGACCACCATGTCAGTTTGCAAGGGCAGCCATTAATATTAGCCACAAATAGAGAGACTTTTTTCCTTTAATGTTTAAGCTGTAAATTGGCGATAACATTTTATCATAGATTAAACAAACAGTGAGACCAAGATGCGATAGAATCGTGATAAAAAACCAGCAAAACAAAAACGAAACTGATAAAATAGACGAATTTCACAGCCCAGTAGATGAGAAAATCAAAAGAGCATTCCACTCCACCAAGGCTCCGTATTCGCTTCACTCGGTTTTCGTTGATGAAAACACAATACGCTTTGAATAAGGTAAGTGTTCGCACTGCCTCGACTTCAACAAGAACGCTAAACATAGGCAGCAAATTGTGAATTCCCCATTTCAAATGATTGTGATTTTTGCGTGCCAAAAAGCACGTATGTTGTTGCCGTTGCTAGCGTATTCAAATGTCTCCATTTTCGGTGTTCACGCTGAAAATGGAGCGTATTCAATACACACAGTATCAAAGATATCCGCGTACATTTGCGTATTCAAATGACTTTGTTTTCATTAGCAGAGCAGTGTGGATGCAAGGCAAAAACGGATTAGTGTGACTCCGATTTCATTTGAAAACGAAGCAGTGAGAACGGGCCCTTATTTCTTTATCGGTCTTGGGGAGGGGGGGGGGGGATTGATCTGTTTGCATCTTCCCTAGTTTCTGATGGTGAACGGCGTTTTGAGACAAGTCCACAATCCTGTAAGCAGAAACCACCCCAAGGACAGTCAGCATAATTGGTCATTGGATCAATCAGCTAAAATTTACCTACAATTAGCATTTTTGTGCTTAGGGGGTTTATTCAGGGGGTCTCTACCTTTATACCTTAGCCAAAAGTGACGATTTGGGCAAAATCTCCAAAAAGCAAATTTGTCGATAAATGGCATATGAGAAATACCAGGAGAAATATATATGGCAGAATTCCATCAACATCATCAAAACACGAGCAGGATATGTTTAACTTAAGATAATTTTTTTGAAAAATACCCACGAAGCAGCAAAATTACAGTATTAATCCTCCAGTGGTAATTTTTCTTTCGCGGCACTGATTGGTCAACTATACCGGTCTTGTGCTTGCGTTTTTCTGATTGGCCTATTTCGATCCACAACTGGGTATATATTTTTCATCGTGTTCTTTCGGACCCTTATTCTGATGTTTTATGCTCTGAGGGGTGTCAGACGAAAAAGCTTTTAGTTGTAAAATGTTTGCTCTTTTCAAAGCCAATTACAGTATTGTTAGAAAAACTTGGTAATTTGGAGGGGATGCAAATTCCGATTTTTCACTTCATAGATTATTCAACTCAGTTTAGTACGTCTGTACTTACGTCTAATGAAACATGAAAAATTATCTAGATAAAAGGAAGAAGCTGTTCAACAAAGAGCAAATAATCGTTGATTCAACAGATACAGTCTGTATCTTTCATGTACAAAGCTAAAGGTCAAACAATTCTGGTCTACATGCTTTACAACAAACCGTGGGAAAACAGAAAGAAGAGCTAAAGTTAAGATTTCAAAGAAGAAAAGAAGTGATTCAGTATTTAACAATGGCCGCAGATATATCAAATCCTAGAACTCTAGTCAAAACAAGTGGTTCACAACATTTCACATGTCTTGGGAACCTACAATGCCTGCCAAATGTACTTGGAACACCCAGCAATTTATGCTACATTTGATATCTTTCATTCCTTTCATGAAAAGAAAATTACTACTTCCGCCCCCTTCCCCCTCAAACAATGTTGATGATTGAGAGAAATATCTATTTTAGGAAGCAAAGGAAAGTGCTTCCTAAAATCTTAACCCGTTTGATAGTAAACCAACATTGTTCTGTAGGGGAGAGGGGGATGATTGATTTTGAACTTGAAAATTGACGTCAGTGTTCCAAGACGTTTGGCAGGCATTGTATGTAGGTTGATTTTTCAATGTCAGTGACGCAAATAGAGAGAAGAAAGGAGCAACATTCTGTCATGTATCACTCAGTTCCAGATCACAGTCTCTTCTTACTGTAAGAAGGCGCATATACATGGTGGTCTAGAAAAGGAGCATGTCTTTTTCTCCCCTGCCTTTGCCTGAGAATACGACAATTTCATTAGTCGTAATCCAAAAACTGCAAGCGTACAAGTAACGGTGTCTTTGGCAATGGCGAATAACATTCTTAAAACAAGTTGTACAATGAGCAGATAAACGGTAGTAAAGAGGATTTGTCGTCTGCTGTCGTCTGAGTTCGTCTGCTGTCGTCTGCTGTCGTCTGCAGTTACCACAGAACGATAAAGAACATATTCGAAATGAAAAGACAAATTGATCGCACCGATACTATGTGAAAATATCCATAAAATTAAAATTTAATTAAAATTTTGTTGAATTCAATCTTGGGCCAGAATAGGAATAGACTTAAATGAAACCATTCTTGAGCAATCGAAGAATTGTCTGCGTTCACTAGGCGCCAAAACAACAGGATTATTAATTCCATTAAGCAGAGAAATAAATACTGCGATGGTTTTCGTAATTGAAACCCAACTAACGAACCTAAGCAGCTTATTTTGTCTATAAATTTTAAAAATCCAGTAGACCCCTTATTTTTATTTTGTAATATCATTTGCCTTTAATTTGATTCCTGTCAAACCGGAAGCGGAGACAAAAAGCTCAAAGTCTTTATTAGCTATATTGAATTAAGCGACCGTCTTCACTGCGCCCTTAAGAGGTATGGACGGATCTCATGGTACCCGAGCAGCAACAACAGCTTTGGTGACTTCGTAACCGTAAATTGCCCGTAGACAAGCATTCCTCGAAGGAGGTCGTCTCCTTAGAAAGAAGACAATGCTCGTGAACAATGTTAATGCGGGGTGTATGCGTTCAAAGATAAAAGGGAGTGGTTGTTCCAACCCCATGTCCACCTTTAGCCATGGGTATGCTTCATGAAAGACAATGAAAGTGAAATATGAATTCAAATTGTGACGTTGCTGCGAAAAGATATTTGGGTTATGGATGAATACAGTGCTCTACACACTGAAATTTATCACCGGTAATAGCACAAGCTTTAAAGAAAATTTAAAAAAACTAATATTTAATAGAAAATAGCCTCAATACAAGAGCAGCCAATTAAATTCCTAACATTTACTTAAAAATAGCAGTTAAATTTCCCAATAAGCATTTGAATTTCCCATACGTTATCAAGTACTTTTATTCTCAGAGTATGAGCATCGGATAATAATTGAAGGTAAGCAGAAATTCATATCCAGATGTTATTCGAAAGTAAAGTGATGGGAAAAATGGTGCGTTTAATTGGTTCCTTGTTTTTTAACTAATCAGTGGCCGCTAACCTAGCTACAGAGTCCAAGACAGAAAGCGAACACAAGTATAGATCCTTCACTGTCGTCGTTATATGTTTTGGCACACCCTGGATTCTCGAGTAAATGTTTTTCTATGACAAAGTCGCAATTTGTGCAACACTCTGATTTTAATAAAGAAATCTTCAATTTCTTGGTTTAGGGACAAGTTAGCAGAAACAGAAAAAAGTCATAAAAACATATTTTAAGAAGGTTTGAATTTTGACCATATACCCAACAAACACAATAAATACCTCGAAAATAAAATAAAAATCAAATCTGTTGCATTTTAAAAATAGATTTTTGTGACATCTCTTAAGAGATCTATCGTAGATATATCTGGCACAAGAATATTTGTGAGCTTAATTGAGACTTGTCATGAACAGCCGGCAAAAAGGCCAAAAATCGATCTATTATTTTTTCGCCTTTGATTGTCTTAGTTATCGATTAGAATGTGTAATTGCGAGTTATAAATAGTGAAAAACTACATTTGTTAACCTAAATTGTTTAATTTATAGAAATAAAAATTTTAGCCATTCATAAAGTAAGGCAGACAACGAAATTACTGAATTATCGCTTTTTACATTAAGCATAGAACAAGGATATTTCACGAAAAACATGAAAAATTTAATAAACAAAGCCGATCACAAACCTCACTTGGGCTAAACTGTAATACAGTAGCAATTGCTGTTGTTAGTTGAAGTTTCACAGATTGCGAGTCGGATAAAATATAGCGAAGGAAAATATTTTTCACATATTCCATGTTGGCAGTTTCTCTTGTTCTAAAACATAAATGATACAAGAGATGAAGTCAATATCAATGGCTTGCATGAATAGGAACAACTATATTACATGACATCATGTTATACGACATCATATTTTTTGATATGATATTATAAGATATCATGTTTCATGATTTTATATAATATCATATCTTTTAGTATGATATTTTATCATATGATACCATATCATATGGTATAATACATGATAACAATATTATATTTTAGCATATTACATTTACAGTGTTATATTATCTATCACAATGTTATATTGTATTAGACAATGCATCATGCAAAGAGAACAGTTTTTCACACTAAGCATAAAACCACATTTTACCATACTTTTCTTTACGTTATACAATAATACGATACCAATAGTACGGGCGATAACGTGGGAAGCAAAAGTCAATTATTCCCTAATAGCCAATATAAAAAGTCAAGCAACGATAAATAAAAGACAAGAACTGGGCTAAACAAACTAAATAAAGATACAAACAAATGACAAAAATATGTGTTAAGGCAAAGGAATTTGCTGCAATTGAAAATTTAGAAGCGCTAGAATAAATTTCAGAGCTTCTTATTTATGTCAATGGTTTATATTTCGTCACCAATAATTTCGCTAATTTTTCAACACATTTGTTACAAAATAACCTTGAGTAAAGATTCATTTGAAGGAACGTAGAAACCACAAGGTAGCAATGTTGAGTTTATACTGTTGGGTGATAATCTAAAATCCTGGTCACGCGTTTTCCATTCAGAAAGACGGTCAGGGTAGAAGCTAGCCTTGAAAAATGAACTATGTTAGAATCAGCCTAAACTGCATCTAATTTTATCATAATTTATACTAATATGCGAAGCAAGAGGCTTTTCGTTTAAAATAGCTCTAAGCATTATCATTGAAGTCTTACCTGTTTCTTTCCAACCTTCTAATTTCTTCTTTCAATGATTTCATCTGTTCAACAAATTGCTCTTCCCTGTACACCAATTAAAAATTAGTGCAATAAAATATCCTGGTTGGGTCGGTGCTATGGCAAAATCTTAAAAGAGAGGGTTCTAATAATCGACGACTCGTTAAAAAGCTACTACATAACTTGACAACAACACAGTTTGGCTGTTCTTGCCTTTCGTCCTTAAAAATTATACAGGGTTTGTTGCATCATTTATTTATCTATTCAACAGAAAGCAGTGGACCTCCAAAAGCATTGCAGATTCTAAGATATCTGTGCAAGACCTTTTCAATTCAACTGGCAAAAAAACCTCTAAGGAAGCATGCTACTATTTTCTACTCATTTCATTGAAGTCAAATGCTTTTTATCCTTTATTTCAGAAGCAATTTTGAAGATTTCATCGATCTATTCAATATGACCATTACCAAATGATTAGAAAATAAACAACTGTATTAGTGAACCAATCAAATGTATAAATCAAATCCATATACACGTAAAATTGTAACAAGTAAATGCTAAATTACAAATAGTATTTGATGAATAACAACATTTTTCAGCTAAAACCTGCTCAACAATATTATTCCTCAAGGTATTTTATTACTTGATTCTATTCAAGCGCTGAATGTAACTAAAACATTTGGCCAACGAAGAGACTGGACTCTAATACGTCATTTCAAAACAAAGTTTCAATCCTACCTATGCTCTTCCTCGCGTAAAGAAGACTCAAGCTCCGAGTTTTGATTCCGTAGATTTGCGATCTCGGTTTGTAAATTTGTCATCTTTTGCAAGTAATATACCATTGTTCCTTCAGACCCTGCCTGAAAATTCGGATAGTTTTTATTGGTACAAAATTTTCGAAAAAAATTAAAACCTATCAAAATGCTAATTGCTATCAAATATTTCCTTGAGTATACCTTCTATTTTTCAGTCCTTTACTGTGTAGAACAAAATGCTAATATATTTTGCCGCAACTTGACTAATCAAGCTTTCACAATAGAAAACTACCTTTCTAAGAAAATGCATTAAAACTTACGCTATTTTGCCTTGTCAGAAGCTGTGTCACAGCAACTTCAGTTTCAACTGAACGCTTTACAGCATTCCCTGGGTCTGCTAATGAGACCCCACTTGCGATTTTTTCATAATCGTTACTAAAATCAAGTCGCTTTCTTTCAACAGGACTCGCCAAATCACATCCTTTTAAGCGACGAATTTCAGTGTCCCTGTCTTCTAATAATTGCAAAGTTCTTTCTCGCTGTTTAACAATTTGTGTTTCTAAGTTTGTAATCTCTAATTTATATGCATCGTCAATTTTATCAACTTCAGCTTTGTGCTTCTCCCCGATTTCTGTCAAATCACATTGAAGATTCGATACAGTATCAATATAATCCCTTTCCTTGTCTTCAAAAAACATTTGTAATTTCTTCAGTTCCTTTTCCAATTCCTTATAATTTTGTTTAGCAATCTCTAATTCTTGGTTATCTAAAGTTGCATTTTCGTGTAAAACATTGGATTTTTTTATTTCTCTTTTATAATTTTCAAACTCATCCTTCAGTTGCTTGTACTCCAACTGGCATGCTCGATGGGCTGGGTCGTTGTGAAGTATGTTATCTAGCTCTGCAGCTGTTATGGGATCCGTATCTACGAAAGTCAGAAAAAATTATCTTAAACAAAAAGTTCTATAAATTTTGTACGTTTTCATTTTATTTAAGGCAAATATATTCTTGCAGAGTAACAATCCATACAAGTTCTGATATACAATAGACTTGATTGTCACTCTAATCAAAACCATCAAATGCATTCGAAAATATAAAATATAATTTTTGCATTAAAGTTACAGAATAGAGGAAATGAGATCGCGAAATGAGATTTCGCGAAATGAGGTTCTTACCAATATTGTCGTTACAAACATCTTTACTGTTCCATGCTAGCTTCAATAAACCTTTTAACTTCAAGATCTGTTCCTTCATATCGCTAATCTGATTGTTTCTATCTAATTTTTCAATTTCTGGACTTGAGACACGCTGCTGTGTGGTAGAAGAGGTTAAATCGATATGAGACAGCCTCTCCTTCAATTTTTGAATCACTTGCTGATCTTGGTACCTCAGTTTTTCATAACTGCTGACGACATCAGACAATTCTGTGAGTTTTGTTTCTAAAGTATGAGCGAAATTATGAATGTATGAAGTCTACACACACATTTTTGGCAAGCAATTTACTTTTCGAATGAAGCACAAAGAACAAAAATTATAGTAGCTATTTTAGGCAATGAATTTTTTAGAGTTTCTGATAGTCTACATGAGCTTTGATACAGAAATATCAATGCATGCAGAAAGCAACGTCATCAAAAATTGTCAAAATAAATAAAAACGTTTTTAGGCCGGCAAATATGAGAACTTGTTTAAACAAAATAAGATCATGAATTATATAGATCCTGATATGGTTGCTAAATTTCTAAATACACAGACCTTTTTGACAGCTAAACTTCGTAAAATTGCAGCAGAGCTACGGTATTGGAATAAGGTTCAGTTCATACAATAATACAATAACCCAATTTGAAAAAAACGATCACCAAAATAAATTAAAGTCATGTTATTCAACCATGGGACTTATTTCATTCTAGGGGTCTTAGAGGGAACAAGGGTAAACTATATCTAAGGTTTATTTTTAAGGTAGCCAAAATGCCAACAGTACTTTCGGCCAATGCTAGGGAGGGTTCACAGAAGAATGTAGACCAAGCCAGAGCTTTCGGGTGATAAATTATACAATGCATCTGATTGGACGAGAACGAAATTCCATCTTGGTGAAATAAGGCTTAGAGCAAAAGGATTGTTTGAGGAGACAAGCTTTTTCTTTAACATCTTTCTTGTTAGAGATGTATTCTTGTGGGGAAGGGGAGGGTTATTTAAAATTTCTCGCCTGAACAGGGGGCTTATCAAAGAGGGAGTGATAGTCAATGTTTGTGCATTGTGGAAATTTATCGGTAACTACTCTAAAAAACATTAGAGAGGGGGCCTACCAAGCTGTGCTATTCGCTCTTCTTCCATTAAAGAAAACCTTTTGAGCGCATCTTCTGCTTCATTCGCTCGTGTTTGCTCCTTTCTTAAGGCATCTGAATGGTATTTCTTCAAAGCTATCATTTCATCCGATATTTGGAGCAGCAATCCACTTGGCTGAGACGTGTCAGTCTCGAATTGCTTCAACTTCACTGAAACATTAGCAAGCTCATCAGAAAGTTCTTGAATTTTCGTCTCATATGCCTTTTTACTACTGAATTTTGTGTCTGTTTCTCTTCTCTGAAAAAGGAAAGAATATTTCAAGGTAAAAGGAAAGAATAATCCTGACAAAAGCTGCTAAGATTCATAAAACGTATGTATGTATGAAGTTTAAAAAATACTATGATAACACGTTCTACACTTGTATCTAAAGGACAAAAAATATATCAAGCAATGTGAGGCATTTTTTAACAGAAAAAAGCTCATCGGTAATACATTTACAAACACTTAATAACCAAAGTTCCAAAAAAGCAAATTGGTTTTTGGTTTCACTTTCTCCTTTATGAAAATTGTAGCAAAACAAGGGGGATAAAAATTTGGAAGATAGCACTTGCACGGAAATTCAAACATAGTCTATCATATTTGAGTAAGAAGAAGCAAAACTCTTTTCATTTCCATTATTCTTGATATAAACAGCTATTTCGATTACTTTATCAAAGATTAATCGACAAGTATTCCACGAACAGGACATGAATTTTCAAGGCAAAATAAAGATAGGGCCTAAAATTGGATTTTAATCTCAGAAGAATAACAACTGTTCGGTGATCACCTCCTGCAGACGAATCTTTAGTTCTTCTTTTTCCAGTCGTTCCACAGATACCAACTGTTGCATCTCTTTAAGCATCACTGCATTGTTTTCTTGTTCCGTTTGAAGTTCGGATTGTTGCTTTCTTAGACGTGTCTTAAGCTACGAATTTGAAAAGTTGCTCACTCACTCTATAAAAATAATTTCAAAGAATATTCGAGTATTGTTAAAGATCCAGAATAAATTTGAATTTAGTATGAAAGAAGGCAGTTTTCAATGTTAATTTTTGGAGAAATTCCTGCCTTCTTTTCTTCTTTCCTCTTTTTCTACTTTCCTTCCGTCCTTCCTTCCTTTCATCCTTCTTTCCTTCCTTCCTTTCTTCCTTCCTTCTTCCTTCCTCCCTTCCTTCCCTCCTCCCTCCCTTCCTTCCTTCCTTCCTTCCTTCCTTCCTTCCTCCTACCTTATTTCCTTCCTCCTACCTTATTTCTATCTTATCTTCCTTCCTTCCTCTCTATCCTTCCTTCCTATTTCCTCCCTTAATATCTAACCTTCCATTCTACCTACATCATTCTTTCTCTCCTTTATTCATTCATTTATCCACTCAATTATTCATCCCTATATCCCTTCCTCGGTTCTACTTTCCCAACTTCTACTTTCTCATTCCTACCTACCTCTATCTCTTTCATTTTCGTAGTTAATTCAAATGTTTATTATTTCTTTTAATTTATGTCACTCTGTTGCGTTTTATTCTTGTGTTTGATCTTCCTTTCATTATTGTGGTATTGGTTCATTTACTCATTTCAAATGTGTACATTTTGGTCTGTTTACTTTTGCTCTGATGAAGCCCCATATGCTGGGATGAAATGTGAGCCATAACTGATTCATGTGTGTTTGTTGTCGTTCATTCTCGTTGCATTGTGGTGTTACTTATTTACTACTTCTTTTCATGGTCGGAAATTTTCTCCCATGCTTTGGCATAGAGGAAATTTAGAGAAATAGACAACATTGTTTTTTGGATTACCTTTGTAGGAATAAGAGTATACAAACCTCTTGGATGCTTTCAATAAGTTCAGCATTTTTTTCTTGGAGAATCTCAATTTGCTCTTCAGATTCTCGAAGTCTCTTTTCGTGTTCTTGCTGCAATGTCAAAGTTTAAATGCTTCTTACATCTCATAATAAAAGGCTTATATACCACAGACTTTTCTTCACAATAGAAAGATTTTTTATACCTACAGCAGAAAAAGAGGAATAGCACACTGAGATCATTGTACCCGCAAAGTTTCATAAATAGATGTAAATGTGGAGTAAGCAAGCAAGAACAAGAAAAACAATACCAGTTTTTGATTTAGAGTTTGTATGACAGTCATGTTCCTATAATTAATAAATCATAAAACAAATACACTTACAATAGCCATCTTCTTGTCTGTTTGAAAAGCTGCTTCCATCTTTGACTTTTCTTGAGTAACTGTTGCCAAAGCCTTACTGAGGGTGGATATTTTTTCATGAAGATGGTATGATTCATCACCCTCATTTTCTTCACAATCATCATGTTTGCACTCAGACTGAGAAATATCTTCTCTGCTTTCATCTGCAATACTTTCTGTATCAGTTGAATCATTTTTATCGGTTGTCAAATCTCTCACTATCAAAGGGTCTGTATATCTTGATTCCTCATTTCTTTTGCCTTTCTTTTTACTTTCTTGGCTTGGTTTAAAAGACAAAGCTTTAACTGTTGATTCTAAAGCTTCTTTTTCATTCTGCAAACTTTTGTAAGCTTGCACAACATCTAAAAAGTGCAGCAAAAAAAGCAGGTAAACCGGATGGTTTTATAACTCATAATTTGAGGCAAATACTTCATACTTCATATTCTTCATTTTTTAGCAGTTTGTAAGTTAGTTTTCTTTGTAGTCACAACCATCTTGATCAAAAACCCTTACAATGTTTGCCTACAGGAGAGGCTTCAAGAAAGGGTTCAAGGAAATTTGTAAAAAAGGTAGTCATGAAACCAGTCTTTGAAAAAAAAATTAAGTAAGTTCTATTCTTACAGCACATTCCCAACTAAATTGCACTGTCAGGATACACTTGCGACAAGAGTGTAATTTTTTATGCTCATGTTGTCAAATACAATATACTGAGCTAATAATATGAAAAAGGTACATTTAAACCAAAATTTAGGACCTGAATCCAAATTTAAAGTCAGAAATTGAGTTCAGAAAGTTTGAATTATTTTTAAGTAAAAAAAAGGCCATAATTTGAATTGGTGTATAATATCATCACCACCTCAGTCACCATCACTGTTGTCATGGTCACCATAATTCTTGTGATAATATCAAATAATGATTTGTAATACTATTTCATTTAAGAAAAATCCTATGATGTAAGTGTGCCACTTGGCATATGCAAACAGAGCTTTGTTTTGTATTGTTTTGTCAGTGTGCGTATCGACCTGTATAACGTGTTACCTATCTGTGTTTTATTTTTCGATGGATTTTCATGTGCTTTATTTGGGGCCCGGGCTTGATAATAATTAATGTAATAAAGTAATTATCATAAAGTAATTAATGTTATTTTGCTTCATCTGTTTTTCTGTTGCTATTCATTCAGTTTTCAATTTTTGCTGGAAGTTTATTTCTCGAGGTTTGTTGAATTTTAATCTGCCTCATTTCTTATGTTGTTTTTATTTTTTGGGCAAATCCCACCAAAGGTTTTTTTACAAAAAAGAATGTATAGATTTCGTTTGCGATCAAAAATTAACCCATACCTCGAAGTCGAGTTTCGTATCGAAGTATCTTTTGCTCTTGCTCCTCGATTTTCTCGAGTAGCTTTTTGTCATTTCCTTTGACAGATCTGAACATCCTTGAATTGTAAAAAATATTTTTAAAATGATTTTCAAATGTCCCTTTTCCTACGTGTCTAGCCAGCTGCCATTTTTGTTGTGCGACAGCCTCGATTACGATTCTATAACGAGTCGATTCCAACATGACTTTTCAGGGATCAAAAAGGTGCACGTGAAGAATGAAAACTAGCCTAACGTTGGAAGGGATTGCACGAATAAATTTGCTGTTCAGATGATAGCTTAACTTTTACGCGTAGGCTGCATTCTTTGTTTTTATTGTAAACATTCAGTTGATTTTAGGAAATACTTTAAGAGATTGAGGATTTTTCTTTGAAGCAAAGAAAAGTGCATATTTGTTAAAAGTGTATAATTCTAATGCAAACGAAAAAAATTTGTTGGAAAACACAAAAGGAGCAAAATAGGCTAAATAAATTCAACTTGAAGAACAAATTACAATTTGACAGTTAAGTTTATAGCTAAAAATTCATCCTGATTCCTTGCATGGTGAGACTCTTCTTTGACAACAACAAAATCCTTTATTTGCCAATAAGTTATGGCCTGTAAACATAGTAGCCCTGTTCCCATGGTGGAACATGTCTGATTTTCAGGAGACCTCTGACTTGGATGTTTCTTTTAAGGCCAGAGTCAAGAATTGGCACTGGACACTTTTCATTTCTTTGGAATAATTAGATATATATATCTAGATATTTGTTTTTTAAATTAAAGTCTTGGCTTAGAATCTTATACCCACTTGAAAGCCTCCGTTGAAGAAATGACATTTTACCCAGCACATACCACCATCCTATTTGTATAGAAAAGATATTAAGTATTTAAGTATTGTGGAAAAAAGAATGTAAGAGTTATTGGTTATTAAGGGATCATACAATAATAGTAGTTCTGTTACCTTAACATTACAAAAGTTTTTGTGGAATAATGTAATTTCAAATATTTTGACAAATATATATACTTTCATCAACAATGGAATTGAAGATGGTGATGTCCATTTGGTGCAAACTTTGTGCTAAACATAAAGCTTTATTCTCTTGAACCCGCTTTGCAAAGGCAGTGCAAAGGCAGCTGTTGAAGCCTACATCAATGGAACAAATTTCGAATGTTGTTGATTTGCCATTATATGAAATCATCGTTTTATTTTTGTCAGAGAATCGCCATCTTGTTTTGTAAACTTAGCTTTTAAAGAATGTTGTTTATTCATATACTTTCATTGACGATTTTCAAGAGACTAAAAATTGCCCACCTACTTTACCAAGGAAAGCGATGTACCGCGCGCCTGCTATAATGCTCATGGCCAGGCCTGAATGGCAGGTCTGCCCTTAACATTATCAAGACCCTTATGTATCTTAGGCAACAAGTAAAATCTACCTAACTTTGAAGTATCTTTAGCCTGTAAATATCCAGTCACTTCCGCTATACCCGGGTCCGCCTCCCTTAGTTCTTTCAACTTAGAATTAATGGTTTTACCCAATTCTACAGTGGGGTCCACTTCAACCTCCTCATAAACCTGCTTATCATATAATTGTCTATTAGCCCCACTTATGTAATCCCCCAATCCCAAACTACAACAGCTGAACCTTTGTCCGCTTCCTTTATAACTATATCCCTATCACATTTAAGATTATTTAAAGAAGCACGTTCAGAAGGAGAAAGATTACTAAAGTACTTACCCTCCGGTGAGACAGACATCCCCTTCTTCTCTAGCAGCAAAAGATAGTTTTCAAGAACGGGGTCCGATTTAGGTGGTTGCCAGTTAGATTTAATTTTAAATTTGTTAATGTCCTTGTCCTTGTCCCTAATGTCCTCATTATCCTTGAAATGCCATTTCAGTCTAATTCTCCTCTTGAACGCCTCCAGATCTTCCTTCAACTCCGCCTTGTTAATATCAGTGGGAGTGGGTGAAAATTTAAGGCCTTTAGAAAGAAGATTGATGTCTGCTTCTGACAATACCTTTTTGGATAGATTCACTACACTCCCATCACAAAACTTAGCCTGCTGTTATCAAGCAACTCAAGTATAAAGTAGAACTATCCATGGGTGTAGCAGATGCTATGAAGCTACCTAGACAAAGCATCAAAAGAGTACCAGCATTCTTTGTACACAGCGACATGATATCTATGTTTTTACCTAGTTTCAAATGATTAGCTTTAAAATGTTCATACACACTGTTCTGATAATTTTTCCTTTAATTAGATCAACCAATTTGGTAACAATGGCTTTTAGACAGCGAATACCAAGATTTTTTACCAAAGTATTCAGAAAGCAAGGAATTGTAGCAGCAGATTATTCATCAGGTATGCTGATTTCTTTCTCAGTTCTAATAAGAATTAGGTACTATAAAATATTAGTTTTAAGAAAGATAGCGTCTGAAATCATTTTAGGGAGAGGAGAGGTTTTTATAATAACAATAATGTCTGATAATAATTTTTTAAGCAATCATGGTGGCAAATAATCAGCTGCAAAAATAGGATAGTATGACTTTATAAAGTAGTGAAATTGTGATAAAATATTCTGAGGTCTAAAAATCTGTGTTTCTTAAAAAAGGTGGAGAATTCCAAATTCAAATGACCAGACTTCCTTTTTAGTTATAAAAAAGTTATTTATGAGAACTAAACAAAATGTAGCCTTTATTTCATAAATTTATTTTGGTGCAGCTTAGGAACCAAATACACTTTATATCCACACTCAACATTTTTCATCTGAACCTTGGGTTGATAATTCCAGTTTGGAGGATAGGATGTGAGCATTGCATCACTTATCTTACGAAATTAAATCTTTTACTGAATATGTTGAATGTGAAGTACCATAGGGTGGTCATCATTGTGCAATTTTTCCCGAAACAGGCAAAAATGGTGAAAATTCCAGCTATTGGAAATCACTGAAATGGTTTAGTATTCCTGCAAGTGTCGGCTTTACATACATAGCCTATTTACAGTTTCGGCATATTCAGGAAAGAGAGAGGAGGAATATGGCACAAGGCGCTCCACAAACTCGAGTCTTGGAAGAGTGGCAGGTAACAATTTTTTTTTTTTCAAAAACATTTTACATATGGTGACACCTGTTTAATCTGCTGGTATACAACTTTGTTTACAATTTTTATAGGCATTTTTCATGAAAATTGTTTGTGAATTTCCCCAAAACTCTTCTTGAAGTTTCCTAATTCTTTGAACTTCCAATAATTATATCGGTATGCAAGCAAACATTGTGAAGGTTTTTTGTCAAGTTGTTCACATAAACTTGAACTTCAAAAAGAGTGACCATGTACTGAATGATAATGCTTCATAAGAGCATTCAATAACAGCTAAAATGTTACCAAATGTTGTGCATGCTTATTTAATGAGCAGTGGTATAAGTCCATGCAAATATTTTTCCCAACTTAAAGTGAACATTTTATGTTTCTCTTTATTTGAAAATATTTGTCTCAAGGACAAGTTTTCTTGTGCAAGAAAAATACTATGTTTTATTGGCCCATTTGAACTGTGCCATGGTCACTTGACTTTGCTGTTCTTTGTTGATTTGAGATCAATTGACTTGTGTAGCACTTGTAGTGCAATCAGAAATAACATCAGATGCAAATGCAAAAGTTATTCAAGATTTCAACATCTTGAATCTTTTTGGAAAGGTTTTGGAAACATTACTATAAATGAATATTGCAAAAAGTTACAAAAATCACCAGGATTTGTTTTGTTCAGAGGGCAATCAATCATTTAACTGCCTGAATACCCACGTGAGAGGAGTGTTTTGAAACCAAGGGTTTTCAAAACAGGTAAGCTGATTCAAAATTAGGCTGAGAATGTTCATGTGAGAAAAGTAAATAAGCTGCTGCTTATTTTCAAAGAATCTTTCTTGTTATCTGACATTGATATATAATGTCTAGTTTTTATATCATCATATGGATACATATCTTGGAATTTCACACAATGGTTTCTGCAAACACAAAAGGGCTCTCTAATGATAGAAGTTTCCATGAAATAAATTAATGGTAAATATATTTTTGAAATTCGCAATGCTTTTTTGTTTTCTTTTCTTTTCAAAAAATTGTGTCTTGAACTTTTTGACAACTTTTTGGTGTTTTTTTGTAAATGCAGAAAATTTCCAAAATTGATATCCAAAATCAATGCAGAACGAAATTTGACTTTACCTTCGGTTCATATTACATCATAATAGTCAGAACTTATTACTTTAAGATATTATAAGATATTTTGCTAAAGACTGAAATTGTTTTTTAGGTGAATGCACTAAAGAAGCTCCCAACAAGGGTATTATCTCGTTGGTGGGGATATTTATCTCATCTTAAAGTTCCAGTATGGTTAAGAAAGCCTATATTTGGTCTCTATGTCAAATTATATGATTGTAATATGGATGAATCAATGATAGAAGATCTGAAGCAGTTTCCAACATTCAGTGAATTTTTTAAAAGAAAACTAAGACCTGATGCCCGTTCAGTGAACCAACATAGTGATATTGTAAGTACTTATTAGATTTCATTGATTTTTCATTGTTCCCTTGATTTTTTTAAATCAAGGGAACATATATTTAAATCTATTTAAATCTATATGAAAATATATTTAAATCAGCTTTTAAATTTGTAACCTGATTTTGCTAGCTTTGTTACATATGAATTAAATTCTCTACTTTTTAATACTAAGATATTGTTATATTTTTGTAGGTAAGCCCTGTAGATGGCAGAGTTTTGTACTTTGGTGAAATAGATCCATCATATAACATGGAACAAGTGAAAGGGGTTGCATATTCTTTAGTATCATTTTGTGGTCCAAAACATCCTCTTGTTAAAGAGATAATAAGAAACAAAGAACAACTTCAAAAACAAAAATCTGAACATGAACATGTAGAAATCACTGATAAGACTGTTGAGGAAGATTCAACACTAGGAAGCATTTCATCACCCACTACTCTAGATAAAACCGGCAAAGTCAAGGGAAATGAAAGTGTGAAAAAGAAACTCTATTACTGTATCATGTATCTGGCTCCAGGAGATTACCATTGGTTTCATTCTCCAGCTGACTGGGTCATAGAACACAGAAGGCACATACCTGGTAAACTTATTTATTAAATGTCATTGAATATCTTGAAAATGCAAGATTTATTTTCTTACTGCCTCTTTGAGCGTTGAATAAAATTACTGTTTGTGTCAGTCTTGAAGTGTTTAATGCTGTATAGGCAAATATCTTACACATCTTATAAGTAGAACAGAAAGGTTCTAAATTCTAACACAGAGTTTAATACTTAATGTAATTGTCAGGAACGTGAGGGAATTACCATTCTAGAGTCCTCTTCTACCATCTCTCCACCACCTCCTTCACTCTCAGCCTCTTCCTCAACTCCTTGTTTGATACTCTGTTCTCTAAAGCTCTCAAACACCTGGTCTGCACAGCTTACGAAACAACTTCCATTCCATAGAGAAGGGAAGCCATTTCTGTCCTTTCCTATACTCTTGTCTTGGTTCTCAAATTTTTCACCTTGTTGCTTGATTTAGTTGACTTTCTAAGTAACTTTTGTGGCAGAAGGCAAATGAAAGAAAATAATATTGAAGGAAGTGGACATTCTGATTCACATCAAAACTCAAATTAACAAGCAGAATCATTTTGAAGCCTTAGCTAGAAGGCCTAACATTTCATTGCACATTGATTCACTAGTTGTTATATGGTAACTTTGGAGGGAAGGTCAAATGATCCTGCAATGTTGATTGAAAATTTGTGAACAAATAGTAACACAGCCACAACAAAACCACGGACATGCCCAATTCCATTTGCCTATAATTATTACATTAAAATTTAAACTTTTAGGACAGAAGAAAATTCAGAAAAAAGTTTTCATAAAAAAGTTTTGATTGTTTTTTTAGAATTTCTGAAAAAAATTGGACAAAAGGTTTTTGCATGGTACCACATTATGTGCTGAAACTAACTTTGATTTTACATTAATTGATAATACTTCCATGATATAGATGTAATAGACTATTTAATTTCTATGTAACTTGACAGGGCAATACTAAGAGAATAAGAAAAACTAGGGAAATATAAGGAAAATTTAGAGCATCACATAGGTAAACACTTTTCTGGGCTGTGGACGAAACGGGACCCAACCAAATATTTTTAATTGAAAGAACCGGATTGGCAATTTTTGAGCTGACTTATCATATTTGAAAGCTGACTAAGTGCAGGCAAACTATAAAAATCTTGCCAATACCCTGCAGTTGGGTGGGAGTGGGGGGCTTCACAGGTCCATTATGTGTTACCTTTATTCTTTAAAAGCATAGAATGAATAGAACATAATATTGAAGGAGATTCTGAAGAATCAACATTGGCAAATGTAGCATTAGCTACACATTTATGTTGTGAGCATTTCTATCAGAAGGCCTGGGTGTTGGAGTTCGGTGATGAATTAAAACCTTACAATTAAATTTCCCTAAAAGGTTTTTTACACCTACCATTAGATTGCACACGTTAGATTTGACTGAATCAATTAATATGCAACTATTTTTTCTGATGTCTTTATGATTGCATTCTCTATATATTGGTTACAAACATATCTGCCTTTTTTATCAGGTCA
The DNA here is from genome assembly GCF_057945365.1 of Rhopilema esculentum. Taxonomy (NCBI): domain Eukaryota; kingdom Metazoa; phylum Cnidaria; class Scyphozoa; order Rhizostomeae; family Rhizostomatidae; genus Rhopilema; species Rhopilema esculentum. Next base: position 6,931,150 of record NC_142833.1, read on the forward strand.
TCTTTTCTCTGTAAGTCCTACTGCAATGCAATCAGTGGCTGGTTTGTTTAATTTCAATGAAAGAGTCCTTCTGTATGGACATTGGAATCATGGCCAGTTTCTCATGGCTGCAATTGGAGCCTATAATGTTGGGTCCATTCATTTACCCTTTGCAGTAGAAAAGGTATGTTGGAACCCCCTTTTTTAGATTTTCATAATTTAAATCTTTAATTCAACTGCAAAGTATCAATGTTTAACACACAGTCAACTTTTTTATGATGTTTTACTGTCAGGAGGAGAACATTTGTAAAGAGATGTAATATTTTCTTGTTCCTAATTAGATATTTTTTCAATAAAGATGTTTAATGTTTTTGCTTTCCAGTTTGTTTTGTAGCTAAGTTGGAAATCAAATAATCAAAAATAGAAAAAATTTTGATTTCGGCTTACAAAGTTGTTAGCATTTTTTTCTAACAACAAGAAACCAAAATGTGTTTGAAAATTTTGATGCAACTTTAACAATTCTGTTTACCTACAGAACTTCAAAACAAATGCTGGTAGACTAGAGATGGCCTACAATGATAGACTTTATGGTGCAGCTGGCTTCACATTTCAACGTGGTGAGCCACTTGGTGGCTTTGATCTAGGTTCCTCCATAGTTTTGATATTCAGTGCACCTGGTGACATGAAATTTCACATTGATGTAGGACAAAAAATCAAATATGGTGAGCCTGTTGCCACTTTTCAGTTTGCTGATGCTGGCAGAGAAAGAGCAAACAAGGACCACTAAAACTCAAGCAAATGATTATAAGTACAATTGCTTGTGATAAAATTTTGTTCTGTATTAAATATATGAATTGGTATGCTTAAGATAAAATAGATGATTTTTGCTTTCTCTTTGTTGCATGCTGAGAACCGGCAAGGAAACACAGTCTGATATGCGTAGGAGACATAGGGGCTGGGGTGCTGCAAAAGACATCAGGGCTATCGGATTCCCTAATAATAAGGTAAAATTTGTCACATTTAAGGCTCCATTTGGCATTTCTATATCAATGAAGCAAATAACATTTGGGCACTTCAATAATAAGCCCCCCTTCAAGCAATTTTTTACCTTAGCACAGTCCCAGGAATGTAGGTGTTTACGAACAACTCATAATGGTTTTTGGGATTTTATAGAAGTGGAATTTTTGTTCGAAAAATAGATTTTTTTCTATTTTATTTATTTATTAAATTCTTATTTCAACACGATATCCCATCAGAAACCTAAATACAAGTTATGATAGGCTAAAAAAAGACTAATAATGGAAGACAATATTTTAAAAAATTATTTAATAATATGTGTGAATTGAATTTGACGTCTGATCTTCCTGAGAGATTTAGTTATAGAAACATGCAGTCTTAGATTTTGAGGGCACTTGCTGCTTCTAGACATGTAAAGTTTTGGATAGTCTTGAAACAAAGACCAAGAGTAGGTGACAGAAACGATTTTCAAGTTCAAAGTCTTCTAGCAAATTAGCTCCTTTAGTCTTGAAGAAAGTTTTTCAATTTCCTTCTCCATTTGAAAGCTATCATCATTGTTATTAATAACAAAGTCCCAGTTGGCATAATCATCTAAGTTTGTTTCTGTCTCACAGTCATCAATTCCTTTTGTAAATATCCAGCCACGTTTCTCTCTTATTTTGTCTTCTGCTTTTATCCTCACTTTCAAGTTTTTGAATTGCTCAAAAAAATAAATATCAGTAAAGCGTCTGATATCTGCAATGATCCAAATTCTCACTGTATTGTCTAAAGAAGTCTCAACAGCCTTCCTGCAGAAATAGGTTGGGTCACTTTTACGTTTCCTTTCTCCCCATTCCACCATATCAATTCTGTATTTTTCTTTATAGCTTGATGAGTCCATCAGACGATCAAAATTCAGGTTATTTATCTGTCATGATGGATTGAAAGTGTAATATGTTAGTTTAGTCCTAGATATCAAAAACTGAAAAATGTAAAAAGCTTTGATAAATATTTAACATTTCTCTTCATTTGTGAAAAACCCTGACAAATGTAAATGATGATTCTGGTTTGCTACAAATGATTTAAAATCCATTAAGAGTGTGACAGAAAGTGTGACATTCTTTGTACTATTTGGATCTAGATTATTTAACAAGTGGGATAAAGGGTTCAACTAATTGGCTTTGCTCTGTAATTCAAACATTTTTGACCCATTTTAACATGATTACTAGTCTTGCGAACCCCTATTGGCAAAAGAAGGTAATGGGTCAATAAATTCACATTAACTAATGAGCAACCAAAATTCTTTGACCAAGACATAATAGTGCTTTGTTGGGGGTAATTTATCAATTCATGCAAGGCCTTAGTGCAAAGTGATAATGACAAGACACATGCTTAGTCATACAGACTAAGTATTCTTCACAAATGAAATTCTAGATTTCTGAAAACTAATTTCAAAATAATGCAGCAATGCAATGTATTTGAAAAATACCATATGAATTTTCAGTTTCCATGTTATCATCCTCACAACTGCTATTTAATTACTCCAAGCCCTCCCCAATCCCATTCCAAAGCAGAACTGGTAAGTGGCTCAAATATTTATCAAATATTTCCACAAATATTCCATTATTTGTGTAAGAACTATTGAAAATGCAATTATAAGTCCAAAATTTAAAATTAGGTCTAAGCATATGCACACAATGAAGATTTGTCTGTAGCAATCTTTCTAAAAGGTCTTCATAGAGAAATTCAATATGAGCAGAGAACATGAGGACTTTCAACTAGAACCTTCAGTTATCAGAAAAATTATTACGCCTTAATTAAAAAAATGAGTGCAATGTGAAGAAAGTTTTATTTGCTTGCCAAGAAATCACTAAGCTCTGTTTTCATTTCAATTCATATACCAACTACCAAAATCTGCATTGGAACGGAAACACTGGAAGGATGATTGATTTTCACATTTTTCTTTTAAAACAATACAATAAAACAATCATCTTTGCTTATCAAAATGGTCAAATGTACTCAAATTATGCATTGGTGTTTCAATTTTGGTTTGTTTTCAATTTGGTCTGTTTTCAAAGCATGTTTTCAAATCTTCTTTTTTGATATCAGATCAATCAGAACATAGGGCAAAATGATATAATTTGATCCATTTTATATAAATATAAAGTAGAATAAATAGGGTAAAATGGATCACTATGGTCTGACCACCAATTCTTAATTTTTGACTTTCTAAATTTGCTATTTGCCTCAGCTTGCAAACAAAGTATTCAGGGTTACAACGAAAATTTGAAACAATACAAAGCCAAAGGTTAGGAATTTACAGCTTCATAAGCAACTTACCAACCAGATCAACAGATCTAAATTTGTCAGGAAGGGCTGTGTTGCCTTGTTTATGTTGTGTCTCTTACAAGCAAAACATTTTTTGTGTGGGAAGTCATTTGTTAGGGGACTGATGAAGGTGAATCACCCATGTAAGGCAACAAAAAATGATTTTTTGTTCTTTTAGACACCTGTAGTTTATGTATCCATTTGTCTACAGATTCACAATCGCACACTTATCCAAGAAATATAAAACTGCAACATGGCTACTTTAGCAGATGTAATATTTTGAAAAAGCAAACATCATACCTTGGCATACTCTCTTTTTAAGGGATCCGATATATGTAAAATTGTTGAAAGATCAGAGCCTAACCTGAAACCAGAAATATCTGATGATGCATGATGAATAATACTTCTGTTGTAGGATATAGCATTATAAATATGCATATTTTACAGGGTTGTTTATGTGTGTTGTACTAAGACCTAAGATGCAACAAGGCTCTTTCATATTGAGTTTGGTTGTGTTAATTTTTTTCCTAGGTTAGCTTTATAGGTGTACCAAACTGGCCAGAATCAAGTGTGAAGTATCCAAAACCATTTGATCACCAATGCTTGCCAAGTCATCAAAGTCCAATAAAAACTGTAGGCAATAACATTGATTGTAGATTATATGTTTGGTTGCAAAAAAACATGTTTTGGAAGTTAGAGCTGTCTAGTTTCCAGATTTTGTCTGAATTCTAGTAATACTTGCAACCCCTGCAAAGTGGGCCAGTATGAAAAGTATAACACTTTTTTAAGAGATTTCTTTCGTGCACAGAAAGAAATTGGAGTGTTGCTCAGATGCTGATCATAGACCAATAAATTCAAAGCAACAAGTCACTTTTGACTGGAATGTCCAAACCCAAATAGCCTTAAGGAAGAAAAAACTGCCTTGCACAATGAGCTTATGCAAATTACCAAGAGAGGGTATGACAGCATCATTCCAACGAGATCTTGGGTGTGCAAGAGCTAAATTTCAAGTGTGCAAGTGTGCACTTCGGTTAAGTATGCACTTCGATTGTGCACCTGGACACTTTCCATGCTGGACGACAATGGGCGCTATGTGCTCATTTGCTTGAGAAGTCGAACCCTGGTTTAAGGACCTTGCCAGTGGCCAGTGCAGTGGCGGATCCAGACTACCGCCATTACCGCTCAAGCGGTAGTCAGATTATTCAAAAAATTATAGAAACAAGGATCAATTTCATGTTTATCCTACTACTTTAATTAAACCATCGTTAAAAACTGAAAATTTTTTGATCGCGCTGCAAAACAAGCATTTCTTCCTAGAAAAATGCCTGAAATTTCCACAGAGACAGAAATACTTTTTAATCCTTATCGCTATGGAAATTGCGGCCAATTGGTCAAGCCACATGTTTGCAAATAAAAAGCTAGCATGGGGGGATGGTGAAATCATGGCTTGCTAGCTAGGGGGGTTGAGTCGGTGTAGAGCGGATTCGAGCTGCACTGAGCGGTAGTCAGCCTGCCTAAACCAATCAAATCAAAAGAAATCACAGCCAACCTGGGGGGATGCATACAAATTTTGTTGACAACCAATGAACAACCGAATTGACTACCGCTCAGATGGGGGATTGAGTAGTACTGCCGCTCAACACAACTCAAACGTTACAGAAAGATGGGGGGATGCCTACATATTCTGCAAATGGGCAAACTGTAACTTCAAAGCCGATGTGACCCATTATTTGTACAATACACAACTATTCGTAGGAATATATTTCATAAGAATATTACGACTCAAATATTCTAAAACTTAAGAAGGCATCAGGATTAAAAGTCAGGCCCACAATGTTCGCCAAAAGTATGATTCTTTGTTTAACAAAAGTTGCTCTCAATAATTGCAAATTTTATCTGGCTTTTTAAACTTATAATTACCAACAGGTCTGATTTTCATAAGTAATTGTGCAACTAAATGCGAGTTTTAGGCGACACTTCAAAATTCTGCCAAATGTATCCTTTTTTCTAATTCTATGGTGTTCCTCGGCTAAATGCCGTAAATTTTTTCAGAATATCCATCCATATTGAATAAGATTATTTATTTCTTCTCAAGCTTGTTGTTAGGATACATAATTTCAGTAAAGCACCACTTGTCTCTTGAAAATGGTCTACATAAGAAATTATAGAAAGCAATAATCATTTTAGAAAACCGGGTGTGACCAGGAATTGGGTGTGGTCTAAAGGGTGTGGTCGACCCTCTATCTCATTTCGGCGGTAGTCAGATTTTTGGCTTGATCCGCCACTGCAGTGGTCCTGATAACTGTCATTTTTGCTATTTAATTTAATACGATTAATGTTATGCTCACGTTCTAACAATTATTTTGATTGGTCATTAGGCCTACTTAGCTTCAAACTACTTTTAATATCAAATAACTTTTAAAAACGTCATCCATGGAAAACCAAAATACAGCTTTGCTTGGCAGAATTACTTACTTTTTGTGTACAGTATTAGAAAAATAATCTTTTCCACTCTTCCTTTTCCCGCTGACAAGTATCACCAGTGGATCATAGTCTCTTTGACCCGCCATTACACCAGTCTCGTTTGCCTGTACGAAATACTATTATAAATCAACTTATTGGCTCCCTGGGGGGGGGGGGGGCACAATTCGAGGGGGCTTGTAAAATCATTCCCAATCTGCCGTTTTGCAGTTTTCCATGTACATTTGGAATTTTACTTTATAACTTTCTATGACACCTAACCAAAGTATAAATCAAATCATAGAGTATATCTTAGACCAAAATATTGATTAACCCGTTATTACTAGGATGAAATTTCACTGTATTTGGCGGTTTTTTCATTAGCATTGGTTTTTACATTCATCACTGAATGTGTTATCAATCGTGGACAAAATTTGTGTATCTTTTTGTTGTATCTCTAGTAACCCCCAATGGGGGCTACAAATTTTCCTGATTAAAAAATCATTGCCTGAAATTGTTTAGCTGCTGTCACAAACCTATGCAATACATTTTGTCAATCTAACTCTGTATGATAATAACGGACTTTCCTAATAGTTTTGTCAAATATCTATATCGGGACGGGCAAAGGATATAGTTACTACCTGAGGCGGCACCATGGTTGCCGCCGAAGAAGGAGGACATTTTCGAATTTTGATGTTTCCAGTTCACTGGAAAATGCACTCTTTTATGCAAATTTCACTAAAGCAATCCTCCTAATCCTATTGAAAATTATTTTTTTTGCAAAAAAATTTTACAGCAGATAAAAGCAACAATTTCACCGTGGTCTTGAAAAATACCAGGTTGTCAGTTACTTCTAAATTTAGATCCCTCTCTCCATCTTACCGAACCTTTTGAATGTTAAGAAAAATCGGGAGCTCATAGTGAATTGCAGTTTTTTTATACTACACTTCAACTACAGTGCAACTAAGTATGTATAGAATAACTCACGGCCCTTTTCAACTCGACTTGTGGCAGAAAGGAGCAGAGAGACAACGACTTCTTTAGTCAGCACTTTGAACCAACAGCAAGATGCTTCTCCCAAAAAGCCCCCCTCTTAAAACTACTACAGCGTATTTATAGATACAAGCATTTTACAAGTATTAAAAACAACCAATCAGCTAAAAACACGTAAGACCTAAAACCAAAAGAAACATCGATAATTAACAGCGAAGTTATCCGGAAATTAAGTGTTTGCCAAATATTTAAATTATAGCCTACAATGGTTCGAGTTCAAAATGTCAAAGTTAAAAAATTAACATCGTTCGATTTGGTGTACAGCAAGTTGACGCTTCTACTGAGAAACTTTAGGAGAAATGGAGACAAGGTACAATTTTACCTAAAGAGGGCCTGGAATTTTTAGATTTATTGCCAACAAGCAATCTTCAAATCTTCAAATAATTAGTTTGTAGACCTTCATTCATATCAAGGAATATCATATTTAACCAACGGAGCAACTACCTTTGCTTGATCCTTTATTGATTTTATGACATGAAGGTCTCTGAAATACCTAAAGCGTTTCTTCCACCGAGCGGATTTTACCTGAAATTTCCTATTGCGATACTATTGGGGGAGGAGGGTTTGACACCCCCATACCCCCAGTCGCGACGCCCCTGAATATCAGACACAATCTTTCAAAAGCACTGTTCTCGCAAATATGCACAATTATAATAATCCAAATCACACGTGTGATTCCATAAATCCAAATGCGTATTCTATGAGATCATGCGTCATGCCGACAAGATCTTTAACAAGCATCTTGCCACATTAATTGATCGTCGAGAACCTAAACATATATAACATCAAATCTTAACCTTATCGTACTTATCCATAACTCAACACACCCAAAATATAACATAAACAAGAACGAATTAAAAATCTACATAGTTACGTATTTACATAATAATAATGAATGCTAAAGATATTGCTCCCAACACTAATTACATTAACCGAATGATAAAACCAAAAATCCCTTAAGAAATAACTAATAAATTTAAAGCTGCAATTGAATTACAAAATGAACTATAAACAATCGAATGTGCGAAAATTCAGAAATTACTATAGTTACAAATAACAAAATTAACGATGTTTTAGCACTATTACAGAGTGGGGGCTTATAGGAAAGAGTCTCATATGAGGAGGGGGGCGAATTCGAGGATTTCGGTGAAAAAGTGTACAAGAAGGTACACTCAGCGAACCAAAAGCGAAATCTGGTGAAAACGAAGAAATTGAAACAAGTTTACTTATCCTGCTTTTTATTCACGCCTTTAACCAAACCAGAGTTGATGTAAGGGGTAAATTGAATGTGCACTGTGAATGTGCAACGATCAATGCAAAAGGTCAGCATCTAGAGCTGGTTTCCCCAAAGATGGAAATTTTATGTTCACATATGTATTTGTATTGCGCACCATATAATGCAAAAGCTCACAATCGCGGATGAAAGTACAAATTTCAATCTCCTTATATGGCGTGATTCCTATTTCATATTTCATATTTCATATTTGATTTGCCTTCAATGGAAGTTGTTTTTCAAGGGGCCCTCTAATAAAAACTAATTATAATATACAATTAAAATGCTAGAAAATAAAAAACAATAAAATTAAGAGCCTATTTACAATCACATGGTATTATAAAGTATAAAAGGAACTAGTCAACCCTGTAATGGTTTTTTGAATCCACCCAGGGAGAATGCCGTCCTGCACAAGGTTACCCTGTTATATGCCCCTTTACTCTGTCAAGAAGTTATCATTGCCCGAGAATAGGCTCCAAAAACCCAGAAACACCGTTTTGCTCTGACTTGATCATTATCGATGCAACAAGGAGCAATTAGTGGATTCAAACAGGTTCGTAATGCTTGACGAAAGGGTCAAGATTCAACTGTGACTGCAGAGAATATTGAAGGGGCTAAAAAGTTTTAGGGGTCAACATGCAGAAAGCCTAAGCCAAGGAGATTTTTTTGCATGGTTTAAGTACATTGTTTGTGTGTGACACCCCCTCCCTCTAGGAAAAAGTTTCATTGTAAAAATGAGAGGCTTTTTGCCATCTAGGGGTTCTTCATCGGCAAATTATCAGATTTGTTAGCAAATGAAAAGCCGAACACATTCCTTTTGATTAAGATATCCCAATTGCTGCAAAAAAAGGTAATTGAATTCAAAGCAGTGAGATAAAGTTAAAAGTTTGAAATTTCCTAACTAAAACACTACAATGTGATGTTGTAGTATAATTTCCCCAGATTTCAATATTTTTATGAGCGATATAATCCGATAAATATCTGCAAACGATTCAATTCAGCGATACAATCCCGATTCAGTCAAATAGATACGATTCCAATTCCGAATACATCCGTCACGTCTGTTCTCTCCAAAACGTCCCTTTTATCTTACAATGAAGCTGGCCTCATTTAGACCAACAGGAGCTGTAAAACTGACTTTTGACTGGGAAGGGAGAGGGATAGAAGGTCGTGAAAAAAGGGCAAATAAAAGAAACTTGGGACAAAAAATTTGGCTTGGGGGAAGGGAAAAAGCCCAGTTCCTTTGACTTTGAAAGGAAACTCCCAAGTCTGGAAATTTTTCACCGGGAATGGTTTTCGCAGGGCTTGTTAAACTGGGCTGTTCCATCATTTTGGCGAATGCCATTTCATATTCTGATCACAGCACGTTATCACTGATCACTCTAAACACTAATAATTGCTACAAGTTGTACCTTTCTATACGATTCCACTTAATTAGCAAAACAAAGTAATTCATCATTGTTCCTACATCGACACGTCCAGAAATTAATAGACAGCTTACGTATTTCACATCTTATTCAATAACGAATGACATTACTCGCGGTGTTTGAAATATAGGACATTTACCTAATTATAGAATTAACTGGTGAATCAGTTAAAAAATCAACAAAGCTTATCCTAGCATTACCGATATGAAAAAGCTCCATATTTTAATGCAAACAAAAAATTAGCGGATGTTACTGACGCCAATTGATATTTTACAATAAGAATCAAGGAAAAGAATTAGGTACTGGAGTTATGGGGTAAGCCTTTTTTCCCATAACGAAAACCCTTGACTGCAGAATATCAAACTGTGGCGGCGGAGGCAGAGGCAGAGACGGAGGTGAAAGCAGAAAAATGGCAGAGGGGGAGGCGGAGATGGAGGAAAAGGCAGAGGTAGAGGCAGAGGCAAAGGCAGAGGATAGACAAGATAGAGGTAGATGTAGAGGCAGAAGTGAAGATGAGGTAGAAGCAGAGGCAGAAGCAGAGGCAGAAGCAGAGGCAGAAGAAGAGGCAGAAGCAGAGGCAGAAGCAGAGGCAGAAGCAGAGGCAGAAGCAGAGGCAGAAGCAGAGGCGAAGAAGAGGCGAAAAAGAGGCGAAGAAGAGGCGAAGAAGAGGCGAAGAAGAGGCGAAGAAGAGGCGAAGAAGAGGCGAAGAAGAGGCGAAGAAGAGGCGAAGAAGAGGCGAAGAAGAGGCGAAGAAGAGGCGAAGAAGAGGCGAAGAAGAGGCGAAGAAGAGGCGAAGAAGAGGCGAAGAAGAGGCGAAGAAGAGGCGAAGAAGAGGCGAAGAAGAGGCGAAGAAGAGGCGAAGAAGAGGCGAAGAAGAGGCGAAGAAGAGGCGAAGAAGAGGCGAAGAAGAAGCGAAGAAGAGGCGAAGAAGAGGCGAAGAAGAGGCGAAGAAGGGGTAGAGGAAAGGCAGAGGTGATACATTTGAACAAAGTAATATTGGGTTAAATTGTTTAAAAGAGGCTACTCAGTTTATTCTTTAATGAGATAACGTCATTTTTTAATCCATTTCGAAGTTCACGAATAGCAAGAATGTAAATAACCGGGTCGAAAAGAACAGAAAGCATAGCTATAAACCCGCTGTAGCGATATAGACTTAGCATATATGCGTCATCAACCCAAAATGACATAATCTGCATCACCAAAGATGGAAAAGCCAGAACGATGTAGTAAATAGCGACCAAAACAGTGCCAGCTGTTTGCTTAAGGCGAACCTTAAACGTTATGAATGATGCATGCATTCTTGAGGGATTTTCCTGATCATCAGCTTCTTGATCATCCCTGATCCGTTGGCAATTGTTATTCGGGTGAACGCTACAACTTCCAATAGGTGTAACTATATTTACTTCTCTCAATGCAATTTGAACGACGGGCTGTACTTCGAGCTTTCTTCTTGCGAAATCATACAGCAAACATTGGCTTGCCGATATCAAGAATAATGCAACAGAGAAAATTGCAATAATTACAATCTTCAAGTAGATGAAGTCAATAAGCAGCATATTCCTTTTGGCTTCAGTGAAATATGTAGTGAAGATGCATGCAATTGTTGCACTTATTACAATGAATATTGCAAGTAGCATTTTTTTAGTAGTGATAATCAAATGATATCTGATACCAGAGACGCAATAGCAGTAGCGGTTAATTGATAAAAGAACTGCACTTTCTAGAGATAGGATATAGCATGGAAGGACAGTCAATACAAATGTAGCTAACGATATTTCTGCTTTGCAGTCATTAATCGAGCTCCGGAGAATGAATGTGGTTGTCACCATCGATATTCCAGCAAGAGTCCCGGTAGTGAATAAGGTTACCAAAATTGCAGACTGTGGCCCGAGGCTGGGGTTGCGGTATTTCAGCGTAAGCCTTAGAGCATTGGCATGCAAAACCAAAAATATAGATCCTACTGTTGCAAAGAAAACCTTCATTGGCCTAATTTGTTCAATCGTCAAAGGGCAGCCTTCTGTTTTGTTGGTCACATTCATAATGATCTGTAGAAAGTTTCATCTTTGTTAAATCAATGATGTATCATGAACATTTCAATATGCATTTTTAATGCAAAAAAGACAACAGATGTAATGAAATGACATTTATGATAGCCACTGAAAACTAACAATGTAAATATCATCAATATTCAAGACTTTTTGTGTACGAAAAATTGAGTACACTATGTAATCGGTCGAGAGGAACGCATATATATATATATATTCATAATATATACTTATATAGAGACGCTTTTCCGTAACTTTTTTGCTATGCAAAGCATTCTCGTTTTCAGGCATGCTTGTAATTAGGGTACCGATTTCTATTGCTTGCGGCAGCGAAATGACATTGACTCAACCAGTGGCGGAGCCACGGGGGGAATGTCCCACCCCTCACTCTTTCAGAAGGTTGGTCCTTGAGATTCTTGCAAATCCGATGAGAAAACTTCGAATGGAGGGGGGGGGGGGGGGGTTTATGTACGTTATCTAGATCGTCAGAAGCTGGTTTTGGTGTGAAGGCATAACATTATTTTCCATGAAAAAGTATCACCTTGTCAGTAAGATTGTAGATTACCATCCTTTGTTTCTTAATGTTGTCTACAAAGCTAGAAAATATTCTTTTAATAAGCAGCGAGAGAGATTTTTCCAACAGGATTGATTTATCAACTCTTCGAAAGCAATTTGCCATAAAATCGAGGAAGCTGATCTTATAGTCCATAATATCAAACAGCTATAAACTTGGTTTATCGATTAACTTGTACTTTGAAAAGATCGTTGTATTAGATTTCGTGACAGTGTAGCTTTTGAAAGTTTTTACTAGTAGCACTTGATTTCATGATTTTTACACACGTAAAATTTCTAATTTCAAAACTCTGAAATTAAGCTTTAGGCAAAAGTGCTCATTGCTATCGGTAAATTCAATGACATTTCTTGGATAACAAGGGGTGTTTCCTCCGGAAGAAAATGCTTCTCGCGGGAAACGGGCGTGGCCCAAAAGGGTCTGGTCCTGGACACCCTTTTGTCCCTCCCACTTATCCCGGGCTGGAGCCGCCACTGGACTCAACGTCATTACTGAGGCTAAAAGCTTACCCAACTAAAAAATAACCAGCTTTCGGCTGAAAACTAGTTATTCAAAGGAAGTTCACCTGCAGCACATGAACGACAGGGGCAAGGGGTAACAGGGTCAATGGAGGCACGTCCTTTTTAGAAGAGTGCAAGTTACTTTAGTGGTGGCCTTTTACTTAGAAAGACTTCAACTTACTGGGTGGATGTTTTGCCCCAGTGCCCTGAGACAAATACAGAACAAGTTACGTCTCTAAAAGCAGACAGGAAAATTTCATTTGTAACTGGTAAAATCTGTTTAGCTTGATATTAGGAATGTTTTCTATTGACTCTAGACGGACCTGACAATGACGCAGTGCTCAGCACTTCTGCACCAACGCACTTTGTTACTAACACTGAGGTTTAAAAGTTTTAATCACGTCGTGTCAGCAAATAATGAAAAACTTAATAACGGTTCCATTCCAAAATAGCAACTCAATTTTACAACACATAAGAACAAAAAGCTACAACAGCATCATAAGTACGGCAGTATTCTTTGCACAAAGCGACAGGATACCTATATTTAGGAACTAAGTGCATATTCGTAACATGGCCTATTCCAAGGGAAATTAGCTGTGGAGGCAGACATTTGTTTATATAAAGAAAAGGACAATAGCCTATTGTTTAAAACAATGGAAAGTGATTGGGGCTGCAAGGGGAATTGCCGCCCTTGTTAGTATGTTAAAAAAGGCCCTGATTCGTAATCAGTTAATTAAATTACTTAAATGTTGAATTATTTGTGTGTGGAAAGAAATTGTTCTATTTTTCACTATTAAGGCCTATTAAGTGTAACAACCCTCTAGAATCACAAGTGTATAATCATAATCTTTTTCCAGGTAAGTATATCTTGTATAATTATTGAAACTGCCACCACAAGACCCGTTGAAATTACAATAGAAATCATCATCAAAGTGAGGTAATTTTAGCATTTTGATTACATCAACCTATTCCAAGCGCGAGGCAGTTCAATTTTGCAAATAGCGTGCGTGATTTCAACGAAAAAAATATTTCCAGAGATTTTCTGGTGAATTGATAGGATTTCCACCAAAGTTGTACCAGATTTTAATAGAGTGATTCGCCTCTCGATTCCAAGATCTGTCCAAAGCTCAGTTTTTTAATTTTTAATTTTTTATATCAATGATGTGTTTCTTTTGTAAACATTATACCATAAACATTTGAAATATTGTAACGTTGCATAAACATTTTAGCGCTATACCATATCAGTCGTTGCATAAACATTTTTAATATTGTATCATATGTTTATTTAATACAAATTCTTTATAGATAGTTGGCCTTAATTAGCTTCTTTATAGCTATCAGACGTTTATTTAGTACGCCAACTTTAAACAAATTATTCATTTATTTTTATTATTATTATTATTATTATTATTATTATTATTATTATTATTATTATTATTATTATTATTATTATTATTATTATTATTATGTTTTATTTTATTTTATTTTTCTCAGTTTTTCCTTTTACCTTACGATTGTTATAGTTTTTTCTTGTAAAACCAGGCTAGCCAATTGCAAATTACCTTGTAATAGTGAGATTTGTAGTTGTAGTTTAAGTTGAATTGAAAATGAAATGTTTCCATTATTGTTATTATTATTATTATAAACCAACTTCTACTGAATTGTTTCACTCGCTGGTGCCAATGGGCTAACATGATCATACGTGTCGATAAATGCATCACTTTTGGAATAAAGAAATTTTCCACACGTTCTCTTCAGTATCAACCCAAGCTTTTCATAAACAACAAACCTATCCCATCTGTCTCGAATGGAAACTCTTTCAAGTACCTCGGTCGTCATTTTGACTTTGAAATGACAAACCAAGAACATAAATCTGACCTTTTATCATCACTGTCAAACATGCTTAAACAAATCGATTCCCAGCCTCTTCATGCAAAAAATAAGCTACGTCTTTATCACAACTTCGTTCTTTCTAAAATTTCCTGGAACCTTACTGTAGCAGATCTTTCAAAGACGTGGGTTGTCGAGAATCTTGACAACCTTGTATCCAAATACATCCGCCAGTGGCTCGACCTCCCAATAAGTGCTACCTTGAGTAGCATTATTCTTTCTAAAAACCAGTTTGGACTCAGCCTAACTTTACCATCCACCAAATTCCTACAGTGTCAAACAGTTTTACGAAACGCATTGAAATCTTCACCAAACGATAACATTCGCTCTTTATGGAAAAATACCAGCAGTGGCACAAATATACAATATGATATATATAGGAACACCAAAGAAGCATTAAAGGCTGTCCAGCATGAGCATAAAGATCGTCTGCAAAACATCCTAACCTCCCAAGAATCTTCCACAAATAAACAAACTTTGGTCCAAGGTGCAAAGTAGCATGCCTCAGAATATTTTCAATTTCACCATAAGGTACCTGAACAATACCCTTGCCACACAGAAAAACCTGAAAAAATGGAACTTGAGCCAGACCTCTGACTGTTCTTTCTGTTTTCTGCCAGAAACACTCCTTCATGTTGTTGCTGGCTGCAAAACATATCTGGAACAAGGCCGATACACCTGGCGACATAACTCTATCCTAAACTTTCTAGCTACGTCACTAAAAGCTGTCAATGAATCTACCATCTACGCTGATATACCTGGCTTTCTTTCACCATCAATCATAACTGGAGAAAACCTTCGCCCTGATCTTCTCTTGAGGACTAACAACAATTACCTCTACATTTTAGAGCTAACTGTTGGCTTCGAATCCAATCTTGAGACAAATGCTACAAGAAAACACAGCAAGTATGCTCCTCTCTTATCTGGTTTACAGCGGCAGTTCAAATGTGTCTCCTTTGTTAATCTTTCTATGAGCTCTCTTGGCATCTTCGGCAATTCCTGCAATTCATTCTTCAAAATGTGTGACTCTCTCTCCATCGATCAGCAACAAAAACAGTATCTCATTTCTAAACTTTCCAACATTGCCATCCGTACTACGTACTACATATTTTGTTGCAAAAATAAGCCATGGACAAATCCGGAATTACATCCTTTTTAACTTTAGTTGTTTTATTTTATTTTATTTTTCTCAGTTTTTCCTTTTACCTTACGATTGTTATAGTTTTTTCTTGTAAAACCAGGCTAGCCAATTGCAAATTACCTTGTAATAGTGAGATTTGTAGTTGTAGTTTAAGTTGAATTGAAAATGAAATGTTTCCATTATTATTATTATTATTATTATTATTATTAGTCGAGCGGTGGCGTGCGGACGTTACTGCACACGGCTCTTGTTTAAACGTCGAAATTTAAGCCTGGAAATTGTATTTATGCCATACTTTTGAGATTCATAACGTTGCTGATCGTCCTTGTTTCACTTCAATCATGTTTCGTTGCACTTTGCTTGCGTTCCTGTCTATATTCGTGGTTTGTGCAACTTGTGGCAAAGATTTTGTATCGTTAGGCCGCCATACTTGGCGCTGTAGGAAACGTGTCGACAACAATGGTATTGGCCCCAACGGAGCAATTAACATGCCTTTGATCGACAATGGAATTGAACCTCCCGCTAACAGTCAAGTGAAATGCTGTTGTGGCAAGATTTGCAAAGGAATCAAAGGATTGAAATTACATCAACGCAGTTGCAGGGTCATTACCGGTTTTGACAAAGAAGAGTTGTTTGAAGAGGTCGCCGATAATTTGCCAGACACAAATACGGGTCAGGATACGTTACATGAGGAAATAATTGATTTAAAACCCGGTGTACGTCTCCCAAAAACAGATGAGCAGTGGAAACTTGCGAATCAGTTCTTCCATTCAATTTTATCGAATTTCACTCTCCGTCAGGATTCGATTGGTGAAGCCATCATCCACATGAATGAAGTCATCTTTAATTATTGTAAAGACACATATGGGTTTCAAGAGAACAATTCAAACACAGGACTCGTCGAAAAGTATCAACATCATAGCCTCAAAAACTTGAAAAAAGATCTGAAATTACTTAAGGATAGTCATGCTTCGTTAGACGAAATACGATACGTCTCCCGTCTCTTACGTAGCAAACTTGCTAAGAAGACGTCTACTATCACTTCCTGCGAAACACTTGACCATGATCTTTCTATTTCTAAAAATTTCTGGGGTTATGTTAAACGCTTTCTACAAAAGAAACCTTCCCTTCTTCCATCGTTCTCGCTAGAGCGTTGCAAACAATTCTTTATAGAAACACTCTCTGCTAAGCATCCAAACAAACAGTTTCCCATTCCATCTTGGATTCCTTCCTTCAGTAATCCTACTCATCCTTTTCATTCAGATCCTCCTCCGTACCAAAAGATAACCTCCATTATCCGTCGCATGAAATCCTCTAGCTCTCCTTGTCCAATTGACAAAATATCAGTGATTTGCTTCAAACGCTGTCCTTATCTTCGCTCTTTCTTAACTGATTTGATTCGCTTAATCTGGTTATCTGGACATGTCCCATCGGAATGGAAAAAAGCTTGCACTATATTAATACACAAAAAAGGAGATACAGAGGATCCCTCAAACTTCAGACCTATCACTCTCCAATCGGTCCCACTAAAAATCTTCACATCTTGCCTCCGAGATTCTGTATTTGATTTTCTCAAGCAAAATAGTTTCATAGAACATCAGATTCAAAAAGGTTTTACCCATCAGATATCGGGTACACTAGAACATACTGCGATGATGAGCCATATAATAGACAAAGCTCGAATAAAACAACGGTCTCTAGTCATAACATTATTGGATCTAAAAAATGCCTTCGGAGAGGTTCATCACAATCTAATCAAATCTGTTCTGTCTTATCACCACGTACCAGAAAACATCCAGTCCCTGATTTCTAGTCTCTACATAAATTTTAAAACCTCTATTATCACAGATAAATTTGTTACCCCTGCTATTCCTGTTAAACGTGGAGTTCTTCAAGGTGATTGCCTAAGTCCCCTTCTATTTAACATGTGCTTTAACACTTTCATTCAATACATAAAGGCAGAAAAATTCAAACAACTTGGTTTCTCTCCCCATAGCCAACCAGACTGTATGTTTACCCCAGAGCACTGGTTTCAGTTCGCAGACGATGCTGCAGTCATTACAAATGGGGAGAAAGAAAACCAGCTACTCTTAAACTGCTTTACAAGATGGTGTCAATGGTCTAACATGATTATAAGAGTAGACAAATGCACAACCTTTGGTATTAAAAAATTCTCAACACGCTCCCTACAATATCAGCCAAAGCTCTTCATCAATAATGAAATGGTCCCTCCTGTCATAACTGGAGAGTCTTTTAAGTATCTTGGGCGCCACTTCGACTTTAATATGAGCAACCAAGAACATATGTCTAAGCTCAGTTCCATCTTCACAGAACTCCTAACGCAAATTGATTCTTTACCTCTCCATCCAAAGAATAAGCTGCTTCTTTATAACAGCTATCTTCTCTCACAAGTTTCGTGGCACCTCACAGTAGCCGATCTATCAAAAACCTGGATCGTCGAAAACCTTGATAATCAAGTTTCTGCATTTATCCGCCGTTGGCTCGATTTACCCATAAGTGCTACTTTAAGTGGCATTATTCTGTCAAAAAACCAGTTCGGTCTTAACTTGATTCTTCCTTCTGTTAAATTCATGCAGTGTCAAACTGTTTGTCGTAATGCACTGAAATCCTCTCCCAACCAAAACATCCAATCTTTGTGGAAAAATACCAGCCAGAGCATGAACATCCAGTATGATGTTTACAGGAATACTAGAGAAGTATTGAAGGCTGTTAGATCAGAACATAAAGAGCGCCTTCAAAACCATCTTGTATCTCAAGGTACCGTTCTTTCCTTCATCTTTGACCACTCTCTTCCTATAGCCTCTAAAATATGGACCACGGTTCAAAGCAACATGCCCAAGAACATTTACAGTTTTACTATCAAATATCTTAGCAACTCCCTTGCCACGCGAAAAAACCTATCTAAATGGAACATTACTCAGTCGTCCGATTGCTCTTTTTGCCATATGCCAGAAACGTTACTTCACATTGTTGCAGGCTGCAAAACATACCTCGAAGAAGGCCGTTACACATGGCGCCATAACTCTGCATTGAACTTCCTAGCACAATCTTTAAAAGCTATACCTAATTGCTCTCTTTACGCAGATCTTTCAGGTTATCTCTCACCCTCTATCATAACAGGAGACTCTTTCCGTCCTGATCTACTTCTAGTCACTTCTGACCATCGACTATTCATACTCGAGCTTACAGTAGGATACGAAACTAACTTGGATGTTAATGCTAACCGCAAAAGAGAGAAATACTCGAATCTCATTCACAGCCTAAGCTCAGCCTATTCCTCTATCATGTTTGTTAATCTTTCTATCAGTTCCCTAGGTATCTTTGGTCTCTCTTGCTCCTCTTTCATCGACATGTGCAACGCTCTAGATATCAGCGAGAATCATCTCCGCTTCATGATCTCCAAACTATCCAACTTAACTATCCGTACTACCTATTACATTTTCTGCCGCAGAAATAAATCTTGGAATAATCCTGAACTTCTTCAGTTCTAACGATCTCTGCTACTGACGACTTCTAAAACAAACAATGACGAACATACTTTTTCCTTTTTTTTTTGTTAATTTCTTTTGTTTGTGCTTGTAATAGTCTTTTTCTTTGTAAACCCAGGCTAGCCGATTGCAAATTACCTTTGTAATAGTGAAATTTGTAATTGTAGTTTTAATTGAATTGAAAATGAAAAGTTTCCATTATTATTATTATTATTATTATTATTATTATGGCTAATTAAGTGATTCACAGACACCTAGATGTTAATTGGTCCGGATAATATAGGAGGGAGCAGTCAGCAACAAGCTGACAAAGGTCCCATTCTGTCATCTCAAGTTTACATAGACAATGTCTGTCTCAAAATCCTGGCTGTCCCTAGCAGTGCTGTCTTTTGTATCACCTGTAACTTTACATCAATTCCGATCTTTTCCATGTGCTCTTCAAAACAATATGATATACACCCTAATGCCCCAATCACAACAGGGATGACTGTCACCTTCGTCATATTCCACAGATTTCCGATTTGCTCCTTTAATGGTTGATATTTCTCAGTTTTTTCTTGTTCTTTACCTTTTACCCTATTATCACCAGGAATGGCAATATCGATTATCTTCACATCCTTTTTTTCCTTGTCAACGACAACAATGTCTGGCCTTCTAGCTTCAACAACCCTATCACATTGAATCATAAAATCCCACAGTAGCTTAAACTTGTGATTCTCTAAAACTCCTTCAGGTTTCTGTTCATACCATTTTGTGGCTCTTTCAAATCCGCACTTTTCCGCTAACAACCAATGAATATACCTTGCCACATTGTCATGTCGTCTTTTATATTCTGTCTGTGCCAGTTTAGCACATTCGCTCACCAGATGACTAACTGTTTCTCCCTTGTCACCGCACATTCTACATAAAGGCGTATCCCTTGTTTTATCAATGTAGTGCTTGGTATAATTAGTGCGCAGCGCCTTTTTGTCTCATTCTTATGTTCATTCGGTGCTACTGCCTCCTCAGTATTCATTGCCCCAAGGTTTCTCACTTTTGACATAATATTGCCTCTAGCATGCTTCACATACCAAGCCAGGTTGTTTGTCTCATTTTCATTACAAAACTTACAACTTATCAGCCCCCTACCACCCTTTTTCCTGCTAACATAAATTCTTGCTACATCGCTTCTAGGATGAAGTTCTTTACTCATTGTCATTAATTTCCTGGTTCTTCTGTCCATACTTTCTAGCTCGTCTTTTCTCCATTTAATTATTCCTGCTCCATAGCGCATCAGGGAGATTGCCCAGGTATTTGTTGCTTTAATCTTATTCCTTCCATTGAGTTTTGACTGCATGATAAGTCTAACCCTTCTGAAATATTATCTTTGGAATATTTTCTTCATCTCCTCTTCTTTTATTCTATCCAACTCTGTTATTCCCAGATACTTGTATCCTTCTTCACCAACCTCCTTGATCTTTTCCCCATTGACAAGTTCAATCCCTGCACTTCCTGTTAATTTTCCCCTTCTTAAGGTCACAACACCACACTTTTTTATCCCAAATTCCATTCCTATATCTTGACTAATAAGGTTGACAGTAGATGTTAGACTGTCAATTTCATTCTCGTTTTTCGCGAACAACTTCAAGTCGTCCATGAACAACAGGTGATTGATCTTAACACCATCCAATGTATATCCCATTTTGACTTTTCTGAGGACTTCGGTAAGGGGTATCATGCAAATGACGAACAAAAGTGGTGATAGGCTGTCTCCTTGGAATATTCCTCTGCGAATATTTACAAGCCCTAGAGTTTCCCCACACGATGTCAGTTGTACTTTCCAGTTGGTCATCGATCTTTCTATAAGGTTAACAACATTGTCTGATACTCTATAGAGCCTTAGACATTCTATTATCCAGCTGTGGGGAACCATGTCGTAGGCTTTCTTATAGTCAACCCACGCCATGGCCAAGTTTTTATGCCTCCTTTTACAATCAGCAAGAATCGTCTTATCCACCAGAAGCTGATCCTTTGTACCCCTGCTATTTCTTTTACAGCCTTTTTGTTCTTCAGGTAACATCTCATTCTCATCCAAGAACGTGTAGACATTTCCAGAGATGATTCCTGTCAACAGCTTCCACATTAATGGCAAGCAGGATATGGGTCTATAGTTATCCACTGCATTGCCATTTTTTGGATCCTTTTGACATAGCACAGTTCTGCCGGTGGTCATCCACGAGGGTATTTCTATTTCATCATTTATCAAATCATTGAGTTGGGCAGCAATTCTTTCGTGTAGAGATGTAAGTTTCTTTATCCAAAACCCCTGGACTCCATCAGGGCCAGGAGCTTTCTAGTTAGGTATCTTCTTGGCTTGCTGATTTACCATTCTAGTTGTTATTTCAATGTCATTTTGTGATAGATTAGGTTTGTTGTTTTTTAACTCCTCTAACCACTTAGCCTTTTTATTGTGCTGTGTTTCGTTGTCCCATATGTTCGACCAAAATTTTCTACTTTCATCTGCATCTGGTGTTGTATTCTCTCTTTTGTCTTTACCCTGTAGTTGTTGATATACCTTCTTTTGGTCATATTGAAACATTCGATTAATTTGGTATTGTCGCGTCCTTTGCTCGTACCTTCTTAGTTTGAAAGCCTTGGCTTGCATTCTCTGTTTCAACTCTTCAATTACAGTAGAGATTCCTTTTCTCGTGATGTTATACTTTTTTGACAGTTCATGGTATTTCCCTTTCTTCGATACTTCACCTCTCTTTTCGCGCTCAAGTATGTTAATGTGCTTTCTAAGTTCATTAATAGATTCGCTTATTCTTCTTTTCCACCATGGTTCTTTTGTCTTATTTTCTATCTTTGGTTTCCCTATGCCTAGTTTCCTCGCAACATACAATGCAACAGCACTGATCAGTTTGTTTGTGTCAGTTATGTTTTCCGTTCTGATGCTTATCAAGGCGTCGTTTACCTCCTTAACAGCCTCATTCACAGATTTTCTGTCTGCTTTTTTCAGACTTCGTGATTGACTTATGTTCCCTTCTTTCATGATTTCAATAATTTCTTCTATCATTTTTGTATTCGCTTCGCTTCTCTCACTTCCCTCCAGGAAAGTTACCACAGGTTCTATTTCAGGCTCAGTCACTGGTATCTCATTAATTACAGTCTCCTCTCCGACGCTACTATCATCTATCACCCCTTCCTCTTCTGTTGTAACTCTTCTTTTTATTTCTTCCAATTCCACATGAGTCAGCCAACCGTTCTTTCTAATCATGCGAGCTTGGTCACATAATCTCTGTTCAGTCAGATTGAAGCTGTCTCTCTCTCCAAATGTTATGCATTCTGCGTCTATAGCCTCTCACTGGTTTTCCGTCATCATTTACAGGCTTACTCAAAAAATAGCACTCCATTACTGCTACATTCATACTTTTCGACCATCCAGTTCTGGCAGTAGTAGGATGACGACCGGGCCCACGCTGCTCCTCCATGGGACACCTGCCGAGTGAGAGACCTTCACCATCAGTTCCAGTCTCCTTTACGCTGTTATCTAAATCACTGTTTTGATTCATCTCACTCATAAAAGAGGTCGTTCTTTGTAGCAAGTTCCCAACTGGTATTTTTTTTGTGACACCATCACTAGGGGGGTTGCCGACCAAGGCTAAAGAGTCCCCCCTACCCATGAGACAGACTAGCCCCCGCCGGATGTCAACCCGGCATTTCATGGTCTCGGGGAGAGCTAACAGGTAGTACAACTTGCCCAAGGGTGACCTGGTGGTAGTTGCGGCAAAGGGTAACCTCATTCTCCCACGTTGAAACTCCACAACCGGGTGCAGTTTTACGTCATACCCAGGAAGTCAGTCTCGTTTGTCAATCTTTCCATCAGTTCACTTGGTATTTTTGGCGACTCCTGCAGCTCATTCATCGACATGTGTGACTCTTTGTCCATTGATCATCAACAGAAACGCTACCTCATCTCCAAACTTACAAGCATCTCCATTCGCACCACATACTATATATTCTGCTGTAGAAACAAAACTTGGACTAATCCAGAGCTACTCCCCTTTTACTATTTTTTTTTCTTTTCTCATTACTACGATGTAATAGTTTTTATTTTGTAAACACAGGCTAGCCAGTTACAAATTACCTTGTAATAGTGAGATTTGTAATTGTAGTTTTAACAGGAATTCAAAATGAAAAGTTTCCATTATTATCATTATTATTATTATATTATTATTTTATTATGATTAATGAAACGGAATTATGCAACAACGCAGGCGATACCACTTTATAATAGACTTGTGACTCTTAAGCCGAAAACCCACTCCGGAAAATGATCCGCGGATCGGATCAGATCGTGTTGTTCTTTCGATCCGCGGATCGTTTCAGATTGGAATGCACGTTGACATTATCTCCACGGGATTCTTGCCTCATGACGCAAGTGCTCTATTGTTTAAAAAGTTCTAATTCGATTTTTATCAAAAGAAAACTACTGTACCAGAACGGTTCAAAAAAAAGTTTAAATGATTTCAATTTTTTTTCGATCCGTTTCGATCCGTCGCGGATCAGTCATGTGACCGTTTTTTGCATCCAAAGCGCTTGCGCAACACAAAATCTGATCCGATCCGCGGATCATTTTCCGGAGTGGGTTTTCGGCTTTAGGTAGATAAAATTATGCTAAGATTAGAGCGAGATGCAAACCTACTAGCAACAGGGTTCCCAGAGAACTATGTAAAATTTAATTAAGATAAATTTCGCCTCATTCTGTTTGGGGCAAACAAAGAAAGATTCAATATACATATTGGTGATACCCAAGTAGATGAAAGTGATGAGGAGAAACTGCTAGGCATCAGACAGGAAATTGAGGAATAAATGATTCGATGAATAAAATTCATTGAAGGGCTTTAAAAATTGCATACAACGACAATGCCACTAGTTTTGAAAAATTGGATGTTTAAGTTTAAGATTTGAAGTTGAATGTACAGAATGGGAAGAAAACATTGGAGAGAATTTTTTTTATTCTGGAGTAAAGACTTGGAATAACATCCCATTGCAGAAGTCCAACAATCACTGAAGGATTTCCTACGAAATTAGCATCCTTCCCGAAGCACGATCCCTAGGAAGACTAGCAAATCCATGCTTTTCTTGTAGTGTAGTGTAAGAATAGTGTAGGAAGAATAAAAAGGTATTGTCTGAAACAAGTCCAAGTGCAAGTTCTTTGAAAACAACAAATCGGACAAATGCTACTGCTTCCACGAGGGCTCGACCAAAAAGCACTAAAAGCAACAATGGTGTTGTGATGTCAAAATGAGGGCCAGGTCGAAAACGCAGAAAAGGTGATGTGCCTCCATCTGACAATTAACGCCCTTTTTAACAAGAACCTTGAATCGGCCTATCCACTTCTTCCCAAATTTCCAATTTTTGATCGCCGCAACCACACATAAGACCCTAATTCAAAGGGCTTCCACTCTTTACTTTTCCGATCACCATACAGAGACTGCCTTTTCTTAGCTCCCTATAAATTTTTCTTTGCTATTTCAGTAGAACTTCTAATAGATTGCCTAACCACACGAGCATATTCAGAATGACTCCCTCCGGAGATTTTGCAAACGAGTGGCAAATCATTCTTGAAAATAGTGTACGAGATTAATAATCACTAGTGATTAATTTGTGATTGAATCAATTTTGTGTGTGATTGATTTGATTTTTAATGATAAAAGTGATAAAAGTGATTTTATTTATTTATTTATGATTTTTTAGAAACTGAATCATAGATTCAAAAGTGCCCTCAAATAATTTCATGCTCAATAAAGGTCGTCAACAATTTTGCAACATACTTTATGAATTTGAAAAATTAGCAGCTCAGCACAGAGGTGGATCAAGAATTTGACCGTTGCAGATTTGCAAACGAAAAAGGTGCAAACGTTTAATTACATTAACAACTAAAAACAGAGATATATTTTCTAAACATCAGCATAAGCAAAATATTAAATCAGTATTGAAGGTTGGTAAAGTAGCCTGAAGTGAAAAAGAGTGAAAAGTTGTTGATCACTTTGAATGAGACATTAAGACAAAAGCATGTGCTCTTTTCTCGTCATACTCAGCCAACAGCCTGGAATGAAAAATAGTCAGCTGTTGTTTAAAGGCAAATGCATATTTTTTGTTCTGTGGGCTGCTACTTTAGTGATAAGAATTTGAATATGCATCAGAAAAGCTATCTTTCCTGAACAATAGCATTAGCAACATGGATCCAAATAGCCTGGAACAAAAAATTCAGTGAACAGTTGTTGAACACCTCGTGAAAGACATTAAGACAATGCATGTGCTCTGTTCCCTGCCCATCGCAAGTAATATCGCTATTGGGAAATAAAACTGCCTTAAAAAATTACAAGTTCCAGAAATATGGAACTTGATGCTATAGTGTAATGGCGGACATACAGGACCTAGCCATGAATGGCGTGAAGCGCATATGCGTTAGTGAGGATACATTGGTGTTTCAATGGATGTGCGTTTCCTTACAACTTTGAATATGTGCGTTTTTGGGCTGAAATGACCTATCGCCACAAAACCTTAATTGTAAGTTAGAAAACACCAACTAGCTGAAATAAAGCTAAGAATTTGTGATAATATCATGCGTTATACAAATAAAATTATGTAGATTTCCACACAGAGCTTCCCCTAAATGATTCCCATAATCCAAAGCCAACGATATAAATTAGCTGTTGATATACGACTATTCTTTTGGCTAAAGAACCAGATAAACTTGTCACCACAAAACAAGGAATCAAATTTCTGGGCAATTTTGAATCAATCACCGATAACATAGACTTCCCACCATTCTGATAAAAAGGTAAACCAGTAGCAGTTGATTTTCATCCTCCACAGCTCTATTTCTAGTTTTGTTAATTCTTTGTTTTAAAGTTTGCAAATAACTTAAAGCTGAAAATGCTTACCAACTACTTACGAAAAAAACAGAAAATTTTCTATTAGAAGAATAAAATTAGAAAAAAGCTTGTTTCAATGAACAAACCTAAATTTGAATAAAATATCTTACATAATCTGCTGTTGCAAGCTTCTGGGCAATTATAAATATATATTTTGAATATCTAAAGCGAGTCTGAGTTTTTCAAATCTGGTCATAGTGTCTCTCGTACTTTTTCCTATGAATATCACCGTTAGATTCCAAGGCAAGTTGGTAATTGTAGTTCATCAAGAGACGTTAGATTGTAATCAGTACTGAGGAGAGGGGTGGGTCAGGGGGTCACTGACCCGGAGCCCATGACTTTAGGGGCCATAGATAATAACTCAACTAAATAATTAATAATTAGCAGCTCAGCCTCTCCATTATCAAAGCCTATCAATGATAGTAAGAATAATAGGAAAAGCCTTTAAATGAAGTAAGATAGAAGCAGCAACAGTATTATAGCCCCATTGTGTTTGTCAAACAGAGCTATTAGCTTTAGGTGATTTTCTAGCTAGTTAACAAAACAATTTCCCAGTTTTTGTATTTGTAAAATGATGGAGCTATAGTCTAGTTTTTCGGAAATTTTAGTTTATATTGACAATTTAAACGATATTCCAGCTGATGCAACGCTAGCAGGCAAAGTCAGAAACAACCTTAATGCAATGAAAACATTGGGAAAAAAGCTTTGTAGGCTTTAATTAGCTGTTTTATTAGCTAAAAAATTTGTGTCGCCTACTGTAAATAATTCTATAATAATAGTATAATAATAATGATAAAAGCGTTGTAAATTCAAATGCTTAAACTTGTTCAACAGCTGCAATGGTTGACCACGCTTCTTAGAAAAAGTGACTCATCAGTGATGTTAGGAGATATGTCATCCTTTTATGCTGAGCAGAATTTTGCAATTTTTTGCTAGGTCATCTTCCTTCAACATTGTGTAAAATCAAAGAAAATTAAACCCCTCCCATATTTCGCCAATTAACATGAATCGCCTAATTATCTTTGCTGTAACACTATCAATAAAAACAATGCCGACTTTAATCTTGAATTTTTCAAATTATTTGGATAATGAAATTTTTTTTGTGCAGCATGTTCGTTTTGAACAAATTTAGTATTTAAACGTGTTTCACTTCCTAAGATTTTTTTAAAAGTAAAGATCTGCATATTTTATAGTTAAGAAATATGCATGCATTATGACGATAGTATACCAGTAATAGTTGAACTATATTGAAATGGCTATTTATAGCCACTGTAATGTATTAGGCATAAACCATTTTATACTAGCCTCGGATTGGAGTTGATAGATTAGATTAGATCAGGGTCGGAGTGAAAACATGGCGTCTTGTCTCGTGTGCTCTCTAGGTCTAGCGTTAGGTCGCAGCGGATCTTAGGCATCGCGCGCGCATACACAACAGCCACCATCGCAATTTCAACAACCAAAATGGCTGCAATTTCAGCAACCATCGTCTCAAAAAATTTTCCCCGCCTCAAGTGTACCTTGCTTTTATCTTTCTTTTTAACCCGGGGCCCAGAAATCCTTTCCGCGGCCCTGATTGTAATGAATTATTTCCACCAAAGTTAGCTTTATGAAGCTAGAACTTAGATGTGATATTGTTTTGTAGATTTCTACCAGAGCATACCAAAGCAAATACAAGTTCAACGGATAAATGGTCAAAGAGCTATCAGTTATCAATAATTTTTCAAAGCTAGAAGCATTATCAAAATTATAAGCTCCTCTCCAGTGGCGGCGCCAGCTATTACAGAGTGGGAGTGTAATGGGCGGGGTCAGTGTGACCACACCCCTTTTGCCTCGTTCCAGTGATTCGTCCCTTTCCTTGGGAAATTTGATCTACCCCTACCCAGCGCTTTTTAATCCATTTTTAGAAGAAATATATAAACCATATTTTTAAAAAAGTGGGGAGGTAATTACCCCCCCCATATCACCCCTTGGCGCCGCCACTGCTCCTCTCATGATTTCATTATTATTGTCCAAATTTAAAAGCGCTGCCTGAAAAAAGTTTAACTTCCTCATTTTCATGCTCGTTTTCCCACTATTGTGGTGAACGGCAGTTGAAATCACCAGTCAGATTACACAGTACGGCTCCTCAGCAGACATTCTGGATAACATAAGTTCAAAGTTTTCAGCGAAAGTATTAAATTCATCCGATGTTTGACTTGGACTTCTGTAAATCAACGAAAAAAAGAATTTTGTCCGGTTTAACTGAATTTCGCAAACAATAGATTCTGGAAGTGTCGTCAGATCAGGCCTTTCCTTAACAGGGAAGGTTTCTTTTATGTATAGACCCACTCCCCCACGTAGGAAGAGCTATTTTAGCTTCATCAACATTATTATCAAGGTGTGTCTCAACTATAGCAAGCAAATCGTAGTTATATACAGAGCTTTAGGCCTCAATCAATGGGACCCTAACAAAATCATGCGCACATATACTGTTTAAATTCCAAGAGCAAAAACTGAATATAGATATTTTAGGCCCTGGGTTAGGCTCTATATCGCCACTCAATAAAATTGAGCTGAAAGTAATCCATTGCATATATATTATGTAGCTTGTTTATAGCAATGGGTGAGTTCTGCTGTGATTCGTCTATACTGTGAGAATGCTGTACTAGTTATTCTTGAAAAGCGTACAAGTATTTCTGAAATCATCCTTTGACATCGGACATTCAACATAGCATGCAATTGACTATCAAAACTCTAGAAGGGGACTGTCGTGGTACTCAAACTATAAGAAGAGATTTTGGTACCTACAACCTACATTGATACTATTTTTTGTTCACAAAAAGTATTACTACGCTCAAACAGTTAAGATGAACGTGGAATATTATTGAGCAGATCAAGAGCTTGAGCTACAGGTATGAATGATAGGTAGGAACAGCACAAACGACGAGAAGCAATCCAATACAAATGAATCCAATGTGATAAACCAAAATTTTACAATACATTATAATTTGCTAGGACTGATGTACTTAATTGTCTTTCTTGACTCGTAAGGAAAAGAAATTGTCTTTGAAAACCAGCAACTGAAAAAGCTTTTGTTTTTTCTTTAGCATACAGAGGAAGAATGATTGTAGAATGTATCTCAACTACGACGTAGTTACCAACGGCCCAACTTGCTATCTTTGATGCGGGAACGTAGCCTTATGTACTGACCTTTCGATATCTATGGCATGTTTTTCCGAGAGGGCTTTGATGCCTTTTACTTTGTATTGGTGTTTCATTCCCGAGTTAGAAAATTAACCGTTGAATAAACAGATGAATACAATTGGTAGCCATTTTATGTTTTATCTTCATTAACAAAATATATTGAGCATATCTCATGTCTTATCATCTGAAGAGGTATCTTAGCGATGTAGCAAGATCTTTATGTATTAGATTCCGCCACAAGTCCCCATCTCTCAGAAATGATCAACGAAAAAATGAGCTTACATTTTGGTATCGTTATTTATTAAGACAAAAACCCTATCTCTATCGTGTTTCATGTGGCCTCATCTTAGAACATTCATGAACGCCAGATTTGCGTAATTCAGACTGCAATTTTAAAGAAAGTTGCATGGGATAGTTGCTACACAAATTAGCTCTTTATAAACGAATGAAAAGAGAGAATTCAGGCAGCTGTTTAGTTAAAAAAACAAATACGTAAAGCAATTTAAGAGTCAGGAAAAACTATATTCACGTTTCTCCTGTTAGAGTTCTCTGCCTCGATTTCTACAAACCAACAAAGCAGCTCGTTCCGATTATTATACGAGACATTTCTTTTAAATAATCAACTTGTCAGAATTACTCTCAAAAAAATCCACATCATATGCTTAAACGAACTTTCTCTCTAAAAGCTTTGGAAGCCTGGGATGTCAGATCTGAAAATTCTCTTTAATGAAATTTGCTCAAAATATACACGTTTCCAAGAGGAAGATAAAACCATGGAATGGGGCGAGATGCAACTTAAATGTCACCCAATATATTAATGCGTGGTTATAAGTGTCTAAGGTTGTTGCATTGTATCATCTTCATTTCTTCGAGTATTTTACATTGATCATTAACTCTTATTTTTACATAAATATTTGAAGCTGTCGGTTTCACGTCCATCAGTTTAGAAAAGTTTGTCAAAAATGGACAACCTTTTAATGTAGCTCAGATTTCTTTCCTCTTCTAAATATCTAGAATTGCTTAAAATAAACTAAATACCAATCATAACCAAATCTCCAACTAGAATGGATAAATACTACTGCAGAACATTCGTAAAAATATTTATGGTGCATCGTTCATGATCATTTTGCGAAAAATTTTGCATTTTCCAAAATGGGAAAATATGAATACTTACAAATATTCCATAAAAAAATTGACTGTCCCAGTGTAAGTACAATTACTGTCCAATCTTCTTTAAGTTTGTCGACGCATATAAGTTTCACTGACTGCAAGAGAAAATCAAATTTGATCTCTCCTGCAGTTGTCATCAGGTCAAAAAGACTTGTAACATCTGTGTCTTTACGTTATAAGCGCAGGTGTGCTCTCTTGAAAGTCTCTCTTTAAAATCATTTTTTGTAAGGCGTTTTTATGATTTCGAGGCTGCCTGCACTGAACAAATAGTTAATCATAGGCATTCACAACCGATAAAATGGTATTTTCTGACTGTAAAACCGTAACAATTTGGTTGTTTAGATATCTTAATTTGGTCTCAAACCTCCCTAAAGCCCCCTATTTTCAGAGATAAGGAAGAAAGTACAATAGAAGATTATAAAATAGAAACTAGAGAGGGAAAGGAACTAAAGAGACTTTGAAAAGAATGTTAAAAAGGAGATTGGAGAATATCAGAGAAGGATGACAAGCCTCCAGCCTCCATGATGCAGAGAAGAATGTTTGAGGAAACAGTTAATTTTAGTGATACTTTCTTAGTTCTTGTGTGTTATCCTCCTCTGTGTTCTGGTACAAGCAAAGAGTATAAATAAATGTCATTTTAAAGATGAAAACCAATCAACTCACTTCACTGTGGATAGATGTTTTCACCCTTCTGAAAAGTGACAAATCAGTCGCCTTTTATGAGTTTATTTGTTTTGGTGCATAAACAAGATATATATTTTTATTCTAATAGGAATTGAGGTAAAATGAGTTATGGCTTCCCAAACGATGCTTGAAAGGAAAAAATCACTTTGTGTCAGATTCCTGCTGACTCCTGGGATAACACACTTAGACTTTGGGATCTAAACACGTAGGTATAGCATGAACGCAATTCAATTTTTTTTATATTAATAACTATTTTGCTGAAAACGATTCATGACCATGTAGCGTTCTTGAGCGACTGAGCTTTTGTTAGAATGATAGGACTAATTAAAGAGATCTTTAAAAATCCTCTTACTGTTCCATCCCTTCAAAACAGGACAGGAAGAACCAGATAGAGAAGTTACTCAGAGACAGCTTCATGGAGACTGAAACAGTGCAAAGAGCAATTAGAGAGAATAAATAAACTTAAGAAGTATGGCAAGGAAGTGTTTAAGAAAAGGATACCAAAAAGAGAGGTTATCAATTGTGAAAAGATAAGTATGGGAAGAATGGAGGGACATCAAAACAGAATAAGATCTACTCAGAAGAGCAAAGCAGATGGAAAGTAATCATAAATGGTTTGAAGATGGCACGAATAGCGAAAACATATTCCCGCCCTTCGTGCCTTGCCATTTGATGTACCCAAAGCTTATATAATCATAAAAAGCGGTAGCAAATGAGGAAAATAGCGACTCAAAAAGAGGTTAATATCTTATTGAATCAAATAATATAATTACACAAGGACAAAACCACATAAGTGACATAGCCGATGAAAATGGAGGGGGGGGGGGGGGGGCAGTCAGTGTGTTAACCACAGTGGAATCTTTTGCAGATCACACTCACTCTTAGGACCTTGGGAAGACGCCCTATTTTGTTAAAGTGTTTGAATTTTGCTTTGTCGTTTGTACTTTGGTTTGCTAATCTAGTCATATGTAGCTTTCTGTATTTGGCCATTTCAATTCCACGGCTGGCTATTACCTTCACAGTTTCTCTTATGTTCATCTACGCGAAGAAACAGATATTCAAAGTTGTAAACAAACATCTGAAAATAACAAACAGTAATCAAAAGCTTCAAACTAAGGCCCCATTTACACGAGTACGTTTACAAATGAAAACGTAAATTTATTTTTGCGTTTTAGCTTACTGTCTAGATGAAAACAGTAAATCTATGAGTGAAAATGAAACTTTTTGAAAATGCTTTCCATAATGGAATTATTTGACAACGCAACTTTTGAAAACGCATCGCTTCCGTATAGACGGCCGAAAACGCAAGTTCTGAAAACGATTCAACAAAATACTCAGCAAAAACATGCGCCTGCGCAGATTTTTGCGTTTTCATGTAGACGGAATGGACAATGTGAAAACGTGCGTGTAGGCGGAAAACCTTTTATCCGTTTTCATCAAAATCAAAACGCAGTTTTTTGAAAACGTACTCGTGTAGACGGGGCCTAAGTCCATTCTCCGTTATTCATCCATTAAAACCTTCAAAATCCTTTACAAACATTTCAGTATCTAGTTTTCAAAGAAGACGAAATTCTAAAGAGATTATTAGCAGAAGGCTGAACAATCTCTTTTTCGACCAAATCAAAACGAGCCATTACTTCAAAGCAAAATACATCCATAATAGCTTGTGCATAACATGAGCCTTCTTTAATTCTTAAATCATTCTTAAGCAACATAGCGTGTAAATCTGAAAATAATCGTGAAAGGATGTTCAAATTCTTGCTATTATCTGCTTTTGTCATTAAAATATATTCGGAAATGAAACATATTAGCACAATACAGGCTCACATTTTTGCTCAGATTATTTTGCTCAAAATACTCGGATTAATAGAAGTCAAACGGTCAATAAAATTCAAATCTTGCAATTTTTCCTAATATTTTTATCGGATTGTCTCAAGAAAGCTAATTTACGAGCCCTGCAAACAATAGAAGTCACGTTATTGATGGCATCACATTCTCCCGTCATCTAATTTTTGTTTCTCAATTTGGAAAATGGCTCTAACCATCTGATTTGGCATTGTAATAGGCGAAAAAAGTTTTGAAATGTGATCAAGTATGAAGATACCAGTATTGAAGAATGTACAAATAACGAGCCTGGAAAATGTTATTATTTACTGCCTCTTGTGACAGCAGCTAGAGAATGCTATATTAAACAGCATTTTTATTACTCGACCTCGGAGTATGCTTTCATTCGACATAAATTTCATTTGGCAATAAATTTCATAGAGTACCACAAAAATTTTGTATTATATTTAATTGTATCGTATTGTATTGTATTGTAATGTATTGTATTGTTTGCTACCTAGCTTCCGAAGGTAGTTTTTAGGACACTGATAAGCGTTTGCTTATCAAGCAGTGTCCTGGTCCTTCCTCTCGATGTGACCACACCTTGAGATTCCTACGCCTGAAATTACAGAGAGCTGGCGAATCTCCTCACTCTGGGGGAAAGTTTGGTCATGTCAGGACTGTTGGGTTCTTTGTTAGCGACCCTTACCCAACCTAAACTGGATCGTCAAAAATATCCCGGGTTAAACTTTTTTCCCTAAGGGCTATTCATGATCAAATCCCTAACAAAATTTGTTGGTTCTTATGTTTTCATAAAATCCATCAACCATCAACAATGTTTTTTTCCAAACGAGGCCATTGCATAATTAGTTGTTTGTGTTGTTTCGTCTTCAATTCAAAGAAGGGTTGGTAAAGCACAGCACCGATGAAAAAATTTGTTTTTGCTCTGTTTTTTGTATTTGCAAGTTATAATGTCAGCAAGGAAACCGATATCCAAGGTCACTTACAACCCCTTGGATCACACCAGGTTGCAGAAGGAAACGTGCAAGAGATTAACGGCTTCTTAGAACCGTTGACGTTTTTCCAAGAATTTGTAAACAAGTCACAGGCTGTTTTGTTTAAAGGGGCATGCAAGGGATTCAAGGCGACCAGGCAGTGGAATGACAACTTCCTCAGGTAGGGTGGGGGGGGGGGGGTGTCACTGATTAGTAGGAATAATTAGTCCAGATTGTTTGCAATAAAACGCTAGATTTTGGACAATCAGTATTATCTACGCTTTTTTTAAAAAAAACATTTAGTTCACCCTCTAGGACAAAGTCAATAGGTCTCTACATTAAACAAGATTGGATTTACATTTGACCATTTGACTGGGAGATAAGGGCTTCATTCAAATGGGGTTTCTATTGCAGGGCCTGTTCCTGCTACAGAGGTTAGTTGTTGGGGAGACAAACAAAATGATGTTTTTCAATGAGTGAGGCAACCCTCCATCATGGAGTCAAAAAGCATGTGCATGAAGCAAAGTTTTTTATTACACATGCTCTGACTCAAAGAAAGAGGGTTCCCTCACTCATTTGAAGATTTTTGGTTGCTCATCTCCCCAACAAGTAAGGGGCAAGGGTCCTTGGCCTTGCCAATTAAGAGCACCTTTTCTAAAAAAGAATATAACACAGCTTAAATGATTTATATAGATATACCTTTGGACTTAATTGAACCAAAGTACACAAGTAAAACAGCATAAGCAAAATGTTTACTACAATTGGGGCTAGAAGGGCCAAGAGAAAACTTTCTTTAGTGCTTTCCCCTCCAGTTTAGAATCAGTGGCATGGACCATGTATTGTGTTTGTATTAACTATGAAAAAATATGTTTTAGCTCAATTATTTGTTACTGGTCATATGTTCAAGTTTTTATTTTCATATACTGAAGTTTATTTGGCTCTTTTGTAGGAAAAGCTATGGGGAACTAATGTTAAGTGTGGACACATCCAAGAAAGAAACCAGATACAAATCTGCTAGGAAAATGAAATTGAAAAACTTCTTGGATATTTACAAGAGAGAGGATTTTTATATGATTGATACAATTCCTGAAGAAATGCAGAAAGATCTAGAAATCCCAAAAGTAATTTCTAGTGATGGTTTTTTAAATCGTCTTCAGGTAGGCTAACATCTTATCACAAAAATTATATTTCTAATATTATAAAGACATAAATTCTATCTTTGTTGTAATTGTTCAGGCCTTTCAATGAAGTTAAAAAAGCAAATTGTAATTTTACTTCATAATGCTTTTGCTTGCTCTTTAGGTTTGAGGGTTATGTTTTCTATTTTTGAGTTAAAGTTTTTTGTGAAAATTTTTTGGACGCTATGAATTAAAGTGGGAAACAGCCACTAAAAATGTGAAAGTGTAGCATATTCATTCCTAGTGAAATAAAACTGTACAATTGTAAAAAGGGCTATGAGTTTTGAGTTATGATCATAATATTAATTAATATTATAGGATTTTTGGAAGGTATCCTTATTGTTACAGCAATGGATTTTCCAAAAGTGGTCTCATGCGTCTGACCTTTATGTTAAAATACAAGGGGTTTTACTATAATAATAAATTATGGCCTTTTTTGAAAAACAATCTAAGGATAAAAGACTCTGTTTTCAAGATATCTTGATCTTTATTTTTGATATTTCATGCAGGACCTTGTGCTGTGGTTCAGCAGTGGAGGCTCAAAATCACATCTGCATGTGGATACTGTTGAAAACATAAACTGTATGATAAGTGGGTCTAAAAGGTGGTTCCTGGTTGATAAGGTTTGTAGTTTTTTTTATGATTGCAGTGGGAATTTTGAATAATCTTAGTACCCAAACAACAAAACGTTAGACAGAGAATGGCTTAAGGAGGAGCTTTTATAAGAGCTGAGGCAATTAAGTAGACACTAGTCCATGTTATAAAATTTTATTTAATTCAATGTCACTTTTATTATATTGCCCTTACTTGAGAAACAGCCAGTAATTAGGCTGTATGCTAAACATTGACGCAGTTAAAGTTGATTCTTCATATTTTGTTACAAATAGGCCTACAGTCCAAATATTATTATGGACCACGAAGAGGGTGATTATTGCAGTGTTGATGTTGATAAAGTAGATATGCTCAAGTATCCTTTCCTCAGGAAGTTGCAATGGTGGAATGCTACTGTCGAGGAAGGCGATTGTATTTATGTTCCTTACATGTGAGTTACAATATGTTTTTAATACCTTTTTAGGAATTTGATATTGAGATTTACCAAGGTAATCTTTTCATTATGAAATTGCAAAAGCTAAATAACTAAATTTCAACCATGACTTTCTTTTCATTAGCATGTTGTTTGTCAGTATTTTCAGAATGTTGGTTGTTTACTTTATAACGAAACATCATCAGCATAACAGCTAGTATAACAGCTTTCTAAAAGAAGGATTTAACACATAAATTGCCAATAAGCTTGTTTTCTTTTCTTTTGTAAAATGCTTGAAGCAAATTCATTAGTACACGAGTGCATGGGCGGACATGCTACACATTTCGGGCTTATTATCTTTGTTTTTTACGAAGTATATTGCAGTAAATCTTGATTTATCATCGATGAAAGTAACAAAATATCGATGTCCACCCAGACTGGTTGTTTGCATTGGCCCACATACATCACTGTGCGCAATCTCTAGTAGCTCAGTGGCATGTGTAGCTTGACCTTTTGGAAATTAGTTTCGTGCAAAATTGCATATCTTTTGAATCATTAAACTTTAGTTCTCTCAACTAGTTCTTCATCTTGTAATGTTTTCAAATTCTTGACTCCTAAATGGCCAAACCTCTGAGAATAAACAACTTTCTGTCTTTTCTTCCTAAACCCAAGGTTTCTCCATCGCTATTTAGGGTGAGACATTTGTCCTCCT
The DNA here is from genome assembly GCF_057945365.1 of Rhopilema esculentum. NCBI lineage: Eukaryota > Metazoa > Cnidaria > Scyphozoa > Rhizostomeae > Rhizostomatidae > Rhopilema > Rhopilema esculentum. Next base: position 6,968,015 of record NC_142833.1, read on the forward strand.
CGAAGACCACTGATAAAATCTGGAACTTCGGTCAATTCAACAGGCCTCTATTTCCCTTCGACTTTGACCTTAATCCAAGCCGACCCTGTACTACGGTGGCCCATAAGGGCCACGGCAAGAGAATCATCTCACTATAAAACAAACTTATCCACGGCAAAACAAAGTCAACCACTGCAAAATAAAGTCAAATCATGGCAAAACAAAGTAAATTTACGGCATAAGAAATTTAATTCGCGGCAAAAGAAAGTCAACTCACGGCGGAAGTATAAAAAGTCGACGTATGCGCAAGGTAATGCTCAAACGGCGAACCATCACTGATCAGTTCGGAAAGTGATCTTACATGTACAACATGTTCTGCTCTGCTCAAACTGTGGGTGCGAAGTTGAAGATAAAGCGGCTAAGTTTCTGAGTCGTCTCTTTAATGTCTTGAAACTTATTTCTATTCCATGACACTCGGAAAGCATCTCAATGATTTCTCCATATTTAAAGCCCTGATTGAAAAAATATTTGATAATTTCTTTCTCATCTACATCATATCTATACTTCGTCAATCTAGCAACAAATCTAAAGGTCTTAATCTTTATCAATATGAAAAGATCATTTCCCGTTTTCAGATCATTGCCGTGGCCCTTATGGGCCACCGTACTGTACCTTGTGCCAATACAACTCTGTTGTCACCCAAGCGCACTTTTTCTGGAACAGCAAATTCACGAAAATTCACCATGTGCATATCACATGTGCCAAGATGCACCAGAGTCAATAATCCAGGTATTAGCTTCTTTCTTGTCTGTACTGGCTGTTGCCCAAAAGAGAGCATGCGTGGCTTCCATTTCTGTAACATTAGCTTGCTGTCTTAAGTTTCTTACAGTCTCTTTCCCAATGTCCTTTTAAACCGCAGTTGTAGCATTTCCCTTTCTTGTTGGTGGATTTCACTTGGTGTTCAGCAACTCTAGACATCTCCTTCGTGGTAATAAGCCTTTTCCATCGCAATTCCAAGGTCAGATGAAACTTCAGATCGTTTTCTTTCTTAATGTAGCAATCTGGCAATAATGAATTCTAGAGTGAGTTGATCTGCCCGTGATTCAAGTGCAACAATAAGGTTATTATAGGAATCTGGCAAACTGCACAAAAGAGTCACCACTTGATCCTCTTCAGAGACTTGCGCTCCCACTGAAGCCATTTGCTCTGCCAAACTTCTCATTTTGTTTATGTGTTCCATCATTGTATCATTTTCTGACATTGTCGCAGTAAAATACCTTTTTCGTAAAAAAAACTTGTTAGCCAGTGATTTGACTTCATAATGGTTTTCTAATTTTGACCATACTTCGCCTGTCAAATAACAGACTGTCACTTATCGATAAACAAATGGTCGCCAGTGCTTTCCTCGCATGCTTTCGAAATTCCTGCACAGAAGCTTCCGTGGCTCCTTCCCCTGCAGGCTCCACTTCTTCGCCAGAAACTATACCTCCTAAAGATCCTTATCTTCCATTATCTTCTTATCTTCCTTATCTAAAGACCCATAAATGAAAACTCGTTCCATCGAACTTATCAATGTGCTGTGACATAAACTCCTTCGGTTCCTTGGATTCAAAAGAAATTCCAAGATGGAAGAGGGGTTACCTGCCTTTAAAAGTAACGAGACAACATTGTATTTTCAAGACCATGGCGAAATTGTACCTGTTTTTTATCTGCTGCACAATCTGTATGCAGAAATAAAATAATTTTCAGTGCGATGAGGAGAATTGCTTTAGTGAAAATCACTTAAAAAAGTGCATTTTCCAAGGAACTGGGAGTGTGAGACCAAAAGACTTGAGGAACAGTTGGCTTTGCATCCTATGTGGCTAATCCTCTTTAAAAAATCATAATTATTTAAAAATTGAGCGAAAAAAACCAGTGGCTGTGAAATACTTGTGCTCAAAGCCTGTTGTTTTTAATTATCCATAATCGTCTATTGACATGTATATACATATTTAGGTTTAAGTCTCTTCCTCAAAAACAACACCTCTTGATTTCGCCTTTTCTAACTGACGAAAAGTTGGTTTCCCATCCTGTGTGGCTACTCCTCTTAAAAATTGGCTATTACTAAAACCAGGAATAGGGAATCGGGGAATCGAGGAATTAGGGAATCGGGAATCAGGAAATCAGGGAACCGGGGAATATCTAAACCAATAAGCCAATTTGCCAGTTTTATACCTTGTTCGAAAGGTCTTTGCATAAATAACTTCATTTCTAAGACCAAACGCACATCAGAGCAATACAGCTTGTTAGGTTGAAAGAAATACAAAAAAATCCAGCTAAAAATGAAAACTGTCATGCATCCACGACTACCGCCATCCCAATCAATGATAAAGAATCTATCATTAATCCTAACTCATTAATTTGACAGCGAAGCACTTTTTAAGCCCTATATGACTTTTTAACGAGACAGCTCAAACAATCTACTGTCTGATGTCTACTGAGACGGCTATGAGGGACTGTATGGCATTTCATGGCCCTGAATACCGCATTATTTTCATATTCCAAGTGAATGGAAAGTTTTGTCGTCAAAATTTGAACTACAGAAGTCCCATTAAAAAGCAGTGTTGTTGGAAGCGGAGGGGCTGGAGCCCCCAAAAAATTGTTAAGCTGTACTATATTTCCCTTATAGCAATGTATTGAATGGGAAACAATAAAATGGGCAGCCCTCCAATATGCAGGGTTGAGGACGAGCTATTGATTTCATGCTCACAAATAAGAAACACTCTTTCATAAAAAGCCAGTCATTTGAAACAGGCTTCAGTGATCATCATCATCTGATATGCACCATACTGAAGTCAACGTTTGTAAAACGTCTCCCAAAGATCATCAAGTATCGGCAGTTTAGAAACTTCTGCTTGGAGGAATTGAATATAGGGGATTGCGGTGTAAGTGTATTCATTTTCGAAGCAATAGAGAGAAGTTTCATCAAAGGAATCATTAGATACATTTTTGCGCCGCTTTGCATTGCACTGAGTCAGCCATCATGCAGGTTGACTTTTCCTTGCCGCTTTAAAAAAATTTCAAGTTCCTTCTCACAGAAAAATTTCTTTCAAAAAGTCTTCCAAATACTCTATAGCCTTCCTTCTGGAAGCGACGCATTGAATTCTTCCATATCTTTAAACAAATCAGCGATTTAATATTTGGGGGGACTCGAGTTCAATCTCCGTGGCGACTCTTAACTAAACTCCCATTTTATGAACATTACCGATTCCCTTGGACTAGTCCAAGAGGGATACAGGGGCTGACATAAGTTAAGTGAAAAGATAGACAGAGCCATTGAAAAAGTATAGGTACCACCCTAGTATAATTGCAATTAAGGGTAGAATTAATACTATCCAGAAGTTTGAATTTAGTCATTTAAATCCTGCTGAGGTTATGGTTCTAAGAGAGGCCTAAGATGTAAGAAAATCATGCAGTGGCAAAATACCGACTAAGGTTGTTAAAGAAGCAAAAGAGATCATCTATCCGTTTCTAACTGATTGTATAAATGCAAAAATAATTTAAACTGTGACCTTCCAGACAAACTAAAGGAAGCAGATGTGTCAGGATATTTTAAAAAATGATCCTTACCAAAAGGTAAATAACAGACCCATTAGTGTTCTACTCACAATGTCAAAAATCTTTGAGCGGAATATGAGGGAATAAATGAACTACCATTTCATAGGAATATTAGTGTGTTTACTCACTGGGTTTCGACAAGACTATAGTACACAACATGCACTATTTAGAGTCAACGAAACAATGAAGAAATGTCTAGATTAAACAAGTTGAGTGGGGACAATCATGATGGGTTGGTCGAAAGCGTATGATTGCATACCCTATGATTTACTAATTGCTAAACTACAAACCTATGGTTTCTAAAAAATGCAATTAAACTAGTTTACAGTTACATCACAAACAGCACCCAAAAAGTCAAAGTATTATCAGCGCATAACTCACCAAAGCGCGTCTCAATAGGGGTACCACAGGGCTCTGTCCTGGCACTCTTGTTTTTTAATATATTTATAAACGATATGTTCTATTTAGAACATGAATCAAAAATATGTAATTTTGCTGACGATACGACAATATACGCATTCGACACTACTATCGAAGCAGTCATAACAAAACTAGAGGGTGACCTACGAAAGTTGGTTGATTGGTTTAAAGAAAATGGCACGAGTACTAACCCTTAAAAATTCCAAATGATGTTTCTAGGACGAAAAGTTAAAAACAAACTATGCCTGAACATGAAAGGCATGCTAATACAACCAAGCGAAAATGCAAAACTTCTTGGTGTTCATATCGATAACACACTTAAATTCGTAAAGCAGGTGAAAGTGCTTTGAAAAAAAGTTTATCAGAAAGCGATTGCATTTGGCAGGTTAAGACCATTTTTATGGCCACAAAAGTCAAAGATATTGAAAAATTATAATATGTTGTCAAAGTTTTCATATTGCCGTTTGATCTGGATGTTCTGCAGCAAAGTTGCAAGTATTGAAATTGACAGGGCCCACAAACGAGCACAGAATATTATAGACGACGATTCCACATTTCAACAACTCCTGGATAAAGATGGAACGAAAACAATAGATAAGAAATACTTTAAAAGCCTTATGGTGGAAATTTATAAATCGATCAACCATATTAATCCGGAATACATGTGGCAATGTTTCATTATAACCTCGGAAGTAAGGAACTGTGCAAACTCCCCTTAAAGGACAAGTGACACACTTTTCACCCTATCTTTTCTTTTCATTAACTTATAGATCATCTTTTAGAAGTAAGTTTTTCCTGGTCTGGAACAAAAAATTCTAATCAGGGGGCGCAGGGGGCGCGATTTTGCTTTTTATCACGTGACCCTATGACGTACATTGTGATAACTCAGAATTTTCCTGTAATTGATAGAGAGTTTACGAAACACGACGCGACAGGTCCAGACGAACTGTATTCGTTTACAAGTGTGTTGTAAACGTTAATATTGCACTCTATACCAGTAGCAGCAATAACAAATTATCACAATCTACGTCACGGTGTCACGTGATTCATTTCCCGCCATAATTTCAAATGGGTTTTTAAGTGGGAAAATGAAATCAGAAAGGAAAAATATTTCAACAACACTCTCATACAGCATTTTACTCTAAGTTGAAAGAAAAAAAAAATTTGGCGCCAAAAGCGTGTCACTTGTCCTTTAATAAAAACCCAGCGTTATGTTATGGTTCTCTTTCATTTAGAGGGAGTTTAATATGGAATTCTTTAAACGATCGTATAAAACTTGCAACCACCCTGAAAAGCTTTTGAACTGAAATACGCAGTTGGGATGGAAATAGATGCACGTGTCATATCTGCACGTAGTTTTTATATGTATTTTTGTAAATAGTTGGTCTAAATTAGTTCATTAACTATAAATAAACAAACTTTAGAAAAGTTTATGATTATGATTATGAATTTCGTTCCTACGGCACTGAAAAGCAAGCGACAAACCGCACCTTGAATTAGAATTTAACTTGAATAAGTTTGTTTTACATAAAGAGACTGGTATGGGACGTTTTGGCACTATATTTAGAGCTGAAACAACTAAACTTATTCAATGTGATGGCTTTGAACAAGAGATGATAAAAAGAATGAGGCTGCTGAAGGTTCTAAGAGTACATGATAATATTGTCGAATTTTCAACCCAATGTTGCTCTGCAAATATCACACATATCTCTGCCAATTTGCGGCAGATTTAACTGATTTTGCGCATTAAAAATTATTTTATGATGCTCTTTCAGGTTAAGGGATCCAAATTCGAAAATTCCTAAAATAGATTTCATTTCTTAAGCCATTTCTTAAGAACTCTATAATATTGCCGATTCCGTCGAGAAAATGATCCTTTCTTTCATTAGCCTCTAGTTTAAATCTACCCTCGTGTGCTTGATAAAAACATACTCCTAAAGTATATTTCGAAAATATTTATTGTTTATTTATGTCTTTACAAGTCAAAGGGGCACTTATTGACAAATTAATACAAAGTCATACCTTTTTCCTATCTTTTTGTATTTGCTTCTAATATTTGGTACAAGTGATGAAGTCTATTTTCTAAATATCTATCTGTGTTTACATTCAGACTACATAAACGGAACCACTGTTGTGAAATACTTCAAATTTATTTCAATGTGTTATAAATTAGTAGACATATAAGAGAAAAGTTCGAGGCATTAAGAGAAAATGCTCTTTCCCCGTCAAGTTGCAACAGATTTTGAATGCACTATCAGTAGTATTTAATGACGTTCTTTCATTTTATCGGGCGTTCTTTCATACGATAGTATATTTAAAATTTACGTGATAAACAGAAGAGGTTACAATCAGCGAAGTTGGAATCAGCGAGACAGCCTTTTTTCGGATGACCTTTTTCTAAGTTATATCTATCCTTTTCAAACGGAACTTTTATCTTATGTTTTTAGTCCTTGCCTTTATTCGTTAGCTTCATAAAGGTTTTGCCTTAAAATATCAACTGACGTGTGGTCCAACTTGTAAAATTTGAATATCTTTGCCATTTCCTTTTGCCTGACAGTTCTTGTTACTTCTTGTCATAATTTCCAAGGTTTTAAGCTTCTCCATTAAAGCTTTCCCATTTCTGCTTAGTAAGTTCTCTAAGGTTCTGAATTTCATAGCCAGTTTAAAAAATAATATGATTATTTATGCCTAAATATTGCATTCGTTTACTAGAAATATAGTTCTAGAAATAGTATCAGTAACATATTATTCACCTTGTATAATAGGTGGGCACATCAGGTTTCTTCATCAGATCGAAATATTGCTGTTAATTTCTGGTGGACACCTGCGTTCAATTTCAACGTATCTGGATGTAAGTCTTCATTTCATGCAAATCTCTTAAATGATCCATTGTTCCTGATCACACTCGCAACTCTTCAAAAAAATAGTGCTGGACAGGTCCTATCCATTGTGGGGTCCAGGGCAAAATTTTATCGAGCCTAAGAATTGATATCTAGCAGTGTGGGACTCCCAAGGGCGTGGTGTCCCCAAAGGCGCGGGCACCAGGGGCACCAGGGGCACAGGGCAATTGTCCAGCTCGTCGGGGCACAGGGCAATTGTCCCCTAAAAAGTCTCCAGCTTTCGCAGCTCTTGTGATAGAATACAGGGTACACTTAGTACTCGTCCAAATGTCAACGAATATAATTTTGTCCTCGAACGTTTTTCTGCAGAAAACTACAATGAAACCCCACATTTAAGGTGTTGAAATATGATTTACCGTCCATGCAATTTAAGATTGAATTCACTGTAGGTCTTACAGCTCGTTTCACTGCTATTTAAGCAAGCCCTGATATCCAAAAAGAAGGAAAATATTAAGATAAAGGTAAAAGAGGCTATAGAGAGAAAAAAAGTGGCAAGTATGAGGGAGGAGGAAAAGAGAGGGAAGAGTAATTTGAAGGACTGGAGGAAAAGAAAATGGAAAGAAGTAAGATAAAGTGTTAAGCCTTCCAATATGCTACTTCTCTGGCCTTTCGTTTTTTTGGGAAAAAGTTAGACGCCAAAGTATTTGGCTGGATGTAAAATTCTAAAACGGGCTTTATGAACTTATCAAAGTCCGGGACCAGAAAGAACCGAATAATAGTAAGCATTTATCTAACAGGTTTGCTGCTAATCTGTTTAAAAGCGGTTATTAAACACGGTTCTAAGGTGCAACTCATTTTTAATGAAATCATCAGGCAACAGTTTTTCTGAATTCTACCATATCTGTACCAGAGATAAAAAAGGGAAGATAAGTAACTAGTTTATGTTTAAATCTTCAGATCTAATTTTTAGCCCTTCAGCTTTGTTACCATATATGGTAATTTGATATGTGATTAAAGTATATTTTCGTGCTTTTTTTATGTTTTGAAGATACTGCTCAAGAAAATAGAAGCATAATGGACCTGAAGTTTAGTCATGCAGAGCACTACAGGTATCAATGGAATATTTTCGTATTTTTGTAGTAATGTTTATTATTTTGATATAACCTTTGTTAAGAAAAGAAATGGAATGTGTCTACCATTACTAACTTTTTTTAAGCAACAGAATAAATCAGAAATTGGTAAATTTTGTCAGCAATATAATGGCAAAAAATAATGGAAATAATGATATTACGATCTTTCTCTGATTTTTCAGAATGATTCCGAATATAAGACGAATTTGACAAACCGGATATATCATGACTTGTCCAATTTCTTAGACTAGCGGAATAAAATATGGCGTAATCACGACTTGTCAAATTTTCTTAGACTGGCCTAATTCAATGCTCAGAATATAGCGAATCCCGGGGCTATAAGAACCATTTGTATTGTTTGAAGTACTTTGCTTAAGTACTTTCTAAGATTTATACTCGTTTAATTTGATTTTTTTTATTCTTTTCAGATTTCTCTTGTTGCAGCTATCAAATATGCAAAATAAACCAATTGATTTTGAAATTGTCAATCAAAACATTGTGGTATTACAATTTTTATCTATTTTTACTCTATTTCGCCTTTTATCGAACTTTGTGACTGCCAGTGCAAAGTTAATAGGCCACACCTGGCCACACCAGCCAGCGGCAGACAAATTTCTCATCAGGAGATGATTGTATAACTGCTACTTAGAAATTTACTAAGTGTGCTAATATTTATTACAAATATTGTCCCTCTTTTACCAAATTTTGCAGCATTGAACCATGCAGCAAAAAAGCTTGATTTAAATGACGTCCTATTGACTGGGTAACATCTTTGTGTCTCTAGTGTGGCCTAATGCTCTATTTGCTTGACACACACAAACTCAGGCTCGCCCAAGGTTACATCTGACTCTGGTTGGATCTTATTGTCTGAAGAGAGCCTTCTCGGGCTAAACCTCGGTTAGATGTAACCTCGAGCGCATCTGGGCTTCTTTGCATCATGTGAACAGGGCTGTAGTGAAGTCGGCATTAATCCTCTGTCCCCTCTCCTTTTTGCAATTTAAAGAGTACAGTGACTAAGCTATTCTGGTTACTGCATTGATTGACAAATGCCTTGTCTGTCAGAACCATACTGCCACTCGTTACAGATTGTTCTAAAACCTGGTCTAACACAACTGTTTCAACCTGTCTAATTTTCCCTTGATTGGTTTTTATGTCATTTGAAAAAGTTATTGATTTTGACATTTATCTGATTACACATCTTGAGCTGATTGAAAAGTAATTTTGTTCCATCTGGATCTGGCCACCAGTAGATAAATAGATAACTTCATATATAATGTCTAGCCTTCAATTGAAGTCCCAACAGTTAGTTTTTATAAGAATACTAGGAAGGTGCAATTTTTCACATTTTGTTATCTCTCAAATTTTGAAAACTCTGAAAACCCTCAGTTAAAATTCTAGCGGACAACGGAGAATAAGTCAAAACATATTTTGTTAGGCGGTGTTATATTATATATCATTTCAGATTGCTATCAGATATAAATGATTTCTTGACTGCATGGATATATATCGACTGATCTTTTGATCTTACATTTCCTAATAATGTCCACCGAGGGGTCAGAAACCGGGGGTAGGGGTATGCCATGACATCTACCACAATTACTGGTCTTGGGTCACAAAAGAAGTTTCTTTTCAATTCAGTAAGATGTGCATCATGCTTTATATTGTAATTTTTTTCTTGTAGCAGTCTTATTCAATTTAAGGTCAATGCAAACAAACAAGGAAACATTTCTCCCACGTGCATTTAGAAATTAATAGATCAAGTGACATTGAGTACCATTATAGCAAGCAAATTACTAAGAACAATACTTTCTTGCAAAGCAACACGAAAAAGGACCACAATTAAACTTACGTTTTTTATATAGAAATTCTGCTCGTTCTCACACGTTTAGGACAAGCAACATTTCTAACCTTCAGGTCATCAAAAATGCCCTGTTTTGGATAATATTAACTTGAAGGAAACTTGTCTTCATTGAATGTTTACGATGGCTTTTGCTTAGAAAAGCTTTTTATCTCCACAGTCTGAACATACTGGGAAGAAGATAATATCACACAAGGTATAATATGTAACATATCTTCCTAACAACTTTACCTTTTTACAATTTATTGCTGGGTATCTCTTATCCCAGTCCTCATAACGCCTTTTGTCAGTGGAAGGGCTATTTCCAGAGAACGAGGAATTAAAATAACAAGAAAGTAAGAAATTTTCAGATACGAGCGTGCCATTTTGAGTGTCCATAATTCCATAACTGATGCAAATTTTGGCCATGATTTTGTGACTAGTGACACATTGCCTGTAGTTCCAATAATTTTGGCGATTTTTCTCCATCACCGGACCCCTAATTTTGCAAAATATCTTAAAATTGTACGTATAACTCACAATTTAGATTAAAGCTAAAATTAAAGTTCCCTTTGCCATTGAAATACTTACTAAGTTACACTAAATAAATTGGGTTCAAACGCTCGAAAAGATAGCTCGAAAATATTTAGAAAATGTTTCACCGGTTCCTGTTAAAGCCTCGTTAATGTAAAAGAGTGCACATATCAAAAGAAAAGGTTGAAACAGTTGAAGCCATGAAAGAATGGAGAGCCGAGAATTGGCAAAGTGTTCCTAAAACAGTTACGAACCTCTCAACGAGCGAAAATTCCTGAACGCTGCCAGTTAACCTTAAACAAGGGAAAACTGTTTTGAAGTCAATGCAAAAGTTTCAAGGCGCAATCAATGGACATCGAGAGGAGAAGAAAATCAGAAGTTCAATTATCAGCTCTTTACGAGGCTAGCAATGTTGTTTTCACGAAAGCAGATCTTTTGAGGAATTTTAAATTACTAGAATACGATATGCTTAGCGAGGGTTATACATAACCTAAAAAAGCTTAGGTCATTCATTTCAAGAAAGATCCATTTAGTTGAAAAACATTCGAAAGAGGGCGGTACCTATTATCACTAAACATAGCATTGATCGTGTTGAGGAGATATTGTCCTCGAAGATCCATTAGACTTGACGTTCGAAGAAGAGGCGTGTTATAATTTCCTACCACCTGTCTTGGGACAAAGAGATGAAGCATGTGAAGGTGAATTGTTAGAGAAAGAAGAGAAACCTCAATTGAAGTTTATCTAGGAATAATAAATGAATTTCCAGCATGCTGCTAAAAACGCGACATCATTTAAATGTGTCGAAAATTGGTGGAGATTTAAGATTTCAAGTTTGCTATCTGGTTCATCTTATCTTCGCTCTGTTAATAACTTTTCCAACTTTAAGAGGTTTGATGGGTAGGAGCCTGTGCTCAAGTGACCCTATCTCAAGCAATTCGCGACATATATAATTGATTTTGCACAATTAGAGGCATTTCCTGATGCTCTTTCAGGGTATAGGACTAAAATTCAAAAGTTTTAAAACTATATTTTTGTGACATCGTCACTTTAGAACGCTACTGTGTCCGAAAAGAGGGTCCGAAATAGTCATGCAGACTGCAGACTGGTCTGACACTGCCTCAGCCCTTGAATACTCAATATTTCTTGCAACAATCGCCTGTTGATCTGGCTTTAATAACCAACTCATTTTATACTGGTGCTACTTCATATTAAGTTCCAGATGTCTTTTTTGACATTGCCAATAGGCGTCTTTGATTTCTTCTATCCCAGAGAAGTTTTCAATTCAGTATTTTCCAAAAAAGATTTTAGATTAATTGTAATTTAATATTTTTCTGTAGCCTGTATTTATAAGTTTTGTTAAATTGCAAGTGAACTACACTCTTTTTTGTTAGAGCTAGATAATTTTTGCCGAGGCTTAATGTTTTTAATTTTTTAATAATTTTAGGCTCGGGTGTTCTTAATTTTGTTTTTATTTCAACATTAATTTGTCTATAACTTCAGACAATTAAGTGTTTCTAAGGCCACTAAAAAACAGTTTAGCTTGACATTTTTGGTTGCACCACCGCCAATTTGCTGATAAAATCTGATTTGTTAGGTTAATACATGAGAAAATTTTCCCCAAACACATTGTTTATTCCTCTAATTTTCAATTTGAGGCTAGGTATGTTCTTATGTTGCTCTTTCTGTTTTGGAAAATCGAACTGAGTTTTCTTATAAAGAGTGTTCTTAATGAAAATTAATCTAAGCAAAATTTGTTCTTTCTTTTTCAGGACTTTGGCATGATTGATAAAAGCGGGGATGGGAGGATTGAGCCCAATGAGATAAATTTACTTACAAGCGCTGAACTAAATACGATATTCGATGGAGAAGAGCCTGGGACTGTAAGTGTCAATATAGTTTGCCTTTCAATTTACTTTTTACGCAAACTCTCCCCTTTTTAAATAGTTTCTGGACAGTAAGGTGAAACAGCTGTTTTGTGCATAATCTCTCGATGTTTTTTGCGATAAATGGCAATACAACTGGTACCTTTTAGAAGGCTAGGATGCCTTTATCCTTTAGAATCAGGACTTGCAAAAGCTGTGGACAGTTTTTATGAAAATGCATTTAACTTTTATAGGCCCTTGAGAGCATATTTATATGTGTCTTAGTGGAAAAATTTCTATCCAGTTCAGGGACACCGGAACAACTAAGGGGCAAGGGGGGCAGGCTTGAGTAAAAGGACATTTCAAAGATAACTTCCACTTTCTACTAGTTCCTTCTACTAACTGCTATTTTATTTCAATCTTCTGTAGATGTCTTGAAAATTGGCTAACTTTTGGAACAAGGATTTATTTACAAGTTTTGAAAAATGTTGTTATGAATTAAGAACTATAATAAGAAATTTAATTAGGAATATCTCTGATTATTACAATTGGCTGGCTTCAGGGGCACATTAATGAAAAGGGCATTCTGGCCACTCTTGCCCCTCCTATCAAAGGGCAACTGGGGTGGTTAACCCCCCATGCTCCCCTTCTCTAGTGTCCCTGATCCAGATGTTTTATGCAATCCAGGTTCGGTATACATATTAGAGCACTTGTGCTGTCTCCATATGGCTCCTAGCTGTCCCCATGCAGTCCCTACACTATCTCTAGTTTCCCCTATTCCCTTGTAGTATACACTGTTAACTTACTTCACTTTTTAGTTCTGACTTTAGATTTTACAAAATATTGGAAGATTATGAAGTGGCATATTTACATAGCACTTTAATTTACTCTAAATAGCATATAAAATTAACTCATTCACCAGTTTGATAAATAACGGGTTAGTGCTTTTTATGAATTAATAATTGTGAACAAAGAAAAAGTTCTTCAGAATGAAAAGAGTTTAGAGCAAATGAGGAATGGATAAAATGCAACTGTTTTATTTGCTCAAGACAAAGAGAAAAGGCGTCTTGTTCCTTACTGTATAATATCAATGATGTGAATTCCATATTTAGAGGGATCTTTCTTATAGAGAAGTCTGCCTTGTAGAGGTGTCTGCAGGTTTTACTGTATAAAGAATACATAAGAAGGAACTTCACAGCCCCTACAATTTGGTAGCGATAACATCTGAAGGCTTTGTTCACATCGTTTTGTTCATGCTGTGTTTTTCATGCTCACTTAGTTGCTTGTATATTCTAGTGTGTTTCTTTAGAAAAGTTGGTTTCCAATAATAGAAAATGCTATGTACGTTTCTTAACTATTAACTTTGCTCTTTTATAATTCGTCCTTCAAAATTGCAACTTTAATAATGGTTGTTAAATTTGAGCATTAAATGTAGGGGACTGCTTGATAAGCATAAGCTTCTCAGTGTCCTAAAAACTACCTTTGGATGCTAGGTAGAGACAAATACAAATAAAATGTTGTCACAGCAGTAACAAGTTCCAATGAAATAAATAAGAAAAAAATATATATTTAAAAATGAAGATTCCAATTCAATGATCCAGTTTTGGCTAATATGAAGATAAAAATTGAAATTTTATAATTGAAACTTTACTGGCTGAGAAATTTCATAGCTCATTCAATGCTATTTTCAAAATATCGCATTTTATTCTGTTTGATTATGATAGATATTACCTTTGTATCATTTAGATCAACATAAAAGGAAAATCAATGGTAACAGAAAATAATGATCAGGTGTGGGGTGCAACAAGAGACACAGATAGCTCTGTGAAAATCAATGAGGATAAGCCTAAAGAAACCACAAGTCGTGATACAGAACTTTAGGTATAAATATACATGCAAATCATAATAGTTGTGTTAAAGCAATTTTTTTGTTAAGCTAAATTTTGAGTAAATTGTCCTGAGAATAATATTTTCATAACCCAGCTCCTCAGTCTCTGATCCAACACTCTGAGTTATTCAAAATGTTTCTTTCTTTAACTAAAAAGGTTAAAGTCATAGAAAGGTGCCATATTCTGATATTTATCTTTTAGAATTTGCCTGTACCCTTACTCCTTTTTAGAAATTTGAATTTTCCCTGGAGCTATCATAGGAAAGGTTTTGAAAGCATTGCTGACATTGGGCCTGAAAGTTTTCCCAAGTCTCTATTCTAAGTCGAACAGTATGATTCTATCATTTTGATCACAGCTATTAACAAACTACTTCTTTTAATATTCTAAACATTTTCATGGCATAGTGTTAGATCCATAGCTGATAAGGGGATAAAATATTGATGGCTGTAATCTATTAGTTATTCTTAAAGGTAATGTGTCCAGCTAAAGCAAGTAACTCTGCAGGGGTTTTCAGAAACATGGGATTTTTCATGTCATCGCCCCAGTCATTACGGTTGTTCTGTTTATTTATCCTGCTGCGAGGTTAGCTTTTCATGTGAGCAGGTTTGCCTCGCAAGAATACTAACCAATCCCAAACTGTTGTTTTGATGGGTGGCTTGACAAGTTGGGTATACACAGTCCTTTTATATGGACACATTACCTTTAATGTCTTAATGTCTTTTAATAAGTTAAATTCATTTCACTTCTATGTTGATAGTTAGTGTATTTATACTTGATGAGACATTTTTTTGAATTGTTTCTTTAAATCAATGAGGCTATGCAGGCTTTCATGGGAAAAATATAGCAGGCGTGCTAACCAACGCACACCTGAAAACATCCAGGCATGTGATATTTTGCACTCCTCAAAAGCAGTAGGGGTGTGCCAGGGTGTGCACGTGCGATCACACACCTTCCAGAAGAAAGCCTTTCAGTCCTCTAAACTATCCTTGAAAAAATGCTATGAGAAAGGATAAAATTTCATGTAGAAACAAAATGGAAGATGCTAAGTAAGAGAGATAAGAAGTATAGAAAAAGTAATATCTTGGATTTGCTGCTTTTTCAATTTAATGTGGATTGGCAAGTTTACTTTTTAAACTATTTTAAAAAAACTATAAAAACATTTTAAAACAAGAATATACCAATGAGTCATCGGTTTTATAGCAGGTTATGGTATTACTACTAGTGTGGAAATTAAAGGCAACTTGTCTAAGAAATGCTAAAAAGGGCAGAGGGGCAATTATCCCCAGGGTTTGAGGCCAATGAGCTTCATAATGTAATAAATTCCATTCCAGTGAATTTTTTTAAGGAAAAACCACATGTTGATTTGCCACTGGCATGAAAGGGATGATGATATTTGCAACTGAATGCATTATATTCTTCTCCAATTCAAATTGTATAGAAATGTTCTGATTTGGAAATTGTGTCTTCAAGTCTTCAGGAGTATAGTATCATGTATTCCCTTTCCATTTAAAAGGTTCTGAATGGTAGTGGATTGATAACATGATCTAGCCTAATAATGAAATTAGAATTCAGAAATTGTGTTTGGTAAAAGTAAAGTATATTTGTCTGGTATTTGGGCATTAAAATGTTTATAGAGGATTTGGGTCTCAGATAAAAAGCTGACAATTGCTAAATGAATCTTATTCATTGTGTGAGAATACAGTGAATAACATATTTGAAGAATATGTACAATTAACGAATTCTAACCAATCAATCTAAAGTTAAATCAAATCAAATTTTCAACAAAAATAGGGATCTTGAGAGATTTGGAAAACATAGACAAACTATGTTCAGTTTATTTTTTTCAAACTCTTTCATTCAAAGTTATTACTCAATCTGACAATTTAAACATACAGGGGGCAGCTATCTTCTGTATCCTCAACCAGTGAGGGCAGAGGATTACGGTTACTGTTTTTGTAAACATTAAGTTAGTACATATGCTGAAACAGTAGTGTGTTTAATGTCTGTCATAATCTGTTATGTCTGTTAAAGCCTTAGATATCTTATAGATAGAATTGTTATGTTACTAAAAACACTTTCAAAGCTCAGTTTTGTACTAGAACTGGGCTTGCTTTATTGTAATGGGCATGTAGATGTTCCCAGTGGTAACAGTATTCAAAGTCAAAATTTCTCAAAAGAAAATAAAATTTCATCAATAAAATTTGCCCATGAACAAAAACATACTCTTAGAGATCAACATTATTCCTTTTCCTTTGTCTTTGTCACTTTGAGCATTAGATTAAGACTAGCCATTCAATACAAAAACTGCATGAAAAAGAAACAGACAGTCAAAGTAGAAATAGTGCTACAAAATTTCAAAAATGAAGCATAATAAATTTAGCCTGATGTTGTTTCCAATCCAGAGAGTGTGGTAGCAAAATGAGTCTAGGGGAATTCCCCCAAGATCCTTTCCTGGCTAGCTAGATTTGCCTGCCAGACTGCTGCCCTCAGTCGAAAATCTGCCCCATTTCACCCCAATATACTTCTGACATCCCTGAACCACTTCACAACATTTTTATCATGAACAAAATATGGCTGAATGATCATTACATATTTTTCAGAGAGTTAACAGTCCAAAGAAAAAATAGTTATTGTGAAAGATACGTTAAAACCTAATTTGAAGAAATCCCACATTAATGTATTTCGAAAAAAGACATTGGTTAAGGTTAAATTGAGCATGCAACAGTCACTGCAATCCATATTTCATTGATACTTAGCAGCAGAAATAATGTACATTACACTTATAAAATCAGATAGCCAAAATTAAAATTAGATTTACCTTGAACAAGAAGAAATAATCTTTTTCTGTACCACTTGATGTTTGAAAACAAATAATTTGAAACATATCTTAATCAGAGATCAAATGAGTATCTTCTCTAACAAATAATTTAGTCAGTTTATTGGACATTATTTAAAGCTACTCAGTGAAAACTAGGCCACCACTTGTTAACCTAAAATAGAATTTCAAATGTCCAGTATCTAAGAGCCATGTTTTTTATCTAGTCTTTGCTTAATTCTATGCAGACTCGCAAGTATTTCCTTAAAATTGTAAACCCCAACATTTTCTCCAAATGGATCTTGAAAGTTGCTTCCATCTAGATGAAGAAATTCCTTTGCTTTTGCTTCATAATGCTCATAAAACTCAACAAATGATTTCTCCATTACATCCATCAGAGCCTCTGGAAAGTGTTGGTTGCCCCCCTCCAACATTTGGCACACAGCAATCCTTAGAGATTCATGTATAATACAGTCATTATACTTCTTTGAATCACCTGGACGTCTTTCTTGTTCATACCCTGGTTCATTGTGATATGGTTTCTCTGACATCAGTGATTGGATCGAAATTAGAACACTGGATATTGACTGTGAGGCACTCCATGGAGGTCCAGACCATGTTCCCAAAATGCTCAAGCAAACCTTCCCATTCTTATACAGGTTTGGATTAAACCTAACAGTACCACTGCCAGTTGTTAGAAGTCTAACTTTTGGGGGTCTGATGGGATAATCAGGAGGGCAACGAATGAAAAAGTGAAAAAATCCTCCTTCATAAGGAGTATCTGCTGGCCCAATAATTAACGCGTGGATTTTGGTTATATTTCCTTGGTCTGGGACGACGCAGATAAACGGCGGTGGCTCGCTGTAAATTTCAGTTATATCTTTCTTTACGCGTTGAATGCAAAATGATGTCGGTTTTTCTTTATCCCATTCACTGGATTCAGTTGGGTCCCAATACTGATCTGCCGATGCCATCATGGCCACATTGTAACTGACGCTCTGGCCTACAGAACTGTTCTGCATAATTTACTTTGTTTTAAGCTGCACCACTGGTTCCTTCTACTTCATAGCCCAGCTTTCTGGTGTTCAGACGCCTTTTTCCAAGAAATCCAGTGCTGTTTATTGAACTTGCCAAAGTGAAAATAAACTGGTTCCCGAGAACACCTTTCGACGAACAAATCTCCCTCGTTTTCAGAAAGAGGTTTGTTCTTTCCCTCGGCGCAAACTCTAGAAAGAGGACTCGGTGACTCTGTAATAGGTATTTTACTGTTGCTTACTGGCTCTTCGAAAGAGGGATATGCACAGGTAATTTCCCTGACCTTTAATTGTGAATATATCCTATCTTATTTGAAGCCATGGATGTAGTTGCATGTTTGCTCAGTGAGTCAACTGTTGAGACGGATGGCCTAAAATTTTATTTCTTTAATTTCATTATGATGATGATAGCAACTATCAAGCAGCTATATATTACACACCCACCATTATTTTATTGGCCGACACGACTCTGTTTAAGTGTGTTATACTGCATAATCAGCTGTGCTGATTTTCTGAAATATTTAGTTTCTATGTGTTTGCCTTCTTGTACAATATGCCATGGCACCATCATTGCCATGCCACTCAAATAGACTTGGCCTTGGCTATTTACATTCAGCAATTTGCTAGATTAAGCCAGGAAGTGATAACACATTATTATGTCATTTCTAAATTATGTCATATGATATGTGATATTATTTCATTTCTAAAAACATAAAAATTTATGAGGGATTATCCTACATTATCTAAGATTTTTCCTGGTGGACATAAAAAATTAAGACTGTTTTCTATATATGCTGTACATGCTGTAATTCTATATAATGCCAACATTGCAAACATGGTAACATAAATTTTTGTGCTGTTGTTTACCCATTTTTAAATCAAGTAATTTTCAATCCACTCACCTATCTACAATATATCTGATGTCGGTCTAACTGCATCTAGGAAAAACAATTTGTTTTATTTCCCACTTTGTTAATAAGATAAATTTGAAGCTCTCATTAACTCCACATCACACCACTTTGAAAATTTTCTTTACTCAATGCAGTAAGTAAAAATGTCAAAGCAGGTTTTAAGATACCAAGCTTTCTTTTGCACTTTTATTCCATGAATATAAGGGGAATAAAGACAGTTGCTTAACAAATTGCTACTTTGTTTCTTTTTATACAAATCCATACTATTAACAGATTGATTAATTATTAGTTTCAAAAAGTATAATTATGTTGACATTTTCGTTTTTTTATCTTTTATTCACAGAGGCAGCATGCTGAAAAATTTATTCACTCAAAAGGGAATAAATTTGTATGGGAAAGCCCTTCTTGTAAGGCCCCAGTGTTACATATATGAAGACTTGTTTGGCTTGAGGTTGATGTCAAGCTTTAAAAATAAGTTCTACTGGAAACCAAAACGAGATAAGGCAAATCCAAGGCCAAAATTTTCAGTCATTCTCCTTGAGGATGATGAAAACCTGGGAAGAAAATACGAAGTTGTGAAAGTTGAACGTGGCTATGCAAGGCATGTTCTTATTCCTGAGGGAAAAGCGGATTATGCGATAAAAGAAAATCTTGAGAAGTATAATTGCACTGAAAGTGCAGCAAAGCCAAGGGCATCATTGAAATTCCTGAACAAACTGAAGAATATGAATCTTATTTTACAAAGGCCAAAGCATGAAAGCTGGGAAATTTCAAAACATCATATTGCTTTAGCATTTAAAAACAGTTTTAAGCTTCATGTTCCAGTACACTGTATAAGAACAGATTTTGAATCAATTTCGTCATATGGGGACTATGAAGTTAATGTCACTGTTAATAGAGAGAGCACAGTTCCTGTCAAGATATCTGTTCAAGAATGGGAGCCAGTTTACAAAAAGGGTTGGAAGGAGTTATTGTTAGGTGGAACAAAAGAAGAAGAAGAAGATGTAGAGGCCCATGATTAGTACTTGACAAATTGTTTTATGTAGTT
Source organism: Rhopilema esculentum (assembly GCF_057945365.1). Taxonomy (NCBI): domain Eukaryota; kingdom Metazoa; phylum Cnidaria; class Scyphozoa; order Rhizostomeae; family Rhizostomatidae; genus Rhopilema; species Rhopilema esculentum. The sequence goes on from NC_142833.1 coordinate 6,987,911, forward strand.
TAGATATTCTTATCTTGCATGCTCTAGTTATTGACACCATCTGTATGATGTACACTTGTACCAATGATTCAATTTATAAAGAATCAACATTTTAAACAGCTCCTGCCCCTTACACCAATTCAACTCATGGCTTCAACTCATGGATTGTTTTTAGAGATAGAGAGTTGCATTGAACTATTTTAATGTCAGTTGGACTGTCATTGATTTTTCCCAATTTGTCCACTGCACCGATTCCATATTTTTTCAATATTTTTCCTTGTGAACTCAAAATTGCATTGGTTGTACAGGACAGATGACTTTTGAGTTTAACATAGGTGCTTATGGTCATACCATAAATCGACAGTTTGCTTCATCTAGCCATTGCTGATAATTGTGGCCAGTCAAAACCTTCAAGGTTTGGGCAATCCCTGCATCAACGACTTGCCAGAAATCCGTAGCATTCTTTAAGCCATACCATACAACTCCGCCATGGCTCGCAACAGCTTCTTTGAACTGGTCTGCCTGTTGAGCTGTTAGGTTATCAACAAACAGAATGAATCGATCCAGATTTTTCACTAATAGTTGTAGCGTTTTTCCGAAACGGAGATTTGGCTTCTTCAAGTTGTTTTTCATCTTTACTGACCATTTCCTTCATCCATGACTGAATAATTTCAGGACTCTGTAGATTGCTTGTTGACTCGTTCAGAGGTTTACCCACTTTATTTTTCTCGCATGTAAGTTTGTGTACACCCAAGCCCTGATTATTGACAAAAGTATCTTTGCGGTAAGGGCACACGACGCTTTTTCTAACTTTCTCATCTTCGACTTGATTGGGTTTATTAACTGCAACGTCTTTTCCTTTATGTTTAACAATATTTTTTAAATCCGAAGGAACCCAGCGTTCCGAAGAATCGCTGTATTGCTAACTCAGGGACTGACGCAGCTAGAACGGGAACGATAACGTTATCCAAATTTTTGATAATTAATTACAGTCATACATTACAGTCAAAATAAAAAATGAACTTAGGGTGTCACCACCCTATTGTTAAAAAAGTTTATGCATATATGGCATACCTTCGTGGTGATGCCGCTAACGCTATCGGCTGAGTGTATTTCAAAACATAAAAAGTATATATATAGCGTCAAAGGGACAATTGTTTTTCCTTTGGGAGAAAGCTTGGATTAAGGAAAATTTTTAGTTTTGATGAAGTTGAGCCTGGCATTATTCTTGAATTATTCTTAAATCTTAGCAATTTTTAGCCTCAATATTTTTATAGACTTTATTCTTATTTACAAAGTGTTTAAGCAAGAATGAACGGGCCCTTGCGATTTAAAACTCTTTTGCCCTTTCTTAAGTTCCTTCCGATTGTCAATTGTGAGCGAGTCTTTCTAGTTTTCTGAAATGATGTAATTCTGGTTCGTAAATTTCAGGCTTTGGCGGAAATTTTTTACGAGCCTTTACACTCTTTTATTATCAGAACAATTTTAATTGATCAAAAGTTAAGAAGAAATTAAGAACAAGCTGAGGCTGAGCTACTGTAAAATGTAATTTTGAACCGAGGGGCAAATCACTGCTTAAAATCACGTACGCTTTCAAGAATAATCACACTTTAATCACAAATGAATCAGATCAATAAAAAAAAAATTAATCACAAAGTATATCATTAATCATAAAAGTTACTTAAAATAAATATTAGAATCCTTGCCCACTTTTATCCGGATTTGCTATTGAAAAATTCAATAGTTAGAATTTTTCCTTTCACACTTTCCCAATCTTTCCATGAACACGTTGGAAAGTCTGCAAACACACACTCGAGAACAACAAGCTTTTATAAGTACCCTGCAATGGAGCAAAAAAATGAAGGTCTCGTTGTGATGCCGGGGTCACTGAAACAACCATTGCTGTTTTTGTTGCCCAAATGCCACTGAAGTTGATCTGACCGAAAACCACGCCTGATAGCAGTCATTTTTCACCCATTGCTTCAAGGACGGATCCAGACAGTTCTAGATTTCCCAGTTGCAGCTGTTACATTTATAGGAAATGATTTATGTCAGATTCTTGCAATTTCCACAGATAAAGTTTGATAATCAGGTTCCATATTTCTGGAACTTGTAATTTTTTTTATCGGTGAAAGTTTCAGGAATGACAGTTTAATTTCCCAATAGCGACATCAATTGCGAGGGCAGAGAGCAAAGCACATGCATTTGTCTTAATGTCTTTCACAAGGTGTTCAACAACTGTTCACTGTTTTTCATCCCAGGCTATTTGCTTCTATGTTGCTAATGCTAATGTTCAGGAAAGATAGCTTTTTTGATGCATATTCAAGTTTTTATGACGAAAGTTGACGGCCCACAGAAAAGAGCACATGCATTTGTCTTAAGGTGGTCCTCGACCCTGAAGATGATTTTAGCTATGTTTTTGAAAATCATTGAATATTTTTTAAGTTTATTGTTCAAATCACACCAAATTTTCACACAAACAACAATAGCAATTACTGCAGATTTTTTCATAACAATAAGATGATCACGTGGTTATGGTGTATTTTACAGACCAGGAAACCTGGACCATAAAAAATGCTTGAGAAACGATTTTAGAGAAGTGTAAGCTTACATTAAGATAATATCTATTTCAAATTACTAAACATAAAGAAAGCATTGAAATGAGTTGAGAAAATTATTGTCATAGCAACCGTTGCTATGGAAACTGGAAAAACCATTTTTCTTGGATAACTATCAACAGAGTAGACAGATTAAAATTTTGTCAACTCATATCAAAGACACCATAAGTACAATTCCTCCTACCAAATTTGATTGAATAATATTGCATGCTTCTTTGTTTATCCTTTCTTAAAGTATTAAAATGCGCATTTGAGAAAACGAGCTTTAAAGTTCTGGTTGCGTATATTTACAAACTCGACATCAATGCTTCAAAATAATTAACCAAAAGAGGTTAAATTTGGGTCTTAATGGTCCAAGACCAATTGGTTTTAGATTATTCCCTTATATAATTAGGAAATAAAGTATTTCCAAAAGGTACCTGTACATAAGGTTATATGAATTGTCTTTTTAGTTATTAAATTTTTCTTCTTTTTGCTGATTTCTCAACATAAACCATTTCAAGGCTCTTTTCATCAATAAACACTACATCCATGTTATCCTTGTCATCAACTTTGCATAGGTCTTTGTCTGGCACTTTATGGATAGAAAAACCTCCAGAGGCATAAGCTGCTCCTGCTTTTGTATTTTGTTTTCTCATCTTCCTTAAAATTTGCCGCCTTCTCTGATAATCTGTTTTGCATTTGGCCTCCGCTTTCTTTACCCTTTTCTCATTTGCAGATTTGTAACCTTTGATGGTGTTTGATCCCAAAGACAAAACACCTAGTCTTTTCAGCACATTCCCAGCACTGCCTGCTCCTGCATTCCATTGCAAAACAGATGACGCAACACAACATTCCAAGCGCTGCTTACCACAGAAGACTCGTTTGGGGCATTTTGACCAAAGGACATTGTTGAGGGCTTCATTTTGATTCTGTGTGAGACCTTTTTGACATCTGCTCAGGAGTTCATCACCAGATAGCCTTTCAAATATAGGTTTTAACTCCTTCCTGAAAACTGATGGCAAGCACTTTCTCTGATCATAGGTTGCTGTATGGGAAGCTCTGTCTCTCTGGAACCTACACCATGAATTCTCTCCTTCAGGACAAAACTGATGTTGAACCTCATCCGGCTCATTTTCACCTTGAATGCAATGATAAAATATTGCCCAAATTGCTTTTTTCATCCCCTCAATATTATTAGTGTGATTTCGAATGGCATAACCATAATAATTTTGCAGTGAGTCTATTATTGCATCAGTTAGTCTACCACTTCCTCCAATCGTTCCACCATCTGCTAACTTTCTACCTTTGTTTTTGTTTTTAAAATTGCGCAAATTAGAGCCCATTCGCTTTTGGATATGCCCTATACAATCCTCTTTCAAAACCAAGTATCCATCTCCAAATTTTTTGAAACAGGCATCTGCAACTTCAGCAAATGACGATGAATCACCATCACCAACATAAGTTGTATATACAAGCTGATGTTTCTCCATTGATCTTAGAAACATTTTTACAGCAGCCTCTTTTTCCATTGCCTCTGAGGAGCCTTTGTGGTTAACTTCACAATGCTCTTCATGATTAGAATACCAATTCTTGTACTTTTCTGACTCTTTTTCCCACTTCTCTCTAAATTTACACTCAAAACAAATTTTGGACTGTACTTCATAATCCAATACTTCACCAGTCTCAACTGATAAAATAAACACAACACCAAGCAAAGAACTATAGCCATAACGTTTTTGCCATGTACCATCTACTGACACACTAACAGGGACATATGAAGAAACAACTTCATCATTAATGTCAGTGTTTATTTGCATAAGGTCTTTTAAATTTTTTGCTGCTTTACAAAGAGACTCTTGGGCTTCCTTCTGGTATGATGTGGTGATTTTTTTCAGGATTGCACTGAAGGCATTTGTTGTAACTGGTGGAGGGACATCTAATGCACAACATATTTTTGACAAACCTGCCAATCCATTTCCACTTTCCACACCTCCCTGCGTAAGACGTATGTTTATTTCTGAAACATCCATTTTATCATTGTTTACGAAAGGGCTGGTGCTGAAAGAATCTGTTTCTTTGTCACAATTGCTACATTTCCAGAATAAAACCTCATGAAGACCTCTTCTTTTAGAATTGTCTTGCCATAGCTGCAAGGTTCCTTTTGGGTCCTTACAGAGACGGCAGACGGCTGCTTTACTCAAACTGGTTAGCAGATTGCTAGTGTTCATCACCTTGAAGCCATGTGCAAGTTCTCTTCCACTAGCTAGGCCAAGTGAGTCTTTACTGTACAAATCCAGACATTTCCTTCTTTCATTTATGTACTCAGACTGTTCTTCGGCAAATAAAGGACAATTCCTTTTCAATTTTTCTAATGATTTGTTGATCAATTTCCCAGATGGACTCTTGAAATTTTTTGGAATCGTGGAGGGGGAAGATGGGCCTGGTTCTTGTGAAAGTACCACATCTTCGTCGTCATCAACTGTAGCGCTACCGTTTCTGGAAGCCTCTTGTTCTACAAATTGTTTTTGCACTCCGTAAAAACCACGTTTTCTCTTTTGACGGTAAAGGCTTCTTTGCTTTCGTCCAGGCATTCTAACTCTGACAAACGTAAAACAGTATTTCGAGGTGCACCGTGGTGAAAATTTACAGAATATACTTCATGTAAAGCACACTAAAACAAATTCAACTCAATAAAAAAATTGTAATCGTGTTCCAAGGTAGATTTCGTCTTACCTGTGGCCAAAAAAGGGTAAAAAAGATTTGAGAAGTTACCCTAGCAACCAGCTTTTCTCGTTGCTAAGAAGAATATTTGTGACTGCTCTTTGAAAAACCTTGATTTATGACCCGTTTTCGGTCCGTATGTGCACAGGGGCATTTAACAAAGAAAGAACAACACCTAAGGCATTATAAAATTGAAAAAAGCAAAAAAGTTGGAAAAAATTTTTTGATGATGAAATCTAGGGTCGAGGACCACCTTAATGTCTCATTCAAAGTGATCAACAACTTTTCACTGTTTTTCACTTCAAGCTACTGTCACCAACCTATAATACTGATTTAATATTTTGCTAATGCTGTTCAGAAAATATATCTCTGTTTTTAGTTGTTAATGTTTTTAAACTTTTGGACCTTTTTCGTTTGCAAATCTGCAACTTTCTAATTTTTTTCTGGATATACCCCTGTGCTGAACTGCTAATTTTTCTTTCTTAATTTCATATAGCATGTTGCAAAATCGTTGACGAATTATTTGAGGGCACTTTTGAATCCATGATTCAATTTCTAAAAAATCATAAATAGATAAAAAAATTCACTTTTATCACTTTTATCACTAAAAATCAAATTAATCACACACAAAATTGATTTAATCACAAATCAATCACTAGTGATTATTAACCTCGCACACTATTTTCAAGAATGATTTGCCCCTCGCTTTGAACAACGTTTTATTTCAAAAACGAGGATTTTAGCCCTGTGTGGGTCCTTCTTTGGTGGATATTCAATCTTGTTGGCAAATGAAGTTGTCTCACTCACTTTGATTGTATTGTGCAACATCCTATTAGGTGGCAGTTGATAATTTCGCAAACAGCAGGTTCTCCCACGCTTTTGTAGATATGATTCACTCTTGCGACAGTTTCAGCATAATGCCTTCTCTCAAAAGTACGACGAAATCAACTGGCCCACACAATAGCACACATGCATTTGTCTTAATGGCTCTTACTAGGTGCTCAACATCTATTTGATGCTTTCATACCCACCATTTCAGGCTATTATCCCGGGGCAGATTCAAGCAGCAATGAATGGGGGATGTTAGCAGGGCTCTAGAAGAGGGAGCTCAGGGGGCTCAGCCCCCTTTTACTATTCGAAAGGGGCTGCACCCTCTCCTCTTTTTTCGTGGTAGTTCTAAAATTTCATGGCTAATTTTTGCCATTACCGAGTCTTTGATTGGACGAATATTACTTTTTTACTTTCCATTCATTGTGACCTCAATTGCCCTCTTGATAATTGAAAGCTATGTTAGCAAAATTTTACTACGTCAAATTCTTTCTTTCTAAGATTTTTCTATTCAAGTAACAGGTAGACATCGGAAGATGATTTAACCCTTAGAAAAAATGGAAATAAATTGTTATTGGAGAATAGGGGAGTTATTGGGTCACGTGGTGTCACACCCCCAATAGTACCCCAATGGGAAATTTCATTCAAAATCCGCTTAGTGGAAGAAACACTTTATGTATTTCAGAGACATTCTAGTCTTAAAATCAATAAAGAATCAAGCAAAGGTAGTTGCTCTGTTGGTTAAGTGTGATTATCCTTTATATGGATGAAGGTAAACATACTTAGCGTTAATGATTTGAAGATCGAGACCCTCTTTAGGTAAATTTGCGCCTTGTGTCCATTCATTTCTCTCAGTAGAAGCATCAACTGCAATTCACAATGAGCTCCAGATTTGACCAGTCGTTTTTTATCTGTTGTTCAATTTTTTGTTAAAATAAAAGACTTCAAAAGGATTAAGAGGATTCCTATCGTAAAATGGACATGCAAAGACTTGTCGGTGCCTTTGAAAAAATTTCATCACAGACCTTTATTTTTTCGCTGGTCCAGTGGCGGATCTAGACAAAAATTTGACTGGGTTCCAATATGGGCGTGGTCCCATATTTTTTTGGCAACGCCCTTGACTTTTTCCAAAATTGGGCGACGCCCATTTTCGCTTTTTGATAAGATTCACAATTGCAAGATCTGATTTTAACAAGATATATTATTTCATCATGATTCCAAGGCAAGTAAAAAATAAATCTGTAAACCAAACCAGGAATTTTCATTATGAATTCTAAAAGAATGGTTTCGATTTCTTGCCAAACAGAGGACCTTAATAAATTCCTCTAGCTGGTTACAGCAGGATATAAGCTTACTGAGTGTTGCAAGATTTGAGTGAAATTTCTGCTATAAACCAGACAAATTTACATATATTCACCAAGTTTGTCAAAAATGGATAACGATGGACGAAGCCTCTTATTATATATAGCAAACAAACCCAATTATCAAAAAGTGCAAACTATGACATATGAAATCATCTTATCCCATTCTCTAAAGTCTTTCATTTTATCTTAATAAAGTTCTCTCATTCTTTTCTATAGATAAATATATTCTGTATAGGGCTTCAAGAGTTCTATAAACTTTCCACGTCAAAGAGAAAATATCTTCGACATTCCTGAGTTCCTGCCAAGAATTCTCTGCTGCTAATTGCATCAAATTCTCTCGTAAATGCCACTTTACAACCATCTGAAATGGACTTTTCGCTAGATCCATGAGCAAAAAAGCAGAGGGGCAAATCACTCTACGAAAATCTCGTACACCTTTTGTGAAAATCCTATTGTTTTATCTAAAAATTGCTAGAAATTCTTCTGTTTTAGGGAATATCTCGTACGCTGTTTGCAAGAGTGAATCGCCCCTCGAAAAAAGCGGTGATCTGTTTTCTCCAGGTTGGCTAGGCCAGTCGAGAAAAATGAGCAAATAGTTTGCGAGGCGTGTTTGAAAAGCTTGGTTGAAAATTCATAGCACTCTTCCATACGATTATCAAATTTCATTGATCTACAGGTGCTGGTCTCTTCCTATTTGAGGGCTTAAAACAAGATCTCGCCATTGTGCAGTCAATGCCTTCGACTGCCTATTTGTTCATTTTTGCTCATATTGGCTCATAGGGTTCCTTTTTAAAAAAATACAATATGGTACAAAGGGTTGTCTTGGCTACGACAGGGTTCCTTTCTTTAGAGGAATATAATATGTTACAAAAGATAACCATGGCATACCATATTTAGAGAGCAGCCAAGGTTTGGTACAAGAGACCATTCGACGTTGGGACTGGTTGCGATTAATTCGAAAGTAAAGGGAAAACTGGTGGTATGTGTCTTTGGAAAATTTGACAGGCTTCCAGAACCCTTGGAACCCGGTCTGAATCCGCAACTGCGCTGGTCAAATGGTCAAATGAAGAATCTGTGACATCGAATTAACAGGCAATTAAAAAGTATTAATTCTTGCTGCTTCGTACAACTTCAAGCAACTTGTAAGGTCGTTTACATGATCACATTCTGTGATCACATAAAATATGTTATGCAAATGTGACTTGAATATGATCGCGTAAACCGCTGCGCGCCAAGTTTGAGTTTGTGAAGCAAAAGAAGAGCGTAGAATTGATTTGGACGACTGAAGAATATTGGATAATGGAAAAGTACGAAGAAAGAGATTTAGTGAGTGAAGATGAGTACGACGAGACCGTAGAGGAAATGAATAGAGTTTTGGTGAAAAGAAAAACGTTGCTTTCAAGATCAGGGATGACAGGCTTAGGCCGTCTTGGACTACATCCACCAAAAAGTAGCCACAAGCAGTGAAGTCGAGCCAGCTGATGATTGTGCTGCTGATCCTGATAAAAAAATTACCCTGCCAAAAGAATCTCAGCGCAAGAAAGTAAAGACAACGGCAGTAGCTCAAGAGGTGAAAAATATTTCAGGTCAATCTAGGAAGAGAGCATGGAGACATGAGGAAATTTTACAATTAATCGAATGTCTGGAAGCTCGTCTTTGTTTGTGGAACGTATTTCACCAAGCATACCATTTGAGAAACAAACGCGGAAAAGCGTTAGAAGAAATTTCAGAGGCAATGAATACTTCTGTCATGGAAATTAAATCAAAAATTGCTGTTTTGCATAAGAGGAGACCCAATCCGAGTATCCCGAAAACTGTTGTGCCAAATGTTGGGTGAATTGTTGGATCGTTTGGCCAGCCAAGCTGAAAAAGTCAAGATTTTTATACATTGCAAAGCCAGTAGCCACCAGCCTACTCTAAAGCTTGGGATAATCGTCACTCTAACCATCTGCTAATAAATTCTCCAATGACATTTGTTATACTACACTTTTAATACAGTGCAACCAAGTATATATAAAATAACTCACGGCCCTTTTCAACTCGACTTGTGGCAGAAAGGAGCAGAGAGACAACGACTTCTTTAGTCAGCACTTTGAACCAACATCAAGATGCTTCTCCCAAAAAGCCTCCCTCTTAAAACTACTACAGCGTATTTAAAGATACAAGCATTTTACAAGTATTAAAAACAACCAATCAGCTAAAAACACGTAAGACCTACAACCAAAAGAAACATAGATAATTAACAGCGGAAATAAAGTGTTTGCCAAATGTTTAAATTATTGCCTACAATGGTTCGTACGATCTGGTGCCCAACACATCTTGTATTATTTATGAGCCTCGTGTATTACGTAACAGCAAGAAGTACTCAGCGAAGCTCATCGTAGTGCAAAGAAGTGCATCGAGAACAAGAAGAAAGATTGAAAATGTTGTCAAAACCCGAATATTTTTAATGTACTGTTATGTCATAAACACGTTTTCTCTACTTTTTCGAACAAAAGTATTTGGGAAATTTTCTATCCATCCCGCTAATTTTGGTATTCTTGGAATTGTTCATCCACCCTGTTTACTCCAGACCCCCATCAATTCTTGACTCGAGATTATTTCATTTGATCAGCAAATTAGCAGCGACCTTTAATTCAACTGCAGTTCTAAACTTGTTGCCACCGGTGAACTGATTTGCATTAGGTCCAGCAGATGGGACGCCCGACTCTCCTCCATTTCATTATGATAATTTATCCATATACATAATTAATTTACAAAGACTTCTCTATATTACACCGTGCCCACAGCTGACACCATGCTCAGTCAGCATCATCATCACACAGTGAACGTGATCAGCAGCCATAATGAATATTAGTTTAGCGTATCCATGTCAAGAAGGATACAATGGAGTCTTTACCGTTTTCTTGGCATTCATTCTTCTGCCTTTTCATGTTCTTCTTCTGTGTACGCTGGCAAAAGACACATTGTTCAGTTTACCACGTCATAAGATTTTGTTTTGCCTTTCACTGTCTCACGTACTTCAAATTCTAGTTTGCACCTTTTTGTAGTACAATCTGTTGAAGCTTTTATGAAGTTTGTCCATGATCCAACTAGGTGGAGAGCATCAGTGTCTAACTCAGGCTGTGATTCTAGAAGCATCTCTTTACTTACAGCTCCACACAATACCCAACCTACACCACGATGAAATTCTTCTTCGATTAGCGGTGAATCTTTGATTTTGTCTTCAAAATCAGGCATTGCTGGAAGGCCTGCCCGTTTCTTTGGAATAACATATGAGCCATAATCTTTCTTTCCGTGGTACAATAGATCTACGAATGATTCATATAAACATGTCCCATCACCAGGAATCACTAGGAAATGATGGGTGGAAAATCGTTCCCGTGGTGTGGTGCGTCGTCTGTGACCCAGTCAAAGTTTGTTGTCGGCCATCAGAATTATCAAAAGTATACCATTTTGATTTATTTAAGATAAATCATGACAAAAACATGCCTTTGACGTAATAGGACACTGTGGTGCCAAGTAATGCTCGTCTTAGAAGATTATATCGGTACATTATAGCCAAAACTGTGTGAAAATTCCGCCATTTTGAAAAACTCCGCCATTTTGAAATTTTCGGCAAATTTAAACATGCCCCATGTCTTAATCTTTTCCAACATGTTTCTTGGCAAGGAATCTGAAGAGAAAACCTTGACAGGAAAAAAGGCCTAATTTTTCCAGCAAATGACCTATCTAAATTGGTATCTCTGGAATTATCTTACTGGTGATTAAAATATTTGCCGTAGAATTACACGAAGTGCCCTGTATAGTGATGCGAAGATGCTTGCAATTTATATCACCGCTGACCGTAGTTGTAACTTGTTTAACATTGGTTGCTTTGTCGGTTGAGCGCTATATCGCCTGCGTTCATGGCCTTAGATTTCATCAAATTGTGACCAATAGAAGAGTCAGCCTTGCTTTTGTTATCATTTGGGTTTTTGGCTTTTTATGTGCAGCATGTAACTTAACGATGATCAGACATTCAGACATAGTTGGGCAATCAGTTCAAAGCGAGACGCCGGTTCTACGAGTTATAGTTGTCGTTATCGAGATACCTACTACTTGTTTTACGCTGATCATGATACAGGCGACAATGTTCAAATTCAGCAGAAAAAAACTGCTAGAAGTCCAGCCAGGAATGCCAGTAAGCAGTCAAGCAGAACAACGAAACCTTCTTGAAAGACAGCTCAAGATTGCGTTTGTAGCAGCCATAGTAGTTATTACTTATTTATTCTGTTCCTTTCCAGGAGCCATACTGGCTCTTCTGACCCTTATTACTCACGGAACACAGCCTGTCGATAAGTATAATTTTGCTGTTGCATTGTGGATGTTAAATCCTTTACGGACCCATTTGTTTACGGGTTCGAAATGAGAGATACAAGGAAAGCTCTCATCAAGCGAACCAAGAGCATAATCTCTGCACTGTTGTGTTGTGTAGACTCATCGTGATCTAACAGTAAATCAACATCCAGTAATTTTGGTCTTTATGGTCTAGTGTTTTGTTAATTCATTAATGAGATTGCGACGTGTTCCTACCGAATTGGTTCTTCACTTGTTCTTCGCGCTTTCTAACAAATATACACCTTGTTCTTAAGTTGCCGCATAATTCTTTCTAGTTAAGTGCAATTTCTGATAAAATTACTTGAAACGCCCACTGCTTGTAAAACTTTTCATTACCTTCCTGTATCAATTTTCTGATGCCATAATAATGCAATTAAGCCTCTCTCTTGAATAAACCTATTCTTAGAAACGTCGAGTTTTACACAAAATGAATCAGAAATGCTTTTGATTAGATTAGAGCTTTTGTCTTAAAATGTACTGATCCACGGCAGTTTTGAAAGCGATGACGTCATCACTGAAAATTGCTGACATCATCAAAATAAAGATATATAACATTATAATATGTCATGTGTATACATGATTAGAAACTTTCAATCAGACAAGCTCGAATATGGCTTATATATTAAAGTCAGACCTATATTTGAAAAGTTAGAATGGTTTTGAGTATAGGAAATAACTTTTTGACGTCATCGGCCACGTGATTTCGGTGAATTTTGGAAAATGTTGTGAAGGTTAAAATTATTTTTTATACTATATATTTCTATAATCAGCCCAAAACAAAGATTAGGCAACGCGGTCGCTGGTTGAGCGGAATGCTCTGCCTAAGTAGTAGTGTTCGTGAAAACAAATTAAAAATAGAAAGGCACAGCCCAAAGTGTTGGGTATTCCAAGTATTTTTGGCAGTAATTGTACATGGTAACAAGCTTTCATTTAATGTTGTCGACGTTGCAAAAGTTGAAGAAAATTGATAAAGCAAATATACCACTTCCTCGTCTTCAAGTAAATGGAAATTATATTGATTTTGTGAAGGAAACTGATTATCTTGATCTCATGGCTGTTTATAATCTAAAATGAAAGAGCACTGTTAAATGTATACAGAAGAAGATCTCTAAAGCTATAGGACTTTTTAAGTACGCTAAACACTAAACCACAGTCCCAAACTTGAGTTATTGCTCCTCTGTCCGGGGATGCTACGGGGCTACCAAGTTGAAAACCTTGCAGAAACTACAGAGCAGCTGCCAGAATTGTCACCTGTTAGACACTCCAGCTGCTCTCTTCTATTGCAGCGGCTCAGCTGACCGACAATTTATATGGCATACGGTACATAAATTCTAAATTACCTTGCACCTGAAAAACTGGGTAATATTTCTGTAAAATTGTCAAAGAAATATAATCTTGCTATACCAAATTTTACCATCGCTTATTGCCGAAAATCGTGTGCATTTTGTGGAACCGACGCATGGAGTAGACGTGACTCGGAAATGAAATTAGTTCTTACAGTCATTCAAAACGAAATTGAAGCTTCAAACTGAGAACGTTTAAGGACAGCTGAACTGCATCATTATCTTTAATTTAATATTTATCACGTTTAGTAGCTTCTTTATTTTGTCGAAGTACTAAAGACGGGTTCTTATATTTCCTACTTAGGTTTACTTTGTTTTTTTGCTGGGAAAATTGGAAAGCATTTTAATTATGTTAATTTGTCATATCCTATGGGGCAATTTGGAATTTCTTAAACAACAGCCTTCCCCTCACTTTTGTAAATATGATGCCCTCTCGCCACAGTTTCAGCTTTATCCTATGATATTAATTGAGAATTTCATAAACAACAGGCTTCCCCGGCTAATTGTAGTTTGCAAAATGTCGCCGAAAATTTCGTACGAAATTACGTTACATAAAATTCGTAGTTTATTGCTGAAAACAAACCATAAACCAACTGATAGTGATGGCTAGTACTTGTATTCCTTGTCTACCATCATAAGAACACAGATCTATCGCATTACAGCCAGGGACGAAAACAAGTGGCTAATTTTGGGGGTCCTGGAAGAATGAAAATTTTAACTTTACTTGAAAAATTTTTCTTTCGACCTTTGAATTTACTGTATCTACCGAATCGGTATTTGGAAATATCCCTAATTGTAGTTTCTAGTGTCTTTATTATAAGCAACATTTTACTCATATTAATTACCCTGAAGTATAAGAAAAACACTAAAAACGATAAAGGAAATCTCTAAATTTGGATTAATGTTACACTGACATTTAAACTTGTTAAACGTTAAACGTTAGAAGTAAATCATCCAAGCATAACCATAATTATATATGTTTACTGATGAAAATAATATATGTGTCATGACACATATGACACTTCAGTCAATTAGTAACGATTCTTCTTTCCCTGCTTTGCCCTTTTTAAAGCTATTTGCTGCAGATCAATTTTATCCAAAATATCTCTTTAACGATATAAAAGCATCAAGGGATTGCGTCTTTTTTATTGAACGAAGGAAATTTTTAATAATTTTCAGGGGGCCAAATGCCCATTGTGTTTTGCAACTGAAAGGGTGATCTGTGTGCAAGTGCATATGCCTGATTCGTAAGATGCCCCTTATTGTTTAAGTGCCTGATTGCAGAAACGTGTGATTTCTCACCTAACCAAAATGATCTCGATGGTGTTTTCTAAACTTTCGAGTATGGAGATTCAGAATCCAAGATGGGACCAAACAAATTTTGCCTCAGTATCACGTGATTGTTGATGTCATCGATAACGGCAAAAACAGTCATAAATCCGCTATATATTCAAAATGAATCGTACAATTTGGCAATTCTGGGTTTGGGGCGTCTTCTCATTAAATTTGGCAATTGATATATCATATAGTTGGGTTTGGGGCGTCTTCTCATTTTGTGATGTCATTAGTGGATTTTCCCAAGTTCTGCCACAACCTTTGTGCTAATAACTAAGTCAGTTAGAATTTAATGCAAATGCGCTAAAACTATGTTGATCTAAATATGTTTGATACTTCTTGAAATTAATTGACTATTCTTGACACTAATAATCACTATTCATGACTATTAATAATAATCATCATAATGCACTTGTGTAGTGCGACAGCAATGACGATAAAGCAGTTTATTTAGAGAGCAACTTTACACCTGGTCGTTGCAATCTTTTTTACAAATATTTAAAAAGGATTATATATCTAGTTAAAATCATTTGAAAGCTAATTTCATTCCAGAGTTGAGCTAAAAGTCTTCTCTTTGCTTTGATGCATAATTACGTGCGCCTTCGTAATGAAAATTTCATTGCAGCCGTAGCTTCCCTAATTACTGTCGGCAGTTCATCGAGGAGTTCTGCCACATCTTTCTTCGAACTATCTGGAAGCACAAGACGACGCAATAAGCGTCACAGAAATGGCGGTCACGTTGCTGGTATTTTCTTTAAGCCATATGTCAATGTACTTGACTTGGGCTTTAGCTGATCATGTATGTACTAAAATGAAAGCTTCATCAGATGGCAGTTTCTATGTTCCTTCAGTGGCAACCAGTCAATTGTACCACTTCTTTCTCTTTGTTATTTCAGCCTAGAAGAATACCTGTTTTTTTACATTTTGCAATCATTTTTGGAGTTCAATTGAAGAAGTTGAAAAGGAACGTCAGGATAGTCCAAATTGGACATAACGAGAAGCTCGGCAGCTTGTCTCTATGAAATTAACGGAACGAGTTTTCTCTGATTTTTGCTATCATGGACATGGTATAGATCCATGAAAAGTTACACTGGCTATATGGTAGTCTCATGATAGATGATCGCTCAATATTGCAGCAAGCAATTTACTAGGTGCTCTTGGTCAAGACCCATTTCCCCAGTCTGTAGAACTTGCTTGTAGTCTTGAAGGTTGTGATGTTTTTGAAAGATGTTTTGTACACAAAGCCATAAATGTCATATTTAAGTTTAGAACGAGATTTATATACGAAGACCAAGAAATTTACTTTTAAAGGTGTTCATTCAAATCCCGGTCAAAGGTGGATATGTCGTTTGGCCTTCCAAATACCATGACACAAGAACATAGTAATTGCTTAGCAAGAGACAACGTCAATGCCGCTGTGCCGGCAACATATTATTACACAATGAAGAGACCAAGTGTAATAAACAATTAGGCTTATTTGCGACGGGTCTCTCGAAAATTGTTCTGTGCAGCAACATATATCATAATGTATGGTTAATTTTCTGAAATTTGGGGCCACATGTAAGCACGCAGTTTTCACCCTTTCATTCTTATTTCTTATTTTCAGACTTTATTTTTACTCTGGAGAAAGTTTATTATAAAAGCAACTTCTTTCCCATCGTTATGTTGTCTTTTCTAGATGCTCATATAATAAGGAGCAATTCCCAAATCGTTTTTATGACGTAGTTTGTTTTCTATTGTACTTCAAGCCTTTCTTCTTCTTCTGCTCTTTTTACCCAGCTTTATTACGATCCAGATTATCAAAGAGTCAGTTGCCATGGCTCTTACTCGCCACCTTTGTATTGCTTTTACCTTTTCAATCTCATTGTTAGACTCTATTCCTACACTAGAGAAAGTTTATTAAACAACCAACTCCAACTTCTTCTCATTGTCATGCAGTCTTTTCTAGATGCTCATTCAAGAAGGAACGAGCATATAGGAAATGTTCGCAGAACTCATTTACATCGCTGGTTGTTTTTGCTGTACTTCAAGCCTTTTTCCATTTTCTCCTGTTTTTCCCCAGCTTTATCCCGGTACAGATTATCTTAGAGTCAGTTGCTTTTATTCTTTCTCTCCACCTTCGTATTGCTTTCATCTCTCCCATCTTATCCCATCTTTTCTGGAGAATTTTCATATGCAATAAACTGAAACTTATTTCCCCTCCTCTTGAATAATATTGCAGATTTTTATGTTTGCGGGGTTTAGACATTCACCAATCAATAGTGACGTCCCTAATTATAATTAGGGACGTCATTATAATTATCGTTGTTTTGCAGTTCAGTGATACAAAGAGCCTACAGGGATACATTATGCAGACAGGTTTAGGACTAGAAATTCTTACAGTGTAATGATAAATCCTCGACCACAGCCTGCTGTTAAATCTTCTTTGCTACATTCTTCCCCTTCTTAAGCTAGAAAACGATAAGTTTGTTTTCCCATGATATAATGGCATGATTTTCTCTTACCTCTTTTCCTACGTCAGAATTAATTCTTCAGTGAAAATGATGCGGAGATTAAGGGTTGTTGAGCCCTCTTGTAAATCTTTTACGCCTACTTCTATATCCCTGGTGGTAACTAATGAGAACTAACAGTAATATGCCAATAGCCTTTTAGGTCAGTCTTAAACTTGCTGTCAAAAAAACTTTGGCGATACACATAAGCTTTATTTGTTTTCTGAGGTCCCTTCTCGACTAATTAGCTCGGGCCCTAACTTTGGAGCCAATCCCTGCCATAACTGTATACCCCTTTAATCGGAAAGTCATTTTCGAGACTTTTCCGAACTAATATGACCAATAATAGCATGAAAATATGGTAAATTTCCTATGGACCGAGGGTCAAGCATAAAATCTCTACTGCAGAACTAAACTGCAGCAAGACATACATTGTTAGTGACAATGGCGACAAGAAGGGCAGGCTTGTGTAAAAAGGCATTTGAAATAGAATTCTTTCGTAATTTTCATTTTGTTTTGATCTTCTTGTATCTTGAAAGGCGTCTTGAATATCGGCTATTTTTTGGCATAAAAAATTATTTATAGGTTTTGAAAAATGTCGTCACGCATAAGGCAGTACAGCCAAAATTTCATAAGAAACTTTTGATAATTACAAACGGCCGATATCAAGAAACTTCTATGAAGATGGCACTTTGGCCCCCTTGCCCCTCCTATCAAAAGGCAATAGGGGCGGTAAATCCCCCTCTGGCATCCCTGCCTATATCCTCGTTTCGTTGTCACATCATATCCAACTGACGTGATTTCAATTGATACAGCCAAATTTGAGTGACTGTGAAAAATTAGCATTCTGCAAAATTTCGCAAATTGCTTATATGCAGTTTAAAGCTAGGATTTTGCCATGACAGTCTTCCCTTTGATCGGAAAGTCGTTTTCGATACTAATCCAAGCTGGTATGACAATATGCAAAGCTTAAAAATGACTGTAAGAAATATAGTATTTTGCGAAATTTTGCAATTTGCTAACATTTTAATTTGCTGTTCAAATTGAGGTTCTTGCTTTATCTAACTCTACCTTATGTCATAGTAATCTTTTGGATCCTAATCCGAACCAAAATGATAGATCATTATGACTTACGTTGGTACACAAGGAATACAAAAGTACTATCTAGCACTATCAGTTGGGTTATAGTTTGTATTCAGCAATAAAAGACGAATTTTACGTAACGTAATTTCGTACGAAATTTCGGCGAAATTTTGCAATTTTGCAAACTGCAAACAGCCGCTTCCCCTTGCTTTTGTAGATATGATTTCCTCTCGCCACAGTTTCAGTATGATGCCCTCTCGCAAAAGAATAAGGAAAGTAACGGGCACACACATCAAAACACATGTATTTTTTTATGTCTCTTATCAGATTTTCAACAACTCTTTGCTGGATCCGCCAAAGAAGACAAAGCAAATTTAGCATTCCATATGAGAGGGCGTGATCACTGTGTTTCTGCTCTAAAGCTTTTAAAAAAAAATCTAGCTAGCAGATGGTTTTCGAAGCTTAAAAGAATTTGAGTTGGATTTAAAGAGTTAGAAGAAGAAAGCTGAAAAAATAATGATTTCATGCGAAGATTATCATGTTGAGTTAAAGAGAAGTTCGATTTTTAACAGAGAAAAATATGCTTTTCCATCGTTATTGAAACTATGGTATTTTTAAATGCATGTTCGATATGAAATTTGCGCGTATTTTAGAATGCGATTGATTAAGTAGATAGTAATCATGAATATATATATAAACTTTAAGTGCAAGTAATTATACAAGGAAAAAACCTTTTAATTAATAACTTTTACGGATAAATACTGACCCGATGCTATATTGAATGACAGACTGTTTTGAACTACAATGTAAAACTGGTCAGAAAAGCAATATAAATATAATGAATCTAGAAACAGAATATTTTCCATATTTCTGAAGACACAAATCCTGGCAATAGGTTTATTCAAAGTTCTAGTATGAAAACGTCATTCTGAAAGTTGAAAAATGCCAGTATCAACGTACAGCCAATTCTAGTTACGTGCCAGAAACTTCCTTGATTAACAAGAACAACAAGGATTGAATATTAATCCATTGATGGCAAAGAACTCTTCGTTTTCCAAATTTTACTACCAATCTTAACTGAACTTGGCAACGTCTGTTAAAATGATCCTTAGCTGAAATGCGAATTAAACATGTAATCTTAAAGCTAAATTTTAATTGAAACGTTGGGTTTTATGTGATGTAAAAATTATCAATACTAATAGTCTTTTTCATCAGATTAAAAAGCTCATTTAAGGAAAAAGAAAATTTTTAAGCCTTTTTGTCCCCCTTTCGAAATTTATTGTATTGCTATTTATTCAGTACGCTATTTATAAAGGAAATATTGTACAGTTTGACAGGTATTGGGGCTCCAACCACCCCCCTCCCCAAGCCACCTGCTTCTAATGGCCTTGTTTCTGTTAATATGAGTTAAAGAGTATGAGCGTATTATTGACACAATATTGCTGCCATCTAGTTGATTTACGTTTAGCGCAACTTAAAAAATTGCTTTTGTCATAATAAAAATCCCTGGGGATGGGTTCATAGTCCTTCTCAAATTCCATTAGGTTGTTTTAGAAAGTGGAATGAGCAATTGCTCTTCGAATGTCAACCTAGTAATTCAATTTGCAGGTGGAAGGGGCATTTATTCAAGAACATGTTAACCTCTAAACCTTTCAGTGTTATCCTGGCTACAAGGGACGCTCAATACTTCTTCACATATTGATCAAAATTTCAAATATCTTTGCTTTTAACTTGATATTTTTCACACCTTTGAAAAGCTACTTTCTTCTTCATATACTTTCTCTAAAAAGGCTTTCTCTACTTCTTCTCTAATTCCTCCTCTTCTTCCTTCTCTCCTTCCGCCTCTTCTTCCTCTTTCTTCCTCTCCTACTGCCTTTATTCATTTGCTTCTTCTTTCTCTTCCCTTGCTCTTCTTCTCCTCTTCTCATCTTCTTCCATGTCCTCACCCTCTCCTTCCTTCCTGTTCTTCATAAGCTTCTTCTTTCCCTTCCCCTCCTCTTCTCCTCCTCCTTTTCTGCTTCCTTTTTCCTCTCCTTCCGCTTTTCTTTATTCTCTTCTTCTTTCTCTTGCCTTCCTCTTCTTCTCCACTTCTTCTACTGCTTCACCCTCACCTTCCGCCGCTCCTTCGTAAACTTCTTCTAACCATTTTTTCTCCTCCTCTTACAATTCCTGCCAAAAGTCTTGAAACACTGCAGTCGATTTGCAAGGTCAAATTCAGCAATCACCCTATCCTCCACAGAACGATGTAAATTTACTATAAAACAAGTTTACTATATTAGGTAATCAGGAAGAACCTTCATTCGCGTTTCTTCTATGATATTTGCCTAAACTATCAGCATTGTTCTAGTGCGGAAGTAGTACTAAAATTTTTCGGAAAGGGAAAGAAAGATTAAAAATGCAACGCAAATTGCTTGATGTTTGTAATGTTCACACAATTAGTATCCCGTATGTACACTATGTCCCGTATGTAATCCGCCCATGCATAATGGAATTATCTATAGTACTTTATTACTTTAATATATTTTCACGTTACCGCTGTATTAGCTGTGTCCAATCTTGTTATGATTATCAAGTCGTGTCCAATCAAGTAAAATCCAAAACACGCCAAAAGGAAAGATAACTCGATAACTCGTTTTGGGTGTGTTCCATGTACCCATTAGCCTACGAGGTACGTTCAAGTAACGTAATTATTGAGGAAAAATTATTAGGAAAAGTTTTATTAAAATTAAATATGTTCATTGTAATAGTTCAGTGTTAGGTACAGAATGTCAGTATGTTTCAGATTCATTGCATGATCCACCTTTTTGATGCAGTGCCCATACTCTGTTTAGTTCCATCACACGTCAGAACCGCTGATATCATGCTAGAACATGGTTGTATTTTCATGCCCATCGAGGCAAACATCTGTGGAACATCAGCAACAAGGAATGATGGCATAATTTCTTTAGTTTTTGACAAATAAGCATTTTAATGACAACAGTTAGAATCTTTTTTAAAGCCGTTTAACAACATTTAACAGTTGAGAACGATTTATTTCATCTAAATCAGCAACAATTCAAAATTTGCTTTACGTGAAAAATGATTTGATGAATTTTTACTTCAAAGGAAATTGACAGATACTTAAGCGGCATTATGCAATCTGTCAATCAACATTAACCAATTAAAAAGCCCGTTAGCGTATCACATTTATTCATTGGCCAATTGATGACAAGTGTCTGTCGATTGCCTTTAAAGGCACATGAATATTTTCTGACATCAAAGAAAGGAATATTTGATGCATTATTTATGATTGAAGACCTTCACACATACGACAGACGCAGCGACATCAAACAGGCACATCTGTTTTCGTCCATAGACGACATGTCGAACAACAGTAGTGTGTACCCGTGTATGAATATGAACAAGGGCTCTATTGCTCTTGCAGTGACTGTGGTAGTTACACCTCTACACTTGCTTATATTATTCACTCTAACAAAACACACATTGATACAGTTACCACGGATCAAAATTTTACTTTGCCTCTCGGTGTCGCATCTACTTCAAACAAACATAACGGTCATGATAATGTTTGCAGTCTATTTTGTTGCTCCAAAGTCTAATGAAATGGCATGCATGATATCAAGGAGATGCTTGCATTTCATCAGTACGCTAACAGTTGTTGTCTCAAGTTTTGCAGTTATTCTACTGTCGGCTGAGCGCTATATCGCTTGCATTCATGGTCTTCGATTTTATCAAATTGTCACCAATAGAAGACTTATTTCTGCTTTGGTTTCAACTTGGAGTTTTGGCATTCTATGTACTATAATTAACTTGTCAATAACTACAACAGTGGAAGGACGGGAACTGTTCATAGTGACACCAATCATGAGAGTAATAATTGTTGTTATCGAGATTCCTACTTGTTTCGCGTTAATTGTAATACAAGCCAAACTGTTTATAACAAGCAGGCAAAAGATGATGACAGTCCAACCAGGAGTTCTAGTTACCAGTCAAGTAGAACAAGCCAACTTTCGAAAAAAACAGCTTAGGATTGCATTTGTTGCAGCCACAGTGGCTTTTACTTACATCATTTTTACTCTACCAGGTGCGTTGAATGGACTTTTAACTCTTAAAAACCATGGACTCGCTCATGTCCAAAAGTATAATATAACTTCAATACTTTGGATGCTAAATGCTCTTACAGACCCTTTTGTTTATGGTTTTGGCATGAGGGATACAAGAAAAGCTCTGTTTAAACAAATCAAGAAGTTATTCGCACGAGTGTTTTGCAAAGATTCAATTTGATTTGACAGATCACAACGTATTTAGTATATGGATATTTCTTGAAAGGTTTATGATCAATACTAATAGCGATAGCCGTAACGACAATATTCGTTTATCTAATTGTATCTTTATTTCCACTTTTTTTAATGTAAACAAGTTAAATTCCGAAATCGAAAGGTTTAGGATAATGCTTGAATCTCGTTTGGTTAGAAAAAGTTAGTTTAGAATTACAGTGAGAAGTGACTCGGTGAGAAGTGAAAGGGGAAACGGTTTAATTTATATTTCCATTTCTTCAGGATACATCTAGAGCTACCCTGGGTATCATTGTCTAGTCTCAGAAATATAGTTAAAAACTAGTCACAGAAAAATTTGTTTGAGCTTGCCACCGCAGTTGTCTACAACACTTTATCCCCGGATTTATGAGGCTCTGGTACCCAGCGTAACCTTGAACCATATTATAAAATTATTTTAAAAGCACTTAATATTTCTCAACCTATTTAGCTCATTAATATCTTTGTATTGAATTCAAATGCACATGTTGATCTGCAGTTTCGCTCAGTGAAGCTGCGTACACTAACTAAAGTAAGAATCACGCGTAGATATTTCTAACTCCCTCTAATTCCCTCTAATGAAGTTCGATACAGGTTTATTAGCTTTTAAGAACATGATAAACTTCCAGGATTAACTCTGTAAAATACTTGTTATTTGGGATTTTTATTTATAAATAACTTAAAATCATCAAGGTGAAGTAGGAAAACAGCCGACCTTTGTTGACTTGTAGAGCATTCTTGTGATAGCTCCTATCATTGATTTATTTGTTTATTTTTATCGCATTTGTTTCTACCTAGCATCCCAAGGTGGTTGTAGGACACTGGGAAGCTATGCTAATCGAGCAGTGTCCTAGTCCTTCCTCTCGATGTGACCACACCTCGTGATTCCTACACTTGAAATTGAAGAGAGGTGGCCACTCCCCTTGCTCTGAGTGAAAGTTTGGTCAGGTCAGGGACTCGAATCCCCGACTCTTGGATATGTATTCCGCGGCCCTAACCGCTGAGCCATCCCCGCAATCATTAACGAGTCGCAGGCGAGGGATAATTTTCATCGAATCTACAATTTATCATTTTGTGCCTTCGACATTCTGAATAATTCATTATTTAGAATTGAAAGGCCAGTATGGAAAAAAGAATGAGTTGGATTGTTAGAAGATATAGCAAATATGTTTAACAATAATCTGATTATAAATTTCAAGAAACCTTACAGAATCGGTCTTGAAAGAATAAGAAAGGCACAGCCATGAATGCCAATAATCGTGTGACCATTAGTCACAATTAAATCACAGTTAAAAGATTTTTCTCACAGGAGATTTTCAACCATGGATAAATAATTTAGCAGTTTTATATACTTTGCAAGAAGTTTTAGAGGAAATAAAATGCCCGTAGGATATTACTGCATCACATTAAAAAAGATCAAATCTTTGTTTAGCGTTATTGTTCTAGGGGAGCTCAAGGGGATCAGCTTCCCTTACAAAAGTAACAAATTAATACTTACTGTTATGAGTGTTTGAGAATTTTTTTTAATGCAGGATGTACAGAAAGTGCTATACAGAAAGACCCGACCTCCCATACCATGTATTTGTGCGAGAATTTTCCCGCTTGTAACCTACAACACTATAGGTTCATCTCTTTTAGACATGATTGAAGTTTTTGGAATCAATCTTTCACAAAATCGCTTCATTCATCAAGGCACAGGAATAGAATTACCATTTCAATGCTCAGCCATTTATGCACGAATGACAATTTGCTCCCATTTGCTTGCCTACCCTTGATAATAATGTCCTTTATAAGAAGGGCCACCGAGAGGAGGGACAAGGGGCAAAATGCCTCAGGGCATCTTTGTCTAGGGAGCCTCATATAGTAATGAATTCCATTTTAGCAATTGAATTAAATAAACATAGCAAAAGTATGTCTAAGAAAGTATAATGTTTAGAGAGATTGCAAGAAATGACTGCCAGAAATATTCTAAAATCCATTTTAAGCCAATCTTAAGGCCGTGGTCGCAAAAATTTTCTGCTCGCGGTGGACCGTATCACTTTCTGCCGTAGTGCCTCCGAAACTACTTGGCAGCTCTGATAACAAGCATGGAAGAAAGTTATTTGTGAAATCTGAAATTTCGTTTTTTATTTTAGGTGACTCCTGCTTGTCTTCAGCAACACGATTTTATGGCATAATTGAGGTTTTTTAACCACCAATTACATACTATTTTGACAAGAAATCTTCTTTAGAAAGTTTACGGTCACAAGAGGTCAGCCTGCAAAGGTTTTTTCACGCACATTTACGATTCCCGCATTTCTAAAAGCTCGCATCAGTCTGGTCGCTGATATCACCTTAACGAAGTTAGCATTTTGTAAGCCTGTAAGAGCATGGTGCGATAGATTAATTATTGATTGCAACTGTCTGTTTCTCGGCAATTTTCCCAGCTTTAAACTGGAACATCCTAAAGCGATAAAGCATCATCAAAACCTGTTACGATGCTAAACCAGCTGACACTGCAGGATATCGAAAGTGGGTCAATGTCACAGTTACGCTGATTTGGCCTACGGGCCTGTTTACATGAAGTGGGCTAGCCCACTTAAGTGGGCTCGGTAAGTCAAGTTGGATCCGTGCTTTCTATAAATTCCTTTGTTCTCTGTATTTGCGTTTCGTGAAAAGTGGGCCAGCCCGCTCAGGTGAGATCCGCGAGAAGGACAAGTGGAATCCGCGAGAAGGACAGGTGGTAAATTTTATTAACCCCCCCCTAAGGCACCGCAACCCTTTGCCCCAAATTATGCCAACATATTCATGACAACATATCTTGAGCAATGCCCCGATGGGATGTAGTCGAATATTTTGGAACAGATTTATCGATGACCTACAGAAATTTATACAATACACCCAATATCATCCACAGAAAATAGATATAAAAACCGTATATAGTCGGCTCCCTTCTTAAATTTATGCTTTTGGTTATAGTCAAAGCAAATTTAGACCCAAATATGCAAAACTATTCCATCAAATTTTCACCCAAATAACCCTGTCTACAGTGTCTTAGTTTTCTGGCAAGCGGTGCTTGTCTTTTTAGTATGGTTTTTAAATAAGACATAAATATCAACCAAGGGTGTAACCATAGAAATAGATGTAACTCTTAAGGTGAAAGGAAATCAGAATCAATTTAGAAATCTTTTCCCTCAAGCCCAAGGTCATGCTGGCAATTTCTACTTCGTGTCACTGGTAGTCTGTATCATTTTACTTTTGGAGTAGACAAATGACAAGCATAACCTACTTTCTTATTACAGTTGCATAAGAAAAACAACAAAACAGATCCGTTGGTAGAAAACATTTGCCCTGCAAAAATCAGTTTTGCCCTGCGAAAAGTCCTACTTTCGTGGATGGAGAGGGGGATGAACCACCCTCCATACCCCCTCGAGTGGAGTGACACCCTGAGGCAACCTTCCCTAACGACTGACACAAGTGATAACAATGAGGAGACGTCTTGCAGATATCTTATGGTCATCTTTGACTCTGCTCCTTCACAAGAACTGAAAATGTCCTCAAACAATTTGTTTAAATTTTTAAGGTTTAGAATAAAATTGAAGGCGTCTGTGGTTGGGTCGTCTGTGGTAGAATAGAAATCAGCAAGGCATCCATACCAAGGGCTTCGTTGAGGTGATAACACCTTCCTCTGTCTGCGTTGGCAGCATAACCTGTGTTCCAGACCCCTACTTTCAAGTTAGGGGTCTGGGGCACAGGCTATGGCAGCAAGACTATTCTATAACTTGGTGCTAAATGCAATATATAGCACAGCACAATATAGCGTAATTTTCAAAATTCAAAACAAAAAATCTTATCTAGATCATTTGAAGTAATTTATGTATATGACGTCATCATAGAATCTTTAATTAATGAGCTTTTTGAAGCAATTTAAGGTAAACCTACTCAATGGACGTGTTCCTCTATCAGAGATTGATAGAATATCCCAAGAAAGGACAATTAACAGTCCAAGAATAAGAAATCTGCGAAACAGTGGGGGTAAAACGTCAATTATGGTTTGATGACGTCATCAGCCGTTATACTGATATCAGCAAAAATAAATTTTTTATGCATCAAATGAAAGCTGTTTCTTAGAGCTATCCGAATATGCAAGTGTTATTGTTATAAGACTTTTGGTACAAGAGATATCAGCTTTCTTGTTGAATTATTTTTTGCTTATGACGTCATGAACCACGTGCAATCTAAAAATAATTCGCGATGGCCCATCGCAGAATATCGATCACTAGCCATTGAAATGCAGAAATCCGAAGAAAAAATTTAGATAAGGAAATTATTTTTTCGCAGCTATTTCCATGTCTATTAACTCCGGTGAAGCTATCATGAGGAGTTTTCGATAAACCTCGATTAAACTTTGATTTGCTTCTGAAGGAGGCTCCCTCTGCTTGGATTGGTTTGATTTCAAAAAAGTGCGCGCGTAGTATTGGTGATGATGGCACGACGATGGACTAAGCTTAGCTTAGGAAAGGAAGTCTGATTTGAGCAAGAGAAATTGAGCTTCATCTCTGCCACCCACGACATAAAGAAGTGTTTAAAATTTATAAATATGACTGAAGTCATTGGGGTGCAAAGATCTGGTGTAAATTATATTGTTGGGTTATCAAGTAAGTCGTTCCCAACGTCTATTATTTATTAATTATCACCTTGAACAGATAATTAGATTTGAATACTTTTAAAACGAAATCTTATAGAGGTAGCAAAAACAATGTTGTTTGGCTTCAAGCTTGGCTTGAGCCCAGAACAAAAGATCTTGCACCTCATCTACAAAAATCTTCTAGCTTGCAAAGTCATTTTAATTCTGTTCAGCTGATCATATAACTTGCCAATCATTTATGTTTAAAATCTATCAGGTTATCTTTCTCTTTAGACTATCTTTTAGGTTTTACTATCAGGTTATCTTTCTACTGGGCTCTTTCTTTAATTTTCTACGCGATTTCATCTCAAATGGTGTTTTTGATAAATGAAAGAAGAATTCTACATCAGTACACACTGTACTTGCCTAGATGTATAGAACATGATGGTTTCAAGCTACTCTAAGTTTTATGTGACCCAAATTTATGTGATTGTCAAGCAATAGCTGTGTACATCTCTGCCTATACCTCATCAAAAACTGTATGGCACGCAAATTATTTTCATTTTGTAAACCTATATATTTGCATGCTTTGAATTATAGAATGAGATCTTGTTTTACATGAACAAGATCTTGTTTTACAAAAGAAAGCTTGTAGCCCCTTTGTAGTCCTTTTTTTTATCTTGTAGAATCGTTATGGCATAGGGTTTTTACAGAATTTTTAAAATTTAGGTTGATTACCACCAATAAACAATGAATAATAAAAGCAATAAGAGGATAGGAGCAGAAACTCCAGTTGAAGATACACTAGAAAATTTGCAAAAACGTCTCACTGAGGCAGAAAAAGGAGCTACACTGTTGAATAAGCATTTGAAGAAATATGGTTACAAAGCCCAAGGTAGTGTCAAGGAAAAGGAGCTTGCACAAAAAGAGAGTGATGTTGCAAAAGCTGCAAAAACAGGTTTACTTACATTACATGTCAATATCATTTTATTTCTCTAGCATAATTCAAAGTAGAAGCACTGAGTACCTGAATGTTTTCAATTCAGTCATATTAAAGGGGCTGGGTCTTGCAACCCTAGACAAACATTTTGTGCAGGACAGTCCACCTGTAAGGAGATTTGTTTACCAATCAACCTTTTACCAAACAAGCCAGTGTCTGAAAGATGGCAGACTGTGAAATCCTGATGCTTGCAGCAATGCTACCAAGCCTGAATCAACTATTGGCTTTTAGTAATCATTATGTTTACTGTTTGTGAACCTGGCTTTCCACAATGCCTCTGTGCTGTCCCTTTGGCCAAACAGGCTGTTATGGCGATTACATCTGGTGCTCCTGCTGCAGTGCAAACAGCTTCATTTTTGTGGACTGATCAAAGGAATGATGTTGACGTATACATATGAAATCAATCTTTAAGGATTTGGCAATAAAGATATGATTTTTTTAGTAAGAAAAGACGTTGAAATCTTATTGATGCACTGTGACTCTCTGTCCTACCAAATCTCACTTCTGTAATGGATGTTGCTGTGTTGGATTCATCCCATCCACAAGCATCAATACAGCAAACTTGCCCTGCAGCCTTACACGTGACCCAGCCCCTTTAAAGAGCAAATATAGAGGACAATATCCTCGAATTAGAGTCAAGATATTTGGGTTTCTGAAACCAGTGTGGGGGATGTGGAAAGACACATCTAGATGAAATTTATGAGTTTATTGTCAAAACCTACACATTAAACAAAATTCTTGAAGGATTTGATTTGACAGCTATCATAACATCATAACAACTCCACAAATGTTTGGATTTTGCTTTTTTGATCTTGCTTTTAAACTCTAAATTTTTTTGGAAACATGCATTGATGTACTTTTTAAAAAATCTACTGTTTGAAGCTTATTTGTTGTGTAATAATTTGGTAGGTAGAAAGAAAGCAAAAGAGAAGTTGCAACTCCAGAAAAGTTTTGAAGAGATGACAACACGTGTTTGTAGAATGGAAAATGCTCTCCAGTCTCTTAAGGTTGGTATGCATGGGATACAAGATAAGGCAAGTGAGAGGAAAGGGCAGACTGTAGGTGATGTGATGGATCAGGAAGGAGAGTACCAAAACGAAATAAAAAAGTTGGAGGGGAAGTTAGAGGCTGCAAATCAGGAAGCTGAGGCTTTGAGAAAAAGGGATAAAGACATTCAAAAAGAGCTGGAGCATTTGATTAACGATATGAAAGATACACAAGATATTTTGGTTGAACGGGATGGAAAGATAGCTGACCTTGAAGGTTTGGTTGAGAAAGTCTCCAATCAGAAAAAGGAGGTTAGAGTCAAGTTAAGGCCTATGATGTTAATTGTTATCCATACTGTACATCACAACCTTAAATATGCCCCAAATGAGCTGAGGTATTGCCTCAACAGCAATTATCCCATCATATCTGCATTTTTAAGCATACTTACCAGCCTCAAATAGAGGAAGAACATTCACCAGTAATATTTTTGGCTGCTGCTAAATGAGCCCTCACCTTCAAATATGCCTGCCCCCAAATAAGCCCCAACCCCATAATATATTTTGTGAAAAAGCCCCCAGGGGTTCATTTGAGTACTTGCAATTTGCATTTTAATTACAGTTGTCACAAAAAGTTTGAATTTATTGACACAGTTTTAGTTTCAGTTTCAGTTTTTTTTAAAATTCTGCTACATACAAACAATTAAGCCAATAATGTTCAAATAAATACAAATAAAAACAACAACAAGGGTGTAAGGAAAAAATAGTAGACTTGCATGCAGGTAATTTCTTAAGGGGGGACCCTCTCAGTAGATAAACTAATTTAGGAGAGAGCACCCCCTTAAATCCCCTTAAATCTGTCTTTCACACAAATTGTCTTTGCTTGTAGTACTGCTGACAAAGTCTCTCCAACCTGATGCTCACTGGCACTGTGTTGTTAATCCCTCAACTTTTACAGGTTCTGTACTGGGCATTGCTCCCAGGAGATCAGAAATATGATTCGGATCTCCTGAGACATGTAAAAAAATGCCAGATAAGGACTCTTATTAATAACCTCTCTTTATTTAACCTCTTTTTATTTAAAGGCTAAAATCAAGAACTTGATGCTACCACCCTCTCTTCTTAATCCCTCCGTCTTTTCCTTTTTTGGCTTTGCTTTAGTCTCAAGGCTCTTCCCTAACACAGCTACCAAGAAAAACAAATCTATTAGAAATTAGGAAAAATTACTGAACATTACTCTACAATATTTCCAATTTTTCCATTTCAACCACATTTTGTACCCTTTTTGTTGACCTTGTTGATTTTCAGAAACTATAACATGTAAACACAGACTGAGTGAAGCAGGATCTACAGTATTGCAATGAAGGTGAAAATATCTACAAATAGAGTTTACTTGCCAATGCCTGGTCATATTTTTATGCATATATGGTAATTTATGACTCTTACATATTGGATTACATAATCTTATAGACAGATGTACAACTAGAAAGAGAAATAGCCCTAAGACAGAGCCTTGAGGATGCCCATGAAGCTTTGCTACAGCGAATTCATGATATGGAAACAATTGTTGATTCAGAGCGAGGACAAGTGACTAACTTAGTCAACAGTTGGGATAATGCCAAGAAAGAAGCTGTTGCTACCAAAGAAGCATTTGCAAATGAGCATGAGTTGCGAGTTCAGTTAGAGGGTCTTCTCTCTCAGCAAGAAGAAGATTTTAGTAAGGATAACAGGCTGTTTTTTAAAACACCAATTATTAATTGATCCTAAAACTTTATATATTATATATTTTGACATTTAAGTGCACCTCAGAGAACTGAGTTGAAAATTTAAGAAAGAAAATCAGCATTTGGTTTCATACATGATATTGCAAGAATTGTCTTGTGAGTGATTTTTGCATTTGTCCCACTATTTTGATGTTCTTAGTACTAATAGATCATCTTTCAACCATTTCTTGGCTGTTAGTGTTGCTCCTCAGCTTCTGTTGATTGAATTTTAGTTTGCTCCTTTGGTAACCTAGAATCCTGACCCTTTTCAGGTGCTGTTAATGGTAAATTGAAGCAGGTCTTGGAAGAAAAGAAGGTATTGTTTTTTAAAATATATTTTTTCATATTGTTGAGAAGATATTTGTGTTTTGCTTAACTCTGAACTTTATTCATCCTTTTCTTTATTGCTGGTAACTCTCTTTCCTATGCTATTCGGAAGACAAGATAAACATTTCGGCCACGTCTTTTTACTGTATGAAAACGCCCTTTTATCAACAAAAGACGCCATTTTTACCAATCGGAAACGCCCACAATTATCTTTTTGTTTATATAAAGGCAGCTTCAAAATGTCTCAGTCAAAGAAAGATTCTTGAATTGAAAATGCCTAATGGTAGAATGAACGCCGAAGATTCTTATGCTCTTCTTTACATTTAGTATATCCCCTCGGATTGAAACTCCTCCTCTGATTTTAATTCATAGAGGTGTCCATTAAGTCCAACGAAACATTTTCACTTCCATTCGCTGAAAAGGCTTCGAGAATGTATTAGCCAGGCTTATGTTTTATATATGAAAGTACCAACACATGAGCACTGACATCTCAGATGTGTACAGCTACCAAAAAACGTAAATCCGGGGAGGGGGTCTCCAATTTTTTTGGCTCAACAACAACAAGGAATGATAACAACAACATTTCTCCCATTCTTTTTTCAACTCGGATATTCCCTTCGCTTCACGTCTAGGCGAGACGAACGTGCGCAAATCTTTAAATATGTGAGACAAACCTCCGTCTTGTCGTTAAAGTGCATGCACAATAATGATGTCGTTCAATGCGTATGCTCTTTGAAGACAAAATTTTTCCTGTTCATCTCCCAAACAAATTTAACGTAAAAATAGCCTCTGGGAAGGTCTATGCAGACAGTTGCCCCACTAACGTTCGTTTGTATCCAACTGGATAGGCTGGCATCCTTTCCCCCATCCATGCCACTACGCCTTTGAATACATCAGGATATAAATCTATTTAGAATTTGTGAATTTAATGCAAATTCTTGATCAGCCTTGGTTTGGTTGCTGTTCACACTTAAGTGTTTTGTATTTTGAAATTATTTGTAACAATCCAATATATAAGTTTGGTTGTTAAAGAAGTTATTAATTTCTTTGAATCGACAGATCTTGGAGAACGATATGTCACAAGTCAAACGGGAAGGAAAAAGTCTTAGACAGCAAAATGAAGTACTTTCGAAAGAACGTGGGCAATTGTTGGTAGGCACGAGGCGCAATCCTACTTTTTTCATACTGCTGTTGTAACAAAAATTTGCTTAGATGCTACACGCTTGCTTCACTCTATTTAGAGTCCTTTGAAATTGTCGTGTTTCAGGCTAAATACAGATTCACCAAAAGCTGTGTCAGTTTGCATCAGTCAGCAATCTTGCCCACAGAGGTCTTGCTAAGCTGGCTCCAATGTTACGCAGCCCAAAATCTTTCCAGTTTCGGTACGCCATGGCATTCCGACACGCCAGAGTGATATCGGAAAACTTGTATTTTGGCATGTTACCTGATAGCATTCCGAAAACATGTATTCGGTTACCTGTGTATTTTTGATGGTCCGAAAAGCATTTTTAGTCTGTTTTCAGTATTCTTCAAATTCTGAACGTCGTCAAAACATAAAGCAGGGCAAAAGTACATCTTCTCATCTAAATCTTGCTTCATTTTTCACCACTTGCAGATTACGAATTTCTGGATTTTGTGAGGTAGCAAAATTTGTGAATTTTTTCTTAGATGTGTTTGTTTATATTTCAAGCCAATGTTCTAGTACACTTGGAGCCAAACAAATACCAGGTCTTTCAAATAAACGCCTTTACGTGGAAACCTCTAAGTGTTTTTGCATTCTAGAAAACAAACGAGTCACTGTCAAGAGATTGTCAAAAACTACAGGAAGCCTTACGGATTGCAGCCACTGACAATAAAGCTTTGATATCACAGCACAAGGATGTGCTGCAAAGAGAGAAAGATCGTATTAATACCAAGGTGGCAATGCAAGACAAATTACTTGACAATGCGAAGGATGCGATAATGAAAGAACTCGAGCGAGAAAAAGCAGCTGTAAGAAACACTGAAATGGAAAAGTAAGTGAATTGCAAGATAAATGATTTCAGCCTGAACGGTCATGCTGTTTATCAATGGCTCTTTTTTGGGCATTTCTACAAAATCTGCACTGAATTTGACGTACTTCGGGAGAATCATTTATTTTGCAATACCCATTGATTTCAACACAATTCGGCCATCAAAATATGTGGCATCTTGTCTTGTACTTTCCAAAACTTTTGCGTTACGTACCTTTCGACTTAAACTTTATCAAATTCCTCTGCATAAGATGCAACTGCAGATATCCCCCATCCAGCTGAATTACTGTGGGCTTTGGGAATTTTTTATCTTGACAAATAGCGTGTTCCCTAAATACCAATGGTAGTAAATTATTTTCTTAAACTAAGGTATTGGTCTTGGAGAGCTGCTGGAAGCTATTTGTTCGTAATCGTGTTTAACATCCTTTGGTTTGAAGACTCCAATAGCAGGGAGGGGCAAGCGGCACTTATGCATCTTTAAGCATACCTTTAGGTGCCTAATTGCCGGGCGGGCAGAATTAACAGGGGGGGGGGTGGGTGGTTCTGTTCGGATTTTATGTTCAAAATTAATTTGCGGGGGTTCCAATTACCGGGGGGGGGGGGGGTCTAAATTATAAAGTTTCATATACTGAATACTTGAAATGCACTTAAAATCAGTTTTTTTTATAGAACCATATCAACAAAACAAATGATTATGCAAAGAGTTTAGAAGCTAAGAAAATTGATATATCACACAAATTGATAAATCCCCACACATATCCTCAAACTTCAGCTGTATTATTCGTTTTATATATTCCGGTATAAATCGCAAAGTTTTAATTTTTTTTCACTACAGTAATCAACACAAAAAATGCCTAGATTAATTGGCGGAAGGGGGAGGGGGGTCCTAATAAGAGCGGGGGTGTTGAAAAATTTTCAAAAATTAATTAGCGGAAGGACGGCAATTAGGCACCTCAAAGTAAGTGTTTACAGATTCTTGCACTGGATAGTTCGGCCGACCCTCTCAAAAGATCTTAAAACACCATCATCATGACCGTAACCCTTGAAGAGGCTGTTAGTGCACCCATGTATAAACATCCGTCTTCGAACTCATTCTGTCTTCAGTTCTTCTTGATGCTTCCGCTATGTCCAGACCACTTGGGTCTTCTCACTTTTCTTGGGTCTTCTCACTTTTCTAACACAATATACAAGACAATGGTCACTTTACGTTCACTTAGTCTTATTAAATATTGTAAATTAGGTTAGGTTGGTAAATTTCTTTTGTTATTAGTATTATAACATCTTTATTAGCGCTTATTTTAATCTTTTAAACAGGTCAGGTTGAAAAACATATATGTATGAACCTTTAACCTGTATAAATATTATGAAATGAAATGAAAATGAAATGCTTTCTTCTACTTGCCCGTGCATAATGGACATACAGGTGGCTTCTTTCTTCCTGGTAACATGCCCAAACCATTTTAGCTTCCGCATTTTTACAATATCCAAAAGGTTTTCAATTTTGCCATATTGTCGTTGTATCACCTCTAACTTCGGAAACATTTCATATCAAATGCATCAATTCGCTTTTCTAACTTTTTGTTAAGAGTCCATGTTTCACATCTGTATAATGCTGTTGAGGTAACGATCGCACGTAGAAGATTTACTTTGATCTCGATTGGTAGTTTTTCTTCCTTTCCTAATTTTATCCAATCTAGATAATGCACTTGTTGCACTTCCAATTCTTGACACTACCTCTAATTTTGATGTTCCTTCTTCAGTTATTGTCGAACCAAGGTATCTGAAGCTACTAACCTGTTCTAGATCTTCGCCAGTTACTTGTATAGGTGCATTCAATTTCATTGGTGTTGGTCCTGTTATCATTATTTTGCTTTTCGATGCACTAATTTCCATACCATATCTGTTGGCAGCACTATTGATCCTCTCCGTCAGCTCTCTTAGTTCTTCTTGAGAGCCAACAATGAGGTCTATGTCAGCTGCAAACCTTAAATTGGAGAGTCGCAGTCCACTGCATTTGATTTCGCTTATATGTCCCTCCAGTGCATCAGTATTTTGTCTTTGTCTGCATCTGTTCATTATGCGTATCTTAAAACGTGGCATCATAATCCTTAAACAGTACTCTCGAATTGGTTGACTGTGTTGTTTACAGTTTTCCCAATAATTCATGGGCAATAGTTGAAATCTGAGAGACTAGATGCACGGAAGAGTATTTTGTCTTTGTCTGCCTAGATATATTGTTCTATTAGAGGAAAAATCAACCGAAAACTCTAAGAGTATTTCTGTGTAATGACTTTAATGTTCCCATTTATGTCAAGATGCAATCCTATTCCTGGAGACCAAGAAACATAGTAATATATTTGTCCGGGTTTGCTACCGATCTGTTTGCTATGAAGCAGGAGATTGCATTTTCTGTATCGATTTTAAGACATTCCATTACTTCCTTGATGTCTTTGGCACATGCAATTACTGTATTGTCTAGTGTTGCCAGATTGGCCCTTTTTATGCAAAAATTCCTAATTTTGGCCTTTTCAGAGTTTGGTTGCCTAAAAATTCATGTTGGTCTACTTCCAAAATTTTGCCTTTCTCGGCTGAAATTTTGAAAACATTCCTTATTTTAATTAAACTCTGACACGCTAAATACCAAAAATTTAAAGTTGAAAGACCGATACCACACAGTGTAAACCTAATTGTAAAATATTATTATCTAGCCTAATAGTTAGCAAAGGATTTTTTTAAGAAGAGAGTTTCTTATTTTTGTGACACTGTGCATCATTTCCCTACCCATGAGAAACCCATTATACTTCCTCAAATCCAGTTCGCACACTGACTTGTTTAACAACTGCAACAAAATGATTGTTAGGGGGGTCCGCTCCTACTTCTTTTGTTATCATTACGGAATTTATTGACATATCGTATTCGATCAGTTGATAATCTATAAACAAATTTTTTACCAAGACTTCTATTCCTTAATAGTAGAAACAATAGACGGAATTTTCCAGAACAACCGTGCAAAGTGCCTAAACTCAGTTTTTGTACTTGATTTGGATAGTTGAAGCCTTGGTGAGCATTTTAAGCCTTGGATACATTTTTGTAAAGCAATAGAAATCACGTGATCAGTGACGTAATTTTTCCTAGTCATTAAAACTTGAAGTTTAGGCATTTTGCTCGATTGTTGTGAAAAATTCCCTGTCTACAAAGGTTTCAAAAAAGTGCGATTGAAATTTTTACTGCCTTTAGTAAACTTATACCTAATTCAGCGTGATTATTCTATTCATCACTCTCTTGGACTGTGTCCTAAATATTGTAGCCATGCCTGCCTAATCAATGTAATTTATGCCTAATCAATTGTTGTTTTTGTGTCCAGCGTTGAATTGAAGGCTTCTTTAAAAAGCAAGGAGCTTAATTTGGCCGAAAAAGTGCAACTGTTGGCTGCTGTTGAAAAGAAATACGTGAGTACTGTTAAAAATCTTATTTTCCCATCATTTTTTACACATTTGCGCCTTTTAAATGCCGCTTAAACGCCGACATAAGCTGTCGACATGAAACCATATAGATTTGGCATTATCTCAGCTCTTCATTGTGTTTGTAAAGTGTAAACTGCAAAGTAGCATATAAATTTAGTAATTTTAAAGAACTTCAATAGACGTATGGCAGCCCTCGTTTTCGAAAGGCATCCGTTGACCCAAGCTGTTGATTTTTTGCGTAGATGTTAAGAGTAACGCTTTTCGCGTCAAACATGTGTTTCTATTCACTGGGCGACTGTGCATTCCGAGGCTCTCCCCCACCCCCGGATAACCCGGCGGAGAGCGATCTTAATTTTTTTTCACGCTATTGTTTTTGGTGGAGATTTCATCGTTTTAATGGTCTGGTGGGCGGTTGCATTTTAATTCTGAAGTCTGTATTGGACTACCAGCAAACAAAGTTTTTTTCGATCGTTAAACCAGTTTGTCAAAATATACGGGTTATCAGCTGTTTAAATCAAACGAATGCAAAATATGTACAGAGCAGTAAAAAGATGGCAATGACCAACAACAGAAAATCTGTCAAGGGTGGAAGAATTTCATTAAACATGATTTTCAGATTAGAAATTTTCATGGAAAACCTTTGTCGGATAATAATTCTTCTCAAAACAAGAATGAAATTGGCGACATGATTTTTTTACTGATGACCTTAATTTTTCTTGTTTCTTGTTTTCTTGTTCCTACCATGCCCATATACCTAGCGGAATGCACTGGCAATTTGATGACGTCATAAAATTTTTTTGGATTTTGACCCGATTAGGATTTTAGTATTTTAGGATTTTCGAATTTTGACCCGATAAGAAGAAGGAGCACGGCACAATATTTCAAATGTGCAAAATCTGTAACATATTTACTGAGATATGGTTTGAACAGTTTGGAATGAAATATGAAAAGAACGGTTCAGATAAGCCCGAGATTGTTGTATCTCGGATAAGATTTACCAATGGGAAGCCACGCGCAAAAGTGTCAAATATAGATTTGTCAAATGTTTACATTCTCTGGTAGGAAAAACATAGAAAAGATTTAAGTCATATTATGAATCATTTTGTGTTTGCTGCTCAGATAACAACTGACACACACGTTCATCGATCTGACAGATAGATTTGCTAATAGAGATATACTCATTGGGTGCTTTCGCAACTTGATTAGAGCTGAGCGTTCTGTCAAATGAAATATGTTCGGCTATAAAACATCACACCGAAAACGGTGTTCGAATAACCGAGGTTCGAACAAACAAGGATACACTGTAATTTTGCCTGGTTCATAAAGCCCCGGTAAACGATCAAACATTTCACCAAACATTTCGTCCAACACCTTGTTGGATCGTTTGACCACCAATGTTGGATCACTCCCTAACATCGAAGATAAATGTTGAGCGAAATGTTGGATCGTTTGACCAGGGCTTAAATGTTTAACCAATGTGAATCACAGTTGTTGATTGGGGAAAATTTTGTGCTCTTTTGGCCATTTCTCGGGCAGTATGCAGTAGATCCAACACTCACAGCTTTCGCACATTTAAAAGTACAAAATCGTATTCTTTCATGCTATGTTGTAAAAACAAAATCGAAATATATGCACCCAGGTATTTTCGATCCACAACGGGGTATATATATTTCCTAGTGTAGAGTTTGAAAATGGCTTTGAAAAAAGCAAACATTTTACGAAATACTAAAAGCTTTTTCGTCTGACACTCCTCAGAGCAAAAACGTCAGAATAAGGTTCCGAAAGAACACGATGGAAAATATATACCCAGTTGTGGATCGAAATAGGCCAATTAGAAAAACGCAAGCACAAGAGCGGTATAATTGACCAATCAGTGCCGCGAGCCTAAAGAAAAATTACCAATGGAGTCCAAGAGAGAAAACGAACTCCTTTTGTCTACACAATGGCGGCTTTTTCGTTTTTATGTAGAATGACTCCAAAACTGCTAGATGGAAGAACGACCAGGCTCTGCCAATTATCCGAAATATGTCGTCATTATAGAGTTTTGCACAATCTGGGTTGTCTAAAAGATGTTGACCGATGGCAGAATCACTTGTTTTAACAGTGTTTCTAGACCTACAAGAGACTACTAGTGTAGAGTTTTCAATCTATGTTCTGACGTTTTTTACTCTGAAGCGTGTCAGACGAAAAGCTCAAGTATTACTCAAAATGTTTGTTTTTTCCAAAGCCACATTCAAAGTTCAAAATCAAGGAACTGCAATTAAGGATCCTCTTTAGATCTTCTCTCGTATAAACGTTGCTTTGATCTGTAGGTCGTCGGGTAGGCGCCTCGTTTTGTAGGATTCCATTTGATGTTTGCTAATGTTAGTTTCTTTGTTTCCAGAAAACCGAATTAGATCAAGTCAGGAGCCTTCTAGAAGCTTCAAGGAACGACAAAGAGATTGCTTTGCAACAGAAAAACGAAAAAATATTGGAACTGCAAAGGCTGTTTGATGATTCAAAGAAGGAGAACATGGAATATCAATTTACAATGAAAGAAATGAAAACAGAAATAGAACGGCTACAAAGGAGTCTTAAAAGCAATAAAACAGAATTAGAACACGCAAAAAACAGACTAAACACTGCAGACCAGAACAGTTTGTCGCAAAAGCAAATCGAAGAAGCGTTTTCAGAAATAATGCAAGCTAAAAGCAAGTTAGCCTATGAGAATGGTTTGCTGCAATCAAAAGTTGAGCAGTTGAACTTTGACTTGAATGGAAACGCTGGGATTAAGAGAGATTATGAGATTCTGAAGGAGGAAAAACGTGTTTTGAGAAGCAATTTTGAGATATTGTCAAAAGAAATGCAGAATTTAAATGTACAAAGTGGAAAGAAAGACGCCGAGATTAGAAGGTTGCAAGAAGTCATCAAGAAAAAGGGTGCTGATCTTGAAACTGCTGTCAGTACGAGAGAGAAATCACTTAAGGAAGCAGAGAATTTTCTTTCTCGCAAAGATTCCACTATTGAAAAGTATTCTGAAAAGGTGACTCAAATCGTTCGGCCTTTTTTAGTGTTTGAAAATGGCTTTGCAAAAAGCAAACATTTTACGACATACTAAAAGCGTGTGCAAAACGACATGTTTCGGATAATTGGCAGAGCCCGGTCGTCCTTCCATCTAGCAGATTTGGAGTCGATCTACATAAAAACGAAAAAGCCGCCATTGTGTAAACCTTTCGGTTTTTGTAATTGATCTAATTGTGTAGACAGAAGGAGTTCGTTTTCTCTCTTGGACTCCATTGGTAATTTTTCTTCAGGCTCGCGGCACTGATTGGTCAACTATACCAGTCTTGTGTTTGCGTTTTTCTGATTGGCCTATTTCGATCCACAACTGGGTATATATTTTCCATCGTGTTCTTTCGGAACCTTATTCTGACGTTTCATGCTCTGAGGAGTGTCAGACGAAAAAGCTTTTAGTATGTCGTAAAATGTTTGCTTTTTTCAAAGCCATTTTCAAATTTTGTACCGCAAAAACATTGTTCACATTTTTTAGTGTTATAGTTTCATGGTTACCTACTTTTGTTAAATTGTTTTGCTTGCTTTTCAATTTTTTAATCATCAAATTGAATTTGATTGTTTATTAGCATGACACAGTATTATCTTGTTTGATAGGCCACTAAGGGACAAAAAATCTGTGTTCCAACGCCCGAGCTTTATTTCAATTTTCAGAAAGTGGAGTTTATGCTCTATGGGGTCAAATTTCTATGTTACTTGAACTTGTTTTAAAATTTAATAGAAAAAACTTCGCTTAAGTGAGACAACGTATTATTTAACTTTAGTTCATCCGCGAAAATGAACTCCTGCAAAATATGGAAAACTATTTTCTCCAAACTATTTCCCTTAAGGTTTTAAGCCAGTGATCAATTGGTGCCACAGCCCATCCTTATATCGTACAATCTCTCGCTAAACGGAACCTTCTATTCTTCTTTTGTTCCATTCACCAAGATATTTACTTAACTGGGACATTCGCTTGGTGGGATAGATTTGCCATGTGTCCGGGAGGCCTTACTTAACATGAGTCTACCTCACTACAATACAGAAATCTTGTGTACAGTATAGTCCCGATCATTGGATATCCTGATAAATTGAACTTTCATTATCCCCAACTGTATTTGCATGTCCTTTTAATCTTCCCCGACATATAAGAATCCAAAATCACACTCTACAATCCCGAAGAAAAATGTTGAGACAAAATGCAATTTTTGTAATTTCTACTCTACCTTGCCCCTGTAAATTCGAATCCCCTTTTCCCCCGAAGCAATGTTGGATTTGTAGTTTTATCATTTCTCCTTCAAAATCATGCATTCAACATTGAATTGGGGGAGGGGGCAAGTTATTTCTTAAGTAAAGGGAAAATATAAGCTTTCCTTTAAAAGTCTCAACCAATTCGTCCGGGATTCGAATTATTCATTTAATTTATTAATATAAATTTTATTTAAGTCACATTTTATTTAAAATTTATAACCATTGTGAAATCTATCCTTGCTTTTCCATTTTTCTCGTTAACATAAATGACAATTTTCAAATAAATATTATTTATGCGTTATTTTCGTTAAGCTTGGAAATATCTGCTTTATTTTCAGATAAGCAATCTTGAAAATCAGTTGGAGCTTTGCAATGCTGACAACAAGAAACTAGTCGATTCGTTTGAAGCCATGATGCTCTCCCATTCTAAGATGCAAGCAAATATGGAAGATTTGCAAATTACTTTAGGAAAAAAAGACAGTGAGATTCAGAACCTGGTGCAGGAAAGGTATTTTAGTCCATCGCTTTGTTTATCGCGAATAATGCTTGAACAGGTGGATGAGCTCTTTCTTTGTATTTTTTTTGATAGCCTGAATTGGCAGAGTAAAATATGAGTTTTCCGCGCGTGCTTGGTTTTTACAATAACGCTTTCTGCGATGTATTTATCAATTCAGTAAAATACTGAGAGTAACCGCTAGCAAATCTAGGAGAAAGTGTGCGATTTGTTGATTCGCTTTGTTTTAATTTGCTGGGTCTTATTTAACGATACTGTATTTTATATTTTTTAAGGTCCCTTACAATATCCCTGACATCTTTTCCAGGAATTCCACGCAAAAGACAATAGCAGACTTGCAAACTGAATTGGACAACCTGCAAAACAAGATAA
Organism: Rhopilema esculentum; assembly: GCF_057945365.1. Lineage (NCBI taxonomy): Eukaryota > Metazoa > Cnidaria > Scyphozoa > Rhizostomeae > Rhizostomatidae > Rhopilema > Rhopilema esculentum. Next base: position 7,029,668 of record NC_142833.1, read on the forward strand.
CGTCTTTAGAGGACGTTGATTCAGATGAGGTTTTTCTACTTGTACCATGTGTTTTCGCCTCATTACTGATCCAATGCAGACAGTCTCTCTAATTTTGATTTTTTTTATTTGCCCTTCGAATATCATTATTCTTTTGTATAACTTTTCAACCATCTTTCATTGATCATCTCTTTCTCTTTATCGTTTGAATTCAAGCTGTCAAATGCCAAAAGGGCGAAGAAAGCTGCTGAGGATAATTGCAATGAACTGCTGCTTGTACAAAAGAAATTGCAGCGACAGAATGATATGTTAAAGGATGAAGTAGAGAAGCTAAAAGCAGATATTAGAAGGAAAGTGAAACAGATGGAAGATGATGCCTCTGAGAGGTGGGTATTTTAAATGATATTCTGTACTTTCTGGTGCTCCGTTTATACTCTTACCAAGCATCCTAGATGCAACGTTCATCTGGCTGATATTTATCTGTACCTAGATCTGTGATTATTTAGATGGTTTGCATTTTCAGAAAGTTGACAGTTTTAATCTATACAGGTAGGTTTTATTGTAATTAATATCATACCGGTATCTTCAAGTTTTCGTTTCTTGAATTTTTTTCTTAGCAGATAAATGTGTTTTATGTTCTCTTAAAGTCCTTTATTTTAGAAAGTAATAGCGTTTAGCGATACAGGACTCGAACAAGTTTTGCATGGTTTTAACTCTTTCTTTGATAACAAGTCGATCATCTTGAGTTGTAGAGAGGGGAAAGAACAAGACATCATGACTAAAAACTCTAAGGAAAAAGAAGAAATTCAGTCTGATTATAGAAGACATCTAGAAAAGGTCAGCAAACCGAATTCTTGAGAAAATTTTATTTTTTTTTGTTTCCATTTGATATTTTGATTCATTCAAAATGAAATATTTTTCTGCTATTTTTTATTCTTTTAGCTATTATGATTGTCTGATTGACAAATATTTTGAAGCAAAAAAGATGACTTTTATGCTTTTTCGAACCGATAATTTTGTTATTTCACCATTTCCTGGCCACGTTAGCCAGCCACGATAACGAAATTATAACTTCGCAGTATTTGGAGAGAGAAGGACATGTTTTTCTGCCTTTAAACAACTATAATCAATCTTAACCGTGGTAAAACTATGTTACAAAGGACATGAAATGGAATGTACAATCTTCAAACAATACCGGTGTCTACTGCCAGTATCATTTCATCGTAAGTTTTTAACTTTATGAAATTCGCCACTTCTTTCCTTCAGTTGAAAAGTCAGCTAAGAAGCAAAGAGAGGGAACTAGCTTCTGCTGATGAAGAAATATCAGCTATGAAGAGGAGGCTTAAGGTAAAATGAATTATTGTTAATTTTTATTAAGATAGTACACCGTCAATGAAACCTGATAAAAATTGTTCGAAATGTTTTTTCTTGTGAACCTTTATTCTTCGAGTTTGTGTTATTTTTGAAGTTTGCATTTCGTGATCAAAACAAAAATTATCACTTCTTAAAACGCCAATTTACAAGCTTGAAACCTTGTTTTTTATTCCAGTGACCTAGAACAAGGCATTTCTTTGTTACATCTGTACCATGTTCTATTCTTGCATTGTATTCTGCTTTAATGCTGTGCTCCATTGTGTATAAAAATTTTGAATTCCTATTTCATAGCTTTGTTTAATGACTGAGTGACTGGGAAATGGCGAGCAAAAGAACTCTGTTCTGCTAATGGATTACTATAATTTTGGCCTTGTTCATAGATTTTAGAACCATGAATAAGTTATAAAGATTTAATGGTCAAAGAGCCCGTTTTTATGTGGCAATATTTCAACAATGTATATCAGATTCAATTAAATTTGAAGTTTTTGAGGTATTTCGTGGTGCCTATTCTGGTTACGACATCCAAATTAAATTTTTTTAGAAATAAACCTTTTTGATAACATAAATTGTGTATAATGTTTAAATCCTGCATATTTTTGTCCTTGATACCTTTCAGAAGCAAAAAGATGATTTTCAACGACAAAGAAAAGATCTAGAAAACTTAAAACTGAAAAATCAAGAGCAAGTAAGAATTATTGATAAGTTGCTCTTTCTGTATCATCCATCAATTATTTTGATATGCAATTTATATTCATATTGGCAATATACTATTTGTTTTCTTAACTTTTTAATCTATCGGTATTCAGCAGATATAATGCTTTATTTTCTTCTTGTTTTAAAGAGATGAGTTGTTTAACCCCCCCCTCCCACACACACATCAGTAATTACAAAGTTGTTCGAAAGTGGCATTGTCATTTAGTAATCAAGAAAAATACTAGAGAACATTCAAAGCAGAAAGACAGCATCAATTTGAACAAACAGGAAGAAATAACATATTAGCTTTAATAAATTTTTAGTTTTTATAACTTCTGTTTACTATAGCTATTAAAAGTATAAATTCGAAGACCCACATTAACACCTCTGTATGTTCATACACACACCATAATCATAGCAAAGATAATTATAAAAAACACCTTTGTTTACTTATATTATCACAACAGGTAGACGAAATACAAAGCTTGGTATCGCAAATTGATGAACTGCGAAATGATATTCAAAGTGCTGTATTTTTTCAAACACAAGCTGATATGTCATCAAGGTATTATACGTAATATGGTTTTAAACAAATGATGTGGCGTGCACGTTTTTAGTAAAGTGTTATTCTTTTAGTACTTATTGCCTTAAAACGTTTGTTTGAGGTAAAATCTTTCTCATCTTTTCACGACACAATCAAAACACGTTTTTTACACTTTAGACACATGCACAAACGTATCATGCCGATCTATAGGCCAATGTAGGTGGCTGGTAAAAAAGGTCTCAATCAGGTCTCAAACTTTCTTGTCAATAAACTTGTTTCTGCTCTAGATCCAGAAACAGCGTCGTTTCTTGGTAAATCAGATCTTTCAGTTTCTTTGCGATTATTTTCCTTGCTACATTAACTATATCACTAAAGTCGATACACTTCCCAGCCAAGCCTTTTCATAGCTTTCTGCACAGAATACTTTGCGATAATATAGAAGATAAATCTCACCTGTTGCTTTCACCTCGTAGACAATACGAAAATGCAATAGAAAAAGAAAAAATGATCAGGATGGAGGCAGAATCAAGATGTATGGTAATGATATCATCTCGGATTAAAAGCCTAACCAATATTTTTCTGTCACACACGTCTTTGCAGCATTGTTATTTGTTTGTCTAATACCACAGAAGTTGCAGTCTTCCTTGAACGATGTTCTGTTCCAACTTTTCGATAAAATTCAGTTCAGTGTTATTCATAGAAACATACCTTAAAGCAGGTGTTCAGCAAAAATTAGTATTGTTTACGACAAAGGAGAAGCATAGCTCATCGTGCCTGAGCTGTTAACTCGAGAAAGGTAAAAAAAGGACACTTTCGCGCAAAGATCTGGTGCATTTGATCTCTACTTGCCTGTATGTCCCAATTATAGTAATTTATCCGTTTTGTTTACCCAAAATCTCTGACAGTCTATTCCAAAAAAAGTTTAAGATCCAACATTGCTCATTTCATGTAACTTGTCTATTTAATGTTGCCTTAATTAAAAATTGCATTTCTAAAACTTTTTTAAGAAATTACATTGCATAATCAAAAAGATTTCTTGAATAATTCATCTTTAGGAATCTTGAAAACTTTATAAAAATGTAACAAAACACACTGTTGTTTAAATATTACACATGTTCAAATCTTACGCTTAAAACCGTAGACTCTCGAAACAAAAGAAAAGGAACTGCATCGAAAGCTTGAAAAGGCTAGCTTGCAAAGCATTAAGGTAATGAAAAGTCACACTTAAACTAATGCAATTTATATTGTTGCTTTTTAGTCGAAGATGCTCTATGGCTGTCATTTTCAGAATAAGATAAGGACGTCATAGTTTGATTAATTAATTCGTGTGTATGATTTGGAGCATAGAGAATTAGATTTGCACAATATGTCTTTGTTGCAATAAGTGACACGTGACATGGAGGTGAACTGGACTTTCTGTATTGGAAATTTGTATTATTTTCATCTCGTTTCAATTGAGCCATGAATATTGGTACACGCACCAGTTGAATTTGTCCCAAATTGTATGTTGGGATTATGAAGGAAAATGTTAATATTTTTCTTTATTATTTCTTCGTCTATTATTTTCAACTAATCATACACTCTCCTTCGAACATTAAACATTAATAAAGCATGCAAGTCTTAATTTGGACGCCTAATTTAATTTCTATCTAGGCCTCCAATGAACTAAAGCAAGCACAAAAATGGTTTCAAAAGAAAGTAGAAGAGCTTGAAATCGAACTTCAAACTGCACGGTATTGATTGCGTTGTTTACTGAAACATGCTAAAGCTTTTCAACTGACTTTCTTCAGAGTATGAAGCGTCTGATAAAAAGCTTTAGTATGCTCAACATGCTTCTTATTTCAAGCCATTTTTAGTTTTTTGACCAGCAAAAATGTATGTTATCTTTACAAGATTGATATTCCAACAAGCTATTTTGTACAGTACAGTTCATTGTTGTCAAATAAGGTTGAGAAATGAATGGTAAAATGAGGTTGAACAGACTAATGTGTACTTGTTATTGGTTCTGAAAAGAATTTTATCGGCATTTTGTTTAGGCCATAAAGTTGTATTATTTACACTATTTCTTGGATTGATTTCCGTTGCGATTTACTTATCGATCCTTCGGTGTGTCTCCCTATTTCAGACAGACACAGTATCTACTAGAACAAACGACTTTGGAGCAAGAGAGACTTATAGAAAGTAAATCCGAGGATGCAAAAAAGCTTGTCCAGGTGAAAAAGATTCTTAATTGCATGGGATTTAGCGGCATTTTTAATTAATGTATATTATTCAATAGATTTCCAGAGACACTAAATGAATAAGTTTTGAAGGTTCACAGAATCATCACATTTTTTGTGAATGTCCTTAGTGATAACTTACTTTGATGATGCTATTGGCCTAAACGTCTTCAGTTCTAACTCAAGTTATGCATAATTAGTATTGCTTTTTGCTAGTTCTTACATATTTTTCATGTTAATGAGTTGAGAAAAGGTCATCACAATTTTTTTTTAATTGCAATTCGCAAGGGTAAATGTTCAATGTTTACAATCTATGGTGACTTTATTTTGTGGAATTGCTTGAAACAGCAACTTTGATCACATAGGCCACTCAGTTTTGATCTCTTGGCAATGCATAGTGAGCTATAATTCTATATGCTTGTGTTGTTAGCGCTAGTAGAGATATTGTGGTGACATTTATGCAAAAAACATTACACTTTGAACACTACTCATTGTACTAATTAATGAAGGCAGAACGATGATAATTACAGATGAGACGTCGATTCACATTAAGAAGCAGATGTTCGATTTTCAAATGTTTTTATGGAGAATTTGCTAGAATCACACTATGCCATAGAGACAGTTTTGTGTGGACTATTTCCACATCTATAGAAGTATCTTTTATTCTTGAATCTTGCAGGAACATAAAGATTACTGCTATGTCTTTTCATATTGCTAGCTGTTTGAGCCGATGAAAAACTAACTAATCGTTTCCAGTGACTGCTACATTTCTCCTTTTTTGGGTATTAAAACAGGCGTATTGGCGATCTCTGCACAGTCTTTTACGTCAAAAAGTGGGATGTGACTATGTCCCTGAAAGATTAGCTATTTTAAGTCTCCAAAACCTTAACAGATTATCTTCTCCTTAATGAAAAACAGGCAAGTCGTGTCGCAGTGAGCAAAGCAGCGGACCAAGTTGCTGAGAACTTAAACGATACACGGGGTCTAAAACAGGTGCTCAAAACTGAGCGGAGTCTTGCAGACAGAGCTGCTCAGAAGTACCAGCGACTAATGGTAAGAATGACCCCTCACAACAACAATCTCAGATAGATTGTACAATTTTTATAGACACTCGTATAGATTATTGTTTACCGGTCTGCCTAGTGCTTGCTGATTGATGCAGTTTCCACTAGAAATTGAAAGCGGAGTGCCATTCAGAACTGCCGTTCTCTTCCCCCGAAAGCATGTAGCAAAATTGGCTGATACGACATTTCATCCATTCGACAAGGCCTCCTCATGTCGAATGTGATCATAAAGCAATGGAAACTGGTAGCAATTATTCCCCTTTTTAATTCCTATGCGAGCGCTTAGTCATCTAATAATTTACGATGGGTATGTGCTCTTAAATGAAAACAACCTATGTTTGGGATATAGGCCCACAATTTGCCAAACAAATGGCATTTCAGCGAAAGAAACAAGATGGCAGCTTTACTCGGCAACTTTCACATTCTAGCATGATTATATGATACCTATAGTACTACAAGACCAATGAAGTTTTAATTGGACCATAGCTGATGGGACCTTGATACTAATTTCTAAATATTAATCATTTATTTATATTTTCTATACATATAAACTATCCCTTATCATTGTGTGTTTTAGGAATCCAGTGCGCGTAAAGTTGAAGAACTTGCAAAGGAACTAGACAGAGCCCACGAAAAAGCGCGAAAGGCCAGGTGACGAAAGCGTTGCCTCATTTTCGCCCCTTTCGGTCCTCGTTTCCGTTTTCTGGAAACAATTTGATTATATTGTAAATTATTGTATAATGTGGGTTTTACACAGGACTCACTAAATTATTTTATTTCCAAAGTAGTTGTTTGTTGTGCGATTTTAATTATCACAGCTAGATGAGTAATCGGGAAACGAAGTTTTTTTGTTTACATGCTCTATCTGCATCTTATCAGAAAAATTGTAGTATCTTCGAGGAATAATTTCGTTATTTGTTAGTAGTAAAAAATTAGCTTTGACAATTGTTTTAAAAAGCTAAAATGTGATTCAAAATGTTTGCTTTTTTCAAAGCAATTTCCAAATATTTCTAAAATCTAGATTTTTGTAATGCTGATGAATTTACATATAAAGGCAAATTTTTAAGGCCTTTTACTACTGCGAGGGAAAAATCTAAACTGCGAAGGAGATAATTCCCTCCCAGTAGTACGAACGCCTTGATGAGTCAACAAAAATAGACTTTGGGAAAGTGTAGTTCTTTTTTAAAACGTGCCCTAAAACCTCCAGGCCTCATCTGGTGTGCAGGATTTCCCCTTCTGCTCAATTCCTACTCTGTAACCACGTTAACTTGATATAGAATTCTTATCCATTTTGCATGATAAAAAATTGATAGGTCAGTTGTAGCTTCAAACGACCATTCGATTAAGTTTTGAAGGTATAAACGTATCCCTGGGCATGCAGATTACTTTTCATAAACCAAATTATCTAGGCCAAAAAGTTTTCTAATTTTAAAAAGGTAATGCTTGTTACTACATCTAATTAAATAAAATTGACATCATTCAATTAATTCTAGATTACACGAACGCGTGTATCTAGGCCTTGTTTTTATTGCTCTATTTTTTTAAAACGTTCCATTAAAATCTATAAATATGAAAGTGATAATGGATGACGACAGATTTGTTGCACTCCCAAGGAACGTTGGAATGATTACAGGAAAGACTTTTGGGGCAAAAGACTAGATGTAGAAGGTCCTAAAGAATCAAAGAGTTTGGTTACAAAATACTGCAGATATCCAAATTTATAACTATGCTTGAAGCGAAGGAAAAAGACAAATGATCTGTAAGTAATTTTTTCTGTCTGGCTGAATTGTTATGTAATCATTTGTTACGATCTTTTTGAAGTAGCGGGTTTAGGTCGCAGAATTGTAGAGAAATTTGTTCACAAAAACTTGTTTACAGTTGTCATCAGTTGCGAAGATGTATTGAAAACCTTTTGAAAATTGATGTTGTACCTTCAACGTTTCCATAAACCAGGGAAAATCTCACCTGTTCTCTCACTTGACAAGTTTCAGGCAGATTTTGGTAATCATAAACAAAACACATCGTTGTGATTTAATCGAATAGTAATGAAAATTCTTACATAAAGCAAACAACTTCAGTCATTTACACAGAAATACTCTACTTTTCATATCACAATTTCTATTACAATTAAGTTTTTACTTTAGTAATCTCTCTGCAACTTAGAATATAAAATATATTAATACTACGCTAAAGAAGCTATATATTTATAAAAATATCTTTTTAAAAGTTTCACAATAATTAAATCACAGTTTATGTTATTTTAGTCTTACATGAAAGATTAGTATCTTCGTGTTTTAGTGAATCAATTATGGTTCAATATTAGGGGACGTTAGCACTTTGTTTTTAAGCAAATTTTAGCCTTGCAAGATTTGATACCTAAGAATCTTTACAAATTTGAAAAAAATCATAAATCTCTTATTTATCTTATTTAGTCTTATTTACATCTGAATATCCATCAATGAAGTAATAAATTCGTCGTGGTTTGCTATGACAGATTTTTAAAGAACCATTTCTGTCTTTGAATGGCCAATTTGTGTCATGGTCTAGCATAAACAGAAAAATTTCATACATCGTACAACACAACTGAAAGTGAACAGTTAAAGGATCAATGTATTTTGACGATACACCTATTTTTAATTGGATGAAATGGTGATCCATTTTTTAAGCAGTCCCAAATTTTATCATTAGCTTCAAATTCTGAAGGTTAAGCTTTTCAAATACGATCAAGTGTTCCGACACAAATTGAAAGTTAAAATATCCTTATAAGTCATATGGTTTCTTTTAAAGGCAGAAAATTGCCATTGAGGATCATTCCAACAATCCAAACGTTCTGAAAAATACAGTAGGAAAAAGGGACGCTATCCGCAAGTGATATTTCTTTTCTGTCATCTCCTACAGCCTTCTTGATGTTTCCATCGACATTAGTTTTAACTACTCAATCTTTGACCCTATTTCAGACAGAATGGAAGCAGCCAGACTTGCTTGCCCCTGTACCGAATTTCAAGGATGCAGCAACATTCCCAGGTACTCTTTTTTTGTAAACTGCCATGGTGCCTTCAAGCTTTGATCAAGATTTTACAAATTACTCATACCATTCGCTTCTTTAGAATCGAATAAATGCTATGCACCGACCAAATAACTGCTGAATGATGACCCTCTGTTGACAACCACTATGTTGCTGGAGTGGTTTATTAGAATAACTGAAGTATACTGGTTGGCCTAAGAACAAAAGAAGCACGCTTTAATGTCGAATGTGTATAAACAAACCAAGGTAGTAAAAATTTATTTTATAATCTGGAAGAAGCGGGATAAAAACACGCTTAATGTTGTACAGTAACCTTTGAAAGTTTCGGAAGGTAGAATTAATCCATCATCCTTTTTTTCTAAACGATCTTGGTTTGCTACAAAGATTGATATGACTTCAGGATGTAGTTGTTCAGGGCCCACGCCGCGAATTTCAAGGTGGAGGGGCCAAGTTCTATAAATCGAACTTGAATTCAAGGCCTTTCCCGCAAATATCTTTGCTTATCAAAAAAGTTGGGGGCCATTGCCCCTCCGGCCCCCCTGGTGGCATGATGGGCCCTGTTGTTCATAAAACATATTTGATTGACGTTTACCAACATTTTGAAAATATTTTTCGGGTAGAAAGAGAGTAAAATTCTAGTATTAGGGAAAATAAATTAGTTATATGAAAGCAATACTCTGTTGGTAAGAACTTCAACAAATTTGGTAGTTATTGTACTCCAAACTGTTTATATTATCTAAGCAGCTATTTCATAAACAGGCCAACTTGTTAGTTTACTATAGTCCTTTCTATCTATCTTTAATATTGCTATCTTGTTTTGAAAGTATGATTTTTTCAAGTGCTGCATTTCTTAGAAAAGAGAAGATGCTTTAATAACCTTACCATCAGGTATAGTAAACCTTCAACGTAGATTGTGAAAATTCTCGCATTACTCGATAGTCCTGAGCGAAATTTTAGTGATCTAGAAAAAAAAGATACATTTGACTTGACAATATTTGCAACGAAGCATAATAGAGTGTCCTAGTAGGAAGCATTGGTATGGAGAATGTGAAACTATGCAAAAAATATAAAGTAAAACATTAGTCAAACTTACAATTCAGTAGACAATGCGCCATAAATTTTAGAATATTCAGTGGTTTAGGACTGCATTGAGGTGCGTGCTATTGGCGCAGCATTGAACCCCTTCCTGAATTAGGCCCAGATTAAATCCGACAATTTGCCCATTTTGTGCTGCAGCCCCAGGTCTAAATTGGGTTTACTTTTGCAGTGCTCAGGTTAAAAAGAATTCTTTCTACCTCAGTTTAACACTTAAATTTACAGTAAAAGCAAACACTCGTGAAACTTTTTTCTTCGGAAAATTGATGCTAACATGGCACTCGTTAGAAAAAAATTTTTACTGTATATTACTGTGTGGTGGACCATTATGTCCAGTATAACAAAGTTTAACTGCTACAAATTAATGTCAAGAAACGGCCTACTTACACGTTGTTATCACAGTCGTTGTTGATGCAAACCTTTGCTGAAATAGCATCACGTGGTTTTAAACTGACATCTTTGGCTCTACCGATGTGTAGATTAGCTTGGAATCTGTAAATTGCCGTGTATGGAGCTGTAAACCTCCCTGAAACCAACTGAACACCAGTGCCTCGAATAAATGTGCCTGTCCCTCTCACCTATGCAAAAATTTTGTAATGAATTTAGCTTTTTTTAATCTCAGGTGTCAGTAAAACATGTTATACAAAGTTTAATCAACTGTCCTTTGGTTCCTTTGACATCCATTGAAAAATATTTTGATAATTAATCAAAAATATTGATAAATTACTTGAAGATATAATTGAAAAATCCATAGACTAAAGTTCGCAAGTAAGCCTAAAAAAGTTTTCAACGTCCTTAGAAAATTATTTTACGTCAAGTTTACGTTAGGAAAACTTTCCCCTTTGGATTTTGGAACTAATCTCGGCAACAGCAAGCAGTGTTCAAACTGATGGTATTACACAAAAATATAAATTAGGTAAAAAATATGAATTATAAAAATCTAATAAGAATCATGTTAAGACTGCGGGTATAATGGTTTTGCCCGACGAGGAGGACACGATATAACAGATTCAAGTACCACCAGAAACCATGATTTACAGTAGTTCTGTACGAGGCTACAACAATAGGGCTCCATTGCCGTAAACGGTCTGATAAATTGCCACCTTCATGTGGTAAGAAAAGACTTTTTCAGCGTGAACATAAATTGACTTTTTCAATGTGATTTCCTTCTACAAGCTTGTTAATCACTCACCTCAAATTGGTTAAGTTCTCTTTTTGACTTCTTATGAACAATAATGTCTTTTTTTAGCACGATGAAAAATGCAGATATCACATCGGGGACACCGGCAGCCATTAGTCCTAAGGGCTGATTACAAATAAAAATGTTTAAAAATTAATATCATTACAACCCATTATAGATCCCAATTGAATTTACTATAGAGAGTCTGTTCAGTTGTTTCCGTATCACAAAGTGTGACTGCTAAACCTAGAATTGTGTATGTATTAGATGAAACACCTTTAAATGTAGTTTTATGAAAAGTCTACAGCTTTTTATTAGGCTTTTTCATCTGAAAAGGAAATTTTTCTACTATAGCTATGTAATATTGTTTCACGATGTTTTTCTTTTTTTCATTGCTTCAAGTTATCCAAAAACCAAGTCGAATAACGTCTGTTACTGCACTGCATTTAGTTCTTGATACCGGAAAACGAAATGACAAGTCATTTAAGATTTTCAGAGTTAAAACAACTTGTAATGAAAATTGTCTTACCTGTCCTGCAAATCTTGCTGCCCTTCTATCTGCTGTATCTGAAAAGATAATTAATGAATAATGATGATAAAAATATTATAGATTAACAAGACTTAAATAAGTTCCATGGTGTCCTGTCATAGATGCTTTTCTTTAACAAAAGCTAAATTGATAGCCATTCCTTACAGATTAAGAATCAAACAACTGCTACCTACTTCTTACGAGATTTCTGAATTCTGCTACCATGGCTGCCTCCGAAATAACTGCACCAGGTGGGCCTGGGGGTCCTTGTGGTCCAGGTGGTCCGGGGGGTCCTTGAGGTACATTGTGCTGCAAGAAATTTGTAGCAAGAATCGTCATATTTATCTAATCATTTTGCTGTTTTATGAGATTCACATTAGATTGTCTTTATCAATCAGCATTGTGGTCATCAGCTTTTTCATAAGAAACAACACTGTCAAAAATTATCATCACCAAAATCACCACATCATCATTAAAAACATCATAATCATAATCATAATCATTTTTCTAATCATGATCATCATTATTATTCCTAAACTATCAATAAACTCGAACACACCACTGCAAACATGCAACGAATTATTCTATCAAATACCCAATTTCATCAACAGAATAATCATGATTAACAAAGAAGGTTGTATTTCATATCGGCTAAGCTCGTCTTAGAATATGTAAATCTCGGACTAAATGTATGAAATCAAGGCATAAAGTGACCCAGACTCATCTAAGATGATTAATATCTGAAAATGCACTAGCTACATAATGATTATGCCCATGAGAATATGACTAATTCGGAAGTATTGTATTTGCTTATAGAATGCTCGATTGCAAAGCTAAATGTTGTATTGATGTCTGTTAATGGTTGATATGATAATGCTTTGGCAAATACGATATCTAGTAACAGTTATCATCAAATCCATGGCCATAAAACCCATGGAATAACAAAGACCCAAAGAACCACATGGGCTTTTCGAAAACATGAAAATGAGGCAATCATGGGTGTGGTACCATAACGACATTTTATCTTATTTTAAATTTTGCGATTACACCTCTCGATCCAAAACTTTTATGTCGCTATTCCATTTTTTATGTCATGTTCTTACTTTCTGTATACTAAATCCACCCTTACCGCGTTTTTCTTTGACTTCTTGTGAGATCTCCGTCTGTTTTCCACAACATTTTGCCCACGCCGCTGAGAAGACTGCTGTACAAATGCTAACCAGCTTTTCACAGGATCGACTTTTCCGCGATTTTCTTTGAGTTTCTAGGTTAAACAAGCATCAAATCTCACAATAGACCAGAAGTGCAATGACTGAATGGTTCTACTAAGGTCAGTGTCCCTAATTCACCAAAACATGAAGTCACAAAGTCTAGCTTAATGTGATACACATTGTTATCAAATCTAGTCAGGCTTTAAATTCAACTGATATAATCATTTAAAAAGTCAATTATTAAATTCAAGGTACTTTTGAGATATATTCACACACAAAAATGACCTCACAGTCTCAAACAATCCTAACAAAGCAAACGATTTTCTTGACAATCTTTTAATATCTAAATAGATATTCAAAAGGTATCTATAACAACACGCGACTTTAATCTCACAAAATAGCTTCACAAGGGTATTCCTTTCCTCGCATACTTCTACGATATTTTTATCAAGTTACAAATAAAGTAGACTTTGCTGAATTTGCGGACAAAAAGGTGTGGTTTTCGACCGAATACGTTCCAGGCT